>NC_140083.1:66879985-68268644 GCF_964194135.1 Talpa europaea | reverse complement strand
CCACACGCAGGCCCAACTCCTCGGAGAGTAACACCCACACGGGCTCCACACCTGGGGACCTTCCCCTCCTTCCCAAACACGCACCCCCCCTCTGGCCCTGCCCCCTCGGCGGCTCCGACTCCCGCCCTCCCGGCTCCGCGCGCATCCCGAGCCGGACCCGCGGCCGAGGGGCAGCCGCGAGCCCCGCGCCTGTCACGGGCGCGGAGGTGTGCGCTCCCCAGCCCCCTCCTCCTCCACGCCCCTCGCACTCACGTGTCGTGGGCAGCGGCGGTGGCCCAGGCTCAGAACCCCCGGGGGGCTGTCCGATCGGGGCAGGGAGACGGCCCGCCGCAGCGGCCCGCCGCAGACCCCGGTCCCAAAGCTCGTGTGAGAGGCCAGCGTTCCCCAGGCGCCTCTCGGTGCAGCGCGCCTGGAACCGGAAACAGGAAGCACCAGGAGGCCGCTGGGCAACCGCTCCTCCCACCAGACCCCGCGGCATGTGACCACGGAGCCATCTCGCCCCTTCTCCCCTGCTCCGCCTCCCCGGCCACCTCAGGCGCTGATTGGTCAGTGCTTAGCCACGCCCTTGTTCCATCAAGTCCAATCACTCCTCAGATTTTAAGTTTCGTCCCACCTTCTCGGGTCGTCTTTCTACCAATGGGGTTCCGGGGCCCCGCCTCCGAGCGCCTCGGCTTGGGGGACGCCGTCGCGCGGGGTCACGTGCGGCCACGCGCCCGGCCCGCCTCGGGGCAGGTGACGGCGGGCGGCGGAAGCCGAGGGGACGGAAGGGGCCTGTCCCCGCGGCCTCCTCGGGAGTTGTAGTTCTCACGAGAGGGCGCCTGCCCCCGGGACCGGTCCAGATCGCCCGCGGCCTGCGAGGGGCGCTGTTTCCCCGCCGGCGGCCCCGAGTCGCGCGCGCTCCTGCGATGGCACCTAGGTGGTAGCAGAGAGCTTTGCTATTTATTTTTTTTTTGTTTTGTTTTTTAAGATTTATTTATTTATTTATACAAGCACTGGGTACAGTCAGAAGCGCGGGGGGGGGGGGTGAGAGAATTCACCAGAGCCAGAGCGGGGAGCAGAGCAGGCAGAAGGACCGAAGTACACTGCTGAGGGGAGCAGTGGGCGGCAGGAGAGGTCTGCGTGCCATGTGGGACCCTCCTCCGGTGGCCGGGGAGCAGCCGGGGATCGAACCGGTGCTGCAGAGGCTGCCGGCAGCGTCGCAAGCCAGCGCTCAACCTCTGCGCCACTGGGGAGGCCCCTATTTTTATTTTTTTTAAAAGATTATACACACAAGAGCTGGGGTACAGGCCAGAGATGGGGGGGGGGTGTTAGAGGATCCACCAGAGACAGAGTGGGGAACAGAACAGGCAGACTCACTGAAATATACTGCTGAGGGGAGCAGCGGCCGAGACGGAGATCTGCCGCGCCATGTGGGTATCTCCAGGGCCTGCCAGGATGGAAGCCGCACTGCAGAGGCTGCAGATTCCTTCATAGTGTGGTGCTTGACAGCTTGCACCACCAGAGAGGTCCGGTAGCAGAGAGCTTTAGGGCTGTCATCGTCCTGGCTTTCTTACCACCTTTGCTCTTCTTTTCCTCTCTACAGTTTCGAAAGGGGCTGGACATCCTGATGTTGAAAAGTCCCCCTGGGAAATACCCCTTGGGGTGTATCGTTAACTTTATTGTAATCTTGATCCTGCTCTAGTGGCATTTTGCAGCATCTTACTCTCTGTTCACCAGAGGTTTCTTCTGCATCACGCCTCAACCATCCTGTCTGCAGTCTGTTCGCCTGGAGAAGGAGCAATGCAATTTTTGTCTCTGTGCCTTTGCTAAGATTCTTTGCAATTTCCCTGGTGTCTTTCTTATTAGCTGTCTGTGGAAGTTCAAATGCAGTTTATTGTTCCTGTGACTTTCTCTTCAGATGCTCTCTCTTCAGAATTAATCACTCCTTCCTCTGAGTACTGCTCCTTGGCTCGACCTGGCTTTATCTGGATTTCAGGGGGTTTTCCTGCTATGGTGTTCTTGGGTGTGCCTCTTCTTTTCTCCGACAGGGCCTCCATTTGATGTGTCCTCATGAAAGCAGGTGTTCTGATTCCAATAGCGATCGAAACAAACACTTTCATAGCTCTACAGCCCAGCACGGCTGTAAGTACTTTAAATGAGTTTTAATTCATATACTCTTCCTATCACTCTTAAGGAAGAGGTGTCTTATTCCACTTTTATACTCAAGTAAATGAAAGCATACTGAGGATAAGTAACTCATCCTGGGTCCATAGTTATTCAGTCATGGAGTCAGTATTCAGGTTCCGTAGATTTGGCAAGTTAGTTTTGTAGGCCTGTTCTCCAGAGTCCTTCCCAAGCACTGCATTTTAACCACTGTATGGAATTCTGCATTTGTTTACTGATTGGTATGTTCAGTTCAGATTAGGTGGTAATCATATCTGGGTTGGATTTAGATGTGCCCTCAAAGAAATGAAAAATAAAAATTTATATTCTTTCTGTTATAAGTAATTTGTGATCAGCAAACAAAACAAAAACCGGTAAACCCACCAAGAGGTTGTGTATTTCCTTTATGAATGTCACTATTCCTTGTCTTTTAAAAACAATTTAATATATCAACTATTTCTCCATATCATTAACGTTATGGATAAACTTTTAAAAGTTTATATAAAATTTAGCTTTATGGACTGCTGCTTAACCAGTTGGGCATTTAAGTTATTTCTGTTTACTTGGTTTTCTCAACTCATTCAACAAATTTTTACCCAGCAATTACACAGTTACAGGTTTTACAACCTGTAAAAGAGCAGAAAAAATCAACACTCTGTTAAAATGAGAATTTCCATTCTAGAACTGATGTTCATATATTGGTGAATTCAAATTTTTTGTAAAGTTTGGAATGCTTCATGTGTTGATTTCAGGAATCTTGCCTCTTCATTCTGGCGTGGAGAGCGGCATTGTGCTGAAAGTATGCATTTCTGGAAGCAGACATACAGTCCAGTAGGTTACTTACCTTGTTTTCTGTACAAGTAGGAATGTGGGAGTGTTTCTTTTTCCATCTTTTGCTCTGGGTGGCTTCCCTGCTTTTCAGGCTTCATCTTCATTCTGGGGGTTTTCTGTGTGACAACTCACACCTCAGAGACCTGACCTCAAGGTTCTTGCCAGGGCCAGAAGTTCAAACCAGAAGTTCCTTTCTGTTCTTTTCTTATCTAGCTTCATCTTTGACAAGGAAGCCTCCCACACTATTTCCATTCCCACACCCTCCTACCAACAAGATCAGTTACTTACTTTGTTTAGAATGCAGTTCTAGGAGTTTTTGTCCTAAACTCAAATGTGAGAATGGCTCCTGTTTGTGTAAGCAGAGTAGGGGCAGATTCTTGGCTAATCTAGGTATTGTGAGTTCTTCATTTTGTTGCTTTGATAATTGCCCCAGCCCTTTGTTGACTCTGAGTTGGGAGTTTTGTGGAATTTGTTTGTTTGTTTGTTTGTTTTTAACCTCTCAACAGCTTTATTCTGTATGTTGGTTCAGTGTCAAATACAACCTCCTTGCTCATGATTTCTAATCACCTCAGAGATCTTTTGAAATGTGTTTGATAGTTCTCTATCCTTTGCTACGTGTGTTCAATTTACCAAGTTGAACCAGGTTCAATTTTGAACTTTTATGTGCAGGTGAGTAAATTAAACAGGCAGGATAAGTAACCGACCCTGGGTCCTGTAGCCATTAAATTATCATGTCAGTATTCAGGCCCCATAGTTTAGACTTAAATTGATGCCCTCCTTTCAAAATGATCCAGTGACATATTTCAAGGGCCAAATATATTTTTTTGTTTTTGGTTATTTTCAATTTTATTATAAGTTAACAGTTTTAGGAAAGATGCAAGAATACAAAGAACTCATTACAGTGTACCTAGACTTTCCAATTGTTTACATGCTGTCCATTTGCTTTATTAGTCTCCTCTACACAAGCTCTTTTTTTGGAACAATTTGACTTCCCTGTAACCATTAAGTGCTACAGTATGTATTTCCTAAGAAAAAATATATTCTCTTACATTACTACAGTGTAATTATTCAAATAAGGAACTGTAACATTGATATATTATTAACTAATCCATATTCAAAATTTATCAACTGTCCAAATAAATATTCCTTATAATTACTTCCCATTCCCCACCCACAGAATACTGTGAATACATAGACTTTTCATTATCTTATTTTATTTGACCATGAAAATTTGAAAAATAAATATGGGTCACTCTTTTGTAAAATGGCTGTCATTTTTAATTTATCTGATGTTTCCTCCTAATTATATGTAGGTGTACTTTTTTTTTTTTAGAGATTTGTTTATTTATGCACACAACAACTGGGGTACAGGCTAGTGGTATGGGGGGTGAAAGAATTTACCAGAGACAGATTGGGGAACAGAACAGGCACATTGACTGAAATACACTGCTGAGGGGAGCAGCAGTCAAGTCAGAAGAGGTCTGCTGCGCGATGTGGGTAGCTCCCTGGCTGGCCAGGGATCGAAAATGTGCTGCAGCGGCTGCAGATAGCTTTTAGTGCTGTGCTTAACCCCTTGCATCACCAGGGAGGCCCTAGGTGTACATTTTTGATAGGAATAAGAGTGATGTGTCCAGTCAGAATAGTCCATATAGTGATTTTTTTTTAGTTCTACATAGATACTTTGATTAACATAACAAAAACACCCCTTTCTGGGTGGTTTTTTAAAATTGAGGTAACATTGGTTTACCAAACTCTACGATTTAGAGATGTAGGACCACATCTCTTTAGATGTATGTTGCCACACTACACCCACTATCAAGGCACCTGTAGCACACCAGTGATTTTAAGAAATTCTACATTGTTTTTGTAGTTAAATTATTAAAAGGGAATTAAAAGTATTCAGAAATTATATGGAAGTGGCAACTACAACAAGCAGTTAGGCCCTCCTCAGACTGAAAGAGTTAAGAAGGAAGTAACTAAGAAAATTAAAGGCAATCCTCCCTTCCTCAACCACAGGGTTAAAGATTCAGAACTCTGATGAGATGGTGTGGTTTCTGCCACAGGAAAACGTAACCCACTGTTGAGGTAAGAAAAAAAGTGCTGGAGGGTGTGGGCCACTGTTGAACTGCCAATAGGAGCCCCTTTATGGTCCTACTGGATCATAAAAAAAAATAAAAACAGTTGCCCTCACCAACTGTTTACTTTTGGGCACATGGATATTACCTATTTATCTTGTACTTTCCTTACACTACAGTCAGTCATTTCTCCAACTGGTTCCTTGTAGTGAAGAATGGTATTAAGAAAACAAGATCTGATCACAGGTATTGTTGCTATTTGTGTGTCATTTCTTTGTGCCTATTAGTAGACTCAGTTGTGAGTAAGAAGTCTACATAATTTTACAAGAATGAGACCCCAGAGTTGCATTGTACTTAAAGTATTTGTGTAATTGTTCACATATAGAAAACAGAGGAGGGCCTCCCCCATGGCCTACGGGTTAAGTCTCAGTGCTATTACCTCTGTGGTTTGAGTTCAATCTCCTGCCAGAGCGGTAACCCACACAGTGCAGCAGACCTCTCCTGTTTCTCCTGCTGCTCCCCTCAGCAGTATATTTCAATAGATCTGCCTGTTCTGCTCCCACTCTATCTCTGGTGACTCTTCTCTCCTGCATACCCTCTCACCCCCCACACCTTTGGCCTGCACCCCAGTTCTTCTATGCAAAAATAAAAAAAAATAAAATTATATATTACAAAAAGACACAGGAAATTAATTTTATAACTGATAAAGCAAACAAGTAAAGCAAGTCTGCTAATTAGAGTGCAGTATTTACTTAAAGCTCCATTTTTTGTTGTTGAGGTAAAATTTATAAATCATGAAATATACAACTCTTAAGCATGCAGTTCAATGAATCTTGACAAATACATGGTAGCTGTAAACATGCTGTAGTCAAGATTTAGCAGATTTTCATCACCCAAGAAAATTTCCTCATAATCCTTTCTAGACATTTCTCCTAGCTCTAGAGGCCGTTACTGTTCTGAAATTTTTACCATATGTTGTTTTTGCCTATTATAGAACATCATATATTTGAACCTTGTACTATGTCCCTTTCCATCTGTGTGGTTTCTTTCATTCAATATATCTGTGAGATTACGTTGTTGTATACATTAGTAGCAGGTTTTGTTTTGTTTTGCTGGCTCATATTATGTTGTATGAATATTCCACAGCTTTTCTCTTACTTTGATGGGCATTTTGGTTGTATGTGTTTTCTTCAAAAAATTTTATAGATTTAGTTTTCATGTTTAGGTCTGTACTCCACTTTGAATTAATTTTTGTGTATGGTTGAGGTAGGGTCAAAGTCAACTTTTTTTTTCTGTCTGGATATGGTTCTTCCAGTAATATTTTCTTTCTCCCCTCAATTGCTTTGGAGCTTTGCTAAAAATAATTAACTGTATGAATGTAGTTCTGTGCCTGAACTTCTCTCTGTTCCACTGACCCCTTCGTTTATTATTATGCCAATAACACATTGTCTTGATTCTTCTAGTTTGTAGTAAGTCTTGAAGTAAGGGAGTATTAGTATACTTATCTTTTCAAGATTGTTTTGGCTATGCTAGGTCCTTTGCACTTCCAAATACATTTAAAAGTCATCTGCCAGTTTTTACCTAAAAATCTTCCTGTGATTATACTTGGGATAAGTGTGAATCTACAGATTAATTTTGGGAAAATTGACATCCTAAAACATGAAGAGGATGCAGATCTCTTTTTATTTATCTAATTTATTTTGTTACATTTGTTCTCAAACACTTTATTTAGTTTTGATGCTTTTGTAAATGAAATTATGAAAAATTTATCTTACCAATGTTTGTTGATAATATATAGGAATACCACTGATTTTTGTAGTTTGACCTTATATTTTGTAACCTTGCTGAATTTACTTATTTTGGTAGTTGCTTCTTTCATACTTCTGCTTCTTGTCATGACACTGTAAACTGGACTGGAATTATTCTGTTATCTTAAAGAACTAGAAACTCGTACAAAGTATGTGAAACAAAGACAGAGATTCTTGACAGAGGGAAATAAAATAAGGTGAGCCCGGGATTGCCCTCGATTGCTCTATGGAGAGAAAATTCAGGGTGCAGTGCAGGTATGGGGAACCTGAACAGAGCCTGGCAGTTTCATTGAGCTTAGGCAAGAGAGTTTGATATTTGGGAAGGCTGAGACAGGTGAAATTTATAGGTCAGAATGCTGGAGAGAAAATTGTCCAAGGACAGAGCTCTAGACAACTACAGAAGAATCCCTGCAATTCTTTGGTTCAGCACTGATAGGAACCTCTCCTTGAGTGGCCAGGGAATAGTGTCATTTGCTAAGTGGAAAGGTCGCCCAATATATGAGATTTTTGAGAGTTGCCTCAAAAGTGGACTCAAATTAGCCCTAGACTTATATAAAGCCCCAGTAAAGATTTAGAAGGTTGGGAAACAATTCTCTACATATCTTCTCTTCTTTCATGTTTTATGAGCAGAGGCAGTAATTGTCTTTTTGTTCCAGACTGTATTTAGAGGATATATTTTTTTAAAGATTTATTTATTTATGCATACAAGAACTGGGGTACAGGTCAGAGTTGTTTGTGGGGGGTGAGAGGATTCAACAGAGACAGAGTGGGGAACAGAACAGGCAGATTGACTGAAATACATTGTTGAGGGGAATAGCGGGCGAGTCAGGAGAGGTCTGCTGCGCCATATGAATAGCTCCCTGGCCGGGGATCGAACTCATGCTGCAGTGGCTGTGGATAGCTTCATAGGTTGCGTCTTAATCCCTTGAGCCACCAGGGAGGCCCTTGGAGGATATTTTTATATTGAACATTTTTGGACTCTAGGAAATCTCCTTTTGGGTCCAAGGACATTATTCTTTACCGTCCAGTATAATAATGTCTCCTTCTAGGGCAAAGAGCAGTATTGTTTTCTGTGCATTACAAAAGATTCAGATTCCTGAGCCTAGGGGTACTCAGCTGTGATACAGACCAGCTGATGCATAGCCTCTAACTGGTCCTCTCCATGTTGCTCCTGTGAGACTTGGGGAAACTTGGGAACAAACAATGTTAATGTGAATTCTCTTAGTCCATTTGGGCTGCTATAACAAAACCCATAAACTGGGCAGTTTATAAATAATAAAAATTTATTTCTCACAGTTCTGGGGCCTGGGGTGGACACAGATGTTGTTTCCATGTCTTGGCCATTGTAAATAATGTTGTAATGAACATGGTGCAGACATCTTTTTGAGATTGTGATTTTGTTTTCTTTGGATAAATACTCAGAAGTGGAATTACTGGATCATATGGTAGTTCTTTTTTTTTTTTTTTTTTTTAAAATAAATTTTATTGTTATATTCCCCATACAATTGCAGCCCCCCCATTCTGACCCCAATCCCTCCCCTCCCGCCCCCCTAAAAGTGTCTCTGGTTCATAGTTTTTTGTTGATTTTGATTTTCACTATCTTATAGTTATTCATTTTCCTGGTCCCTTATTTAAGTTTTCTAGATTCCTGCTATGAGTGAGACCATCCGGTATTTTTCTTTTTCTTTTTGGCTTATTTCGCTGAGCATGATCCCTTCCAGCGCCATCCATGTTGCTGCAAATTGCATGTGTTTATCTTTTTTGAATGCTGAGTAATATTCCATGGTATATATGTACCACATCTTCTTGATCCAGTCATCTATTTTTGGGCATTTGGGTTGTTTCCAAAGCTTAGCTATTGTAAACAGTGCTGCTATAAACATAGGGGTGCAGGTGTTCTTTGGAATTTGATGTTTCTGTGTCCTTTGGGTAAATACCTAGGAGTGGAATTGCTGGATCATATGGAAGCTCTATGTTTAGTAGGTCCAGAAATCTCCACACAGCTTTCCACAGTGGTTGGACCAGTTTGCACTCCCACCAACAGTGCAGAAGAGTTCCTTTTTCTCCACACCCTCGCCAACATTTGTTGTTGCTAGTTTTTTTAATATGTGCCATTCTCACTGTTGTAAGATGGTATCTCATGGTAGTTTTGATTTGCATTTCCCTGATGACAAGTGATGTTGAACATTTTTTCATATGCCTGTTGGCCATTTGCATTTCCTCTTCAGAGAAGTTTCTTTTAAGCTCTTCTGCCCATTTTTTGACTGGATTATTTTCTTTGTTGTTGTTGAGTCTCATCAGCTCTTTGCAGATTTTTGTGATCAGTCCTTTATCATTAGTGTTGGGTGCAAAAATGTTCTCCCAGTTGGTGGGGTTTCTCTTTGTTTTTGTTATTGTCTCTTTTGCTGTGCAAAAGCTCTTTAATTTGATGTAGTCCCAGCTGTTTATCTTTGCCTTCACTATCACTGCTTTGGGTGATGTGTCTGTAAAGATGTCTTTGATGTGCAAATCACGTAGTGTTTCGCCTATATTTCCTTCTATATATTTTATGGTTTCAGGTCTTATGTCTAGTTCTTTAATCCATTTTGAGTTGATTTTTGTGTATGGTGTGAGGTGGTGGTCAAGCTTCATTCTTTTGCATGTAGCGACCCAGTTTTCCCAGCACCATTTATTGAACAAACTTTCTTTGCTCCAATGCATATTCTTTGCTCCTTTGTCAAAGATTAGTTGACCCATATGGTAGTTCTTTATTTTTGAGGAACCTCTGTACTGTTTTCCATAGTGACTGCATCAATTTGCATTTCTATTAACAATGCAAAAAAGGATTTTCTCCACATCCTTGGCAAAGCTTGTTACTTCTTGTCTTTTTGATACTAGCCATTCTAACAAGTGTGAAGTGATAGCTCATTGTAGTTTTGTCTTATATTTCCCTGATAATAATAGGTGTGTTTTAATTTTCAAATATTTAGGAATTTTCTAGATTTTTTTTCTTTATTAGTGATTCCACTGTGATCATAGAACATATGTGTGAGATTATTACATATTGAAATCTATTGAAACTTGTATTACTATCCAGTACACAATTTATACTTGAAAGGCAGGTGTATTCTATAGTTGTCTGATCATTTTGTTAGGTCAATTTCAATTAGGTCAAGGTGGTTGAAACTATGATTATGACCTTTTATAATCTTACTGATATATATATATATTTTTTGTCTAGTAGGTTTTTTTTTTTGAGATTTATTTATTTATTTATACAAGCACTGGGTACAGTCAGAAGCGTGGAAGGGTGAGAGAATTCACCGAGCCAGAGCAGGGAGCAGAACCAGCAGAAGGACCGAGGTACACTGCTGAGGGGAGCAGCAGGCGTGGCAGGAGAAGTCTGTGCTCCATGTGGGACCCTCACTGGTGGCCGGGGATTGAACCGGCACTGCAGAGGCTGCGGGCAGCTTCGCAACCCAGCGCTCAACCGCTGTGCCACCGGGGAGGCCCCCAGTAGTGTTTATCAGTTACTGAAAAAGGGTTGTTTATATCTCCAAATATGATTATGGATTTATTTTTTCTTTAATTCAGTCATTTTTTGCATCAGATGCTTTGAAGTTTTATTATATATGCATGCTCATTTGTAATTATCATGTGTGCATGACATCATGACTTATGTAATTACCAAACATACCTCTTTATACTAGTAGATTTTGTCTGATATTAACATAACTATTTGTGGTAGACTGAAGAATGTTCCCCACCCCTAATTTCAAAATGTCCGCTTCCTAATCCCTAGAACCCATTGTATGCTTCCTTATATGCAAAAGAAACTTTGTAGATATGATTAAATTAGGAATCTTAAAGGAGAGATTATGCTTGATTATCTGATGGGTCTAATGTGTAATCACAGGGATCCTTACAAGAGCGAGGCAATAGAGTTAAAGTCAGAAAAAGGAGATGTGACAGTAGAAACAGATACTGGCTGATGCACTTTAAAGATGGAGGGAGAAGCCGTAAGCCAAGGAGTACAGGCTGCTTCTAGAAGCTGGAAAAAGTCAAGCAACTTATTCTCTGAAGCCTCCTAAACTAAAGCAGTCTCCCAATATCTTCATTTTAAACTTCTGACCAGCAGAAATTTAAGAAGTAAATGGATACCTTAAGCCATAATAAGCTAATATACCACTCCAGCTTTCTATTTTTTATTGTTTGTATGTATGTATTTTTATATGTATCATTATGTTGAAAGTTCACACCTTATACACAGCATATACTTGGTTCTTGTTTTTTCTTTTGGGCTTGAAATCTGACATTAATTTTATATGTTTAGTCCATTCACAATGAATTCAATTATTGATATTATTGGCCTTGGTATTGTTTTGCTATTTGTTTACAATGTCTCCTCTGCTGTATTTTCCTTTGTTTCTTCTTTCTTTTAAAGAAATTAATGAAAGAAAAGAAACACAATCTTTTCTGTTTATCTCTTTATTTAGCACCTCTGCTGTTCTTCAATCTTGTAGATCTAAGTTTCCATCTGTGACACTAGTTTGAAGAGCTTCCTTTAGCATTTCTTGTAGTGTTGAACTGCTCATTACAAATTCTGTACATTTTTTCCGCTTTTCATTTTTGGTTGATATTTTTGGTTGATATTTTTGCTGGATATGGTATTCTGGAATGTTAATATTATTCTCTCTCCCCACCCCTCTTTATTGATATATAACTAACATAGAACATTGTATAAGTTTAAGTAGTATGGTGTGATGATTTGGTACACCTATAAGTTGTGAAATGATTACCATGATAAGGTGAATTATCACATCACATCTGTCACCTCACATAATTATTTTTGTGGTAAGAGCAGTTGTGGTAGCCTAAGAAGACAAATACAAGTGTATTCATGTTGCTGTATAACAGATTTCCAGAAGTTTTGCAATGTGCAAAATTGAAACGCTGTCACCATAAAACAAGCCCCCATTTCCCCCTCTCCCTTGCTTCTAGTAACTGCAACTATAGTTTCTGTTTCTATGAATCTAACTACTTGTAAACCTGATGTTACAGTATTTGTCTTTTGGGATTGACTTATTTCATTTCACATAATGCTCTTAAGGTTCATCCACATTGTAGGATGTGACAGGATTTCCTTCCTTTTGAAAGCTGAATAATATTCCATAGATTTTATTTTGTGTGTGTTGTCTTTCTCTTAAGGGCATCAAAATTTGTTCATAGGCAGCTACATTACCAGTGGATGGGTTGGGTTCTGCTGCTTTTGTTTTGTTCTTTGTTCACTATTCAGCACTGCACCACTGCTGGTTTTACTATTCAGCTGTTGGCTCTGCAGGAAATCTCTCAGCTAGGCCTTGCAGTCTTGTCCTCTCTCTAAGTAGATAATTCTTACCCTAGGACCTGTGGTGAATTCCTACCCAGTGTCTGGGCACCTCTCGTCAGTGACTCTGTCCTGCAAATTGTGTTGTAAGCAGCTCAAAACTCTGATTTCTGCATTCTCAGCTTTTTGAGAGTTCTCCTCTGTTAGGATTCATTTTTCTGCTTTGTGCTAAAAAGTGACCCTAGGAAGAATGCCAGGATGAGCATAGCAGTCACCTTGGTGTTTTCAGTTCTCCTAGGTTGATGGTGCTGCCTGTTGTTCTGGCTTATCCATGTATTTGTCATGTATAGATTTTTTTTTTTTAAGATTTTATTATTTATGCAAGTACTGGGTACAGTCAGAAGCGCAGGAGGGTGAGAGAATTCACCAGAGCCAGAGTGGGGAGCAGAACCGGCAGACTGATGAAATACACTGCTGAGGGGAGCAGTGGGCATGGCAGGAGAGGTCTGCGCGCCATGTGGGACCCTCACCAGTGGCCGGGGATCGAGCTGACACTGCAGAGGCTGTGGACAGCTTCGCAGCCCAGCGCTCAACCGCTGTGCCACCAGGGGAGGCCCTCATGTATAGATTTTTGACTGGAGATTAAGTCCAGTACTGTTCTGTTATGGCTGGAAACAGAACTAAATTAGTTTTTGTTAATCTGCTCTTTCTGTTTCCCTTCTCCATCCTTTCTTCTGACTTTATCCTTTCTATCTTGGTGCTCTTATCTAAGAGTTTCAAATCCCTTTCTGTTTTCCTTACTTTAACTTTTTAGTAACCTTTTACCTATTAGAAAAAAATTTCTAACACCTTAGTATTTATTTAATTTGTTCCCCTTAATAGCTGCCTTTGCACATAGAAGAGAACAGGAGAGAAATTTGTGAAGAAGGGTAAAGTTTAGAACACAGTTGGGATACAGTGGGGCGTGGTACATTCACAATCTTTGTGAAGATATATATTCACAAAACATATATCTGGGCAACAGTCCATGAAATTCCAGGACATGTGGCCAAAAGTCCATTTCTCTATCTCATATTACCAAAAGGTTGGAAAAAAAAAATCTGTCCCATTGGTATGTATCTGTTTTCTCAAAAGAAAACAAAAAACAGATAGAAAATCTGAGATAAATTCATATCTGGGAACCATCCAGCTTCTGTAATCAAAATGCTAGACTTAAGAGCAACTTTTCCTTGATCAAAAAAATTAGGTGAAATAGGAAATCAGTTTCCTATTAATGATCATCTTGTTAATCTGCCCTTTCTGTACCCTGTCTATCCTCTCTTCTATCTCTATCCTGTCTATCACGGTAGTTTTATCTATTCTAAGAGTGTGATGATGCAAAAAAAAAAAAATCACAATTTAGAATATTAAATTCTATGGGCAACCCTAGAATTTGAATCATTTCCTGAAAAATTATTTCTGTTTTTGTCATGCTGGACCTTTTTTTTTTTTTTAAACAACCCTTCAAGTTTCCTGCTAACAGCTGAAATTGGACTGTTTCCTCATTGATGCATATCTCTTCATATTTCTATGTTTAACTCTCAACTGAAGTGAGAGATATTAGCTAGAGATGATAGAGAATGCTATTTATTCCACAATAGACTTACCTACTGAACCCCAATACGAGAATTACACCAGACGGCAGCAAAAAGGTGAGTGAACTCAGTTAGTATGGAAAACAATGCATAATAATCATAGTCTAAAGGATGAATGGGTGGTAGATTAAGTTTGGGAGTGGAGGATACAGAGAAGTCAAGAGTAATTTGAAGAAATACTTTGGGTTTAGTTTTGAGTTTGGGTTGGAATATGAAAAGTTGGTCTTTGGTTAAGGATCTGATCTTAGATTTCAGGTAAATAATTTTCTAAATATTTGCTTATATGACCTCATCTATGTAACCCAACCTAGCTAGGGCAGTTTCATCATTCTGTATTGCTCTTGAACTAAAGCAGAACTCTGTTGGGAAAAATCTATAGTAATATTTTGAAAAACCTTGGACCAGCTGTTTAAATTCTTGTATATATGTCTTTCTATGACATAAGAAGGACACAATACTTTTGCTAATGTGTAATAGTAAGATTTTGTCAGAAAAATCTTATATATAAAATATTGGGATAGTATATTTTACACAGTTGTGCCAGAATGGTGACAGATGTAGGGAGGTATCGAGAATACTAATGACAAGAAGTTCCTGTGAATCTTTGGGAATTCGAGGATAAAAAACCCCTATTTTTACATGTAGTTCTAAAAGTATAGTTTTTGTGGCAGGTAGATCATAGTGTATGTGCCAAAATTATCATTTGATTTTACACCTTACACAGTAAATTCCCATAAGGTATATTCTTTAGTGAAGCTCTATAAACTTTCTTTTTTTACTATAGTCTTATTGTTATAATTTTTAGTGTTGTGCTTTGAAAGCATTACTATAATTGTTAAATAATTCCAATTTACGTGGATATTTAGATTTATTTTTATTACTATATATTATACAGCACTGAGTATGTTTATTTGTATATATTCTTCCTTCTTTTGGATTCTATCTGTCCGGATTTCTAGGGAAATTAGAAATATTAAGTCAAAAGGAGTGTACATTCTCAAATATAAGGGCAAGTCACACAAATAAGTTGGAACTTGAATGTAATTATTTTGATTTCCAGGCAAGTGGTTTTTTATTTATATACACTGTACATGGCACATTTTTTATTTGTTGCCAGAATGTTTTCCTTATCCCAGTTTTCCAGAATGGTCTACTTGGAAATGAGAAACTAGAAATTTAAAATTACATGAATTTTTTTTTTTACAAAAGTATTACACGTTTACTAGAAAAAATAGGGAAACTATGAGAACAGATATTAAAAAAATCACTAATAATGTTGCAATATGGCAATCACCACAGAGCACTATTACTAATTTTGATATATTTTTGCCTTTTTATGCTGACTTTACTGTATGTGTTCCATTAAGTGACTTCTTACATGCACATATTTAAAGTGAATTAAATTTTTTTAAGTAAAAAAATTTCACTTAATTTCTTGGATTGTGGTTATATAAATGCATTTGTTTTATAGTTTTTTTCAGTTATCATAATGTCTATAATCAATATATTTCATTCAATATTCTTCTATAGTACAAATGCATTTTATATATCACTAGAAAGCTAGTGTTTTTGGATTTGTTGATTCAAATATTTAGCATACAGAACTCATTTATGGAATAATTTACCTAAATTTTAAATAGGAAAGTGAGGCCTGTAGAAGCAGAATTAAACCCAACCTGATTCACATTACCAAATAAAAGTATCAAACTAAAACTTAAATATTTCACCTTAAAATATTTAATAAACATAAAAACTTACATATTTTTGTGCTTTACATGTTAATTCCTATGCCATCAAACAACGAGACTGCTACAATTTTGAAATAAAAGTTTGTGTAAAAAAATTTCCATTTTCCAAATTAAAAAAAAATAGCATTCTTAGGTGGAGATTGTATACAACATAGCTAACATGTAGTATCCCACCAACTAGCTCATGACATCAATTTAAATTCCTGCCTCTTCTAGTAACAACAGTTAACAAAGCACTTCTAAGATAAATACTATTCATTTTCATTTAAATTGTGTAAATTTACATTTCGATAAAGTAATATATCTCATGGTTCAAAATTCAAAAGGAACAAAAGAAAATAAGGCAAAAAAGTCTTCTATCTTTTCCCCCAGGGATCTATTTCTCATCCCCGGAGATAAACGTTATCAGACTCTTGGGTGTCTACTTTCAGAGATATTGTTCTGCAGAATATTTCTTTCCCTTAACTATATATCTTGAAAATTATTCTTTGTTAAAAAAAAAAGCATGGCTTATCTTTATTCCTTTGTTAGAAGTGGCATATTAACTTTATAGAAATATTAAATATACTTGTGGGTCTTTTGTTGATAAACATCTGGGTTGAAATCAATCTTTTTTCTCCTATACTGATTATTGCCATGAGTAGCCTTGTAAGGGGCCGTCCTGGTGGCGCAGGTAGTTGAGCACCGCACTGTGAAGCTGTCCGCAGCCTCTGGAGGGCCAGTTCGATCCCTGCCGGCTGCCAGCGAGAATCCCACATGGCGAAGCAGACCCCTCCTGTTTCGCCTGCTGCTCCCTTCAGCAGTGTATTTCCTCAGCCTACCTGCTCTGTTCCCCTCTGTCTCTGGTGAATCCTCTCACCCTCCCATGCATCAGGCCGGTACCCCGGTTCTTGTATAAAAATAAATAAATTAAAAAAAAAAAGGATAGCCTTATAAGAATGACATTTTGCACGTGTGTGAGACTGTGAGAAATTGCTGTGTCAAACGGTAAATGCCTGTGCACTTTTGGGAGACATTGCCAAATTGACCTCGAGAGAGGTTGTACTAATTATTACTCTGCTAAAGCATGAGGCTATGTAAGCCATAATTTCAAAAGAAAAAAGTATTTTTTTTTATAGAAATGTATTTTTTTTATAGAATGGTCCTTGACAAAGATGTGTGTGGTTACCTGACAGACCAAGGAAGGGGATCGTCAGGGTTTGGGTCTCAGTTCCCATTGGAATGAATGGCTTCAAGACTCCAGATATTGTTCCCCAAACTTTTCTGTTCCTGCACCTTTTGTTCTGAGTCAGGATTTTACTTTGGATTCTATTCTTGCAGTTTTTTCCAGGTTTCCTTTCGCATGCCATTTGGCAATAGCTCTGGGGTTTCTGAATGTTGTTCTTATGTGTCTGCTGCTGTTCAGATGCATTCCGCGCCAGGGTAAGTGCTAACTTAAACCAAAATTAATCTTTCATGTTATCCATTTAGTGTTATAAGAACAACGTGACCTAATGAAAAATTTGAAAAATGATCCCTATGAAATAAATTTCCACTTGTATACATTCCTTTGAGAATATGCCTGTATGTAGGTATTTGTTCTTTTAATAGAACCTAGATCCAGTCACCTAAAATCTCCCCCATCTTTATTATTTTTTAAAGTAAGGCTGGATATAGTTCTGGTCATAGTTTGCTCATAATTTTATATATTGCTTTTTAATTTCCTATTGCATCATAAACATTTTCCCATCTACTGTGATATTTATTATATATTTATGACTTTTACGTAATAAATATATAACATAATTAAGCATATTCCAATTTTTTCTCCATTTAGAGAGTGTTCATATTTTCTAAAATAAGCTTTTCTAGATTTAGTTTCAGATGCTTAAATAAGATGATCCAGAAGGTCCTCCATTTATGATGTCACAATTCAAAGCCCTAACTTAGGTTTATGTTTTCTGGGGGTGACTGTTAATGACAGGTTATACAGACTTTATTCATTAGCATTTTAAGGACCTCTACCTCAAGCACACAGGGTGTTGTATCTCACTTGTAAAAAAGCATAGATCTGTAAGGTGTCAAACTTGTAGCTTAATCCCCAGGTTCCATGCCACGCCTTCCCACAGAAAGTTATTTTAATCTTTACCTTAAAAAGAACAAGTTCTTAACACCCAAATCTAGAATGCAACTATCTCCATTTGTGCTCAGTTGAAATAATGGCTCATACTTGCCCACTGTGGAATTGTGCATATAATGAGTTTATATAAACAAATATGTTTTGTGGAAGTAGAAAATCAGTACAATTGGAATCCTGGCTGAAATGACCTCAAAAGCTTATTCAGTTCCCTTTCATTTTCATAGAATTACAATCCAACCATTTTATTTTATTTTATTTTAATTTTTGGGAGTCCTGTGGATTCTCAGCATTCCTTCAAACCCAATTCTTCCCTAAAATCTTTTGATATGATTCCTTTTGGTATGGCAAATGTTCTGCAGTATGTGTTTTATAAATTTCTTTACATAGTATTGTACAATCCAACCATTTTAAAGGAATAAGAATGTTCTATATTTAAGAGCTCAGTGAAATTGTCTCACTATTTGCTTTAGTATCTCATCCCTTCTGTCAGAAAATCTTTTTTCATCTAAAGTAAGTTCTTTTGCCCAGTTTTCAGCGATAACAATCACGTGTGATTAAAAAAACCTTTTATTCTAGTTTAGTTTAGTCTTTATAGTTTCTGTCCTTTTCTCTGTACTATTATGGGGTGTTAGGTTGAGGCTGGCTTTCTGAAAGAATCTTCATTTCAGCAATGTATTTTATGTAGTACATGGTGTTTGCACTGAACCTATAGAGACAGTACACTGATACTTATACAGACACAGTTATTGTATCTGGAATGTGTATGTCCCAGGAACATAAAGCTATCTACTACAGGCAAGTAGAAGCGGCATATTAACTTTATAGAAATATTAAATATACTTGTAGGGTCTTTTGTTGATAAACATCTAGGTTGAAATCAATCTCTCCACACTCCTCACCCAGATTGTATCCATTTCCTTCCCTGCTCCTTCAGTCACAGGTACATCCTTGCTTAGTGTAATGTACTGTTGTGTTGATGGAGTTGGACACTGGGGGGGATTTAGTCTGAGGCCATGCATTTCTCTAAACCTTATTCTGAAAAGGTGGGGCAGGGGAATTATTGGGGGCAGCCAGTTTCCATTTTATATTCCATTTCATTTCCAAGGCAGATTGGTTTATAAAGATGTGAACCAGGTCCTATTCCTTTCCAGATTCACAGCATTGTGTTAGCTGCCCAGACCTCTGGATGAAGTACGGTAATCACTGTTACTACTTCTCAGTGAAGGAAATGAATTGGACATCTAGTCGGGAATTCTGTATAGCCCAAAACTCAAGTCTGCTTGTGCTTACAGACAAGGAAATGGCAGATAATGTAAGTACAAAAAAAAAGTTAGCTTGGTGAATGCCATTCAAATGTATCATGTATTCTCTTTTGAGGAACAAAAGGGATATTCTTCCCTTTTCCTGTCCTTCTCTCTCCTTTCTTTCCCTTCTTTCCTCCTTCTCTTATCCTGTCTTCTTCTCTCTCCTTCCCTGCTCCTTAATTTCCCTGCCTAGCCCAACAACCCTCAGTTAGAGAAACCTTGATATTTTCCTAGGCATGTAACTGTGTATGTGTGTTGGAGGAGGAAGGATGGTGAATATTACAGAGAGAAATTAGACCTGAAATACAGGTCAAGTTAAAGGAAGTATTAGATCCAGAGACATGGGTTCAACTATAGGTTCCTATACAAGAGCCAGTGGAACCTGGGGGGAGGGAAAAATAGATACCACAGGGACAGGGAGACTGTGGTAAGCATCAAAGTGCCTTTTTAATATTTTCCCTTAATTTACTGGAATCTAGCAAGTTCTAGGCTAGGAAACAATTGGGGTGGGGTCGGGAGCACTAGATGGGAGAGTGTTAGGAGGAAGCAGTTCCAGAAAATTGGGAAACAAGGAAAGTGTGCATGTGCGCGTGTTTGTGTTTGTGTGTGTGTGTGAGACAGACAGAGAGAGAGAGAGAGAGAGAGAGAGAGAGAGAGAGAGAGCATGAGCAAACATGTATGAGAGGTCTTAAACTCCTCTCAGAGCTCAGCTGATGGACTGTACTTCCTATAGGCCTCTCAGGTTCTCCTTGTCCATACAGCATACTCTAGTGAAGAGTTATCCAGGTAATACAAGGAGTTGGCATCCTGGGGTAACCTGCTGTAAAAATAAATCAGATTCTAACTTATCAATATAAATAATAACATAATCAAAGAAAATGAGAGATCCTTGTTAGCTTTTTAGTGCTAATTTCATGCTGGTTTTTGAGTTTAAATATTGCTTCCTATTTGGGGAGGATGCAGAATCATCCCCCCGCCTTAGCTTTTGTCCAGTTCTGTAGAAACAACCTGTTTTATATCTGATTTGCTGAACCTCAGGAAAAACAGAGAACAGTTTATTAAGAATTCAACTATATTAACATCCTTTGGGGAAATTCAGAGAGGTAATTACTCTAAAGCAAACTTAAATTTTTTTTTAAAGATTTATTTATGCATACAAGAAATGGGGTACAGGCCAGAGGTGCAGGGGGTGAGAGGACTCACCAGAGACAGAGCGGGGAGCAGAACAGGCGGATTGACTGAAATACACTGCTGAGGGGAGCAGCGGGAGAGAGAGGAGAGGTCTGCTGTGCCATGTGGGTAGCTCTCTGGCTGGCTGGGGACC
The DNA here is from genome assembly GCF_964194135.1 of Talpa europaea. Taxonomy (NCBI): domain Eukaryota; kingdom Metazoa; phylum Chordata; class Mammalia; order Eulipotyphla; family Talpidae; genus Talpa; species Talpa europaea. The sequence goes on along the minus strand of NC_140083.1, from coordinate 68,248,354 downwards.
TCATCACAGCAACACTATTTTCACAGTGATATTGCTGCTTCTGGGGAATGATGCTGACTGAAATCAGTAGCAGAAGTGAGCAAAGAACTTGAAACATAGCTGAACAAATACTGAAAAACAGAATAGTGAATCATAATGCAAAACTCTGTCACAGGGAACTGGGGTGTTGTAGCTACTGTAAGTCAAACAGTGCGATGATGAGAGAAGAGGAGAAAAGAACCAAGACACAGAGTATCCAGAAGGTGGGGATTTTCTTTTTCTCCATCATCCCCAGATGGATTTTCTCTTTTTCTTTTTTCCTGTACTTTCCTTGAATCCTGCCTCTAACTGTCCAGTAAGATAAACAGAGACAGATTGGCTACATTTTCAAAACTGGTTTATTTAATCTCAGTGTCTCTTGGTTCAAATGAATACTGGAGAGGGCAAAACATTCCTGACTTAATAGCAAGCACAGATATGTTTTACCTCTGTGGAATCTTGCTTGATTCAATGGCCTCATCTTTTTCCCCCTGCCTTAGCTTTTGTCCGGTTCTGTAGAAACAACTTGTTTTATATCCAATTTGCTGAACCTCATGTATTACTGCAGTTTTTTTTTGTTCTCAATGCAAGATATAGGTCCTATTTTACAGTATTTTAGTATTGTGCTTAGCTCTGAATAGAGACCAAAAGAGTGTATGTATCTATTGAAACAAGTTTTCAAACTGGTATTCCACTGGTGGAGAATACTGCTGGAGAATTAGGTTGCTCTATAGAGGCAACAAGGCATAAGAAATATCCCCCCTTATGTTGTGAGATGGTTATTTTTCAGTAAGATACATAAACATCATCCATCTCTAGCTTAGACAAGTTGCTGTATACCAGGTATTGTACATAGGCCATTCTTAATCTTCATAGCATATCCTACAAAGTAGAGTTCAACATCTATTTTATGGATGAATGAGTGAATAAAATTCAGAAGAGTTAATGACAGGCACAAGGCTACAACTCTGGCAGAGCCAGTTTTTTTTTTTTTTTAAGTCAAATTTTAAACTCCACATCTGCCCATCTTTTAAAGTCATGCCAGAAAGACTAGATTTGTTGACTTCCAGAATCCATCTTGTGCATGCTGATATATCTCTGAAAAAGCCCCCAAATCTGGAAATAAAGTGTAAACTTATTTTTATACGGGTTAGTTGTATTTGCAAGTGATATGCTCAGTGTGCTTTTGTTCAAACTCCAGACATATTTTTGGGTGAAATACTTACAAATTTAAAGCAATAGATCCAATTAATTTTAGACTTTATTGGTGCTCTGCATTGCATTTTTTCCAAATTAATAACCACATCCATTGTTTTAAATATTTCACCTGAAAAGATATCTGGAGATTGAAGAAAAATATCAGTGATATTACTTGAAACTGTAATATATAATATTTAAAAATACATTTATCCTATATTTTGTGTGTTTATGTTCTGCTATTCTCACATAGCAGTATTTCATTTCTGTTTTAGTCAAACCTTAGTCTATGTATTTTTAAAAATTCTATATCCTAGTATTGCTTAATTATTTTCATATTCTAGACAAAGTTTTACTTATTTAGAGTGTTTAGGCAGCTATAAACATATTTATTTGAAGTATTTATCTCAGGGTCATTCCTTTAGGTATAACCCCTAAAATTAAGCTAGCCAAGCAAAAGACATGACCAACCTAGTAGCTTTGACATATTATAATAAACCTATTATTTCCATATGAGTTGAGATAACTTAGACATATCCCATAGAGCATATTAATTTTGGAAGTTTAAAGAGTGTTCCATGCCTTATTACTATTTTAATTATCATTTAAAAATATTACCTGCAAAAGTGTGTTGTGTGTGTGTATAAGGTATAAATGTTGACCTTAAAAAAAAAAAAAAAGGAAAAGGGAAGATAAAATGTACCTGTTTTTGTTTTGGGTTCTGCTTCATCTTGTTTTAGGTTTCATATTTTTCCTCCTAAAAGTCAAAACAGACATTACACACTTTAACACTTAATTGTTTTAGTTGACACCCTTTTGAGGGAGGACAATAGTTTTGAGTTGAAATGCTGTTCATACTTTTATGCTGCTTCTATAGTTGTGTGCACACATACACAATTCATGAACACATAGAGCATAGGTAATTGCATTCTGGTTTTCAAAGCTTCTTTCAAGCCAGAAAATTTCCAAGTGAAAGTGATATAGTAAAATTTTCTCTCCAGTCTTGCAGTGAGAAGTAGTACACTGTCCTGATTTGTGACTGGGAATCGCCTGGGTCTTGAGCGCAGGAAGTGCAAGATTGGAGTGTGCAAGTGGATGTTAATTTAAAACCATCTTACACTCTGAGATTTTTGAGCAAGTCTCTACCCATTTCTGTACTCTATTAGAGGAGTTAGAGGGCTTCCCTGGTGGTGCAGGGGTTTAGTCAGCTCTATTAAGCTAATGCCAGCCACTGCAGTAAGAGTTTGATCCCCGGCCAGGGAGCTAACCCACATGTTTCAGCAGACCTCTCCTGTCTTGTCCACTGCTCCCCCATCAATGTATTTTAGTAAATCTGCCTGTTCTGCTCCCCACTCTGTCTCTGGTGAATCCTCTCACCCCCATGCCTACACCCAAGTTTTTTTATGCACAAATAAATATAATAAATTAAAAAAAAATAAGAGGAGAAAGAAATGGATTGTTTTCCTTATAATTCTAGTGAAGAAATGAGGAAAAATGATATTTTCCTAAATTATATAATCCTTTTAAGCAAGTTGGTTAAGAAGTGTGTGAAAGGTTTCAACCTGTTCTGAATATAAGGATGTCATTCCATTTATCTTACCCTTCATTTACTCTTGAGTCTACCTCTGTTCTCAACATATACAATTAAGTGCTCAATGGTGGTGAAGTAAAAACTTCAGAGTTGGTGTTAAAAAATTTTATCCTCTTGTGGTATAAGACTTGACTTTATTCTTTAATTCTATAAATATTATTGAGCATAATTTCACCTATTTTCCTGGGTGTTAAGGATACTGTAATAACAAGAGTTTTTATATTATACTTACATTTAATCAGTGGAGACAGACAACTAAGTAAACAAATAAATATGATGATGGTACTTGGAGATGGGGGTCTTTCAGAAAGAATTTGATCATGGGAGTGGGACCCCATGAAATATATTCCAGTCTCTAGAACTGAGAGAAATAAGAGGCCATTATTTAAGTCCCCCAGTTTATGATAATTTGTTAGAGCAGCCCAAACAGACTAAGACAACCTCTTTTAGTGCCGTTACTGGGAGTACAAAGAGACTTTTTATGCTCTTTTGTCTTCAAAAGAGAAACTCCTAATTCATGCCAGTGAAAGTCTCCAAGTAGGCGAAAGGCAGTTAGTCCACAGACACAATTAAGAGAAGAGTCCTTGAATGTTTACTCTGCAACAGCCAGCTGTCTGGAGTGGAATAAAAACAATGACATAGAAATGGGACATCTGGTGGTACCACAGTAATTATAGAGAACTGAAATTTCACTCATTTTTAAGTAGTTCTGGATAAAAAGAACTATTTTTTTTCTTAAGATAATCAACTAATTAAGTCATCACGAAAAAATATTAGTATGTTTAAATAAACAAAAATGTATAACTTTAGAACAAAATTAGGAAGTTAAAAATATTTTCTTCCTGAAATTTGAAGAAAATGATTATTTTTATTTTTTTAATTTTCAAAAACCTCTAGAGGAGGTTTTCCAGATTCCTGAATGGAATACAGGAATACTCTCAATCATTTTGGGTCTTCATTTTCTAACAAAAATGCCCAGATTTTAGGACATCTGACCTTGGATGTAATGAAAAGAAAGATGTCTTAGCTTTAATGAATATCTGCATTCATTTATCAGTCTGTTCTGAGGCTTCATCAGGACCCTCCCTGATACAGAGGCCCAAAGAAGTAACTAATTCTGGAATCCAGTGTTATGTTTAAAAGATGGCATCTTGTCTTGACCTGTTTTATCAAAAGATGTAGTCTCTTAGCTTGCTGAATATGCCTATTTCTTGGCACATCCAAATGTGTCTTATGATTTTTTCAGTTTTTTTTTTTTCAAAAACAAAAAATTGCGTTTTTTTTTAATATTATTTATTTATGCATACAAGAAATGGGGTGTAGACCAGAGGTGCAGAGGTGGTGAGAGGATTCACCAGAAAGAGTGGGGAGCAGAACAGGCAGATCTACTGAAATACACTGCTGAGGGGAGCAGCGGGCGAGACAGGAGAGGTCTGCTGTGCCATGTGGGTTGCTCCCTGCCCCGGCCAGGGATTGAACTTGTGCTGCAGTGGCTGGCAACAGCTTGATAGTGCTGTGTCTTTAAACCTCCCTGTGCTACCAGGGAGGTCCGAAATTGCAGTTTTAAGAGAGGACTGAGTTACAGAGAGATGGACTGCCTCAAACTACAGGCTGAGGCCTTGAATTTGGCTCCAAGTCCTACCACTAAATTACTGTGAGATAATATATGTCACTAACTTTTGTTGAATTTGTAATCCTCCAGGGGAAAAAAAGTTGATGGAGGGAGGAAAGAGGTTAAATCACATTCACTAAATTTGAGAATATGATTCTCTGTGTCACGGCCACCACCAGACGAAATGTCCGATTATCTCAATGTATTAATGCAGGAAGAAGACCGAAATAAATGATTATTTAGAAAGTATCTGATCGTAGGAACAAATTATGGTCTTTTCCTTTAACATTTATCAGATTAAACTCTAACCCATAAAAAAACAAACCAACCAAGCAACCAAGCAAAAACACTAAAAAACAAGATTCCAATTTTCCATTTTCTTTACCGGGATTTGCAGTGACTTCAGGGAGTTAGAATAAGAAGTAAAGAGAAGATATGAAGCAATTATCTTATTAATCCTACGGTGTGAACACACACAGGCAGTATGGATGAATGCTACTGCAATTATCTATATTTGTCTACTGCATATAACTCGGAGACTTTGATATCTGTTAAGGCACATACAAATACTTTTGAGTAGTATTTCATACTCTGAAACATACAGACATCGAGCTTCTTATTTTATATTTAAATCATCAATTTTTGCCATCAATTTTTTTGGCCTTCAGACTTAGAATTTTATTCCCTGGCTCATGAACAAACACAATACTTGTCAACATTAGCATCATTTTGAAAATTCAACATCATAATGAAACTGAAACAAAAGCCATTTTCAAGTCCAACGTGACAATTCACTTATTGTCAAATATATTCATTACACTAACACTAAATCCTATAACAATTAATCTTCTGTGATTTATTCTTTGATTTCATTTATAGAGGCAATTCCCTTAGAATATAAATTCCTTGAATGTCAGGCTCTACAGAGCAAAGATTTATCTCTGTTCTTGTGGTAGAATGGTGTATGTGGAGGGTGTAGCCAACTTAATGTTACCTTAGGAACTTTTTTCTTCTCATATGCAAGATTGAGGAGGACTTGGAAAATGGGAGTTTAGTGGGGAAAAAACAAGCATATTGCTACAGACTTGGTAATAATGATTCATGTATTAAATGATAAAGCTGCTTCCACAACTCAGCTTTTTCTTTTTCAGTTATCTGAATACCTATCAGGTGCTCCCTTCAATCAAAGAGGAAGTTGCAGGGGAAGGTAGAGACTAGAGACGTAATTTTTATCTTATCTGTCACATTATGAGAATGCAAGTATAGACCTAAAGTTCAATTCTAGGAAGAACTCCTCTCTGCACCAACAAATCTTTAGAATCAGAATTTAAATGAGAGATTATTTATTTGGAGTAGGTGATTGTCTTAGTCAGTTTGGACTGCTCTGACAAAATACCACAGCCTAGGTGGCTTCAACCACAGACATTTATCTTACAGTTTTGGAGGCTGGAAGTCCAAGATCAAAGTGCAGAAAGATTTGGTTTCTGGTGAGAACCTTCTTCCTGGATTGTAGACAGATGCCTTCTCATGCGTCCTCACATGGTGGAGAGAGACTAAGCTCTGGTCTCTTCTTATAAGGACACTAATCTCATCATTAATGAGGGCCCCACCCTTATGACCTCATCTAATCCTACTACCTCCCAAAGGTCCCATCTCCAACTACCATGATAATGGGGGGAAGAGCTTTAACATATAAATTTGGATGGGATACATACATTTAGTCCATAATTAATGGTGATGAGAAAGGATGAGGAATACTTATTTGACCATGCTACTGGGTCTCCTCTTTGGTTTTCTGTCTTACCATTTTTCATCTTCTTCAACCTTTCCTTAGCACCTGTTCAAAGATTTCTTCAATGAGCACTTTTACTGGATTGGTCTGAGGAACAATTCTGGCTGGAAGTGGGAAGATGGAACAATACCAAATAACCTAAGGTAAGGGTCTTCAGTAGAGTCTTCCCTCCTTCCCTCCCCTCCCCCCAAAATAAAACAACCATCAAAAAGAGTAAAGAAAGGAAATAGGCAATGGAAGAAGGAAGGTAACAGTGGAATTGGACAAAAAAAAAATAAGAAAAAGAATGGTATTTCGAAGAGAGATTGTTGTGCAATCTTTATTCTTGTGTTGTTTTGGGGGAATTAAGAGAAATGGGGACCTGAAAAGGGAGGAAGAATTTGCTCATTTTTTAATCCCTTCATGCCCTATAAACTCCTCTACTGCTAATAAATTACCTTAGTGCTTGATATTTCTGATTTCTTATAGGATTGTGTCAAACAGCTTGGTACAGAAGTGTGGTACTATCAACAAAGGTGATCTTCTGCAAGCCTCTAGTTGTGAAGTTAACTTACGATGGGTCTGTAGGAGGCTCTTATCTGTCCGATAGTTTCCTAAGAGGAGGGAGCTGGCCACCCAGGTTGGTCATGAGTATAAATTAATGAATGCTGAGCTTCCCAGGCTCAGCATTAGATGTAAAACTAATGCAGCCTCCCAAGGATCATGGTTTACTACTGGACTCTCTTTGAAGGAATTTAGATATTACCTTACTGCTTTGAAGCATTAGGCAGATTTGCAAAATAGTAGATTTTTTTTTTTTAAGTATTTCTCAATCTACTGACTATTTGTTGCTTCCTTCATCCCTACCCATACCATCTCTGTCAAAAATGTCCCATTCTATGTTATATTCTGAGCTGATCTAATGAAAACCGCACAGCTATTACTAATGGACTAGAGGGTCATGTGTGTTAGGGGTTGACATGTTGTTCTTTCTGATAATGTATTTGGATCCTAATAGTAGCCTTGCAAAAGTTTTATTCTGAAGAATAAAGCTAGTAGTGAGAAAATAAGTTGGGGAAGGTGAACAAGAACAGGATGATGCTTTCTGGTTCTCAGCTCGTCACACTTAAAAGACCTAACTTTGAATTTAGTTTTTCTGAGTATGCATCGATGTGGCTGAGTAAACCAATGTTTGACCATATCTTTTCCTTATTTAAATATGTGAACTGCATGTTCATTTCAGTGGTCTGAGAAGGCTTTTTTAGAGGGAAATTGACAGAAGCAGTTTATGTGTTTGCCCCCCAAATTGCTTTAGCTAGTGATGCCTCAAAAATAAAAGAAACATTATTATTTCTCTTAGTAGTATTTGGATATAGCTAAGGAGGGAAGGCACTGTTTAAAGGGATTAATGGAGACCACGCTTCTGTATCATTATGATACTGGTTCTAATCTGTTAACTTGCCTTTCTCTTTCATCATTTTTTAGGAACATGGACTGTATTTTATCTATCATTGTATTCCAAACACCTAAAATAAATGAGTATGAAATAGATGGATAAAAGAAAAGAATTAAAAAATCGTATTATAGCTGTTTTTTTAACTTCGAGTCTTTTATTTTTTAATTATTTATTTTTTACATCACTGTTCCTTTTTAAATAATATTTGCTTCCCCTGCCAGGTGTAGTTCCCAGAGTTTCCTTCACCAATGCACCTGTGCATCATCACCGCAGTCCCCTGTGCTCCTCCCTCCCTCCCTCTCCCGCCCCCTCCCCTGCAGGATGTCTCTGGTTTATAATTGTCTGTTTTTGTTTTGTTGGGTTTTGTATTGCTATTATTTTTTTTACACTGATGTCTTATTTGGTTCCCCTATATTCCTACTATAAGTGAAACCATCCGGTATTTTTCTTTTTCCTTCTGGTTTATTTCACTGATGTGGTGTGTACACACACACACACACACACACACACACACACACACACACTGGAATATTACTCAGCAATCAAAAATCATTTATAGCTGTTGTTAGTGCAGAAATTAATTAGCAGCATCAAGCAAAGAAACAGTATGTCCTAATCTCCCTTCCCCACCAAATGAGCATTGAATAGGAAGGAAGAAGTAGAAGCATCTCCCATCTTCCATGATCTCTTACTTTTGGTTCTGGGCCCAGGTGAATCTTATTTGTGAATGTGATCATAGTGACTCCCACTGGTTAGATTAGAAGGACAGTTATTCCCTTTGGGTGACAGCCTGGGTGCTACACTCTCATTTACTTTTTTTTTTTTTTAAAACCTGGATTTTATTATTATTTTAAAAAATATTTATTTATTTATGCATACAAGAGCTGGGGTGCAGACCAGAGGGGCAGGAGGGTGACCAGAAGATTCACCAGAGATAGAGTGGGGAGCAGAACAGGTGGATTGACCAAAATATACTACTGAGGGGAGCAGCAGGCGAGACAGCAGAGGTCTGCTACACCATGTGGGCTAGCTTTCTAGCCGGGGATCGAACTCATGCTGCTGTGGCTGGCAACAGCTTGATAGTGCTGAGACTTAAACCCCTTGCACCACCAGGGAGGCCCAACACTCTCAAAGGGCAACCAAGGAGGGCACCCTGCCCTCCACAGGCAGGGTGTATGCAGCTCTCCTCTGAAACAAGGGGGCAGGATTCTTGAAAGAATTTTTACCACGTGTCATCAGAATTGGTTTAGTTCGTCACTGCTTTTTCTCCTTTAAGGATGATCACATTAGAAAGAGCTTATTTCCTAGTCATTTATTTATTCCTTAGGCTTATTTATCAGGACAAGGGTGAGTTATTGACTGAATTCTTTTACCTTGTCTCGTGAAATTAAATTTCATAAAACTTTAGAACTGACACTTTTCTACCAGCACTTGTAGTCCACAGCCGGTCCCTCTGATAACGTTGGACACTAAGGACATGCAGAAGTTGAAAAGGACATTTATTATAGATAACAAAAGAGCACTAACAAAATAAGCATGAAGACAATCCAGAGAGGGAAAAACCTAGTAGCGGTCACAGCCATGTGGTATTGTGAAGGAATTTACCATGTTCCCCGCCCCCATTCAGTGAGGGGTGGAGCTGAGTGGCCAGGTGAAGTGACAGAAAACAGGAAACTCATGGAGAAAAAAAAGAGCGGCAGGTGGAGAAGAAGGGCTCACTTACTTCTTGGCTTTGGATTTGCCCCAGGTACTTGGGGGACTTGGAGGAACACGTGGAGTTGACATGCAGAGACACCTGAAAGACATACGTGGGTGAGACCTCTGGGGAGGCTGACAATAGCAGCTATTGCCTTGATTTGTACTCTGATTTTGCTCTTTTCATCCCGGACTTGCCTGGCGCATCACCTCTATTCTATGGTCCCTTAGACATAAGGCAAGCTTTTGGGCTTTAGCTGCCCCACTATGGGCCAGCCCTGTCTGGCTGGGCATTTACCCACAAAGGAGTGGGTAACTTTGGGTGTTTTATTGGAAAACTATTATCCTTCCTTATCTCTCTATGCACACTACACGAAGATTTTGCTTTGTCTTGGTGTGCACTGAGTGTGCAAATTTGGGGGTTTTGGGGTGCTCCTCTGTTGTGCAAACAGTATCTGAGAGCTAAGTAGGAAAAGTGAAAATGATGAGATTGTATAATAAGGCAAAAACTTGGACTCTGGGTCACCATCTTTGTCAATCCATATATGTCTCTCTCACATTCTGTTTGCCTTTTCCTTATTCCTGAATCCCCACTTCCATTCATCTTTCCTCATATAACATGCTTTGATATTTGACATATTCTTTGAACTTGTTTATAGCCTATAAAACAGTTTTCATCTTTTCATGTTTAATTAAAGGTTTTTTAAAATAACTTACTTTTACTTTTTCTACTAGCATTGTGATTTTGGCATTTATCTAATTTGTACTCCATACATGTAATTCACCAACTGTTGCTATAATTTCCATTCTGTGTGTTCATTCTTTTAATGATGGACTCCTCACTTGCCTTTATTTCCCCACCATCACAAGCAATGACGGGGATGGCTATTCTCTTAGATACTCCTACTCCTAAATCTTCCCCATCTCCGGAAATGGCACTACTATTCACTCAGTTTTTCAGATTCCAAACTCAAGGACCCTGTAATTGCTTTGTTTTTTAAAGTCACATCAACAAATTTTCTCATCTCTACCATTGAATGATGGTAGAGATTACCATTTTTTGCTTTCTTTTATTCTGTGGAACTTTTCAAAATGAGAATGTTTTTATGTTTTAAGTATATAAAACAACAATAATACAGACAAAAAGGTACCATTCTGGCCCCCCAACCAAATTGTTGAGCTAGAATGATGAGGAGTTATTTGGCCTTGACGGTGCTATAAGATCTTCACTCTGCAGAGCTGGGGCTTCTGCAGAGCTCAGCCTCAAGTAGAGGGTTATTTGGCTCAGTTGCTGTGTAGATGGACACTCACACTGTAACTGTACTGTCATTTATGTTTGGATCACCTTACGTGATGTTGCTTCTTCTCCCATCACTATTTGAAATCTGCTCTCAAAAGTTGCTGTTTCTTTCTTTGCTCCCTACGAAAATATTTGAGTCTCAACAAGGCCACATCTTTGGTCATATCACAATAATGTCAGTGACCTCAGGGTGCACGTTCTAGGTTTTGTGGTGGATGTGAGAACTGCTGTAAGGTTGTGGCCTAACTTAGCTACCATTGCCTGCTGTGGTCTGAGGCTGCCTTCACCAATTTTCCATTAAATGGTTTTGATCTCTTTTAATAAGACAGTTCAAAAATATTTTCTCATTGTGGTCTTAATTTGTACTTCTTTTAAAATTAGAACAAGTATCTTTTCATGTGCTTAAGATATTTGCATTTCCTTTCCTGTTACTGTGAGTTCATAAACATTATCCTTTTTAAAAAAATTGAGATACTGACCTTTTCCTTAATTGAAAAGAAAAAGTTCTTATATACTAGTCATTGGGTGTGATATAAGCTGAAGATATTTTGTTTTAATTTGTCCTTTTTCTCTCACCTTGTATATGATGGGATTTTTTCCTCTAATTAGAAATTATGGAGTTTGCATGGATCAAAACTTACTTTTGAATAATCAATTTTGTAAACATATAAAAACTTACCCAGTGTAATGAATAATATTGTTAATACTAAAAGAATATTGCTATTTTAAGAGAGGAATAAAATATTACTATTACTACTATAGAGACTTTTTTTTTAATGTGGTCTCACAATTTTAACCCAGATTAATAGGTGATGAGAAGTCCTGCTATCCAATGAGAGTCCTTAGACACACCCAATAGGGCTTCCCAAAGTTCAGGGAAAATTATCAACAGCCCATATGGGGAAAAGCTAATAACTGATTAGAAGCAAAATCTTTCAAGGATATTGTGGAGGAAGAAAGTTTTGAGGCACCTTCTTTCTCACCCCACACCCCAAGGAGAGGGGAAACTCAAGGTCCCCTGGGAGACACTGAGTGCTGCTGGCTGGACATGGACAGAGTCTCTCTCCCTGTCTCTACTTGTTCAGTTGTGAAAACTTGTAGATTTGGGGCTCACTGGAGAAAAGGATGGTTCTTGGAAGAATCTGCCGTAAGTCTCCTATTGTGGAGGGCATAGAGTGGTTTGTTGCTTAGAGTGGTTTTGTTACAGGGCAGGGAGAGGGGCAGCCCAAACCCCACAAACCTGCCTATTGTAAATGGGTTCTGCCATCCGCCGCATCAACACAAAACATATGAGACTTTAATGGGAAGGAACTTAATACAATTTGGAAACAATACAGGAAAGGCAAAGAATCTAATTTCTAAATCAAGCACCCAAAGTTACCCATCCCCTCGTGGGTAAAACTCCATCCAAATGGGATTGGCCCAGAGCAAGGCCCCAAAACCTGCCCCAAGTCCAAAGCATCTTCCAGTGGGGACCCACAGAAAAGGGTCAGGAACAACCAGACAAGCCCGGAAGGAAAAGAGCAAAATCAAAATCAAGATAAAAGCTGCCATGGTCACCTCCCCATGGGTCTCACCCACATCTGTGTCACCCAGTCCACGACCAAAAGACAAGCAGTTTCTTCACGTGTCTCTAGGCTCCACGTGCCTCCTCCAGGTCTCCTTCTGGCTCCATCCTGCTTCCTTCCTCAGTCTCCTCTGCAGCTTCTTCTCTTCCTGCTCAGCTTCACCCTCCCTTGGGTGGGGCAGGGAACCTGGAAACTCTCGCTTTCCTGGGGACCACCCTGTTACAGTTTGATGATGGGAAGCTGGCAGAAATTGCCTTGACGAGAGTAAGGAGTAGTTAAAGTGGGTACAGGCTGCAATGTCACTATTTGCTGTCTGGGTATGAACTCACCTGAATCCAGAGGAAGTGAAAGATAACAGGGATCGAGTTTATTCAAGAGAACTCCTGGCCAGGAAAGGGGAACACAGAATAAAGAAGTCATGTAGAATATTTCAGTAGAAGTTGAGAGCCCAGGTAAAGTCAGAAGAGGCCATCCAGAGAGCATGCCGCAGAGCACGCTGCCTATATCAGGGGAGGAAACAGTGTGGAAATTCCTCAGTGGTGTATCTATTAACAGCTGCGCGTGGTATTTCCTAACACCCACAGAAGTGCTCTGTGAGATAACTAGTATCTGAGTATAGTAACAGTCTGGGTTTAGTAAGAGAAACAGAGCCAGCAGGAGATATATATAGTAAGAGATTGTTGCAAGGAAATGGTTTATGCAATTGTGGGATTGACTAGGCAAGTCTAAAGCCCCTAGGGCAGATTGTCAGGAGAAGAGTAGACCTCTCCAGCAGGGGCTGAGGCTGCTATCTACCCAGGGACTGTCCTCTTTCTCTGAGACGCTTCAAAGCTGCTCTAAGGCCTTTCAACTGAGTGGATCAAACCCACCAAGATTGTCTATGATGATCGGCCTCACTTGAAGCAACTGGTTACAGGCTTCATCACATCTACAAAATACCGTCACAGCAACATGCAGATTCATATTTGAATGTAGAACCGAGGTTACCTCGTCAACCCGGCACAGCAAATGACCATCACAGGTATCTTCCACACACAATGGTGAGCAGCTAACACAGGACTTTGTCCTTTTCTTCCTGAGGCAGGAGGGCTGCCTCACTTCCACACTGTTGGTCTGTTGGAACAAGGAGCAGAACTGAGAGAAACAGAGACAGAAACTTCAAATTGGTTTTAAGGTAGACATTTTGATTTAGATTGGATTACATTTTTTCAGGGATCAATTTTTTTTAGGTATCAGAATTTGAGGATTGTTGGCAACATGGAGGGGATGGAAGGGAATATGCTAAATGGAATTAGTCAGAAGGAGAAAGACAAATACATATAGTCACTTATATGTGGAATATAAAAAAGACAAAACCAAGGGTCAGATAAAGCCAGACTAGAAAACTAGCCCTGGAAAGCTAACTATATAATGGAGGCAACCATAAGGGAAGGGAAATGAGGGAGGGGAAAAAGGAGGGAAGGGGCGAGAACAAAGAGGAGGTAGCACAAGGGACCTTAGTGGTGGGTATTCTGTGGCAGCAGTACCCGAAGCTGGGGCTCCTACACTTCTAAAATGCAAACAATGATGTAATCCTATATTACTTCATTAAAAATTATTGAGAATTGACAGAATGATCTTACTTTGTCTCTGTACATGTGTTATTTTGTTTTTTTTAATTAAAAAAGTGCCTATTTCATACCTTATCCTGTTTTTTCTCATGTCATCATTGTCGGGACAGGAATGACACAGGAGCAGGTTTTCTATGATCCCATGCAGAATGGGTAAAGGAGGAGTCAGAGTCCTCAGTGGCTTTTTGCAGGCTTTTATTGGGGTTTACCAGGCATAGGGCAGGCAGGGGTGCAGGGGGGCCAGGAGGCTGGCAGGCCTCCCAGCCCCCAGCAAATCCTCACTCTATCTGGGCTCTCTGGTGTTCTCTCTGCTTCTCTGCTCTTATGTTCACTCTGCTGCTTCTTGGCTTCTTTTTCGGCTTCTCTTTCGGCTTCTGCTGGCATCCCCATGACGCCGCCCTTAAAAGCCCAGTCTCAGCCCAGGTGAATCCCATCTACCTATGCCCACACCCTACTCCAGGTGCCCACCATCAGGCATGCATTTAGGACCGCAAGGATCCATCATCTATCCTGATGGCGGGAGGGCAGAAAAGCCTGACATTTTTCCTTACCCTATAATCATGTTAAAAATTGATGTGAATCACCTCATTGCTAGATTTAATTGCCCTTTTATGGCCAAAGCCAACCACTGCCATGATAATGATGGTTGCTAAAGTACTCAGCCCAAGATCATTTTAAAGGGTACTGAATTAAAGATGCTCTTTCAGATTTTTTATATTTTTGAATGATCAATCAAGGGTAGTGTCTGTCCTATTCAACCACTGGAAGAAAAAACCTTTTCTAATTACACACAGTTTATGCATGAAGAAGGAATGACAACTACATCATGACATTGCCCACTCAAGAGAGCAACTGTGTAAATGCTGGGCCAGTCTGAGTTGCTGGAAATGGCTACAGCAAACACTCCCTTGAAAAGCAAACAAATACTTTTACTGAGGCTTAACTGATCTACCACAGGCTGTACCACTGAAGAATACAATTTGATGAAGCACATACTGTTTTGCACTGGGTCCTTGCCATCCACCATCAAGCAAGGGAGTCTTGAAAATGGACTGAGTATTTGTGCACTTATCCTTTCTTTGTTTTACCCTCATTTGTTGAGTTTGTGCACAGATGCTTTGTCTCTTAAGTTCAGAGATCTTCAGATTGAGAGGAATTGTACTTGAGGAGTAGTACCTAAGGAATTTCATTCCCAAACTCCATTGATACCTGATTTAGATGGTGAGCAATTAGATTCATCCATTTTGTGGAAGAAGCTAAGTGTATTTGTATGAGAGAAATGTGATTTGTACTAAAGGGCATATTTAGCAAATTGTGTTTCCAAAGATGGCCACAACATTATCTCCAACTCCATGATCTTGGTAATGTGATCTTGATATACTCCCTCAAGAAGGGAAGTTTATTTTATTTTCTATTGAATATGAGCTGACTCTTTGATACTCTTGGTCAATCAAACGTGACAGAAGTGACTTCTGGGGCTAGTTCACAAGAAACCTTGTGGTTTCTGCTTTAACTTCTTGGAATCCTTGGTTTTGGGAGTCCCGAAATGCCATGTAACGAGTCCAAACCATCCTGCTGGAGAGACCACAAGGAGACACCTTGAGACTCCATGGAGAGGGAAGGTGACCAAGCGGTCCCAGAATTTCAGTAGAGGCTTCAGATGAGTCCAGTCGCAGCTTCTATCTACCTGAAGTTTTATGAGAGACGCCTGGCAAGACCATCGGAAGAACCACCCATTTAGTCCAGAAAATACATGAAACTATGAAATAAATTTTTTTTTGTTTTAACATATTAGATTAGTGAGTAACCTGGTATGCAATAATAAATACATGAACTGGACATTAGAAATATCAAGATATGCCCCAGTATCAGGCGGGTTAGAGTGTGTGTATAGGGAAAATGTAATTATAGTTGATGAAATACAAACATAAAAACACATGCAAATTACATGAATAGGTAATTTGTAGAAGAAGAAATCCTAATGGCTAATATGAAGAGCTGCTCCATTTCTCTAGCAATCAAAAAATGTAAAATTAAAAGCAATCAAGAAATAAAACTTTTTGGGATGGGGGGGAGGGAGGAGCACAGGGGACTGAGGTGATGGTGCACGGGTGCATTGGTGAAGGAAACTCTATGGGGACTACACCTGAGGGGGTGGGGGAAGCAAATATTGTTTAAAAATGAACAACAATGTAAAAAAAAATTAAAAAAATAAAACTTTTTACTTAAAAGATTAAAAAAGTTGGGCCTCCCTGGTGGTGCAAGGGGTTAAACACTGCACTATGAAGCAATCCACAGCCTCTGCAGCATGAGTTTGATCCCTGGCCAGCCAGGGAGCAACCCACATGGTGCAACAGACCTCTCCTGCTTGCCTGCTGCTCCCCTCAACAGCGTGTTTCAGTCAGTCTGCCTGTTCTGCTCCCCACTCTGTCTCTGGTGAATCCTCTCACCCCCTGCATCTCCGGCCTGTACCCCAGCTCTTGTATGCATAAATACATCTTTAAAAAAAAAGTTCAAAAAGTTAATAAAGTTGGATAAATATGGGCAAGATAAAGGGGAAATGGGACCACTTTATGAACCATTGGGGGAGTATAGGTTAGTGCAGCCATCCTAGAATACATCTGGTTGAGCACTGAACACTGAAATGACATTTGCATTATTTCTTACAAGGGTTTTAAAATATAAGGCAGTTCTCATTTAAAAAAAATTATTATTTATGCATTCAAGAACTGAGGTGTAAGCCACGGTGGGGGTGGGGAGGGGGGTGTGGTGAGCGGATTCACCAGAGACAGAGTAGGGAACATAACAGGCTGATTTACTGAAATATACTGCTAACTTAGGCTGTGGGTGAGACAGGAGAGGTCTGGTGTGCCACGCGGGTAGCTCCCTTGCCAGGGATGGAATTCATGCTGCAGTGGCAGTGATAGCTTGATAGGGCTGAGACTTTAACCCTGTGCCACCAGGGAGGCCCTAGCAGTTCTCATTTTTAATGTTTGCTGCCATCATGTGGCTATCTTTCAGTGCTGCATATAAAAGAGAGCATTTTATGCTGTTAAGCTATGAGAAAAATGTAGGAGAAGCCTATTTAAAAATACTGCCCAATTTCAGAAGCACAATGAATTGTGATGGATGTAGGTTTATCATCACTGGGAATTTTTAATTTGTGCTCATTTTTGTGCTGTGTTTTTAACTATCCACTATCTGTGGGAACACAAGTGGTCACAGTGTATACACAAGGAAAGATATGTTGCTACTTGCTCATAATATGTCAACAGGTGGTCCTAGTAAAAAAGGCCACATTTAACCCCGGAGTCACAAGCTGCAGGGTCCCTAGATTTTCAGGATTCATCAGGGCTAATTACTCAATTCCACATTCTTCCAAACGAAGAATTTTAGGAGTCTATAATTTTCATCATGTTAAGGGTGGATAAAAAAGAACGAAAAAACCTAAAAAACCAGATGGTCAGTGTGAAAAACCAGCATATGTAGAAAGACTCCCCTCTCTCCCATTTTAAACTTGCTGGTTTTAGGTACAAAATTCAAAATGTTTGAAAGGTAATTGGAAAAATAACCTCCCCTTGCTTCTGTTTCTGGTTTGTGACTCTTTCCAGATATTTCTGTGCTTTAGAAGACACATATATTTTTCTCATTTTAAATCAAATGCAGTTTACTCTATGTACCCCTCTACACACAGCTATTTTTCAGAGATTGCTTTATTAGTATATAGAGAAAATCTAAAAAGGATTTTGAATGTTGAGAAAGATGTATTTAGATAATTTGGGGGTTAGTATTGGCAGGGAGAAGGATGGAAATAATCAACCTGAACAGATAGATTTCCCTCAAGTATAAGATAATCTGAAGCAAATTTATATATTGTTTTAAAAACTTTAAGCACTAAAGTACTGTAGGGTCAGGAATAGACCAGTGCAGGTTTTCTAGGATTCAGCAGACCAGGTAAAGGAGGAGTCAGAGTCCTCAGTGGTTTTTTGCAGGTTTTTATTGGGATTTACGTGGTACACGGCAGGCAGGGGTACTGGGGGACCGGGAGGCTGGCAGGCCTCCCAGCCCCCAGCAAGTCTTCACTCTATCTGGGCTCTCCGGCCTTCTCTGCTTCTCTCTTGGCTTCTCTCTTGGCTTCTCTCTTGGCTTCTCTCTTGGCTTCTCTCTTGGCTTCTCCTCGGCTTCTACTGGCGTCCCCATGACGCTGACCTTAAAAGCTGACCTTAAAAGTCTCAGCCCAGGTGAATCCCATCTACCTATGCCCACACCCTATTCCAGGTGCCCACCATCAGGCATGCATTCAGGACCGCAAGGATCCATCATCCATCCTGATGGAGGGAGGGCAGAAAAGCCTGACATTTTTTCTTTACCCTACAAGTACTCTCTAGGTTTTTGTTCCGTTGGTTGTGAGAAGAAATAGGAATTACTCTAGATAAGATTTCCAGCTTTTGTCCCTTAGTTATTAAATATGTAAGAATCAGCTTTAAATGAAAAGCTTGAATACACAATGGAAAACTACTCAGCTATTAAAAAAACCAAAAAACAAAAAACGCTTGCCACTTGTAAAAACATGGATGAACTGCCTGGGATTATGGTAAGTGAAATAAGACAGAAGACAGACAAATATTGGATGGTGTCACTTATATGAGCACTATAGGAAAAAAAAAAACAGTTCAGATAAAACCAAACCAGTAACAAGCCCTAGAAATCTGACTGTAGAACTGAGGGTAATGGAGGCAGAGGGAGGCGCAAGAACAAAATGGGAAGGGGGCCAGATGGAGTATGATGGAGGATTATGGGTACCCAACTTGATGGTGGGTGTGGTGTAACAACTTCTGAAAAGTGTGATCCTACACTTCTAAATCATATACAACAGTTGCAAAACAATGATACATCAATAAAAATAAAACATTTGATAAATAAAGAACTCTTTAAGTAAGTAGCACTTACTGAGCTTCAGTAAACAGTCCCCCCAATAACATTCATCTTTCAAAACTGGATTTACATGTGAAGATGAACCAAACCACTGGGAAAGACTGTGATGTAGAGTAAGTAAATCCTGAAACTGCTTCTCCAATGGATTTATGTCAGTACCCTTCAATTACATGTGAATAAATGTAAGTTATTAGGAATATTATGCCAATTTTATACTACAAACGAGCTGTTAAAATACAGTCTTCAGGGCCTCCCTGGTGGCACAAGGGGTTAAGCACCGCACTATGAAGCAATCCGCAGCTTCTGCAGCACAAGTTCGATCCCTGGCCAGCCAGGAAGCAATACACATGGTGCAGCAGACCTCTCCTGTCTCCCCTGCTGCTCCCCTCAGCAGTGTATTTCAATAGATCTGTCTGTTCTGTTCCCTTCTCTGTCTGTGGTGAATCCTCTCACCCCCCACATCTTTGGCCTTGCCCCAGCTCTTGTATGCATAAATAAATAAATCTTTAAAAAAATACAGTCTTTAGAAAGTACAGTAGCTAGTCCAATACGGGTGCACTGAGACAAACTCAGGTTGGGTGTGGTAGGGAGGTGCTCTCCTTTTGACTTAACGCAGAGAAGGGCTGTAGGGTAAGTGAAAAAGTATCAGGTTTTTCTGCCCTCCCGCCATTGGGTTGATGCTGGATCCCTGTGGTCCTGAATACACGCCTGATGGCGGACACCTGGAGTGGGGTGTGGGCATGCGTAAGTGGGTACACCTGGGCTGAGAGACTGAGCTTTATAAAAGCGGCATCACGAGGACGCCAGCAGAACCAGGAGAAGAGCAGAGAAGCAGAGACCACAAGCCACAGGAGAAGGCTGGCGAGCCCAGATACAGTGAAGGCTTGCTGGGAGGCCCGCATCCCTCCCTGCTGTGTACCTGGTAAATCCCAATAAAAGCCTGCAAAAGCCACCAAGGTCTCCAGGACTCTCTCCTCCTTTACACCGTCTGCTGGAATCATAGAACACCTGCTCTGTGCCTATTCCTGCCCATCACAAGGGCGTATGATAAAACTAATTGTTAAGTTTTCAGGGACTCAGTTTCCACACCGGGGCAGATAATGTGCAGCAGGAGACAGCAGGGAAGTTACCTTTAAGCCGCACCCTGGGCGTGGACAGCAGGGCCTAGACTGCCCATCTTTTCCTAAGCAGCGGGATGCTGCCCTGTTGCGATCTGCGAGTGCACCAGGGGTGGTGCTTTGGTCTCCACTTCTGCCCGGCCCCGCCCACATTGCAGCCAGCCTTCGTGGTAGGCCCCGCCCTGTATCGGCTACTTCATGGAGCAGGTGACAGGAGAAGAGTCCAGAAGGTCCTGGGCCGCACCTGTGCTCAGTTCCTGAAGCCCAAGTGCGAGGAAGCAAGACGCGAAGAAGCGTGAAGCGACTCTCCGGTGGATCTCCCGTCTACACCCAGGTAGGGCCGCTCCCCCGTGGGCGGCTGGGCTGTGGGCGGGCGGGCTCCAGGTGCCCTGCGGGCCTGCTTATTCATATAGCTCCCCTTTTCACGGTAAGTCTTCAAATCAGGTTGTATAGGCCTCCGATTTTGTGTTTGCAAGGGACCAGGAAAAAGACTAATTAATACAAAGTAAAAATCAGAGTCAACAAGCAACTATAAATTAGAGACCACACTACTTGGCGGGGAGGGAAAGGGAGAGGAAGGACTAGGGTCAAAATAAGGGGGGGTGAAATTGTGTGGGGAATATAGCCAAAATGGTAATGCATACATTGTGCAAAAATGAAAAATGATGTAAGAATTATATAAAATAAAATATTAATTAAAAAAAATAAAGTTGTAGCTGTTGAAATAAGCCAGAAAGAAAAAGAAAAATACTGGATGGTCTCACTCATAGCAGGAATTTAGAAAACCTAAATAAGGGACCAGCAAAAAGACTAATTATAATAAAGAAAAAATCAAAATCAACAAGCAACTATAAACCAGAGACACACTACGGGTGGGGGGGTGGAGGAGAGGAGGGATTAGGGTCAGAATAAGGGGGGTGGGAATTGTATGGGAAATAGAACCAAAATGAAAATGCATACATTGTGCAAAAATGAAAAATGATGTAAGAATTATATAAAATAAAAAAATAACATATAAAAAAGTAAAAAAAAAAAAAAACACAGTTGTAGCTGTTCAAGTCCTGTGATTTTTCTTGGAGATTTTAGATAAATATCCTGTTTGTACACTGTTGTGTACACGTACTCATTAATATATCCCGGATTTGTTGAGTCAGTGAGTTTTTTCAGATGGACTTGCCAATTTAAACTTTCCGGCATTGTATGAGTTAAAGCGTCTATATCTCTGTAACATCATCAAGCAAAGTCAAGTGAGCTGTGGGATGCTCATGAGCAGGATGAGTTTGCATTCCAGGCTCCATCCTGGAAGGGTAATGATGAGTTTTTTCAGGTTCTTAGCATTGAAATGTATATAAGAGGGGCCTCCCCGGTGGCACAGAAGTTGAGCGCTGGGTTGTGAAGCTGCCCGCAGCCTCTGCAGCGCAGGTTCGATCCCCGGCCGCCGGGCGAGGGTCCCACATGGCGCGCAGACCTCTCCTGCCGCCCGCTGCTCCCCTCAGCAGTGTACTTCGTCAGTCTGCCTGTTCTGCTCCCTGCTCTGACTCTGGTGAATTCTCTCGCCCTCCCACACTTCTGACTGTACCCAGTGCTTGTATAAAATAAATAAATCTTTAAAAAAAAAAAAGAAATGTATATAAGACAGATCTTTCCTTTGCTAGTAATAATCTCTCCTAGAAATGCTTCGATGATAACAAAATCTTTTGTAGAGAATATATAGATGGAGTATGTGTTTCTCATCCATTTTGCCAAGTACTTCCTCTTTAATAGTAGAGTTTATATTTCAAGTAACTACTAGTGAAGAAAGATTTCTGTCATTTTGTTTCTGTATTCTGTAGATGGGTTTGTTCCTTAAGTAATCCATTAGTGTTTATTTTGTATTTATTTATTTTTTTTTTGTAGTGCACCATTTCGATTCCCGTATTCTTTTCCTTTCCATGTAGTTTCTATCAGTGGTTATTTTCTTGATGATTACTTTGAGAATTGTAATTAACAACTTGAAACTATATGACCTATATTGAATAATAGTAATTTAGTTTCAGTGGTACCCAGTTTCTATACATATCTTCCTCACTTATATTGCTATTTTTATAGATGATATCTTTTTACATTGTGTGCCTGTTAGCAAAAATTTAAATTATTTTATGCATTTGACTTTTAAAAATCATATAGAAAAGAAAAAGGAGTTACAAACCAGAAGTATGATAAAACCGATTTTTGTATTTATATAGTTACATTTTACATTAATTTTTATCATTCTTTATCATTGTTTTTGTTGATTCATATGGCATCATATCATTGGATAGTGTCCAATTGGGTAATGTCTTTAGCATTTCTTGTAAGATTGTTCTACTAGTAATGGACTCCCTTTGCTTTGTTTTTCTGTAAATATTTTAATTTCTCCTTCATTCTTCATAGTTTTCCTGTATGTAGAATTCTTAATTGATATTTATTTACTCTGAACATTTTATTTTTATTTATTTATTTAAAAAAAGATTTTATTTATTTATTTATACAAGCACTGGGTACAGTCAGAAGCGCGGGAGGGTGAGAGAATTCACCAGAGCCAGAGCAGGGAGCAGAGCAGGCAGAAGGACCGAGGTACACTGCTGAGGGGAGCAGTGTGCGCGGCAGGAGAGGTCTGTTGCGCCATGTGGGACCCTCGCTGGTGGCCAGGGATCGAAAGGTGCTGAAGAGGCTGTGGGCAGCTTTGCAGCCCAGTGCTCAACTGCTGCGCCACCAGGGGAGGCCCTACTTTGAACATTTTAAATGTCATTGTATTGCTTACTGTCTGAGGACACATAACTCCCAGTTCAGAACAATTTATTGTGCTACCAATTAATTGTGCTGGCTTCCAATAACCTACCCAACTTTGTATTTTGTTACTTCCATTTAATATGGAAAGTCTTTTCTATTTAAGCCAGTCTTTAATTTCTCATAAAATCTACTCCTTGGCTGACTGTATTTGTTTTTTAAAGATTTAGCTTTATTTGTTTTATTAATGTATACAAGAACTGGGGTATAGGCCAGAAGTGCAGGGGGTGAAAGGATTCACCAGAGACAGAGTGGGGTACAGAACAGGCAGATCTACTGAAATACACTGTTGAGGGGAGCAGGGGTGAGACAGGAGAGAGCTAACCCACTTTGCCATGAAACTTTAACCCTTGAGCCACTAGGGAGACCCACCTTTGCTTTTTAAAAGGTTTTTTCCATAGATGAACATATTTACACTCTCTTAGTACATAATAAAGTCTTCTTTTTCCAACAACCTCTACACGGAACCACTACATGGAACCCCTACATCGAACCCAACAACCCCTACATGGAACCCAACATGGAACCCACTACATAAACACCACTATAACATTTTTCATTTTCTGAAATCTTACCTCTTGATTGCTATGAATTTATTTTATTCTATTTATTTATTTATGCAAGCACTGGGTACAGTCAGAAGTGCGGGAGGGTGAGAGAATTCACCAGAGCCAGAGCGGGGAACAGAACAGGCAGACTGACAAAATACACTGCTGAGGGGAGCAGCAGGCATGGCAGGAGAAGCGTGTCGTGCCATGCGGGACCCTTGCTGGCGGCCGGAGATCGAACTGGCGTTGCAGAGTCTGTGGGCAGCTTCGCAACCTAGCGCTCAACCGCTGTGCCACCAGGGAGGCCCTGCTATGAATTTTAATGCCAGAATTCTACTGGGAAATCATATGGATATATAATAAATATTTATTGAATGAAGAAATGGTGATGGAAATTGACCAGAAAAAAAGGTTTATTCATAAAATCTTAAGAGATACAAAACTTTTTCTTCCATGGAATGGTGAGTGTGAAACAGGGACTCCAGCAAAGCTATTTTTATTGATGTAATCTTCAAGCATTTCCATGATCTATGATAGTGAAAAGAAAAGAAAGTTAAGATGAACTTTGTTTTATTGAGGAGTGAATATTCCTTCCACTAGATCTGGGTAGCATGATGTGTAAGGAAACCCAAATAGTATAGTGGAAAATGATATCCATTACTTTAAATTACCTGAAAACCAATTCTATTAACTAAGATTTGACTATCAGTGGTCCTCTTTCAGTAAGTTCATTTTTCTATGATAAGTTGCACTGTGAATAATATGATGTCTCTGAAAAATATTTAGCCCAAATTTTATGGAGGAGATTTGAAGGGTTCTGACTGCATTTGGAAAGAGGATGGATTGCTTACCTTTGCTGCAAGGAGTATTATACTCAGCAATTGCAAATTCATCTGAGAAAAAACAAAAATCATTAAGTGAAATGAAAGTGAAAGCACACATTTGTGGTTTACAGGTTAGTGAAAGAATATTATGGGATGAACTATCAGAAACATCAGTATCATTTAGCAATGTATTGCTTCCTGCTTTATGTTATCTTTTCAAATTAACAACAGTTTTAAATTAAATGGTTATTTTTCCTGTTACCCTAAATTCCTGAAGGACAGTTCATTTATTTGAATCTCACATTGTCCTGCAGTTGATTTATATGAAGAAAAGGGAATTAGATATGCTACACGTGCTTTGTATTAGTAGTTGGTAGGTTTATGCTATAGTTGATTCTACAATGTATGTATAGAAGACAAAGAGAATCAGACTTAATACAAAACAATTAAGAGCAGTTATAATACACTGCCCCAACACATTTCTCAACTCTAATTTCTGCAATCAGGAATTTAATTTCTGTGAGAAAGTTGCTCATACTCACCTGTCTCATAGTAATCATAGACTTTCACTATGGCTGGTTTCAGATCCCTCACTGGGATGTCTTGCAGAACCGTGAAGGATAAGCTCTGTGTCTGATTTGTTACCTAGAAAGCACAAGGGAATTAACGACCTTCGAAGGCGTTTCTTCTCTCTTCTTTAAGAATTCTTCTGGTTGATAAAAATTTTTAATCAACCAGCAGGATTCTTCACTTGTACTGAAAGCTCTCACAGTGGACGAAAACTCCCCCAAATTGTTTCTTAACTAACTATACACCCATCAATGCCAATACAAAACTGCCCACAGGGGGTGAATGATACATGTTTATTACTGATTGAATTGCTATATTTATTTTTAAATAGAGATTTACCGCAGTTTCACTTCTGTAGTAGAAATACTTGTGTTGACTCAAAAAGGGGTTAAAAAAGGTTGATCATTGTAGCCTTGTTTAAGTTTTGTAAAATTTGTAAACTATACTATCTATTCATATATGAAAGAATAAACTATGCTACATTTTATAACTGTGACATCATATTGGTTTATTGTGGAACTGATCTTATTGTTTTTTGAACCAAGTCCTTGCTGGGATTGGCAGTATTTTCCAGTCTTATATTATTGATGGGATGCTGATAAAATTGACATCCCACTGGTTACTTCTTTACATTACTCAGTACTTTCAAAATAACTTGTGAACATTTGTAGAGAACTTATCACTAATGGAGTCCTAGAAATATTCCTATACCACAATAAGTCTTTTCTTCTGATAGTCCCAGATGAAATATAAATATAGATGAAAAAGAACAGTTACTGGAATTAATAATAGAACTCTCAAATTTTTAGCATGACGTTATCTCCAGATGCCTTCATTCAGATAGCTCCCTGAGAGAGATTATTATCTGTATATTTTGCAGCTAGAGGCAGGGTTTCTCACCTTATCAAGGTAAATCAAAACATGGTTGTTGCTGACTTCTGTTCGACTCACATGGTTAGCTTTTTCAAGCTGAAGGAGAATAAAGATATCACAAATATTAATAAACAAAACCCCTAGAGAAACTAGAGGAAAGAAGAATTTTTATTACCAAATTAAGCCTAAGGATAAAAATCTCCCATTTTTTAAGTTAATATAATGTGATAAAGTTAATATAATGTGTTAAAATTGAAATGTAATCAGGATGCAGGGGTTCTTATTAGTATGACATACTAATACTAGCATGATGCTAATATACTGTGGTATTAATATCATAGTAAAATTGATTTATTTGGAGAAAAAGGAACTAAATATTTTCAACTTGGGAATTACCCATATTTCAAGGCTCAGTTCACATTATGTCCCTTCATAAAGTGGCTTGTTTTGTTATTTTGGCTTCTTCTAACTTAGACCAATCTTACTTTTCTCTGAATTTCTGTGATACTTATAGTTTATGTCAGTTAGCCATTTTCATTTTTTCCCCTAATGGTTCATATGGATATGTTTTATCTTAAGATTAAAAACTCCATGAATGCAGGAACCTGTTGACTTTTTTTCCTTGATAGATGTGTCTCCTAGAAGAGTACTGTTTGTGACATAAGACAGATGGTTACTGTACGTATGAGCAAGTTTGACCAGAAAGCTGCTAGAATTGGCAAGCCACTACCACGTCTACCCAAAAAACTCAGAAAACTAAGTGAATATTATCTGTAATATCTGCTATTCCCGTCCTAATCAGGAGCAGAGGAACAGTCTCAAAACTGCCTCAGTTGGCCATTTAAGTTTAATAGTAAGAGACTGGTGAATGATAACAATGCATTGAAAAATGTTCAGCCAGAATGGAGAATATTTTGTGGACCATTTGTTAGTTACATGTGGCAGTTTTAAGTTAATAGTTTTTAAAATCAGGTTTTTGGGTTTTTTTTTTGATGGAAACAACTTGACCAAAAAATCTGTCATAGAATTTTGTGACATAGTAAAACAAACTCATATAAACATGCTAAATTACACTTCTGAGTTTGTAAAAAGTACAGACAGTCTCTAGGATGGTTTGATGTACTATTTTTTGACTTCATCATGGTGTGAAAGTGCTAGACATTCAGTAGAAATTGTATTTCAAATTTAGAATTTTGATCTTTTCTTGACCTTAATGGTAGGCTTGTGTTGCTGGGTAGTTGCATTGAGCCACAAATCCCACTCAACCATGTGATCCCAAGGCTAAAAAACAATTCTTCTTTTCACTGGCATTAGTCAATAAATCACATGAAATATTCAATACTTTATTATAAAATAAGCTTTGTGTTAGGTGATTTCCCCTAACCACAAGCTAATATAAGTGCTTGGAGCACACTTAAGCTAGTCTGAGTGTTATGTTTGGTAGATTAGGTATATTAAATGCTTTTCTGACTTTGTTATATCCAGTTTATGGTAGGTTTGTTGGTATATAACTCCATTGTAAGTTGAGGAAGATCTGTGTAAGTCTTAGATACTGGCTGATTTATTAATATTGGCTTAGTCTGGAGCTACATAAAACATTAATTTAAATAAAATGTTCAGGCTAATATTACACCTACCATTTTCACTGTTGGTTTTAGGGGAATGAAGCCAGATACCATCTTCACATCCACAATCGCCATATTGGAGTCAGGACGGCTCCCAGTGTAACTGAGGATCCAGGGAAGGAAGGAATTAGAGCTTTCTGTTTTACTAAATATTCTCTTTATATGTGTCTGTGTTAGGCTCTCAATGGCCATAAACATACAAGGGAATCCTAAATATCTACCCAGGGGTTTGGAAAACTGACCACGTTTTAGAATCTTCTTCAGGGACCCTGTCAGCACAGAAACCAGGTCTACTGTAGACCCGATAAATCAGAATTTCTCTGTGTGGACACTGAGGAACAGTGATTTAAAAAAGGTCTACATATGACACAGTTGGGCTTGAGACCTCTAATCTCTGCCAGTTATTTGTTACATATATTTTAACTTTTTTCCTGTATAATTACCCCAACCAGGTTATAATAGCCTTGTGAACAAAACATTTTTTTGTAAGCCCTACAGCTATTTGAACATTGTTGCACATATATTTTCCCCCCAAACTGATGATTTTGTGACTTTTGTGAACTTCTAACTGGAGAGGCACTGCTTCCATCTATTCACCCTTTTAAAGTATTCTCCATTTCTGTCATGGATAGAATGAGAATAATATAGGATTTCATTACAGTAGAATGGAATCAGGAAGAATCATTGCATTAGAATGAAATCAGGGTTTTAGGTCAGAGACAAGGGGTAATGTTCTTTTTAAAATTACTGAGGGGAATTGTCTTTAAATAATGAGATCCAAAGTAATGGGGGCAGGACATGTATAGTGTAAACCCCATCACTGAGAAATTCTGTATCAACATGAGAATACACCACTTTGTCATAAATGCAGTACTAACACTGACAGTCACACTGCTCAGCTTAAGGTGTTCCGGGAAGAAGACTGGTGGTTATACTCAGAATTAGGTGATTCAGTCAGAGCTCTTACCTGACATTTAGTGATATTTGGAAGCTGGTGTGGGCTTTGGGTTCATCACAAGTCTGGGGCTGAGTCTGCACCTCCAATGCAAATGGGAAACTTTCTTCTCTAGGGTGAATATTGTATTTCAGGGATGTCTGTGGAAAATCAAAGGCAAAAGTCTGTGTTTCTCCCATCTCCAGAAAGTCTCCCAACTTCCTCAGTTCTTTCTCTGATTTTCCTGTCATTTGCTGAGTTACCACTTTGCATGGGATTGTGGATCCTCTGCCCCAAGATTCTCACCTGGAGGTAGACACATCTTTCTCCTGTCGTGGTGATACGATAGTCTTCAGGCACCTTTGGCAATGAAATCTGCTGTAATAACAGGCGGTTGTTGTTGTCTACTTGGAATTTTGTGGAAAATGTTCCTGAGGATTCGATGGTCACCTGTGCATCCTTCCCAGTCCTGATGAAAGTAACTGTTCCATATTTGGATAAAGCTTGGAGAGCTACCACTGTGTCCTGAAAGCAGTAAGTAAGAAAACCTGCTCAGCTGTGCTGACCCTCAGAGAACCCAAAGCCCATGTTAGCTGCCATAAAGGGACTTTAATTTCTGATTTTTCTGTTTCCCTCACTATGTAATCTAATTTCAAGATTAATTATAATCCTTAGGTAAATAAATAAGTATAGCAGTCACTTAGCTTACTTGGACTAAATATCCTAGAAGTTTATTTTATTTCTCAGAAAATCACTCTTTTTCTCTGTTGAAATACATGTGGAAAATTAGCTATTTGCTTGACAACTGTGGTCATATCTGCTACCACCCAATCGAAGTTCAATCTGGCTCTCACCCAAACTCAACTCTCCTCAGCTGCTGAACTCAGTGTCCCGGGAGAACCATGCTCCTGAGATCCTTTGCAACTATGCTCATCGTCATGCTTCAATTTCTCCAGAGGAAATAAAAGATGAGTGATTATAATTATCTTCTGGACTTGTTTTGACATTTTTATTTGGCTCTCCCTTTTGCACAGGAACTTTGGATTTTCCTGGGTGTGCCTTGTTCTCAGTTCTTATCAACATTGAACCTGCCAGCCTTTAAATAATAGATTTCTAACTAATGAATTAGAACTGATTTAAGAAAATTATTCAGTTTTTCCATTCATTTGGAAAAAGGGGCTAAACACAGGGATTAAAAAAAGGAATATCATTTTGCCATATTTTCTTCTCTTTTAGGGCATATATGCTGACCTTTAAATTATCTGAAGATGAAATTGTCTGTGTACATATTAGAACTTATTAGACCTACAATTTTACAGGAGAGTAGTAAATTTTAAAAATTCATTCTCCTGTGGCATTAGAGTATAGGGTCCTAGTTTTCTGACTATTGTTTTAGGGAGGTAGAGTTGTAAGTGGAAAGAAGGGACAGGGATGGTGTCAGAATTCTAGACTTTTTCCTTTTAACCATCTTTCACTTTCAATTATTTTTTCATTGTCCCTATGTGCTAATAATATTTTCCTCATTTCAGGATATTCTCATCTTCATTTTTTCTTCCTGTGTGTTTATATCTTATTCAAACCTTCTGCTATGTGAGGGTGAAATAAAAGGTTCTGGCAAACCACAAACCTGTGTGGAGGAGAAGCCCCCATGGGAATTCTGTTGCTTTGTGATCCACTTGACGATGTTGGTGGCAGTAGTCAGCTCCTCTGAGGTTGGGGCAGGCCGGGCTGTGAGGTAAGCGAGGAGCACGTAGGACGTCATCTCCACCTCAGCAGAGGGAGCCTGGGGTTGGTAAAAGGGCTCCATTGGTGCCTTGGGTTTCTGAGGTCGTGTCCAGTGGATGGAATTATCTGGAGGGAAGAAAAAGAGATTTATAAGTGACTACATAGTCTTATTCAGTTTCAGGTTGAAAGTATCCAAGCCAAAACTGAAGTAAGGGTGCATTCCAATTACATGTATTCAGGAGAATATATTCACATTCTCCTGAACCATGTCTAGATGCTTTTCTTTCTATGGAAATCTGGACTTGGTTTGTTTCAACCAATCTAAGGCAGATAGTGTTTCTGGAGTCAGCAGCTCATTGCTCTCTAGGTTTCCAGGTGGTTATTATAATTGAATTGATGAGCATGAGAAATAGCAGAATAAGTGCTCTTATTAATTGTGATAATTTATTTTTGATGTTATCTAGACCTTACTTAGTGTTTGTTACATTTTTTTTATAAATCTTATCTTTGGAAGTTTCTCGTGAGGGTCAGAGGTCACATGAGATAATGGGGCTCACACTCATTGGATTGGAAAATAAAATAATTCCTAAAATACCAAAGACAGACAAGGATGTGAAATAATGGGAACTGATTTACATTGCTGTGGGAAGTAAAGTATTCTTTAAGGAGTAATTTGACATTATCTAGGGGTAGAGGTGCTCAGCTTACTTATCAGAATTATGCTTCTCACAGTGTAAACTTAGAGAAACACACACATGCACAAGCAGCATGTGCATGAGTATTTATTGCAGCATGATTTGCAAAAGCAACAGATATTCAAAAAGGTCCATGAGGACCTATGTCAATTATGACCTATTTTTATATTGTGACATGCAGCAGGGAAAATGAATGGCATCCATGTAGGGACGCCTGTTAGCATAATGTTGAACTTAAAAAATAAAAGACAGACAAGAAAACAAGATGCAGGAATAACCAGGATTCTTATCTAAAGATGAAGAATATGTAAAAATTCTGAATAGCATTTAGGGATGTGTATATAGTAAAAATATAAAGAAATTCATGGAAATTATAATGACAGATTCAGGATCATGATTACCTTTGGCAGTGGGAATGGTACACAGGGAATTTTTCTTGTATTGGTAACATTTTATTTCTTTTGCCCAACGGAAGGATAAAGGTGTTTGCCTTTATTCTTTATGTTATTTTGAATATCTTAAATAATTCCCAGTATATTTGAAAAAAAAATAGCACTTTCAAGGAAGAAAGGTAGAATGTTACTGGATATCTTATCTTTACTACTATATGCGTATAAGTCACCTCTCCGCCACCTGAACTCCAAAGTTTCTTAATATCTTTTTTTTAATATCCAAAAGGGCAGGTTTATTATAAAAAGGGAAAGAAAAGTAAAGGACGCTTGCACAGACACAAGCAGGCAGGAAGAGCTGCCTTAAGTGAGATCTTAATCAAAATAGCTGCCATAGAAGTTTTATAGTACTTACTTTCTCCCATGTACTCTAGTAAGTGCTTTTTATGTATCGACTCATTTAATACTCTGAAGTAAATGAGGGTAAATACTATTGTTAGTCCCATTTTACTGATGAAGGAACTGAAACACAGGTAAGTGGCTTGCCCAAGGTTATATAGGTAATACATTTGGAGTTAGTCACCAGAAGCCAAGCTTTTCTTTACCATAGTATCTTTCTTAGCTTTTGGTTGGTGTGTGACTTGATTAAGAAATCCTGGATTTTTATAATGTTACAGACAAAAGATGAGAGGGAAAGCCATCACAGAAGGTAGTTGTAGGGGATCTTGGCAGTATTGTTCTTGATACAGAGACTGTGGCATGGGAGAAAGATCTCAGGTGCATGCTCACCTTCCTTCACAGCTTCTTCATCAAGTGACTTGAGTACTTCCTCCCTCTTGTCCTGGTTACCTGCCAGGGCAAAAACATAGGCCAATAGTGCCTTGGTATAGACATGACTTCCATGGGGTCCTTCCTTTGCTGATTTCCAGGCGGATTCCAGGCAGAACAGGGCATTGCGGACAATAGGGTGCTGTGCAGGGAGAAGAAGAAGGGAACTGAGCTATGTGAACAGCGAGCCTGGTATCCCAGGTAAACATCCAGATCATAGCGCAGGAGGTAGAGAAGCTTTTCAAATGCATTTGTTCATCTATCTCCAGTCTTATAAATTAAGAGAATTGTATTTTTTACCTGTTATTCTTACCTTCATAAGGCAGAAATATAGGCCATATCTTTTTTTAAAAGATTTATTTATTTATGCATAGAAGAGCTGGGGTACAGGCCAGAGTTGTGGGAGGTGAGAGGATTCACCAGAGACAGAGTGGGGAACAGAATAGGCAGATTGACTGAAATACACTGCAGAGGGGAGGAGCAGGCAAGCCAGGAGAGGTCTGCTGTGCCATGTGTGCTGCTCCCTGGCCAGCAAGGGACTGAACTCATGCTGAAGAGGCTGTGGACCGCTTCATAGTGCAGCACCCAACCCTGTGTGCTACCAGGGAGGCCCCCTAGAACATATCTTTAGAATTCATTTTGTGTGTGTAGTTGTGGTCAAGGGTGATAGGGGATAAATACCCTAGGGGCATCAATGGGGAAGTATAAATTTTTCTTCACAGATTGACCGAGTTCTTTGTTGTTTTAGGAAGCATGACTAGTGCATAGAAGGAAAACTGACAATTGGCTTTTAGTAGGCTGATATTTCAGACAGCAGGTCAGCAGTTGCACTGCATCCAGAACTATGTGTTAGCAGGGGAAGGAGGTGATATACTTACAGTGACTGGGAGAGGGATCTCCAGGAGGGCAATAGTGATATAGGCAGAGAGGGTCACTTCATCATCCACTCCACCCTGTAAATGAGAGAGGTAGGGGGAGAAACTTGAGTAATTTAACTTCTAAGAATGCCCTTAATCCGTTCTTTATATTTTTCTATCATGGAATTTATTCTTTTTTTTTTTTTTTTTAATATTTTTATTTTTTTTTTAATTTTTTTTTTTTATAGAGGCATGTTTATTTATTTATTTATTTGTTTGTTTGTTTTGTTTATACATGCACTGGGTACAGTCAGAAACACGGGAGGGTGAGAGAATTCACCAGAGCCAGAGCGGAGAACAGAGCAGGCAGAAGGACCGAAGTACACTGCTGAGGGGAGCAGCGGGTGGCAGGAGAGGTCTGCGCACCATGTGGGACCCTCCTCCGGTGGCCGGGGAGCAGCCGGGGATCGAACCGGTGCCGCTGAGGCTGCGGGCAGCTTCGCAACCCAGCGCTCAACCGCTGCGCCACCAGGGAGGCCCATGGAATTTATTCTTGCTCATGTTTATTCCCATGGGGCAAAGTAACACAAATAACCTAAGTTCCAACCCCTTTTTTCTTGGTACACTCTGGGTTTTATTATTTGCTTTTCATACTGCTTAAGGAACTCCTGTTACTTCTTTCTCTCCTCATCCTTGCAGACATCATAATAGACACATCAAAGCTAACTCTAATAATACTGTACCTTAATGGCATTGTTGAGCAGTGACCCAGAACTCCTGAAACAGCCATTATCCTTCTGCTTCTGGGAGAGCCAGGTGAGGGCCTGGGTGATGTGTGCTTCGTCAATGAAGATATAAGATCGAGCCTGGGCAAAAGTCTTTAGTACAAAGGCTGTGAGCCTGATGGGGGAGGAAGGAATGCTGATATTAGGTCATTACAATGATTTTATAACCACTTCATAGTAACAGGCTTCACATGGCGCTTTCTATATTGATGAGTCTTATAGCGGGTGGTCTTGTGTATTCGAGCTCCTATTTCCCTTAGGTTTCGTGATGAGTCTACTAGATCTAGTATTTCCTTGCTGACTCATTTTGTCTTTGCTGCAGAGAGTCTAAGTAACTCTTAAATCTTATTTACTCTTACTTATTTGATTGACTTTTTCTTTTTTTTAGTGACTTCCTTCTGAAGATGGAATTTTCTCACATATAACTCTTACATATAAATAACTTCTTCTGATTTTACTTTGCCTTAGGGATTTTATCATTGTTGTGGGTCCCTCTAATTTCTTTCTTCCTATTCATGAATTTATTCTCAGTCATGATGAATATAATCCCAAAAAAAATAATACAAACTGAATTTAACATGGTTTATCTAGAAGTTATGTCATATGACTCAGTAAAAAAGCATAGTTATGGGAATTATATGAGAAAAAAATTACTGTTTTGAAAGAGTTCCTTGGTGTTTTATTAACATGACGAATTTTGGGGGCAAGTCTAATATACTTACATGTTTGAATTTCAACTTTCCTGCTTGTAAACTCTCTAGTCTTGGTGTATCAACATAGTATAAGTGACTATGAGTTTAATAATATATACATGATAGGGTTACTGTGAATATAATTGTGATAGTATATAAAAATAGATGGCACAATAGATGCAAAAAAATGGTATTTCCCTACCAGGTATTGCCCTCGTTTCTGCCATATTGTTCCCCAAAGGTACTATAGGAACCATCATAGTGCTTGTAGTTCAGCTGTCTCTGATAACCTGGAACACAAGGTTAATAAAAAACAAGACAGATTGTACATGCTTCAACCAGAGAAGTACCTAAAACATCTTGGTCTCTATTGTAGTATTTCCTGAATTTTGCTGTCATTTTAGAAGGTTATCAGTCCTAAACATTTTATTGGAGGTTGGACACAGGATTGTTATCATGTAATTAGCATCACAGTATTCTTATCATATTAACTATTATAGTATATAATACTATATACATAGAATATAGTATAACTGAATATTATTGGAAAATTCAGTCTATTATTAAAACAAAACTATGAACTCACTCATTCAGTTACTTACCTGTATTGAGGTAGCCAATGGCCTTGGACTTGATCTCTTGAGTCAGCTGCTGTGTTTCATTTAGATAATCCAGAACATAGATATTTGGAGCAAAAAGGACCATATTCTGTTCTCCACAACCATAAGGCATTTTAAGGAGATCTTGTGTATTTTGCATGGCGGAGCCTAATATGTCTCCTAGGGAGTGGTAAAGTTGGGAAGTTAGGAAACTTGTAGATTATAATTTATCAGAATCATGAAGAATACTAATTAAACCAGAGACATTCTGCAGAGGGGGAGAAGGGAGTAGGATCAAAACGGGTAGGAAGAGCACAAGGGACTATGGTGATGGTAGATGGGTGAATTGGTGGTGGGAATTTCACGGGACTATAACTGAGATGGGAAAGCATACATTGTACAAAAATGAAGACTGATGTAAAAAATATATAAAATTAAATTAAAAAAATAAAGAATACTAATTAGCTGAGGTAAAGAGATGAGGATTGTTTTTGAAAAGTAAGTCTTCCAGGAACAGAAGTATGACTGGAAACAAGCTCACACAAGACATAAAGTTAACGTTATTGTTGTCATTTGGGTATTTATGGGAAAGAAATATAGTAGAAACTGTCAGTATAATAGAATAGTCCCCCCACTACAATTGGAGACTCACCTAAAACTGAGAAAGAGGCTCGGGCAGAATCTTCTACCACACTTGGTGGCAACTTCAGAGATAATTGTTCAACTACCTCAGAACCTAGAGAAAGACATAAATCATCCATAATGCACATTATTTCTGTTATACCTTCTTGAAGATCTCAACGACTCGGAAGACAGAAATATGCCTTATGTCTAAACTTTTTCTGAAATGGTGTCCCTCTTCATATTTCAATTTTTTTTATCTTAAACATGTATGAATGGGATTCTGAAATTTCCAGAACTCCTCCTTTCTCAATTATCTTTCTACCCTGTTTGTAGAGTTGTACTCCAAAAGAATGCTCTAAATTTATAAGTGCCCATGATGTTGTGGTTCTGTTGTAGTCATCCTATGACTAGCACGAGATGGGTGGAGTATTTGAAGACAATATTTTTAGTGTCCACCCCCAACCTCTTTACTCAACAGTTGAATATAAAAAAAATCACCTATATATGTATAAGCAAAGGAAAAAGTCTAAAAGGTTTCTGAATTCTGTTCTTCTATAAGCTTTCACCAGATATGAAAATAGTATTTTTATGGCTGGAAGTAGGGGTAAAGATCAAGAGTATTTGACTTATTGAAAATAATGGCTGCTGAGATGCATACATTTGCTGACCTTTTGATATTGATAAGTTATATGAAGAGGAAAGAAATTAGTATTTATCTTCATACTGCATCTCTTTTTCATAACATTAATATTAAAAACTATGGTACAAAGGGTAAAAAATTTCAGTTATGCAAGATGAGTAAGTTTTAGAGACCTACTGTACAGCATAGTGCCATGTGTTGATAAATTTCTAGGGTACTAAATATCCATAAATGTTTTTGTTTAGACTAGAAAATTTCCAACTAGGATAGTCATATCTTTTACTATAAATGTCTATTTTCCCTTTTCAAATGACTGATAGAACATTAGTTATGGGGTTGACATTAAACAAGTATTGATGTGATAGAATGGTAAACATTATGACAACTTTCTTCAAGAAATAACATAGTCCTATTATCAAATACTGTTGACTTTGCAAAACTCAGTGTGGGGTGACCTGCATTCAGTTACCCATATGTTATATTAGTAAATACCCAAGGATGTGGTAAATATCCCCTTTGATAATAATAATTGTTTCTACCCATTTTCTTTGTATAACTACATTATACACTGATGAGAAAGACATTTTGGTGTTTGCATGGGTGCTGTAAGACATAAAGCTCAGAATGCTTGCTATAGGGACGTTGTCCTGGCAAACTAATAGACTGCTTTAAGAGGCAACTTCTTTATTTGTTAAATGGGTTGATGGTTCTTTATGACTTACTTCATAGGAAAAATATATGAATAATATATAAAATTCTTTGAGCTTCAAAAATTAAACTTTAATCAATGTTCTTTTAATTATGAGGCTAACTCTTACCTGAGGGACAAAGCAGGGAGTTGAATGTTGTTTCCCTCTCTAGTCCTTCAGGCTTTAGATGGAGAGAAAGAAAAATTAGAGCTGAGAATGACTTTCAGGATATGTGTGTTGACAGGGGAACAACAAATTTTTTGATAGTGAAAAGTATTGTAATTGATTTCCAAATGTATTACATAACAAATTCTGCAAGTAGAAGCAATATGAAGGAGATTGATAGTTGAGAAAATGAAGGGAAAATAATGAAAATAAGTCAAGAGAGACAGTAGAAAAATAGCAATAGAGATAGATAGTTGTAGATAGGCTCAAAATAGACTAGTAGATACAGAGAGAATAGTACTGTAAAATAATCAATAATCACATATTATTTAGCTCCTTTTACCTAAAACTTGAAACTTCAACTGGATTCGCTACTGGGTTTTTTGTTTTTTTTTTGAGTCATTGTGACCTATAAAATCGGAAGGCTTACTTCAACCAATAGGGACTTGATGATTGTGTCTTTCTTTCCATATTCTGGGACCACAGCCACCTCAGTTCCACATGGCTGTTGAGACTCCAGGGCCTCTGCACTCACAGTGAAATTCACATTTCCTGAAAAAAGGATCAACAGAGATGAGCACCATCTTCTCCTTCCTCTATGCCTCCAAATCCCAAGTTTTAGAAATTTTCAATGCTTTGTAATTTTTTTTGTGTTCTATAAAAACACAGAAACAGGGTTGCACTAGCATAAACTAGAGGCTAATGATACTGAGAATTCAAGATGTAGATGAAGGTGAGAGCATGGAAAACAAACAAACAAAAAAATCCTACCATCCTTGGGTGGGTAGCGAGTTGGAGGAGAGAGGTTCTTTGCCTAGTACTGGCTGTAAGATACTCGCTGATACATACAATCCTTGAGTGGAAAATTCTCTTGGAGACTGCCCCTTACCTAATGACTTTGGTGTTACTGCCCAGGAGATAGTTTGGCGGCCATTCCCACAGATGCAGTGAGACTCTTGTTCCTTCTCCCTGGGGTCAGCTAGGAATGCAGGAGAGGCTTCTAGCTGCACACTGACCTGAAATCACACATAGGCAAAGAGACAAAAAAGATTAGAAGGAGAAGGGAACCAAAGGTCGAATGTTTTTAAATAAAGTATATTGGGGGATTGGTTAAATTTTAGTTTGCTTAATAGTGAAGGCAATATAACAAAGACTGAGCACCTTTTCGTGACTCTGACATCTAAATCTTAGCATTTTCATATAAATCTACTTTTTTTCTTTAAGATTGATTTATTTATACAAGAACCAGGGTACAGGCTAGATGTGTGGGACAGTGAGAGAATTCACCAGAGACAGCGGGGATCAGAACAGGCAGACAGATGAAATACACTGCTGAGAGGAGCAGCGGGCGAGACAGGAGAGGTCTGCCTCGCCACGTGGATTTCTCCCCTGCTGGCTGGGATCGAACATGCGCTGCAGAGGCTGTGGACAGCTTCACAGTGCAGCGCTTAACCGCCTGCGCCTCCAGGGAGGCCCTAAATCTATTTTTTTGTATGGTGGGACCAGAGGTGAAGAGAAGTCATGGTACCATATTGCCTATGGGAACATGGTCTTCTTTGGCATGGGATCTTGGTTATTTTTCCAACTTTCCCAGTAGAGTGTGCAAGATTTATAGATAGTTATGGATTCAGCAGAAGTGAAATGCTCAAAAATTACATTTTATTTATTATATATATATTACGTCATCGTTAATTTTTGTACAATGTTTGATTTCTCCTCTCAGATATAGTCTCCATAAAATTCTCACCACCAATTCACCCATGAACCATCACCATAGTCTCTTGTGCTCTTCCTGCTCCTCTTTTAATCCCTTTCCCTTCCCTGCTGAATGTCTTCAAGTAATAGTTAGCCTGCTAGTTTTATCTTTTTCCACCTCTGATCCCTTGTTTGGTTCCCCTGTATTCCATTTTAAAGAAGGCTTACCATAATTAACAATATATGAAAAGTTAAATATTGGAATGCAAAGGTTGAAACCTTGGAGAATCTAAGAATGATTTTTTTTTCTATATCAGAAATCTTCATACTATACAAGTTTTCCAACCTTAAGGGGTTAAGGGTCAGAAACGTTTTTTTAAGTTGTAATTCGGTATCTGAAGGTATCAGCAACCATAACTTACATAACATGAATATTTCTGATAGAATATTTACTTTGGTGAGCAAGTTGTTTGCACAGAGTTTGCTAGTAGTCCTAGGAATGCAGTTTTTAACATACTTGATTGTTAGTTTGTGTTTAACTTAGGAAAGAGAGGTTCTTACTCGAATGCAGCTGGGCAGGTAGTTTAGGACAGTGGCCTTAAGTGTGAAGGCCTCCCCACGGATCACAGAGTAGGGCAACGTGAGCTCCACAAAGAAAGGCTGGAAGACTCGGAGAGAGGCAGGAGGAGAGAGACCAAGTCCAGTCTCCTTGGACAGGCAGAAGGCTCCTGCCTTCCACTCTGTGATGGTATCAGGGACTGTCACTCCTACTTCAGCCACACCTGATGAACTGGAGAGGATGGCAATGTGAGGAACAAAAAGAAAAACAGTTCATAAGTCCATTTTAGGAAAAGAACTCCTCTAAATGATTTTCTTGTCATGACTTGAATTCACTCAGTAGGAATACCCATCATGGAGACTATAAGTCCCGATATGGGAAAATATAAATCCTTTTCTTCCAATTCTGTTTTTAATTTTAATCTATATCAGAATCTCCTGTAGACAAATAGTTGTATTATAATCTATTATAAGCAATATAATTATAAACTAAACACTCAATTTTAAGTTCTGAAATTTTCCTCTCTAAAAAACTGTTCTACTGAGGGAAGGTTTTAATTTTTTAATTCTAACTCTGTATAGTTGGCTTGACAGATCTGTGTTTAATTCAAGATTGCTGATCAATGAAGATCTCTTATTAAGTGTTAACCTATGTAGTATTTAGTTATATTTAGTCCTGTGCCTATTTTCCAGAAATCTTAGTATTAAATTTGTGCAAAAATTTTTTAGCTCTGATGCAGTTAGATTAGTGAGACTTCAAAGAGCTATTTAGTAAAACCTGTCCTGAGAATAGCAGTATGTCTAAAAGAAATAGTTGGATATTAAAAAATAAGCTAAGAATTGAAAATAGTGAGAGGTCTATATTGTTGCATCTTCTATATAGAGAAAGTTACTTACTCTGCCACCACCAAGTCCCAGATCCACGTCTCAGGAAAGTACTTCCGCACAGTCTCTGGGAGAGGCTCAGAAACATGCATCATATTCATAAAATCACCAGCTGTTCGCAATTCGGCTGAGACTGTGTTGGATGAGTGAGAAAAAGATAAAGCTGTGGGAAATTGTAATACATGCCACAAAAGAAATTAATAGGTGATGACACAATTAGGAACCTGGAGAGAACATTTGAGTACTAAGAGAAATCTTTGAGGAGTAATATTTTAGGTATTCTGAAGTACTAAAGTAAGGTAGACATGAGCAAGGGGAGAGAAACATAAGCAGGGCACCTAGAGAACTAGCTGCAGGAAAAGAACTTGGATTATCTGTGGGGCAGAAAAAGTCCTCTGTGGTTACTCCTCATTGCATGAAGTAGAGGGCATTAAGGAGGACAGGGCGCAGAGCTTCCATTTGGCGTGCTCCTCTGTGGGAGCAAAGAAAAATTACATGAGACATTATGACAGCGACTTTGAGAAACAGTTTGCAGGAACTAAAGGATCAAGGATAAGCAAGACTTATTATTCTCAGGCTTTTCAGAAGATCAGAGTTAGGATTTCTTACCATGTTTACCTTCTGTTCATTGATGTGCAAGTAAAAAATAAATTGTGCCTATATATACTTGTACATATAGAGGCTTACAATAAATCTTACTGATAAAGGATTACAGACTGTATAAATAATAATAAAAATATACAGTAATCTTGATTTAAATTCCATACAGTCGATTAAGTCTCACTGATTGTTTTCCTGATTTTTGACAAACTCTTGTGCTCAATTATATTCAACCATGATTTAACAGTATCAGATTATACATATATGTTTGGTCACTGATTGAACAAAAAGGTAGCCCATATCTCTGACAAATGAGAGTGATTTCCACATGAGTATTGGAAGGTGTTTTGGGGAAGTGAAAGAGCTTTTTTAAGGAAGTCAAAGAACTGATTGGTGAGAAGATCGTTCCAACTTGTGAATATTTCTATTTCTATTTACACTGATCCTGTGTGTGGGAATTTCCTCTTCCCTTTTCAACTCTACGTATTTCCATTTAGCAGAGACAAAATCATTATGAGTGAATCTTCTTTTATTTTGCATATCTGTACCTTTCTTCTAACACTTTTATGATTTGCTTTGTTTTCTCTGTAGTTTAATCTTTGTAGGGGCTTGACATAATCAGAAATTTGGGGTTTGAAAACCCAGAAATAAACTCACATATTTATGGACAACTAATCTTTGACAAGGGTGCAAAGAATATGCAGTTGGAAAAGGACAGTTTGCTCAATAAATGGTGCTGGGAAAACTGGACTGCTACATGCAAAAAAAATGAAGCTAGACTGTTACCTCACACCATGCACAAAAACCAACTCAAAATGGATAAGAGACTTGGACATGACACCTGAAATCATAAAATGTATAGAAGAAACTATAGGCAAAACACTACATGACATACATCCCAACAACATCTTTAAAGACTTATCCCCCAAAGCAAAGAAAATGAAGGAAAAGATGAATAGTTGGGACTGCATCAAATAAAAAGCTTCTGTACAGCAGAAGAGACATTAACCAAAACAGAGAGACACCCTACTCATTGGGAAAAAAATTTTTGCACACAATACTACTGATAAGGGACTGATCACAAAGATCTGCAAAGAGCTCACACAACTCAACGAAAACAAAGTAAAGAATCCAGTCAAAACAATCCAGTAAACAATCTAGGCAGAAAAAGACACTTCTCCAAAAAGGAACTCTCCTGAATTGCTGGTGGGAGTGCAAACTGGTCCAACTACTATGGAGAGCTCTGTGGAGATTTCTTGACCTACTAAAGATAGAGCTTCCATATGATCCAGCAATTCTACTCCTAGGTGTTTACCCAAAGGACACAGAAACATTAATTCCAAAGGGCACCTGCACCCCTATGTTTATAGCAGCACTATTTACAATAGGTACACTATGGAAACAACCCAAATGCCCAAAAATAGATGACTGGATCAAGAAGATGTGGTACATACACACAATGGAATATTACTCAGCAATCAAAAAAGATAAATTCAAAAGGACACCAGCACATCTATGTTTATTGCACCACTGCTTACGATAGGTAAGATATGGAAACAACACAAATGCCCAAAAACAGATGACTGGACCAAGAAGATGTGGTAATATATGCACAATGGAATACTATTCAGCAATAAAAAAGATAAACTCATGTCATTTGCAGCAACATGGATGGAGCTAGAATGGATTATGCTCAGTGAAATAAGCCAGAAGGAAAAAAAAAAGAAAAATATCGGATGGTTTCACTTATAGGAGGAATATAGGGGAGCCGAAAAAGGGGCCAGGAAAAAAAATATAATAAATTTAAAAACAAAATTAACAGGCAACTATTAATCAGAGACACTCTGCAAGGGAGGGAGAAGGGAGAAGGATCAAAATGGGAGGGAATGTGTTCTTATATCAGGGACTATGGTGATGGTTCATGGGTGAATTGGTGGTGGTGGGAATTTTGTGGGGACTACACCTGAGAGGAGAAAGCACAAAGGAAGAATGATATAAAATATATATAAAATTAAATTAAAAAAATAATACAAAGCAACAAAATAAAAAAAAAAAACTTTGGGTTTGTATAGCTATGACCTTAACGTGTCTGAATCACAAGTACTTTTTTATTCATTTTTTTCTTTAAAGGAGACCTTCTATTCCGCACAATATATTAGACAATTTTTATTAATTTTTACCTGGAGAACTTAATAGTCTTCGAGATGCTGCCTGCATTGCGTAATGTTGAGGCTCTGCACATACTTTGGGTTTACGAATGTTTGAGTTGGTGAATACCTTTAAGCCCATATCCTGTTAAGAGAATTATCACCTAATCAGTATGTAAATATGTATATGTATATATATGTACTTCTTTTTATTGAATTTAGCAAACAATCCAGTTAGCTTAATATTGAAGTTTTAATGTTCACATCTGTCAGAGGAATATTGGTATACTTATAGGAATAATTTTATCCTGTTTTTAAAATTCTTTCAACAGTAATGATATATGTGATATTTGTAAATATCACATGACAGTGAATCAGTAAAATGAAGAAAAATTTATTAATAAGCTTCAAATATTCCAATTCTAGCTCTCTTGCTATTAGCAGATCTGCTACTATGGATAAGTCCCTTGACTTCTTTATAACTTATTACCCCCAATTATGATATGAAGGCATTAAAATAGATAATTTTTCCCATATGTAATATTTTATGAACTTTGAGAATGACCACCTACAATATAACTGATTTACCTGTAGGAAGCTAAACATATCTTTTTCATTTGTATTTGATACTGGAGAATACATGATTCCATTGATGTGGACGTTGTGGTGATTGATACACTCTCTGTCATCTTCCTCCCGTTGATTCAAACTCTCAGGGAAACCATTGAGGTCCTTTACTGGTAGCAGGTTATAAACCTGTACAAAGGAAAAAAAGGACAAACTTACTTGTTAACACTGAAGGTTCAGAGGCAAACCCCAGAGCCCACACTAGAATGAATTAAAACTTATTAAGAGAAATCAAGGTCCACTATATTTGAGACTTTGGGATGATAGTGATGTCTCTACCTTATAGCAACTGATTCATGTTGCTGATGCAACATGCATATAATATAGTTAATGGACAAACACATGAATAAGTGTATATCTTCTAT
This sequence comes from Talpa europaea, assembly GCF_964194135.1. Taxonomy (NCBI): domain Eukaryota; kingdom Metazoa; phylum Chordata; class Mammalia; order Eulipotyphla; family Talpidae; genus Talpa; species Talpa europaea. Next base: position 68,204,736 of record NC_140083.1, on the reverse strand, counting down.
AGAAGACAGGATAGTATGTATCAGATATTATTCATGGGAATAAAATACTCCATATCTTCAAACAGTTAAACTGTAACATACTGGTAGTGATGCTTTCAAATTCATTTGAAGGGGAAGAGTAAGAAAGACATAAAATGCTGATAGGTGCACTGTATTGTATTCATAGGAGTTTAAAACTGACAAGGAAGAACTTGACGGGATGATGGCATCAAATCCTTGCTTTGCTCTGGGGAGAATAAACTGAGGAGTCCAGATAGGCACTGAACCCAAAGAACCCCAAAGCCAGAGTACCTCATGATTGCTTGGGACCAATGCTGACTGAGTGTGACAGGGGAAATGTAGACAAAATTCAACTTAAGGGAGTAACAGGAGTGAGTGGAGAAGGAGGAGGTGGTTGCTGGGATGGAAACCACAGTTCAGACATCTGCCCAGGGAAGGCAAAGATGATTGTTGGAGACCTATCCCTGGAAGATACAGGCATGAGTGCTGTGGGGAGCCAAGCAGACAGGCCCTCCAGTGAGCAAGACAAAGCTCAGAAAGATATGGCTCACCCCATCCATTTCCCTCAGGAGTGAGTGGTTGCAGAATGGAGTGGATATAGTGAGGCCACATTGGAATATGCCAGAGCTGCACAGGGGTCCAGCCTACAAACTGCAGAGTGCAGGTCTGAGACCCAGAGGGCACTGACACAGGCACGAGCTAAGCCAAGTCACGTATAGCACTTTCGGGAGCTCCAGACCATACTTGACTCATTGAACACCAGAGTACAGGTTAGTTCTCTGTCATATAATCCCACCTACTGGAAAGGTGGAAGCTCTCCATCCTTAATACTCAAAGTAAAGCATGGAGAGAAGAAAGAACATAACCGGCAACCTGAGTACTCGTAACCCCACAGATCTCTAGAGCCCAACGACAAAGACATGGAATATCTTTTATTTCTATTAGATATAGAATTTAAAATTGCATGATAAAGAAATTCAAAGAAAACACAGAAAAACTGATCAAAGATGTACAAGAAAATTCAGAAAAACAAATGAATGTCCTGAATAAAATGAATGAGTGGAACATTGAAATTGAAGCCTTAAATAAGAAAGTGATGGAGATGCAGGATGTGATAACATCAATAGAGGAGATAAATTCTGGGAAATGGTATGAAAGTAGAACAGATCAAATGGAAGATCAAATCAGTTACCTTGACGATGTTAATGCATAAAGAATCCAGGGGGAAGAAGAGAGAGAGTTTCAAAGAAAAAAAGTGAAGAAACACTTCCAGAATTATCTGACTCCATGAGGAAATACAATAATAAAAGATACTGGGTATCCCTGAAGGGGAGGAAAGAGAGAAGTAAACAGAGAACTTAAAGAAATGACAGAGGAAACCTTCTCAAACCTGGAGGAGGAATTAAACATACAAATCCATGAAGCTAAAAAACACCAGGATACCTAAACAGAAGGAGACCCACACCAATATATATAGTAGTAAAACTTCTGAGAACTCAAGACAAAGAGACTATTGAAGCTGCTTTAGAGGGAAACAGATAACCTAGAAAAGAACACTGATCATTGTATGTCTCTGAAGAAACACTGTGGGTAAGGAGAGAATGGCCTGATGTGATCAAAATACTTAAAACCGCTACCCAAGAATATTCTATTCTGCCAAACTCTCCTTCAGATATGAGAAATAATGGCCTCGCAGACAAACAGAAGCTGAAGGAATTTGCAAATACTAGATACTCTGCCCCAAGAAATACTCTGCAAATACTCTGCCCCAAGAAATGTTGAAAGAAGCTCTCATTTAATAAAAGAGAAAAACTTCCACAAATAACTAAACAAGGAAATAGATTGAATCACAAAGTTAAGGACAAAGTGACATTAGCAGACTTTTATATTTTCATAATCACTTTTAAATGTAAATGGACTGAACTCACCAGTTAAAAAACACAGTATCTGATTGGATTAGAAAACAGATCCAACTTTCTCTCGTCCCCAGAAATGCACCTGAGCTCCAAAGATAAACATAAGTAAGGAATAAAAGGTTGGAAACTAATCCTATAAGCAAATGGGGTCCAAAGGAAGGCAGGGATAATTATACTTCTATCTGATAAAATAGATTTACAGGTAAAAAAGATAACAAAAAACAGGTATGTACACTATATAATAAGGAAATAATACACCAAGAAGACATAACATTCATCAATATATATGCACCAAATGAAGGAATAAAAACATGAAGGAAACAATAAAAACAATGAAGGAAAAAAAATGTGTTTTAACCAATGTCTGTTTTCAGATTTGCAAATTTGAAAACATTGTTTAAAACACATTCTTTTTTTTTTTTTTAAAGATTTATTTATTTATACAAGCACTGGGGTACAGGCCAGAAGTGCGGGAGGGTGAGAGGATTCACCAGAGACAGAATATGGAGCAGAACAGGCAGAAAGACTGAAATACACTGCTGAGGGGAGCAGCGGGTGAGATTGGAGAGGTCTGCCATGCTATGTGGGTTGCTCCCTGGCTGGCCAGGAGTTGAACAGGTGCTGCAGAGGCTGTGGACAGCTTCATAGCGCTGCGCTCAACCCGCTGTGCCACCGGGGAGGTCCTAAAACACATTCTTGACTGGGGTCTCCAACACCCAACTTTCACCAATGGACTGATCAACCAGACCAAAAAAATGACACAATAGCCTTAAACAAAGAATTAGACCACATGGGCTTAATAGACATTTATAGTGCACTGACCCCAAAAAGGTGGATACACATGGGACATTCTTCAGAATTGACCACTTACGGGGTCACAAGACAAGCCTCATAAATTCATGAAGATTGAAATCATACTAAGCATCTTCTCTGACCACAATGATATCAAACTAGAAATCAACCACAAAAATAAAGCAGGAAAAAACTCTAATATGTGGAAGCTGAAGAACTGAGCAATAAGTGGGTTAAATGAAAAAATATCTCAAGACAAATGACAGTAAAGACTCAACCTTTCAGAATTTACAGGACAAAGCACAAGCAATACTAAGAGAGAAACTGAAAACTTAACTTCTAGATAAGCACAAGTTTAATAGATCCTGTTTTTCTTATTAAGCATTTCTTTTTTTTATTTTAATTTTTTTAATTTAAATTTTATTTTTATATTCCCCATACAATTACAACCCCCTTATTTTTACCCCAAGCCCTCCTTTCCCTGTCCCCCACCCCCCATAGAGTGTCTCTTGTTCATAGTTATTTGTTGATTTTGATATTTTCTTTCTTATAGTTATTCTTTTTCCTGGTCCCTTATTTAAATTTTCTAGATTCCTGCTATGAGTGAGACCATCTGGTATTTTTCTTTTTTTTTCTGGCTTATTTCGCTGAGCATGATCCCTTCCAGCTCCATCCATGTTGCTGCAAATTGCATGTGTTTATCTTTTTTGATTGTTGAGTAATATTCCATGGTGTATATGTACCACATCTTCTTGATCAAATACATAGAAAGAAATATAGGCGAAACACTACATGACATGCATATCAAAGACATCTTTACAGACACATCACCCAAAGCAGTGATAGTGAAGGCAAAGATCAACAGCTGGGACTACATCAAATTAAAGAGCTTCTGCACAGCAAAAGAGACAATAACAAAAACAAAGAGAAACCCCACCAACTGGGAGAACATTTTTGCACACAACACTAATGATAAAGGACTGATCACAAAAATCTACAAAGAGCTGATGAGACTCTTATTAAGCATTTCTACTGGCTCTGAGCATCCTTTCTCCTCCTAGGGGCCTTTACTAACCCCGAAACTGAGGAGAACTCACCGAGGCTGCAGAGAGCTCCGTCTCAGGACTCATGAGCAGCACACTCTGGTCCACAGCACGGAGGGCGCAGAGGGACTGAGGAGAAGCTGTGACTCGCAGGTGGGCTTGTGAGGCCGGGAGACTGTGTGTTGGGCTGAAGCTCAAATCCACCTGTGGAATTGGGAAGAAAGGGCAGAAAAACAGATCTGCTTTATGCATTTAACAGCATTTTGGAGTGTTTATCACATATCACATTCAAAGCATAGTCATTTTGGCTTTGTGATGTGGTGGTTGGAACCATGTCATCTCAAATCTTTTTGTCCCCTATGCTTCACTCTGATTCTGAAGAATCAGTGGAGCCATTACAGTGATACCTAATTATTCTTTCTGTTACTAAATTTGAGATGCCATTTTTGCCTTTGATAGATGGTGTGATGCTCATTAACTCTGGGTGGAATGCAGTTGTTTCTAGATATTCTTGTTTTCTTTTGGGTTTTTAGTAGTCTTAAAAACATGCATACATATTTCCCAATATTTCATTAAAAAGAAGTCAACAAGGGGCCTCCCCTGGTGGCGCAGCGGTTGAGCGCTGGGCTGCAAGGCTGCCCACAGCCTCTGCAGGGCCGGTTCGTTCCCCGGCCGCTGGTGAGGGTCCCACAAAAAAAAAAAAAAAAAAAAGTCAACAAGCTGCTCTGAACTGTAGTGGTAAGAGACAGTGTATCAGAATTTTGCACAAGGAGTTAAGTGACATTACTTGTAAGTGTGACTCTGCCGTTGTCTTACTGAAAATCTCTAGGAAGTTCATTTAACCCTTTGGCCCCACTGTTTGCCTAGAGAAACTAATTCATGACAATAGTAACTTCTAGTTTTAAGTGTTGACAATTTTATGACATAAAGCACCTACCTTATTGCCCAGACAATTTTCAACCTCATATTTTGCAGAATCTCCAATCACTTCCCCATCAGGTAAAATAGTGTATATGAGCAGTCGTGCGATGGGAGCAATGTCTGACTCCACAGGGACTGACACGGAAAAATGGCCTTTCACTGGAGCATAGAAAGTGTAAGAGGTGATTATGGGTTAGGTATTTTCCCAGGAATGAAATTAATTTTTCAGTTGCACAAATCCAATTTAGGAGTCTGGTCTGTAATGGTTGTTTCTATCAGCAGATGTAATCGATCCATGAAACAGGTGTAATAAATGGATGCTGCCTCTAAGAACTCTTGCTTAAGAAAAGCCTTATCAAAGCTCTTTCTTCTCTCACAAATCATATAATGATTTCTCACCAATTTTAAGCTTTAGCTCACCTAGAACATTCTGATGCTATTTAAGGATATAGATATGTCCATGTGACTACCATTTAATCTAGACTTCACACTAGAGAGGAGATTTAATAGAATCTGAAGTTGTGAGATGTTATAGTAAGAGCTCAGCACATTGTATTTATCCTTACATCTCTTTAACCTTCTATGAACTAAATGTTCTTTTCTTCTTACATTACTATGCTCCTTTAGAAGTTAGTTCTTGAATCGGCTTATGTAGATTCTTTGGAGGTTCTGTAAGTCTACTATGGTGTTTCTGTGTTGTTATGAAGAGGTAACAAAAATATACTTTTACTGATAGTTTGCTAGTAAGTGACCTTTTAGACTCCCTTAGAATAACAAAAACCTTCAGAAGTTTATCTTAATCCACATTTATTCATCAGGAAAGTTCAATTTATTGAATGAAATGCCCAATTTAATGCTTAGTAAATCAAAAGGGAATTAACAATGTAGAGATATAAATTGACAACACAAAACCTAGTAAATAGAAGGTACTCCAACATTTTACCATCTCTTCATTGCCTAAACAATTTTGAAATGTCACTTTGAGAAGAAGACCTAAGAATGCTTGTGGTTTGAAAATTTGAAATAAGCATAGATTATAAAACAACATCAGCATTTTAAACAATCAGGACAGATTACGCTGATGGAAAACAAAAGAAATATTTGATAAAGGATGGGTAAAAGAAACATTGCTTTTACCCCAGTTTCTTTATTGGGGTTAAATGGAAATGATCTCTATTTGAAACTTTTCCTGGTATTTCTGCATTGTTTGATTGCATATGTTGCGGTGGGACAGAAACGTGGAATTATGGAAATACTCACTGTCTCCCTCCTCCACAGGTAGTATATGAGTTCCAGTGTGAACAATACCTCCCCTTGCCATTATCTGCAAAAAAGGAAATAAAAAGGAATCAAATGTACCTGCTGGAGATCTTACCCTGTCTTGCCTTCCATGTGAAATGCTTATTTTATCCAGTTCTGACTCTAACACCTAGCCTTGAAAGAAGTCAGACTTTCAGAAGGAACATGGCTAAGAAGTCACACTAGTGATGTCTAAGAAGTTCCTTAATTCCTTGCCCCACAGGGAGATTCGGCTAGAGACAGTCAAGGCAGTGGCCTTCCTTCTCACCAGGTAATAGAACATGAGCTTCTTCAGCCCCTGTAGGACTTGTCCTTTCAGAATATATTGTGCTTGGATTTTTTGGGTTTGGCCGCAAGGCAGTTCAGGCAGGGATTCAAGGTGGACAAAGCTCTTGCTGAGGGAGAATACAAGATTAGCAGTGTGATAAGCTTCTTCATGATCTTCTGACAGCCAGTGGTAGCCATAACAGGGACTATAATCCTTGTGTTTGACCTGATGAATTAGAGAAACAGTATTATTTTATAAGCTATAAAAATTAATATTCTCACAGAACTATACTTATCCTTAACTAGGACTCAGAATCTTTTGCTCCATAGTAAAAAGTTGAGAGAAAAGGATCCTTATTTTACTTATATGTGCTGCAGGCCTGATTTGTGCCATTACACTGTAGGGACTCTTTGGGGTGGTGTTTATATTTCTGAAGTGTATAAGGAGGAGGCATCATTTGCGCCACTTAACTTGCTTGACATTTCTTTTCCATTTTACCTATGGGAACAGAATCACTGAAACTATGAAAACTCATTGAGGAGACAAAATAAACTCCAAAAACTGAAAGATTTTATTTGAGAAATGAATTCAAATAGGTATTATGAATAAACATAACTTTGCATCCTTAAGGGTCTGAGAACACCTTCTGAAAATAACATTGGTTTAAGAATTGAGGTTATGAATTAACTGAAGTTTACCCCTCCTGGACTGTCCTAGGCTGACTTTTTTTTTTTTTTTTAAAGATTTATTCCCTCCTTCTCCCCTCCCGTAGTGTATTTCTGGTTTATAGGGATTAAGGTCAAAATAAGGGGGGGGTGGGAATTGTATGGGGACTATAACCAAGATGAAAATGTAAACATTGTGCAAAAATGAAAAATGATGTAAAAATATATTAAAAAAAAAGATTTATTTATGTATTCAAGAGCTGGGGTGTAGGCCAGAGGTGCTGAGGGGTGGTGAGAGGATTCACCAGAGACAGAGTGGGGAGCAAAACAGGAAGACTGGCTGAAATACACTGCTGAGGGAGCATTGGGCGAGACAGGAGAGGTCTGCTGAAACGTGGGTTAGCTGGCGGGGTCATTGTGCTGAGACTTAACCCCTTGCACCACCAGGCTCTTTTTAATACTTCCTGAAGTTCTGGGGTCTTAAGCTTCATAGGTCCTATATGAGTTGTATTTCCCTTTTTCCTCATAGAAATTGTTCTTTCCAGGCTTCCTGTACCATCATCTTCACCTCCCAAGTGATATGAATCCTTGTGTCAGCAAAACACTTTGTTTATATGTCAACTTATATTAATCACATATGTCATCATTGAAGAGTCTTAAAATAGTATTTTAATTTTTAAGATTAGCACAGAGCCCAGAGCATAGAAAGCATTCAAGACACTTGATTAAATGAATGAGTGAACACTAGATTTTGAGTTATTAGAGGATGAAATTTTAGGCTATCTATACAACTGAATTAATAAAGTATATTATTTATTTCCTTTTCATATTTATATGTAACCTCCTAACCTAATGTAAAATCTATTGTGATCTAAAAAATCTTTATCTACATCTCCATTGATGAGTAGAGTACTATATACTATACAAAGCAAGTTATATGGTTATGGGCCAAACTCTGCAGAAAATTAGAATAGTAGGATAAAGATGAAATAAGAACAATTAATTTATGAAATATATATTTGAAAAATAAACTTTGAAATTTCATCACTTAGGTTGTAATCTTTTTTCCAGAGCTACTTCTCATCATTGGTAATTTCTTTCTAAACTTACCCTGATGGTGAGAGAAGTACCCATAACTTTGGTGGTATTGATGGAGAACTGCACCAGACCGTGCTCGTCAGTGGTAGCATTGGAATTATGCTTTGCTTCGTTTGATGTGATGAAGACGAGTTTATTTGGCATGGGGATACCTTTTCCATCCACTAGGCGCACCTGAAAATTAAAAGCTGTGGCTCAGTTGTATGATGGATATTCTCTAATAGTCACCAAACATATTCATTTTATCACAAATATTTAAGGAATGTGTCCTGTATGTTGGATATGGTGTGTGTGAAGCATTGAGGATATGTAACAGTGAATAAAACAAGTTCCTTCCATCATAGAGTTTACAGTCTATTAAAAGAAGTCATTGCTAACTAAATGCATAAATGATATATACTTATTTCGTAGTAATCAGTTCTAAGAAGAAAAAAAGCAGTTTAAAGGGATAGAGTGATGGAAATAATAGGGAAACAATAGACCTGCAAAATGTATTGTTGTGGATATATTGAAAATGGTGTGTATTAAATATAACTCTTGGAGTGTCATAAAGCACAAGTCATACAGAAATGAAAAATTTAACTCTGTGATTGTATGGATTAGCACTCTGAAGTTATGTATGCAAACATACAGTAGTTGTTAATGCGTTATTCTATGTACTTCTCTACTTGTTTTATATATAATAGCTGCTTCTCAACCTAAATTTTTGACCTTTTGGAAGGTAGGCAGATATTTGAGGCAATTTCCATGTGAAAAAATGTAAAATTGAAAAGAATCACAGTATTGATAAGGGCATAAAGTCAAATTACTGCTAATTCTGAACTCAGCAGATGGCATGTCCAGACCAGATTGTAAAGATGGTGCTGCTTTTTCAGTGTAAGCTACTTTTGGTAAGAAGGTAGCAAAACTGGTAAGTTTGGACCAGTATTTTAATTAATTAGCAAAATCTGATATTTTAAGCTGCACGTACAACGTGAAGGAGAGACATACAATTCTGATTCTTCTCTTTTGGTGAGACAGTAATGAGAGAGTTTAAATTTAGCAGAATATCTTATCTAAAAAGTACAATATACTTGTGAGAAATTAAAAAAAATGACCTACACCTTCATTTTAGGAAGTGACCAAAGTTTCTGCATCTATTTGCTGTCATAACAATAAAAACATTCTAAAATTTACTCCATCACTTCTTTATCGAGTCTGGTCTCACTGTCTTCTACACTTTCTGCAGTTGAATCTTATATCACTTCCATTATGAACAGTAATTACACATTGAGGTACATATAACTGTCATCTCACATTCCTGGATTCAGAAAGGTCCATTTGCATCTCTGCTTTATTATAGAAAAATAAAGATAGAGGATTTTTGTAGAAAAACAAAGATTGAGGATTTTTGTAGAAAAATTTATAGTTTCAAAATCAGGGAAAGTATTTTACCTTATGTGTACTGTTTTTAAAATACTATTGTAGAAAAGGTAACATAACTATAATATCCATGAAAGAAACACTAGGTATAGCATTTATACTTCAAAATAAAAATTAAGGCCACCTGACCACCCATTTTCATACAAAGTTTCAGAAGGATTATATTAGTGGCTATTGTGGATTTTGAGATTCTTGTGGGAAAATGGGAAAATCTATAGCATATTTTTTAAATGTATTTTTATACTTTTAGTTACATTAATCAACAGACAACATTAACCAGGTATGGTTTTACACAGTATATGTTACACTCATTAGGTGATAATACACAGTTTGATTTGTGAATTGAAAAACTGTTTACCTGCCCAAAAAAGGGGATCCCTTGTCTAAAGTGCGAGTCCACTTTCACAAATGAGAGTTTGGTTATGGTTCTTGTTATTTCACTGGACCCTCTTCCAATTAATTCCACCTCTGAAAAAGAAAAAAAAATCGTTTTGTTTGGGAAGAATGATCTCCCTGAACTTCTGATACTGCCTCCTCCCATTTCATAATTTGGCAAAGGAAATAAATCAGTGTCTATTTAGTTTTTTCTCTCAGACTCATGCAGTACACAAACCTGTTCCTTCTTCTTGGATCTTGGCCTCCACTTCAAGTTTCATTTCATAGTCTTGTTTCTTCAACTGGAAGATCTTGGTTTTCACTTGCTTAGAGAAACAGCCCTGGCTATTTAGCTAGGAGATGATAAAATAAAATACAGAAACATAGAAGTGACAGATCAGTGGTGAGATTTTTGAAGGTTACTTACTCTTCACCAAATTCTGGCTCCCTTCCCTTAGAATATAACTATGACCACAAAGTGGTTACCCCTTTGGGGAATCTACTTCCCTGATCTGTAGGTGGGATCATGTGACATGTTCTTGCTCATGGAATGAGAACAAAATTGGCTCCCTTTCCAACCAGGGTGACTTAGGATGCCAGGTATTGGAGATGGCTAAACCTCATCATTTTAGGTACTTCTATCATACACAAAATGAACAATTATAAGAAATAATTTCTATTGACTTAAGTCACTGATTTTTAAAAAGTTATAATAGCTATTATAGTATAGAATTCTCTTACAGATTGCTCTTTTACTGAGCAATCGGTTAGTTCCATGTTGTAACTTAGTTCTTATCACTAACGCCTTTGTTGTTGGTCCCTAGAAGGAGTCAGTTACCCACCTACCTGCTGACTAAATTTCTCACACATAGCCCGTGATTCTCCACCATAGCAGCTGGAAGGACTGTTGTACTTTCTGCATATGTTCAGAGTCACATGTCCTGGGACAGGCTTCCCGTATGTGTATCTGGTATAAGAATATTTCCAAATGAATTGAAAAAGACATTGAACATCTCCATTTCCTACCTATTTATATTCTTTAACTGTAGTGTATTTCCTTCTATACTTCCCTATTACCTTTGTAGTGCTTACATAGTGTTGAGGGCAAGTAAAATAAGCAATAACCCTTCTCTTTTGGGGTTATTAGTGATAAAAAGTATAGATGCTGAAATCTACTACAGTCTTCATTTATCAGATCTTTTTTCCCTTAATTTGTAGTTTTCACTTTCACATTAAGTCTTTATTATTACCAAAGCTAAACCTTGTTCTTAAGGGGAAAAAAATACTGGCACAACAGAGAAAGACAAGAAACAATCACCCTCAATTCTACCTAGAAATACAAACTATTAATACAGTTGTATTGCTCCTTTCATCATCCTCTCCCCATTGTAGCATCTCTACTATGTAAAATTTTGCTTGTTTACTTTTTACAGATTGTGTCATAAATATGCCATTGACAGTTGCTTTCTCTTTGAGGAATTTTTTTCCTTCCTTATTAAAAATACCCTGTATTGTCTCTGCTTGTAAGAGTATTAGCCCATCAGTTACGTGTGAGTGTGAATTTGGTGGCCATTACTCTGAGATTGTGCTAGGCCAAGGACTCAGCTGAAGAGTGGGTGCATTCCATATGTGTTTTTTGGTGGGAGTGGTTTCTTTACTCTACCTGCTCCTCCTATTCTTACTATTGATGGGCAACTGGAGACGGGAGCATAAGATCCCCAAAACATGTAATTTAAAGGTTGAAAAGGATCGTACAGAGACATAGTGTCCAATCTCATCAGTAAAAATGGCTGTGCATAGAGGTATGCGACATGATTTTGGTAGAACATGAGTTAACTGAGCTTTTAATACAGTGCCTATCTCTACAAATTTGAATATAAGCTATTTTTCTACCATGTGTGAAAGTGAGGTAAATGATCTGTGGATGGTTGACTTTTCTCTACAACCTGGTGATAGGAAAGTCACTATCTTTCATCATTATCACCTTTGTGTGTGTGTGTATGTGTGTATGTGCTTGTGTGGCTTTGTTATGTTCAGAATCAATCCTAACAGCATAGCATCTTTTGCAACGGTTGTCTGCCCCATTATAGTTACAATAAAGTTGGTTACAGACATTGAAGAAAATGAGAAGGAAAAATAAAAAAGCAACATAAAAGGAAAGTTCTAGAGATGGGGTCACAACTACAGACCACATGTGGAATGCACCCACTCAGTTGAGACCTTGGCCCAGCACAAATATTTGTGATGCCCCTGCTCCTGGACAAATTCGCCAAAATATCCCAAATGGTGAATGTCCTTTAAATAATTCCTCTTAAAAGATTTAAAAACACATAAACTCACATGCCACACACTGACACATTCACCTCTTCTTCCAAGATAGTGATTATCCTTGGCATTGTTACTTGCACTTCAAACTTGGGAAGCACTGTTCATTGGAGATAAAAGAAGCTGCTGATTGGTTTTCAACTTTTGGGGAATTAGTATTTTGAGGTTCTCTATAACAATTTCCTAGATAATATTTTAGGAATTTGAAAGGTAATGTACTTTCCCATAGTTTGTCTTATTCTCAAGTGGAGATTCTGGTTGAGGGATTGTGACAGATCATTGTCACCTTAATGAAATATGACAGACCCCACTAAAATAAGAATATTTTACCTTTCTGTGGAGGGTAAACATTGCTACAAAAAATAACCAGACTATATAAAATTCAATTCACAAGTTAATAGGTGGTCCTCATTGGGGTTAGTAGGTTAGTAGGTAGGATTGTTTCTACTCCAAGCCCAATCTCACCTATGGGAAATTGAAAGACGTCAAATAAGCTCAAATTCTAGGCACTAGAAGTTTAAGGAAAAATGTTGCATGATTTTCTATAATCCATACCAAATTCCTCCACAGTGAAGGTGTGCTCTGTCCTTCCACCTGATGCCTTCTGTACCACCACCTTGTACAAGCCCTGAAAGGGCTCTGATGAGAGAGGAAAGGCCAGTTGGTTGAGACCATTCTCTAACTTGAGGTTCTGCCACTGTGTGATGCGATTTCCTTTGGGGTCCTATGAATACATTATTGTAACTTAGAAAAGAGCTTAGAGAATTAGAGACAATGAAGGAAATGTATAGAAACTCATGTTATTCATAAAGAGGATGGTGGTGAAGTGACATGAACTACATCTAGCACCACATGAGTTTGCAGCCTTCTTCCTATGACAAGTTTCTGGGATATTGTAAGGATCTCTCAAATAAAAATTCCCCTTAATTTATAGCTTTATGTCTAATTATAGCTTTTAATCATAATTATGTCTTTCATGTTGCTTACCTCAATGTATACCAGTGGAATCTGTAAGACAAAAGGGAAAGGAGTTTAGAATTACCCTCAAATAGTCATAATTCTGATTTATAAGCAATTTTATGTAAAATAATTCTACTTGTAGTAAAACAGAATTTGCAGGTAATATTAATACATTATAACCAATTAATATATAATGTTAAAAACTTATTAGGCCATAGGCAACAAATTAATATGTGCACTGCCATTTCTTAGGAATGGGATTTACTGATGTTCTTTAAATGCTGCAACCCAGTGAAGAAGATTCCTTTTTTCTGAAAATTTTAAATATTGGAAATAAATGTTAATGGAATTATAAATAACCATGCTCAGATCCAAATATTAAGATTGGTTATAGATTTCTTAGGTAGTTCTAAGAAAATTTCAATGTTTAATCATTTGAAACCTAATATTTATTAAATACCTATATATGCACATATACATATATATTTTATATATATGAGATAATATATTTTTACATGTATCTGATATATATATGAAAATACATGTTTGACATGTATTCAACATATCTATTTGAGTTATTTATATGTTTGAGATGTACAAATTTGAAATATGTATAAAATTGAAATACATATAAATTTAACAGGTAGTAATATGTGCCAAGAAATAAAATAAAGCAAGGTCAAGCTGGGGGAGTCATGAATGAGGTGTTCAATTTTAGAAAGGGGAGTAAAAGTGGAAACTAGGAGACCAGTTTCAAGTTATCCAGTCAGTAGTTTGGTTTAGAGATGATTTTGGCCAGAATACTTGATAAGAAATAGTCTGGTTATGTTTTAAGTTAACATGATTTTCTGGTGAAATGACTGGTTGTGAGAGAAAGAGAAGCAAGGATTATGTCATAAACTCTTGCATAGGAACTAAGAAGAAAAAAAAAATGCCTCTTTTTGAAATAAGAAAATGGATGGAGGAATAGATTTGGGAGAGGAAAATTAGGACTGGTTTGATGTTGGCAATATACTTGAATTATTTTTCTTAAAACTTTTGTGTTAGTCTTGAACAAATATTCAAAGATTTATTACACTCATGTTCCTTTATAAAAGAGGTTTTGGTAGATATGTTTGGGAAAACTAAAAATTTTTGAGGTTATTTGTTGGCTTAGGTATATATATTATTCATATATTTTTCTAAATTTGTCTAATTGAGAACTTACTAAAAAGCTTAATTGTGTGACAACTAAGTACCAATACTAAAAAATAATTAAGTGTTATATTGACTTGGGATACTGTTTTAAATGAGAATCTTGCACTGCTGTAATGCCAAAATTACTGTTATTGAGATCAGATTGTTCGTCTTCCTGGTCTACCCCCAATACCAAAAATAGACTTCCATCCTATTTGTGCACATAATAATGATTCTATGCAGATATCAGAAGACTTACCGACTCATCCAGGGGTTGAAAATTTTCATCCAACACAACAACACGAAACTTCACTGAAACAGAAATATTTTACGTGAGTCCTAAAAACGTTAAACAGACCTGTAGACTTGGTGAGAAAAACCATCAAAGAATTAGGATGGTAGGGCCTTTGATCGAGGAATATACAGGGAAGGGTGATCTTTCCTTTTTTGAAGTTGTCCTTACTGTAGGCCTCTTCTTACCTGTCTGCTCTGGTTTGTAGATGGGTTTGTCTGTCTGGACAAAGACCAGATTCTCTTTGTTTGTTACCACCACTATGGTCCGCCTCTTGAATTCTTGAGTTGGTCCTTTCACTTGTATAGTGAGGAACATTGCCTCCTCACTGGATGAAGATGTTGGGACCTGAAATACAGGAGGGATCCTGAGAGCCCATTCAGCCTCTCAGGCTTCCTCCCCAACCCCTCTACCACTTCTTCCAGGATGTCTTGCCCCTGTAGTTTTTATGTATATAAATTCACTCCCTCATTCTCATCAGGGAAAATTGGTATGGCTAAAATAAATTGTCATTTTACAAATGGAGAAGCAGAACATAAGATAGAGGAAAGTTACATCAGTAAGAGAGGTCATAAATGAGACTCACATCTCCTTATAGGTCAGAAAATTCAGTTACATTATGTGCTAAATTATGAAAAAATATATAATATTACATTTATATATAAATTTTGATTTAATTATGTTATGTCCCAAATGTGTTTGGTAGAAGCATATTAAGATATTAAGGTGGTGAGAAAGAAAACTGTAATAATTTATTGACTGTAAGTATTTTACCTATGGGCAGCTTTCAAGAGATATTAGATATTTACCCATGGTAATTTCTAGATTTCACACTTACAGTATAGGGTGATGTGTCAGATTACCATAGGGGGCTTATGTTGAGTATTGGCCTAGATTGCTATTACTATTTTTTTCTATTTTAATTTTAAGGAAATGTAATATTTTCTCTTTGAGTAGTATACATGGCTATTTTTTTTCTGGCTAATAGGAATTTCTTTGATCATTAAGTTGATTTTTAATATGTCTATAAATATTTAGTTCCCATGATTGGAATTTCATGCCTTGCTTCTTAATTTAATTATTTAGTCAATGCATTTAATTTTTTTTCCTAAAGTCCTTGCCAACCTCTCAAAGCCTTATCTTGACTGAATTCTAGATCCTTATGACCCTGACCAATAGAAACAAAAGTACTGAGTCAAACTGTCATACTCACAGTAAAAGAAACACAGTGGAATAAGTCCTTCTCTGCCACCACGTCAGTGAAGAGGCTCCTATTTTCCCTGACAGACTCCAAGGAAGCACTTACAGTCACCGTCTCATTCAGGTGGCTCAGCAGGAGGCAGCCCTTTTCAGGGGTCCCGGCGTGGAGCAGAGAGGGGACCAACACCATGTACTGCCTGGTTGGGAGAGTCCAGTTAGTGGGGCGCGTAGGAGATGAGACATTGCTACCTGCAGCATTATACTCCATCACATTATTACACTCTAGTTAGTTCTGTCCTAAAAGAAGACATTGATGAGCATGACATTGACCTCTACTGTTGAATGTCATGTGTGAGAATTCTTCCCCTTTCTATCATCAGTGCCAGGACAGTGAACATTTTACTTGATGTGAGCCTGAAATAGATTGAAATTTACAACTACATCTCACTTTTAAGGAACCCAAATGTGGCAACATCTGACTTTAAGTATGCTAGTTATAATAATTCATGTTGTAAATGTATTTTACACATGGATTGCTGTTAAAAGCAAGCAAGCTCTCACTCAGGTGCGATACTACAAAAACCAATCAGTTTATAAAACTTTCATTGCTTCCATTTTACAGATACAGATTCTGAGATTTCAAAATAGTGAGTCATTAGGTTAAAGTCTCAGTTATGGTAAGCAACTAATTAATGGAATCTTAGTATGTTACATAACCCTGGATGTTTGCATTGTAAATATTTGCCTTTCAGCTCCTGATTAGACAGTAATCTCACCCAAAACTTATCTCCTAGTGATTGAATTTTGGGTCTAATTAACTCATGAGCAGAACAGAAACTGTTCCAATACCTCATATATAGTTTTACTAACACTGTGGTTTTCAAACAGAACTCCTAAAATCAGTTTTAGACTATGCACTACTTACATGTTTTCAAATAAGTATCTCTTATCACAAATTTAAATAATAGCAAAGATATTATTTTAATATTTCAATTTAAAACAGGTTACTGTTTTATAAATTTCTGATGAAATCTTAAGTAACATAATGATAAGGTAACCAATATGACCTTTAAAAATACATCTAAATGTTCTTTTTGTGTAATATTCAGAAATTTAACATCTTACCCCTTTTCTTCCTTGAATCTAAATTTCAGTGATATTTACCACACATAAATTTATCCTAAGATTTTTAAGCTTCAAAATACTTTATGGATCACTTGTGCTTCTTTATTAAGAATCACAGATAAGTATATGTACACACATATAGGTAATATATGTAGGTATATAAATTTAGCTTTAACACTTTCAAATTTAATGCAACCATGAAGTTGTAAATGTTAAATATTTTCTTGTGGATTGACTTATTTTTCAAAAGTCTTACTAGTACACAAATGATCAAAACAAAATAAGTATATTACAAGTTAGGATTCATATATATGATGTAAAATCAAAATACTTTTTGAAGTACATCTTTAATGAGAATGAGGAGCTATTTTTATATTCATGGATGGATATTACTTATTGCAAGAAAGAAATAAGATCTAACATCAGTACTGTTACTGTATTTGGTTTGTTTATATGTAAGTGCCAAAAAGTTGTTTACATAAAAGTAGATAAATGACAGGTAAAATAATTACTACATCTTGTAACTGCTTCATTTCATGCCCAAAATCACCAGGGTCCTGTAATCAAGAATTGCTCCTAATCATCCATCAACTGATATTTCCTTGAGATCTTCCTTCAGTTTTGTTGAAACAAAGAATTCATCACCACATGATTTGGGAAAGGACTTTCTGTCCTTTCATGATTTCTTTGTTTTCTCAACCATACCATAAGCATTTCAAATTGTTCTTTTATTTGGCACCAGGAGGTTTTTATGCTCCAGTACTATGACATGGTATTATCTGCTTGAGGGAAAGGTTTGTCTCTCTTATAAAATAGAAGATAGCAGATTAAGAAAGGGAGATAAGAAGACTAAATAGCATGATCTCAAGCAGATCATAATGAATGTGAGGATCTTTAAATCAATTCCTTTAAAAATATCAATTTACAATGCCCTTTAAAACACTTTCTGTGTTCCTCAGCTCATTTAGAGAAATTCAGAGATCCAGAGAGTTGGAGAAAAATGGTTAAGAATAAGAGAAGGATAAATAAGCCCGATTTACAAAAATCTCATAGTTGGATGAGACCTTTGAGATAAGAAGGTGACTATTTCATAGGAAAGGCAAATGAATGATGTAAAGAAGAATCTGGAACAAAGCAAAGAATTCTGAAGTTTATGCTGAATATGTGAAACTTACGGTTTTCCAGAGACTGAGGCATCTTTAGGCAGGAGAACCAGAAGGAGTAGAATAACACTTGGATGAAGGAGTTTGTTCTTCCCCATGCTGCAGGGAGAAGGAACCTCAGGAGACCAGACTGTATGTACCCTACTCCCTGTAATTCCTCTGGTCCCAAATACCCCTCAGAGCAACTAGGCTTTATGCTTCTCTCTGTGCAAACAGGAAGTTCCACCCACACAAGGTGTCTAAACAAAGTAGAAGTCTCTAAGGGTCTGGGGGTCATTGCACTCAGGGGCTAAATAGAATTCCTGGAGTGGTAAAACCCACATTCCTGTTACTGCTCTTTCTCTGGGTTTTACTGTAAAGCTGCTAATCTGCTTTTCAATCCCTTCTCTCTTCCTCCCTCCATTTCCCCACAGTGCTTTTTATGGCACTCCTCACATCTCTTGCATGAATAGTTGGCAAGGCAAGTTAAGTAGCAAGTTAAGTAACACTGACCAGGCTCTAAATAGATATTTCACTACAAGTTCTGTGCCTGCAAGTCCTCTGTTAGATATGTCTATCTTAAGTATTGATGCAGTTTCTGAATTCAGTCATCCTCTATGGAAATGATACTGGATTAAATAATAGGTTTTTGACCTTAGATATATTACTGGATTGCAGATAAAGAGCTAGGCCTTGGAAGATGATGATAGAAAATAATCTTCCTGTATTAAGAAAGTGTAACTATGGGAGGAGAAATATTAAGACTGAAAAAAACAAAACAAAAACCAAAACCAAAAAACCTTGACCTTTTAATCTATAGTGCCTAACAAAGATCTCAATTACCTTTGCCATCTACTGTACCAGATTTCATTACTACCTTCTAGAGATGCTCCTCTTCACCAGTCTTTAAATCATATAAGCCATTTCATCCGTCCGTCCGTCTGTCCGTCCATCCATCCATCCATCCATCCACCCAATGATTTGGTTGTTTTATAGGTATTTATTGAACTTAGAAGGGCTCAGTAACATGAAAAAAATCATAGAAATAGAATGGTAAAATAAGTAGATATGCACTAAAAAATGTCTTACATTCTTGTGACTGTGAAAGCAAATAAATAAGCAATAACAATAGTAGTAAAACATTGTCAGAGAAGTTGAAGATACTCTGTGAGCACATAAGCAGGGCATGTAATACAGACTTGGGATGGAGAAATTGCCTTTCCACTGAGAAGAGTGGGGGAGCAAACTGGCTTCAATGCAAAAGGGAACTTGTTGTTACTATTGAGGTGTTTGGGAATAATCAGTGGAGTGATTTCCTCCGATTGGTTTCCTGGAAAGATCAATCACTGAAATTTGGAAGACCAACTGGAAGGAGGCAGTTCAGAAGGCAGGGACACCACTTGGGAACTTCTACTATTATATAGGTGAGAGATTTAGATAGGAGAGAGATCGTATTTTGAACTAAGGTATTCATAACAAGATTGGTTTCTATCATGTTTAAGGGATAAAATAACATAGTACAAAAGAATACATGAATGTGATGGATAAATGAAAATGTGCTTTCAGTTTTCCTGGCTGGTTGCTGAGTGAATTATATTGCCTTTAACTGATTAAATGAAACAGAAGAAACACAAGATGGGAACAGAAAGAAAACAAAAGGGCTGAGGGTAGCAAAGGTAAATAGTCTAATTTTAGAAAGAGCTTGAGGGATATTCAAGTACCTACATTCATAGGGAGTTTAACATTTGAATTAAAGCTTAGAGCAGCACGGTCCAATAGAAATATAGTGTGAGCCTCCTATGTAATTTTAAAATTTCCAATAGCCATGTTAAAAAAATTGTATTAATTTTAATAGTGTATTTTACTTGACTGAATATATACACACTATTATCACTTCAGCATTTGAGCAATATAAAACTTGTTAATGAGACACTTTATGTTTTTCTTTTGTACTAAGTACAGTCTAGTGTGGATTCTACACTGATAACACCTATCAGTTTCAACCATCATATTTCAAATGCTCAATAGCCCCATGTTGCTACTGGCTACCGTATTTGCCATAGTAGGGTTAGAGCAATATTTTTCAAATTATGGGTCACCATTTATATATATAGTAAGTTATGATATCATGATCAGTATAAATCATAAACAGAATTGTAAAATATGAAATAGAATATAATAGAAAATGCAATACCAAAAAGAATATTTGTGATTTGAGAAACATCTGTTTCATACGTAAGTAGTCATAACTGTTGGTTATATCCTCTTACCGCTTCTCAATTCTATGTTTAATAAGAGAACTCCTGAGTTTTAGCTAGTTTGCCTAGCTAAAATTTTTGTGTCCTAGCCTCTCCCTTGAAGTTTGATATGTATGGCAAATGATTAAATTATGGGGTTGGGGTGTGAGTGGAACTGATTTATGCAACTTCCAGTTCATGATTTTGAAAAGAAGGGTTAGGTTCTATGCTACCATTTTCTTCCTTACCACTGGCTGCAGTGTGCATGCAGTGACTGTAGTCAGAGCTGCTATTGTAGTCCATAAAAAGGAAACAATGAATAAAGGAAGACAGAACAACAAACAGGATATAGTCTGAGTCCCTGAATCATCCAAAGGTCACTACAGCCTGAACTTTCATGTGAGAGAGAAATAATTTATTTAAGCCATTAAGCCATTGCATTTTGAGATCTCTTTGTTAGAGCACTAAAACTTCTGTCCCAACTAACGTCATTTCTCTTTCTTTCTCACACTCTCTATCAACATCTTCTTTGTCCTTAACTATGAGTATTCCAGGTCAAAATGTAAAAGTTTCATTGTGAAAATGTAATTTCAGTGTTACATTGTGAACTGACAAATGAAAACAAAAAAATTCTCATTGTTAGGTCAAAGTTAAAGCAATCTGGACAATGCTAGTTTACAGAGATCTGGCCTATTTATATGTTAGAGATTTATTAATTTATTAGGTAGAGCTGATGCCGTGGAAAAGGATGAATGCCCTAGTATGGTATGTTGATGTAAAGAGAAAGGAGCTAGGCATTGGTCAGGAGCACCTAAATGAAAAATACGGCCAGAGCAAAAGCACAGTTAGTATAGAGGAGAATTTTAAGAGGTTAAGAGAAGATATTTACTAGTCAGAGTAATTGACTAGTTAATGTCAATTGATGTTAACAGCATACAAAATTAAAAAAAAATCATTCCAAGTTTGCATGATTTTATAATGTGTTGATTCAAAATGTAACCAAACTTAAATTGTTTTTAAGAAACTAGGAATAACTGAACATTTATTTGTAAGATTAATTACTTTAAGCAAGAGGAACAAGGGTTAATAGCCTGCATTTGGTGCCACATCATAAATTACTGAGATGACCTGTAAATATTGCTTTTGCTAAATTTCTGGCCACACATGTCAGATGTCATAGAGAAATCAAATAACAAATTGATAATATTTTTCAGCTGGATTGGAACAAGGAGGACATTGGAATCCAGTTGTTTTAGTGTGTGGGTTGGACAGAAGCCTGATTGCAACTTGTGAAGGAACAAGGGAATGTGAGGAGTTGGAGCCAGCTTCCCAGAGTTTGGAGTGGAGAAGATAGGGCAGAACTTGGCATAGAGTTGGGGTGAGGGAAAGGTTTCTTCAAGAGGAGAGAGAATTGAACAAGTTTAAAGGAAATGTTGCTTTGTAAATGCTGAGAGTAGGAGAGACAAATAAGAAGGGAAAGGCTGAACATTGTAGCATAAAGAATGATAATCCCAAGAGAGAAGATTCATAGGATGCATAATTAGATGTATTAAAAAAGTGGATTGAGGGCTTCCCCTGGTGGCGCAGGCAGTTGAGTGCCACAATGTGAAGCCGTCTGCAGCCTCTGCAGCGCTGGTTTGATCCTGGCCGGCGAGGGTCCAACATGGAGCAGCAGACCTCTCCTGTTGTGCCTGCTACTTCCCTCAGCAGTGTATTTCATCAGTCTGCCTGTTCTGTTCCCCACTCTGTCTCTGGTGAATCCTCTCACCCTCCCGCGCATCTGGCCTGTACCCTGGTTCTTGTATAAATAAACAAATCTTTAAAAAATAAAAGTGGATTGAGGAATTAGCCTCAGGTGAAGTGACAACACTTCAGTATAATCATAAACTAGGGAAGATTTTGCCTAAAACTCTCCCTTTTCCAAGACAGAGCTCTCTCGGGAACAGTGAAAAAAAAAAAGAGCTTTAGATGGGAAATGAATGTTGTTAGGACACCCAAGGCTTAGTTCTGACTCAGCCATGTGGTCCTAGATAACCCTGTGTTAACTGCTCTGAGCCTCAGCACCTCACCAGGAAATACGGGGATAATAGTACCTGTGTTATCAGTTTGTGAGATGGTTTTACTCAAGATGCTGAGCATAACAGAGCTGCAAAAAACTGTAAGCCTTATTGTATAGTGAAAGAGAACATCTATTTCCTATCTGTCTTCTGAGCTTTGATTTAGAAATGGCATCCAAATAAAGAAAGTTAAGTTACCTGAGTAATGAGTCCTTGACAGAAAAATAAGCAGGATACGTTGTTTACAAGTTGAAGTGTTTAGAAAATAATTACTGCTAGAAAGCTGAAGTAAAGGGGTAAGAGAGAAGAGAAAGAAAGGCAGCTCATGGAAAAGAAAGTTAAGCAAAATACGGGAAGACACATGTTGTTAAGAATGATGGTGAAATATTTGGAAGTGAGAAATAATAGAATTAGGAAGTTATATGGGCTTAGTAAAAATAAATAAGAAAAAAAGTTTTATTTGTGTTCCTGTAATTCTGCCAGGGACTGAAAATAGCTTCTGCAATGGTACCAATTGTTATGCTTAGTTCACTTTGAGAAGAGTGGGCTACGTGTAGTTCCTGACCATAATTCAGTGAAGGACATTTCACTGGTTAGTAGTTCCTGAAGGTAATTCAGTGAAGGACATTTCACTGGTTACGTATTAACCACTTTTGAAAAGAGAACACTCAGTAAATGGCACACTGCATTCATTCTGTCAGAGAGTGTACTTGTTTTGTCTTTGCACAAGTATGAGGACAAAACTTGTAGTTAGGTTAATGTTACCTACAGAAATGTCCTCAAAGACTTGTGCTGTCTCTTTAGCCATTTTTCCAATTTTTTTTTTTTTAGAGGCATGTTTTATTTATTTATTTATTTGTTTTGTTTATACATGCACTGGGTGCTGTCAGAAGCACGGGAGGGTGAGAGAATTCACCAGAGCCAGAGCGGGGAGCAGAGCAGGCAGAAGGACCGAAGTACACTGCTGAGGGGAGCAGCGGGCGGCAGGAGAGGTCTGCGCGCCATGTGGGACCCTCCTCCGGTGGCCGGGGAGCAGCCGGGGATCGAACTGGTGCTGCAGAGGCCGCGGGCAGCTTCCCAACCCAGCGCTCAACCGCTGCTCCACCGGGGAGGCCCGCCATTTTTCCAATTTTTAATGAGAAAAATGTGTGAGTGTATAAAGATGAAAGTATAAAGTCCTCAGATTGTTTTTCTTCAAGCAGTATGCATGATAACAATGATACTAGCAACAATAGTAGTAGTAATTACTAATTATACAATATACTTACTTTATGAATGTACCAAGTAATGTTCTGAGAGCTTCTATGTTTAAATTTATTTGATATTTGTTATGCCCAAAGGTTATTTACTTGTTAGTTGACTTGTTGATGAAATAACCCATGATTTTTAGTGACAGTATGGAAATTCATAATAAATTTGGAACATATATTTTTAAAGATGTTGTTAAAGGTTTTAATATTTTATTTATTTTAAAAGATTTATTTATACAAGAATTGGGGTACAGTCAGAGGTGCAGGAGGGTGAGAGGATTCACCCTAGACAGAGCAGGGAGCAGAACAGGCAGACAGACTGAAGACACTGCTGCGGGCGAGGCAGGAGAGGTCTGCCATGCCATGTGGGTTTCTCCCTGGCTGGCCGGGAATCGAACCCATGCTGCAGAGGCTGCAGACAGCTTCACAGTGCAGTGCTCAACCTGCTGTGCTACCTGGGAGGCCAAAGGTTTTTATATTTTATATATATATTTTTAAACATTTTTTTTAAAGATTATACAAAAACTGGGGTACAGTCAGAGGCACAGGAAGGTGAGAGAATTCGCCAGAGGCAGAGCAGGAAGCAGAACAGGCAGATGAACCGAAGACACTGCTGAGGGGAACAGTGGGTGAGGCAGGAGAGGTCTCCCGCACCATGTGGGTGTCTCCCTGGCCCGTGGGGAGTCGAACGGGCACTGCAGAGGCTGGGGACAGCTTCACAGCACAGCATTCAACCTGCTGCACCACCAGGGAGGCCCAGGGTTTTATGTTTTAAATGACGTTTTTATAGTTTTTGTGTCTTCATAGCAAGTTTTAAATATGTAGTCTCATATTACTCATTTTGAAATAAGTATGCTTTGAAGATAAAATTATAAATGAGGAAGCAAAGGGTGTGAAAAAAGGGCATGGTATTCTTTTAACAAGTGTGTGTATAAAACTTTGGTTTTTGGCTTTTGGCAATAATTACAAATAACTCCATTATTTAACATCATGATGTAATTTTTCCCATGTAATTAAAGAGAATAGTATAGACTGCTAACACTTTTTTTAAAAGATTGTTTATTTATGCATACAAGAGCTGGGGTACAGGCCAGAGGTGTGGGGGGTGAGAGGATTCACCAGAGACAGAGCAAGGAATAGAACAGGCAGACCAACCGAAGTACACTGTTGAGGGAGCAGTGAGCGAGTCAGGAGAGGTCTGCTGTGTCATGTGTTTTGCTCCCTGGCCGGCCAGGGATCGAACTCATGCTACAGAGGCTGCGGACAGCTTCACAGGCTGCGACTTAACCCCTTGCGCCACCAGGGAGGCCCCCAGACTGCTAACATTTTGCTGTTTTTTTGTAATTTTCTGTTCCTTTTGTAATTTTTTTTTTGTTTCATTGGGATATAATTTACATAAGCATTATGTAAGTTTAAGATCTATAATGTGATAATTTGACATATATAAATAATACAGCAATACTGTTATTTAATACCTCCAGCACCTCACACAATTACCATAATATATGTGGTAAGAACATTTAAGATCTACTTTATTGGCAACTTTCAAGTATAAAATATAGTGTTATCTGTAGTCACCATGCTCTACATTAGATCTCAAGAATTCATTCATCTTATAACTGGAAGCTTGTACCCTTTGATCAACATTTTCCCACTTCCCTGTTAAGAAACAAAATTCATACAGATAAATTTAGATACCTGATTGGCTTTATTAAGCAAGTCATGAATTGGACAGCATCCCATTTAGCAAGTAGAAATCTGCAGCAAAAAAGTTTGTACAAAATGGAAGTTTTTATGCTAAAAAAGAGGGCAAGACAAAGATTATAAGCAAGAGGAAAAAAGCTTACTGCAGGCAAAGTCTTTTTTCCTTAGGAGAAGGCAGGGCGATTTTGTATAGATGATCTTACTCGTGTTGACCAGGAAACTCCAGGTTGACTAGCGTAAATTTCTACTTTTGGGAGAAGCAGAAATTTCTGTTAGGTTAGGTATTAAATCTTGGTGGGACTTGGCAAGAATGACACCATTTTTGAGGCCCATTGCTTCTTTTTGTTAGCACCCCAACCCCGATTTCTGGTAACTACCTTTCTATTCTGTTTCTAAGATTTTAGCTTAGAAATGGGATCATAATATTAATAGTATTTTCTTTCTCTGACTTCATTCACTTAGCTTAATGCCATCAAGGTTTACCTATGCCTTCACACGTAGGAGGATTTCTTTCTTATTTGCTCAATATTACTCTAATATATGCATTCATAATGAAATACACATAAAATTATATAGACACAGATTATGTATGTACACACATACATTTTATATATATATATTACATATTCTTTATCCATTCATCTGTTGATGGCATTTAGGTGGTTTCCATACCTTAGCAATTATGAATAATGCTGCAATGACCCCAGGAGTGTAGATATTTGTTTGAGACACTGATTTCATTCAGACTTATACCCAGAAGTGGCATTGATGGATCAAATGGTTTTGAGGAAAATGCATGTTCTTTTCTTTCTAAAATTTCCCCTTTCTGCCTCACCAACTTATCAACCTGAAAACTCCTCCATAGTACTTCCTTTAATTTAAGAACAGGGCCACAGGAAAATTACTAGCTTTTACACCTGACCTCCTGGTTTTCCTTCCACTATGGCAGTGGAACCAGGAAGGGGTGAACTTGTACCACATGCGTCTGGCACAGATGTAAGCCAGCCATAATGGTGCAGGGGCAGGAAGCTTTCTAGTTACAGCATGTCACTCAGCTCTAGATTGGAGCCAGAGCAGGAACCCAAACTAGATTCTGGGCAGTAGACCATGTCAATCTAAATCTCTACCATTCTCCCTTCTTTGCTACCACAGTACCTGCTAGGTCTAGGGTTATTCTCCACAGGCTGCATCTTTTGGTTCAACTTTATTCTTTTACATTGGTGTGCCCAATTTCCCCAGCATCATTTATTGAAGAGAATGCCTGTTCCTCTTTTGTATTCTTGGCACCCTTGTTGATGATCAGTTGACCATATGTATAAGGGTTTCTTTCTGGCCTTTCTATTTTGTTCCATTTGTCTATACCTCTGCTTCAGTGCCAATGCCATAGTATTTTGATTACTATAGTTTGTAATATGTTTTGAAACCTGGGAATGGGATACATCCAGTTTTGTCCTTGTTCAAAATTAATTTGGCTACTAGGGGTCTTTTGTAGTTCCAAATGGATTTTATGTTTGTTTTATCTGACTCTTCAAAAAAAAAAGTCGGGATTTTGATAAAGACTGCATTGAATCAATAGGTTGCTTTGGGAACACCTGCACCCCTATGTTTATAGCAGCACTATTTACAATAGCTAAGCTTTGGAAACAGCCCAAATGCCCAAAAATAGAGGACTGGATCAAGAAGATGTGGTACATATATACCATGGAATATTACTCAGCATTCAAAAAAGATAAACACATGCAATTTGCAGCAACATGGATGGCGCTGGAAGGGATCATGCTCCACGAAATAAGCCAGAAAGAAAAAGAAAAATACCTGATGGTCTCACTCATAGCAGGAATCTAGAAAACTTTGAATAACTACAAGAAAGTGAAAATCAAAATCAACAAAAAACTATGAACCAGAGACACTTTTTGGGGGTGGGGGGCGGGAGGGCAGGGATTGGGCTCAGAATGGGGGGGGGTTGCAATTGTATAGGGAATATAAAAATAAAATTTATTATTTAAAAAAAAATAGGTTGCTTTGGAAAGCATAGCCATATATAATAAATATTGATGGGTTCTTACAATCCATGAAAACAGATTGTCCTTCCATTTTTTCTGTGTTTCCTTTTTAAAGCAAGACTGGAACTATAAGCTTGTAGGGTGATAGGGTTACTTCCATATCTACAGCTAAGTTCATGGCTGGTGGATCTGCTGCAGGGGTGTGCCTGCTTTTTCAAAGTGGTAGTCCTTAGTCTTGAGCTCCACTAGGGTTTCACAACTTTTTAACTAAATCCCAAAACTCCCACAAAGTCACTTTTGTCCATACTTGCTTGCCAACTGTTGTTTCTATGAGAATAAAGACTGGGGAATTCCTATCCTGCCATCCTGCCAATATCACTCCCGTATTTTAATTTTTATTAGAAGGTAAAAAGTGTAAATTTTTATTAGCTGAAATAAGTTGAAGATTTCTTGTTACTGGAATAAATATGTAAATGTTTATAAGTGGAGCTTAACCTTATTAAATCTTCTGTACTACTTTTCTACAGTAAAGCAGTTCTCAATTTGTTGCCTAAAATTCTAGATTCAGTATCTCTCTCAGTTGTGAAGCAGTTGGAATTATGAATGTTTCTGGATTCTTTAAACTTTTCTTTAAAATTATAGCTATTTCTCTAGGTTTAATAATTTATTTTTAAGCATTCCTTTTTTTTTAATAATAAATTTTATTGTTATATTCCCCATACAGTTGCAGCCCCCCCATTCTGACACCAATCCCTCCCCTTCCGCCCCCGCCCCCCTAAAAGTGTCTCTGGTTCATAGTTTTTTGTTGATTTTGATTTTCATTTTCTTACAGTTATTCATTTTCCTGGTCCCTTATTTAAGTTTTCTAGATTCCTGCTATGAGTGAGACCATCCGGTATTTTTCTTTTTCTTTTTGGCTTATTTCGCTGAGCATGATCCCTTCCAGCGCCATCCATGTTGCTGCAAATTGCATGTGTTTATTTTTTTTGAATGCTGAGTAATATTCCATGGTATATATGGACCACATCTTCTTGATCCAGTCATCTATTTTTGGGCATTTGGGTTGTTTCCAAAGCTTAGCTATTGTAAACAGTGCTGCTATAAACATAGGGGTGCAGGTGTTCTTTGGAATTGATGTTTCTGTGTCCTTTGGGTAAATACCTAGGAGTGGAATTGCTGGATCATATGGAAGCTCTATGTTTAGTAGGTCCAGAAATCTCCACACAGCTCTCCACAGTGGTTGGACCAGTTTGCACTCCCACCAACAGTGTAGAAGAGTTCCTTTTTCTCCACACCCTCGCCAGCATTTGTTGTTGCTAGTTTTTTTAATATGTGCCATTCTCACTGGTGTAAGATGGTATCTCATGGTAGTTTTGATTTGCATTTCCCTGATTATAAGTGATGTTGAACATTTTTTCATATGCCTGTTGGCCATTTGCATTTCCTCTTCAGAGAAGTTTCTTTTTAGCTCTTCTGCCCATTTTTTGACTGGATTATTTTCTTTGTTGTTGTTGAGTCTCATCAGCTCTTTGCAGATTTTTGTGATCAGTCCTTTATCATTAGTGTTGGGTGCAAAAATGTTCTCCCAGTTGGTGGGGTTTCTCTTTGTTTTTGTTACTGTCTCTTTTGCTGTGCAGAAGCTCTTTAATTTGATGTAGTCCCAGCTGTTTATCTTTGCCTTCACTATCACTGCTTTGGGTGATGTGTTTGTAAAGATGTCTTTGATGTGCAAATCACGTAGTGTTTCGCCTATATTTCCTTCTATATATTTTATGGTTTCAGGTCTTATGTCTAGTTCTTTAATCCATTTTGAGTTGATTTTTGTGTATGGTGTGAGGTAGTGGTCAAGCTTCATTCTTTTGCATGTAGCGACCCAGTTTTCCCAGCACCATTTATTGAACAAACTTTCTTTGCTCCAATGCATAGTCTTTGCTCCTTTGTCAAAGACATTCCTTTTTTTTTAATCTTTTCAGTGATTTCATCCTAGTGCTTTAAAAACTGAAATTCTTTTTTTATATTTTATCGTTTGTGTGATTTAGTACTAATATTTATAATTATAATAACGCCACTGCATAACATATTTGACAATAAGTCACAATCACTTTTAGTAAGCAGATAACTGTTTAGAGTAAAAATGGGTGGGGATATTAGAAATATTTTAGTAACCACAACATTTCGTATTTCACTGGCTTCATTTCCTGAAATAATGTTATTTCATCCATGTCAGTGAAGACTAGTTAAGAAAGTTTTTTTATTATAATTCATTTAAATGTTTTAGAAACATATTTCATTGAATTATCTCAAAGGCACAACAATGCTAAGATTTCATGGTTAACATGTAATATTGTATACTAACATTACCTCAATGAATAAAATTAAAAAATATTTCATGTTTAAGACAGAATCTGCTCTATGAAACAGCACTTCATTTAATAGGATCTTTTGAGAGGAAACTGAGTTTTGTATGCTGTTTCCCCTCTGGCTCATCTTTGTATGAACTATTTCTTCTTAATCAGTTCCTTAATTTCTACAGAAGAATGAATAATTTACCACAAAACTCTGACAGTTGGTAAGAAGGAGCTTAGTTTCTAAGTGTAGATACAGTTGTCCTCCCAGCTGTCTTTTCTGGCAGAATCTGGGGGATGTTGTTGAAATTCAGAGGTATTTCATCCGTTCAGTTACACTTTCTTAAGGGATGTTAAATCTGTTTACTTCACTATACAGTTGACCCTTCAGCGAAGATGGGGTTGGGCATCAACTTTCTTGCAGTGGAAAATCCCAGTAAAATTTCCTTTTTTTTTTTTTTTTGAAAGATTTTATTTATTTATACAAGCACTGGGTACAGTCAGAAGCGTGGGAGGGTGAGAGAATTCACCAGAGCCAGAGCGGGGAACAGAACAGACTAAGTACACTGCTGAGGGGAGCAGCAGGCGGCAGGAGAGGTCTGTGTGCCATGTGGGACCCTCACCCGGTGGCGGGGGATCGAACCAGTGCTGCAGAGGCTGCAGGCAGCTTCGCAACCCAGCGCTCAACTGCTGTGCCACTGGGGAGGCCCAATCCCAGTAAAATTTCTAATTTGCCCTCCCCTCCAAAGCGGCATGTTCTTGCATCCTCAGATGTGACCTACTTGTTGAATCCATGAATGCGGAATCCAGAAATAGAATAAATCTACATATAAATGACCCTGAGCAATTCAAACCTGTGTTGTTATATTTAGTCTCTAAATAGTTTTATAAAACCAAATGGTTTTGTAAAACCAAACCATCAGAAAACTTAACAACTGGGTTATAAATATTACCAACTCATCATAACCCATGCCCCTTCTTCTGTCCCTCTCTTCTTCCCTCTTTCTTTTGTTTCTCTTTCTAAGTTTCTTTTTTCATCAAAAGATCATTACAGGCAGCTCTCCTGCACACCTGTGACTATGCAGGTCTCTCTCTTTTTCTTCCTTTCCTAGTAAATCTGTCCTTTTAAAATGTAAAAAAAAAATCATTACAAGAAACAGCAAGATTTAGTTACTCAAAACCAGGTCCGGTATATTATGAGTTTTTCATATTAAAAAATATTTTTTAAAAGAAGAATTGTATTGAATTTAAAACTTAAATTGATGCTAAATATACATTGTTGTTGAAGGCATTATTCCCTCTCACTGGTTAACCCTCAGATCCTGATAACTATCATTCTACTTCTGTTACTATAGTTTTGATTACTTTAAATACTTCATTTATGTGAAATCATACAGTATCTTTTTTGTGACTATTTTATTTCACTTAGTATAGTGTCCTCAAGGTTCATACATACTATAATACATGCCAGGATTACCTTTCTTTTGAAGGCTGAATAATATTCCATTTTATGTCTACCACATTTTGTTTGCTCATTCATCTTTCCATGGATATTTAGGTTGTTTCCACCTTTCAGTTATTGTATTAGTGCTGCTAGGAACACAAGTGTGCAAATGTCCCTTTGAGACCTTGCTTTCAATTTTTATAGATCTGTATCCAGAAGTGAGAGTGCTAGATCGTATGGAAATTCTGTTTTCAATTTTTGAGGAACTGCCATACTGTTTTCTATAGTGGTCAAACTATTTTACATCTCATCAATAGTATATAAGATTCCAATTTTCCACGTTCTAATTTTTTTTAGTAGCATGTTAATGGGTGAAGGATGATACATCGTTGTGATTTTGATTTGCATATAGTTGATTATTAGTGATATTGAATGTGTCATGTGTTTATTGACCATTTGTATATCATCTTTAGAGAGATGTCTATTCAAGTGCATTACTCATTTAAGAAATTTAGTTATTTGATTTTTTATTGTTGAGCTGTAGGAGTTCATTATATATTATGGATATTAATGCCTTATTAGATATGTGATTTATAAATATTTTCTCCCATCTCATGGTCATCTTTTCATTCTTTTGATCATATCCTTTTAATGTACAAAATTTTTTGTTTTATGTGGTTGCAATTATTTATTTTAGCTTTTGTTGCCTGTGCTTTTGGTGTCGTAGCCAAAAATCATTGCTATCTCCAATGTCATGAAGATTTTACCCCATTTTTCTTCTAGGAGTTGTATAGCTTTAGGTCTTACATTTATTTCTTTAATATACTTTTGTTAGCTTTTGTGAATCATGCAAGATAAGTGTCCAACTTCATTCTTTTGCATCGAGTCTTCCTAACATTATTGTTGAAGGGGCTGCCCTTTTCTCAGTGAGTGGTCTTGCTACTGATGTTGAAGATCATTTGTTCTTATATGTAAGGATCTGTTTCTGGGATCTGTATTTGCTTGCATTGATCCATTTGTCTGTTTTTATGCCAATACCACACTATTTTGATTATTTTGGTCTTGTAACATGTTTTGAAATAAGGAATTGTGGATTCTTTACTTCATTTTCTTTTTCAAAGATATTTTGGATATTCAGAGTCCCTTGACATTGCCCATGAATTTTAGTATGGATTTTCTATTTAAAGTGTTGTTTTACTATACTATACATTTTATGCTACTATTTTCCCCATTAAAATATACAGTGAAGATAAAGTCCTATGTCAGCATAAATATCTATATTGAGATATATATTTTTCAATAGTTACCTTATATGTAGCTATTATAATTAACCAATATCATATAAAATTCAATCATTTTTTTGTTCTAGCTATTGATCAACAAGCATGTATGTCCTTGAAGAGTAATCTGTAAGGTAAATTACTAGAGGCAGAAATATTTGATTAAAGAGTCAATACTAGGATAGAGATATCACAATGTAAGGATTTTGTTTAATTATATATTCCTAGTACTTAGAATAGTACTGATAGGCACTTAACAATATATACATATACAGGCACGCATATAATATACAATATATACATATATACATATACAGGCATGCATATAATATACGCACATTATATAAAACTTATATCTATATCCATATGTTTATCTACACTGAATGCCCTTCTTGTGTGGAAAATGAATGTGATGCTTGATATTTTAATGACCATCTTGAAATGATGAAGCAACAGGAAGTTAGAAGAAGGTCTGCAAGCTAGTCAAGTCCACAAGGTAGAAAGGCTCCCTGCCAGCATTATTGGGCAATTGCATCAACCTTGGAATGTTCACCTGTGGACTCTCCTTCTCTGTTTGTTCAAGCAACTTCTAGTTGCTTTTCTGTTATTTATTACCAGAGGGATTCCAGTCAATACACAGACAAATGGAAAATATATTCGAAATAGATAAGTCTGGTCAAAGACATGAAACTGTGAAATAATGTGGTATGTTGGGTGATCTGTAAGTACAGAAAAGAAGTTCAACTTTTCTGGGGCTTCAGGGTCTGACTAGAGAAAGAGTTAAAGCCTTGCATGCCTTGAGAAAGAATTTGTATTTCATTCAGTAGTTGTAAAAATGATTAAACAAGTAAAGCATGGAAGAAACATGATCACTCAGGTAGAAAGGCAATATAGGAGGCAAAGAGACCATTAAGGTGGTTATTTCAGTGTTTAGATGAGAGAAAATGAGGGGCCTAAATGGGGAGAGGGAGAAAATAAGGACTTGAAGTAAATTGGACGTGACATAATTACTAGTTTAATATTGATGGGCAAATTGAAGAGACAAGTTATATTACTGCATTTTATTGCATCCAAGACACCATCCAAGACATCAGGGACACTATATCTAAGGTACTATTTAAAGCAAAAAACCCATCTAATAAAATTATGATATATTAATTGCAAAACACATCCTGATTTCAGAAATGTGCAAAGATGTGTATCCTTGAATCACGGAAAGCTAGTAATAACTTATATTTATACTCACTCAAGCATTGTGCTAAACACTTTATTTCACTAAACATGCTCAAAAATTTATGCAGTAGTTATGGACTTTTCTACTTTAGCAATGATAAGTAAAGGGTAGCTCTAGGCTTCTCACTAGGGCAAATGCATGAATGATGATGGTGTTGGGAAAGTGGGAGGTAGAATCTTAGATATGTTGAATTTGAGAATCGCTTGTGATTTCAGTGAAGTTAGTAGGGAGTTAGGTATAAGGTTCAGAAGTTAAGGGAAAAATAGATTAAATAGATCATTCATTCATTCAGTATTTAAAGGCTTAGTATGAACTAGGCTGTGTATTAAGTACTGGGGATATTGTGGGAAACAAAGCCATCAAATGAGAAGATGAATATGAGTCAATTCACATTGTAAAAATGTGAATGTTCACCTGTGGACTCTCCTTCTCTGTTCAAGCAACTTCTAGTTGCTTTTTGTTTTTTCACAAATGAAATAGGTATTTATATGCTGATGAGAATAATGAGGTTGAAAGGATGACTTTTTATGTTGCATTAGAGGAGTTTAAATAATATTATTAATGAAGCTTTTGAGCTTCTGTGACTAGCTGTTCTGTGACTAACAAAAATTGTATGTCTCTATCATAAGGAGTTTACATTAAATTCACATGCATCAGAATTAGAGAGTATGTTTGGTGAGGGAGTTACACAATCATGCTGGTCTCTTACATATATACTGGAGGTTTACGTGTTGTTATTAAACATCTTTTGGCTCTTTCTTTTTAAAAAAGCATTTATATGGTGAAAATCATGAGCATGCTGGCAGATCTCACTTTAAATTCACGTCTACAAACTTTAGCATCTGCCTACAGTGCTACTATATTGCTTAAGTAACTTCATCTTTCTGCTCTTCTAGTTCATTGTTTTACACCTTTTATTTCTTCAGTATTACAAATGCTTTCCTCTTCTTTTCTCTCAGTTGGTGTTACTACTTTTTATTTCCCTGAGAAAATAGAAGTAATCAGAAGTAAAAGTTTTCATCTTCTCCTTACCAAACAGTCCTTTCTGCATCTGTGTCTATGCATTCTGCCTTCTCTTGCATTATAGTGGATGTGCATCTAAATCCAAAGCATTATTTTATCTTTTTTACTGAAATACTTCTTTTTACATGCTCAAAAGCATCATTAATAATATTGTTTAAACTCCTCTAATGCAACATAAAAAGTCATCCTTTTAACCTCATCATTCTCATCAGCATATAAATACCTATTTCATTTGTGAAAAAACAAAATCCTTGACTTCATTTCCTTCTACCTACCACCCCAATTTTTCTGCTTCCTTTTCCATTAATGCTTGTATTGCTTTTCTCATTTTCTCATAAACACACTTCCATCAGGCTTTATCTCCAACATTCTACTTAAACAGTTGTTGTCAAAATTAGCAAGGGTCCAGATGATGCTAACTTTAGTGACAGCCGTCAGTTCTCATTCAGTCTTTCAGAAACAACTGTCATAGTTGCTTACTGTTCTTTCTTAAAGCAAACTCTTCACTTGGATTTCAGTATCCCATACTCTTGATTTTCAGTCAATTATTTTCGAAATCCTTTGCTATTTATCTTCCTTATGCTTACACATTACAGAACCTCAAAGCTCAGTACTCTGAATCTGGCTGTTCTCAAGTCATATTCTCACCAGAGAGTTTTTTCTCAGAGGACACTAAATTCTGTGTTGTTAACGATGTCCAAAGAGTTTTTCACTGCAAAGTACCTACTAACTTCATTCAGATTCAGAATTGTATTCATAACTGTTTATTCTGACTCTCCACTTAAGTCTTACAGCCCCTGAAATTTTACATATCCAAAATTAAACTTCTGACTCCTCTGTTCTCCTCAGCATTTCCCGCCCCCCTCCACTCTGCCCCCTCTGTAAATGGTATCTCCATTCAGCCCATTGCTCAGGTAAAAAATATGTGCATTCCTCTTTGATTTCTTCATTTCTACTACATCTAACCTGAAGTTTAGCAAGAAGTCAAATATTTCTTTAATCTGCTGACTCCTCTTTCTCTCATCTGCCATCATTCCATACTGAACCACCACCATTCCCTGTGTTACGAGGGCAAGAACCTCCTAACTTGTCTCCCTGTTTCTCCCATTGCTATCATATATATTGTTCTCTCACAAAGGCCAAAATAATTTCTTTACAATGAAAATCTAATTATGACATACCTGGGAAACACCTGCAACAACTCCCTACTTTCCTTAAAATAAAATCCAAAAATTTAACTAAAGCTTACAAGACCCTACAGGATTTTCCTGTTCTTTCCCAGATCTGATCTCATCCTACTTCTCGTCCACATTGCACTCACTCTGTCTGCTACAGACACAGTGATCTCTTTCCTGTTCCTAGAATACACAAATCCTGCTTTTGCCTCTGGACCTTTGCACTCTTATTTTCTCTTTCTGGAGCACTTGGACATGCATGTGGACTTTCTCCTCCACTTCATTCATTTCTCTGCCACAAAACCTCCTCACAAAGGCCTTTTATGACTATCCTATCCAAAATAGCAGTCCCTCACACACTATCTTCCATTTCCTCACTCTGCTTTTTATTCTTCATAGTACATTTTATTATATATATTATATATATATTTAAAGATTTATTTATTTATGCATACAAGAACTGGGCTCCAGGTCAGAGGTGTGGGGGTGAGAAGATTCACCAGATAGAGTGGGAAACAGAAAAGGTGGATCTACTGAAATACACTGCTGAGGGGAGCAGTGGGTGAGACAGGGGAGGTCTGCTGTGCTAGCTGGGTTATCTCCCTGGCCAGGGATCGAACTCATGCTGCTGTGGCTGGTGATAGCTTAATAATGCTGAGACTTTAACCCCTGTGCCACCAGGGAGGCCCTGTATATTACATATTTTCATATAATCATGTATTTATTATATAATCATATGTATTAATATATGTTATACACATTAATACATGTGATTATAGGTAGAAATATATAACTAGAAAAATATATAACTGTGATATATTTCAAATGCATTATCTATACACACAATATACAGGATATATACTTATTTATGCCTACAACAGTGCCTAGCTGTTCATATTAAGTGCTCAATAAATGATTGTTGAAAGAGCAAACTGCCAAAATCAATGTTAAAAAAGAATAGTGTGTGTTGGCAAATGTTGGTCTCTTTCTGAAGTTTCTCAAATGTGATTATAATTTTCACAGAGTTGTCTTTCCTGGCAGTATGTTATTTACAAAGCTGATAAAGCATTTCTTTTGCGTGTATAGCCACTGACCAAAAATTAGAAGTGAGAAGACTTCTACTTGTCTTTTGGGATATGAAGTGTTCTATCAGAGAACATTTTTTTAAGTTAAAATGTATAATTAGGGCCTCCCCAGTGGTGCAGTGGTTGAGCGCTGGGTTGCGAAGCTGCCCGAAGCCTCCGTGGTGCCGGTTCCATTCCTGGCTGCTCCCCGGCCACCGGAGGAGGGTCCCACATGGCGCGCAGACCTCTCCTGCCGCCCGCTGCTCCCCTCAGCAGTGTACTTCGGTCCTTCTGCCTGCTCTGCTCCCCGCTCTGGCTCTGGTGAATTCTCTCACCCTCCCGCGCTTCTGACTGTACCCAGTGCTTGTATAAATAAATAAACAAATCTTTAAAAAAATGTATAATTAATTAACATTCTTGGTATTTATAGCTTAATAAATTCACAAACTATAAATTCACAAACATGTAACTCACATCTCTCTAATATTTTTTGTGTGACTATATCATAATTTCTTTAGATTCCTTGCCAATATTATGTTATCATGTTGTGCACCTAATAACTCATTCCTTTTCTTTCCTTCCATCTTTCCATCTACATTTATTGAGTGCACACTAAGTTCAAGATGAATAAGTCTTCCCTAAAGCAATGAGGTTCCTTCTTTGTGAACTCACATGGCTTCAAAATCTTGGCATACACAAATCATGGGTATTGGGGGCCTGGCTGCTACTTAAACAAACTTGGTAGTCATCGTGGCACTGGAGAAGCAGCTACTCACAGCAAAGTACCAATGACAATTCCCATAATATCACTTTAATTTTTCAGGGCAGAAAAACAAGGAACTCAAAATTCTTTTTATGTATAGAGGATAGCATTGATAACCAGATTTGGTAAAGATAACACAAGAGACTAATCTCACTTATGAGTATAGATTGTCTTAAATGAAAAATTAGTAAATATAATTCAGCAACATGCTAAAGAATTACTGATTTTGCATCATGACTAAGTTTACTTTATTTCCATAAATGCAGTAAAAGCATTTGATAAAGTTAAATATCTACTCTTTATATAAATTCATTAAAAGTATAATTAATGGATAATTCCATAAATATATGGCATTATATGTATAGTTACACATACATACATTATCTTCCCTTGAAAGCCAGTGTATGCTTAATAAAAGGACATTAAAGTATTTACAATAAGTCAAAAACATGTAAAAAGATTATCTCTACTACTCTTTAAGTATGTTCTATCAGTTTGAACCAATATAAATAAAATAAAAATGTAAGTATGACGTATAAAAGGGAAAGGTAAAGTGATCAGTATTTCAACATGGAAAATAAGAAATAAGAAAATAAGAAAATCAACTGAAAAATTACTCCAAACAATAAGAGAAGTTGGCTGGAAATAAAATTAATATGTAGAAATATTTGTCAATATATTAAAATGGTCTATCAAAACTGCAATCACAAAAATCCCTACAGTTGCACAAATCAGTTGACTTATTACATTTCTAGGAATTCAGTCTACATTTATACTAGCCCTCTTGTGAAATGATGTTCATAGTTACTCATTACCTTGTTGTTTGTAGTAGTAAAGATAGAGAACACCTCAAATTTACATCAGTAGGGAGTAGGTTAATAAATTATGGGGATTTTTACAATGTGATGCTGTGAAACTAGGGGAAAAAAGAAGAAAATATGTATGTACTGATACAACAATTTGGTTAAGATATATTATGTGAAATAAAAAAATGTTACTTTTTATGTTAAGATCAAAGTAAGAATTAATAATCATATTTGTTTGAGTATCAGCAAAGAAAGCTTAAACTATATGAAACACTATGAAAAGAGGTTGCCTAAAGGGGAGGGGTGAGAACTAGGCAAATCAAGAACAAGAGAGGATGACTTTTCATTGTGTCTTTTTATACTTCTAGTACTTGAGCCATGTGACTGCCACTCATAAAAAAAAAGTCAAAAATTAAAAAAAAAACCTGACTTTTGAAAAGTTGGTAAGTCATGAAAATTTTTGTTCAAATTATCTGAAAAATACCCTTTGAAAATTGTTTTTAATCAAGGTAATATTGGTTTACAACACTAAATATGATTTAGGGGTAAAAGTGCACACGTCAGGTATATGTTACTTCACCACATCCATCTACAAAGCACCCATAATTCTCTATCATAGTTGGTTGTGTCCCCACCCCTCTTTTTCTCCCTCTATTAGCCTCAATTCTACAGTCAGATTACTACACAATTTTTATTTATTTTTTTATTTTTTAAAGATTTATTTATTTATTTATACAAGCATTGGGTACAGTCAGAAGCGAGGCAGGGTGAGAGAATTCACCAGAGCCAGAGCAGGGAACATTACAGGCAGACCAATGAAACACACTGCTGAGGGGAGCAGTGGGCATGGCAGGAGAGGTCTGTCCCACCATGTGGGACCCTCGCTGGTGGCCGGGGATCGAACCAGCGCTGCAGAGGTTGCGGGCAGCTTCGTAGCCCAGAGCTCAACTGCTGCACCACCAGGGGAGGCCCTACACAATTTTTAAACCCACAAAACATCCAAAATAATTTATTTTTATCTATAGTGCCACTTTGTGTAATTAACTCATTTTACAATTATTTACCACACACTTGCTCTGTATGAGGTGATCTGTAATTCTTGAAGATTAAAGCCCAGATAGAACTTAATATAACCAGTGACAGATGAATACATAAGATTAACACCACTGTGTGTCAGGTCCCTTAAAAGACATAAATATTGATGGTTGGAGATCAATTAGGAGGACATGTAATCCAACAGGGAAAGAAGTTCCTGAGATGATAAAAAAGTTGAGTTCAGAAGGAAGAGTAAAAGTTATTCAGATGATAGAGTGGGAAGAAGACAACACATGGAGATGTGAAAAGTCATGGTGTCACTGATGCAACTACACACAATCAAGAAAAGAGTAAATACAGAGGAGGAGTTGGGAACAGAGAAGGCCCAGGGTCAAGACATAAGGATCTCCGAGCTAAATTAGGAGGCTTCACTGAAAGTTACTAAAATAGAGAAATGGCATGATCAGTTTCATGCTTCAGGGCTGTTATCCCAGTAGCAACTTGGAAGACTGATTGGCAGATATCTAGAAAAGGAAGTTACATTTGAGTTGATCCCTGATGTATAAATACAAGCTAGCCAGGGAAAGATTAGAGAGAAGGAATTTTTCAGGCACATGTGTTAGTACCTGTGAAAGACACAGGACAGAAACTTAGAACATTTAAGGACATGGAAGAAAGTGTGAATGGAGCATGGTTGACACGGAAGATATGAATTTGAAAATGTAAGAAAGGGGGCCTCCCTGGTGGTGCAGCGGGTTGAGCGCCATGCTGTGAGGCTTTCTGTAGCCTCCTCAGTGCCGGTTCCATCCCTGCTGGCCAGGGAGATTCCCACATAGTGTGGCAGACCTCTCCTGCCTCGCCTGCTGCTCCCCTCA
Source organism: Talpa europaea (assembly GCF_964194135.1). Classification (NCBI taxonomy): domain Eukaryota; kingdom Metazoa; phylum Chordata; class Mammalia; order Eulipotyphla; family Talpidae; genus Talpa; species Talpa europaea. The sequence continues at coordinate 68,164,422 of NC_140083.1, read as the reverse complement.
GCAGTGTATTTCGGTTATCTGCCTGTTCTGCTCCCCGCTTTGTCTCTGGTGAATCCTCTCATCCTCCCACACCTCTGGCCTGTACCCCAGTGCTTGTATAAATAAATAAATCTTAAAAAAAAAAAGAAAATGCAAGAAAGCCCACCTTATGCAAGGATATGGGATATTATTCCAACTGTAATGAGTAAACACTGAAAACTTTTAAGTAAAAGAGAGAGGTAATCTCGCATTCAAAAAAGATAAACACATGCAATTTGGAGCAACATGGATGGCGCTGGAAGGGATCATGCTCAGCGAAATAAGCCAAAAAGAAAAAGAAAAATACCGGATGGTCTCACTCATAGCAGGAATCTAGAAAACTTAAATAAGGGACCAGGAAAATGAATAACTATAAGAAAGTGAAAATCAAAATCAACAAAAAACTATGAACCAGAGACACTTTTAGGGGGGCGGGGGCGGGAGGGGAGGGATTGGGGTCAGAATGGGGGGCTGCAATTGTATGGGGAATATAACAATAAAATTTATAAAAAAAAAAAAAACAAAACAACAACAAAAAAAAAAAAAAAAAAAAAGAGAGAGGTAATCTCATAGACATTTTTAAAAACATTATATTGGTTACTATGCAGAGAATGAATTGGAGTGCAAGAAGAGAGGCAAAGAGATAAGAAAGGAGGTTCATGAAATGGTGCTTCTGATTGGGATTTACAACGGAGGTATAGAGAGTAAATTTAGCCAATTAAGTCTTGATGATGTCATTACCAAGACAGTTCATATAGAAAGAGAAGAAAAGTGAAGAGGATGGGGCAAGAGTTTCATATATTTATAAGACATCCAAGCAGAGATGTCTAGAAGACATTTACATTATTAGAAGGAATATCCCAGAGTGATAGTGTGTTTTTCTTATTGTAATCTGTCAGGTGGCACGTGTTTCAATTTCTTCCATTTTTGATGTTGTTAAATTCCGTCACTTGATGAAGCTGGTTTGAGCCTGGCTTCTAGTCTATAATGTCACTATTTTCTATTGTTTTTAATAAGTACTTTAGGGGTAGGTATTATCAACCACATCATCTTTAAACAAGAGCATTTTTTCTTAGTCTGTATAACATTTTCTTCCTTTTCTTGTCTTATTTCATTAATTTGGATTTCCAGTACAATGTTTAAAGGAGTAGAAAGAGAGGTTATCTTTGCCTTGTTCCTGAGCTTAGTGAGAAAGTTCTAAGTTTCTCCTCTTTAAATGTAATGTTAATGGAAGGTTTTTAGTAGATGTTCTCTGTTAAGTTGAAACTTCCTTTTATTCTTAGTTTGCTGAGAGTTTTATCATGAGTGGAGGCTGGATTTTGTCAAATATTTTTTCTATATCTGTCGATATGATTATGTGACGTTATTTCTTAGTCTGTTGATGTGATGGATTGCTTTAAATGATTTTTGAATATTGAACCAGAAAAAAACACAGCAAAGGAAATGATCAGCAAAGTGAAAAAGCAGTCTATGGAATGGGAGGAAATATTTGTAAATCATCTCTCTGATAAAGGGTCAATATTTCAACATACATAAGGAATTCATACAATTCAATAGCAAAAAATCCAAATAACCTGATTTAAAATGGGCAAAAGATCATTTCTACAAGGAAGAATTGCAAATGACCCACACAGGTTTATAAAAAGATTCTCAACATCACTAAACATCAGGAAAATGCAAATCAAAATACAATGAGCTAGTACCTCACAATTGCTCACATAGTTATCAAAAAGTTAAAAGATAGTGTTGGTGAGGATATGGAGAAAAGGAAGCCTTGTGCACTGTTAATGGCATTACAAATTGGTAGAGCCATTTTGGAAACAATATGGCGGCTCCTCAAAAATAGAATTGCAGTATGAACTAGCAGTCCCAGTTCTAGATATACACATAAAAGAACTAGATCTCAAAGAGATTTCTTCATTCTTCTGTTCAGTGCAGCATTGTTTGCAACAGCAGAGACATGTAAAAATGTCTGTAAATGTAAAAATCCATCTGTAATAGTATAAAGAAAATGTAGTCTGTACATAGAATGGAGTATTAAGCCTTTAAAGAGAAGGAAATCCTGCCATTTGCTACTACATGGATATGGATGAACTTGGAAGACATTAAGTTAAGGAACATAAGCCAGATCTGGAAGAACAAATACTATCTGCTTGAAACTGGGTACCCCTGATACGACCATGTCCTTGTCCAGCCCCTTAGCCACTTTGTAGCCTGGCCACTCACTAGGCTGCTTCTGTGTTGTATTTGGACACAAGAATGTTTGCTGAGACTGGAAGCTTTGTGAGTCCCAGAATCTGCCTCCCGCAGATTTTTTTTTTTCCAGAGGTTCTGTCTTTTCCCCTAAATGAAGTATTGCAGAGGACCCAGGTAACTACTATTCTGGGTTTTATAAACCTTTGTCCACCTCCTGGCTTTGGATAGTCCTGGCCAGCTTGGCCTCTGCTCTCACTTTGTTGCAAAAGAGTTCTTTTCTTGTTCCCCAGAACCATCTAGAGTCATTTTGTCAGGTAGCCAGAGCTTTCTTTACAAAGTTATCTTTAAGCAACCCTTGCTTTTAATCTTGAAAGGTCTTAAGGCAAAAAGTACATAAGGGTCTGACTACACTTTGAAAAAGGAAGGGAAAAAATACCAGAGAATCAGGATCAGCACAGATCACATTCTTCCCAAATCCCTTTCAATGCTGAAAACAAAACAGTTAATGTTTCAGTTTATCCTTCCACATTTGTCAGGAAAGGAAGCTGGGAAAACAAATATTTTTGTGCTTATTTTGAGGAGAAAAAATCAGAATGTGCAGTTACAGTTGAAAATGTTCACGTAAATTTTTCTTGGGGAAAAAAGGAAGGAAAAAGCTAAAGGGAGGGGAAAGAATCGGCTACTCTTTTCACAATTTTGGGAATTCTTGTTTTCACATACATACATACATACTACTATAACCTGACATTATTAAATAAGATCATGCAGAGATTTCTGGTGTAAAACTTCTAGGTTACGATTTTCTTATACAACAGTGAGTAAAATTTTCTTACATAACAGTGTAAAATTTTCTTACACAACAGTGAGTAAAATTACACTCCTAATTTCTTCTTTGTTCCCTCTTTGATAGTGTCACTCCTGCCCCACACATATATTCTTTCTGCTTATGCAACAATAATGTGTTCCTGGCAATCTGGAATTTTAATCCCAGGATTCAATAAAGAACATAAGCATTAAGACATTTATTTAATGTTTTTTTTTTTTCTGGCAACAGTGAAATATTGAGAAAATGTGCTAATCTCTTTCCTGTTTCTTCCATTCCTTAATGTAAAAATGAGTCAGCAGTATTTGACCTTATGAGAAAGGGGTAAAAATGCTTAGTGACTAGTAGTACTATATGCATTATTCGAGGGAAGGTTCTAGGACATCTCATTTTTCTCTCTTTGGAAATTAAATAAAAATGTGGTCTGGATTAGTGAAAGAATTTCTTAGGCTGCTGGCTGACCTTCCTTCCTGCCCTCCATCCTGTTGTTCCAGCTAATCCTTGTGATTGAGAAACCTCTTGTTTTTACAGAATTCCTTCTCACATTCTAATCAGATCATTTAGATAATCTTTAAAGTTTTTTTCTAAGTTTTCCATTGTGAAACACTGTGCCTTTTGATTCTGGTCTACAAAAAGCTAAGGAGAATGTTTTCTCAGATTGCTCTGGAACAATTTACATACAATGTGATATATGGAGAGGTCTCTGAAATGTTTAAACTACCATGCACATATAAAACTAAAAAATGTGAATGCACAAAATTCCTTCATAAAATGTTGTGTGGGTTGCGAATCCTTGGTAAAGAGGACAGCAATTGAATTAAATTGGCTCTGACTCAAATGTATGTTCATTTCCTGCCTTTCCTTTACCCAATAAACCATTTAAGGATCCTGGAAACAGAAGGATCCTGGAAACAAGAAATTCTCAGTAGGAATGAAAATGAGAAGGGGCATCATCAGGTTGCTGATTGATCAGATTTTTAAAATTTCTTGCAAATCAGCCCAACGAATGAAGATGTATACATGCTTAAAGGATAAAAGTACAGGGAGCACAGCCCCTCAGGAAATTGACATAAGGAATTGGGAGCCATTATTCTTGGGCAGGAATAGCTTCTAATCACAGCTTGCTCTTTTTGGTGACCAGCCCCTATCTGGAAGCTATGTTGGATCCTACCAAAAATTGCCCTTGAGGAACTGCACTCAAGGCAGATGACTTCAGGAAATTAATGTGGCCTAGAACCTAATGTAAATGACATGAGCCAGAACTCCAGGTCTGAAATATGTGTCATAATATGAGGAGACATCAAATATTGGAAGGGAGAATGGATGAGTGTTTTTCACATGTAAGAGAGATGCACGGCACTCAGTCCCTGTGAAAGATTATGAGTTAGTTGCTAAATATTGTTCCCTAATCAACCATGCCTTTTAGTATTTGTGGCTTAATGTAGTCCTCCCACCACCCCCCCGGAATCTTGATTTGTCCTATGACTTACTTTAGAAAAAGGGTAAATAATGAGCAATCAAAAAAGATAAACTCATGCCATTCGCAGCAAGGTGGATGGAGCTAGAAGGAATTATGCTCAGTGAAATAAGCCAGAAGGAAAAAGAAAAATATCAGATGGTTTCACTTATAGCAGGAATATAGGGCAACCAAATAAGACATCAGTGAAAAAATAATAACAGTACAAAACACAACAAAGCAAAAACAGACAATAATAAATCAGAGACATCCTGCAGGGGAGGAGGAGGGAGAGGGATCAGAAGGGGGGAGGGAGGAGCACAGGGATGTGGTGATGATGCTTGGGTGCATTGGGGAAGGAAATTCTGTGGGGACTCAACCTGAGGGGGAAGGGGAAAGCAAATATTGTTTAAAAATGATCAATGATGTAAAAAGAAAATAGCATTAAAATAAAATCAATACAGAATACTACACCAAAAAAAGGGAAGTGACACTTAAAAGCTAGGTTTAAGAGGCTTTAAAATGGAAAATATTTTTGAGTAAGCATTAAACCATTTAGTGGAATACCATAAGAGATATTCACTAAAAAGATTGCAAAGACATGAGGAATTCTCACCCTTTTATGTAACCAGACAGATACTACCATATAAATAAGTGTTCTCAAGATAAAGTTGTACTTAGTACAAGAACTTTACTGCATCATTTCCTGTACTAAGTTATCCTAAATTCTCCTAGTAAGTAGGTAATTACTTCTTGGAATTCTCTTGATTTTTCAGCCATTTAACTTTTTCTAGTGTTGTCCAAAATAGAACACTTTACTATAACTTTGAGTTTATGTGTTTGGATGCTAATAATTTTATATTTTCTTTGGGGGTGGAAAAAGAAACAATCCAAGATGAGAACTTATTGTTATAAATGCATTTTAATAAATATTATTAAAGAATTTCATTAAACCACTTTTAAAAAGTGTTAATTGTTAGTATTAGTTAATTGCCTTTATCCAAAGCAGAAGATGAAACTTGTAACTACTATGACAAACAGGCAGTAATCAACGCGGAGGCTAGGTACCAGGTTAAACTCTCATAGACACAGGTTCATAGGGTGTTATCTTCCTTAATGTCAAACAGATAGCTCCAAGATCCTTATGAAATGGAAATTTGGCTTATTTAGCTTTTAAGAAGACTTACATCTATTTCAAAGTGACAGAGAAGGTACTTACAATGACAAATTTTCTTTAATAATCAAAACTGCATTGTATTGGAACAAGAACAGACACACGGACCAATGGAACAGAATAGAAAAATCCAGAAATAAACCCACAGATTTACGGTCAACTAATCGTTGACAAAGGAGCAAAGAACATGCAATGGAGCAAAGAAAGTTTGTTCAATAAATGGTGCTGGGAAAACTGGGTCGTTACATACAAAAGAAGGAAGCTTGACTACTACCTCACACCATGCACAAAAACCAACTCAAAAGGGATTAAAGGACTAGACATAAGACCTGAAACCTTAAAATATATAGAAGGAAATATAGGCGAAACACTACATGACTTACACCTCAGTAATGTCTTTAAAGACATATCACCCAATGCAGTGATAGTGAAGGCAAAGATAAACAGCTGGGACTACATCAAATTAAAGAGCTTCTGCACAGCAAAAGAGACAGTAACCAAAACAAAGAGACACCCCACCGATTGGGAGAAAAATTTTGCACACAACACTAATTATAAAGGACTGATCACAAAAATCTATGAAGAGCTGATGAGACTCAACAAAACAAAGTAAATAACCCAGTCAAAAAATGGGCAGAAGAGCTAAAAAGAAACAAAGAGGAAATGCAATTGGCCAACAGGCATATGAAAAAATGTTCAATATCACTTGTAATCAGGGAGATGCAAATCAAAACTATAATGAGATACCATCTTACACCAGTGAGAATGGCACATATTAACAAAACTAGCAACAGCAAGTGTTGGCGAGGATGTGGAGAAAAAGGAACTCTCCTGCACTGCTGGTGGAAGTGCAAATTGGTCCAACCACTATGGAGTGCTGCATGGAGATTCCTCAATCTGCTAAAGATGGAGCTTCCATATGATCCAGCAATTCCACTCCTACGTATTTACCCGAAGGATGCAAAAACATTAATTCAAAAGCCCACCTGCACCCCTATATATAGCAGCAATTTATAGCAGCACTATTTACAGTAGGTAAGCTATGGAAACAACCCAAATGCCCCAAAATAGATGACTGGATCAAGAAGATGTGGTACATATACACCATGGAATATTACTCAGCAATCAAAAAAGATAAACTCATGCAATGAGTTTGCAGCATCATGGATGGAGCTAGAAGGGATCATGCTCAGCAAAATAAGCCAGAAAGAAAAAGAAAAATATTGGATGGTCTCACTCACAGCAGGAATTTAGAAAACTTTAATAAGGGACCAGGAAAAAGATTAATTATAATAAAGTAAAAATCAAAATCAACAAGCCCCTATAAACCAGAGACACACTACAGCAGGGGGAAAAAGGAGTAAGATCAAAACAAGGGGGGGTGGGAATTGTATGGGGACTATAACCAAGGTGAAAATGCATACATTATGCAAAAATGAAAAATGATGTAAAATAATATAAAATAAAAAAATAAAAAGAATAAATGAAGTGCTCTAAGAGAAGGGTGACATGCATTTGATGAGTGTGATCCTGTGCATTTGAATCACATATGGTAATGCAAACCAGTGTTACTGCAATAAAATATAAAATCTGAATAATCCAATGTCTGTGACATTTGTAATAAAAAATTTCACCCTTTAAAAAAAAAGAAGGATGGAGCCTCTTTCTTTTTTGGTACTAGGGAAAATGAATTTCTTTTTTGTTTAGATTCACATTTACCATTACAAGGAGAACTATGGCAATCCACATGTTTTTCAATTCTTATTTCTTAGGAAGCAAAAAAACTTTAAGCTTCTGGGGGAGAGCAGCAAGCACTCCTATGCCCAGTATCCAAGCCAAAAAAACAAAAAAACAAAAAACCCATGCTTTTATAGGAGAAGTGCCTTCCTTTCAGGACACAGGAAAAGATTCATTGTTGCTCTGGGAGCAATCAGAAGAAAAATTCCTCTGCCTTTGTGGGAGGTATGGGAACTCCTCTTACTCCCAATGTATTCTGCCCATCGCAGAGATCTGCCACTGCTGGAGGAGAAGTGATCATACCCAAGACCATCACAGATGAGGCAAAATTTGGTTATCACAAGCCGGGAAAAGAACGCTGAGAAAGCCTCATCTGTATAGGCAAGTAGGGCCTGTTGCAAACTGATGCTGGACCCAACTGAACCAGGACCAGGATATCAGGAGCCATGCTGAGAGTAACAAATAGTCTGTTGTCAAGAGACAGAAGTGTGGAGAAAAAAGCCTGTCCTAATGACTCAGGCATGTGGAGAGCAGAGGAGGGCATGGGGATATGACAGCACTGTTCTAAACACAAGGTGATAGAGCGCGCAACAAAAAAAGTTTAGTTGGAGTTTATTAAAATTAATTCTTTATTCATCTAGGTATCATTTGGACAGTGAAATGGCAAGCAAAGTTTTTTTATCATGCATATATATGACAATAAATGTATATTCAGAGTTTATAGACTTACTAGTAAAAATAAAATCTAATAAAAATAGTTAAAAATAACATTAATGGACTTTTCACAAGAGAACATTAAAATGAGTGTTAAATATTTGAGAATGTGCACCATATTATTAATTAGGAGAATTTAAATTAAAATTATAATGAAATATCAATATACAGTTAGAAAAATTTGAACAATTATGTACCTATTATAAGAATGCGGGGCCGCATAAACTATTACACTGCTGGTTCCACAGCAGATCGGTGCAGCCATTCTGCAAAACTGTAGTGTTAGTGAAGCTACATATACATAACATATACATAACAATTCTCAAGAGAAATATGGACACATATTCACCAAAAAATAAGAATGTTTGTAGCAAAATTATTTATAAGACCAAAGAAACAACAAAAAGCCAACCCAAATATCCATCAATCTTAGTTTGAGAAATTAAACCGTACAGTGATCATAATGGAATATATCAAGCACTGAAAAAATACCAAACTACTATATGCTGAACAGCATAGAATAATGTTTTTCTAATAATAATAATACCATCTATACATTTTAGTAAAAATACAATGAAATATCTAGAAAAAATATAGGCAATTTGTATATCTTATATGAAAAAAAAAATATCACTGAAATACACACAAGAAAGCCTGAAAAAACTAAGAAAATAAAAACTAAAATAATGAATACCCTGTTCTTAGCTGAAAGGTCAACTTAAAAAAAATTGCAATTCTTTCAATGTACATATTTGATGAGAATCTAGTAAAATATTCAACTTTTGTTTGAAACAGAGAAACTAATTTTAAAGGTCACAGGGAAAAAATAAAGACACAGCCAAGGAAATTAAAAAAAAATAAATGAAGGAGGTTCGTCACGTGACTGACTTTAGCCAACAGAATATAAATGACAGTGACATACACCTCATCCAAGCCAAAGCTGAATGCCATATTTTGATTCAGCTACTTTCTTTCTCCACTTCTATGAGAACAGTATATCCTTATAACAATACTTAGAGGGCCTCCCTGGTGGCGCAAGGGGTTAAGCACCACACAATGAAGCAATCCACAGCCTCTGCAGCAGGAGTTTGATCCCCAGCTGGCTGGGGAGAAACCCACATGGCATAGCAGACCTCTCCTGACTCACCCACTGCTCCCCTCAGCAGTGTATTTCAGTCAGTCTGCCTGTTCTGTTCCCCACTCTGTCTCTGGTGAGTCCTCTCACCTCCCCGCATCTCTGGCCTGTACCCCAGCTCTTGTATGCATAAATAAATAAATCTTTAAAAAAAATAACAATGCTCAGAAGAAGGGTCTGTTTTATTCCCATTTCTTTGTGAGAAAGGTCAAACGGGTTAAATTGCTAGTCATCCGTTACTCATGCAATTTAATGTTTAATGAATAAATGACCGAGCAAAGGATAGTTTGATCAGAAATATGTCTTTATTCCACCAGCCTATTTGGTGTCTGTTTTCTAGGATTCACAAATCCACTACTTCTTAAATAGAAATACAGAGCAGAGAATCCATTAAAATATGTAGCCTAAAAATGGTCCTCAGACATTTTCATTTTCTGTGTCTGTGGAGAGAAGAGAAATGTAAGAAAGTTGTGGGCTTTCCTAGCCTGTAGCAGAGTGGGTAATTGTAGGGGGCTGCAGATTTCTTCCTGTGAAAGGCCAGATAGTAAATATTTTAGGTTTTGCAGATGATACAGTCTATGAGTAGTTAAAACAACTCTACTCATGAAAGCAACTATAAACAATAGTAGTAGATGTGGTTCTCTTCCAAGAAAACTTCACTTACCCAGAAAGGTAGATTTGGGCTAGATTTAGCTGGAGAATTGTAATTAGTCAACTCTTGGGCTGATGGAAACTCTGTGCTGTGAAATGTTGCCTATCAGTGGTAATTGCCTACAAACAGACATATCTGATAATGGAGTGAATATCTCAAATTGGACAGTCCATCTGCAAAGTAATTGCTCTTCTTCGAAGTTTTCTCTTTGTGTGAGAATGTGCCACATGAATTGTCTCAGATCTGGGATTAGACTTGGGAAGAATTTTAAATTGGGAAGAACATTTAGAGATCAAAGTTAATGAGGCATGGTGTTATGCCATAATGTTGTGACCGCTTACCTGTGCTGCAGGGAGCCATGTATTCAGCAACAGCAAACTCATCTGAAAGAAAAGGTGGGTGAAGGGAGAAACAAAATATCTGTGAACCAGAGGCCATATTAAGTCTATTTGCGTGATATCAGGATTGTAAAATCTCCATGTAAAGAGACCAGAGTTGAACAGGATTGCTAAAATACTCTATTCTTTTTCTCTGGGGCAAAGGAGGGGGGATTGATAGCAACTGTTCAGATTTTCAATCCTTAGGAAAATGACCATTGTATTAGCTTGCAGTATCTCTTCCACAAACTCTCTGCTTCTACTCATGTTGTCCAGCATACATCCTTAATTCCTTTTCTAAAATTATTGCTTCAACCTGAAACACTTCTTACTTTTATATATCTAAAAATTGTATTCCTCTTTCAGGATCTATCTTAGATCTTTCCTCATTTTTTGGTCATTCTTGAACTCCAGTCAACTCCCTATCACTAAGCTCACTAACTCTCATTTCTCATTACTGCCTTTCCTTATTATCTCTGCATGTCTATTATATGCTCTACATCACTAAACTATTTGGGAGCAGTGATCAGATATTAAACCTTCTTTTGAAATTACTAAGTTTATGATTCAAAAATATTGACAAATTTGTTCTGTAGGTGTTTCTATAATATATAGTTGGAGGAAATAAATAAATATAAAATTGAGTGAATGGACCAAAACTAGAATCTGTTGTCACAATAGAATTTATTTCTCAACTCTGAGTCGAGATTGTTTGTCTTAGTTTTCTCTTGCTTACCTGTCTCATAGTAATCATAGACTTTAACAATTGCTGGTTTTAGGTCTCTTACTGGGATGTCTTGGAGAACTGTGAAGGAGAAGCTTAGTGTCTGATTTGTCACCTAAAAGAAAAAAGGGAGTTATCAAAAGACTAGAAATCTCTCTTCCTTGAGTAAAATATATTGTTTATTGTTCTCTGACTCTTAAGCATATGTGAGCAAACGTTTCTGGATGTCATGATGGATTTTGGAATGCAGCATGGGGAATGCTTTACAGTGAACAACATTCCCCAGATTTTCTCCTAAGTAACTGAGAAAATACGATTGTTTCAATTGTCTCTTGTTGTCCTTTATACCAGTGAACTCTTTTGGCCTATGTGAATATTTCTAATGTGCAGAGGCTTAGCTTTGTAATATTAGTAATTATAATACCAACATGTTCTTTTTATGTCATTAGATAAAATATTCCCTTTGCTTTTTAATCAGATTGGGAAATATTCATGAATTCTGTATTTTTGATATAGTAATATATCAGAATGTAAACACTATCATTAATCTGTCACTATGGTAAATTTATTCTCTTTGGAGGGTCTTAATGACAGATAGACATGATGAAGCTTTTGTTTAATTGATTTTCTAGCTGAAGTTTCATAGAAATACATTCTGATGTTAACATAATTAAAAAAAGAGAAGAATATCCTGTGGATTTAAAAGATTTCTCTTATTCTCTTCAGAACAGAGGAATTTATTTGAGGACACCAATATTACTGCTTTTCTTATATTACTTATTTTCTACTGAAGAGACTTAGAAAGATCACCAATGTGTATAATCTCATTTGAATTGTCAGAACTCTTACCTGTTCCACATAAATGAGGACATGGTTGGTGTTCACTTCTGTCCTGCTCACCTGGCTAGATCTTTCAAGCTGATGAAAATTAGAGAACTCAAAAAGTTAGAGAACAGATATAAGAACACTGAAGTTTAAGGCAGGTTGATGGGACAGATGTTTATTGTCCAAATAATGTGAGGACTAGTATTCTTGCAAGTCATATTCATGCTTAAATAGACCAGACACATTAGATATAAAAATATGAGAGAGGGGGAGCAATCATGTTTAGAGACAGACTGCAATGTTGTCATGTCTTAACTGCGAAAATATCACTTGGCTTTCTATGCCAAGAATGGAATCAAGCATAATGAGTTTAATTCCCTGGGTTTGAGGAAAATATATTTTGAGGTAGAACTGATATTATTGATAGTGCTTTGATACATTAGTGTTGTCTCAGTTTCAAGATGCAAAGCATACTTTTGTATGAGAGTTTCTAGGCTTAAAATATACCTACCATTTTTACTGTTGGTTTCGAGGGAATAAAACCAGATACCATTTTTACATCAACAATCACCATGTTGGAGACAGCACGGCTTCCTGTATAACTGTAGTGTCAAAGAAAAAAGGAGTTAAGGTTTAATCTGTGAATGAAAGCCAGCCAGATTTCCTTCTTCAAGATCCACCAAGATGGATTGAAAGTTCATCTTCATGAACCTTCTCTAACATCGTTACCAGTAGATATCTGTGTGCCCTGGATATGTGTGATATTGATGTTTGGAACCCTGAATGTACATCAGATCTACAGTTTACTAAAATTGTAGATGTTCAAGTCCTAGAGCCAAGCTATGAAATCAGAATCTTTGGGAGTAGAACTTGATAATTTTTAACATTTCTGCCCTATTCATTTGTCATTTAGTACTAATTACTTTTATATTTTAGCTAATTTAAAAGAGCATGTTTCCCCAAAGAGACTCCCAAATCAGATGGCCTCAGGCTTTCTTTTTGGAACAAATTGATTTTAAATAATTGGATTTGTTATCTGAAATATGACACTTTATAATATTAATGTTATTAATATTTATATATCAGTATCATTTATTGCTATGTTTTCATAGGAGTCCTGAAAAGTTTATTTTATTGTAGTAAGATTGATTTACAGTAGTGTGTAAGTTTTAGGGGTATTTCACATTTCTTTAAAAGTATTATACCATTCCATGCCTACCACCAAAGTTCTAATAACCCTCCACCACCATCCAGTTGAACCCCCCTGTACATGTCTCCCCACCTCTACCACCTTCCCCTCTGGTAATCACCATTGTGTTGTCAGAGTCTAAGGGTTGCTTTAGTTTTGCTTTGTTTCTGTAAAGTTATTGATGGGTTATGATAGGGTAGTCTCTATATTTTATATTTAATTTATCCTTTGTATTTAGTATTAGCATTTTAATTTATCTATTTGATTAGAAAAATAATAAAATAGAATTTATTCAAGAGAGGTAAGGAAGATTTATTTCAACTTAATGCACAAATCTTTCAGAAATATAATTTATTCCCTGGCAAAGAGTTGAACAAAAATTAATGTAAAAGTAGGAATTGATTGGGAATATTGAATAGTCTATATCTTTTTATTTGGCAGATTTAAGACAAGACTTGGCTTTTAAATGCCTTTAAATCATACTGAAACTTTTAGCAAAGAAAATTACTAGTGAAAAGGATCACTTCATAAGAGGTTAAATTCGCTTGTACATTTATCAATTTTATTCATCTAATAGACTAGTTTCTAAAAGTATTACTAATTACCAATGACTTCAGGTAGCTTTTAGACTAAGGATTAGATGATTCAGTCAGAAGGTTTTACCTGATGTTCAGTGAGACCTGGAAGCTGGTGTGAGCTTTGGGTCCTTCACAAGTTTGGGGCAGAGTCTGTACCTCCAGAGCAAATGGAGAATCCTCCTTCTCTGGAAGAATATTATATTTCATAGATGTCTGTGGAACACCAAAGTCACCATTAGTTTCTCTCTTTTCTGGGACTCCTCACTTTTTCATCACTTAACTTCTTCAGATTTCCCTTCTATTTGCCCAGGAAGGAAAGAACAGCACTTCCTTTCAGTAGGAGAAGTTAAATGGAATTATTCTAATGTGATTCCAGAGTCTCACCTGAAGATACACACACCTTTCCCCAGTCACTGTTATGGCATATTCCCCTGGCAGCTCTGGTAATGAGATCTGCTGTAGTAACAGGAGGTTGTTGTTGTCTACGTGGAAATTGGTGGAAAAGGTCTGTGAATTCTGAATGGTCACCTGTGCTGTTTTCCCAGACCTGGTGAAAGTGGCTGCTCCATATCTGGACAGGGCATGGAGAGCCACCACTGTGTCCTGGAAGAGATGAGTGGAGAGTCCCACAAAGCATAAGTTTTGGTAGCTGGGATTTCCTGCCAAATCTGTATTAGCTGCTACAAAGGGACACAGGTTTTTTTCACCCAAAGTGTACATCTTCTAATTGCTTTTTCTTTTTTCCTACCTTTTAGTCATAATCAAAGGCTTGCTATAGTTTCTTTAAATGGGATAAAATACAATGATGCTAATAAGCCTTGCAGTTTATTTTCATCTGCATTGGTATTGTCCTAAAGGACTGTTTTCTATACCCAGAAGTTGTGGCTTGCTCTTTCTTATCAAAATTCCTTTTGGCTATCTCTTTCAAAGAACAGGGCTAAAATTAAGACAAAAGTAATGACAGTTGTTAGCTAGATGATCATTTAGATGGAAGGGCGAAATTAGCTTTGAATAATACAAGTCCACCTTTTCCCGAGTTTCTTTTTCCCTTTATGTAGTATGTTACTCTTTTTCTCACTTAATGTCTCTGAAAAATAAAAATTCACTATCCATATCCTAAATGTTGAAGGAGAATGTGTAAGAGGGAAAACCCAGAATCTCTGGATGTTTAGTACAATCACTTACTTTCTCAGGAAAATATTTCCAGAATTGTGAGACGAAAAAAACATTTCAAGAGCTTCAACTTTAAAAAAATGAATTTCAAGAAGGAAGAAGGGAATAGAGAAGATGTGTTCACTGGAATACTTCAATGGAATTTTTCAGTCTTTCTATGAAAATCAAAGTGAGTTCTGCTTGGTCACTTTCCTTTTAATCAGACACCTTTTCTGGTTCACCTTAGAGGATATTTGTAGGATTCTGAAATTGCAGTCTGTAGTCTAGAACACTGATTCTCAGCCAGGGTTAAATTTGTCTTGTCTCCCCTGGGAGTGAGGTGCTGCTGGCATCTGGTGGGGGAAAGGCCAGAGATGCTGTAAAACATCTTACAGTGGCCAGGTTGGAGTCTCACAGCAATTATTATCTGCCCCAAAATGTCAAGAGTACTGGTAATTCAGAAACCCTCATTAAGAGTATGGCCATCCAAGAACCAACCCATCCTTAGTTTCCTGCTTAGTTTCCAAAATCAGACCCTGCTTAGTTTCCAGAATCAGACAAGATTGGGCTCATTTAGTATAGTGGTAGAATATAGACAGTGACACACACATGGATGAAGAAGATGTGGCATATACATACATTGGAATATTACTCAGATATTAAAAAAAGATGAAAATGATGAAATCCTCCCATTTGCAACAACATGGTTGCAGCTAGAGGGTATTTGAGATGTGGATGGAGAAAGACAAACGTGTATGATTTCACTCATGGTATTTAGGGAAAACAAATGCATAGACTAAATAAAACAAAAGTAAACTTTTAGACTAATTAGTGATTACCAGAAGGGAATGGAGGTGAGTGGGTAAATTGGGTTAAAGGGGACAATTGTATGGTGAAGGATAGAATTGGATTTTTAGTGGTGAACTTAAATGTTGTATATATAATTGTTGATTTTCAGTGATGCACACCTAAAATTCCATGTTATAATGCAAGAAAATAAAAAAAGGAAAATTTTACTTCAATAAAATACTTCAATTTTAAAAAATGAAAAAAAGTGTGGCGAATGACCAACATGTACTTCTAATATAATTCTGCTTGGGAGGGGAATGATATTTATGAAATAGCCAAATGGATAAGATGTTAACAAAGTTTAGTGAAAATTGTTTTTGAGAAATGTCTTATATTGCTTTCCTTCATATGACCACTTTTCTCAAATATCCCTTAAGATCTCTTCTAAAATATAATGATTTCTTGTCTTTTTTCCTACTTTTTCACTTCTCTCATTGATCAATTTTGGAACCACAGACCTGGGTGGAGGAGAAGCCCCCAAGGGAATTCTGTTGCTTTGTGATCCACTTGGCGATGTTGGTGGCAGTAGTCAGCTCCTCTGAGCTTGGGGCAGGCCGGGCTGTGAGGTAAGCAAGGAGCACGTAGGATGTCATCTCCACCTCAGCAGAGGGAGCCTGGGGTTGGTAAAAAGGCTCCATTGGTGCCCTGGGTTTCTGTGGTCGCTCCCAGTGGATTGAGTTGTCTATGGGTGAGAAAAAGCAGAATTATAACTACTGGTAGATAATAAGTGAAAATGTATAGTGAGATTTGAAAATAAAAAGGAGATGAAGTAAGCTTCGTTCTCTCATAAACTGCCAAATTCACTAATTTACACGTCCATGATCAACTTGATTTAGTCTTGTGGGGCAAGGTGGAGGACATTTTTGGAGAAAGAGGCACAGCCCTCCTTATCAGTCTCTCAAATGTTATTTTAATTGGATTTGTGGAAGAGAAAAGTGACAGAGGGATTTTTTTTTCCACTGTGATATTTCCTGGGAATTGAGGATACATCAGAATATAAAACCATTTATTGATATCAGAGAACTTATGTAGTAAATCATTTTGGTAAACAACAATAAAAATACTTTGAAAATGTTATTGTACTTCCTTTAGTGTGACTTTTTATTATACAGCTTTTTAAAATTTTAATTTAAAATTTTTTAAAAAGATTTATTTATGCATACGAGAGCTAGGGAACAGGCCAGAAATGTGGGGTGGTGAGAGGATTCACCAGACACAGATTGGGGAACAGAATAGACTGACTGAAACACACTGCTGAGGGGAGCAGCGGGCGAGACAGGAGAGGTCTGCTGTGCCATGTGGGTTGCTCTCTGGCCAGCCATGGACTGAACTCGTGCTGCAGAGGCTGTGGATTGCTTCATAGTGTGGTGCTTAACCTCTTGTGCCACCAGGGAGTTCCCTATACAGCTTTTTTTGTCCAGGTATGTAGGTAGGTATCATGTGAAAAAAATATATATGGTCTTAGCAGTTAGGAGTAAAATTCCATAATTTTCCTGCAGCATCATGTCTGTGATGCTACACTTAGTATAACATGAAATTTCAGAGAACATATTTGTGTAAGTGGTGCTCTGATCTCACAATACATGACTTTGTTACGGAGTTCCAGATGAAGCATAGTCCTTTCAGCAGGAATATATTCTTCTTTTTATAGAACTAGTGTTAGTAGAAAGGGAAATTATTTTGTCATTTCCTCTCACCTTCTTTCACAGCTTCTTTATCAAGAGAATTCAGTAGTTCTCTCCTCCTGCTATCTTGGTTTCCCGCTAGGGCAAAAGCATAGGCCAGCAATGCCTTGGTATAGCTGTGGCTCGCATGGCTCCCCTCCTTTGTTGTGTTCCAGGCAGACTCCAGGCAGAAGATGGCATTGCGAACAACAGGGTGCTGGAAAGACAAAGAGGAGGTGCCAAAATAGGGTATGTAGAGGATGGAGCAAGTGAACTAGATGTCATGGAAAACCCTAAGCTTTCCAGATGTTAATCTTGGTATTCAGTGAGCCATGTAGGTATCCACTATCTTTAGGTAGAGAAATATTTTAAATCTTTATAGTTAAGTCTGAAAGAATAGGGCTGGAGAAGTTGTGTTTTTAGGTTTAGCTTTGGTGCAAAACTCAAGACCATTACTGGACAAATAAAAATTCCATTTAATGGATTGACCAAAGAACTTATCTATTTGAAAAATGCCTCATCGCAGAGCAGGAAAGTTGAGACTTGGCTTTTGGTAGAGTGGTATCTCAGAGGAGGTCTGTAGTTCTAGATAGGGATTTGGGATTGAGGTGGATCTTACAGTGAGTGGAAGAGGAATCTCCAGAAGAGCAATAGTAATATAGGCAGAGAGGGTCACTTCATCTTCTACTCCTCCCTGTAGAGAAGGGGGGGGGAGAAATTGATATTAATTAATTCTACTTTCAAATTTTCATATATTCTCCTCTGTTCTATGGCAACTCTGCTCAGAGTCTCTCTATCAAGCAAGATAATGTCCTCATTCAGAGCACCATTTCATTTCTTTACTTTTCAGGTTTAACAAACCTTCCTGATGACCTCTCACATTGTCTAGGGCTTCATCTTTGAAATTTCTTCTTTTTCTTTCTCCCCAAATCAGGGAGAATTTTACACTGATGTATTATTAGATTCAGGAGGCGTACTCAGAACAGGTCACCTTTATGGCATTGTTGAGCAGTGACCCAGAGCTCTGGAAACACCCATTTTCCTTCTGCTTCTGGGAGAGCCAGATGAGAGCTTGGGTGATGTGTGCTTTGTCAATAAAGATGTAAGATCGAGCCTGGGCAAAAGTCTTCAGTACAAAGGCTGTGAGCCTGTGGGTTGAGAAAGAGTCACGTATGAAATCTTTATTTCTGGGCCATACCTTGATGCTCTGTTTGCACATGCAGACTCCTTCTCTCCCTAATGCACCCTCTTGAGAGTCAGTTAACTATTACTGAGAGTTTGGAGACTTTTTCTGTTAACTTGGGAGCATCTATATTCATTTTTATTTTACAATAATGTGTTAAATACTTCCTATTTTACAATACCATGTCAATGCACTTGTGTATTGTTCTAGGAATTCAGGTTCCTCACAGTTTCCATGCGTGGTTAATGATGATATCTGCTCTCACATTTTGGATTCCCTGTATTTATTCTTCTTCACAGATTTCTTACCTTTTCTTCTGCAGTGACTACACTAATGGACTGAGTTATTTTTTATGTTTACATTTTCCTTCCTTCCTTCCTTCCTTCCTTCCTTCCTTCCTTCCTTCCTTCCTTCCTTCCTTCCTTCCTTCCTTCCTTCCTTCCTTCCTTCCTTCCTTCCTTCCTTCCATCACTGTTAATTTTTAAACAATATTTGCTTCCTCCCACCCCCTTCACCAATGCACCCATGCACCATCACCTCAGATGGACTGACTTCTTTTAATGTCCTGCTTCAGTAAGTGGGCCCCTCACCATCATTCTGCCCCTCCACCACTTTCTAGTTCATTGATTTCTCTTGTTTTCCTATGTGATAAGACTTAGTTAAAATAGGTAGGTAGGTAGGTAGGCAGATAGATAAATGAAAGGACAGATGTTTGTATAAAAGGATAGACATAAATAAATAGATGGTGGATGGGTGGGTGGGTGGGCAGGTGGATGGATGGATGGATGAATAGATGTATAGATAGATAAAAAGTCATTTAGTAAAAAGTTGTAAAGTACACTCTGTGAGTAATGGCTGTTACTTTTCTAGCCATCTTTTGGTGCTGAGCAACAACTTAAGAGGGCAAATTGCAAACTTATAATAGTCCCCTACAACATGAGAAAGTAGAGCGACTTGGTGTATTGGATATAAAGAGAATCAACTTCAGAGTATTCTCAGATCTGCTACTTACAGTTTTTTATACCAGAGACATTTATGTATCTATCCTGAATGTAATTTCCTTTATGCAAAGAAGTTAATGGCTCTCATTTCAAGGATTTTTGTAAGAGTAAAATAAACTATTTGTGTACATTTTGAAGTTATAATTGAAATTCAGAATAGATTTTCTTACCAAGTGTTGCCCTCATTCCTGCTATATAGCTCCCCAAAGGTGCTATAGGATCCATCTCGGTGTTTGTAGTTCAGCTGTCTCTGATAACCTAAAATGAAAGGTTCACCTAGTTCAACAAGTATTATAGTGAGGTGGAGCTATAAAATGAGAGCTGGGAGCTACTGACATTTTATGATCTGTGTGTAAGATTTGCCAAAGTTGTATGGAGAGTATGGATATATCAGAACACAACATCTTGTTTGATGATGAGAAAATCACCATCATTAGCCTAGTATTTGGTTATATAACTCAAACTTAATTGGGAAAAATCTCTTTAAAATAACTAAACTTTCCTTTGTCTCACTTACCACTAATGAGGTAGTCAGTGGCCCTTGACTTGATCTCTGGAGTCAACTGTTGTGTTTCATTCAGATAGTTCAGGACATAGATGTTAGGAGCAAATAGAACCATATTTTGTTCTCCACAACCATAGGGCATCTGGAGGAGATTCTGAGTATTTTGCATAGCATTACCTAGTATGTCACCTGGGGGATGTGAGAGAGTGGATGAAGAGTCATTTCAAGTCACTTCGTAAGTAGCCAGCACTCCTCAAGACAAATGATTTTCGTATTTAGAGTTCATATTATTTAAGCAAGAGAAAATTCACATTTAGAGAGTAAGCCTTCCAGAGCCCTAATAGAAATAGATGCTATTAGTAAGTTGATATTTAGCAAATACACACACACACACACACACAATGTGGTGGCAGCTATTTTGTCCCAGTTTTTCTTTTTTTCCCCCTTTTAAAAAATTTATGCATAGAAGTACTGGGGTATAGGCCAGAGGTGCGGGGGGTGAGAGGACCCACTAGAGACAGAGTGGGGAGCAGAACAGGCAGATCTGCTGAAATACACTGCTGAGGGGAGCAGCAAGGGAGACAGGAGAGGTCTGCTGAGCCATGTGGGTTAGCCAGGATCGAACTCATGCCACAGTGGCTGGATGTAGCTTGATAGTTCTGAGACTTTAACCCCTGAGCCATCAGGGAGGCCCCAGTCCCAGGTTCTCTAAGTGCAAGATGACTCACCTAAAACTGAGAAAGATGCTCTGGCAGATTCTTTCACCACATTTGGTGGGAGCTTCAGGGATAGCTGTTCAGATATCTCAGTACCTTTAGAAATAGGAAATCCACATTAAAGGCTGATACCTGTTACAGCAGTATAATGTATGGGTTAGATGTGGGGCTGCAGAGCCACACTGCCTGGATATGATCTCAACACGTGAGGTGTTACTATGTCTAGCAGTAGTGGTATTGAAACTTCTTGAGGAATTCTGGGTCTAAGGTATGACAATATTGACTTATGATGAGATTATCTTTAACAGTAACCTCCTCTTAGAACTAACTCCTTTTCTCTCTCACTTTCCCATGTTTCATGTTGCCACACATAGTATCAGTCTAAAAGAAAACCAGGTACTGGTGAGGTTCTTATTTCTCTGATTTAACTTTAATATTATTAAGACTTACGCTCATAAGAATGTAAGTTCTTTCGCTTCTTCACTTCATCTGGACAGTTGAATAGGTTCCATGTTATAATAAGAGAACACCAATATACCTTAAACCAATCCTCTCAAATGACACATACAGAGTCATATACACTGTGGACACAGAGCTAATACTAGTGTGTCGATGTGGCTTCAAAGTTATGATTCTTTCTGAATATGATGAGGTTCCAGTGTACAAAGGTTGTTTTTTTTTTTTCCCCATTAAAACCCTGTGTTTTAGTAAGTGCAAAGTACCATATGTTTCATCAGCTACTTTAGTGAAATCTGCTGTGATTCAAATAGATCATGACTCTGCTTGCTTTTTGCCAAGTCCTGTGACACTCCAGGCTTCTTCATCCTGCTTGGTTATTGAGGAGCCACTGGACTATGACAGTGCAAGGGTAAATGTGAATCAGGCAAGCATCAGTATTAGTTTTGTCTTAACCACCAGCCACATTAATCCATTCTCTCTGACTCATTGTCCTCAAGCTGTAAAATGGGTATAAAGAAATATTTGATATTCTACCAGATTTATTGGAACAATTTGAAAATTATGGGAGATAATATGTATGGGTGTGCCTTGTAACCTGAGGCATATATATCCCTGTGAGACACAATGTTCTCGCTGTGGCTATGAAAATGGAGTCTCACCTGAAGCACAAGTCATAGAGGTGAAAGTCTTTTCTTGCTCAATACCTTCAGGCTTGGTGAAAAGAAGGAAAAGGAGAAAAGGGATAAATATTCAGGTGATGGAAGGACAATCATCAATTCCTTGCTTTGAAGGGTATGTTTATACTAAACGCTGTTTCACATCTTACTATCAAATTATTATAAATCCTGAAAACATTGATGAACCAGAGAGATTGGCAGAGGAGAAAATGGGGACTAATAAGGGCAAAGAATCAAAGGTAAAACGTCTGAGAAATATGTGACTCTTAGAAGAGAGGTGGAGATCAAGAAAAGGGCATATTTCTAAATTAATTTATGCAGAAAACATTTATAATCAGGAAACAAAGTTAGATAGCAAAGTTTTCTATAATATTTTTAGGATAGGGAATTCCGTTAGTCTTATCAGGTGGATTATGTGCACGTGAAATTAATTATCCTATGCTAGATCAAGAATGGCCGTCCTTTTTTATTATTATTTTTGTTAGGGATTCAGCAAAAATGTCAAGTAGTCCAGACTGACCTCCACCAACAGGGTTTTGGTGACTGTGTCTTTCCTCCCTATCTCAGGGACCTCAGCAACCTCATTTCCACACATCTCTGGGGATTGCACTGCCTCTGCACTCACTGAGAAGTTGACATTCCCTAAAGCAAAGAAGGTAGGAAAGATGAGTATCAGTCTTGGTGGTTGTCCAGGCCATCCCTCCTTCCTGAAAATGGCTGTCTGCTCTCTTACCCTCTTGAAGGGCTGCACTTTGGCCTTAAAACTGGTTGGAATAGGAAATAAAGCTGGAAAAATAAAGCCAACCAATCAACCCAAACCCAAGGCTAATGTACATTGAATAACCAGCCATTCAGCATAGTGATTTTGAGGCCCAGGTAGGGTGGGAGTAGTAGGAGGGGTGAGTGTGGATAGGAATTGAAAAAGTTATTTAATAATATAATAGAGCACATGATGTACACATTGTTCAGTGTCCACATGCCTTGCTGATGGGGAAATTTGGAAGCACTGTCACTCACCCAGAGTTTTTGGAGTTATTGTCCAAGACAAGGTTTGCCGCTCATTTGCACAGATGCAATCAGATTCTGCCCCCTTTTTGCTTTGGGATGCTAGGAAGGCTGGAGAAGCTTTCAGCTGCACATGGACCTGTCACTCACAAGTGAGGCATAGACAAAGAACTAATCAGAATATGAGAGATAATGGATGCATGGGACTGGGGCTGAGTATGAGGTATCACAGTAAATTGGGATTTGGGAAGGTAAAGTATGACAAGTAAGTTCATGCGTGTTTGAGAAGCATGAAAATGACAATGACAGAAATCAAGACTGCTAGGAGGATGGCATTTGCTTTGGGGTAAATTGCAAAAATAAACAAATGTAGCAGTTGAGGGCAGGAAAAAGCAATGGTATCTTGACCCTGGGAACACTACATCCAGGTTCTTATCTGTTGGTTCTATCTCTTGTGGATACTTTTTCTGACTTTTCTTATCCCTCTCCTCACTTCCTCCAACATATAGTGCACATCTACTCTATGCAAGCATAACAAATTTTAAAGGGTGTTTAAGAAAATTCCTGACCTGAGGATATTGTATTAAAAAGGGGACATTATCTGAGTAAAACTATGGCATAATTTACAAAGAGATGGTGTTACAAAGAAGTTAAAAGTGTTTCATGAGAGTTTAGAGACAAGGGCTTGAAGAATGGAATTAATAAAACTGAGTTTTGTGTCAGGATTCAGTAATTTTCCTGTCAAAAAGCCTATCTATGGCAGAGAATTCTGCATCATTCAGGAAATGAAAACAAAGTAGCTATGTGAGTTGGAAATTCAAGATTTCAACTCCTGTAACTCATATGTCATTATGATATCCCTTTGATTGTGTCCTGCCTTGTTTTGCACTATTTATTTGCAGTGCCAGCACATAGATCCCAGGATTAACCATGGTCTTGGGAGCAAAACCAGGA
Organism: Talpa europaea; assembly: GCF_964194135.1. Classification (NCBI taxonomy): domain Eukaryota; kingdom Metazoa; phylum Chordata; class Mammalia; order Eulipotyphla; family Talpidae; genus Talpa; species Talpa europaea. The sequence goes on along the minus strand of NC_140083.1, from coordinate 68,140,659 downwards.
GCTGACTGACCAAAGGAGTATTTCATTCCACCTGTTCAAATCACCCTCATTTTCCTTACCTGGATGCACTTGGGCAGGTAGTTTAGGACAGTGGCCTTGAGTGTAAAGGCCTCCCCACGGATCACGGAGTAGGGCAACGTGAGCTCCACAAAGAAAGGCTGGAAGACTCGGAGAGAAGCAGGAGGAGAGAGACCAAGTCCAGTGTCCTTGGACAGGCAGAAGGCTCCTGCCTTCCACTCTGTGATGGTATCAGGGACTGTCACTCCTACTTCAGCCACACCTGATGAACTGGGGAGGATGGCAATGTGAGGAACATACTTTCCGGTGCAACATCATTTCTCATGTGAGAATATTTGTATAGCTACTCTCAAGAATTGAATCCACTTAAGGTTAAGGGTCTATGCACAAACACACTTGACTATGTGTGGAGGACTGAGTTGAGAAAATGAAAGACCCTAAATGGTATGTTTTTCTTGTCAGCCTTTGACAATACTGCACATGCAACTTAAATAGAAATATTTGACTTTAGGATTCAGCTTGGTACTTAAACTATTCTTCTTCTTGTGTAATCCCATAACAAACAGATTTAAGAACGATGATCCAACAACAACAAAGAAAATAATCCAGTCAAAAAATGGGCAGAAGAGCTAAAAAGAAACTTCTCTGAAGAGGAAATGCAAATGGCCAACAGGCATATGAAAAAATGTTCAACATCACTTATAATCAGGGAAATGCAAATCAAAACTACCATGAGATACCATCTCACACCAGTGAGAATGGCACATATTAAAAAAACTAGCAACAACAAATGTTGGCGAGGGTGTGGAGAAAAAGGAACTCTTCTGCACTGTTGGTGGGAGTGCAAACTGGTCCAACCACTATGGAGAGCTGTGTGGAGATTTCTGGACCTACTAAACATAGAGCTTCCATATGATCCAGCAATTCCACTCCTAGGTATTTACCCAAAGGACACAGAAACATCAATTCCAAAGAACACCTGCACCCCTATGTTTATAGCAGCACTGTTTACAATAGCTAAGCTTTGGAAACAACCCAAATGCCCAAAAATAGATGACTGGATCAAAAAGATGTGGTACATATATACCATGGAATATTACTCAGCATTCAAAAAAGATAAACACATGCAATTTGCAGCAACATGGATGGTGCTGGAAGGGATCATGCTCAGCGAAATAAGCCAGAAAGAAAAAGAAAAATACTGGATGGTCTCACTCATAGCAGGAATCTAGAAAACTTAAATAAGGGACCAGGAAAATGAATAACTATAAGAAAGTGAAAATCAAAATCAACAAAAACTATGAACCAGAGACATTTTTTGGGGGGTGGGGGGCGGGAGGGGAGGGATTGGGATCAGAATGGGGGGGTTGCAATTGTATGGGGAATATAAAAATAAAATTTATTATTTAAAAAAAAAAAGAATGACGATCCAACAAATAGACCATTATGTTTTTGTTCTCTAAACTTGTTTATGTGTTTGTTCCAATCTTATTAATGGAAGGCTTTTTGAATGGTACTGGGCAGTGAGCATTTGCATGTTTTTAGCTTCTATGTTTATATTCTGGCAGTCTCAGAAATACTTACTTTAGAGTTTTCAGCTCTAGATAATTATACAAATGAACCTGTGTAATGAAAGTATTCTACACAGATAGATCCTGAAAGGGTAAGAGGTTAAGACAATTATTTAACTATCTTGAAAGATTATTTTAAAGTTGAAAAAACTGAAGATCCACACTTCTTCACCCACAACACAAGGAGGAGAGTGAAATTACTTACTCTGCTACCACTAATTCCCAGATCCAGGTTTCAGGAAAGTAATTCCTCACTGTTTCATGGACTGGCTCTGGTGTTTGTATATTATAAGGTCCAGGCATTCCATCAAATGAGTCAAATTGAACACTTCTGAATGGACCAGCTGAAATGAATAAAATAAGAGAAAATAATCCAATTAAAGAAAAAGGCATTCATTCATTTTTTGCTGCATGTGTGAGTCTTAGTTTCTATTTGAAAAATGATGATAACCACAAAAATATGGTAATTGTAAGGCTTTGGAGGTGTTAGCTAATGGCACAAAAGTAATCATTTCACAGTCTACAAGTGTATCAAATCAACACATAGTACACCTCAAACTTTCACAGTATTATATGAGTTATATTTCAAGCTGGAAAAAACAAATTAAAGAAAAATTAGACAAAAATACAGAAAAATAGTGGTAAGAATACACATACTTTATAATGTTACTTATAAGAATTATTATTATTTTTTAAAAAGATTTATTTATTTATACAAGAACTGGGGTACAGGCCAGATGCGCGGGTGGATGAGAGGATTCACCAGATAGAGTGGGGAGCAGAACAGGCAGACTGATGAAATACACCGCTGAGGGGAGCAGCGGGCATGACAGGAGAGGTCTGCTGCACCATGTGGGACCCTCGCCGGCCTGTCGGGATCGAACCAGCGCTGCAGAGGCTGTGGACAGCTTCACAGTGCTGCGCTCAACCACCTGCGCCACCATGGGAGGGCCTTTATAAGAATTAAAGAAATCTGTCTCTTTCCCTTTCTCCCCTCAGACCTGCCAACTATCACTTATCTACCTCTCATCAGTCTCCTGAAACATTGTAATTTTCTGTTATTAATGTTGCTTACTGTGACTATAATTCTGTTTTTCCAAATAGTGATATAGTTAGTTATCTTCCTTCGAGTCTTAGCTCGAATTTCATTCTTCATAAAACATTCACTGACCATTCTATTTATTCTGCAGTTCCTCATTTTCTATTTCAGTTTTCTCCATATCATTTATCACCTTCTAGTAAATTATATACTTCCATATTTTCTTTTTTACTTTCTTATTTTCTTATACTCTATGCCCATTGGGACATAAATTTTATAAAGTTGAAGGTTTTGATTTTCAGTATTTGCTCTATGTATTTTTGCTCTAGTTTCTATCCAGAAACTTTCATATTTGTAACATCTTAATTTTTAGTGTTTTAGGCACTAATCATTTCTATCCTTGTCCAATGTGATTTTTAGTTTTATTTTTACATTACTTTCTCTCATCATAGGACACTATGAAGGTATTCTCCTTATATATTCAATGTCATTAAACACCTCGAAAGTATATGATGAATTTTCAAATGATCGTGGAATAGATTTTTGTTCTTCAAATTATTTTAAAGAACTTTCACAAAATATTCTAGTTTTCTTAGCTCTTTTATTGCTTTATATTCCTGAGTCATTTCCATCTACCTATTTACCCATTTAATCCCCTTTGTGTATTCATCTCACATTTTAGAAATTATTTACTTGAGTTATATGATATTTCTGGAAGTTGATTCTTAATCAACTTTTAGAAAGTTTCCTTGCCCTTCAAAGTTTCATGGTTTAAAATCCAATATTATTTAAATTTTAAACAGTTTAATTAGTTTTGATACATTATACTTAAACTTTTTATTGGGTATTTTGAAAGGCATTGGAGAGCCTTTCATCATATTCCTTCAATTTGTTAATGAGGGATTTGAGACTTAGAGAAATGGCATGGCATGCTCACTTTACATTCTGGACATGTGACTCGTAACCCAAAGTTCCAAAGATGTTAATATTTATCACAGATGGACATCAAGAATTTTTTGGAATAAAAGGTAATTATGGGAGGGAGAGAGGGAAAGGGTTAAGTAGTAGGTTGCAAGTATTAGAAATGGGGATTGGATTGGATATCTCCATGGGAAGTGGAAGGGTCTAAAAATCTCTTTTGATATTTCATTTTAGTGTTTTTTGGCTCTGGATTATAAGATATTTCAGCTTTTGATCTGTGAGTCCTTTTTTTTCTCCTTTCTATCCTTTAAAATACAACATGTCTAAGTGTTTCCTGATTCCATACTTAGAATTATTCTTTCCTTCTATTTGTAAACTTTTCCCCTCTCCTAGCACATTAGAATCTTATATTTCACTTGTGCTTGTTCTTGGAGTATCTGACTCATCTAAAAAAAGTAAAACTGTGGTCACTTCTGGCTATCCTATACATTTACCAGCTATGTGATCTCAGCAGAGACTATCTGAATCTTGGTTTTTGTATGTATAAAGTGAGATAGGGCCACATTGTCTATTTTACTTCACCTTTTATTACAAAGTAATATTACTGGATGTGACACAAAATTTAAAGCAACTTGTTCTTTTACCATTGTACGCTAGAGGCATTCCTCTTGTTGGTTGGTGTATGTGCATCGGTGAACATGACTTTGGTTTCTGGATCTTAGAGTTGGTGAACACTTTTAATCCCATACCCTGAAAAAAAGGATGACTTAATAAATATATGTAACTAAGATATCACAGTGAAATGGCAGCGATTAGATCTAGCTCTGATTCTGACAATACTAATTGGGAAGCTGAACAATTTATAAAAATTATTTATAATGTTTTACTAACATTTAAACATACATAAGATTGTACATTATTAAATAATAATGAATTTACCTTCAGGAAGCTATACATATCTCTTTCTTCATGATTTGCTAAGGGAATATAGACAGCTCCTTTATGAATCAGATTATGATGAGTGGTACAACTTGCTGCTTCTTCTTCTTGGTTCACATTTTCAGGGAAATCAGTTAGATCCTTCACTGTTAGCAGATTATATACCTAGGTAACAATGGCAATATCAAGGGAACTCTTATTCTGTTTTTCTTCTGAAATATCAAATGAACTGAGATATGTATTTCCTCATTCTACAACAGACCCAGCACATAGTGTGTTTGCAGTGATGATAATGATGATAATAATTAAAATTAGCATGACATGCCAAATATTACCACTGTGAATTAATATAATCCTATAAAAAAGCAGAGACTTAAAATTTTAGTCTCTGAATCATCATTGCTGACAAAGGTATCATTTTTAAAAAACTGAAAATAGTGTATGGATAGAATGTTACTGTCAGCTATAAAAAGAGTTGAAATTTTGCCTTTAGTGGCACCGTGGAGGGAACTGGAGATGTTTGTATTAAGAGAAACAAGTCAGAAGGAAAGACAAATACAAGATAAGTTCACTCATCTGTAGAATATAAAGAAACAAAACAAAGAAACAGATGAAATGAAACCAAAACAAACCCTATAAATATGATTGCAGAATTGAGATTACTGTCAGTGGACAGAGAAATGGGGGGTAAGGAGCATTCTCAACAGTGAAAAGCTGAAAGCCTTTTCCTTAAGATCTGGAACAAGAAAAGGATGTCTACTTTCACTACTGCTTTTCAATATAATACTGGAAGTCCTAACCAGAGCAATAAGACAAGAGAAAGACATACAAAGAATCCAAATAGGGAAAGAAGAAGTAAAACTATCACTATTTGCAGATGATATGATAATATACAGAAAGAACCCTGAAAAATCCACAGAAAAATTAATCAAATAGTCAACCAGTTTAGTAAAATAGCAGGATACAAAATCAACACTCAAGAATCAGTGGCCTTCCTATATGCAAACAACAAGAAGAAATCAAGAAAATCATCCCTTTTATAGTTGAAACCAAAAAAATCAAATACTTGGGATTAAACCTAACAAAAAAAGTGAAGGACCTATTCAAAAAAAATTAGAAAACACTGTTAAAAGAAATAGAAGAGACAAAAAAATGGAAAGACATTCCCTGCTCATGGATTGGAAGAATTAACATTATCAAAATGGCCATCCTACCAAAAGCAATTTATAGATGTAATGCTATTCCAATAAAAATTTCAATGACATTCTTCAAGTAAATAGAACAAATATTGATGATGGAATCACAAAATTCCAAATATTGTGATGGAATCACAAAAAATCTCAAATAGCCAAAGCTCTCCTGACTAAAAAGGAGAATGGAAATATCACACTCCCAGACTTCAAACTATACTAAGGTACTACAAACTATACTACTATACTAGTATACTACCAGTATACAAACTGTACAACTATACTAGTATACTACTATACTACAAACTATACTACTTCAAACTATACTATAAAGCCATAATAATTAAAACTGTATAGTACTAAAACAAAAACAGACACAAACCAATGGAATCTGATAGAAAACCCAGAAATAAACCCATATATTTATGGACAACTAATCTTTGACAGAGGAGCAAAGAATATGCAATGGAACAAGGACAGTTTGTTCAATAAATGGTGCTGGGAAAACTGGACTGCTACATGCAAAAAGAATGAAGCTAAACTACTGCCTCACACCATGCACAAAAACCAACTAAAAATGGATAAAAGAACTGGACAGAAGACCTGAAACCATAATATACAGAAGAAAATATAGGCAAAACACTACATGATATATGTCTCAGCAACATCTTTAAAGACACATCCCCCAAAGCAAAGAAAGTAAAGGAAAAGATGAAAAGCTGGGACTACATCAAACTGAAAAGCTTCTGTACAGCAAAAGAGGTATCAATCAAAACAAAGAGACACCTTACTGCTTGGGAGAAAATTTTTGCACACAATACTACTGATAAGGGACTGATCACAAAGATCTACAAAGAGCTGATGCAACTTAACAAAAACAAAATAAACAATCCATTAAAAACATGGGCAGAAGAGTTAAAAAGACACTTCTCCAAAGAGGAAATGCAAATAGCCAACAGGCATATGAAAAAATGTTCAACATCACTTGTAATCAGGGAAATGCAAATCAAAACCACATGAGATACCACCTTACACCAGTGAGAATGGCTCTTATTATAAAAACAGGAAACAGCAAATGTTGGTAGGATGTGGAGAAAAAGGAACTCTCCTTACACTATGCTGGGAAAGCAGACTGGTTCAACCACTATGAAAAGCTGTGTGAAATTTTCTCCAAACTACTAAAAGTGGAGCTACCATATTACCCAGTAATTCCACTACTAGGAATCTACCCAAAGGACACAAAAACATTAATTCAAAAGGATCAAGAAGATGTGGTATATATACATAATGAAATATTATGCAGCAATCAGAACTGGAAGGGATTATGCTCAGTGAAATAAGCCAGAAAGAAAAAGAAAAACATCAGATGGTTTCACTAGGAGGAATCTAGGGGAACCAAATAAGAGATCAGGAAAAAAATGATTATAATAAATTAAAAAAACAAAATGAACAGGCAATAAATCAGAGACATTCTGCAGGAAAGGGGGAGGGAGAGGGATCAAAACGGGAGGGAAGAGCACAAGGGACTATGGTGATGGTGCACGGGTGACTTGGTGGTGGGAATTTTGGGACTACATCTGAGAGGAGAAAGTGTGCATTGTACAAAATGGAAGAATGATTTAAAACATATAAAATAAAAAATAAATGTGATTCTTTAGAGAAATAGAAGTTAGAGAGGAGGTAAAAGATAGCAGAATTTTAGAATCATATCTCAGCTATGTGTTCCTTCTGGGCAATTTAGCACAAATTGCAAATATTCTGAGTCTTAGTTTTCACCTCTTAATCTAGGGTTATTCCTCTCTGGATGTTGAGAAGATCAAATAAGATGATAATATAGAGCTTGAAAAATTATTTTAAAAGTAGACAAAGTAGTATTTTTATTATATTTTGTCATAGCAAGGACTTCTCTTTGCTCTCAGCTGCTTGCCTGGCACTCTTTGACCGCTAAGGCTGATGGAACTCACCGAGGCTGCAGAGAGCTCCGTCTCAGGACTCATGAGCAGCACACTCTGGTCCACAGCACGGAGGGCGCAGAGGGACTGAGGAGAAGCTGTGACTCGTAGGTGGGCTTGTGAGGCCGGGAGACCGTGTGCTGGGCTGAAGCTCAAATCCACCTGTGAGAAGTGAAGGAAAGGTCATCCAACACTTCCTCTACTTTTTGATCTTGTAGTCACAGACATTTTCAATTTCATCAATCAAAACAAAGAGATACCTTACTGCTTGGGAGAAAATTTTTGCACACAATACTAATAAGGGACTGATCACAAAGATCTACAAAGAGCTGATGCAACTTAACAAAAATAAACAGCTTTATATGGCTATGCTTGGAAATATTAAGAACTTCTTTTTTAATCTTCACTTTTTTAATCAGTGGAGGAGGCCAACATGGATACAACATTGAATTAAGTTTTATGTGGTAACACTTTTGCCTAACTGAAAAAATAGCATGCTGGGTGCCTGGAGATTTGGCTCTATTACTAACTTCTGAGAACCTGTGGGCAACCTCAGTTTTCTATGAGGTAAAAAAAGATGATACCTATCAAACCATTTATTTGTGTTCTGATATAATGTTAAGGGCACTCACCTTGTTGGCTAGGCAGTTTTCAATCTCAAAACTCTCTGAATCTCCAACAACTTCTCCATTTGGTAAAATGGTAAAGATGAACATTCGTGCTGTGGGGGCAATGTCTAACTCCACAGGGAAGGATAGGGAAAAATTGCCTTTCACTGGGGCATAGAGAGAATGAGGTAAAATGGTTATGGCTCAACACTGCTGTTAGGTCTTATCCAGTTTAGAATTATGCCTCCCTATTTAATTACATAATTTCTATAATATCTTCTAGTTCATTGGCCAAATTACAACTTTAATTGTGGAATAAGTTAAAGTTCCTTAGACTCACATCTTTTCCCCTTGATGCTCTGCCTAATGAATGACTAAGCCAAATTGAATTGGTATAGCTCAAAATTATTTTGTATATATATAAAACACATGTTAACACACTAAGGACATTCTGTGAAGCACTGATGGGCACATAATAAGGAATTTATTATGTATGTCACATATATGAGAGTGATATTTATCATGAATGGGAACCATTTCATTTAGGCTTCAGGCTAGAGGTGATTCTCAATTTAAATACAGAACAGTAATTTGTACAATATAAGAATTATACTTACAAAGTTTAATTTTTTTCAGGTATATGCTTTTTTTTTTTTTTTTTAAAGATTTGTTTATTTATTTATTCAAGCGCTGGGTACAGTCAGAAGTGCGGGAGGGTGAGAGAATTCACCAGAGCCAGAGCGGGGAGCAGAACAGGCAGAAGGACTGAAGTACACTGCTGAGGGGAGCAGCAGGCACAGAAGGAGAGGTTTGTGTGCCATGTGGGACCCTCACCGGCAGCCCGGGATCGACCCGGCACTGCAGAGGCTGCGGGCAGCTTCACAGGCCAGCACTCAACTGCTGCACCACCAGGGGAGGCTCTGGGTGTATGCCTTTTTAATGTGCTAAAAAGTAACATAAAATTCACCATCTTAACTATTTTTTTAAGTGTACAATTCAGTAGTATTAAGTATATTCACATTGTAGCAAAACAGATCTCAAGAACTTCTTCATCTTGCAGATCTGAAACTTTATACTCATTTAGCAATAAGTCCTCCTTTTCCTCGCTCCTCAGCCCTTGGGAACCACCAACGCATATGTGTTTTTGTTCCATTTGAGGATTGAGTTTTAGCTACAGCCACTAAAAGGACATAAATCCCCCCCCTGAAGAGAAAGGAAATGTAAGTCTTTGTATTGCTGTGTCTCGAGTTAACCATGGAAGATAAGAATAGATTGAAATACAACAAAACAGAAAGAGAAGTTAGAGCAGACTTTTTTTTGCAGAGAATATTGGAAGGAAAGTAATGCTTTAGGCACTTTAGTAATAGAATTTGTGAAGGCTGAATTCTGGATTTCAAATAAACTCACAGATAGTTCTGACATTAGTAATTTGCACTATTATATTAAAACATTTTGCAAAACAGTATAAGAATAATTTGAATAAAGTGAAGCAATTAAAAAGGTTGATTGTAGACTAGCTGTGACCAAAGTCAGTTCTTATCTAACAGGATCAAGGGTTTTAAGTAACTCTTTAGTGAAGAACAAATTAGCAATTATAACATAATTAAAATGTGTGGTTTAAATAGTTTTATTATAAATAATAGTGATTTAATTTATGACAGAAATTCCTTTTAATTACTGACTGAACTGCTTTCAGTTCAGTATACTTCTGTGATGTCTTTATGAAGTAAATAATTAATGAACTCTTCCTTATATTATTTTGTAGATATTCTTCCTTTTATAAATGATGCACAGATTTAAAATAATAGAAAAGAAAAAAGCAGATAGTTTGAAGATACTCATCTCTTTATATAAATATGTTACATTTTGCATTATTCTAAAAAAGCAGAAACAGGTGATAAGGTGGGATGAAGGGGAATAGTGCACAAAGTAGATTTCATTCTCTATATCTAACTCTCTATATGAATATTAGAAAAATTTATTAACAAGGAATAGAACAGAGCTTCCCTGGTGGCACAAGAAGTTGAGCACAGTGCTGTGAGGCTGTCTGCAGCCTCTGCAGTGCCTGTTCCATCCCTGCGGGTCACGGAGCAAACCACATGGCAGGGCAGACCTCTCCTGTCTTGCCCATTTCTCCCCTCAGCAGTGTATTTTGGTCAGTCTGCCTGTTCTTTTCCCCGATATGTCTCTGGTGAATCCTCTCACCCTCCCACACATTTGGCCTGTACCCAGGTTCTTGTATAAATAAATAAATCTTAAAAAAAAAAACAAGGAATAGAACAAACATTATTTAATTTCATACGGATCACAAAAAAACTTGAATAGTTAAAACAATCCTGAGGTGTAAGGATGTATGTTTTGGAAAGAAATGGGTACATAGACTTGAGCATACTCACTGTCTCCTGGCTCTACAGGCAGAGCATGTGTTCCCGATCTGATGATGCCTCCCTTAGCCATGATCTGCAAGGAAAAATCAACAAAAAAGGAACTTTCCTTGAGCCTGTCACAATTCTCAACATCTAATTCACCACGAAACCTACTCTCGGTTGTTGAGTCCTCTGCTGGAGGGAATCAATCTCATGAGTCAAAAAAATCAAGGGGAACATAGATGAGACAGCAAAATGGTGGTGCACAAATAGTTTTTACATGTCTGGTGCCATAGTTTTTGTCTATGGACATAAACTCCAAATGTATTTCATGACTTTGTTCTTACCAGGTAATAGAAAATGAGCTCTTTTAGCTCCCCAATGGCCTGCCCAGTGAGTATATAGTTTGCCTTGATAATCTGTGTTTGGCCACAGGGTAGGGGGCCAGCTATGAATTCCAGGTGAACATAACTGCCGCTCAAAGAAAAAACATTGTAGGCAAAGTGATTCGCTGACAGGTGCTCTTCAGCTGCCCATATGTAGTTAGAACAGAAGGAAGGTCGCTGGAGAGAGGCCTGATAAAAAAGAAAAACAAAGAATCAGTGTTGTCCTGACATTCTTTCTTCCCTCTCCCACCAAATACTTAAATGTTTCTTCCATGCTGACATATTGTATGCATCACTTTCATTCCTGTTGATCACCAAATAAATAATTTGTCAGCTTCTCAAACTGGAGAGATTAAAGGGCAATCATGCAAAGTTACCTCCTTTGCCCTGATTCTGCTAAATCACTAATTTGACTTTTCCTCTTCAGTGTAGTCAGAAGAACAAAGATGTCCCAATGAAAATGGTAAATGATCTGAACATGAGGGCAAGGAAACTTCAGGTAGTAGAAGTACCTTGTAAGTTGGTTTATTATATAATCTCTTACTATGTTATTGGTCTCAAAATTGTTTATGAATAATCTTTAGCAAATTAATATTTATGCCTTATCATTATGGTGACTTCTAGTTTTCAAGGCCTGATAGTTTCTGGACCTTGAACCCTGCTAATGTCATTTAGCAGGTGATTCCATTTATTTATGTTGTAGTGGTTGCTCCTTAGGTCTTTTCCAGGTGCTCTATTATTTTTTTCTGAATTTACTAGGTGCATTTTCTGGACCTCTCTATTTGCTCTTATATTAAATTTCCTTTTTTAAATTATTGCTCTTAAATATATCATACTAATAATTTAATTATGTTAACTCTATGAATATAGGAACCTTTCAATATAGGGGCAATATTTTTCAGGATTGTCTTTTCAGTCCTAGGAAAGAACAGGCATCTGTCACATAAAAAACATTAAGCATCACTATATATTTTTAAATTGATTTAACAGGTGAACATTAGGACATGGAAATAATTTATATGCCATTTATTTAAGTTGGAATCAATAAATGATTATCTTTGACCACATCTTTGCTTCAGATTACTAGCATGAAATCTTTTTAGTTATAGAAATCCTTTAATCATCTTTAGGCAGTATGTACTAAGTGGTTATATATGTATGTTTCTGATCACTTAAAAAATCTAAATGGACATGAAAAAAACAATAGAAAACAAATTACAGATTACTCATTGAAGAACTGATTTGTTTAGGAGCAAGTCCAATATGATTTTATTGCTTAACATAAAATTTTAAAGATAACAGTATTAATGATATGATGAGACAATTCTACAGTATCTCTTTTACTGTTTTTGTCTTTTTCAGTGAAGTTTTTATATCCCCACATATATCCCATAACTGGACAGTTTATTTCTGTCTCTTAAAATACTATGTTTACTTCTTCAGTTCTAAATTCCTGACTGTCACTAAAGTTTCTCTTTGTCATCAGTTTTTTTTTTTCTTTTATACTTACACTGATAGAAAGTTTGTTATTAAAGATGTTGGTAGTATTGATTGAAAACTGTACAAGACCCTGTTCATCAGTGGTTGCATTGGAAAGATAATTGGCTTCAGTTGCAGTAATTAAGATAAGTTTATTGGGGATGGGCATATCTTTCCCATCCACTAAAATCACCTAAAAAAGAAGAAAATTACTTGATATATTATGTGGATAATACTCAGAAGAGGCCAATATCATGGAAACAGGCTCTTTTTCTGTCAGAACTTAAAAGAAAAACACAAAAATTCCCAAACCAAAGCCAAAACAACTTCTATATGTACTACAAAGCTGCTTTTCAGGGCCTCCCCTGTTGGCGCAGAGGGTTAAGTGCAGCGCTGTGAAACTGTCCACAGCCTCTGCAGCCTGGTTTCCATCTCAGCCAGCTGCCAAGAATCCCACGTGGCACGGCAGACCTCTCCTGTCTTGCCTGCTGCCCCCCCTCAGCAGTGGATTTCATTACATCTGCCCATTCTACTCCCCGCTCTGTCTCTGGTGAATCCTCTCACCCTCTTGCACATCTGGCCTGTACCCTGGTTCTTGTATGCATGAATAAATAAATCTTTAAAAAAAAAAAAAACTGCTTTCATCTCCTGAAACCACAAACCACGTAACTCCACACAAAAATGTTTCTTTTTAAAAGAAATTCAAAAAGTGCAAAATTGCTAGACTTGACTATTAATTTGAATAAAATTAATATTGAAATTTTCATTCTTAAAATACATACCTTAAACATAAAAATAATATAATGGTAATAACCATGAAATGTACCCTAAGTGATTAAAACCACTTAATCACTTTTTCTAAATAGAACAACAGATACAAAGATACAGGCAGCCATAAATTGAGACTATTGTGGGATTTGGCTGGATAATGGAATACTTATTTTAAAATGCGTGGGAGACTCAGTAAGACATAATAACTACATATTACACAAAGCACCTTTATTAGCTTAGTATTCTAAAAAGAAATAATATTTTGATTCTCATAGTATTATAGTATATGTTTACACATGTTTGCAAAGGAGAGTATCATGAAAGTGTCATGAATTTGGTCCTATTAATTAACTGATGCAGTATTAGGTTTGGAATACATTACTGTGCCCTGAACTTAAGCAAAATTGGACACTTCACTTGCTTGTCAACTGTAGTGTACTCTACCTGTCCAAAGAAGGGGATTCCTCGTCTAAAATGTGAATCCACTTTCACGAACTTGAGTCTGGTTACAACAGTTGTGATTTTACTGGTCCCATTTCCACTGAATACTAGGTCTGAAAATATACAGGAAAGAGTAAGTACTTTTGGAAATTGCTTTACTCCTAAAATTCACTCCCTACCACCTTTTAAATGATGGGAAACAAACCAATGTTTATTGCTTTATCTCTGATATTAGTTTAGCACTCAAACCTGTTCCCTCTTCTCTGATCTCGGCTTTCACTCGAAGTTTCATTTCATAACCTGCATTTTTGATCTGGAACAAGTTTGTTTTTACTTGTAGGGTGATGCAGCCATTGCTGTTGAGCTGAAAGGAACACAAAAATTGATAAATGTCATATTGACTAAGACCAAAAGTTACTCCATCTAAAAATTTTCTTTCTGACTCTAAGACACGTTCTTTGGGATAAACATGTTAGTAAATCTTCAGGAATTTAATATTCATGTCTGCTGTGTAATTTCTAAGGTTAGTCATCAAAATGAAAATTTTGTTCATTAAGAATAGGGATTATTTTTTGGTGGGGAATATTTTGGGATGAGTTTACTCCAATATCCTCTTTTCAGTTTGTAATGTGGGGTAGTGCAACAATGGTAGTTCCTAGAGAGTACATTGTATACTCACATGGTCATTGAATTCCTCACAGAGCTTCTGATTTTGACACATAGAAGGAGCCCGTAGTACTTTTCTGCAAATGTTTATAGTTGCAAATCCTGGAACAGGTTTCCCATAGGTGTATCTGTGACATAAGAAATAAACCAGGAACTGAGGAAGGATATCTATATTTTACACTGCTAATTTAATACAGAACACACAATTTCTTTTTGCAGTCACATGTACATCTCTATCATTTTGAGCTCCTATCAAATAGAACTATGTCTGGACAGTAGAAACTTTGCTGCATTATAAAACCAAGTTCCCTTTGGGATTTAAAAGATTATTTCCTTTCAGACTGCTTTTTTTAATTCTGTCATTATAAAATAAAAACTTGTTTTTTATATCAACAAGAAGATAAATAGAATGAAAATAAGTAAATAGTAACCAAGCAAATCCACACAATCATCTCTCCTTTCTCTGTCTCTCTCTCTTTCTCTCTCTCTCTCTCACACACAAACAGAGAGAGAAAGTTCTCATAGTGTTAATAAAAAGAATTGTGTATGTGGAGGCAGGCCATACTTTTATTAGTTTTCTGTTTGCATCAAAATGGAATAATTGATAATCATTTTGCTTTGGGCATTTTTTTCTATTTTTAGATGTCTCTTAATAGCACTCAAATAGAAAATATAATCAGAGCAACAGTGATTAAATAGTATGGTGCTGATGAAAAATAATTTATAATTGCACACCTAGTTAAATAGCTCACAATTGAGACAAAATATGAACTATCAGACAAAAACAATTTAACTCACATCCCACATACTGATATGTTCACATTTTCATCCATGATACTGATAATCTTTGGCACCTGAACTTGGACCTCAAACTTTGGAAGCACTGTTGAAAAAATAATAGAAATAGGAAGACTGGTAAACATTTCATGGGAATATTTATTTTTTAAAAAGATTTATTTATTCATGCATACAAGAACCGGGGTACAGGCCAGATGTGTGGGAGAGTGAGAGGATTCACCAGAGACCGAGCAGGCAACAGAACAGGCAGACTGACTGAAATACACTGCTGAGGGGAGCAGTGGGTGAGACAGGAGAGGTCTGCCACTCCATGTGGGTATCTCTATGGCTGGCTGGGATCGAACCCATGCTGCCTGTGCGCAGCTGCCTGCACCACCAGGGAGGCCCAGAATACATTATTTTTATTTGTATAATTTTTTTCCCCAAAATGATACCTTGAAATCTACATATACTTTTCAGCGTGCCAATTTAAATTTACTAAGGTTTGACAGTCATGCAAGATATAACTATGTGACCACAGTGATTTCAATGATACTTAATTAGCAAGAGCTGCTGTGCTGACAGAATCATGGTGGTTTTAGCTGACTCTAATTCATACCTGTGGAAAATTCAAGAATCTAAATGAGCTCATAGTATTGACCAAAAAGTTATGTCCTTTTTCATCTTTCAGAATCCATACCAAATTCCTTCACGATGAAGGGGTACACTATCTTTTTGCCTGATTCCTTCTGTACCACCACATTGTAGGAGCCCTGAAGAGGTTCCGATGAGAGGGGAAAGGCCAGCTGCTCGAGGCCATTCTCCAACTGGAGATTGTGCCATTGCCCAATTCGATTCTTTTTTGGGTCCTAGAGATTAAAAGGAGCGCGGGGAATAATAATTTAGTCATATTGTCTTGCACAAAACAAATTACTTTGGGGATAGTAACTGACAGACATTCTCTTCAGAATGACAAACATAAAAGGAAGATAAAACACAATGAATCTGATATCTGGAAATAGAAAAATTTAGATCTGAAAACCTTTCATAGTAATTTATCTATTTAGACTATTATTAGAACTCACTAGTCTTTAAATGTATTGATATTCTTTCTGTTGCTTACCTCAATGTACACCAGTGGAATCTATATTTAAAAATGGAAAGAAAAGATGTAATTAGAATTTCATTAAAGGCTATGAGCTTAGATATATTATCAAATAACACATGGAAAAAAATAACACCTTTAGTAAGATGTAACAAAACAATATATATATATATTTCTACAACTATCATGTTGCCATTTTCTTGAAAAATATTGGTGAATATTTATATTAATATGTATTAAAATATTAACATTCCCTGATAATATTTAGCTACTTAAATCCCCCAATGAAGTATATGACTGTACTGTTTATTTACGGAAATGAATATTAATTGAATTATATGTTGTGATTTTGAGCCAATAAGAAGAGAATTTATAGAATTATTAGTTAAAAGTTAACCAAGAATTTTTCTTCTAATTTCAAAGTTGCCATTTAAAAGTATCTTTGTTTCTTTTCCTGCTATTGAAAACTAGTTGGAGGGAGGGACACCCAATATCCAATTAGTGTAAACTTTCTTTATGTAATATATTCTATTATATATTTGAATATATGCATGCATTATTGGATATGTGTATGTATATATTACCATTTTAAAAATATAAGTTTTCTTTAGATATATAAGTATTCAGTGAAAGTCTTTGATGTTTTAATTATCACAAATTATTCAGAGTATGGATTTGGAGAGCACATAACTTTTTAATTGTGCCTCTTAGCAAAAAACTGATTATTTCCAAACTCTTAAAAGAGAAAGTGCTTTCTCATTTCTTACACCTCAGTTATGCCTTGTATAAGACTCTAGATCTCTGGCAAGGCAGGGACTCAGATTCCTAAAGGAACCTTTTATCATCTTTTCTTGAACTTTTCCATTTCATCTCACTTTATCCCACTTCATCATCCCACCCTCCACGTAAACCATAGTTACTGAGATACTTACC
This sequence comes from Talpa europaea, assembly GCF_964194135.1. Classification (NCBI taxonomy): domain Eukaryota; kingdom Metazoa; phylum Chordata; class Mammalia; order Eulipotyphla; family Talpidae; genus Talpa; species Talpa europaea. The sequence goes on along the minus strand of NC_140083.1, from coordinate 68,123,497 downwards.
TGCTCATTTAGGGGGTGAAAATTTTCATCCACAGAGACAATACGGAATTTCACTACAACAGAAATTCTCTGATAAGACTCAGGTATAATGAAGAAGATAATTTGGGTAATAAGACAGGAAGCTAAGTGAATAGAATAATGGTGACTCTTGGCTAGAAAACCTGGCCTCTCTTTCTCAGTGCTACCCCAAACAGTAGAATTTCCCTACATTACCTGTTTGTTCTGGCTTATAGATGGGTTTGTCTGTCTGGACAAAGACCAAACTTTGAGGATTCTTTATCAGAACTGTCTTCCTTTTCCTGAAGTCTTGTGTTGGTCCCTTTATCTGGACAGTGAGAAATGCCACCTCTGAAGAAGATGAGATAGTTGGGACCTAAGGAACAAAAAATTACAGTTTTCTTCCTCTGAATGCTTCATTCATCACTTTCCCTCCTCAATCTCTCAATTTCATTAAGAGCTAGGTAAATATTAATATTTTTCCATATATCAGTGGAGATAATAATATAATGTATAGGGGAAATATCAGTAAGAGAAGCTATTTATGGACTCCAAATCTCAATATAGTCTACCTAGAACTTTGGTTATTAAAGCATACTCCCTTAAAACAGTGTATGTGTCTTCTGAAAGGATAGAGAGAAGCATCATTGAAAAAATATGGAGAGGGCCTCCCTGGTGGCCTAGGGTTAAGTCTCAGTACTATCACTGTTATGGCCTGAGTTTGATCCCTGGCCAGGGAGCTAACCCACATGGCGCAGCGGACCTCTCCTTTCTTTCCCACTGCTCTCCTCAGCAGTGTATTTCAGTAAATGCACCTTGTGTTCTGCTTCCCACACTGTTTCCAGGGAATCATCTCACCTCCCTGCACCTCTGGCCTATACCCTAGTTCTTCTATGCAAAAAAACCCCAAAAGACCTCACAAAGTTATTAATAAGAAAAAATATGGGAAATATAAGAACTGAGTATCCCAAGTTGGGCATCCTGAAAAAGGTACTAGGTGTTTGCCTGGAGTATCTTGCACCTTTAAAACCTTCAAAGGACAAAGACACCTAACAACCCACCATAAGAGAAAAATTTTGCTACATGCTGTCTTATCATAAGGCTTTTGTATAATAGATGTTGTCCAACTTTGACCTTAAAGAAACCATTGCATATCAAAGTTAGAAAACTTCTCTCACTGAATCATACTATTTATGTGGCTAGTAGAATTTTGGGGGAACTTCAGTTGAACTTTGTTATGTGGAAAGATTTCCCTCCTATTCTGATGGAAATTTCATGTTTTTCTTCTTAATATCTGAAAACTCATTCACTCCAGCCTTTTCTGAAGTCCTCACAGAAATCATTCTTTAGAATTCAATATCAGTTCTCCATCACCATGACTCAATATAATAGATAAAATAGGGACAATCACCTGATACTCACAGTGAAGGATACACAGTGGAATAAGTCTTTATCCACCACAAGGTCAGTCAAGAGACTTTGGTTTCCTGTGGCAGACTCCAGTGAAGCGCTTACAGTCACTGTCTCATTCAGGAAGCGCAGAAGGAGGCAGCCTTTCTCAGGGGTCCCAGTGTGGAGCAAGGAAGGGACCAGTGCCATATACTGCCTGGGAAGGGTAAACAGGCGAAATCAGAGAAAAATGGAGCAAGAATTTTGAACCATAAGAGTGTTATCCATAAAACAGTATGTATTTTTTTTTATTGCAACAATTGGTTCTAGATTATGAGTCATTGGACTAAGAACAAGATGGTGGTTCTGTCACTAATTCATGTAAGCATTATATCTGTAACTCATCAGTAGTGTGTCAGCTTTACAATCTCTTGAAGTTGGCTCCAAAGATCTTACAATTTATAGGCCTTCATTGTTTTAAGAGCTTTAATGTTCTGAATTCCTGAATATATACCCAATAAAGTATACATATATAATAAATTATAGGTGATTATTCATTTTACTGAAAAAATTATATTAACATCTGTGTAAATAAACATCACTTTTATATGAACACCATGACTGGATTTACATAAAATCAATCGAAAGAACGTCCGTGACCATCTATTTATTGTATAAAATTATACATTGACATAACATTGATTTTTAACATTATGGGGTTTCTGGTATACAGCATTATATTTAGACATATATGTGTAGTACAATATGATTCCCACCAAAAGTCTAGTTTTCATCCACCACCATACAGTTGAACTCCTCTACCCACTCTGCATTCTTCCTTCTGGTGACCACAATTTTGTTCACATAATGTAAGAGTTTGCATTTGTTTTATTTGTTCATTTGTTTCTTGTGTTTTTAAAGTTTCAAGAACATAGTTTTATATTTCATCATCACTTGTGCATATTACCTTATATTCACCACCAAATGTCTCTTTTCCATCCTTTCACCGTACACCCTTTATCTATTCTATCCATCCCCATCTCTCTTTTTCTGATAACCACCATTCTGTTGTTTGCATTGTTTCTTTATCTTCCACATAGGAATAAAGTTACATATTTGTCTATCGCTGTCTGGCTTATTTCACTTAGCATAATCCCTTCAAGGTCCATAAACTTCTTTAGCCATTCTTCTGTTGATTGGGCACTTAGGTTGTTTCCAAATCTTGGCTATGTGAATAAATCTGCAATGAACATAAGGGGTGTCTATATATTTTCAAATTAGTATTTCCATATTCTTTGGATAAATACCTAGTAGTGGAATAGCTGATTATATGTATAATGTATATTATTTTACAAAGTCCTTTTCATTTATAGTCTTGAATATATTTAATTACCCAGAGGTATGAGCATTTTTGTGTATATGAGCTTTACTTTCTTGTCTTGATGTCATTGATGTTTCCTTATCTATTATCCAAACTCCCATATTTTACAGTCACAGTTATATCCATTCTTCAGAAATCATCTGAGGTGACACCTTGGCCACAAAACCAGTCTTGAAGCATTAAACTGAATATAATCTCTCCATATCTGAACCCCTATGGCCTGAAAGGGAGTGTGTGTTTCCTAAGCATTTGCCACTTAGATACTTAGGGAGCCGCTAAGAATCCTAAGTATCTGTCTGAGAATCTCGTAAAGAATTGTGTTAAGCAGTTTCCAAACTAAGCCATTTTATCTTCTTAAGAATCTTGTAAGTACAGACATTATTTTTCATTCTCATGAAAGTGAATGTATGAGATCCTTGCCAATCCCCAGATTTGAATGTAAAATCCCTGCTCCTATACCAAATCAGTAAATCATACGTAAGATATGGAAACAACCTATGTCCATCAGTGGATAAACAGATAAATAAAACGAAGGAATATGAATATATTCACAATGGAATTCTTAGGTATATTAAAAAAAATGAAATTTGCCATTTGTGGCAGCCTGGATGGACTTACCAGGGTTTATGCTAAGTAAAATAATTCAAATGAAGAGAGACAAATCAGTGATTTTACTCATAGATGGAAGATAAAGAATCAAAGCAAATGAACAACCAAAACAAAGCAAAACAAAAATTAGCTTTTAGATTCTGACAACAAAATGATAGCTACCAGAGGGGCAAAGGGTGGAGTGGGTAAAATATGTAAAGAGGGTTAATTTTATGGTGGTAGACAGAAAATAGACTTGCATTAGTGATCATAATATTATATATACAGATGTCAAATTATATAGTTGTATACTGGAAATTGATGCAGTGATATATACCATTGTCCTCTAAGTAAATGAATAAACAGTGAAAAAAAGAAAAAATTAGTTTTTTATATTGCTTTGGTACCCTTTTCCTTTCAGCACCCCCAAGAAGTCTTTACTCTTTTTTAAAAAGGCAATTTAATACAAAAACCAAAATTTTATTACTTTACAAAGTTAATCGGTGTGAGACTAGAAGTTGAAAGTTAAAAAGGCACTTTAGTTGTGGAATCTGGAAATCAGGTTAGTTCTTTCCTTCACACAGTCTGCATAGCCCGTCTGTCTTGCTGTATGATTTTTAAGTTGTTCCTTGAGAAAATTGTATGCCATGAGTTATTAGAGCCACAATTAAATAAATAATTTCAGATATTTTACTTCATGGATGCTATGGTTTTGTTCTAAAGTAGAGACACACAGAGCAGTGAGGTAACCTACCCATGGTCAATTAGACAGTTTCTCATCTAATCCCTTTCCGGCATCTGGATGTTACTGACCTCCTGAACAACTTTTTTTTTTTTCCCCAAAGATGTGATAAGTGACTAAAAATTATTTTTTTACTTCCCATTTGTATTTTCCCCCTCTAGTTCTTTGATCTTAATAGGAAAGAAGGCAACAGTATATAATAATTTATCTAATATACTAGTTTTATTCTTATGTTACAAGCCTAATTGATACCACAATTGAATGTATTGTGGTATCAATGTATTTCATAAAAGCTTGGCTAGTATTTATTTAATACTGTTGAGTGATTTGTAGTGAACAACTGCAATGTTTTAATATATTACTCAATCACAGATGTTTGCATTCTAAATATTTGTCTTTGTAGGAGTGACTAAATTTTGCAATATTAAACTGACAACTTTTAATTTCCTCTTTTTTGTCATGATCCCTTGCAGCCTCCATCTCTCTGAAGCTTACTGAACCAAAAGCAGGGGAGGAAAGTGACTGGGTTTCATGGGCATCAGCTCTCATTGATCACACAACTGGAGATGGAAGGATAAGGTAATGTTTCTACATAGTGAGGAGAAGATGCCTCATCTGTTTATGACAACTAACCTTGAGGCTTGTTCTTTTTTACATGATGTGGACATGATGTGAAGTAATGGTTTTCAAAGGGCAGCATGTTGCATGAGACCTACACTGTATAAGAAAGAAAACACAGACTATTAAATACTTCTGACCCCATTTAATGCCACTTGCTTCATCTCTTCAGCTTGTTCAGAAAAATGAACAGCCTCTGTGTATTTCCAAATGTCTCTGGGTGAAAGCAATGGGAAGTGATATCTTCTACAGTTGTAGATGAAGTAGAGGTATGATGGGAGAGAATGCACCCCTGATGGTTACTGGGATATTGTGCACTGAGGAAGCCTGAAGAAGGTTGGAGAGTGAGTTGGTCAGAAATCTGATTTCTGCTTACTGTACTTGGGCCTGGAGAGGAACTGGGTAGAGATGTAAGAGGTCTTACACTTACTGGATTTAAACAGCTTCACAACTGAATAGGGTTAAAATTACTTCCCCTTTCACCCCTGAGTTGATCAGTTATTGGGAGCTCTTGATGAAGACTCAATAAGTTGTCAAAAATCAAGGAACTATACTACACACATGAGCTACAATATGAATTATATTATACCCCCCATATACTTTAATTTTTTTGTAATCAAAGTCTGCCTTCTAAAAGGATAATTCTGTGAAGATGAGGTCTGGTTTCAGTGTCTAATCAAATCCTGCTTCCTTGTGGCTACTTCCTTATTATGACTATCATTGGCCCACTGGAAAATTTTTATCTCAAAGTTCAAGATAAATGAAAAAAAAATAGCCATTAACCATTTGTGATTAATCTCTTATGATTAGACAGTATGTTAAGAAATTGAAGGCTAGCATTTAGTAGAAATGGCAAAACATTTATAAGGAAGACACTGAAAAAAATGAATAAACTTCTTAAGGAAGGAACTTTGAGACTTACGGTTCTGCAGAGTCTGAGGCATTGGTAGAAAACAAGACAAAGAGCAGCAACATAAAACATGAATGAGGAAGTCTGTCTGTCCCCATCGTAAGAGACAAATCTCAAGGATTGTGTTGTGCCCAATTCCTTGCCCTCGTACTGGTCCCTTAGATCTACCAAATTAATCAGGCTTTATGTGGCTGCTGTTTGCAAGCAAGCCCCTCCCCAGGACTTCCAAATAGAGTTCATGGTAGGACACAGATTCCCTAAAGGGTCATTGCTCTCAGTGATTGCCTCATTACTCTCAAGGCTAACCTCTTTCTCCTCGCCCTAGTTCCATTGAGACAGAACTGATATTCTATATAAAGCTTCCGGTATACAGAATAATAGTCTGATTTATATATACTGTAAATCATTATTGCAAAAAATTAAGTTAGCATTCGTCATGTCATAGAGATACAATAAAAAGAGAAATCAAGGAAATGAAAAAAAAATTTTTTTGTCATGAGAACTCTTAGGATCTACTCACTTAACAATTTCCATTAACTATAGAACTATAGTCATCATGGACATTCTTCCCTAGCACTTCTTTATTTGTAACTGGAACAGCTATTGAGCCCCTTCGTCCAATCCCTCTTCTCCCACCCCCATCTCCCAATAACCACAAATCTGATCTTTTTTTATGAGGTTTATTTTATTTTAGATTCCACATGTGAGCTCCTCAAGTATTTGTCTTTCTCTGTCTGATTTATTTCACTTAACATAATACCCTAAAGGTTCAATTATGTTGTTGCAGATGACAGGATTTCCTCAATTTTTATGGCTGAAAAATAATCCATTGTTTACATATACTGCGACTTCTTTCTTTTATCTGTCGATGAACTCACTTATTTTCATATCTCAGCTATTATAAATAATGCTATTGTGAACATGGGGTATGGATATTTTTTTGAGTTAGGGTTTTCATTTCCTTTGGATATATCTTATGAGGCAGAATTTCTGGACCATGTAATAAGTTTATTTAAATTTTTTTTTGTGGATCCTCCATACCACTTTCATAGTGGCTGTATCAATTTACGAGTCCACCAGCAGGGCATAAGTGTTCCCTTTTCTCCACATCCTCAAAAGCATGTTATCTCTTGTCTTTTGAGTGATGACCATTCTAACAAAGGTGAGGTGATAGATCATTATGGTTTTGATTTGCAGTTCCCTAGTGAATAGTGATGTTGAGTATCCTTTTTATGGACCTGTTGACCTTTCACATCTTCTTTGAAAAAATGTCCATTCAAGTCTTTGCCCATTTTCAAAGTTGATTATTTGTATTTTTTTTTCTTTTGCTGCTAAGTTGTATGAGTTCTTTATGAAGTTGGATATTAATCTCTTACCAGACATATGGTGTATAGATAATTTTTTCCATTTCATAGGCCATCTGTTTATATTATTGATGGTTTCTTTTGCTGTTCAAAGTAGTAATTCCTGTTTATTTTTGCTTTTATTGCTTATGCTTTAGGTGTCTTATGCAAAAGACTGTTGCCAAGACACAAGTCAAATAATGTTTCCCCTATGTTTTCTACTCAGAGTTCATGGTTTTATGTTTTACATTTAAGTTTTTAATCCATTTTGAGTTAATTTTTGTGAGTGATATCAGCTAAGGATCTACCTTCATTCTCTGAAATGTTAATATCCAACTTTTTCAACCCTATTTATTGAAGACATTGTCTTTTTCCATTGAGTGTTCTTGTCAAATATTACTTGACCATATACGCTTGGGTTTATGTTGGGCTTCCATCTGTAGATTCAGTGCAATCATTATCACTATGCCAGTGGATTTTTTAAAAATGTAATATAGCACATTGATTGTTTTGTGTATGTTGAACTATCCTTGCATCCCAGTAGTAAATCCCACTTGATCATGGTGAATGATCATTTTTTTTTTATTTTTTTAAATTTTTTTTTTAATAGAGGCATGCTTTTATTTATTTATTTATTTGTTTGTTTTGTTTATACATGCACTGGGTACAGTCAGAAGCGCAGGAGGGTGAGAGAATTCACCAGAGCCAGAGTGGGGAGCAGAGCAGGCAGAAGGACCGAAGTACACTGCTGAGGGGAGCAGCGGGCGGCAGGAGAGGTCTGCGCGCCATGTGGGACCCTCCTCTGGTGGCCGGGGAGCAGCTGGGGATCGAACCAGCGCTGCAGAGGCTGCGGGCAGCTTCGCAACCCAGCGCTCAACCGCTGCGCCACCGGGGAGGCCCTGAATGATCATTTTTAATGTGCCAGTAAATCCAGTTTTGCTAGTATTTTATAGAGAATATTTTTACCTGCATTCATCAGGGATATTGGCCTGAAGATCTCTGATATTGTCCTTTCTTGGCTTTGGTATCAGGGTAATATTGGTCTCATAAAATGAGTTTGGGTGTTCTTCCCTTGATTTTTTGGGAAGAGTTTGGAAAGGAATAGCATTAGTCCTTTTCTAAATGTTTGGTAAATTCATCAGTGAAGCCGTCTGCTGTTAGACTTCTCTTTGTTGAGACATGTTTTGACTACCGATTCAGTGTCCTTACTAGTAATTGGTGTGTTCAAATTTTCTATTTCTTCCAGATTCAGTCCTCATAGATTATATATTTCTAAGAAATTTTCCATTTCTTTTAGTGTTTAAAGTTTGTTGACAGATAGTTTTTCACAATAACTTATTATTCTTTGAATATCTGTGACATCAGTAACATTTATTATTTCATTGATTTGGATGCTTTCTCTTTTGTCCTGTTTGGATTAACTAAAGGTTTGTCGATTTTGTTTATCTTTCCAAAGAACCAAATCTTAATATTGTTAATTTTTATATTGCTTACTGCCGGAGGCCAGCTCCAGCAAAATGTCATGTCAGGGTCCCTGCAAGGACGAGACAGCGTCAGCAAAGTGGAGGGATGAGGGGAGAGGGGAGATGAGGTAGATGAGGTAGTGAGAAGACACTGACACTTGATCAGGGTGCAGACATCTCCCGCTGAGGGTCTCAGCGGGTCTTTATTTATACATCAGAAATTGTTCTTTGATCATTACATCATGCAATCATGTGATTTTACTTTTACATTGTTTCAGAATTTATTAATGATCATTAACAGTGCACAGTCCTTTTTTAATTTTCCTAGTCTATGATTAACTTGGTCGCTTGGTTACATTAACTTGGTTACATATTTTCCCAGGTGATGTATGTTATTCAGCAAATAGAAACAGGTGCTATACACAACGTCATTTATGCAGTCAAGCTAGGTACCTTAAAACAAGGCTAAGCAGGCGTTGTAAAATTGAGGGCGGCCTCCTATTTTCTATATATTGAACCAAGGGGTCCCGGTGCCATGGGAACAGTATGTGGTGTGTTTTCTCGGACCATTTTTGCCTCCTGGGGTGCCTCAGGGCCTTCTCTAGTGGGGACTTTTACCGAGCTCAGTTCCATCAGTTCTATCAAGTGTGGTTTGTTAGAGAACTCAGTGTTACTCATGGTAACTGAATTACAAATTGGAGCATGTGGAAAAATATTGGAAACTGTTTCATTATCAATCATGTTGGAAGGTACTTTTCTCAAACTACTGAAGTGTGCATTACCGAAACTGGCATTGGTGCCAACACTCATTGTGTTATTCTAAAGCTTATAGAAAATTTCCAGGGTTTCAATAACTGCTGCAAACAAATGAAAGGAAGTAGCAGGAGCCAGCTGTGGAGTTTTCCGGCTTTTCAGAAACTTTCCTCATGCCCGGAACTTGTCAGAGAGCATGAGTTTCCTGACTTTTCAGTTTTCTCTTATGCCCAGACCTTGTCAGACAGCATGAGTAGCATGGCCCGCGCCAGTTTACCTCAACTGTGTGTTTAAAGTTATATATTTCATTTATTTTTTATTTAATCTTTATTATTTCCTCCATCTGCTAAGTTTTGGAATGCTGTTTTCATTTTCCATTGTCTCAGATCCTTTTTAAATTCATCTTTAATTTCTTCTGTTGGGGGCCTCCCCTGGTGGCGCAGCGGTTGAGCGCTGGGCTGCAAGGCTGCCCGTAGCCTCTGCAGCACTGGTTCGTTCCCCGCCACCAGCGAGTGTCCCACAAAAAAAAAAAAAAAAAAAAAGAGTAGCTAATTTCTTCTGTTATTGATTTCTAGTTTCATAGTATTGCGGTCAGAGAATATACTTGGTATGCTTTCAGTCTTTTTGAACTTGCTAAAACTTGCTTTTGAAGGCTAACATATGCTCTATTCGAGAAAACGTTCCCTGTGTACCTGAGAATATGTATTCTGCTTCTAGAAGAACATGTTGTTTATGTCTTTTCAGTGCATTTGTTCTATAGAAATGTGCAAATCTAATCTTTCTTACTGATTTCTATCTAGATGATCTATCCAGGATAGAGACTGCTTTGTTAAAGTCCCCAGCTGTTACTATTTATTTTCCTTTTTGTTCTCAGTTTTCTTTTATATATTTAGGTGCTCCCATATTGGATGCATAATTATTTATAACTGTTTTTTATCTTCTTCATGGATTGACATCTTTATATTGCATAATGACATTCTTTGTCTCTTTTTACTATTTTTAGGTTTAAAATTTATATTGTCTGATACAAGTGTAACTACCCCAGTACTTCTTTTATTACTATTTGCCTGAAATATCTCTTTCCATTCCTTCACTCTCAGTTTATGTGTGTCTTTAAGGCTGAAGTGGATCTCTTGTAGACAGCATATGATTGGATCTTGTTTCATTTTTGATCCCTTCTGTCATTTTATGTGCTTTATAATTGGATAATTTAATTCATTTGCGTTTAAAGTTATATTGTTAGGAAGAACTTAGTATTGCCATTCGCCTATTTGTTTTCTGTATGTTTTATAGATTCAGTGCTCCTTGTTTCTTATCCTGCTGTCTTCTTTGCATGTTTTGATAACTTTTGGCATAAGTAAGTTTTGATTTCTTTATCGTGTTCTTACATGTAAAAGTGCAGGTTTTTCCTTTTGTGGTTACTATGATCTTAAACTCATAAAATATCTTAAACTCATAGAACTGTTAAGAACTCAACTTTGACAGCTTTCCTAAACTTTATACTTTTACTGCTTCTTCCCCTCACATCTTAGATCATTGATGTTATAATTTACATATTTTTAATTTTTTTTATCTAGGAAGACATTATTGTAGGTATGGTTGGTCATTTTGCTGTTTGTTTTTTAACTCTTAAACTAGAGTTGTCAGTGAATTGCCATATTACAGAATTTAACTTTGGCTACATATTTATCATTACCGATGACTTCTTTGCTACCTTGTTTTTATGTTAATTATCTTCCTTTTGCTTCCACTCAAAGGTGTGTCAGCTGATAATGTCTTTAGGTAGGTGGAGCTTGCTATCGAGTTCTGAGCTCTGTGGTTGGAGGAGAGGTGGCTTCAGGCTAAGAATAGTTGGATAGGACTGTGGCTTGGTTTCCTGCTGGTATAGGGCAGCCTCCAAGGTTTCCTGCTTCCTGGATCTCTGATCAGGCTTTCTAGATGTTCAGGACTGGGTACTATACTCAGTTGTAGGTGGGGCTATGAATTAGTTTACCTGCCTTGGTGGGGCAGCAGAACATGCCTCCAAATCTACACACTTCTTATTTTGGGGGAACATAAATCAGAAAAGACTTGCTGAATTTCCTGACTCTGTAAGCCCATTGATTCTTCTCTGTTCTCACTAGTTAAGAACCATTGTAACTAGGGATGTTTAATGGACTATGCAGATTTCTATGTATTTTGGTTAGCTTCCCTGGTTGGGCAGTCTGTAGGCTGTATTCAGCAACAGGTGGAGGTATAAATTAGTAGGAGAACCATCTCTAGCTGGCAATATTTTTTGGTTTTGGTCTTGATTCAGGCCAAACCATGCTTCAGCTCTCTTGTTGAACTTGCCCACTGGTTTTGCTGTGAGTGTAATTATTTGTGCTTCTGCACTCTGCTTGAGCATTGCTGGGTTGCACAACTTCTCAGGTATTCCAGCAACCCTGACTGGGTAGCTGTGTTGGGGAGGGATAAGGGCTTGGACCCAGCTTCAGGGTTGGTAAGACTCATCATTTGAGCAACCAACTCAGACAGAACTATACCTGTTGAGTACCCTGCCACCATCTTGGCTCTGCAGGTTAATAAAGTCGTTGGTTGGGCACTACAGGTAGGGATATGATTTGCCAAGATCTAAGACCTGGTTGTTGCAAGCCCATTCTTCATCACAATCAGATTCCCAGTAGTTAAGCCTCACAGATTTGCCCGTAATCTAGTGAGGTGAGACTGGAGTGAAGACCCTCAAAAAGCAACCCACAACTCTTGACTCTTTTTTCCACTGGAGGAACCACTGATCCAGAGGATACTCTCAGCATGGTGTGTCCTGGCCTGGGGGAAAAGGCAATATGGTCAGCATGTAGCTATTCCTCTAACTTTTCTAATGCAGTCTGTCTGGGTCTCTCTGGCTCAGGAAGTGCTTCAGCTTCATACTTTTTCCTGGATTTTCTCAGTGGTGTCTTCTCCATGAATATGTATTGTTCTTCTGGTGAAGGGACATGAACTTAGAGTGACCTATGTCATCATTTGGTGATATCACTCCCCTAGATTTTGCTCTTAACAGTAGTGGAGATTAATGTCTATTTTTTGTTACAGTGTGTTCAGATTTCAGTTATTCAGTGATGCACCAGAATTTTTTTTCTCCATTTTTGTGTTGACTTTGCAATCTTGTTATCTTATGTTAATCTTAAAATATTTTCTTATCACTCAGTAACTACAAAATATTATCTCCTAGGTATCTATATTTCTATATAATCAAGTGACCAACTACAACTTGGAAGCTTTTTTTTCTTTACAAAATTGAATTCTAAATTAAAAATTGTTAATGTGAGGATTTAAGAAAATGTACTTATTAATTAGCTTATCAGTATGGTAAGAGCTACATGCAAGAGCTGATTAGGTTGGAAGAGATTACTCAGTCCTCTTGGTTAAATTTCTAAAGGTAAACTATTGTTAATTATAAACATTCATAAATTGAACCCTTTATGTGAAGGCACTGTGAGATTTGTCAATGATTTCACTGTTCATAATGTGTTCTTACACACATACACACACACAAAACATGACCAAACTAAAGAAAAAGCTATGCACAGAATGTCTCCAAAGAATTTTGCTTTCCTTCATTGTGATGTTATTATTTGCTATAATAAACTAATTCATTCTACTGTCAAAAGAGTATCTGCTTCTTGCCGAAAGCTTCTGGAAAGGGCTCTTGATAACTCTGAACTTTGATCCAAAGAGTCAGACTGTTGGAATCAGGTTGCTGAACTGTTATTTCTTATGTAACTTTTAGACAGTTAGTGAGTCAATACATGATTTACAAGAATTTTTTTAAACTTAAGAAGCGTGAAGTATGATTGTGAAATAAAATAGAATGCTTGACCCAAGCAAGATAAAACAGAACAGGAATTTAAAAAATTAAATGTAGCTCTTTATTTGGGACATGGTAGATATTATTGTTTTTTTTTAAGATTTATTTAACTATGCGTACAAGAACTGGGGTACAGGCCAGAGGTGTGGGGTGAGAAGACTCACCAGAGACAGAGTGGGGAGCAGAACAGGTGGACTGACTAAAATACACTGCTGAGGGGAGCAGCGGGCCAGTCATTAGAGGTCTGCAGCAATGATGGGTTGCTCCCTGGCCAGCCGGGGATCGAACTTGTGCTCCAGTAGCTGCGGACAGCTTCCTAACCCCTTGCGCCACCAGGGAGGCCCAGGTAGATATTATTTTAAATGTCTTTTAAACAAATATGAGTAAAAGTCCTTTCTCTTTTGTACTATATCTAATTTCCAAAGCAGTAGATTTTTTCTTTTAAGATTTATTTAGTTATTTATACAAGAATGGGATACAGGCCAGATGTTTGGGAGGGTGAGAGGATTCACCAGAGACACACGGGGAACAGAACAGGCAGACTGACAAAATACACTGCTGAGGGGAGCAGTGGGCGAGACAAGAGAGGTCTGCCACACCATGTGGGGCCCTCCCTGGCTGGCCGGGAATCGAACCCGTGCTGCAGAGGCTGCAGAGGCTGCAGACAGCTTCACAGCGCTGCATTCAATAGCCTGCGCCACCCAGCGAGGCCCAGCTTTAGAATTTGTTTTTGCAGATGTAAACAAAACATTTTTATCTGATTCCCACTGCATATCTTAGAATTTTGAAACAAAGAATTTTATTGAATCTCCATAGCAACAGTTTTTTTTGATTGATTGCATTCAAAGCATACCTGGAGCAATAGTATTTGAAAATAATTCTCATTTAATTAGACATGATAGGCTCATTATTAAGGAGTACTGGTATAGTCCTTGCCTACAAAGTCTTTTCAAGAAACTGACCTGGTATGTTACTTACAGGGTCTCAGATTCATATAAGAATAAACATTGTTTCTTGGCAGGTCAAGGATCTTAGGGCTTTAGGGGAATTCTAGATGAGAGAAATTTACCCAGCTTTATCGGTATTACACATGAAATAATAAGTCACAGAGTTTCTTAAATGTCTAAACAAAAATTCCTTATGAAAGCTTCTAGGCAGAAGTTAATTATGTAGTCTTAGTAGATGCTTAAGATTTGCTGACAAACTGAAGGAGGCCTACATGGATAATTAACCCTCTTATGTACCTGTGGGGCCTCCCTGGTGGCCTACGTGTTAAGTCACAGCACTACCACTGCTAAGGCCCACTGCCTCAGCCCGAGTACGATCCCCAGACAGGGAGCTGACCCACATGGTGCAGCAGACCTCTCCTGTCATGCACGCTGCACCCCTCAGCAGTGTATTTCAGTAGATACCCCTGTTCTGCTCCCCACTCTGTCTCTGGTGAATGCACTCTCCCCACAGCACCTCTGGCCTGCACCACAGTTCTTCTATGCAAAAATAAATAAATAAAATCTCAAAAAAAAAAAGAACAATCTTTGGAAAGGGGAGAATGTTAGAAAATTATGAAAAGTAAGGCAAAAATGAGCAACACATTTTTTCAATACAACTTTACTATCTTAACTAAGGAAATACACATAGTTTATCTCATTGTTGACTGCAGATTAAAGGTTGCAGACTTGGTGAAGTTGCTGATTTTTCTGAGATGTATATGGAAATAATTTTTTTCTAGTAGAACAGATAGTAGCAAATTTTATATTACTTAGTTTAATCCTAATAGTTTTTATTAATTTATTTATAAATATCTTAGTCTTCTGGATGTACTTTGAAACGGCATTGAAATCTTGCTGATTATTTCACTAGTTAATCACTTAAACTATGTGTCATAAGTTCATTATATTTGCCTAATATAAACTTCCTTTTATATGCAAGAATTATATTTTCTGTTGTAAAGTTAAACCCTGACAACTAATTTGTCAAATAAGAAATAGTCATAGTTAATAATACCCATACATGAGTTCTAGAAGACTAGAATGGGTGGTCTTTTACTTTAGATAATTTAACAAAGGCGTTTCCCTCATATTTTTAATATTTTGGGTTTTTTTTTTTGCCTTATAAAGGAAGCAATTTAATTTTATATTCAGTTACTTAGTGCTTATAGAGAGAGAGGATTTAGGGACCACGTCTACTAATGAATAATGTTTTTGTGTGGTTTATATATTAACAAACTTTGAGTTAGTTGGGTTCATTTACTGGACTTGATAACTTTTGTTTTGCCCGATTATGTACACATTACAAATTGGCACAAATTTTCTCAGGCAAAATTTTGTTGAAAAATAACTTGACTTCAAATAGAACTTTTCCTTTACTAATGTTATTTCACTAATTCTGATTTCTAAATTTTTTAAGGGACATATCTGAGAATGTGTAAAAAAATATAAACATATTTCTTGTACTATTGTCTTTTAAATAACTGTAACTCCTTTATATTTTTAAATTTATTAAGGACAAAAAAGACCAATGATAACTTCTACTTTGTACTTAATACTAATCAAACATTCCTTGAAGGTATATACCAGGACAGATTCAACTGTACAAATCAGTTGAAAGTTCTAAAGTTTTGCTTAAAGTTCTAATAAATAACCAAAATTCATTTTCCTCCTCATTTATTTGACTTTTGAAAAGAAGAAAAGTCCTTTCCATAAAGTATTTGTGAGACATTAAGCAATTCAAGTTAGTTTGAGTTAAAATGATCTTCATAGCATATTTTCTTTACTGGAGTTTACTGACATCTTTGTAGTGCCCATTTCTTCTGTAACTATTTGCTTGTGGGAATATGCTCATGCAGGCACTGACCTGTTCACTCGCTCCATTGTTTTACTGATGTCTACAACATTCCAAGCACTATGTTGGGTGAACTGCCTGTAGAAGTAATTAAGATACTTTGCAAAGAGAGCTGAGTCTATAAATGAGAAGAAAATACTTTTTCTAATGTGTGGAGTTGTATGTGTGGAAGAATGTGTGCTAAATTATTTAGCTAAGCAGAAAATAAGAGAGCCCAGATCTGCACAAAGTGCTGTGTATCTGGAGATCAGAAGCACTTACTTTCTTTTCTTCTCCCAGTATTGGATAGAGATGATGAATTGCTGTCATAATGCAAATCTGAAATATTTTCTTGCTTAAAATCTTTCAATGACTTTTAACACCAAATGGCAAATATTGTTCTAGTATTTATCTTGTAGTTTTATTTTTGTCCACATATTTTGTCCTTGTATATACATTGTTTCATATATGCATCTTTCAATAGTATTTTTTGCCCAGGAAGTTAATTTTTAATTTTAACTTTGTAGTTTAGTCCAGATGCAGTTATAATCAGAATTAGAACTCACTCCATGTGAATTGAGTAAGTGGAGATCAAATGTATCTGACTAGAGAAATTTAAATAATGTAAAATGTTGAGTTCATATTTATTGTAAATTCATTTGTACTAATACCAAATGGTATGCAGTATGATTATGGGGATAATTAACTTGCTAAAATGATTTCATAGTTTTACTTGAATAAATAATGAGTTTAGTATTGCAAGGAAAAGATCAGACTAGAGAAATGAGGCGGGACCAGCCATAGTGATTGTTAAAACATTTTATTAAGTCATAGTAATTCAAACATTTTAGTACTTTTGAAAGAATAGACTGAGAAATAGAATAGAACAAATCATACATAAACAAGGCTTAGCATATAAGATTATTTAATTTGTGATAAAGGAGACACTTTTTGTTAGCAGGAAAACAGAAAATCAATAAATGATAATGGTTACACTAGAAAGCTACATGAGAAAAAATTAAATTTTGGTATATACTTTCTCACCACACAATAGATAGCAAAATAATTTGAGAAGAAATTAAAAGTAAAGATTTGAATCAGGACACTTTCTTCTTTACATGCAGGATTCCATCACCACAAGACATTTTTAGGGCTTTCCCTTTATAGTCACATTCATCCTCCCTTGTCCTACTATTGTACTTAACCCTTGGAAACCATTAATTTGTTTTCTATCTGTATAATTTTGTCACTTCAAAACTGTTACGTGCAAGGAATCAACCAGTATTTGACCTCTGTAAAATAAACCTCTCTTCCCCACTGAGCATAACGGTTTTGAGATCCGGCCAAGTTGTGTATATCAATAATCCGTTCCTTTTTATTGTTCAGTACTTTTCCCTGGTATAGATATATCACAGCTAGTGAAACCATTCACTTATTGATGGACATTTTAGTTGTTTCCAATCTTTGAAAATATTGTCTTTGTTCTCCTACCTCCCTGAGGGTTACATGAAACATTTTTTGAAATTCCATTTTTATTTATCTGTGGTATTTTGGAGTGCACCACATTGTGTAGCTTTTTTAGTTTTTAAAAATACTATGAAGAATAGATATATAGTTCAGGAGTGAACTCTAGCTTTGATAAATAACAGAAAAAAGATTTTTTTGTGTGTTAATATCACAATTTTTTTTCAACATACAGATTCTATCTGTTTCCAGCTACCATTCCTTCTTCTCCCACTATCTTTTCTTCTGATAAGTCTCTGTTCTTCATCTTGGAGCAGGTCATCTGATGAGGTTCATACCTGAGTTTTCATTTTAAAACATGTACTTGTTCAGGTTCTAAACAGTAGTAGAAAAGGTAGATATATTAGGGAAATTGTTTGACCTACTGAGGGAACTATTTTCCATACTCCAATTATAAATTTTTGAATGTAATACATTTCAATTATTTTTAATAATTGTTCTAATTTTTCTTTACATTTTGAAGTATACAACCAAAGGTCTTATAACAAATATATTGGTAAAGGTGAACCTGCCAACCAGCCTAAAAGAAGCTCTTGATCACCTCTTTCATGCTGTGCTATATGATTAATTACAATGAAAGGTTTCCTCTCCTTAACGAGTATAAGTTTAAAAATATTCTAGAAAAGGTGTGGGTGATAAAGATATGTAGCAAATTCCTGGATTCATCTTCAAACAAGTCACTCCAGATTACACCAATAATTATACTTTCCTTGCATTTTTTTCCTGCAGAGAAATTCTGTAATACATTTGAAGTTATTCAATTCATAATGATATACCAGGGATTTTATAATATAGTAAGGCTATATTCCGTAAGCAGTCTTTGCAGACCACAGGTGTTAATTTATGTCGGCATTAAATTTTATTGTTTATACTTTACCAGCACTGCAGGGCATAGTGTACTCTTCAATGGTGAATTCATCTGAAACCACAGAATTAGAAAGAGTGAAGACAGTGAGTGATAGTCACATGAGCAATTCATTGTTAATAGACTGCGTAAGCTAAGAAAGTGTGAAGCACAGTTATGGAGCCAATAAAAATGACTTACTTCTATACTACGCCATTTGGGATTGGTGGAGGGGGAGGAAAAGGAAGAGGAAATTGGGTTTGGATTTAGAATTGAGGGTCTGGTTTCCTGATGGAAAACTGTGTTTATCATTGGGACACCTTATAACGCTGTCCACAGTTGTGTTTTTTCCATTGGCGTTGTATCTTCCTTTTTAATCTTTCCTAAATCCAAGAAGGAGTTAAGCTTTAACAGTAGCAGCATGCTATGATACTGCTAGGTTTCTAATTGCAGTCACAAGAAAATGGAAGAGTGTGTGTGTGTGTGTGTGTGTACACGCTTCCATTTATATATATATATATAAACAAAATTTCTCAATATGTGTGACATTACCCAAGACACAAGTCAAAAATAGTACTTATGTGCCTTAATGCTTTATAAGAGTGGTTCTAAGGCTTGTTTAGAGGGCATAAGAGGTTAAGATATAAGAGCTTGCTTATTTGGTAACCACAAACTCACTTTTTAGTCCAGTGAAAGATTATGGAATTAAAACATTTTTTAATTAAAGTAACATTGGCTATAACATTATGTAGGTTTTGGGTGTGCCACCACCAAAAGTCTAATTCCATCTTTCACCATACAGTTGATAACTTTCACCTGATTCTCCCTCCCTTCTACTGCTTTGTGTATTCCCCTACCCCCTCCCTTCTGGTAACTACTAATTTGATCTTATAGTCTAAAAGTTTATTTTTGTTTTACTTAGTTCATTTGCTTTGTTTTTGTATACACATGAGTGAAATCGTATGGCATTTGTCTTTCTCTATTTTTCATTAGGCATAATATCCTCTAGAATTGTGTTGCACATGGTAGGAGTTAATTGTTTTTTCTTTGAGTAGTATTCCATGATGTGTATATATACCATATCTCCTTTAGCTAAGATTGTGGAGTTTTGTTGGCTCTTTACTAGGTTAGTCCTTTTTTTTTTTTTTTTTTACTTTCAAAGCTCAGCATGTTTGAATCCCACTTACCGGTCTCATAATAATCATAGACTTTTACACTGGCTGGTTTCAAATTCTTTACTTGAATGCTTTGTTCCACTGAGAAGGAGAAACTCACAACTTGACTGGTTAGCTGGAGAAATAAGAATACTGAATTGGAATCAAAGTTTAACAGTTACTAGTTATCCTCTCTTTCTAAGACATCATCAAACCCTGTAGATGTGCTACCCATTTGTACCAAAACCTGTGAAAAGAATGGGACATTCTGGGCTTCCCCGGTGGCACAGCTGTTGAGTGCTGGGTTGCAAAGCTGCCCGCAGCCTCTACAGCGCTGGTTCGATCCCCGGCTGCCGGGCGAGGGTCCCACATGGCAAGCAGACCTCTCCTGCCGCCTGCTGCTCCCCTCAGCAGTGTACTTCATCAGTCTGCCTGTTCTGCTCTCCACTCTGGCTCTGGTGAGTTCTCTCACCCTCCCGTGCTTCTGACTGTAGCCCCCCCAGTGCTTGTATAAAAAAAAATAAAAAAAAAAATCTTTAAATAAAAAAATAAAAGAATGGGACATTCTGAGACTTGGATAACACTCTTCAAGATAGATAAAAGGAACGTGAAAGAGACAGTTTTGTAGACTGTCACATGTACTAAATTGAACCTTGTTGACCAGTTGAGGCTTCCTGTCTCCTTTTGACTATTTTCTCCTTTCTTATCTTTGTGGAAAACAGTATTTGGATTCTGGTTTGGCTTATTGGAAACTCTAGTATTTCTTTCAGACCTAGCAGAGTCACAAAGAATCTTACCTTTTCAAAGTAAATCAGCACATGGTTGGTGTTCACTTCTGTTCTTTGAATCTCAGGACTGTCTTGAAGCTGTTACCCAAGAGAATGAGCCAGAGATATGGGATAAGGAAATTTCAGACAGAGTAATTTTCAGGTATTTGTGATATAAATGGCTGCTTAGAAACATCCAGACTGCTAATCTTGATTTCTTTGGAAATAATAGTAATAATGATAAAATAATGATAAATGATAGTAATACAGTAGACCCCTCCTCACCATATGTGGTGTTGCTTTCCATGGTTTCAGTTACCCACAATCAGATGTGGCTGAAAATATTAAGTACAATAAGAGATTGGGGGAGAGAGAGATCGAGATCATTTTCACATAACTTTTATTTCAGTATATTGTTATAATTGTCTTATTTTATTATTGTAGGCATGTATGTATTTGTTGAAAAAAACATAGTATATATGGGATTTGATCTGTAATTTCAAGCATCAATGAGGGTCTTAGAACATGTCCCCCACAGATAAGGGGGGACTAGTGTAATTGTTAAGCCCTTTCTCTCTCTCTCATGTTCCATGTATGTATACACAGATATAAGTGTGTTATATATATCTATACATGGTACATAAAGCTGTATACACATACACACATATGCATAGTATATACGTATACACATATGCTATACATAAGAAAGCAATTGTGAAGGAGTTGATCTCTTGGAAACTGCATCAATACAATAAAATTGACAAGCATAAATATCAACATTTATCATGACTTTGTTATCTGTAAAAGATTTAGACTTTACCTTTTTCACAGATGCTTTTACAGGTATGAAGCCTGATACCATCTTCACGTCAACAATGACCATATTAGAGCTGGGTCGTTCTCCAGTATAACTAGAGAGTCAAGGCATAGGCACAGGCACTTAAATAAAAGTCTTTAGAACTCATTCAAGACAGAAACTTCCTACTACTACTACCACTCAGTTTCTCCATCTGCCCTATTTGTCCTCTGCTGTGATTGTTCATAACCCGTAACTATGAACTCTGCAGGAATGTCAACATCATATTCTCAATGTTAAGAAATTTTTCTTATTAATAAATATTGCAAGAATTCCACATTCATTATACAGGACTTTGGACAATAGAGTTCTCCCGTACAAGAAAATCACTTTCGCCATATTCAACAGAAGGTATGATAGTGGTTTTGAATTTACCTCATGTTGATATGAATCTGGATTTTTTTATTAGCGTCTACTCCATCACAATCCTTGGGGAGAGTATCAACCTTCAGAGTGAAGGGACTTTTCCCTTCCTTCTTGGGCAGGATGTTATACCTCAGGGATGACTACAACAAATTGAAAAAAAAAATCCTTTATCTTTGCACTCAAATAATCTCTCTTCTAGATGATTTATGCCTTCCCTTAGCACACATTTCTTTTACTGTTAGGAAATTTCAATTTAATTCCTGAGACTTCCCCCTCCCATTTGCAGCATCCCCTGCATCCTGACAGCCTCACCTGGAGGTACACACACCCTGACCCTGATACTGTTGTGCTGTACTCTCCTGGAATCTCTGGTAACCCAACCTCCTGCAGCAGAAGGCGGTTGGCATTGTCTACTTGGAATTCTTCAGAGAAGGTGTTTGAAGACTTGACAGTGACTGTTGCTGCTTTCTCTTTTTTAGTGAAAGTTATTGCTGCATATTTGGAGAGGGCTTGGAGAGCTACTATTGTATCCTGGAAAAAGGTGGGTACAGAAATAATAGGAGAGGAAGGGGGTTAGATCACACCGGTTGTAAAACATATCAACATAAATTTCAATTACATTCAGGCCTGGTTATTAATCATCGACTATTCTAGCTACTTTGGGTCAAATGAGAGGAGATATTTTGGGTCTAATATTGGATAGTCTTAGACTTTGCATTAAAAAGGACTTACGTATTAGGGAAGTAATCTTATAAAAAGTATTGCTTTAGGAAGACTGATCTACTTTACAGTTGAAGGTCCACTAAAGAGAGAAAATATAAGAAACTGTAGATGACAGAACAATAATCCATATATAAAATTTGAAATAATATGACCAGAACCTTTCAGGTGTTGGAGGAATGAGAAAGTATGAATGAAAAATAGTTTTCAGTTTTTCAGCTCCTAGAATATGGTTTGATCTACATATGAACTAATATATTTATTTTTCTTTCTAGAGTCTCTGCACAAACCTGAGTAGAGGAGAAACCTCCATAAGGGTTTTGTTGCTCTGTGATCCATTTCACAATGCGTGATGCCACAGACAGGTCTTTTGAAGATGGGCGAGGCTGGACAGTAAGATAGGCCAGGAGCACGTAAGATGTCATCTCCACTTCGGCAGAAGGAGCCCGGGGTTGAAAATAGAGTGTTTCGGGTTGTTGAAGTTTCCCAGGATGTTGCCAGTGCATTGAGCCATCTTTCAAATGGTAAAGGATACTATTTAAGCTTAGAAAATTGTTCAAAGTCCAATTCATGAATGTTAATTGTAATTAGAGCTCACCCAGTGAATTGATGTAAGTGAAGTAAAAGCATTAAGTCATCACCAATAAGCAAATCGTTGACCAGACAGTAAATTAAGGTTCCAGCAAATTACTTTGTATCTGTTACTTATTTGTGTGATAGTATAAGTTAAGGTATATAGACTCTATAATGTGTAAATTGATAAAATGATCCATGTTACCTAAAATACTTGTGTTAGATCAATGATGATTATTATTATAATACATAAAAAAAAGCAATAATATAATTGCATCATAGGTGGGAACTTAATAGGTCTTCCCCCTTTTGATCACTGGAGATTTTTGGAAGTAAATTAAAAAAATAAAATTAAAAAAAATTCTTTTTTTAATGGAGGTAGCTTTGGCTTACATTATTGATGATATTTTGAACATATAGGTTGTAGCAGCTCTTACCCTCTTTCAGAGCTTCCCTATCTAGTGATTCAAGTAGCTCATTTCGCCTGGCCTGGTTTCCTGCTAGAGTAAAGGCGTAAGCCAGTAATGCCTTTGTATAGACAGAATTTCCTTTGGCCCTTGAGATGGATCTCCATTTCATTTCCAAGCAGAATAGAGCACTGCGGACAACTGGATGCTGTAAAGAAAATGAAAGAAGCAGACTAGTCAGCTATCCCCAGTCTAATCACAGATTAAAAACCACCAGTGTGCATGTGCAACATCACAGTTCTGACCAGAGACTCATTTCCTCTGCAGTCTCCAAAAGGATCTGATCCTTTATGTTCCAGTGTAATATACCAGAATTAAAACAGATGAAAACTGTGACTCATTTCCCTCAGTGATTCATATTTCCATGATTTTTATGTCTCACATTTGTGAGAGAGGTGCAGGGAATGTCCTAGTACATACAGTAACTGGCAGTGGCATCTCCAGCAGAGCAATGGTGACGTAGGCAGAGAGCGTCACCTCATCATTTACTTCACCCTGTAAGGAGCAGAGGCAGAGATTTGCACACTCCAAATATTTTGTAGCCAATGTCAGCTAACTCGTTTCCCTTGGGCATCCTCACTAGAAAGCATCTTATCTTTTACACTTTTATTGGTGCTCCCCCTTCCTTCCCACTTAAAAAATTTGTCTCAGTCACCTTCCCTGACTTATCGTCATATTAGGTGAGAGGGCTGTACACTCTTATTCAGTATAAAAATTACTAACTTATTGCTAGGTTTCAGAGACTTTAGTCTATCATCCATCCTCAAAGCGTGTCACCAGATCTTGAGGCATCAATAGAAGCATCATGGTTCCTGTATCTCAGTACTTTCAGGGACCAGAACAAAACTCAAGGCATTACCTTGATAGCATTGTTCAGTATTGTTCCAGAGCGCTGAAAACAACCGTTTTCCTTTTGCTTCTTTGCGAGCCAGTTGAAAGAGTTTGTGAGGTGTGAGTTTTCCACAAAGATGTGTGACTGGGCTTGAACAAAGGACTTAAGCACAAATGCAGTGAGCCTGTCCAGCAAAGAAGAGACAGACATATGGACCATTTTATTTTTGAAGCTCAATTTGTACATTGCCTTCAAACATTGGTCAATAGAATTCAATGGAGGGAATTATTCGGGAAATTTGATACTTGAAAGTTGAGTATTCTCTTGTTTGTCATGTAGATATTGGAATCTCTTTCTAATCTCTCAGCTTTATTGGTTTCTGCACAGTTGATGTTTTTAACATTACTTTCTCATGAAATGTTTGTTGGAGCCTCTGTCTCCCCAGCACCAAAATGGCTGTTTTCTGAATGATTTTACATTATAATCTCTTTCTGTTCTTTCCCTCCGCTCCTCTTCTAATGCAATATGGAAGCTTATTCCTCTACCATTTCACTTATTTTTACTTTCTGCCTTATATTTCCACTTTAGGAGATCCTACTTCACTGCTATCTTCTATAGTAACAGAGCAGGTGAGCTTTCACAGATAAAATGGTGAGGTCACCCAGGAGAGATGATATCTATGTAGATTTTTAAAGGATTTAAAGAAATTTTAAAAATTTCTGTGAAGGAACTCAAGGTAGCAGAAATAGCCATTCCCAGAGTTTTGAAATATAATGGATCTACAGAGAACATCTGGAATGAATTATCTTACCAAGTGCTTCCCTCACTTCTGCCATCATCATCCCCAAAGGAACTGTATGAACCATCACTGTGCTTGTAGTTCAGCTGTCTTTGGTACCCTGTAGAGGAAGTTTTCATAGATTTATTACATAGTAGAGACATTTGAGAATTAGTTTTTTTTTCTTGAAAGCTTGTTAAGGAATTATAGGTAACTATTATTTTATTAAGATGTCTCCAAGACATCTTGATGATATAATTGATGATATAATTGAATTTTCTGGTTGTATAGTAGAGCATTTTATTGTTTATCACAGAAACAATGACTATTATATCTTTACAAAAGGATGCTAACTTGGGTACACTGAAGTAGATATTTAAGGACACAATAAAGGTTCTCTTTTTTGGGGTACTCTCTCACCACTGATGAGGTGATCGATGGCTTTGGACTTGATCGTCTCCGTTAGCTGTTGTGTCACATTTAGATAGTTCAGAACATAGATGTTGGGAGCAAAAAGAATCATATTCTGCTCTCCACAGCCAAAGGGCATCTCAATAAGATTCTGAATATTTTGCATTGCAGAGCCTAGTATATCACCTGGGAATGAAAGATATTTAAAAGAAATCAAACACAGAGCTGATCATGTTGGTATAGGAGGGTGACCAGTGAGGCCAAATCACATGTAAAGGAAAAGACAAGTATAAGAAGTGAAGGAAAGCAAAGAATAAAAAGGAAAGAGGAAAATGAGAAAAATAAAATAGATGGTTCAAGGATGGAGAAAACTGGAAAGAAACTGAATGGCAGCTTACATTTTTTTTTTTTTATGAAGTACATGTCTGATAGAAACCATTTTCAAATCTATTAGGAAGCTTACCACCTAGTTAATTTCTTGATATGAGGGCACAGAGGGAGGACCCTTTTACTTTTCAGAGGATATCAAGGTATATAACATATGGCACATCTACTCAACCCCCCTTTTGACTGATACACAATACAACCTTCAGCTTAGTGCTCTTTCTCTCAATCCATTTTAGAATCAGGAACCTCATTGACCACAGAAGATGAGACCCCATGCTCTAGAACTACAGAGATGAACAGCTGCTTCCCTTCAGCTGGGAGACTCACCCACAACTGAATATGTCGCCCTGGCAGAGCCTTCAACTATACTGGAAGGAAGTTTTAGTGACAGTTTTTCAGGTACTCCATTTTCTAATGAAAGAAGACAAACATGTATATAAGGATGGGGGAAACGAGAGAAATGTTATATTTTCATTTGAATTATTTTCCTCCACACAATCCAGATTCTACCTGTCATTTCTCTTGATCATTATATAACTCTTTGATGCAAACCAAATTTTTCCAAACACCATGATTCATCTCACAGTGAAGTTCATAAATCATGTTTGTGCTAAATTTCTAAAGTCTTTCTTGTAGTGTACATCTTATGGACTACTCATTTCCTTCACTTCATCATTTATATTAATTTTCACTATTTGTGTTTTTAAAGAATTCCATAGTATTAAGTGCTTACTATGTACCGTGTGGTCATGTTATTTAGTGCAATGATGTAACCTTTTTCAAAAGAAATTTCCTGACTTTGTAGAACTTTCACCTTAATGAGAGAAATCAGATAACAAATAAATATTTTGTATGGTAAATACCTATAGTCAGAGAGAAAATTAGAGTGAAATAAGTGTTTACAAAGGGAACTATTAAGACAAGGTGAATCAGGAAGTGCAGTATGTAGAAATGAGGCTCCCTACCAAATAGTTCACTGGTGAAAATATCATAGGTGACTAGAGACTTTAAGTAAGTCAGGGAGTGAGATCTATAGATATCTGGGGGAAGGACTCCAGGAAAGAGGAACGAAAGTGAAAAGACTGCAGAGATTGGAGCATGTAGGTGTGTTCCAGGAGCAGGTAAGGAGACTAGTGTGACTGCAGCAGAGTGAGTGAGGGGGAAGGACAATTGGACATGAAGTCACGGGGCAGCAAGAATTTGTGGGTGACATTAGATTCATGGACTTTGAGGAGCATGGGACCACACTTGGAGGTTTGGGGCAGAGGAGACAGCATGATATGACCTAATGCATTAAAAAATCACTCTTGCTGTAGGGGAGCAGGAGGAGGTGATCAGAAGACACAATGAGGTAGTTCAGGAAAGACCCTGCCAAAGTAGAAGTGGACGTGGTGAGAAGTGGGAAGATTCTGGATATAGTGTGAAGGTGGAGTCAACTCGATTTGAGAAAGGATATGGTGTGGAGTATAAGAGAAAGAACACAATAAAGGATGACTTCAAGGTTGCTATCTCAAGCAAGTAGAAGAATGGAATTTCCGCCATGAGAGACAGAGAAAATTGGGGGAACAGAGGTTGGTGGAGACCAGCGGAGGTTCAGTTTTGAACATGCTAGTTTTGAGATGCCTGTTAGATCTACAGACCTGTAAGTGGAGATGGCAATTGGGCAGTTGAATACATGAATCTGGGTTCAGGAAAGAGGTGTGTCCCAAAGACGAAATTTTGTGGTCTCCAAAATGAAGTTATTAAACTTCTGTGATTAGATGAGACTACCTAGAGATGCTTATATAGAGAGGAAATCTGCACCGTGATGATTCACAGTGATTCTAGATGATGCAGAGTTGAAATTTTAGTGGTAATTTTATTATATTAATGGTGTTAGTAAAACATTAGTTTTCTGTATATACTATTGACCTGAAGTTCTTTTTAAAATAACATTTGGGGAGGGAGGTAGAGAAATACATGTTTTTAAAGTGTAGTAAATGATGAACTGACACTGGATCCCCACACTCTTTAGACATACAAGACAGGGGTGAAAGTCTGAAATTCCAGTTCTTTTCTCTGCCCTGGAGCAAAGATATAAGCATCTTTAAAATATTGATTGAATAGTAAATAGTTCTAGTGCCACACAGATATTTCAATATTTTGAGTGTTATTTAAGACGTTTTGGAACCACAGATTTGCTGGAAAAAATATCACATCCTGTAGCCTTCAGCATTATTCCTCATTATTAGCCAAGAGCTTTAAGTAAGTCTTTTAATTTCTCACTGCCTTCCTAAAGAAAATTTCGTTCCTCACCAAATGGTCTTTGACTTGCACATGGGAGAATATTCAAGTTTGTGTTTTTCCTTTTTTTATAGCAAAACATTCCACAGCTACAAACTTCAGCAAGTGACTTAACATGAGAATTTTATCTATTTTGATGCTTACCTGATGCACAGAGCATTGTGTTGAAAGTTTCCTCCCTTTCTATTCCTTCAGCCTTTTCAATGAAAGAGAAAAAGTGAAGAAATAAGATAATATTAATGAATAGAAGAGAAAAATCAATCACTTTAGAGTAGAGGAGAAAATGTTAGTGAAAAATATATCCATGTTCTAGGAATGAAATGTGACTGTCCCAGTAATATCAGATGATGCTGTAATATATGAGGTCTCTAGGTCAGAGGAAATATGCCTGCATACCTCAATTATTAGCGGCTTGACTACGGTATCCTTCTGTGCAAGTGCTGGGACTTGGGGCACCTCATTGCCACACATTTCCCGAGACTGGAGGGCTTCTGCGGTAGCTGTGAAATTCACCTTTCCTGGGGAATAAGTTTCTTATGGAGTCAAATAGCAATTATGTAGTAAATGGTTTCTTATTTTTAAATTTCCCCAATATATATAGTGATTTTCTTTCAGTGAGTTGAAGCAGGAGGAAAAAAATATATATATCTGGATCAGACTGGAAAGGAAATCATTATAACATAAAAAGTAGGATTTGTCAACAACTTTAACACTCACCTAGTGACTTTGGAATCACAGCCCAGGACACAGTTTTCTGTCCATTTCTACAGATACAGTGAGATTCTTCATTCTCCTCTACTGGAACTGCTAAGAAGGCAGGAGAGCCCTCCAGCTGTACGCTGACCTGTCCCCCACAGGTTGGAGAAAAAAGACAGGCAGAGAGGATCAGTGATAGGAGAAAGAATTTAAAGGGATACTGCCTAATAATGGAGAGGCTTTGAAGAATTATTCAAACAAGGAAAATCCCATCAAATATTTTGTGGTTTAGATTTTTCCAATAAGGTAATTGAAAAATCAACTAAAATTAAAATAAATGTCCAGGATTTAAGCTTGTGCCAACAAAAGGAAGAGCTATTTTCTTTAGTCAGAGTGAAAAAAATGAAGCAGTTAGGTAGAAATAATGCTTGATTCAGGAATACACAGGAACTCTAGAGTCCTAGATGAATGTAACCTTACTATCTTGGATCTGCCGGGTAGCTTTGTTCCTAGTACCTATTCCATTCCAGAATTAGGCACATCATATTCCATTATGATTTGCTAGATTACCCAGGAGACCACAGTATGAATGGTGATTGTGCTCCTTCCTTCTACTTTTGCTCACTTGCAGAGAAATGCCCTTACCCGAATGCAGTGGGGCAGATAGTTGAACACTGTGGCTTTGAGCATGAAGTCTTCTCCTCGAACCACAGAGTAGGGGAGAGTGAGTTCCAGGAAGAAGGGCTGGAAGGCTTGAAGAGAGATGATGGGGGAGAGGCCGAACCCGGTAGTGTTAGATAAGCAGAGAGCTCTGGCCTTCCACTCTGTGATGGTGTCAGGGATTTTCATTGCCAACTCACTTCTACCTGATACACTTGTGAAGGGAAAAAGAAGAGAGTGCATGAATCCCCCACCACATATTTCACTTTTTTTTTTTTTTTTTAAGCGTGGATCATTACTAATCATCAAGAATGATAACTTAGTAACCTAGTATAATAAATGTTAAATTTGATGTAAGGTTTGTTATTCCTAGTGAGGTCTCTGGAATTTTTTTTCTTTTTAAGGATGAGGGTAGCTTCCTGCTTTCTATTATTTTACATATCTCAGGACCGAATTAGACAACACTTGCATTGTTTAGTCATGAGATTAAGAAACTACAAACCTGGGGTCTCCCTGCTGGTGCAAGTGGTTAAGACGCTACCTATGAAGTTTTCGGCAGCCACTCCAGCATGAGTTGGAGCCCCGGCCAGGGAGCTACTCACATGGCGCAGCAGACCTCTCCTGTCTTGCCCTCTGCTCCCATCAGCAGTGTATTTAGTCAGTCTGCCTGTTCTGCTCCCTACTCTGTCTCTGGTGAATCCTCTCACCCCCCACACCTCTAGCTTGTGCCCCAGTTCTTGTATGCATAAATAAATAAATCTTAAAAAAAAAAGCCACAACTATGAACCTAAATACTTGCCAGGAAAATGTGGAACAGGATGAAAAGGATCAGGAAACCAGGATATCACCAGATTCTTAGAGGAGGATCTAAAACCTCTCCTGAATTAAATTCCAGGCAATAAACAACTTACTCAAGTACCACCAAGTCCCAGATCCAGGTCTCAGGGAAATACTTCCGGATTATCTCCTTCTTTTCTTCTTCCCGCTGCAGAAAGTTTCTGCTCACATATCCCACAGTATTGCTTGATGATATAGAACCGAGTCCGAGTGGGGAGCCTAGGCCTGCTGCGCCTGGTATTGAGCCTGGCGGGCCTCCTGCGCCTGGTATTGCGCCTGGCGCGTATGCTGGGCCTGGTGGGAATCCTGGGCCTGGCGGGTCTATTGCGACTGGCATTGCGCCTGGCGCGGCTGCTGCGCCTGGTATTGCGCCTAGCGGGATTCCTCTGCCTAGCATCGGGATTCCTCCGCCTAGCATCGGGACTCCTGCGCCTGGCGGGACTACTGCAATAGAAAAATAAAATTCAGGAGCTTATTTGTTATCATTGATTTCTTTTAGCTACTTTGTTTCTCATGAAGAATAAGGTCATTTACTGCAAGGAATGTTTGTTATTGGAACAATTTAACCTTCCCACTTGTTATTTTGTTCACTCATCCACTTCTATAGGGAGGCGAACCCTCTTGCTTCATTAAATAGTCAAGAGGTGAATGCATTTTTTTGTAGAAATGAAAACAAATGTAGTTCTCCCTAAGGTGATTATTCAACTAATGAAAGGAAGAATAACAAGAAATTTAATGTACCAAGTATCGCTTTTATACTGAAATGGGTCACATGTTCTTCATTTGCAGTGAGAATCCACCAAAGTTTCTATAGTAAGAGGATTTCAGGAATGATTAAAACAATGAATGAGATATGGAGACCTAAATAATAAGATTCAGTAAAGTATGGGTTATAAACAGCAGAGACTCATTAATACAGAAAACCATCCTTTAATTGATCAGAAGATACTTTACCAAAGCAAAACATAAGGCCACCATCAAAGATGAGACACAGAGGAGAACAGAGAAGGCATTCCAAGGAGATAGCTACTCAGGCACACACACATAGGTGGGAAGGGATGTTCCAGGGGGTAGTGATAAACTTACCTCTCTAAAATAGAATTTCTAGTTTGAGGGGTGTGTTTAACATAGCTGAGTGAATAGTAGGTGCAGTTAGGCACTGTGGAGGTTAACACAGATACATTCGATCTGTTAAGGGTGGAGTTAGTTTGATTAAAAAAAGATCCAGAAATCAGAAGATAAAGATAATTTATATTTAATGGAGTTGGACATGCTCTTTTAAAACCTTAGCTGTGATAAATCTGTGAATTCTAGGGGAAGTGATTATTTATGAGAAATAAATGACATGATAAAAGCAATGTTTAAGGATGATACCTCTTTCATAGTATATAGGACAGATTGAAATTGAAGGAGACTGGAGGCAAAGAAGGTAAATTGGGAGGTTTTTAAGTAATTTGGATATGAAATAATGAGGGATGGGATTAAGTTGGTATAACTGAAAATGAAAAGAAAAGTTTGGATAGGTGATAAATACTAAATGCAAACTTGTAGAATATTACAGACTATTTGGAATAAGAATGTAATGGTGGTGCTGAGTCTTCATGTTTTCTGTGTCATTCTATTAGCATGCTTTTTTTGAAAGATAGACTTGGTATAAAGAAGGAATATGAAACTAAAGAACAGTGCTTTTCATTTTTTTTTTTAACAAGAAGTATGCCATTAAATTGAGTCCTAATTACATTTTTACATTTTATACTGATAATACCTCACTAACTTTGGTATTGTTATTCTGACTTTGGATAGGAAGAAGTTGAGCCTCCAAAGGTTAAATGAGTCCGCAAACTTTTAGTCACATAAATCATACCAGATAGGGATATAAGAACATGCTCCTGAGCTCTTAACATAGGATTCTTTTTTCACTATCTAGGATTTTTCTTTCTATTCAGGAATATTCTCATTCACTTCTTTGATTTCAACTAGAACTTTATTTTACTACAGTAAATCTCTTTTATTTTATTTTATAACTATTTTATTTTATACCTGGTTTCTTAATAGCAAGTAGAATTGGTAGAGATTCAAGCACACCAAGGGAAATATCTCTCCACCTGATAGTAGTAGAAAATAATACTTGGTGTTCCAGTCTTTTCAACTTTTCCTTATTTTCAGATAAACTTGAAATAAAGCAAGAGGAGACTAGAAGTATATCTGCCAAAAGCTTAATTATCTACTTTGCTCAGTATGTCAAAATCACTTTGATTTCTATGAAAGGATGTAAGAGAAACTGTATCCGTATGATCCTTCCTTTGCTCAGCTTCCCTTGCACTCGACTACTGTCCATCACAGCCATGTGCAAACCTATTCCTTCTTCCCCATGGTTGTAACATTGTAAGGCACACAAAGGCAGAATCACACAAGGTGGAGTCACGAGGTGAAAGCAGACCAGATTCCCTGACTCACTCCTTGGTAGGAAATGATTCTAGATAGCTCTGAACTCACAAGCAGTTTTTGTGCAAGCAATAGTCTGCTGTATGGTTAGCGAATGAGGCCTGAGGGTTTGTTTGTCACTGCGCTATAATCTGTCCTATCTGGACCAACTCAGGTTTTGAATTCACAGTGAATAATGAAGATTGAAAGTAGCAAGACTGTTGAAGTCTAGGACAAATTAGTGCTTGATTTTGATTCAGAGAAAGAGGTTGGGGTGAAGGACAATGATTACTTAAAACTCCTATTTTTTCCAGAGAAAAACACTATTTGAAGAAAATTTATCAACAAGTTACTGCAGAGACACATGATACAATACTTAGGGAAAAAATAACTTTTTATCCCAATCCAACTAAGCAAAGCATCATTTTTCTTTTATTATTCCAGCAGAAAAATAAATCTTACTCTTACCTCCTCCAAAGCCCATTGGGATTCCTAGATACCCTGGAGGGTATGGACAATAATGTGGCTTGCGGATTTTTGAGTTGGTATAAATACTTAATCCTATAGACTGGAAGAAAATTAAATTATTAAAACATGAACTCAAATCTTGAGATGAATATTTTCTTGCATTTAGACTATACTTTCACAGTTATTGATATACATAACTCATATGATCATCATGCTAATTCTACATAAAAGGGAGGAGAGTTATTTTATAAATATGAAAATGGAGTCACAGGAAGTAAAGGTCATCCAGTTAGTGAATGGGAATTGGGATTCCTCTTTCTGAATTTTGTCAGCTGTATGCTGATGCCTCTTTAATTATCTTTTGCATTTGGAGAACAGTGTTTTTAGCATTGGAGATCTGTCTTCTCTTTCTTTCCCTTCCCCCCAACTAAATATAACACACACATACCTGTACATACCCCTCAGAGCTTTATCACAGAGAGTTTTGGTTTGGTTTGGTTTCCTTCAATTTGAAATCATAGTTTGGCATATTGTAGATTTTTTTCTTCAATCTTAGTAAACTCTGCTTTGTTAATTTTTTTTTTTTAGTGAGTATGCTTGTCCCTGAATAGCTGTGCTCAGCTTCCCTTTTATGATTTATCCTTTCTTCTTTCCTTTCTCTGCTTCTTTTAACTATCTTGCATCTCTGTATTGAAAACACACATGCTGATGTCTACAGTAGCCTGATTCCTAGAGTCCACCTGTTGAACTTGGTCACATAGCCACAGGTAAATACTATTTGCTGGGCTGCCTCAGAGAAGAGGGGAAGCTGCAGAACTCTGAGTGATGTCAGTGATGGTAGGAGTGGGATAAGGAGAAAGAAGTCAGAGATAAATGTTTAAAGATTAGATAGTCAGCTAGTAAACCTACAAAGTCTTCTTTCTCTCCATCCCAACCGATTTATGGTTCTAGAGGTAAGAAATACATTTTTTTAAGCATGCTAACATTTCTAATCCATATTTTGCTAATCTTTTCTTAATGAAAGGTTAGTTTCAGTTTTCCTGAAATTTTAGTGCACTGAAGGTGCTGATTATTTACTCATTCAACATGTACTATGCAAATGACTGAGATAATGGCTGCCAGTAGCTACCTACCTTTCCATGGTTACCAGAGGCACTATGGAAAATGTTTTCATTTTTCTCACATAACAGAATCGAATCACTCAAAGGGAGAATATGACAGTGATAACTAGCTTAGGCGTCAACTTGGTGAAAGCTGGGGGCCCCCAAAGTATATCCCTCACTGGTAAAATACCAGAGAAATTAATGGTTGACTAGCTGTATGTATACAAAGTTCACTATATCTGTGAGATTTCAATATTTTTCCACAAATCATAGCTTTGTTTGGAAGGAGCAGAGAGGGATGGAGCAGGAGCAGATTCTAGAGCTTAGAAGTCTGTTCTCCATTTTCATGAAGACTTAAAAATCAACTTTGGCTTTGTTTTTAGAAAGAATAACAACCTGAAAGATACTGTAAATATCATCCGCAGCCATGTCCTGCCCTGCTGTATTAGAGAATCCATTGCGATACAAGTTTTCTGGCTTGATGCAATCTTCCTGATCCTCATTCAGAAAATCTAGATGTACAAAAAAGGGAGCCGTCTGCATCTTTTGTTGTAGCAAATTATAGACCTACAAAATCAAGAGATTAAAGGGAAAATTATTGTTTATATATTTTTAATTTAATGTGTGATAATGTTCAATACAAGATTGGAAAGATCATTGTGTTCACTTACTATCCACATGCCAACATTATAAAGACACAGAAAATCATGGGATGATATCAAAATTTCTGGATTATAATCCTCTTGTACAAAGGAAATATATAAATAAAAAAAGGAATGAATTGATCTGTGTCTCAGAGACCTTTTTGTTTGAATGAGACTAAAATCCATGTTTTCTGTCTTGGGGACCAAATGCCTACTTTTAGAAGAAAGCAGAAAAGGTAGACAGTACAGAGAAACATAATGAGAGAAGAAAAGCCCCTCATAATCTCATCACCCAGAGATAACCTCTGTAAATATTTGATTAATTTCCTTTCCCCTTTTTTTTATATGATTTAGCTTCTATCAAGTTTTCAGTTACTATTTTAGGATCAAGTTTAGCTTGAGTTAAAACTAAGTGCAGGGGCAGCCTAGAAATAAGTCAGTTCCAATTCAGTTTTTGCTTGGAGCTTGGTATGAGGCAATGTGCTTAGTCTTACTGTGTTTAAGCCATGAAACAGTGAATTTGATGAAGACCTCCTGATCTGCCTGCTGCCTCTCTAATTTAAGCTCCTTTGATAACCTCCTAACTGTTTCCATTCCTTCATTCTTGCTCCCCTACTCTGAACAGGATCTTCCTAGTAGATAAATTTAAATTGTCACTCTCCTGGTCAAAACTCTTCATTGATTAACCTTTAAGTTTATGGTCAACTCCCAACTCTAAGCTAATAGAACTCATTATATTCTTACTTCCTTTCCATCCCACCTATATGTAGCCTCTCTCATCATCCTCTCTTACCACTGCTTACTAGGTCATTATCATTTCCTTTTCAGAATACTCCAGATTTATTCTGTCATCAAGACCCTTTGGAATGTTATCTCTGTTCATTGTAGAGCCTTACCTTGCCCCTTTAGTGGATATTGATATCTGTAAGAAGACACCCCTAATCACGATATCAAAATTGTTACTCTTTTTTTGTCTTTCTCTCAACATCCTTATCGAAATGAAATTATTGTATGTTGATATGTTTTTGTTTGTTTTGATACCTTATAAGACTCTTAAGTCTATAATGGTCAAAGACTTCATTTGAATTGCTTACCATTAGAACTCCTATTCCCAGATTAGTATCCATCTGTAGCCAAGACACAGTGAATACTTAATAACTAATGGGCCATGAACCCCGTAAATGTACCACCTTTTTGAAAGTGCTTCATTAAAAGAAACATCTTTCAAAGTCAAGTTTGAATGGAAACTCTTTTTCTACACATAATACTAGTGAGCAAATGCCTGGACTATAGGGGGAAAATCGGGCATTTCAAATAACAGCCTTGAAATTTAGTATATTAGGAAGCAAAAGTGAATGAAATTTGGCTTTAATTCCACCTTTAAAATATATTTTTCCTATTTGGTTCCTTTATATTCCTTTTATAAGTGAAACCATCTGATATTTTTCTTTTTCCTTCTGGCTTATTTCACTGAGCATTAGTCCTTCTAGCTCCATCCATGTTGCTGCAAATGGCGTGAGTTTATCTTTTTTGATTGCTGAATAATATTCCATTGTGTATATATACCACATCTTCTTGATCCAGTCATCTATTTTTGTGCATTTGGGTTGTTTCCAGGTTTTACCTATTGTATATAGTGCTGCAATAAATATAGGGGTACAGGTGGTCTTTTGAATGAATGTTTTTGTGTCCTTTGGGTAGATCCCTAGGAGTGGAATTGCCGGGTCATATGGTGGTGCCATTTTTAGTAGAGTGAGGAACCTCCAGACAGCTTTCCATAGTGGTTGGACCAGACATCAGTGTAAAAAAATTAATATCAGTACAAAACACAACAAAGCAAAAACAGACAATTATAAATCAGAGACATCCTGCAGGGGAGGAGGAGGGAGAGGGATCAGAGGGAGGAAGGGAGGAGAACGGGACTGTGGTGGTGGTACACGGGTGCATTAGGGAAGGAAATTCTATGGGAACTCCACCTGAGAGGGAGGGGGGAAGCAAATATTGTTTAAAAAATTAATCAATTAATTAAAAAATAAACTATCACCTTATTAACATATAAGAGGAAGGGTTTACATTAAGATTTTTGTGTTGCTTATAACTGTATAACAAAAATATATTGTTTTAAAATCTTAATATATATATATATTTCTACAGCTGCTTAATCTAGCCTATTTATTCACAAGTTAAGGTGATAATACCTTCAAGAATTATTCGTTCATTAAAAATTTGTAGAGCATCTTTTATACATCAGCACAGGGATTATACTGGTGAACAAAACTGCTCCTTTATAACAGAGAATTAAATGATATGATATATGTAAAGCTCTTTGAGTAACTTCTTTTGTGGAACTGAGCTGATTCCAACTTCAACATAACATACTGGATTATGCCTGACACTCTTACAACTTTGCAGTTGTAAGTTCCAACTGCCAATAATGGTCTTACCTACGCATTTTCTATGTGCAAGACTGAAATGGGACTCACAATTTCAGGTGAGAGCTCAGCTTCAGGCTTCATTAGCAGCACACTCTGGTCAACTGCACGGAGGCCGCAGAGGGAACGAGGGGAGGCTGTGACCTTCAGGTTGGTGTCTGAGGCTGGCAGGCCCTGGGCTGAGGAGAAGCTCAAGTTGACCTGTAAAGAGGATATGATTATGGTGGCAACTCTTGTAATTATAGCAGTCTTAAAATTCCTTCCTATACCAGGTAAACACTAGTCCCTTTTTTACTTTTACTTTTAAACTTTTTTATTGAGATAACATTGCTTTATAACATTACATAAGATTTGGGTGTGTAGTATTTTGGTTTGGTAACTATATACATCATGTTCATCACCAAAAGCCTAGTTTTTATTCATTATCATAGATTTACCCACCTTCTAGTCCTCTTTCCCTCTGGTAACCATCAGTCTCTTCTGTGTCTAAGAGTTTGTTTTTGTTTTGATTGCTTCTTTTATTCCACATATAAGTGAAATCTTTCGTATTTGTCTTTCTCTTGTGCCTTATTTCACTTTGCATTATGTTTTCAAGGTCCATCCATATGGTCACAAATAGCAAGGCTTCATTTATTTATTCATATATAGTTATATGTATTTACATATGTATATATAACATGCATATGCATATAACTATATCTTTATATTAAACTATTGTTTATATTATTTATTTTACATTATTTTACATATTTAATATAGTAGATTACTAGAGTAGAACTAATCCTTTCTATATTTCCCTCTCTTCATTAACTTTAGAACAGGATTAAAGATAAATCTGGCTAGGCACTGCAATTTAATCACCTTTGGAATAAACTGAAAATGTATTTTCAGATAACACAAGTGTCCCACTCCTTTTATAATTGGTGAAATATAAATCGACAAGGATCACACTGAAGCAGAATGCTGAGTGGGAATGAAAACATACATGCTAACAAAGATACATACCCCACTGCAGCTGACCTATCTCCATGCAGCATTTTTGTAATGAATGTGTGTTGTGTGCATGCACAGTGAAACATCACACTCCACCTCTGAGAGCAGACAACTGAGGTCTCCTCCAGTTGCTTGGCTGAGACACCTGACATTATACAGCCATGTAAA
Source organism: Talpa europaea (assembly GCF_964194135.1). NCBI lineage: Eukaryota > Metazoa > Chordata > Mammalia > Eulipotyphla > Talpidae > Talpa > Talpa europaea. The sequence goes on along the minus strand of NC_140083.1, from coordinate 68,085,263 downwards.
ACTGTTTATCAGAATCAGGGATTAATCAAATCATTTACAAGTTAGATAATCTCCTAAGAGTTAGTTGGTTGAAAAAATTCAGAGAACCATGAAAGATTGTACACAATCTTTTCAGAGATTCAGTTTTATTCAGCAAGCAGAAATTTGCTGGTAAGTGAAATCTATTGGCTGCTTATATTTATTCTATTTCTTGAGTAGAATATGAATTTTATTTTATAGTCAAATATAAAATAATTTAGAGTTTAGTTACTAACTCTAACTATGTACCATTGGGTAACATTCTAGATTCTTGATTTCATTGATTAGATTGGTATGAAATGTCAGGGAACATAGTTAAAAAGTATTTTCTTTGGGTTGCTGAATTTAAGATAATCTTGCTATGTGGTCTGCCGAATTAAGTAACAGCTTGGATTCATGTTTCATGGGGCATATTATGAAAAAATAAATGATTTACATTAAAGATGCAGTAGTATTCATCTCCACATAGTTTAATGTTAACAAAACACTGCTTATAGAGAATTCCATTTTAAACATTTGTCTTTATTTTTAGAAAATTTAAGTCTACTAAAGAATATGTTTGTGAATATCCTTTTCACATGAACAGGTGAGTTTTTTGGGATTAACCAAGAATTAGCTATATTAGAAAATATAAGACATTTTCTTATATTGCAACCAAAAAAAGAACTTTAAGGTCTATTTGGAGAGTATGTGCCTATCTGTATTAATCATTTTTATCCCTGAATATATATTGAGTTAAAAAAATCACAGGCAATTTAAGCTGTTAGGTAACATTGAATGTATTCATGAAATCTGTTATTTTTAAAGTAAGAAAGTGGTATGTAAATTTTAAGTAGAAGACAGCTTTTCTGTATCCTAATGAAGATTGGGAAGTAATTTTAAAATATATTGTTTTGAAGGAACACGTGAATCTTTACTCATATTCTCAGCCCACTCTTTGCTATCATTTTATCAGGATGTGACTTCTAGGGTCCTTACTTTTTAACTTTATCTCTTCCATGGTAAAATAAAATAGTCAACTTAAAACAACATAACTCTTTTTCTATATTACTTAGTTTTTCATAGCTTAGCTCTACCTCTGACCAATGATAAGTTAAAGGATATTTGACTTGAAGTCATTGAATATAATATCCATGGGATTCTGTGTGGAAGTGGTGTGATGTTGCACAAGAATATTCATGTTTTGCACTAGACCACAGTGGAATGAGTAAAGTGTGCTGAAGGATGTAGCATTACATAGCCATTCCATGTTTTAATAAACAACTAAGGGCACTGGTGCTCTAAGTATGAATCTCTTTTAAGTTGATAGTAACCACACAAATAGAACTGCTTTTGACACCTATACAGGTTTAATGGCATTCCTTATTAAGATAGAATTGAAAAACTGTATCACAAATCACCGTGTACTTTTCTTAAATCATTGTGCACTGAAAAAAAAAAAACTAGTTAAATATAGTTCTTATTGCAGAAATGTCCACTTGCTATTAAATGCATATTGTTTTAATCTCCATAACATCCTTAGGTTATTTAAATACACATTTCTGAAGTCACCAGATCCTACCTGGTTGTTAGTGTTAAGCTTTTGCCAATAGAGAACTAAAAATTACATAAGCAGCTCCAAATTCTGTTGGGATAGGCTTATGGATAGCTCAGTAGACTTCTCATTACAGTTACACGTTCTTTGGAAATAAAAGAAAATCCTGTTTCTAACAGTGTTTGATTTTTATGTTCTCTGCCTTATTAGAATATCCAGACTACATTTCTCGAAATAGGCCACCTATACACCTGTTTTGTATAATCTCTATCTAAATTTAAACTCATGATAACTGGCTAGTTTCTACAGTGGTACACTGGGGTGTTCAGGGGTGTGTTGGGATAAAATTGGTGGCTAAATGTTTGCAAGTCATCTTTAATTGAAAATTTGAGATAAAAAATTTCAAAATTAAGATGATTAAGACTTTATAATGGACTATAAAATCTACCCCAAATTTAAGAAAAAAGAGGAGGTTTAAAAAAAATTGTGCTTATGTCCACCTGCTTTGGATGGTACTACTGGGATCCTGAGGTTATGGCACCACTCTGCCTTCACAGATTTTGGAGGCAAGTTTTAGGAACACTACAATAGGCGGTTTTTAAATGTGTGTTACATCCTTATCTTTCACTTTTCAAAACAGGAGATAAATAAAAAGAACTGGACTAGAAACACTCACCTTATTGGCAAAACAGTTTTCAATCTGCAGTGTCTGCACATCTGCAATCATTTCTCCATTAGGTAAAGTAGTATAAACAAGCAGCTGGGCAGTAGGAGCAATGTCTGATTCCACTTGAATGGAGAAAGAAAATACTCCTTTCACTGGAGAACAGAGAAAGTTCAAAAAGAGGTTCCCAGGTTATTTGATTTATTCACACTTGGCGCATACTGAGGTAAGAAAAATGATTTGCATTTATACCATTGTACGTGTAGCAACGTTCATGAATATCTGATGAGCTAATGCCATTTTTCCTTTAAAGATGTAGGTTAAATCATTCACTTCCTGAGCTTATGTAGGAAAAGAACTGTTAATGCATATCCCTATTTTTAAATTATAAAAAAGATTTAAGTAAGAAGTTAGGAATGAAGAATTTCAGGACGTCTTTAGTTATCTCCACCTGTGGTCTAAATCAACAGATATGCATAAGGATAGTTCAAAGAAGGAAACAACACAGTATTTACCTTAAAGCCATTTATAATAGAAAAGAGATTCAGGAACAGATAATTAGTATATCTCTGATTTTGATAAAAGAATTTCCTATAGTTATCTTAGTGACTGCTTTCCATATGAATCATATAGTGCTTATCCTATGTACCCATTTTTTCTCATAAATGTTCTAAGTTTGATCATTGTAGCATAAATTTCCCTAAAAAGTAGAGCCTATGTTGTATGTTAGTTAAACCTCATTTAAAACAAACAAAAAAAAGTAGAACCTTTTTGTATCTGTGGAAGATCTGAGAGCTGCTTGTAATGACAATACACAATACAGTATTGTCAAATTTGAAATGATAGTACTGAAAATCATGTTAAGGTGGGTTTTTGAAGCAATTTTAAACATTGGCAGGTGTTAATTTTATTAAGAAGCTGTAACAAATGATTGTCTCAGTAGAAATACTGAGAACTTGGACCAAAGGGGACATACAGAATATAAAATGAAAGAAGGAAATTGGACCTATCAAATTGTATAGGCAGGAAACAAGTTTATAAAACAACTCAGCTGTAAACACATACTATTGATATATGTCCTTCATGAAAAAGAAAGGATAATTCGAGATTGGCGACCTGAGTCCAGAGAGCAGAAACATGAACCAAAGAAAATTATTCCTAGACTTGAAATCTAGTTGCCTGCCCAATTGGATGTCAAATTTTCTTGGGACTGAGGACTGTTTTTGTTTTCGAAGTGATTATACCCAGGACCTCACCAGCCCCTAATTTATTTTTTAAATTTTTAAAAAGATTTATTTATGCATACAATAACCGGGGTGCAGGGCCTCCCCGGTGGCCCAGCCAGTTGAGCGCAGCGTTGTGAACTGTCCGCAGCCTCTGCAGCGCGGGTTCCATACCAGCCGGCCAGGGAGAAATCCACATGGTGCAGCAGACCTCTCCTCTGCTTGCTGCTCCCCTCAGCAGTGTATTTCAGTCATTCTGCCTGTTCTGCTCCCTGCTCTGTCTCTGGTGAATTCTCTCACCCTCCCGCACCTCTGGCTTGTACCCTAGTGCTTGTATAAATAAATCTTAAAAAAAAAACTGGGGTACAGACCAGAGGTGTGGGGGAGAGGGGGTGAGAGGATTCACCAGAGACAGAGTGGGGAGCGGAACAGGCAGACTGACTGAAATACACTGCTGAGGGGAGTCCCAGGCAAGACCGGAGAGGTCTGCTGTGCCCTGTGGGTTAGCTCCCTGGCCAGCCATCGAACTAATGCAGCAGTGGTTGTGGATTGCTTCATAGTGATGAGACTTAACCCCTTGTGCCACCAAGGAGGCCCAACCCCTGATTTAAATGATTGAGATGATGGTATTTGGGTTGTTTGTGCTGACAAGAGTTAACTTGAGACTTAGACTTGAGTTAATGCTATAATGAATTGAGACTTTTTGGGGATGATTTTATATGTAGGATGATTTTACATGTAGGATGGGTGTGAATCTTGGTAGCTAGAGGGCAATCTGCCATAGACAGATTAATGGCACCCCAATTATATCCATGTTGATCTCAAAAACTTATGAATATATTTATATAGCTAAAGGGATGTTGAAGATGGAATGAAACTCTGGACCTTGAGATTGGAAGATTATCCTGGGTTATCAAAGAAGGCCCAGTGTGACACAATGATCTTTAAAAGAGGGAGTCAGGAATGTAAGAGAGGGATCTGTTGGCATTGAAGATAAAAGAAGGAACAATGAACCAAGAAATGCACGAAGTCTTTACAAGTTGGCAAAGAGGACACAGATAATCCTCTAGTTCTCCAGAATGAATGTAGATCTATTGATACCTTAATATTAGCCCAGAGAGGCTTTCAATATACAAAATTATAAGATAATAAATTTGTGTGGTTTTTCAGTCAGAAAAATGTGTGGTAATCTATTTCAGCAGCAATGGGAAACTAGTTAAAAAATATATAAGCAAAATTTTTCTTAGGTGATTTTCTGCATTTTAAAATTATCTTAAAAATTTAATTATAAAAATACATTTTATATTTATTATATATTTTACTTTAGGAATAAAATTTAAAATATAAGGATGCTATAAAAAAGAAGAAAAAATTACTAACCAAACTTAAATGCCACCCTTTTGTATCAGCTTTCTCATTTTTTTTAAAGATTTATGTATTTATTTATGTATTTATTTATTTATTTATTTATTTATACAAGCACTGGGTACAGTCAGAAGCACGGGAGGGTGAGAGAATTCACCAGAGCCAGAGCGGGGAGCAGAACAGGCAGAAGGACTGAAGTACACTGCTGAGGGGAGCAGCAGGTGCAGCAGGAGAGGTCTGCGCGCCATGTGGGACCCTCCTCTGGTGGCCGGGGAGCAGCCGGGGATCAAACCAGTCCTGCAGAGGCTGCGGGCAGCTTCGCAACCCAGCGCTCAACCGCTGCACCACCGGGGAGGCCCAGCTTTCTCATTTTTGGTTGACAGGTCTATTTCCTCTAATATAAAATAACTCATCTTGGTAAAATGTTCAAGATTTTACTATATGAGAGAAAAAACAGAATATTCTGAAACCACTTACTGTTTCCTTGTTTAATGGACAACACATGGGTTCCTGATTGAAAGAGTCTTCCATTTGCTTTGATCTAAAAGCAAAGGTAAATACATTCATTATCATGTTAAAAGATACATATGAAACTTCCTTAAACATACTTCCTTAAACATACGTTATACTTATAATGTATAAATAAACTTAACCATTCCAACGCGGAAGTTATTTTTGATCACTAAATCTGTCTTCCAGTATTTTTGTGTAGTATAATTACATAATTTAAATAGCAGACTTGTAATTTTACATTGTTGTACTATTTTACTTGATATTTACTACTTACCGTGAATACCCATATTCCAAATTTGCAAAGAAACAGAATGAAGGCAGATATAAAATATATCTAAGTATCTTCTGTTTTTTTTTTTAAATGTAAAAAACTTAATGTATTTTTAAAAAAACTTAATGTGCCAGGCACTGAACTAAATAATTTAGTTAAAAGATTTTATTTGAGTTGATTTGCATAGTGACTCCATGAAGTGGGTATAAATAGTATATCCAGTATTCAAACGAGATGATTGACATTTCTCTTTATAGATGAGATTAGGTGAATTATACAAGATCAAATAACTGTAAAGCAATATAGCTAAGATTCTTACTGCTATTTTTTATAGAAATATGAAAATATTACTTATAGTTAATGTTTCTATGAAGAATTTCCTACCCATAATTATTTCTGTTTAATATGACTTATTTGGGTAACCAGTGGTTTCAAATATTTTTAGTTTCTGGACATAAATAAACATATTAGTCTCAGTGGTATCATGCCAATTTCTAATATGCTTATCAGTATACTTTTTCGCTGAAATTATACCAATCATGAACTTAGTAAATTATTTAGAATCCTAAATATGTATTACCTGCTTCTTTTAAAGTTTAATTTTTACTTCTCTAATTAATGTCAAAATTGAATAATGCTCCAGAAGATTGTTTATAGTTTTTATTTCCTCTTGTAATTAGTTCTTAATCCTTATCCTTTCCTATTTCACTTACTGAGTTCTGAAAAAAACATTCTCATTGCCTAACAAAATACTGATCAAATAAGACCTTTGTCTTAGCCTTTCTCTTTCATTCCATTTTCCACTGGAACTCAGAAAAAACACTTAGAAGTTTCAGTGGAGACCAGAGCATAAATGAGAAATTGATGCATTAATACTTTGTTAACAAGCAACTTTCTTTTAAGCATTAAAACCAAGCAAATAAAATCATATTGCTATCGAGGGCCTCCCCTTTTGGCACAGGGGGTTGAGCACAGCGCTGTGGAGCTGTCCGCAGCCTCTGCAGCAGCAGTTTGATCCCCGCTGGCTGGGGAGGGCCCCACATGGCATGGCAGACCTCTCCTGTCTCGCCTGCTGCTTCCCTCAGCAGTATGTTTCGTCAGTCTGCATGTTCTGTTCCCTACTCTGTCTCTGGTGAATCCTCTCACCCTCCTGTGCATCTGGCCTGTACCCCAGTTCTTGTATAAATAAAAATATATAAATCTTTTAAAAAATCATATTGATATCTTACAAAAGGCATTAGTTAGATAGGGGATCTTTATAATTAGAAAAGCTACAATGAATTTTTCTCTTACCAAGTAATAGAATGTTAATTCTTTTTCATCCTTAAGAATCTGTCCATTCAGGATGTAGTAAACCCGGATATCCTGGGTTTGCCCACAGGTCATAGTACCAGTAATAAGTGCAAGATGTATGTAACTCTTGCTCGGGGAGAAAATACGACTTGCAGTGTGTGTTGCTGGTATATGCTGTTCTTCAAGCCACCAGGTATCATAACAGTAATTATTAGATTTGTGTATGACCTAATGGAAGGAATAAAGGTCTTATATAGGTTATTTATTATATAGTTGTTATTTACCAGACATTTTACTTACTTGATTCAATTATAGATTGTTTTCCCCTAAAAAGAAAAATCTGTAAGTGGCTTTCCTTTAAGTTTATATTGTACTGACTTAGATTTCAGTAGATATTACATTCACAGCCAAGATCAATTACATTCTAAATACCCTTATGACTGTAAATTGTATAAGAACTTTTAAATATCAACACAAAAGCAAAAACAGAGGTACACCAAAGAAACCAAGCAGACTCTAATTTGTAATAAAGTTGCAAAAATACTGAATTTTTCGAAAGGATATCAAGATGATGTATTCAAAGTCTCCTAAAACTAGGTCATGTTGTCAACAGAGTCTATCTAAAGTCAGAGTTTATTTACAGAGAATTTTTTGTTTCTTTTAACTTAGGTCTCCCCTAACTTAATTTTCATTTTACTCTTTATGTCCTCTTCTTTTATCCTTCCAGTTCACATGCTTCCAATATATCCTTAAATTATGTGGCCTGGGTGCTGTCAACCTTTTTAGTCCCAGATGCCCCTTCCACGTACCTGAATGTAAAAAAAAGGATTTTTGAAGTTGGAGGTATCAATGGAAATATCCACCAAGCCATCTTCATTAGTAGTCAGGCTGGTTTGGTTAGCCATACCCACTTGGACAATTACAGTTTTATTGGGAAGTGGCTGATTCTTCTCATCAGATAGGCGAACCTAGAAATATGAAAGTGATTGGTGGTTAGAAGTGTCATGTAGCAAAAACATCTTCCACTCTGTCACATTTCCTCTCAATCTCTTAGCCATGGAAGATCTTAGAACCTGAATATATGATGTTTTCTGGGTTCTAAACTATGATTTTTCCTTCTAGTATTTCTCTTTCTCATGAATGTTCATGTTGAGTGCCCCTAAAAGTGGGCTCATGACTTCCCAAATTTTCTTCATCTCCAGTGTTCTCCATCTTGTGGTGGTGGTTGCTTTTTGTAATTTGCTATGATTTCTTTTCTTACTCTAAAAAAATAATTTATTTTTATAATGAACTTTTATTTTGTGATATAAAATTAATTTCTGAAACGTCACATCCCCCAAATTATGATTATATTGCAAAGATATTTTACCTGCCCGAAGAAAGGGATCCCTGGTGTGATATGTGAATCTGCTTTTATAAATTCTGCTCTGCTTAATATAGCTGTGATAGAACATGATCCATGCCCAGTTATTTCCAACTCTGAAAAATGAATAAGTGAAGTTGAGCTGTTCTGCATATTCAACTCAGCTCCCTCCTCTACCTATCTTCACCCTATTGTAGTAAAATGCTGTTATGTTCTTTTCACATATTCCTCCTAGAATTTATCACGCTTGGAAAATATAAGCAATTTAACATTGGCTTTACCTTCTCTTGTATCATAGTCTAACACATTTTTCATTTAGCTTGTTTTCTTGACTTGCTAAAATTATCTTTTTAAATATATTGGACCTTTAATATAATATAACAATATATTAGTTCATTGTCCTCAAATATAGATGAAGATATACAGTGCTTTTGATAAGGAAGCATATAATTTTTTTATACTTAGCACCAACCTACATTTTAAGATTCTGCCAAGACTGAACCCATTTGTTCTATGCTTATTGCACTTTCCCAGTCTATGATTATATTTCAAAATATCACCCAGTCTATACAAATCAGCTTAAATGCTACTTTATTAGCTCTGTTCAGCTCTATATTTAAATAAATTATCTCTTTTCACATTCATTCAACCCTTAGTTTTAACATGTCTTGTGGAAATTGTATTATGGAGATCTAGTTATCTATAATTTTGTTTTAGATTTCAAATTCCTTGATGGCAAGGACCATGCCATTTTCATAGTCCCAGAAACTATAGTGTTTTTCATGAATTGGAGGTATGATAAATGTTTAATGAATTAATAAATATTTTAAAATGATACAAACCTGTTCCCTCCTCTCTGATCTTAGCTTCCACTTGTAGTGACAAGTCGTAGCTCATTTGTCTCATTTGAAATTTTTCAGTCTTAACAAGTTGTGTGAAACAGCCTTCACTGTCTGTCTGGAGAGAAAGGAAGAAAATTACGGGGTCCTCTCATTTGCTATCAAAAAGGTCAGTTAATACCAGTGGAAGATTTTTGTTGACCACAGGAAGAAATATACCAATGTTTAAACCATCTTTCAGGTGTTTATTCTTTTCCACACCCAAAAATGACATAAAATTTCCTCACTAATTGAATTAATCATTGCTAACCTCTGCTTTCTCCCCCCTCTTCTGAAGTCTGTCCCATTCTGCCACACTTATCTTTATTTTTGTAAATTTCTTTTGGCATATATTATTTCTCAAATGGTAAACTTCTTTCTCCTATTATTAACTTGACCAGTAGTTACTGCTTTACTAAAGATAACTTAGACATAACATCTTCTAAGAAATCTCTGTAAACATGTCCATCCAAATGTCAACTACAGATTGTATTTTCCTAACTTTATTTTTCCACCAACTAAGACATTGATAAAAACATTCATTGAATAGGTGAATCCTTAGAATAAGAGATTGCAAGCTAAATATTGAAATTATATTTTAATATTTAATATTAAAATATTTAATATTTAATATACTTTTCATTTTTAATTTATTTACATAAAAATTATGTATCAATATTTCCAATTACATCTACTGAGATACTGTTGGTTTTCAAAATTGTATTTGCTTTAGGGGTTAAAAATTCAAACCTCTACAACATAAAAATATTTGTTGCACAATAAAGATTAATCATATTGAACATATTTATAATAGATGTCATGAGTCACTTAAGAATGAAAATTAATCCTAATTTCCCTAATTTCCCTGCTATATATCTGTTCATACTGCTGTACCCTAGAATTTTATGTACATTTTCTTTGAAGTTAGTAATTTATACATTTCATTTTTTAATAGAACATTTCCTATTTTCTGCTTTTTCTCTTTAGTTATTCTTATTACACTTCCTTGATGTAATCAAGGCTTCCAGTCCTTTGTCTTTCTCAGCTCCCTCTCCTCCCTCAACCTGATGCTGGTTTCATATCCCATCACATGTCATTTGATTCTCCCACTTGTCAAATTCTTAACATCTGCTATACTCTGTTATATGTTTGATAAAATCTATCGTTGGGTACACTCACAACCTTTTATGCCCTTATACTTGGCATGTTGATTTTTTTTCTTCCAGTTTTATTGAGAAATCATTGATATACATCACTGTGTAAGTTTAAACCCAGGGGTTTTGATAGGTTGTTTTCAGATTACACTCCATTAAACATTTTTGGAGTCTTCCTAACTAACTCATGGGTTATTCAGAAGTATGTTGCTTAGTTTCCAAATAATGAGTTTAACTTCTCTTTAGAGAATGTACATTGTGTGGTTTCTAGCATGTTAAATTTCTTAAGGTTAGTTTTTTATCCCACAACATGTCAGTCTTGGTGAATGTTTATGGCATGTTGCTTGTTGGAAAGAAATGACCAAACTTGCTAAACAAATATCATCACAAATTCAGGAACAAAACCCTAAAGTGGATTCCTAACTTTGCCAGGCAAATCTTGCAATTTCCCCTTAGTCTGTAATTTTCCTAGGTGATGATTTCAGACACTATTCTCTGTTGTATCACATTCACTGTTATAACCGCAAGGAAACAAGATCTAATATTAGTGCCCCGGGGAAAGTGGTTCCCATATACCTCTTGAGTAAATTCCTCACAGATACTTGGTGTATAGTTTCTCTGGCAGCCGTAGTACGGTGGTGTATATTTTCTGCATACTTTCATCGTCACTAGGCCATGGACAGGCTTTCCATATGTGTATCTAGTACAGTAACGCAGTCATACAAAACATATTCAGTATAAAAGAATTTAGATGTGTTTTCATGTGCTTTGATCCATTCATATATTCATCTTGTCATTCATGTAAAGTAATTACATTTCTTTACTTAGGACTTCCACTTTTGAAGCACTTATTCTGAAACTGTATCTTATTTATATAAGTATGAACACATTGGCAACATTAAGAGAAAATACTGAGTCTTTTTAGAAACACCTCCAAATGCAAAATTAACAATGTGGTTTTTCCCAGATTTTTCCTCTGAGTTGAAGTTTTATTAGAAGAGTGTTGTGTTTCCTTTCTCTCTCTTTTAGGATATCTAGGTTATGATTCCAGCATTGACAATACTTCCTAAGTTGTGCCTGGTGCCTGGTCTATCACATTACCCTGTATGTGTTATAGTTTTCTTATTTCTAAATTGAAGATAATCTTCAATCACAGGGTTTTTGTAAAAGCAACAATGTTAGTAAATGCAAGCACTCAGAATATTGTCTCGCTTAATAAGTAGTAAAAATGACATAGTCTAATGACCCTACTCTCTTGTCAGGGCTCAGGCAAGTTGGAAAAACAGTCATTACTGGGCCTCCCCTGGTGGCGCAGTGGTTGAGCACTGGGCTGCGAGGCTGCCCGCAACCTCTGCAGTGCCAGTTCGTTCCCTGGCCACCGGCGAGGGTCCCACAAAAAAACAAAACAAAACAAAACAAAACAAAAACAGTCATTATTTCTCTAATTAAAATACTTTAAAGTTCGGTAACAACTATTTGCAGTACAAACACAGTAGGGAAATAGAAAGCAAAGTGAAAAAAGAAATGTAACTCACTGGCCACATGTGGAGACCGTAAATTCTTCTTCTGTGAAGGCAATAGTCTTGGGCATTTTCACTTGGACTTCAAATTTGGGCAAAACTGTCATCATAAAAGGAGAAAAAGAGGTAAGAGTTGGCAGGAGGCCTTTCAAGTACTAGTAATGGTTCTATTACTTTATAGCATAGGGTTATCTGAAATGATTTCAATTACAATAAGGAGCAGTAGGGCCAAAACTGACAAAGCAAATGTCATCCATCACCATGGCAATTTTGTACTATGTTCACTTGGATAGGTTGGCATTATATCCCCTAGGGTCTCCTCTGAATTTATTCAATAATTCAAGGATGGAAGGAAAACAGCACCATTACTCTATGAAGGTTTTCATGGTCACATATGGTAGCAGGTGCAGAGGCACAAGTGGGCTCTTATTGGTCATCTTTTCATCTCTGTGTCTAGCTCCTCTTCCCAGCTGAAAGCTCTGCTGACTAACAGGCCTCTGACCCAGCTCCAGACACTTGGTAATGGAAATACTAATGCCGCCAATGTAAAGAGGTAATAGCTTTCCACAGATTCTTCTATCAGTGATCTATTCTGGCAGCTGAAGGTGCCTGACTTCCCATGCAAGTTCTGCTTTATCCATCCAAAACCAAAGTTCCCTGGTGATCTCATGCTTAGGATTCATGAGTCACGCTCTCCCCACTTTTACTTCTGGAGAACTGATTAGTAAGTTTTTTGGATCCACCAATTCCTCCTGAGGAATCCTTAGTTTTCCAGCAGTATTATGATGTGTTGTTCCTATAATAAATCCCTGTTCTCTAATTCTCATGGAGGTCCTGATGAGTTTGGGGAATCATTTTTTTTTTTTTTTGTGATAGGAATCCTCATCCATGATATGATACATTTAATTTACATTACAAAATTCACAAAACTGATAATAAAATGACTTCAATATCTGATGACTGTGATTACAGTAGTGTAGGTATAGGTTATAGATTAGTCAGGAGATAATCCCAACAAATATCCTCAGTTACAGGATACGCATTAACAGATCAAGCATGTAGATGACATAACATGTCATCTAAGCAATTTTTGTTTGAATACGGTCAAATGGACTTATTCAATTATTTCTTGCCTCTTATTGGTTCTGTAATTTTGGTAAATTTCTAACTTTTCTAGTATTGATATGCTTACTTGTTCAATGAAGTTACTGTATAGTTGTCTCATGGCTGTTGTGAGGATTAAAGGAGATGGTGCATGAAATGCATTTAGCAAATATTCAACTAAATCAAAAAGGTTGCTAATTTTCAACTATTATATACTAAATTCTTTCTTGTCACCTACGTTTAAACACTATCCAGTCTTAAGTACTCAAATGTCACAAATGCCTTGGACACATGTAGAATTCTTACCGTATTCTTTCACCTCAAAGAATTGCTCAGTTTTCCTCCCTGATCCTTTCTGCAGCACGACCTTGTAGGAACCCAGAATGGGCTCCGTGGAGAGTGGAAAAGAGAGTTGGCTGAGTCCGCCTTGCAATTTAAGATTTTGCCATTGGACAATTCGGTTCCCCTGGGGGTTCTGTGAATAAAAACATGATGAGTTCATAGAAACAACTGAAATACATTCTTCTGCGTAGAAGGACAGCTTTTCAGAGTGATGTTGGAAGTTAGATAACATATAGTTAGTAAATTGGCACCAAAGATAGCAGAGTTTTCTAGGAATACTAGAGAAAAAAAATCTAAGTTTATCATCAGTGAGATATAACAGATTACAGTAACTCTTTTTGAGATTATGCATATCCATTTTGGCCAGGAATATTGGGAGCATCATTAAATTACATCATCTTAAGGAATTTTTTTACTTCATTTACTTTTTATCCACTTTCCAAAGGATGTCAGATAGATAGGGAAAACAGTGTTCTGTTTTGGTGAAGTGCTAGTAGGCAGTGAGGCGGTGAAGAGGCAATTTAACATAATTTATAGTTAGTCTTCCAAGTTGAGACACATAATATATTACCTACCTCAATATAAACCACTGGGAACTGAAAAAGAAAGAAATGGTGTTGAGTGTGAGATAGTACAGCAAGAGAAAACTGTGACATCAGCTTTCATAGAGAAAATGGGTTTGTATATATTTCTTGTACAAACAAGGAAACAAGCCCCAGTTTAGTTCATAGCCCTTATACTTAGGTCAAAAGGTTCAAATAAAAAGTTAATTTTTTAATTTTTATCTCAGACATTGTCCATTTTGCGAAGCAAGAAATCAAATGCATTTCTTTTGTAAGAACAACTGGGGTCTTTAAGAGAATATTTTTTCTTTTATATATTTTTACATTTTTCATTTTTATACAATGTATGCATTCTCATCTTGGTTATAGTTCCTGTGAAATTCCCACCACCCATTCACCCATGAACTATAGCCATGGTCCCTTGTGCTCTTCCCATGCTTCTTTTGATCCTACACCCTTCTTCCCTCCTGCAGTATGTCTCTGGTTTATAGTTGCCTGTTGTGTTGATTTTTATTTTATTATAAATAGTTTTTTTTTTCCTGATCCCTTATTTGGATCCTCTACATCCCTACTATAAGTGAGGCCATCCGGTATTTTTCTTTTTCTTTCTGGCTTATTTCACTGAGCATGATCCCTTCCAGCTCCATCCACGTTGCTGCAAATGGTATGAGTTTATCTTTTTTAGATGCTGAGTAATATTTCATTGTGTATATGTACCACATCTTCTTGATCCAGATATCTATTTTTGGGCATTTGGGTGGTTTCCATAGCTTAGCTATTGTAAATAGTGCTGCAGTAAACACAGCAGGTGTCCCTTTGAATGAATGTTTTGCTGGGTCATGTGGTAGCTCCGTTTTTAGTAGTTTGAGGAACCTCCATACGGTTTTCCATAGTGGTTGCACCAGTTTGCACTCCCACCAGCAGTACAGGAAGTTCCTTTTTCTCCACATCCTAAGAGGATAATTTTAACTGAATATTTAGTTTATTTTAGGACTGTAGGTGATGAACTGATCTCCCTTATTCTTCAGCATGGTATCCTTGTGAAATCTTTCTGTGGTAAATTTAAGTATCTCGTTTTGCTCTCAGGTTGTCCAAAAGATTGGGTTTTAGATTTTTGCCTGCCTCTCACAATCTCACGCATTGTTATGAAACTCACCGTTTCATCCAAAGGGCGAAGACGCATATCCAGGGAGACAATGCGGAATTTCACTGAAACAAAGAGATTTACCCCATGAAACTCTCCAATAGGAGTCTGAGGCAGTAATACAGATAGCAACAAGCCAGGCTCTCCAGTGGCAACAAACCGCTGCTCCCATCTCCCATAATGTTGCCTTTGCTTATAAGGTTCCACATACCTGTTTGTTCTGGTTTGTAGATAGGTTTGTCTGTCTGAACAAAGACTAGGCTCTCTGCTGCTCTTAAGGAAATTCTCTTCCTCCTTACAAACTGCTGGGTTGGCCCTGTCACCTGCACGGTGATGAACGCTGAGGTTTGTAACAACTGTGGAATCTGTAAAACAAAAATGAGCTATAGAATCTTCCCAAATCCAAGTCTGATATCTCAACCTTTATGATTTTCTCATTTCTCTGATTAGTCCCATGAAAATTAGTAAGGAATAAGGTCCAGTGTTTTATGGATGATTATATTGTGCAAAATGACAGTAACAATTCATTTAATTAAAGGGAAGATGCCATTACAATAAAATGATATAAATCTTCAGTCATGTCAATGAAAGAAATAACATGCTCATATTTTCACAACAATGTGTTATTAAAATAATTATTAATTGTATTTTTCAGTGGTCAGCATTAACATTCTCTATTATAAGCCAGTATGCCTAATTAAATATTTAATATCTTAAGTAATAAAAGGTTGGAAGGATGATACATTAACCATCAACCATCTGATAGATAGGTCAGTTAATTTTATGAATCTCAGTGTTTATATATGTAAAGATATCAACATTATTTACCTCAAGTTTAAGAGAAATCCTTCCTATAACTTCTGTTACCTTTCATATATTGCAGTATCAATTTGTAAATATATAAACATATTCAGCAGAAATTTCATTTTAGAATCTCATTTGAAATTCAAACTGTATTCATTTTTTCTTCAATTTGCTTTTTTATTGTTGGGAGTTAAGACACAGGACATCGATATACTAATATCCTCTTTCTCAAACAACAATCTCCCTCATCCCAAGGAGTGATACTGACAACAAAAGGGCTGCAGTAGAAGGTGTTCTTCTTTGTCACCAGATCTGTGAGGAGGTTCCTGGTCTGAAATCCATTCTGCAGGATCACATTCAGGGTCACTGTCTCATTCAGGTGACTAAGGAGGACACAGGCCTTCTCAGTAACCCCGGTGAACAGCACTGATGGAACAAGTACCGTATACTGTCTGTGGAGAAGAGAGGTCTGGGTCAGCCGTGCAGAGGTTAAGCAGATGGCTGTTGTGGCTGCCTTCTAGATAATCTCTGCTGTCATCACTGTTCATAGAACAGAACCAGATTTCAGCAGGAGGGCAGAGGTGTGGATTATTCAAAGGCCTTAGGAACCCAGAAAGAGCCAAGTTTAACACTGACATATTTCTCTTGAATAGATAGTAGAAATATGCCCTCTTGTAAATTTACTCAGAAGCTATAGATAAGTAATCCACTAGTTATTCTATATTTTGGATAGAAAGGATTTCCAGGTTTAGTAATAGATAAAGAAAATGTATCTATAATAGGCTATTATTCAGCCTTCAAAAAAAAGGAGATATCTTTTGAAATAACATGGGTGGAACTTGAAGGCATTATGCTAAGTGAAACAAGTCAGACAGAGAAAGTGAAAACTGCATAGTTTCACTTACATGTGAAATCTTAAAAAAAAAAAAAAAAAGCCAAACTGGTAGAGACAGAGTAAAGTGGTTGCCAGGGGCTAGAGCGAGGGAAATAGGAAATGTTTGGTAAAAGGAGACAGATTTTGAGTTATAAAGTGATTCAGTCTGAGGATACTATATAACTTGCTACTGTAGTTAATAACACTATATTATATAATTTAAATTTGCCAAGACAAATTTCACACACAAAATATGAGAGAATTGGATATTAATTAAATTGGGGGGAGGGAATCTTTCCACAATATATACTTATATCAAATTATTAAGTACTATATATACTTTATTATTTTTTTTTTAAGATTTATTTATTTTCATGCAAGAGCTAGGGTACAGGCCAGAGACACGGGAGGGTGAGAGGATTCAGCAGAGACAGAGTAGGGAGCAGAACAGGCAGACGAACTGAAGACACTGCTGAGGGGAGCAGCGGGCGAGACAGGAGGGGTCTGCCACACCATGTGGGAATCTCCCTGGGTGGCCGGGAATGGAACCAGTGCTGCAGAGGCTGCGCACAGCTTCATAGCGCTGCGCTCAACCTGCTGCGCCACTGGGGAGGCCCAAGTACTACACTTTAAATATCTTATTTTGTCAGTTAATAAAGCTGAAAAAAGGGTCTCCCCTGGTGGCACAGCGGTTGAGCGCTGGGCTGCGAAGCTGCCTGAAACCTCTGCAGCGCCGGTTCGATCCCCGGCTGCCAGCGAGGGTCCCACATGGCGCGACAGACCTCTCCTGCCATGCCTGCTGCTCCCCTCAGCAGTGTATTTCTTCATCAGTCTGCCTGTTCTGTTCTCTGCTCTGGCTCTGGTGAATTCTCTCACCCTCCCTCGCTTCTGACTGTACTCAGTGCTTGTATAAATAAATAAATAAATAAATAAATAAATAAATCTAAAAAAAAAATTAAAAAAAAAAGCTGAAAAAAAATTAGCAACAAGAAATGTGATTGATTAATCATCACTGAAAGCCTTAAGAATCTGTCTGCATATGCTCTTGGATAGCATATGGATGGTATCAATGATCTCAGGAATGTCTTTGTTCAAGAACTGAAGAGATAACTTTTAAAGCATAGAGAGGCTTTAAATTGCTTTTCACTTCAGAAGCAACCTTAGCTTCTTTCTTTCTCTCACTGTACGGTGGTGGGAGACAAGCTGAGTCAAGCCAGGCTAATCACCAATCGCGTTGTCATGCCATGCAGGAGAAATACCACTCACCTGTCACTCTGCTTATCATTTACAGTTACCAAAACCTGTTCTGTTGTGATGCTCTGCTGGCCCTTGCCCTGCTATTTGCGTCATAAAACTTATCTCAAAAGCAGCTTTCCCCTGTAGCAGACTTTGAGGATGCCTCTTCCCGGATACCTGGCCCCATGAGGAGTTCGGTTTTCTGTGTGAGTATCCTCCAGTATCCAGTAGTGCTGGTTTCTGTGTTTGCACTGAATTTCATTCTCTGTGCATGATCTCTCTTTCTATGTTGTATGATACTGAAAACAGGGTCTACACTTTATTAATCTGTATATTCTTAAAACCTAATACCAGCCCCTGAAGGTGTACTGAAAGATGAAATGAGCTGACACACAAATCTTGGCTTGTCTGTAAATCATGCCATCTATCTTGGCAACCCCTGGCTCAGGGAAAACACAGCCACTGAGTCACTTTACACTGTTTAAGACACTGTGATGCTTTTGGGGTCAGTAAAGAATTTATCTTTTGTGAAGGAGGAATTCTATATTTTCACATGATGAATGGTGTCTAATTCTGTATTCTTATTTGGGTAAAGCTTCATAAATATCACTGCTCCATGTCTCCGAGTCTTTTAGACTTGGTGTATTGCTCTTTCCCACGAGCAGTAATAACTTACTGACCCTGCCAAGAACTTTCAACTGCAGATATTTTCACAGGGAATCATTTAATAAATCAAAAGATGGACACCAAAAAACAAATAAGACAGTGAGAGAGAGTGAAGATAGAATTTTCTGGAAATATTGCTTACGGTTTTGGAGCAGCTGAAGCATCTCTGCGAAGTAGCAGGAAAAGTAGAATCAGGACTGGACTGGGCAGTTTTCTTCCCCTCATGTTGTAGAGAAGAATAGGAAATAGAGTCTGAGCTCTTTTCTTGTTCCAGAATCACTCGTTTTTATAGTATCTGATGGTCAGTTACAGTAAACAGCAATCATTTATTTTTGTGACCTATTAGCTCCGTCTGGTATTTAAAAAAAATCAATTCTGGATCATTTCCAGGATCATCAATTTTCTTTCATCCACTTTCTCAAATTTTCTAAGTCCCTTAAAAACAGTATTTTGTGGCTATATTGGCTCTGGTTATTAATCAATACTTGAAGTTTTTTTTAAAGAAAAACAAAATAGCTTATATGATTTAATGAAAACAATTGCTATTTTTAGCTCTATTTTTCTTTCTTCTTAATGAACTATTAATGTAAATACACATCCCTAATATCCTTCTAAGCTTCACCCTAACAGTTAATAAATCATATTTATGACAGAATTTTAAATAAAATAGGCTTGTAGACAGTCTCTCCATTGCTTAAAATCTTTTACTTTTTATGGCTATTCTTACATTTGTTTATAAAGAAAATGACAGTTCAATTGTGTGAAACAAACCTTTTAATACATACTTACTGCTCTTTATTTTGTTTAACATCTAGAGTATAGCCTCAATTTATTTTGCTCTCCATTTGTTTTTACTTGATGAACTTCTTATTTAATCTAAGCTTTAGCTTTATAAACATATTTTATCAATAGTGATTCATCATTCCATTTGCTTTCTAAGGGAGGTTGGGATGTTAGAATCTATATTCATGAAATTTTGAAAATAAGAAACATCCACAGATATAATGTTATTGTTAATATATTTTAATATTAGGACCCCACAAAACCTGAATTGGGCATGTTCAAGTAGAGAATTGGCTTAAACTATAAAATAGGATATAAAGGAACAGGCACTTCTGTGTGTAAAGTATATTTTGTTCTTGACACACATTTTTATATGATAAAAGGGTGAGAAGTGAAGATAGTATATACCATAACTCTTGGTGAACTGTGAAACTACACAGATGTAAGATAATAAAATTCCAGTGAAGATTATAAACTACAAGTGAAATAAAGCCAAGACAAACAGAATCAATTGTAATATGAATAAAATGTAATAACAAGTTGTGCAAGCCTTTTGGTAGTTGGCAAATGCTTCCTGAATGAATATGAAACTCTTCTGCTTCATTTTGATTCCTTCTGCACTAGAATCTATGCTTTCTTCACTATCACTGGTTCTCTGAGCTTCCATTCCACATTCTTATAATGCCACAAATAAATACTCCTATTTTTCCACCAGCTTAATATAGCATATTTTAATTTATAATAAATAGACTGCTAAGAGGTCTCGATGTTACTTTTCCTCAGTGTAATTATATTTTTGGGATAAGCAATAGACCTATATTTTAGCCAAATGACTAAGTATAAATATCCACATTTAAATGAAACAAAAATTAGCATCATAGTTTAGACTTCAGGAATGGGAGAATAAATAGGAGGTGTTAGTAAAACTTTATCATTGTGCTTTTTATTTTTAATTTTTTTAGATTTATTTATGCATACAAAAACTAGGGTACAGGCCAGAAGTGTGTGTGTGGGGTGTGGCGGGTTGAGAGGATTCACCAGAGACAGAGTGGGGAACAGAACAGGCAGAATGACTGAAATACACTGCTGAGGGGAGCAGTGGACAAGGCAGGAGAGGTCTGCTGCACCATGTGGGTAGCTCCTTGGCCAGGGATCGAACTCATGCTTCAGTAGCTGCAGAGAGCTTCATAGGTTGTGTCTTAAACCCTTGTGCTACCAGGGAGGCCCCATTGTGATTTTTAATTGAGAAGTTTAGTAGCTAGATTTTAAATAATATGGGACATAAATAATACTTTGTCAGCATTCTCAGCTGAGACTTTTATACTCTTGTGGTCTTCAAACTTTTTTCTTGTATTCTTTAATTTTATTAATGATGTTGAAAATCAACAAAAACTATGAACCAGAGACACTTTTTGGGGGGTGGGGGGCGGGAGGGGAGGGATTGGGGTCAGAATGGGGGAATTGCAATTGTATGGGGAATATAAAAATAAAATTTATTAATTAAAAAAAATAAAAATAAAAAAAATTTAAAAAAAAATTAGAAAAAAAATAATTTTATTAATGATGTAACTCCTCACACATATTTAACTTGAATAAAATTCTAAAATTTTTCATCATGATCAAGATGACCAAAAGTTTATCGTACTTACATTAAAAAAAATGAAACTATACTATCACCTTTTGAATATACCCAGTGAAAAGTAAATGACTCAATCTTTTGCTGTCACCCATCATCCATTTAAAACATATCTGATGGAGGGGCGGAGCAACATGGCGGCGAGGAGACGCTGCGAGTAAGATCTCCCATTAAAAAAAGTTAATAGGGAGGAAAAGCGGCAGGTCCCAGTGAGAACTGGGACACGGAAGATAAACGGGTGACTCCAGCAAACTACCCGAAGAAGAAAGTGGCCATAAAAGAGGACTAGAAGGGAGGGAAGCGCAGAACCCTGCTCCCCTCCCCCGCCCACAGAGGCGGCACTCTCCGACCGGCAGAGAGGAGGGAAACAACAAACCAAAACGGCCAACAAGAAAAACGGACGCAGCAAGCGGGACTGTGAATGGAAAGGAACTATTGCAGCCACCACACCCCTTGAACGGGAGCTGAGGCGAACCCTGCAGGATTCACCACGGCGGGGAGCGAACGGCTCCGGGCGCCATTAGAGAAGAACAAAGACCCCAGGAGATGCGCACACAGCCCGGGCTGCCGGTAAGCTTGCGCGGATAGCGGCGCGCTCGGCGCGCTTGAAAAGCAAGTGCAGACCAGGATCGCGGCTGCCCAGGTCCCCGCGCCTGCGACCTAGGCTTGGGAGACGACCGAGGCTTGCGGGGAGACGCGCGGAGGTCCTCACTGAGGTGAAGGTCCCTCCCTGAGTAAGCAGGAACCAGGCGCCCAGGCACGGGAGCGGTGCAAAAGGTGCCATTCCCGCGCCACTGAACTGGGCTACAGCCCGCGTCCTGGAACTGAGGGCTTTGGAACTGAGACCCGGGGCACGAAATTAGGGGCGTGGGTTCCCCACGACGGTGGGGCACAAGGCAGACACAGCACCCCAAAGCCGTTGAGGTGTACCCTACCGTCCCCGCTTTGCTCCCTGTCCCACGGGGTGGAAAATCAGCTCCCCAAGGGCTCTAGGAGAGATCTTTGACGCCACCTAGCGACTTGTAGCCAGCACAGGCTCCTGAAGGAGCTAGTGGCCAGCTGGGGAGTTAGCCCACACCCGGACCCTTCCGAACAAGTAGTCTGAGCCCACAGGGAGAGCGAGCACCCACAGCCAGGGCAGACCAGGCACGCAGAAGAGTGTGCCTGACACCGGACGCGCAGGGAGTGTGTCCCACATCACCATTTTAGAACAGGGACATTTCTTCAGTAAAGACTACCTGCAGAAGGCTTCCTCAGGAGCCAGAGGTGAGCAGGGGAAGTTCGCCCACGCCAGACCCCCTCTGGCCTGCAGTCCAAGCCCAGAGGGGGAGCAGGAACCCACTGCCGGGGTAGACCAGGCGCACAGGGGAGTGTGTCCCCACATCTGCATTTTAGGACAGGGACCTTTCTCCAATAAAGACTGCTTGAAACTGACAGATGACTCCTGGAGGAACCAGAGGGGAGCAGAGAAGCTCACCCAAGATGCTGGCCAGTCCCAACTACACAGTGTCCCAACGCATACGGCAAATTAGAAAACAGACAGTAGGGAGGAGAAGAACCACATGCAACCTAGCAACTCTCCAGAGAAAAAGCACACCACAAAAAGAAAACCAGCCCTCAGATTGCAACGACAGTAACTTGGAAGAACTTCTGAGCCTTCCAGAAAGAGAATTTAAAATTGCCGTGATTAAAAAACTGACAGAAGTCATAAAGGAAAACAATGATAAGGGAAAAATAATCAACGATCAGAAGAATGAAATTGAGTCCCTAAAGAGGGAAGTAAAAGAAATGCAGGAGATCAAAGAATTAGTGGAAGAACTAAAGAATTCTGGGAAAAGCAATGAAAGCAGAATTGATGAAATGGAAGAACGAATAAGTGCTCTTGAAGACACAGAAATAAAAAGAACCAAAGCAGAAAAGGAAAGAGAAGTACGAAGGAAAAAGAATGAAGAAAGACTTCGGGAACTATCTGACTCCATGAGGAAAGGAAATATAAGAGTTATAGGAATACCAGAAGGAGAGGAGAGAGAAGTAGGAACAGAGAAAATATTCAAAGAGATAATTGAAGAGAACTTCCCAAATGTGAAGAAGGAGCTGAAAATTGATATACAAGAAGCAAGAAGAACACCAAACTTCCACGACGAAAGAAAAAATACAGCAAGACACATAATAGTAAAGCTCCCAAGAATCCAGGACAAGGAAAAAATAATGAAGCTGGCAAGAGGGAAGAAACAGATAACATTCAAAGGAAAGCCAATCAGGCTGACATCAGACTTCTCCGAAGAAACACTACGGGCAAGGAGAGAGTGGAGGGACATAGTCAACAGACTCCAAGAAAACAGATGCCAACCAAGAATACTCTATCCCGCAAAGCTCTCCTTCCTCTTTGAAGAAAGAATATGGACCTTCCCAGACAAACAGAAACTCCGGAATTTCATTGCAACTAAACCCCCACTCCAAAAAATACTACAAGGAGTCCTAAAGCCAGAACCTCAGAGGGACGAATAACAATGAAAGAAGGCCAAAAAAAAAAAAAGTTATTAAAAGAATAAATAAATAAAATCAAAGGAAAGACAAACACAATGGCAAATACAGATGTTAACATATCAATATTAACTCTAAATGTAAATGGACTCAACTCTTCAATAAAAAGACACAGAGTTGCAGCCTGGATTAAGAAACAAAACCCAACCTTTTGCTGTCTCCAGGAAACACATTTAGCTACAAAAGATAAAAATAGGCTCAAAGTTAAAGGATGGAAAACAATCCTACAAGCAAATGGACCAAAAAAGAAAGCAGGAACAGCTATACTTATATCAGATAAAACAGATTTCAAACTCAAAAAGATAAAAAGAGACCCCAGTGGTCACTACATTATGATCAAGGGGACAATACTTCAAGAAGAAATAACACTCATTAACATATACTCACCAAACGAAGGAGCACCAAAATATATCAGACAACTGTTGTCCTCTCTGAAAACAGACATCAGAGAAAACACATACGTAGTGGGAGACTTCAACACACCACTATCAACAATGGATAGATCAACAAGACAAAAAATAAGTAAAGAAACCAAAGCTCTAAATAAGGACCTAGAGCAATTGGGCTTAACAGACATCTATAGAACACTAAACCCCAAAAAAACGGAGTACACATTTTTCTCAAGCGCACACGGATCATTCTCCAGGATCGATCACATACTGGGGCACAAGACAAACATCAACAGATACACCAAGATTGAAATCATATCAACCATCTTTTCTGACCATGAAGGCATCAAACTAGAAATAAACCATAAAAAGAAGGCAAGGAACTTTCCTACCTCATGGAGATTAAAAACCACACTACTGGAAGACCACTGGACTAATGAGGAGATCAAAGAAGAAATTAAAAAATTTTTTGAATTGAACGACAAGGAGGACACCAATATCCTAAATGTATGGGATGCAGCAAAAGCAGTAATAAGAGGAAAATATATAGCAATAGAAGCTCACATCAAGAAACAAGAAAGAACTCAAAGAAACAACCTAATCTCGAAGCTCAAAGATCTAGAAAAAGAACAACAAAAAAAACCCAAAACCAGTAGAAGAAAAGAAATAATAAAAACCAAAGCAGAAATAAATGAAATTGAAACTAAAAAAACAATCCAAAAGATCAATGAAACCAAGAGCTGGTTCTTTGAAAAAATCAATAAAATAGACAAACCCCTAGCCAGGCTCACAAAGGAAAAAAGGGAGAAAGCACAAATAAACAGGATCATCAATGAAAGAGGAGAAATCACAACGGACACAGCAGAAATCAAAAGAATAATCAGTAACTACTATGAACAGTTATATGGAAACAAGTTTAATAATCTAGAGGAGATGGACAAATTCCTACAACTCTACAATCACCCAAAGCTAGATAAAGAAGAAATAGAACACCTAAACAGACCAATTACAATTAGCGAAATTGAAATGGTAATCAAAAACCTCCCCAAAAACAAAAGCCCAAGACCTGATGGATTTACAAATGAATTCTACCAAACATTCAGAGACGAATTAGTGCCTATCCTTCACAAACTCTTCCAAAAAATTGAGAAGGAAGGGACAATACCAAACACGTTCTATGAAGCCAACATTACACTAATACCAAAACCGAACAAGGACAACACAAAAAAGGAAAACTACAGGCCAATCTCCCTAATGAACACTGATGCAAAAATCCTCAATAAAATTTTAGCCATCAGAATCCAACAATGTATCCATAAGATAATTCACCACGACCAAGTAGGATTCATTCCAGGGGCACAAGGATGGTTTAACATCCGAAAATCAATCAACGTTATCCAACACATCAACAAAAAGAAAGATAAAAACCATATGATAATATCAATAGATGCTGAGAAAGCTTTCGACAAAGTGCAACACCCATTCATGATAAAAGCCCTTGAAATTCTTGGGATACAAGGAACATACCTCAACATCATAAAGGCCATCTATGACAAGCCAACAGCCAGTATCATTCTCAATGGTGAAAAGCTGAAAGCAATTCCATTAAGATCTGGAACAAGACAAGGATGTCCACTCTCACCACTGCTTTTCAATATAATACTGGAAGTCCTAGCCAGAGCAATAAGACAAGAGAAAGACATCCAAGGAATCCAAATAGGAAAAGAAGAAGTCAAACTATCACTATTTGCAGACGATATGATATTATACATAGAGAACCCCCAAAACTCCACAGAAAAGCTAATTCAACTCATCAATCAGTTCAGTAAAGTGGCAGGATACAAAATCAACACGCAAAAGTCAGTAGCCTTCCTATACACAAACAATAAATCTGAAGAAGAAGAAATCAAAAAGACCATCCCTTTTGTTATTGAAACAAAAAAAATCAAATATTTGGGAATAAATCTAACAAAAGAGGTAAAGGACCTATACAAAGAAAACTATAAAACACTGTTAAAAGAAATAGAAGAAGACACAAAGAAATGGAGAGACATCCCCTGCTCGTGGATTGGAAGAATAAACATTATTAAAATGGCCATCCTTCCAAAAGCAATATACAGATTCAATGCTATTCCAATGAAAATTTCAATGTCATTCTTCAAAGAAATAGAACAATTATTGATGAAATTCATATGGAATCACAAAAAACCCCGAATAGCCAAAGCTCTCCTGAAAAAAAAAAGAAGGGAATGGAGGCATTACACTCCCAGACTTCAAACTATACTACAAAGCCATAATCATCAAAACTGCATGGTATTGGAACAAGAACAGACATACAGACCAATGGAATCGAATAGAAAATCCAGAAATAAACCCACAGATTTATGGTCAACTAATCTTTGACAAAGGAGCAAAGACTATGCATTGGAGCAAAGATAGTTTGTTCAATAAATGGTGCTGGGAAAACTGGGTCGCTACATGCAAAAGAATGAAGCTCGACCACCACCTCACACCATACACAAAAGTCAACTCAAAATGGATTAAAGAACTAGACATAAGACCTGAAACCATAAAATATATAGAAGGAAATATAGGCGAAACACTACGTGATCTGCACATCAAAGACATCTTTACAGACACATCACCCAAAGCAGTGATAGTGAAGGCAAAGATAAACAGCTGGGACTACATCAAATTAAAGAGCTTCTGCACAGCAAAAGAGACAATAACAAAAACAAAGAGAAACCCCACCAACTGGGAGAACATTTTTGCACCCAACACTAATGATAAAGGACTGATCACAAAAATCTGCAAAGAGCTGATGAGACTCAACAACAACAAAGAAAATAATCCAGTCAAAAAATGGGCAGAAGAGCTAAAAAGAAACTTCTCTGAAGAGGAAATGCAAATGGCCAACAGGCATATGAAAAAATGTTCAACATCACTTGCCATCAGGGAAATGCAAATCAAAACTACCATGAGATACCATCTTACACCAGTGAGAATGGCACATATTAAAAAAACTAGCAACAACAAATGTTGGCGAGGGTGTGGAGAAAAAGGAACTCTTCTGCACTGTTGGTGGGAGTGCAAACTGGTCCAACCACTGTGGAAAGCTGTGTGGAGATTTCTGGACCTACTAAACATAGAGCTTCCATATGATCCAGCAATTCCACTCCTAGGTATTTACCCAAAGGACACAGAAACATCCATTCCAAAGAACACCTGCACCTCTATGTTTATAGCAGCACTGTTTACAATAGCTAAGCTTTGGAAACAACCCAAATGCCCAAAAATAGATGACTGGATCAAGAAGATCAATATTCCATATATACCATGGAATATTACTCAGCATTCAAAAAAGATAAACACATGCAATTTGCAGCAACATGGATGGCGCTGGAAGGGATCATGCTCAGCGAAATAAGCCAAAAAGAAAAAGAAAAATACCGGATGGTCTCACTCATAGCAGGAATCTAGAAAACTTAAATAAGGGACCAGGAAAATGAATAACTATAAGAAAGTGAAAATCAAAATCAACAAAAAACTATGAACCAGAGACACTTTTAGGGGGGCGGGGGCGGGAGGGGAGGGATTGGGGTCAGAATGGGGGGGCTGCAATTGTATGGGGAATATAACAATAAAATTTATTAAAAAAAAAAATAAAAAATAAATAAATAAAAAAAAGAGAGACCATACTTGGGAAAAAAATAAATAAATAAATAAAACATATCTGATGATTGTTATTGATATTTTATTTTTATTTGAATTCCACAGATAATTTTATCCTTCTACTTTATGATTTAATATATTTTAATCCTCATCCTATCATACAATTACAAAACTAAAGATAATCAAAATTATTTTAAAAAGTTATTGAAAATAATATATTTCTGGATTGAGTTGTCATTCAGTATTAGTCTTATTTCTATAGTCTTATACAGTCTTATTTCTAAAACTATGTAAACTGTAATCTTCACAAGTATTAAATACTAGAAGTAAACTTTTGTTTAAAAATCCTTTCTTAATTAGCTAAATTTTAATTTGATGCATCTTATGTATTGCTAAATTGAAGCAAGTTTTAACTATTCATTCCTATTTTTTTTTTAATTTTACTTTTCCTACTCTAGAATATTCATTTTCTCTGGTTGTAAGGGTTAAGAAATTTTGTTCATATGAAGAGAAAGAAATGAGATAAGTTCTATCATAATACATTAATTATGTAAGCATCTAGTTATAAATCAAGGATCACATTGTAATCACCATTTAAAATAATTTTAATTATCTATCAACAGATAAATAAAATATGTCCTCTTTACTGTTACTGAAAGCAAAGCACTGGGCCCTAGGTCAAAGGCAAAGGAATTTGGAACTCAGTCATTAGAATCAACTTTTATTCTCAGTTTCTGGAAACTATGCAAATATGGCTTACTAGCACTGATGAATCACTACCAACTGTTGCTTTCTTAAAGACACCCAATAACTCATGGAAATTAAAATATTAACTTAAATATGATTTTGTCAATAAAAACAACTCATAAAATACTTTTGTCTTTTCATAAAAAACTGTAACTTACATGTTTGGATGAATAAACTTCTAATTTGAAAAGAAAATTCTTTTTGTTTAAAATAATCTTCAAATTTACTTATGATAGGCAAAAAAACATTATTTTATTTTTAATTAGAATAAACTCACAAATGGACATTCCAATGACAATTATTCTGTTTCTGAATTTTATCAGATGAAGTGTCTTAGTGGGTATTTGTTATCTGGATGAAGTAAGACACTCCCCTATTTCTTTCCAGTCTCTGCCTTATTTTTATGGAACTAGCTCTTAGGAATAATACAAACATTGAAAAGAGCTGGAGGAGGGCAGAGGTCATTTTTTTCAATGAAGTTGTCATTATTTCTGTCACTCATGACTATGATATATATGAGTACAAAAAATTCTGAAATGGGCCAAAAGTACCCATTCCTAATGCCATACTTTTTTTTGTATCAGGACTATGTTAAAGGTAGATGGACGTATGAGACCTACAATAGGTTAAATAAGGGACCAGGAAAATGAATAACTATAAGAAAGTGAAAATCAAAATCAACAAAAAACTATGAACCAGAGACACTTTTAGGGAGGCGGGGGCGGGAGGGGAGGGATTGGGGTCAGAATGGGGGGCTGCAATTGTATGGGGAATATAACAATAAAATTTATAAAGAAAAAAAATTTCCTTGCAATAGGTCACATTAATTAACAAATGTGAAGCATTTAGTGAGTACTTGGCAGTTATTATAATATATATAGAATTATATATTATTAGTTATTATTAATAAAGTTGCTTTTCCAGTTATTGTTTTGATTGTTATCTTAGAAAATCTTCCTTGTTCAGGAGAAATTTGCTATCACATCTGAGTTGGCTATCTGTGGTTTTGAGCCCCCAAAATAAATGACTCAATCAAAAAATTCTCATACAAATAGAAAAAATGCATACACCAAATCATTCACTAAACAAAAAATAGTATTACAAACTGTAGATGAACTGAAGTGCTGAATATTAAGAGAAGTTGGTAGAATGTCATACATAAATCAAGTGATAAATATGAAGACTTTATTAAAATATCAGAAGTTTTATTTACTATTAAGCGAAAAAGAAAAACCAAGTTATGAATCTAATAATAGCATTAAATATTTACATAATGAAGGGGTAGAAGAGAATAAGCTTACATGAAAAGAATTAACTTTGTTATTGCTGATAATTCTGATGTAATATTAATTGTATAAAAATAGATTTTAAATTATGAAAATAAAAAGTTATCTTAAAAATCCCTATGAAAGATGTCATTAACTTTGAATATATTTCTAAGCCACTGCCGTTATCCCCTTCCTCCAAAAATGTTTGTTTAGAGAGCCTTGAGCACCTGTCAATGGGTGAGAAAGATAGTGTCTTTGCCACTGCAGTTTGCTTTGGGGGAGGAAGAGTTAGAATTGTTGGCATATTTAGAATGAAATTGCAGCTCACATTAGTACATATGGGATATTTGTAGCTATGTTTTCAATGAATAAAAGAAGCAAGATTGGGATCATTTTTTTCCTCCATGATAACTTGCTGATTTCCTGTATATATTATTTTCCATGTAAATATTTGCCCTGGTGGAGAGCAGACTGGAAAATTCTGGAACTTAATGGACACATTTTCATTCTTCAAGGATTTTCTGGCACAGATTCTAAGAGGTATGACAACTATAATCCTATGCATATTGAAGTTGATATCTAATATTACTGTTGGAACATTAAACTATTAATTTTTTGTTCATCAGTAGTTGAAAATAGCATTTTGTAGCATGAAAACATTGTCTGTATTAGAATAGTTAAAGCTATTTTTGAAATAGATTGAAATAGATTTTTGAGAGCTTTATTGAATTATGGTTGTCAGTCAATAAAAAAAATCAATGCACCATTTTCTGGTCTAATTAAAAAGACTCAATACTGCCATATTGACTCAAACCAGTGGGCTTGTTGACTAAACTATGGGTCTTCTACCCTACAAAGAGACATTGTTTATTGTAAAGTGAATTCCCTTCACTTTTACTGAAACTTGAATACAAAGTGTGCTAGTAGAATCACATTTCCTTGAGCCTGGTATGGTTTTTAAAAAAATATGACTGTTGCTATCTTATTTACGCATGTGATGTGTCATGTTTTGGTAAAACAGAAAAACTGAGAAGGTGTGAAGAAATTCTTAACAAAGTAAAGTAAATTTTTATAGACACAGGTATGACCTGAAACCACCAGTTTATCTATGGTGAATCAAACAATAAACATGTACTAAAGGTCCAATTGTAATTTAGGCATATTAGAGTTACACATTGGGCAGGAAGACTACAAGAAGATAGAAGTCTAGCCATCTTATATTTAAAACACCCCATGTTTAATTTGTTGAATACTGACATAATCTAGGATACTCTTTTTCCTTTTTTTTTTTTTTTGGTAACTCTACAACTGGAGAACTTATCTATAGTAGAATTTCAGAATAATCAGAAGTCAATAGGGAAATTGTTTTCATTTCATATTTTCTCCAGCTTCTCCCTAACTCAATCTTCTCAATATTAATTCATTGCTATAACAGTAGTGTTAAGGAAAGGATAGATACTATATATTGTTTTTCAGCAATAAGTGATAAATTCAGAACAATAAAATAATTTTTTCCAGAAAATACCTTTTATAGACAAAATGCCCTTGAATTGCCCACTTGATCATGTACATGAAGTCAGCAAACCATCAGTTAACATATGACTTTCCTTTATTCTTTGAAGATCTTTCACTGAGAATAATCTGTATTTTGCTTTTATGTATTTCTTTTATCTCTTTGAGTTCATATGAAGTCCTTATCAATTTAGTTCCCCCCTCCCCACCTCCCACTAAACCTGCCTTTTTTTCTCTCTCTTTCTCTGCATATTGGAGAATTCCATGGTCTGTACCATAATATCTAAAAACTTGAATTCAGAATTGATAACAAAGCAAATTATCAGAGTTGTTACCAAACAAAGTCTTGAGTTGTTTAGGGTGAAAGATGATTTTACTGAATGAAAAGAAAATCATTGACTCAGATATTAAATCACTGCATTTAATGGAATAATAAAGAAATAATATCTGATACAAAGTTGTAGCAGATTCTAGACTATTCCAGATGTGAGATGGGTTCATGACATGGCTTTCTTCCAGGTTTGATACAAAAGAATGAGTTTGTCCAAAGTAAATAGCTTTGCACCTGGAATTTAAAAACATAGTTAAACAACAATTAAATGTGTGCACATGTATACACATATATAGATAACTATATAGATGGAAACAAACATGCATATATATACACACAGATAAAGCCAAGCCAATATAACACATATAAGTCATATAACACATACATGAATGTGTATCCATATACACACATACTTATTGACATCGATGTATAAAACAAAGTTGAGTTTTTTAATGAGACTTTTAGAAGGCACATGCATAGCTATAAATGCTTTAAACCATTTTAAAGAAATTAATGAAATCTTAATGACTGTTATATTGAATATCTAGTGCACATAGTTCCAGAGACTTCTTTTTGCTTCATCCTTTTTTTTTTTTTTTTCAGTTTCCATCTTCTTATTAAATGGGTTCAGTGGTCTATGATGTATGTATTTCCTTACCGTTTCCTGTGTTTTCTTTTTTGTATCACTGGGAAACTGCAACACTCTTGATGTTGTAAGAAACAATGGCATACTCATCTGGCAAGTAGAGGGAAAGTTCAACCATATTAAATCTCCAACTTTACATAACCAGATTATTTCAGAAAACATAGATAGAATAGGGTCTAATCTTTCCAATGATATTGCAAGACAGTCTATCACTTCTTTTTCTTAATCCAGAAATATCCTATTACAATTTAAGGCACTTGTTGAAGTACGTTCAACTAGTTAATGACAGAGCCAGGATTGAAGTATTATTTCTTTACAAACTTTCTATGCCTTTCAGTAAGAAATTAATAGCACTAACCTTCCAGGGAAAACATTTTAATTCTTTATCAACTTCTTTTTTTTTTTTTCTTTATCAACTTCTTAACAATTTTTTTGAAAGTTAATCTGTCAAGAGTTTCCTCTAATATTTCAGAATGTTGCCCACTTCCTTTCTCAAATCAAAGGTCACAGAGGCTGGATGAAATGATAAGCCTTGGCATTAACTACAAGTCCTGGAAATTTAGCATGATTTGTATTTCACATTAAAGGAGTACTTTTTAACATTATATCTAAAGCATTATAAGTATTAAAAAACTCTGGTAACTGGAAAATGACCAGTAAAAAGATATATCAGGGACCAAATGTGTGTGTGTGTGTGTGTGTGTGTATAAAGTATATATACTCTCTCTCTCTCTCTATATATATATATATATGTGTGTGTATTTGAAGGATGATGTTGGAAAATGTAATAGTTCAGGTAATCTTATATATAATACCATGTTCAGTAGCTTTAGGGCATGATTATTGCTTGCCTACCTTTATCATAATAATTGTAGATCAAAACTGATGCTGGTTGAATGTTGAATACAAGGTTACTTTGCTCAACGGAGAAAGTAAAACGCTGTGCTGTACCAAATACCTATAAAATACAAGTTACAAATTTATCAGAGCATCTCTGCAAAAAGAAAATCACTGAAGAAATTATCTTCCAAAGTTCATGATCTACTCAATTAAATGGATCTAGAATATTGATATCTGATAAAATGACAAAGTAATGACTTAGGTAACATGAAATTGTATAAAATTTTATCTTTCATTGCTTATATAGAGGCATTAGGGTAATGTAGGCATTTATATGAATGGTAGTGATGTTCTTCTGGAAAATATGAGTGAAAATCACACCAGCCTTTGTTGAAGTTCAAATCAAACTATAAAAAGAATAATATCTTAACTCTGTGACCAGACTATGTTAGTTGATATGAAGGATAAAAAGCAGGGAAATGATGTTTCTAAACCTGAAAATTATCTAGTAAGTTAGCAAACACATAAAGGGAATAAATTAGAATTAATGGGGAAGAGAGAGATTAGTAGTAGAACAGAACACTAGTCCTCTTTAATGTCCCATATTTTTCTAGCAAACCTTATTGTATAAATCAATAAAAAAAAAACCCTATTGGTATATACCTATACCAGTTACTCTCAGGAGAAAACAAGAAAGTCATGGAAGAAAAAAAATACACTGTTCAACTTACATTTTCCAAGTAGAAAAGAACACGGTCATTCTTGACTTCAGTCTTTGTCACGTGGCCATTGCTTTCAAGCTTTGAAAAAATTGACAGGAAGGGATGGAGGATAGATGTTAAAGAGTTCCGTTCCAGTAC
Organism: Talpa europaea; assembly: GCF_964194135.1. Classification (NCBI taxonomy): domain Eukaryota; kingdom Metazoa; phylum Chordata; class Mammalia; order Eulipotyphla; family Talpidae; genus Talpa; species Talpa europaea. The sequence continues at coordinate 68,051,506 of NC_140083.1, read as the reverse complement.
TGATTTCTTCATGCCTTTACTTAACCAGTTGTAAGGAATCTATTTTATGGATTGTTCCCATGTGTCATGATGTTTTCATCAACTCAAAATAGGAACTAAATAAATATAAATTAGGAGCACCATCCCTCCGGTGTTACAGCACAATTAAAAATGGAAACTCTAAATGAGTAACTTTGCTTAAAAGAAGACTTTCATAACTTGGTTTAGCTAACAAATTATTTCTGTGCTAACATTATCCTCTACTACTTTTTCTATGCTGAGATTGGGCTTTGATTATTTACCTCCTCAATGGATGACATGATTGGAGTAAAGCCTGATAGCATTTTTACATCAACAAGGACCATATTGGACTTATTGTGAATTCCAGTATATCTGAAATTTATAAACAGAACACTAGTTTAAATATCAGTGTAGAAAAGTGACATAATACTAAGGGTGATCAGTACATAAATATGTATTAGCTATACTGGAGGAAAGGCAAAAGCTGAAGAACACCTGAAGAAAGTCATTTTCAAACTTCTGAGAAGAAGCACAATTGGAGTGATAATGAATGAGATGATACAAAGCAACTTAAGTTGAAATAAAGAATGAATTATCTGGACCTGGAATCTCCCCAAACCTTGTTTTTAGGCTTATCTGAGGACTTAGATTCAGAACTCACAAAGAAATCTTATACATTTATATCATATATACTTTTTTTAGTCTAATTTAAGCAATACTTAAAGGAAATCTTTGTTTAAAAAGCAGGGTGTTAGCAGAATCATAGAGTAGACATTTTCCCCAGAGTCTAAGTAATGCCTCTGACTCTGAATAGAATTTTTTGGAAAAAAAATTAAGAATTCCATGTTGTATTTCCATCTTAGCTCTGGGGTCAAGAGGTTTTCAGTAGAAAATCCTAAGAAAAATTCCTAACTAATTTCCAACTAATTTTACTCAATTTTTGTCCACATGTTAACTAAGGCTGAAATTCTTTGGCATCTATGAATGATAAATGATTTCAAAACAAAATTTTTTTTCCAACTCTGAAAAATAGAAATCTGAAATGTTGCTCCATACAAGTATGAAAGAAGTATTTGTTGATTTTCTCCTAAAGGTTCACTTCCTAAAGTGCTTGTCTTGAACGAGAAAAAGAGAGTGTCCATTGTCCAAAACTGACAAGATTTCCATGCAAAAAAAAAAAAAAAATAGAAAACAACAAACAGAAGAATTGCTTGATTGTCAGTGTGGCAAGAACTTTCAAATTATACTTGCATACAATTCAGATCATGCTTGCATAATTCTAGCTATGATTTAAAGAACTACTAAATTGTGGTGTATACCTAGAGAGCTATTAAGTGACCATGTTGTAGAAACCACACACTGATCTGTGAACTCATCGTGGTTAGCAACATCAGTGTTTTGCTCTTGTTTAAAATTTTTTTTAATATGTTACTCTTTCTTTAACCTGGAAGTTGATTCAAAATATAACACTTACTTGAAGGTTATGGTCAGGTCAAAATTACTCTGCAATTTATCTGAGGAGTTTTTCTTTACCATTTCCATGGCTAGGGAAAATCCAGAAGCCTCCTTTGGGAGGGGCACATTATACCTCAGGGTAACCTAAAAAGGATAACAAATCATAAGAAAAGCCATTCATGTATCTTGCAATAAAAACTGAAGGGTTTATGGTTTCTCTATTTTCATTATAATGCACTTTATTTACATCTTTACCATCAGAGAATAAGGCTAAATGTAATTTAATTTTCAGAAGACACAAAAATCTTCATGAAATAATTTGCATTTTCAGCTGTTGATTGGGAAATATCAGTGAGAGAAAGAATAATCATGGCAATATGCAAGATGGTAAAATGACACTTCATGAATAATTGAACAATCTTTTTAAGTAACAAACATCCAGGATTTCTATTACCTGAGTAAATATACAACCTTGTCCTTCCACCTCTACTGTGTATTGTCCATGTGTTTTGGTTAGCTCTGAGTGTTGGACCAGTAAGCGGTTGTCACTGTTAATCTGGAAAATCTGTTTGGATTTTTCAGTGCTGATGGTAACCTTGTTTTGACCATTGGAGAAGGTTAACTTCACGTAGCGGGTTATGGCAAGAAGACAGACGGCGTTGCCCTGCACAGAAAAGAACAAGCAACAATCTGAGCTCTGCTAGGATGGGATATTCATCATCATTTGGTCATAAAAATATTCCTAAGACAGGTCAATAGAACACCAAGAAGCAATAACCTGACCAAAGGAAAATATATTTGCTTGTGCAGGTTGTTGCCATTTAATATTCTGCAATAATCTTAATTAGATTTTAGTTTTTCTAAAGGATTTTATAAAGTACAATCACTATTGTTGAAAATAGTGCCAAATCTCTTTTTTTTTTTTTTTTAAAAAAAAGATGTTATATAATTTGACTGCCCTGGATAATGCTTGTGCCCAGATATCTTCGAGGAAGGAAAGTCAGCATCGGGAAGGGTGTTGGACTAACATATGACTATTCAGAAGCTAAGACAAAACTAAGGCGGAAAGTCAAGAATTTCCTTGTGGGAATGAAATTGTATTTCTTTGCATTTCAAAATGTTTTTCCTTTTAAAAGACACAGATCAATGCTTCTTATGCCTCTTTTTTCCTCTGACCCATTCCTTTCATTTGCTTTTCCCAATGGGTAGATCATAGAAACAGAGAAAACACTTTCTTCTTGATTGCTGCATAGTTTGACCATAGTATCATCAGATAGCTAACTGACTAAGACTCCGGTCCCCATGGCAATAATCTCTTGTAGACCAACATTCAGTTTTTACTATCTAAATGGAGATATAAACCAGGCACAAATTTCCTAATGAGGGCCTTAGTCTATTCATTTTCATGTAGGTCGTTCCAAGTGGAGTATCTGATACATAATAACTGCCCCCAGAAATGACTGAGATTAAATAAAATAAAATGAGATTTATAAAGTCAAGTGTTCTTCATCTCACAAGGCATTTTCTATCACTACTTTTGCTACCTAGATTCTTTTAGAGTTTCATATTAGGTGTTAATCATATCATTATTAATATCAGGTCCATATCGATCACCTGGTTGGATGAAAAGGTTCCGTGGGAATTCAGCTGTTGGGTAAGCCACTGCACAATCTTGCTAGCATAGGTGAGGTCGGGAGTTTTCCTGGAAATGACAGCCAATAGCACGTAGCAAGTCTTCTCTGTCTCAGCAGACGGTATCCAGGGAATAAAAGCTGGAGGTATTTTGGCCTTAGGTTTCTTTGTTTTTTCCCAATATATCAAATTATCTGAGGAAGAAGAAGAATTTTCACACAATCCCTTTAAAAAGCACTGGCTAGGGCCTCCCCAGTGGTGCAGGGGGTTGAACGCTGCCCTGTGAAGCTGTCCGCAGCCTCTGCAGTGCTGGTTTGATCCCCGCTGGCTGGCAAGAATCCCGCATGGTGTGGCAGACCTCTCCTGCCTCGCCCTCTGCTCCCCTCAGTAGTGTATTTCCGTCTTCTGCCTGTTCTGCTCTCTGCTCTGTCTCTGGTGAATCTTTTCACCCTCCGGCGCCTGTACCTAGCTCTTGTATAAAAATAAATCAATCTTAAAAAAAAAAAAACAACACACTGACTACACATAAAAGGATGCAAATTCCATTTTGGTCTCTATTAAGGGCTGAATCATGCCTAGTGTTCAAGTGCCCTATACGCCATACCTCAGAATGTGACTTTATTTGGAGACTGGGCTTTTAAAGAGCCAATTAAGATACAATGAAACCCTTACTGTGGGCCTAATCCAATATGACTGGTATCTGTATTAAAAGAGGAAATTTGGACTTGCTGAAGAGGCCCCAGGGATGTTCCCACACATGTGAAGAGAGAGGAAGAAAATGACCTTCTTCTAATGACAAGAAGAGAAGTTACTAGAAAAGATCATATCTGTCAATACCTTGATCATGGACTGCTAGCCTTCAGAACTGTGAAAAAATCAAACTTCTGTTGTTTAAGCCATTCATTCTGTGGTATTTTGTGATGGCAGCCCCAGCAAAATCAAACAAAACAACTATAAGTCTTCAAATTGCCACTTTTTAAGGTCAAAAGTGGTATGTGATTGTTTCACAAGTAATTTTTGTTTTGTTTATGTCATGGTCACCAAGTTAAATTGCCTTTAGTAACTTATTTGAAAAGAAACTAGCACAAAAGGAAGAAGAGGAAAATAGAAAACATATGATGTTCTTTAAAGATAAAGGCCCCCGGGCCTCCCTGGTGATGCAGCAGTTGAGCGCTGGGTTGCCAAGCTGCCCACAGCCTCTGCAGTGCTGGTTCGATCCCCGGCTGCTCCCCGGCCACTGGAGGAGGGTCCCACATGGCGCGCAGACCTCTCCTGCCGCCCGCTGCTCCCCTCAGCAGTGTACTTCGGTCCTTCTGCCTGCTCTGCTCCCCGCTCTGGCTCTGGTGAATTCTCTCACCCTCCTGTGCTTCTGACTGTACCCAGTGCTTGTATAAATAAATAAATAAATAAATAAATCTTAAAAAATAAATAAATAAAGATAAAGGGCCCCTGAAAAATTCCAGAAGAGAAAAACAAATATACTAGTGAAGAGGTCTCTGTGATGCTAATTAAGTTTCATCACTTTGTTCACAGTCACCTCTATTAGCATAATGGAATAATAATACTCACTTGTTTTTGTAGCAGATTGATCCAGGATTTGAAGTAAAGATTCCACTTGTTTTTCTTTTCCAGCTAATGCAAAAGCATAAGCTAGAATTGCTTGAGTGTAGCCATTAGTGACATCATTTTTCAAAGCCTCCTCCAGGCAAAAGAATCCATTTCGTAGAGCTGGAAACTAGTTAGAAAGAATAAAGTATTTTAAAATAACACCCAAATGCTTTATATATCATACTTTAAATATATTCCTGAAATTTATTTTAATGGCAATATTAGTATTTGAGAAATAAAATTTAAGTAATATGAAAATGCCTGTCTATACTGGTCAGTCGTATTTTAGTTAGTGTAAGTTTCTTCTAGGTAGAAAAACATAAAATATCTAAGATATTTTACTCTGGTGCTTAAAATAGAGGTTTATATTTCTAAAGATAATTTTCGAGATATACTAATGAATCTAAATATTTCTAGTATCTTAGTTGTAGATTTTTTTAAATTAGATAATCTGAATTTTGGATTGGAAAGTAGCCATAATGAATCACACTTAAGTTGAAAATGTTCACATACTGAATTGTTTAGATGAGCAGAACATTAAATATACTTAGAACAGGGGTTCTTAAACTGAAGTTCATTGCTGAACTTCAGGAGATAGGAAATACATGCAATGCTCTGAAAAACGTGTGTGTGTGTGTGTGTGTGTGTGCGCGCATGTGCATGCATAAGTATATTCTCCCAAAGGTTTCTATGAATCAAATCAGTCTGAGTAATATCAATTTAAAGAGTGATAATGAATTGAGTACTTTTTCACATTTCATTAATTTTTCATATTTCATTAATCATTAATCAATCAATCATTAATTAATCAGTCATTAATCTGAGTATTTCAGATCATTCTGAATCCTATTTCTTGTGCATTTCATTTACTGAAACTAAAAGATAATGGGAATCCATACAGTGAAATTGAGCCCAGCTTCAAGAAATGCTCCAACTACATAGGCAGTGAGTGAGACATCCTCTTCATTTCCGCCCTAAACACAAAGGAACAAGGAGTCATATCGGATAGCAGAGGCACAAAATAACAGCTGATTTTCTGAAGCCAAGTTAGGAAGGGAAGAAACACTGGAACAAATGCCATTCATAAAAACACTTGAGGTTGATATGATAATATCAATAGATGCTGAGAAAGCTTTCGACAAAGTGCAACACCCATTCATGATAAAAGCCCTTGAAATTCTTGGGATACAAGGAACATACCTCAACATCATAAAGGCCATCTATGACAAGCCAACAGCCAGTATCATTCTCAATGGTGAAAAGCTGAAAGCAATTCCATTAAGATCTGGAACAAGACAAGGATGTCCACTCTCACCATTGCTTTTCAATATAATACTGGAAGTCCTAGCCAGGGCAATAAGACAAGAGAAAGACATCCAAGGAATCCAAATAGGAAAAGAAGAAGTCAAACTATCACTATTTGCAGACGATATGATATTATACATAGAGAACCCCAAAAACTCCACAGAAAAGCTAATTCAACTCATCAATCAGTTCAGTAAAGTGGCAGGATACAAAATCAACACGCAAAAGTCAGTAGCCTTCCTATACACAAACAATAAATCTGAAGAAGAAGAAATCAAAAAGACCATCCCTTTTGTTATTGAAACAAAAAAAATCAAATATTTGGGAATAAATCTAACAAAAGAGGTAAAGGACCTATACAAAGAAAACTATAAAACACTGTTAAAAGAAATAGAAGAAGACACAAAGAAATGGAGAGACATCCCCTGCTCATGGATTGGAAGAATAAACATTATTAAAATGGCCATCCTTCCAAAAGCAATATACAGATTCAATGCTATTCCAATCAAAATTTCAATGTCATTCTTCAAAGAAATAGAACAATTATTGATGAAATTCATATGGAATCACAAAAAACCCCGAATAGCCAAAGCTCTCCTGAAAAAAAAAGAAGGGAATGGAGGCATCAGACTCCCAGACTTCAAACTATACTACAAAGCCATAATCATCAAAACCGCATGGTATTGGAACAAGAACAGACATACAGACCAATGGAATCGAATAGAAAATCCAGAAATAAACCCACAGGTTTATGGTCAACTAATCTTTGACAAAGGAGCAAAGACTATGCATTGGAGCAAAGAAAGTTTGTTCAATAAATGGTGCTGGGAAAACTGGGTCGCTACATGCAAAAGAATGAAGCTTGACCACCACCTCACACCATACACAAAAATCAACTCAAAATGGATTAAAGAACTAGACATAAGACCTGAAACCATAAAATATATAGAAGGAAATATAGGCGAAACACTACGTGATTTGCACATCAAAGACATCTTTACAGACACATCACCCAAAGCTGTGATAGTGAAGGCAAAGATAAACAGCTGGGACTATATCAAATTAAAGAGCTTTTGCACAGCAAAAGAGACAATAACAAAAACAAAGAGAAACCCCACCAACTGGGAGAACATTTTTGCACCCAACACTAATGATAAAGGACTGATCACAAAAATCTGCAAAGAGCTGATGAGTCTCAACAACAACAAAGAAAATAATCCAGTCAAAAAATGGGCAGAAGAGCTTAAAAGAAACTTCTCTGAAGAGGAAATGCAAATGGCCAACAGGCATATGAAAAAATGTTCAACATCACTTGTCATCAGGGAAATGCAAATCAAAACTACCATGAGATACCATCTTACACCAGTGAGAATGGCACATATTAAAAAAACTAGCAACAACAAATGTTGGCGAGGGTGTGGAGAAAAAGGAACTCTTCTGCACTGTTGGTGGGAGTGCAAACTGGTCCAACCACTGTGGAAAGCTGTGTGGAGATTTCTGGACCTACTAAACATAGAGCTTCCATATGACCCAGCAATTCCACTCCTAGGTATTTACCCAAAGGACACAGAAACATCAATTCCAAAGAACACCTGCACCCCTATGTTTATAGCAGCACTGTTTACAATAGCTAAGCTTTGGAAACAACCCAAATGCCCAAAAATAGATGACTGGATCAAGAAGATGTGGTACATATATACCATGGAATATTACTCAGCATTCAAAAAAGATAAACACATGCAATTTGCTGCAACATGGATGGCGCTGGAAGGGATCATGCTCAGCGAAATAAGCCAAAAAGAAAAAGAAAAATACCGGATGGTCTCACTCATAGCAGGAATCTAGAAAACTTAAATAAGGGACCAGGAAAATGAATAACTATAAGAAAGTGAAAATCAAAATCAACAAAAAACTATGAACCAGAGACACTTTTAGGGGGGCGGGGGCGGGAGGGGAGGGATTGGGGTCAGAATGGGGGGCTGCAATTGTATGGGGAATATAACAATAAAATTTATAAAAAAAAAAACAAAAAAAAAAAAAAAACACTTGAGGTTGTGTATTTTTTGAGTTAGTCAATAACCATGCTATCTGAGTGATAATCCATCAAGAGTCACCATAATAATGAAATAAAACACACAGTGAACCTCAAGTACACTTAATGACACCTGTAATCATATTTATATGACCTGGCATTAAGCATGAATTCCAAACAGTTCATATGACTATTTTACTGTATTTGGTGTTGATTTAGAAAAGCAAACAATATTTATGATGGGGCAGAGCAGAAAGTTGCTGTGAAGCTTCCTGAACATTCCTAGAAAAGTATAGTGGGAGGTGACAGTGATCAGGACTCAGATTCTTTCTGTGTAAAATTAGAAAACCATTCCTAATTTATTTGGTTTTCAAGCTGTGTGTAAATTTCAGTGGGGGTACTTAAGAATTAAATAAACCAGTATCCACACAAAATATTATGATTTTAAAAGTCAGAGAATAAGATACAAGGAAATGAATTTTAGAGGGTGCTCTAGTGATACTGATGCAAATTGCATTCAAGTATAAACTTCATTTTTTCATTTAATTAAAAGCTGACCTCTGTTCTTCAGAGGGAATGTCCCTGGGGAGCTCCATTTTCAAAGTGAAATACCTGCAGATGGTGGTCACTCAAGATGTAGGGGCCAACACACTTAAATGATAAGTTGGATCAGCATTATTTTTCCCTTGCTTTTTGTCCCTCCCAATTGAAAACACACACACACACACACTCACACACAATATCACAGAAAAGGATTGAGTAAGGTCAGACAAATTGAAGTAGTGATTACTAATGAATCCAAGAAGAATGATGTGGAGGAGATGTTTTAGAGAAGAATATGTAAAAGTCTACTTTTTTTCTTTTTTCTTTTTTTTTAAAGATTTATTTATTTCTGCATACAAGAACTGGGGTACAGGCCCAGACACGTGGTTGATGAGAGGATGCACCAGAGACAGAGTGGGGAACGGAACAGGCAGACTGACAAAATACACTGCTGAGGGGAGCAGCGGGCGAGACAGGAGAGGTCTGCCTTGCCATGTGGGACCCTCGCTGGCCGGCTGGGATTGCACCAGTGCTGCAAAGGCTGCGGACAGCTTCACAGCACTGCGCTCAACCGCCTGTGCCACCAGGGGAGGCCCAAGTCTCCTTTTTTTCTATGTAAGAACAAGAGATCTTTTTTGTCAAGTCCTCCCTCCCCCACCATTGTGAAGATTAGGTTTGGAATAATTTAAGATCATTTCTCCATATGACATACGAGTAAAGTAATTTGAAAATAATTCACATTAAAATTAAATACCATACAGGGTTGCTATTCATTCATATTTTGAAGTAAATTAACTTTATATTCCAAAACCCAAGAAGAGGCGTGGCAGTTCAGAAGTATACCAAGGAAAAGTCCAGAATATTTCAGGGAATGTCAAAGCCTGCTGAAATATCATGATTGGAGATTGTGTTTCTAAGGCAAAACATGGAGGCTAGGGAAGATACCATGGGATGGAGGTGAACATCTACCTCAAAGAAAGGAAATGAGAAGATTTAACTAAACAGAGGCAGGAAAAGAGGAGGAGTGGGTATTGTCAAAAACATACTTCATACCAGATGTATTTTGACCAAGGGCAAACAAGATTCTCATAGTTTGACTTCAAAAGCAGTTAGAAGAGTGCATCATTAAATGGTATAAATCCCCAGATCCTTTTCATGGGCTTGCTTGCTATCCACAAATTAGATGAACTACCTATTCAAGGCTCCCTCCCTTAATATATTGCCTGGCTCCAAATTTATGAATGTTTCCTCTCTCAGTTCCTTTTCTCTTCATGCTCCCCTATTTCCAGTTCATCTGCTGAAGAGGACTGGTTCTATGAAAGGACTGCAGAAGGCAAACAATGTGCTCATGAGTCCCATTCAGGCTGTGGTTAAAGGCGATAGTAATGAGGCTGCTGACCAGGGCACTAGTGCCTTATAATGAGAGCAGACTCAGAAAGGGTAACACAGTCATCAGAAAAATATTCATGTTCCAGATTTGGGAGGCCAGAGTTAGCGAAGGTAGACATGCCAAGCACAAGCACGGCCCAGTTCTGTTAGTCTCTCACCTCCCAGGCAGTGCTGAAAAGTTTGCCATCACTTTTAAAGCAACCATTGCTTTTCTGTTTGCTTGACAGCCAGATTAAGGTCTGCTTTTGAATTTGTTCATCGATGAAAACATGTTTCTTTATTTCCTCTAATGTCTTAAAAGTAAAAGCACTGAGCCTGTAATGCAAATTGCTGGTTAGACAAAAGTTAGGTATGAAAAGAATGATGATGGTGTCTACTCAATTCATGTGTTGTCATTGTTCCCTTTGGGTAATGGATACACTGAATTTAGCTAATGTTGATTATAGCATGATCGTTAACATTTATTTTTATTGATATAACATTGGTTTGTAGCATCATATAGGTTTTTGCAATGAGTTGATTGATAGTGGGTTTGTGCCAATAAGATGTTATGAACAGTATAACTTGTGAAAATAAGATAGGCATATGATGGGTATATGAAAAGAAGATAGGTAATTTCTAATGTTTATCCACACAGTTCTTGCTCCACTGTATTATCCATATGTGGAGACAGAATGGGTGTAATCAGATGCAATTAGATGTTTTGGGCCTTAGGAGTTTAGTCTCCTGAATCTATATGGGCATAGATTCAGAATGTAGAATAAGACCTGCCATTTTCCATGGAATTAGCAAGCTTTGGAATGGTGTGTGTGTGTGTGTGTGTATGTATGTATGTGTGTGTGTATGCATGTATATATTTTTCCATATATTGGGGATATATATATTTCATTTATTCCATGTATATGTCATTAAATGATCAGAGTCCTAATCACATTTCCATGAGACCACAGATATATTATTGCATTAGAATTGTAATAATCAAATATTTTAGTTTTGTGTGATTTCCTCTGTTAATTTGATATGTAATTTGTTTCTAATTCCCACTTCACTCAAATCTCTTCCCTCACCAGCCCTCCTAGATAATTCCTTTATTATTTAAAATTGTCATTTCTTACCATGTGCTTCCTTCATCATTGCTCAGCCAAAACACTCTATATGATCCATCAGAGTTTTTGAAAGACAATTGCTTTTGATAACCTAAAATATAACATTGTAGAAAATTATTATTATTTTAATCTAAGAAAGTTAGGAGAAAAAGGATGGGGTAGTGCAAGCCCTGAGTTTTAATGTCAGACCTAAACTACCAGGATGATCATTTCAATTTTTATTTCTGAAGCTCAGCTTCTCCCTTCATAGTGAGAGAGAAAAATAACTCCTACCTTATAGTATTTTAATAACAAATAAGATATGACATGTGACAGTGTCTAGCTCAATAATTGGCACCACTAATTGTTAAATACCTTTCCTTTATTTTACTTCACTGTTATCTTTCTAAAAAAAAAAAGACCAAAAGACATTATACCCTTGAACTTTTTCTTGATAACACATTTTACAAGGTTTATAGACCCTTTTGTACAGACAAATCACTTCTTTGAAATGGAAAAAATTGTGAGGCTATATGACTACATAGATTTTGTAGTAAAAAAGTAATAAAAACTAAAAATATAGCAAAGACTCTGAGTACCCCAATTCAGATTCATTTTTTCTTCAAGACTACCTCGTAACAACAGCTTTATGACATGTTCGTATTAGCAACAACTATTCTATAAAGTTGTAGTCCTATAAATATTCTATAATTTATTTATTATACACAGAATTTATTTAAATCATCTCACCACTAGAAAAGGAAAAGAAAATCTTAGATTTAACTTCCTCTGTCAATTGTCGAGTAGATTTCAGATAGTCAAGGAGATAGGCATCAGATGCGAGTCGAGCAATATTTTCCTCTCCTGCCAATATAGTGTATCCACTGGGCGTCTGGAGAAGATTCTTTAGATTTTGCGTTGCAAGTCCTAGAATATCTCCTAAAGATAGAAAAAGTAGATCATTACTATTGCTGAAAGTTGGCATCTCGGTACTAATGACAATAGATAAAAGAGGCATAGTGGAAACAAGAAACATTTAAAATTGAGTCTAGAAGGTGGAAACAAGGAAAGTTTTTTTTTGTTGTTTTGTTTTTCAGTCAATAACCAATTTTTATACTTCTATCTCCTTGAAAATTCCAAACCAATAATCCCTGTTTTTTTTTTTTTAATTATTTCAGTGTCAGACTAACCTTTCCCATGGAAATCAATATGGGTGAAATCCATTAGCCGAAATGTTTGTTGCAATGCAAACATATTAAAAATATTGATGTTGCAAAGCTATTGATGTTTTGATTGAATTTAATGTTTGTGAGCAGCAATAACAGAATTTCAATGACAAGGAAATTTTTTATGAAGTAATTCTAAGCAGGAGATAGGCAGGAAGATGTGTGAAGTTAACAGGGTTCTGTTATGACACATATTCCTGAAAGTCTTACTGGGTGGAGGAGGGGAGCATGAAAGTGGGGTTTAGGAATGCAAGTGTTTGCTTGTTTTTGTGCTTATTTGGTTTTTGAGAAACTGACACTATAAACTGTAATCTGTTCCTACTCCCCAAATGCTAATGTTGATGATAGACAAAGAAGTTTGACTTTTGTAAAACAGATTTTTCCCATTAATGAGGAAATTCCCAGCATTTTTAATAACCAGTATTTATTCTGATTTGCCAAAGGGGAATTTAATATTTCAGATTAATGAGTTATAATAGAACCCTTTGTTTTCTAAATACTAGTTATCATTCCTCAAAATAAGTGGGTCTTAGGAACACAGATTTGGAAAATGGAACTGTAATCCCTTCAGATCTCATATGGAAACAAGCATAGAAGATAATCCTCAACAATAATGCCCTGCAGTTGGTAGTGTGAGAAAATCTCTCCTTCCTGTTTTTAAGGATTTTCTTTTGAGACCACCTTAATCAAAACTTTCACATCACTATGAAGCACAAAATTTAATCACCTTACCCACAACACTGAAAAAGGCCCTGGCTGATCCTTCTATTACATTTTTTGGCAAGTCTAAGACAATTTGCTTGGAGACTTTGGTACCTGGAAAGAAAACATCAGTAATATAAAGTGATGACTTCCTTTTCTAAACAATAACAACAGATTTGTGGGACAGAGATATTAGGAAATTCATTCCATCATTTGTTTTTATTTTATAAGTTGCTGGTTAGATAAAATTGAGGTTTTGATCTAGTTTAGGGTAACAATACATTCAGAAAGTTGTATATAGGGAGGGCCTCCCTGGTGGCGCAGGCGGTTGAGCACAGCGCTGTGAAGCTGTCCGCAGTCTCCACATTGCCAGTTCGATCCCCGCTGGCCAACAGGGGTTCCACGTGGTGTGGCAGACCTCTCCTGCCTTGCCCGCTCCGCTGCTCCCCTCAGCAGTGTATTTCGTCCATCTGCCTGTTCTGTTCCCCACTCTGGCTCTGGTGAATCCTCTCACCCTCCCTCGCATCTGGCCTGTACCTGGGTTCTTGTATAAATAAATAAATAAATAAATCTTTAAAAAAAAAGAAACTGGTATGTAAATCTATATAATAATGGCTCCTATTCTCTATTAGTTTAGTGCCTAAGCTATTAATGTATGAAAACATAGAAGAAACAACTGAAGTTAATATAAAAAATAGCACAAACAAAAGTTAATCCATGGAGACCCCTATTAGGCATTAAAATCAGATCATCATCAATCAATAAAACTGGTGAAGGTCATAAAGCACGTGGTTCAGGGGCAGTGACTTACAGAGTGTTGTTTCATGTAAAGAGTGCAAAAAAAAAAGATTATGCACTACTGGGGCATAATCCTGGTTTTCCACTGTCCATTGCTGTGCCACAATTGCATGTCAAAAATAGGGAAAAATAGACTGAGGCAGATAAATATCATAAGTGACCTAAAAAGAATCTCATCAATCTCATCAAAAGACTTTTTGTTTGGTAAAATTATACAATGAAGACAGGACATGAAATAAAGCCATCCTCTAGTAGAGGATTTTATAAAATCACTAGAATAAAATGACTAAGGGAATAAAATAAATAAAAATCACTAAGGGACTCAGTATAGCAAGTGAATGAATGTGGAAAGAGCAAAATAAATAGACCCTGTTGGTCAGTTTTCTTTAGGACTAATTTGACCATCTAACAGATCCTCTTACCTTTTGCACAGACAAGGAAACTTTGAGTCACTTCTTTTTCAATACCTTCACACTGTTTAAGAACAAACAAAAAAATCAAGCATAAAATTGTGAGTCTGGGTCATCTTTCCATAAAGGAAAAATAATCAAATACCAGTTCACATAGGCATAGCTGGCACAGATTTGTCTCTGGGAGATTGTCCATTCTATATCCCTCTCTGTTTTCACCTGGAAGTCACTGTACATCACCCACACCCATTTTAGAGCCTGTATTTACTTAGCACAGGTAGAGATAACTTTGTCATTTCAGGACACTTATTTGATCCAGCCTAGCATTTCCAGGAGACAAATGGAAGTATAGCAGAGTAGGAACATGCCAAGAGGTGAGGTAAGAACGTTCCCCTGAAAACTAATTCTTTCTGAGGATGATAGGAACCACATAGGAGTGAGGACAAGTAGGTATGTCTCGGATTTGAGATCCATTAAGATGAGGGAAGGAAGTAGAATAGGTATATTAGAAATGTCACTGGTCAGGATCAAACCCAAAATCATCAAGTCTGTTTCAAGTGTTAAGTTTTAGGATCAGGGGTCAGGTATATATTAAAGAAAAGATGAATTTTATTGCTGTTTTAATTCATTTTTAAAATGGCATGTCTTTGGTCAACAGAAACTATCATCAATGAATTAAGTCTCTTTGAGAATTTTTTTTTTTTAATATTTAACCAATTAGATACTATCTGGTTCTTACCTGGACGAGTCTGACAGCTTTATATGTACATACCTTTACCAACAAACTCTTAACCACAGTATCTTTCCAGTTTAGATTTTCCTGCTCATTTGCTTTGTGTGGGCAAGCACTGCTTTGTTTGGACTCTGCAACTACCGTGATATTGACTTTACCTAGAAAACATTCCCAAATACGAGTAAAATTAGAAACTTCTCTCTTTACCATGGAAAATGATTAGTCTATAAACCACATCTTGAATTGGATGAACTGAATTCAGTTATCGTACTTAAATTAAAGTTACTCTTTCTCCTGCCTGGAGATACTTTGATATATTCTGATTTTCCTGTTTCATGATTCCTTATATTAAATAAGAACTCAAAAAAATTTCAAAGAAAGATAATATTTTGCAAAGTGAAACAAGACAATTCCTTTATATTGATAGTTTATAAAGGTTATATATGACAACATAGGAACATAACATGATAACCAAAGCTTTTAATTTTTCCTAAGATCAAACAAAGATAATAAAATATGATATAATGGAAAAGGCACTGGATTTAAATCAAGTCAGCAAGGGATCTATTGTTTTTAACACTGTGATCTCATAGGTCATGTAATTAAAACTGACCTCTAGTTTCTTTACTTATAAAAATTACAAGAAAGAAAAAGATAATTCTTCTGGCTTAATATTACCTGCATGCCAATATGCCAATATGTTAATTAATATACTTTTCTTCTTGTTTGGGTGTTCTATTTTCTCTGCTTCTTTTTAGTAAGTCTTTGCTATTACACTAATAGAATTTTATCCTCTACTCAGTGTCATAAAATCATGCAAGTTGGTAAGTATTTCTGTATCAGTTTTCAGGGTAAGATTTTTGAAGACCTTGTGTGCTTAGAAAAAAATGAGAGGACTAAACATTAATGGGAAAATTGGTCCTAAGAAGACCAGTGTCACAGGTGAACTAAAATGATCTCATAAATAAGCTCTGTGCTGCTAAGTTAATACAGGGAATATGGGATATGAAATAAAGGAAATTTTAATGACTCAATTTGTTTTAATTAGTGATAATGACTACTCTGCAGCCATTACATTTAGCATTCTTTATTTACTAAATGCTTTAACTTTTCCCTTTCCTAATATTTCCAACAATATATTTTCAGATTTGTTTTCTGTATTGCAGATAGCACATGCACCGAGACAATGCTCATATCGTTGCTTAATCCCCATCCAGTGTTGAGTTTTTTTGGTGTTTCATGATATATTTAGTAAATTTGCAACTCCTAGCAATCATTTAGAGTGAGGAGCAATTTTTGTTTGGGTGACATAAGTTCATGATGACAGGTGACAGAGCAAGCGAGGACTAAAAGAATTGGGCAACATTAGTGAAAATAAGGCTTTCATTTGGGATATGATGGATGGACTTGATAGGTCATGCAAATTAGCATTTCAATTGCATTTCAATTACATTAAATTTTTACACAAATGAAGGATGATTGTTCTACCCAAGCATTAGCAACCAGAAATTAGATTATGAAAAGAGGATTTTTAATTGATAATTTTTATAAAGAATAATCAAGAATGAGAGGGCTATTTCCAATGAAAGGAAGTATAAACTGACACCTTAAAGAATGATTTATCCAGTAGAGTAATTGTGGCAAGAATATTTCAGGCAGATGAATAGCAAGTGCCAAAGAGTGTGAGAGTAGATCAGGTAAAGAGAAAGAGAATAGATGTTTAGATTTTCTCTTATAGGTCTCATTAAAAAAATGTAAAGTTATTTGCTGTTTTAAGTTAATAAGTGTATTTTATGGTAAGGATGTCAGATGGTTTAGCAATTATTCTTTATATTGGAGGGAGTATGGAGAAGGGATTGTAATTGGGTAAAAGGAAGAATGCATAGAGGACAACATTCTACTACAGTTTAAAAGACATTAAAGAATAAGACTCAAATGGCCTTCCCCAAACCCATCCTTGCCTGTTCTCCAGTGCCAAAATGAAGACTTTGTGCCCTACTGGGCATATTTAATTATGCTAAATCCATAATTAAATATCCTGGGAAAGTGTATGAATCATATATATCCTTATCCTGCCTCATTCTTTTTTTAATGACCTAGAACTTAGTTTTATTGTAAAAACCACAAAGAATTATGGATAAATTGAAAAAAAAAAAAGAATATGAGGGAGAAAATTGTATAGGGGATTTGAAGACAATAAGGAGAGGCAAAAAAAAATGGGCTGGCTTTCCATGAAAGAATGCCATAGACACACAGTTGCTTACCTAAGTTCTTAGGTAGAAGAGTCCAGATATAGGTTTTCTTCTCTCCAGCTTGGATAACTTCATTCCTATTGTTTTTAGAGGTGCTGATATTTGCCTCAAAATTCTGAGATCTTTCCAGTTGAACAGAAATCTAAAAAAATAATTATGCATCAAGGGTAGCACTATAAATACTTTGCTTTTACTCCTTTTCCCATTTTGGAAAAATGCTGCTGTATCTATTTTTTTTTTAAAGATTTATTTATTTATTTATACAAGCACTGGGTACAGTCAGAAGCGCGGGAGGGTGAGAGAATTCACCAGAGCCAGAGCGGAGAGCAGAGCAGGCAAACTGATGAAGTACGCTGCTGAGGGGAGCATCAGGCAGCCGCAAGGTCTGCGCACCATGTGGGACCCTCGCCCTGTGGCCGGGGATCGAACCGGCGCTGTAGAGGCTGCGGGTAGCTTCACAACCCAGCACTCAACCACTGAGCCACCGGGGAGGCCCCCATATCTATTTTGTTTTAAGTTTGCAAAAATAAAAGATACTAAATGACTCCACTTGTTACATGATAAATATGGTAGAACACATATCATTATGGAATGACATTCTCAAAGCAGTATTTAAATCATTGCTGTGCGTTAAAGTAATTGTTTTCATTTGGGTAATATGGAAACAAGCCTTATCCCTTTAGAGGACAATTTTGCAGTTGAGAATAAAAATAATATGGCAGTAGTGAAAGAATATATTAAGGAATGTTTTGCCCTTGTTCATTTGCCTCCAGGTTAAAAGAAGCACTCACCTCTACACAGGTATTCAGGTAGCTGAAGACATTGACAATCAAATCAGATCGTTCATTTCGAACAACAGAGAAGGGGAAGGTCATTTCAACAAAGAAAGGTTGAAAGACTTCTAGGGTGGCTGTTGATGAGATGCCAAATCCATAATCACCATTTACACAGAAGCTGTTGGCCTTCCATTGTGTTAGAGTATCAGGGATGGAGAATGAAAGGTCTGTTGAGCCTGAGGAACTGCAAGGATAGATTATTGGTAAATGACATGCTTTGTCTAAAGCAGGAACCTAAATTTAATCCAGAGTAAGCAAAAAGGAATTAACTGAAGGTTGAAAATGAATTATAGTGTTAGACAGGACATTAGATACAGATCTTGAGCGCTGGATTTTTAAAAAATTTAACATTCAAAAGATCACATTTTTTTTTAAATGGTTTATGGTTCTGTGTATGATTGAGAAGTATAGCATCACATCTGTTCTGAATATTTCTTTAAATATCACATTATTATTTAAAAATTGAGGTAGCTTATATGTACCTGCATGAAATTAATAGAGAAACAATGCCAGAGGGAAAAAATAGGTCATCATTTTGTCAGTGGAACAGTGAGGAGCAAACTCCAGGCCAGTGAATGATGTTCTTTATGAACTCCGCCCCCATTGTCCCGCTGGTGACATCTCAGAACCTTGGATTACAACTCCCAGCATGCAGTGAACCAGGCTTCCCAAACGGGAAGGAGGAAGGGGTGAAGCAGATAGATATTGCAGTTGGAACACAGGAGGCAGGAGAGACACGTGGAGAGAGATATATGGAAGATAGATTGAAGGAAGAGACACTGGAGAAGAGGCATGTGGGTGAGAGACATGCGGGGAAGCTGCACTTGCTCCTTGTTCCTGGTGGTTTTAGCATTTTTGGCAGAGAAATGACAACCACTATCCTGGCGTCATAGTGGAGCATATGGTGCATTTTGAATTTCAGGTTTCTCTGTCCTCCTCCGGTACCTGCCTAGCCCCTTTCTCGTGTGTCCTGACCTGAAGGTGCCTTAGACTTGTGGCAAGCACTTGAACCTTGGCCTGCCCACTTTGCTTGAAGCCTGTTTAACTGGCATTTGCCCACAAGGGATGGGTAATATTTAGAGTCTGATCAGGAGTCTGTTATTTGAAATCTTTTCTCCTCCTCACCCTCTCTCTCTCTCTGTCTGTCTCTGTCTATCTGTCTGTCTCTGTCTCTCTCCACACCAGTGAAAGATGAAGATCTTTCACACTAAGTGTCTGCTTTCTCTGTTTTTATTTTTTTTTTTTTTTTTTTTTTTTTTTTTTTTTATTTTTTTTTTTATTTTTATTTTTTTTTTTTTTTTTAATAAATTTTATTGTTATATTCCCCATACAATTGCAGCCCCCCATTCTGACCCCAATCCCTCCCCTCCCGCCCCCGCCCCCCTAAAAGTGTCTCTGGTTCATAGTTTTTTGTTGATTTTGATTTTCACTTTCTTATAGTTATTCATTTTCCTGGTCCATTATTTAAGTTTTCTAGATTCCTGCTATGAGTGAGACCATCCGGTATTTTTCTTTTTCTTTTTGGCTTATTTCGCTGAGCATGATCCCTTCCAGCGCCATCCATGTTGCAGCAAATTGCATGTGTTTATCTTTTTTGAATGCTGAGTAATATTCCATGGTATATATGTACCACATCTTCTTGATCCAGTCATCTATTTTTGGGCATTTGGGTTGTTTCCAAAGCTTAGCTATTGTAAACAGTGCTGCTATAAACATAGGGGTGCAGGTGTTCTTTGGAATTGATGTTTCTGTGTCCTTTGGGTACATACCTAGGAGTGGAATTGCTGGGTCATATGGAAGCTCTATGTTTAGTAGGTCCAGAAATCTCCACACAGCTTTCCACAGTGGTTGGACCAGTTTGCACTCCCACCAACAGTGCAGAAGAGTTCCTTTTTCTCCACACCCTCGCCAACATTTGTTGTTGCTAGTTTTTTTAATATGTGCCATTCTCACTGGTGTAAGATGGTATCTCATGGTAGTTTTGATTTGCATTTCCCTGATGACAAGTGATGTTGAACATTTTTTCATATGCCTGTTGGCCATTTGCATTTCCTCTTCAGAGAAGTTTCTTTTAAGCTCTTCTGCCCATTTTTTGACTGGATTATTTTCTTTGTTGTTGTTGAGTCTCATCAGCTCTTTGCAGATTTTTGTGATCAGTCCTTTATCATTAGTGTTGGGTGCAAAAATGTTCTCCCAGTTGGTGGGGTTTCTCTTTGTTTTTGTTATTGTCTCTTTTGCTGTGCAAAAGCTCTTTAATTTGATATAGTCCCAGCTGTTTATCTTTGCCTTCACTATCACTGCTTTGGGTGATGTGTCTGTAAAGATGTCTTTGATGTGCAAATCATGTAGTGTTTTGCCTATATTTCCTTCTATATATTTTATGGTTTCAGGTCTTATGTCTAGTTCTTTAATCCATTTTGAGTTGATTTTTGTGTATGGTGTGAGGTGATGGTCAAGCTTCATTCTTTTGCATGTAGCGACCCAGTTTTCCCAGCACCATTTATTGAACAAACTTTCTTTGCTCCAATGCATAGTCTTTGCTCCTTTGTCAAAGATTAGTTGACCATAAATCTGTGGGTTTATTTCTGGATTTTCTATTCGATTCCATTGGTCTGTATGTCTGTTCTTGTTCCAATACCATGCAGTTTTGATGATTATGGCTTTGTAGTATAGTTTAAAGTCTGGGAGTCTGACACAATGGCAAATACAGATGTTAACATATCAATATTAACTCTAAATGCTTTCTCTGTTTTTATGTGCATGGATGCTTGGACCCTTTAGAATGTGCAAAATGGGTTTTTCCCCTTTACAGTTTGGGGTCTCTGAGTACCCTCAGTTGTACAGTTACAAATAAATGCAAAAAAAGGTGATGTTACATATTTTTACAAATTTGGCACTGCTTTATATATCCAGAAATAAAGTTTAAGAAAGAAAATCAAAATGAAAATTGAAATAAAGACACATAGGAAAGAAAATTGTTAAGAGCTCACTTGACCCTAACGAGGTTCCATAGCCAAGTCTCTGGAAACTTTGTTCTTACTGTTTCCACTATAGCCTGTTCTGCAAATATGGGTGTGAGAATGCCATCAGCTAAAAAGAAAGAGAAACGCGTTATTTAGAGAGAATGAACACCCAAGTTTCAGTGACACACACCTCAGCTCTATTGGCAGCCATGTGTGCTTAGTGTGAAGCAATGTGGGATTAGCTCTTAGAGGGCACTGCCTGAGATGTGAATGTGCATCTCACCCCAGGCACTAGCATTTCCATGTTCAAGTCTCTCTCAGTATTATAACCAACACCAGACAAGCAAAACTGACAATCTGCTTACATTTTTTCCTCCACAGCCAGATTTAGAGAAAATGAGGTCTCTTCACTGATTTAAGTTTCTCAGCTGACATTCAGGTGTCCTCCAGAAAGCACTCTGGTTCCTGCCAGTTCCACTAACTGACATTAATTTTGCTAAAATTCGTAATGATTTAGTATCGGTAATCCTAAGGAATACTTTCGCCATTTGTGTGGCCTCTGGGCTATATTTGATAATCTTAACCTCTGTGTCCTTCCCAGTCCCAACTGTTAACTTTCTTAAGACTTCTAGATTTCTTCTCACCTCTTTGACACTCTTGTTTTGTCTTTCTCATTTGAGGATGGAATCTCTACATCTTGATGGGTTCCTAAGAGTTCTGTTTTAGGCTTCTAAGCACCTGTCTCCCCATTGAGATCCTCACACATGGCTCCCATCATAGTACTTCTGCTGCTGTCTCCTGAATTTCCCTTCTACCTGGGCCTCTTCTCTGAACTCTGACTTGTGCCTGCAACATCCTTGGGCACATTTCTTTGCAGATGTCTTATAAACATTTCAAATGGAAGTGTCCCAATCATATACTCTCCCTTCTTCTATCCAACACTTCTCATCTCTATAAAGAATACCAAAACCCACCCATTTAACAACACCAGAAACTTAAAAATTGTTCTGAACCCTGTCCTACACCCCATTATGCATTTTCCATAACCAGCCAATTGAAAACAGTTCTTAAATTTATGTGCATGGTGCATTGGTGAAGGAAACTTTAAGGGGACTACACCTGAGGGGGTGGGGGAAAGAAAATATTGTTTAAAAATGAAAAATGATGTAAAAAATTATCTTACATTTTTCCATTTCTACTTCCTTTTTATAAGTCAATTTAATTATTAGCATTAATAAAATTCCATAAGTCTTTAGCCTTTAGCAGCCTAAATCCTATCCCTTTTTCCGCAGAGCAGCCAAAAATATCTTTTAAAAACACAGAATGTCTGCTTAAAACTTGTCAGTGGTATATTATTACATTAAAATGATATTGCAGGGCCTCCCTGGTGGAGCAGCAGTTGAGCGCTGGGTTGCGAAGCTGCCCGCAGCCTCTGAAGCGCCGGTTTGATCCCTAGCTGCTGGGCGAGGGTCCCACATCAGGCGCAGACCTCTCCTGCTGCCCTCTGCTCCCCTCAGCAGTGTACTTCGTCAGTCTGCCTGTTCTATTCCCCGCTCTGGCTCTGGTGAATTCTCTCACCCTCCCATGCTTCTGACTGTACCCAGTGCTTTTGTAAATAAATAAATAAATCTTTAAAAAAAATACAACTAAAAATAAAATGATACTGCATTAACATTCCAAACTCCAAATAGCCTTCAAGGTCTTTGTGATCTGCCTACTTTCTGTTCTTGCTTTAGTATTTTTACTCTTACCCTGGAGCCATAACTCCTACCATTCTGATGTGCTTTTAGTTTCTTGACTAATCTTTCATTGTACTTTCTTCTCTGCTCTGAATGTCTTTCTAAGTCTTTTTGTGGTGTATTATCATTCAATTTCAGGTCTTAGTATGAATGCTACTTCCTCTAGTAGGACATAATGTCCCCTTGAGAAATTTACATCTCTCCTATTCATATTCTTTCCGTTTAATACTCTCCTCCCTGATTTTAGGAATTACCTCTTTCACTGTAATGTTTTCCTGTTAGACTAAAAGTTCTAGGAAAACAAATACTAAGCCACTGAATTTACAATATGTAACTTGGATCCTGGCCACAGCAAAGGTTTATTGACTGAATTAATGAAGAACTAAAGAAGTGGAGAATAAAATGAGTGACTTTGGATTTCAGTACATTTTATTCAAAGATAAGGAAAAGTTTAGATGTTTCTGATAAAGTTCACTAAATATGGTATGATCTAGTAACAGAAAAGTCTACAGACTGTAGACTAGGACTTAACTTCTGGACTTCATAGTGTCTCTTCAGTACTCACTGAATCTGCTTGTATAAATTTGTCAGGGCATTAGTGTTTCTGAAGTGGAGTTTCTGATACTCATCTCAGGATCAGTCCAAGTTCAAGTACTGGACTAATCTCAATGTTAAATCAAAGGGATTTAAAGAATGTCACTCAAGTATTTTCAGATCTGGAACACAGCTTTGATTTGGTTTCTGTTTTGATGACCTTGTTTCATTTTGTTTCTCTGACTAAATTTCTCTATTAGAAACCTGCCAAATTACTTATTCAGCTAAGATGAAGGCTGTTTTGTGCTTATGGTCTTCCCAATAGAAAATGGGCTAGTATTTGAACACATTTCTCTGATGTTAGCTGCTTGACTCTGGGAGTCAAAATTTCCTCTACCTTGAACTCTGCATAGTAGGATGTAGTATAATAAGGTACAAGGTACAAGGGCCTTAATAGAATATAATGATTGTCCTCCCATTTCAATCACACTGCATACTCCTATATACTTTTTTTTTAAAAAAGATGTATTTATTGATTAATTGATACAACCACTGGGTACAGTCAGAAGTGCGGAAGGGTTAGAGAATTCACCAGAGCGGGGAGCAGAACAGGCAGAAGGACCGAAGTACACTGCTGAGGGGAGCAGCGGGCGGCAGGAGAGGTCTGCGCGCCATGTGGGACCCTCCTCCGGTGGCCAGGGAGCAGCCAGGGATCGAACCGGCACCGTAGAGGCTGCGGGCAGCCTCGCAACCCAGCGCTCAACCCCTGCGTCACCGGGGAGGCCCCTCCTATATACTTTTTGATATCATATTCTACCAGTAAAAATAACCTCCCTATCATATATGTAACTAATTATTCCTTTTTATCAAACATATTTCCAGTCTGCCTTATTGTACTTTATTCAACTGAAGGATGTCTAGTTGTAGTCAAAAGCATGGCATAATTTACACATGAAATCCTAATATTTAGAGTTTTATCCCACATATGTCCAAATTCCATGAATCCTTTGGCCATCTCTCACATGCAAAACTCTGGATGACTCACGTGCATTCCTTGATGCGACGCTGTACATCACCTCATATCCACCTGCTTCTCCATAAAGTGGCCTAAAGAATGGCATCTTTACCCCCATTGAACAAACTGTTGGTTTCCGGTAATGGAGATTAGTAAAGATTTTCAAACCCATGTTCTTCAAAGAAACAAACAACAAAAGAAAAGTGGTGCATTCCTTTTATGCAAGACCTGTAACAGGACTTTAAAAGGGGAATGACAAATAGATGCTAAATACATGTTACCTCTGCTAGCAAGGGCCTGGGATTTTTTTAAAATGTATTTTTATTGAGTTAATACTGGGATTTTAGAAGTCATGTCACCTTTGTTAGATAGAAAATAGATAATCAATATGCTTTATCTAGCACTTAGTTCTACAATTTTGCTAAGTATTTTTACATATTCTCAATATATTTCTAAGAAAAAAATAGTTATAGGGTAGGCATTACCCTAATTAACATCACACACACGCACACACACACACACACACACAGAAACACACATGCAATGGACAGTTAGTAATCTGGAGAGCTGGTACTTAAACTAAAATATCTAATTCTATGCCCCTTTTCTTCTATACCTGTGATTTCAATTATAAAGATCTTTTTAAGAAGGCATAACTAATGATACCTAGATAAAGATGGAACCCAGACAATATTTAGCCTCTTGATTTGATTATTTATATATAATACTTTTCACAATAAATTGAAGTCTCTCTCATTGCTTTGAACATGAAGTTGTATCATTTTAGCCACCACTTATTTTCAACAAGAAAGAAAATCAGCAAAAATTAGTACCTCCTTTTTATAAGACAATTTCTGAGTGTTCTTTAAATAGCTTACTGACATTGATCACAAAGAATAGGAAGAAAACAATATAATTAATAAAATGTAACCATGCATTATGAATACTAAAACTGAGATTGAACTGAAATAATTTTTGATCTTACCTTGACAATAAAATCGATATCTCCATCCACATAGTTGCTTATGGGTATATAATACAAGCCATTGTAAAACATATCAGTCTGAGGAATGCAAGGTTCTACTTTGCCATCATCAAGGTTGAGACCAATATAGGAATAAGCATATGGTTCTATATTTGAAAGCAAGTGATACACCTACGATAAAGAGCAGATAGTTCGATGACTTTAAGTGCTGCTTTTATTTTTAAAATTTGGCAATTTTTTTTTGCCATAACCATTTATTCTTTCCTTGAAGAGCATAGCTTTAATATATAATCCAACAATTTTGAGTCAACTCATGCTTCCAGAAGAGAAAAGCTTCAACTGTGTTTTAGGTGGTCAACATCATGTTCACACAATATTTTAACTGTGATGCAAGATGTGGGGTAGCATGTAGGAGAGATGCTTGAAGACCTGTGTTTAATCCAAGGCTTAGTGTACTGGTAATTCATTGCAGCTGTAAGAATGAATTAAAATGGACCACAGGGAAAGTACCTGAATTGGAAAGTAATTCCAAGAGAAGATCCAATAAAGTTTTTCTAGAAGAGGGGAAAGCAATGGAAAGACTAATATTTAAAATTAGAATTCAAGACAAATTCTGAGAGGGAAAGATTTGAATTTACACATCACCTGGAGCTACTGATTAGCTGACAAATTTTCTCCCAAACAATACATTTTGAGAGATATTTTACTAAAACTATTGAATCTTAAATATAAAGGAAATAAACCCCTCAAGATCTCAGGCAAAAAAAATCATGTAATTACAAGGTCAAATGATTCAGACTTAGGTTAGAATTTTTTTTAAAGATTTATATTGATGCATACAAGAACTGGGGTATAGGCCACAGGTGCGGGTGTTGTGGGGGAGGGTAAGAGAATTCACCAGAGACAGAGTGGGGAGCAGAACAGGCTCTGGGAAACAGAACAGGCGGATCTACTGAAATACACTGCTGAAGGGAGCAGCAGGCAAGACAGCGAGAGGTCTGTTATGCCATGTGGGTTTTCTCCCTGGCCAGGGAGTGGGGATAGCTTGATAACTCTGAGACTTAACCCCTGCGCCACCAGGGAGGCCCTGTCAGAACTCTTAAAAACAATCTTCTAAGCCAGGCAATGTTAGAGTACCATTTTCAAGAAAAGAAAGTAGGAACCAAAGATTCCTACTGATCTCATAACAAGGCTTTAGTAAAAAAATTTTAAATAAGCAAAATTTATGCAACCAAAAGGTAACAAAAGAAACAGGAAAAACCTTGTGGATGTGAATCAAAAATGGATGTAAACGTTATATGTTCTGACAAAGAAGGAAAGATGCTACTTTGTTTTTGTATTTATTTTCTTACATTGTTGTTAATTTTTGGACAGTATTTGATTTCTCCCCTCAGGTGCAGTCCCTGTAGTTCTTCCACCACCACAGCACCCAAAATCTACCTTCACCTCCCCTTTTTGGGACCCTTCCCCTCACTTTCCCTGCTGTATGTCTCAGATCTATATGGTCAGCTTGCAAATTTTGTCTTTTATCTGACCCAGAAGATGCTACTTTAAAATGAGATGGTCTCACTCATAGCAGGAATCTAGAAAACTTAAATAAGGGACCAGGAAAAAGAATAACTGTAAGAAAGAAAATATCAAAATCAACAAGCAACTATGAACCAGAGACACTCTATGAGGGGTAGGGGGCGGGGAAAGGAGGGCTTGGGGTCAAAACAAGGGGGTTGTAATTGTATGGGGAATATAAAAAATAAAATTTAAATAAAATGTGAAAAAAAAATTTTAAAATTTAAAAAAATTAAAAAAATAAAATGAGAGGTCGGAAAGTAGAATAAGGATATCGGCTGCTGTTTAGGTTTAAAGATTAGGTAAGAAGAAAAGTGAGGTTAGGGCATTATAAAAGATGAGTAAAAATAACACTAAAATAAAAATTAAGCCTCAGCTAAATGTGAAGAAATTCTGTAGCAAAGGAGAAGAGACTCAAAGAGAAAAATCTGAGCGCTTACAGTTTCGGGTGACAGGTCTTGTTCAGGTTTCAGGAGAAGGACACTTTTATCCACAGCCTGGAGGGCACAGAATGAATCAGGGGCTGCTTGAAGATAGAGACGAACATTGGAGCCAGGTAGACCCCGCTCTTTGGAGAACTTTATGCTGACCTTAAGAGAGAAAGAAAATGTTATGAGTAGATGAAAATTATTTGAATATACTCATTTTTTCCCAAATAAATCTTTATAAATGTTTTGTACTGTTATTTCTCCTGCTTAATCTCTTCCTCAGCTCCCCTTAAAGCCCTTTACCCACCTCCTGTCATCTAGGCTTGGTGTTATGGCCAAAGATGATTTTCTGTCATCCCCTATGATTTAATGATAGCAACATTTATGGTGATTAACATGTAAGGTAACATTAGTCAGAGAAGAAGGAGACATAGGGAGAAAACTGCTCACCCCACTCAGAGGCAAGAAATAAAGGAAACATCACCTTGTTTTTAAAGCACTTCTCAACCTGGAATTTGATGCTGTCAGCCACAATCTCCCCACTGGGGTGAATGGTGTAGATGAGCATGTCAGCCACAGGAGCCAGATCAGCACTGATGTTGATTGGAAACGAGAAGCTTCCATTCCTGGCTGTGTGAACAGATGTCATCAACACACACAATGCCAACAATTTCCTTACTCACAGTGTACATGTCAATAAAAGAGAAAGACTTAGGGACAGAATGAGCAAAACCATTGGGTTTTATTTTTTATTTATTTGTTTATTTTTTAAAAAAGATTTATTTATTTATTTATACAAGCACTGGGTACAGCCAGAAGCGCGGGAGGGTGAGAGAATTCACCAGAGCCAGAGCGGGGAGCAGAGCAGGCAGAAGGACCGAAGCACACTGCTGAGGGGAGCAGCAGGCAGCAGGAGAGGTCTGTGCGCCCTGTGGGACCCTCCTCTGGTGGCCGGGGAGCAGCTGGGGATCGAACCGGCGCTGCAGAGGCTGCGGGCAGCTTTGCAACACAGCGCTCAACTGCTGCACCACCGGTGAGGCCCTGGGTTTTATTTTGATGGCAAAAAATTAAGTAATAAGAATGATATATACAAATAAGGAATTTAATAATTTAAGCAGTAACACTTTGGATTTGGGATATCACTTTCCTAGAATGTACTTGATAACTTGGCAATAATAGGAACAAGTTGAAATCGCCAACAATATATTTAGTAGCTTACCCTAGGCCATGTTAGCTATTACCCTGCAGCTACAAATCAAAATATTAAGTATACTTCCTAACCTCTTGACTTAAAAAAGAAAGGATAATGAAGGTAGAGATGTTTAGAAATGAGTGTATTTATATTCAACACACACCTTTGTTTCTGATTTCATTTTGTCCACTAAGAAAGATAGCTCCTTTTACCATCATCTGTGCAGAAAAAAGAAGACACAAAGTGTGATATATTTTTTAACTGATATCATCTTAATGTTAGATAATGAATGCCTTTGTGACAGTAATCCTATTCCATAAGATAAGGTACTTCTATGAACAAGAAAAATGGATTTTGCACAACTTGGCAAAGAGCAGAGGAAGTGATAATTGAAGTGACTATGATGGACTAGAAACTTGCTGAACAATATGCAGTGGGCAAGAGGGTGCATAAAGCTCTGAAATTGCTCAGGATTTAAATAAGCCTTAGCCTACTCATTACCTTTGTGACCTTGTTATAGAGTGCATCTCCTTGAAAGGGGGAGGAATATTGCAGTGCAGTGAACAGGCATTATTTTTCCCCATGCCTGCTTACATGCAGCCACCTTGGATTACAAGTCCCAGTATGCCATGAACTGGACTTCCTGAGCAGAGAAGCTATTGGGAACTAGGAGTGGAGGTGAGCAGCTAGGTGTACCTATGTAACACAGAAGGCAGGTAGGTACTCTTGCTTCTTTAGCCCCTGATTTGCACCCAGATAGCATTTGCTAGCAGGATGGATATCTGACCATGTTGGCCAATTAACTGTCTCTCTCTCCTCCCTCCTCTAACTGCCCTTGTGGATAAACATCTTGTTTAAATTTTTCTCTGCATGTCTGCTTTTGGGTCTTGTCACAGTAGTGAGGACTCATACCAATGTTACCTCATTTTCCCTGGGGGTTCCCTGAGACAGCCTAATTTCCCTACTTTTTTTTTTTACTTCTTTGCCTCTGTTCTCTTATTTGTAAATGGAAATAGCCATGGGCTGATTAAAGTGTTAGCACATATAAAGGTCTATAACAGTGCCTAACACATAATACTTACTCAAGGAATAAGTCATTGTTTCCAATTGGAAATATATAATTGAGGAAGCTAAGGCTTAGAGAGTGTAAGCCATCTGTCTGAGATCAACTAGTTTTAATGATAAATAGGAAAGAGTAGAGAATTCCAGTTAGGAGTGTCTTAATTTCTAAGTCTGTAGCTCAATACGCTTTAGAAACAAAATGAATAAATATGGAGACAGAACCTAAAAGACTAATTCCTTTTTTATTTTTATTCTTGCTTATCAAAATCAGCCTTTCACCTTACTCTTTAGTATGTGCCTGATATTTTATTCATGAAGAGTCAAAGATATTTGGTGTTTGAATGTTTAAATATCAAATATTTTAAAAAGTAGACACTGACTTAGTAGACTAAGTTTTTCAACCTTAGATCTTAGATGTTTGTTTGCTTTTGTGTTTGTTTTTAAGGGATCCAGTACTTTTCACCAACAAAGTGAGAAGCTGGGCTCACAATAATATTAATCACATTAATTATTGGAAATTATTAATCACATAGTAATTAATAAACAATCAATCACATTAATATGACATGACTGGGAACACATTCTAAGCTGTACTCTGCTTAAGCAACATACAATTAGACAAGCTTCAAGAAGCCACCAACTGAAACTTACCAGATAGAAGAAGTTTATTTTTGCACTGTCTCTGTATGCATCACCGTTCAGAGAGTAATGCACAGTAACAACCTTCTGTTGATTGCATCTTAGCTGCTTTGGTTCATGAACAATCTTCAGGAAGCTATTGGTTCGGGAGTAAAAGCGTGGGACTGAGAACCGAGCATCCGCGTACTCAGGAGCCAACCAGTCAAGAGGATGGCAGGTCTTAGGATGAACGTATGTGGCCTGATAAGATAAATGAAATCAAAGGCCCTTAAGTCTATAAAGACCTTCCCAGGACAGCAGTTATTAGGGACTGGAAGGCTTCTTATCTCTTCAAAACAGGGAGGAATCTTAACTTGTGGCTGATGCTTCAGCTTTGTTATTGGAAATGAAATAATAACACTCTCCTCTTTTCATGTGGAAAAGATGTAATTGTATTTCTTTAGAACTAAAGTTAAAAGCTTATTTTTACTTTGTAATTGAAGTCACAGCATAGCCGTAGACCCAGTTTTTCAGCTACATTTGACCTCGGACAAATTGATTAACTGCAAAATTTTGTTTAAGAAACAGAAAGAAAGAAATCATAGTATCTACCCTGTCCATGCAATGGTGAAAAAGTCAAATCATCTTCGAGAGGGGTTTCTAGTTTGTCAGAGGAACATATTGCTTGGAACTATATAACTATAGTACAGGCTATCAGCTCATCCTCTTGACAAAATATTCTCATGTATTATTTATTGAACAAGCAAACATATAAAATACCTGTTATTTTAAAACTCAGTTAAAATATATTAATATAAGTTATCAATTAAGAGATTCCTAATATTAAAATTTATAACATTCAAATCCTCTGTGGGATTTTATCTACACTTTGATGTCTTACTTTCAGGTTTAGCTCCGGATCAAATAGGCCTGAAGTATCAATAGAAAACTGAGCTTCACCATTCTTGTCTGTGGTATAATTTCCTAGAAATTTGTCATTGAGCTCCAATTGCAGTACTTTGTTCGCCATTGGTACATTAGCAGCACTGGAAAATTTAAGCTGTATAAAAAGAGAAGCATTGATTCTTAAAATACAAATTTCTTTAGAAAAAAGAATACCCTTTTCATAAATGTGATCATTTCCTTATAATTTTAAATTCTAATAAAGATTTTCTATTAAGTGTCTAATACGGAAACAGCTATCATTTTATCTATTGTTTTCTTCAGTCTAGTGTATCAGACACAGTCATACTACAAATGTATTCTGAATGCAGAAAAAAATCTAGAAAAACAGAGTTCTGTCTATGACCCAAGAAAAGGAAATGAAAATATGTATTTTTTCAGGCAAGCTTACAGTTCCAAAATAAGAAATTCCTCTTCTGTAGAAAGGGTCCATGTTCTCAAAGTCTACTCGCCCGAGTAATGGAGTGAGAGAGGTGGAAGCTTTTTCACTGATCTGCACACCTATAAGAAGCAATGAATGATAGTGTCAGAGAGAAGTCATTTGATCGAAAATTTCAAAAGAACAGATAGCTTAGGTACACATGTCAACTTCTATACACAGAACTGTAATCTTGATCCACATGAAAAAGGAGGTGTGGGTATGCTGGGACATCTTCTAGAGAACTATATTTGTGTGGGAAATTTCAAAATGAATATTGAAATACTATAAAATATTTGAATCAGAAGCAGGAGAAAACACCCCTACCTTACTTCCCCCTACTATGCTGATCAGTTCTTGCCTGTGATGCTTCATGATGGAGAATGTCATGAGCATCTCAAGCATAAGACTTTCACTTCTTGAAATCTTTAGCGTGTAGGGTGCTATGTTGTTAGACTTTTACCAGATTAAAAAAAATCTCTAATAGCAAAATAAATAGAAATGCTTTGTGATTTCAATGGAGCAATCAAATAAGCAGAGTCAAATATATCTAGCTAAATTACAATAGATTTGTGACAAGCTTATTCATTATGTAATATGCTATATATTATTCATTATGTAATATGTTATATATCATATCATATAATATGCTATAATATTGATAGCATATATTTATAGAATGTACTTTTTAAGTAACAAGAAATAATCAATAATTGAATCTGATCCCAACCCCAAATTACATCTCATAGATAGGGAGCTGGACTTGACTCTCTAGAGGTAGCTTATGAACTCTTGTATTAAATCAAAGGTTAGGCTTTGGCAATTGATTATCAAGTGGTGTGCACAAAGTTAAAAAGAGATAATTTATTAGCTTAGGTGTATACTACAGAGGGAAGTTTGATGCAGACACAAACTAACATATATATACACACACACACACATATATATATATAACATATATTTATGTTAGATATAACACCTAACATAATACTTTAATTTTGAATATTATTAGGCAAATCTTATTCAAAAGCAACCCTCAGTCTGATCTATAGACAAATATGCTTCACTATTCTATCCAGTCGGTATTAGTAACTCAACAAACTTCTCCCTAGTAAGCTGCCATATTGCCCTAGTTTGGCCATAGCAAATGCTAGTTACCTGTCCCGCTTTCTGTAACAGTCACAGAGATATCAAACGTCAAGAACAATCCAGAGCGGTAGAGTTGGAAAACTTTTGTATTTACAATTTGAGAAGCACAGCCATTTCTCAACTGAAAAATAAGAGTAATGAAAGTCTTTAAAATATGGAGTTTTATTTAACACAGATGTCTAATTCCTACCATCTTGTGACTCCACAAACTCCCTGATCAATGAATTTAAAAAAAAAAGGGGGCGAGGTGATGCAGTTAAACCAAGGTAAAACCAAGGTAAGAAGGTTATTTGTACTTTACAGATTTCAAGGGTCAGTGTAGATAGAACACTGATTAAAAAGATGATAATGGAGCTGTGAATGATATTCTCAGGGTAAGAAATAATTCTCAGGGTAAATGAGTGGCACTAAGGACAGATGGAACAGAAGCACTATAAATGTGTAACACCAAAATACCTTTTAAGGCAAATAGCTTATTTCAAATAAGGGGAGGATAAATCTTTTATCAGTGACATTAATAATTAGAGAATGGTAGAGTTAGCAATAGTTTAAAATAAGAATCTGTTTATTAATTCCAAACTTAAAATGTTAGAAGGATATAGCAGTTCATTTGATTCTCAAAACTACTATATCAACTGGATACTATTATCATCTCCATTATCTGGATGAAAATTCTGAATTCCAAGTAGGTTATATAACCTGCCCAAGGTCACACAGCCAGAAGATGGTGAAATTCATTAAACATTCTGACTCTAAAATGTGTGCCCTTCTGTGTTATCAACTATAATAGCAACAACAACAAAACCAATTTTACTGATTATAATACAGACAAATTCAAAAGAAGTTTGGAGTCAAAGAGAAAGTGTAAAGTTAGTAAGAATCTAGACTACTTTAGCATGAAGAAGAAAATGCTTTGAATCAAAATCGATGGTGTCAAGTTATGGTTAAAGGAAAATATGAAATTCAGAATGTGTTTATTACTCAAGAGGAACTACTATATATTTTTAAATAGCAGAATAAATGAAAAATGTTAGGTAAAGGTAACAGTGAAACTAAAATAAATGATTTAGAAGCACACACAAAAAAAATAGAAAGAAAATAATGGAGTCAAAAATCAGAGTAGGAACAAAAAAATAATAATTTACATGCCCTAGAGAATAAAAGAACACTGTTCAGCATTGTATTTTCTCCTTCTTCACCTTATCCAGCTACAACCTCTATTGTCCACAAAGAATTCTCCTTTTTTTTTTTGTAAATGGTATCAAAGAAGAATGAAAATGAAAGATAACTGTTTTTTACTTTTTTTTTTTTTTTTAGCAAAAAATGGTCTGTACCTGAGCAGTAAATTGTTCACATATCTCATTGTTTTTGTCACAGTTCCAAGAGGAAAAAAATTTTCTGCACACTCGGATTTGGGCTTTCCCCTGCACAGGTTGGCCATAGGTGTACCTAAGGGAACAAGGTATCCTTGTGATTATAGCCAGACAATACCACAGCAATATCTCATGGTCTTCTTAAATGTCATGTATGAAATCTCTAAACCACCATTCCTCCAATCTGACCTAACTCAGCCAGGGATCCTCACCTACTGGTGCTGTGCTCCTCACAGAATTTAGGTTGATTTAAACATTTGACCTGTTAGGAGAATTCAGCTGCTTTCGTAAGAATCAAGTTCAAGATAATATAGAATCTAAAATCACCTAAAATCTCAGTGAATAGAATTTAATGATTAGACTGAATTTTTTGAATTATATTTTAATTTCATAGAACATTATAACGATTGCAGTATTTTTTTTCCTCTAGCAAAAAATACATCTGTATCTAAATAAAATTTGGATGATACAGGATCTTGAAGTACTTACTGATCAATATTTAAGCAATTCTTATTTTATTATTCATCAAATATAAAAGGTATGGAGATAGGCATAAATTGGATGCATTTTGACTGAAAGTATAATCTCTTATGGGATAGAGTTGTATAAAGATCTCATTTTCTCCTGAAACAAACCAAAAAAACTACAACACACTTTTTAAAAAATGTCCACTCATGGAAAATACAGCTGAGTTGAGGTTTTTTTTTAACTTGAGAATTCTAAGATAGTTTTAAAAGATAAATGTGAAACTAATATATTGTAAAACTGAAGAAAGTCAAATTTATCAATTATAGTACTATTTTTCAAACTATTGACCCCTAATATATCTCCAGTGTTTATACACATTGTCTCAATCATTTTTTCCAGTGACCCTGAGATGTAGGGACGTTACTTCACTTTTCAGATTAGTAAATTGAACTCAAATGAGTCGCTTCTCCACATTGTGATTGATAGAATTAAAATAAATCTATCACACTCCACAGTCCATGCTCATTTCATTGTTTCCTTATTTAAAAATTCTAAATGCTTTTGGGATTCTGACTCAACCCAACTTAACTAAAATTATCTGTAGCCTCTAAAGATCAATAGCGTGTTACATAGCGCAAGACTAATATGAGGCCATAACTATTAAAAACTGAACATCTCATTTCTGCTAAGTTTCTTTAGTTTTATCTACAGGTTAGCACATGTCATGAAATATGTAACTTAAATCTTCAGATCAGAATAAACATTCCCTGTTTGTATGTAATTTGAAAAGCTTTCAGCAGGCACTATTGCTTTGCCTTCATTAAAATGTCTTTGCCTGTAGGCAAGTTTTCTTCTCTTAAAAGCTTAATTCATCTCTGAGTTTGTTTGCTAAAATTGCCTAATTTGATATTATTTTCTTGAGCTGATCCCAGGTAAGTCCCAGGGAATACTGAAGGAACAATGCACAAACACTGTATTATCCAAGTTGAGGTAAGGCAACTCATTGAGGAAGGTTAATTTCTAGATATACTGCTTTCATTCATCAGGTTCTCATAACTGCCCAGAAATAACTTCCAATAAGTAGAGCTCTTGTCTCCACTGCTCGGCCATAATTATTGTTAATACTGGCTTATTATTTAATGTCAGGTATGTGTAGACTATAATAAAGAAATCACAAGAAGTCAAAATAACAAAGTATATGTTTAGGAATAACTGAATCCATGTCAGCATTTGGCTTAGCAAGGTTTTCATGAAGGTCATGCTTGACAACATTTTGGCTGCTTTGGTTTGTGTTGTACTTTTACAGCATTCCATTGGGCTGGTAAACATTGATAGATTTTACTCCCTTGACAAGTCTGGCTTGTGAGGGTTTTCCCAGTGAAACCAGTATAAGATCTTGTAGTTCTTCAAAATTTCGTTGATGATCCCATTATTTTTAACATGGATAATCTATAATTTTTATATACTACATATACAAAATTATGGCACACATTTAACTATACTTCATTGAAATGCAGAGAAAAATTATAATCATTTTCTTGCATTCCAAAGAAGATTGAAAAATACTACCCAATACTTAGATGGTTGGCTTGATATGGCAACATATATCTGAAGAAAAGTGAACCTTTACCCCTAAAACTTATACAGTGTTGTAAATCAATGTTACCTCGATAAAGAAAAAGGGCCAGAGTAGCTAACTTAAAAAAAACAAAAACTATCCAAAAAGTTAAATGATTTCTAAGATTCCTAAAATTGGCATTCTTAACCATTACTTCCACATGTTATCTATCAGACAGCCCTTTATATGGTGTATCTTTAATCAACTGCTGATAACATTTAAAGGCAAGTACTCTTCTGTCTTCAGTTAAATGAAAGTGTTTAATATGGCAAATAAATACTTTTTATCATTTATATAATGTACAGTACAGTGGAAGTATTAGTTAGAATAGCTGTGAAGCCAATCAGCCTAGATGAAATCTTCATTCTGCCATCAAAAATGTCCATTAATGCTGAAAATTATTTCAATTCTCTGTGTTTTATTACCTTATTTCAGTTCTCTGTATTTTATTACCTTTCCTTATAAAGCAGAGATCATAATAGTTCCTATCTCATAGCATGAAAATATAAAAAATAGAAAGCTTAGCATAGTAAGTGACAAGGAATATTGGTTATTTTTCATTATTAGGAAATATTTGAGACAACTCAAATTAAGTTGATAAAATACCTTTTCACAGTATTATGTTTCAAATATGTATTTTCTTTCTTTTTGTTAATGAGAATACCCAGTGATGGTGAAGATTCAGTGAGGCAGGCCCTGTGCCAGCTTCTGGATTGTACTGTGGCACAACATGGCAAACAGTGTGGTCTCAAGAGACTAAAGAATGTTACACATTTCCTACACCTTCTAATTCTGGAAACATTTCTTAGGAACTGGAATTCATGAAAACATTGGCAGGACAGGGAGACATGTTTTTCTTAATTATTTCTAGGCAAACAGAATAGAACAGCCTACATTTATATAATAAAAAAAATAGTTAAGTGAATTTGGTATAACCAAACAGGGAAATGTTTATACTACAAGGAACTGGTATTCATGAAAGATTGGCAAGATAGGGAGGCACATTTTCGTAATCATAGTGAGCAGAGAGTATGATTGCAGTTGTGGACAATATCCATAAAAGATGAAAGGAAAATATATCACCATTTTAATGCAGTTGGTAGAATTAATTAGCAGGAATTTCTTGTGTATTTCTTTATGTTTAAAAAATATTCTGTGATAAGAATGCATTACTTCTAATTGTGGCATAAGCATGTAAATTATTAAAGTTACATGGTTAATCTCATGTTTTATTCTCCCTGAGCTTTGTATTGATCTCCGGGGTGGGGAGGGGGTCAAATCTACTGAATAAGTACTTACTTAGCACATGCAGTCACTTGGAATTCATCATCTGAAATAGTTATTGTTTGAGGTGCACTGACCTTAACTTCAAACTTGGGCAACACTGGAATAAAGAGAAATACACTTTAGCTCCCACATCACTGCTGAACAAAACTTAGTGTACTCGTGTAACTAAGTTGGCTTCCATGCACAGTGATCTCCCTGTGTACATGTGTACATCTGTATGCATCTTTATGTGTACATGCATGTGTATTTATGAATCTGTAGCAGGTATTCCTTTGTCTCTGTGCAGCTGCCTGTATGTATATTCATCTGTGTGTATGTATGTACGCATATCTGTCTGTAGGCATTCATCTGTCTGTCTGATGTACACATCTGTAGAAACCATATTTCACTTGCCCCTAAATTCTGTGTGGCACCAGTGAGTGATGGTTTTTAGTTCAGGGTTGATTATGTTCCTTTCTTTTCTCTCCCCGTTTTTCAGAACTTCACATTTTATTTCTTGTAATCCCTTAGATCCTCCCTAGAAGATTATCTGTATTCTAGAAAATGAGACATTTCCTGATGGAGAAAAAGCAGGGATCAGAATCAAGATAAGGAGGTGCAGGAAAGGAGAGGCAATAAAGCAGAAATGACCAAGATAAGATTATAGTAAAAACCAAATCAAACTTTATCTACTTTTGCCTAATTCTAATCTGAAAGTTGTTTTGTTCAGTCCTTTGAACTCTTTATTTATGCAGGGCAACAAAATGTAGAAACTCTTACTGTATTTATTAACAGCAAATTGGTGTGCCGTTGTCTTTCCTGATTTTCTTTGTACGACAATTGAGTAATCTCCAAACATTGGTTCTGAAGTCAGTTGGAATGAGAGTTCTGTAATATTTTGAAAGGAAGCCACATCTTGCCATTCAAAAACCTTATTGTTTTGAGGATCCTAGAAAATAAAGAAGAAATAAAAACAGATATAAGAGTATTATCCTTTCCTGGTTTTTATTATTATTATTATACTCTGTAGTTTGGGGGAGATAAAATTCTATCATTTTATTGCGCTAATATCTCATTGGGGTTGCCCTGTAACAGAAGGTTTGCCACTATTTTTTATTTGGGTTGTGTGTAGTGGATCGTGAAGTACATGCTCCATATAAGAGCTGCTAAAAGGAAGTGCTGGGGTAAGTGACATTGGTTGAAATCAGTAAAGGGTGTATTGTTTTTACAAACCACTACCTCTCAGTGTCAGCACCTCAGGCTCAGTTCATTAACAGCACAATGTTATCTTGAGCTGTGGCTTCAACTCAAGCTCTGCCATCTGCAGTGTGTTGTTTTTCAATGCCTGCACAGTCTAATTTTTCAGAAAGAGCCACTGTCCAGTGAAGGATAGAAACCCCCCTTTCTTCTCTCTTTGCTTTTAACACACTGTGGCTTATATGAACCTGATTCAACAAGTGTGTTAATGTCATCCAACAGCGATGAAAGAAATCCTGGTAAGATTTCACAAGGAAATAAAAACATGATTTACTACTCATTTTTAAAAATTTGTTTCCCTGTACAATAAAGTTTAAAAATTTTAAATTTTTTCAGACTTCTCTCTGTAAGGATTATCCACATGGCCCAGGGCTGTCCAATTAAATACAAGTAGAAGCCATTGGATGGAAGCTCTTTCTGAAAAATTGACTGTACTCAGAGGTAGTCATTTGTGAAAACTGTAATTCTTTTACTTATTTAAACTAAGCAAAGGTGTAAACCAACACTGCCTCAATTGAAAAACATAATTAAATAATAAATATATGAGATCTATTGCCTTTAAAAACAAGCAAACCACAAGAAAAATTCTAATTATATGGAAAATGTTTGAACTGTATATTTACATACAACCATTAATGAGGAACCTAGATTCCCGTATATTGAATTCATAATTAGGCAATAACAATGGTGTCTATCATGCATACAAATTAAAATACATAGTTGGAGCTGATACAAATTCTTTACTAATAAGCCTAAGATTTCAGATCATTTTGAAATCCACACTACGCTAAAGATTTCTACTGGCAAAGGGAGACTACTTTCTGAAAGCTAAGCATGTATTTTATACTAATATCACCTTCTAGCATATTTCTAAATTTTTAGGTATTTAATTTTTTTAAAGAATTATTTATTTATGCAAGAACCGGGGTATAGGCCAGATGTGCAGGAGGGTGAGAGGATTCGCCAGAGACAGAGTGGGGAACAGAACAAGCAAACTGACAAAATACACTGCTGAGGGGAGCAGCGGGTGAGACAAGAGAGGTCTGCTTCACCATGTGGGATTCTTGCCGGCCGGCCAGGATCTAACTGGTGCTGCAGAGGCTGCTTGGACAGCTTCACAGCGCTATGCTCAACCTCCTGCACCACCAGGGAAGGCCCAATTTTTAGGTATTTAAATTTTGCTTTTCCTTTAAGCATGTGACTGAATTAAGATTAAGATGGGCCAGCAGCCCCAAATGAGCCATTTTAAATGTAAACCTCCCTTAGCAAAAGCCCAATCTTTTATTTTTCCATGAAAGCCCAGACTCTAGCATTTGCCACATGGCACTAAAAGTGACAGCCCTTCACTGAGGTCTTCGTCTGATAGCTTTCATGGGTGTGTGTGTATGTGTGTGTGTGCGTGTGTGTGTGCATACAGCTTTCTCTTCCCCTTATTTCAGTTGTGTTAATTTCTAATTCTATATAAAGAAAATTAAACAGACACGTGCTTTGCTGGATGTATTAAAATAGTGGGTGCAAAAATGCAGATCTCTTACCTGAAGTGTGATGAAAGGATACTGAGAGAGGGAAGAAAATACAGGTTAATGTTGTAATAGTGCATTCTTTTTCACCAGATATTGCATTATAATTACAGAACTTAATTTAACTTCTGAGACTTAGCCCCACTTTCCTAGAGGATAGAGTTTATAAGTAAATTAAAAATTCAAAGATTTAAAATTCCAAAGATTCTAAGAAAACTCTACATGTAAAAAGATCCCAAACCTCTTCTGGGAAGTGGAAGGCAGGTCCCATGCAGTTAATTTTTTAACTGAAGAGGTATAAATCAACTCACTATTAAGGAAAGTCTTACATGTCAATTTGAGACTTAGCATTGAGACTATACCTACATCCTTCTCCACATTGGTTCCTATTTCCATACTTTTGAAAAGTTTCCTGACGACACGTTATGTAGCAATGGATTTATTTGATTTGTTTACATTATATTGTACTATTAAAAATTAATGAACTCACCAATTCCTCAGTAGGTTTGAATTTGGTATCCAGAGTCACAATGCGAATTTGAACTACAAGACAAGATGAAGAGGGGATAATTGTTTTTTCTTGTTAATTCTCTCCCTGTTGTGATGACTTGTACAAAGATAGAAATTGACTTATACATGGATAGAACTTTTACCCATAGAAAGTGTACTCCCTTCTCTCCCACCTCTGCTTTGACCCTTTGAGCTTGGGTTTCATTTGGAAAGATCTCTTATGGCACATTTGTAATCTGTTGATGCTCTGATGTTCTATTACCAAAGCTGACACTTTTACCATAAAAGTCCACAGGGATAAGGATATCTTTAAAATTAGTGGCTGTGTTAGTCATAGAGGACAAATGTGAAATATAGATGATAGGAGTTAAACATAATTTTCCTGGAAGATATATTGATGTTGGCTAATGTTAAATTAATTTTGGCAGAATTCCAGAAGAACCCATTTTAGCTACTTTTGTGTATGCAACTGCCATCGTAGCATTTAAATAGAGGATATAATGCAGCAAAAATATTACTATAAGAGTTTTAATTTTAGCTCTTTAACCTCTTTGTAATAACTCATACTGACATATATTAGAACAAAATTTGTAGATGCTGTTTCATCCAACCCTCTAATATGACAAATGAGAAAACAAAATATCTGAACGATCAGAATGTCCATGACGGAAGCCAGTAGTTTATTTAGAGCCAAGACAAAAATCTATATCCTTCTGAATCCTGGTTAGGTATTCTTTTTTGCTCCTTTCATAACCACAAGGAAGAGAGAAGGACTTTGCCTCCATTACCAGATTTATGGTTACTTCTAGTGATATAAATAATAATAATAATGATGTAATAAATAATAGTGATGATGATGAAAATATCTTATGGAGTTTTTACTGTGTCCTAGGTACTATTTTACATTGACTATCTTTATCTTCACAAGTGAGACACTTATTTATCTTCATTCTGCAGATAAAAATTGAGTAAAAAGAGGTTTAATTAGTTTGTGCCATTGTTAAATTATGGAGTAACTATTCTCAGGAAGTAATTTGGCAACACATTCTATTTTAACTATTGTCTCATGTCAGCCTGCCCCTGGAATTTGTAAACAGTGAGGGGGGCAAGCAAAATTTTAAGAGGCCAAGCATTCAGTTACTGATGTTAAAGGACACTATTTCATAATTCATCTAGATCACCAGTACATATTTTAGTACACATTATGACATTAAGAATAAATTTAAGATTAAAATTCACGGGTTGCTCTAAATGTGAAGAGTGTATTCCTAAATTCAGTGATGAAAGGAAACATAAATATGGACTTACCATTCTCTCCAGATTTATAGATGGGTTTGTCTGTTTGCACAAAGGTTACTGTCTCTTCTGCAACAAGTGCTACAGATCTCCTCTCAAAGATATGAAGAGTCTTTCCCTTCACCAACAATGTCAAAAAAGACAACTGTGCAGAAGACTTTTGAGAAACCTGTTTATGTTAAAAAGTAGAGAATGGGAAAATTATTTGTAGTTGTTAAGAAGGTAATGACTTAATTTGTCTTCTCAGGCTGAGTCATGCAAACCCATAATTTTTTATTGAGAGGCTTAGCAATCACTAGTATGAGAAGAGCTTTTAATACACTCATTTTTAGGTCTCCTTTTTTATTGCCTTGAGACCCAATCCTAGGTTATGCATCTATAACCTAGATTCTCTCTTCTTACATTGTTAAACAGCTGTACTATCTATAGAGCAGAACTAGGTCTTACAGCACTCTTTTCATTAGAAAAATGGCAATATTTCCCTAGTTTTGTTGCCTAGATGAATTTTCCTTTTATATTTTGCATCAGGAATTTTCTGGTTTTCCTTCTTGGCTTCCACAATTCATCCAAAATTAAGATGTGCTATCTTCTAAAAATAGTATTTATGTACTAATTTCATATTCCTATTGAAAATCCTGAAATGGCAAATTCAGTGCCTTACCTTGAAATCTGTGCAAGCATAGAAGTGATCCTCTTTCACTGACTGATCAAAGATAGTGGTATTGAACCCATCATATTCTAAGGCAACACTCAAGGAGACAGATTCATTAAGATTTAAAAGGTGAAGACAGGCTTTTTCTGTAGAGTGACTTCGAATCACAGGGGAGACCCATAGGAGATATTGCCTAGGCAAAGAAAGTAACCAACACTCTGAGCAGAAATAGAAGAAATGCAGAACATGCAACAAAGCAGCTTAAGCTTATAGAAATATGCCTGAAACACACACTTTTTCCATAGTCACCTTTACCATAAACTTGAGTGTGCAGAGCAGTTATCTTAAGAAAAAGATACCTCCTTCATTCACTTGTTGAAAATTTATAAGGCAAACCAGTTCTCAGTCTCAGAAGTTGAAATATTTCCAAATAATCAAATTTAATGACAGAACATATTTAATAAGGTCACCTTGCTAGTATTTTAATATGAACAGAAAGTATAATATTCCCTTACGGTTCTGAAGCCACCGAAACAGTAAAATGAAGCAAAAGGGAGCTCAGAAAAATAATGGGCACCATTTTATGCTGAGGCCTGAAAATAAAGAGATCAAGATAAATCTTCTCTCTCTCTCTCTCTCATTTGAAGTTAACTGCCTCAACTCTGTATTTTCTTGCCTTCTTTCTCTGCAGCTCTCTGTCTATTGCTGCTTTTATAGCCACACACAATGAAGGATCAATTACTCTCAGGAACACGCATCGGGGTCCTACCAATCACATTGCCTTCCTCTAGCTCATTCTTTTCCTGGAGGTGTCACTTAATGTACCACTTCCTTCTTAAGTTCACTGGATTCTTTTCTATTTTCCGTATCAGTAGGGCAGATTGGACAGGAAGAAAGAGTACCAAACAAACAAAAAAAAACCTGTGGCCCCACACTTAAGGAGTTCTTTAGTTCTTTAACACCACTCAGAGGATTAAAAACATAGGAA
Source organism: Talpa europaea (assembly GCF_964194135.1). Taxonomy (NCBI): domain Eukaryota; kingdom Metazoa; phylum Chordata; class Mammalia; order Eulipotyphla; family Talpidae; genus Talpa; species Talpa europaea. Next base: position 68,007,920 of record NC_140083.1, on the reverse strand, counting down.
TTGGCACCGGGAGGAAAAATACCTCTCCACAAAGAGCTGTTGTCATTCTATTTCTCCATAAGGTAAACTATTCAGGCTTCTTAAACAAGTAGCATATCTGATGTTGCTGAAAGGTATCTCAATATAAGCTCATTTTTATTGATAATTGAAATTTAAGTTATTCTTTTATAGTTTCACAAAAGAGGACAGAGTATTTAAAATGTTGCTATGTGTTCCATAGTTACTATGATTGTCTTAGGGAGGTTTTCTATGCAAAGTTCAATGTATTTTTCTATCCTAAGTATAATAAGAAAAAAATTAAGATATTAAGAATATGTGTGGATATGTACAAATATACTAATTGCTTCTTGGGAAAAACAGTGTGGGAGGGCAAAAATCTGCCTCCCCACAACATGTCTTTAGCAAGAGGTTTATTTCATAGGAGGGACTCTGAGGCTGGGTAGAAGCTGTTTTCGATATTTATGTATCACCTTCTCTCTACAAGGACCTCTCCCAGAAAGATCTAATCTCTTTATCGCTTTCCAATGGGAAAGGCAGTTCTTTAAATCAGTATTCCTTTGTTTTCCCAATAAACATCCTAACTGAACTTCCCCTTGCTCCCTCCAACCTCCCTTGATTTAACTAAGCTATTTAAGATGATATTTAAAGCCATGTGGGTTATTCAGTCCTCCTGGGTCTCTTTCTGCTGATACGTAGATGGCATATATGTTATTATTAAACTTCTCTATGACTTTTTCTCTTATCTTTCTGCCCAATGCTTGTCTGATTATTTGCCAGTTTAAAAGAATCCAGAGGGTTTCAGGGTGCTGAACTTTGCACCCCAACAACAATGATTTTGATTGCAAACCATTCCTGTTACAGAACGCATCCCAGCAAAAAGGGGAGGAGACATGTAGTACAGTAACCCCAGGAATGGTGCCATATTCCCTGTCCCCACTTACATGCTGCTACTTTGGACTACAACTCCCAGATGAACATGAACCAGATTTCCTCAATGGGGGCAACTGGGAAGGAGGGAGGAGGAGGCAGCTGTATACACATATCAGCTGGAATGAACGAGGGAGGAGAGACACATGCGTGAAAGTCAACACAGAGGTTGTTCCTGGACTTTTGCATGTTGGCTGAGACAATGGCAGTCTATCTTGACTTCATCATGGATTATATGGTACATTTTGAATTTCAGGTCTCTCCTGTCCCAGCTCTCTGGGATCTTTCTCACCTGCCAGAAGGTGCCATGGACTCATGGCAAGCTTTTGTACCTAACCTGCCTCAGGCCAAGCCTGTATGGCTAAGTGTTTGCCCATCAGGAGATGGATAATTTTCAGAGATTGGTTGGAAAACTGTTATTTTGAACCCCATTCTTTACTCTCTCTCTGCACACCAATTAAAGATCTTTCCCATTTAGAGTACATTTTCTTTTCCTCTGGGCATGGGGATGATGGACGCTTTTAGAACATACTAACAGGGTTTCCCCCCTTAACAATTTAGGGTCTCTGGGTACTCCTTAGTTGCAAATAAAATGAGCTTATCAAAAAGCCATTTGATAGGCCTCCTTCCATGTGTTTATTCTCTCATTTTGTTATATTTTCTTTTATTTTTTAAACATCCTTTTAAAGGATATTAAGTATTGATGGAGTTAGTACCTCCCAGTTGAAGAATGTTACATTGAGTGATGAGCAACAGGAACTGCTCTCTGTCCTTTAGACTTAAGCAGGCCAACTTCCTTCAAATCTCTGCGGTAGAGCTAAGCCTCAGTTTTGAGATTAAATTTCTTTCTTTACCAACCTCAAACTTAGTCTCTGTTTTTGCCCAAAAACATGCTTCCCTCTGGTAGCTTCTTAGGCTTATTATTAGAGTCACTATCTACATTCCTCTCTCCACACCCATAAATTAAGTCATCAGCTTCCACACCAACTTTCGCTTATCAGCATTCAAAACAAAGATTGCAAATGAACAGATAGTTTATAAACCAAAGCAACTAATTCTTCATTCCCAGGGCTGATAAATCTCAAGTACTGAAATATCTCTAAAATATTTTTCTAAATGTAACATTTTTGAGTTGAGTAAATGACTCTATCTTTACTTTTATCAAAGCAATTTACTGTTAACAGAAACATGTTTTAAACTGTTCATTTAAATCATCTTAGAAATCAGCATGCTTTTATAATATCCCTTCTCAGAATGCAATTTTATGTGATTAACAGCCCAAAATAATTTTGTCGGATTAATATGGCCTTCAGGGTAATGGGCTCTTATCCCAGAAAATTCAGATGTGAATCCAACAGTATCTGTGGAGTCCTTGGCATTAGTGTATTGGCATTAGTGACAGGTTCTAGGATAAAAAGATGAATAAGTCTCTGAAGGAGTTTACATTCTTGTGGTCAAGGTGAGAAAGGAAGGGAGCAAAGAGATAAGGAAGGAGGAAAGAAAGGAAGAGAGGTGAGAAGAAAGGGAGATTTGGAGAGGGGGGAAGGAGGGACATGAGGATGAAGGAAGGAAGGAACTGTGCAAGAAAGAAGATATTCATTGAGCAGCAGGCAGTGTTGGGGTGTCTTTGTTAGAGCAGTGTGGGGCAGCTGAGTCCTGCACTTCCTTTGAAAGGGAGCAACACACGTGGTCTTGCTCACTGGTGTCAGGAGTGCTGCAGAAGGAAGCACTTTGATAAAAGGGCAGGCTACAGACCTTTCCCCTGGGGGGACTCACAGCCTCAGCAGTAGCAAGTCTCTTCCCTGCCCTGAAGCCCCAGTCATGGCAGGATTTGTTAGACTTTGCCCTGGAGCACCACATGCTGTGTCGCCCCCTGCAGGTTCCTGTAGCTGCAGCTCCATCTATACCATCAGTCCATAATTGGACTCTCTCTCTCTCTCCTGTTAATTAAAATTAATCATTTTTTGTCAGTTTTACACCCTTTGCCCAGTAACACTTATGTTGATAGTATTTCACTTAATCCTCAGAAAGTATTATCTTAAATTTATTATTTTTTTCTCATCTTACAGATATGAAACATATACTATTAGAAAAAGACATTAATTTTCATAAGGTCACCCAGACAGGAAGTAGTGGGGAAGAATTTCTTTAAATAATCATAAATTGAGATCAAAGGTTCATATGTAAGAATATAAAAAGGACATGGATCCATGTGTTGTTCTCATTCTCATTTGGTTTCTGCTGAGCAAAGGGATGTAGCAGAGGGCAGGACTGCATCATCAGGACTTGCAGATTCAATACTATTCAGGTTATTGGTGTTCACTGCTACAGAAATACCTCTGTTCACTTATCCATTCAGTGTATATTTATTGAGCACCTACTGTCTGCTGGAATAATGGCAGGTGGAGGAGATGAAGAGGTGAATATATGTTTTAAGAGTCATCATTCTATCAGGAAAGGCAGAGGTTAAATAACTACTTGCACAATTTAATTGTTTCATTACAGTTATGGTAACTTACAGAAGAGAAAGAACTGGGCACCATGAGATGCATGTTGGGGATGGAGGGGCTTAATATTGATCTAGGTCCTGCTGATGAACAGATGAGTAAGACCATTTCTTTTTCTAGAATAATTCACTGTCACTCAGCAGGATATTATGCAGTTGTGGGAACGAATATGTTCTCCTAAATTGACAAGGTAATTTGAGCCTGAAGAGTGAAATAGGCATGTCCATTAATCATGATTAAAGTGTATTCATTTATAGGAGTGTGGCCAGTGGGCAGGACTTGGGTTGAGGCAGGATCCATGCCACTCACCCTGACAGGAACCTTCTTTTAATTGTTTTTTTATCCCCTTAAGCTTAGAAATATTTATTGTATCTCTTTGAGGAGTCATCTAAGCAATCAGAGAGTTTACCAGTTCATTTGAAGATATCATATAAGGCAATCATAGGTATGCATTTGAAAAATCATCAGATATGCTAATTTTTAATACTATCATGTGTACAATATTTTTTCCCACCATCATTTCTTATATCCCTTTGAAATGTTTTCTCTCTCCCTCTTAACTTCAGAAACTTAACTTTCTCCACTAATGTCCACAGTTTTAACAGGGCCTTTTTATACCCTGCTTGGTATTTGTGATCATTCCTATATTAGACAAACAATTCCAGATGTCAGCAGGCCATGTCACGTGAGTCTTTATTCTATTAAGGTTAATAGAATTGTATACGGATCAAGTGCAGGTTAACACATGAAAAAAAAAAAAAACAGGAAGTTGGCTATCTTCCCAGGGTAGGAGAATTACCTGTCACAGGCTTAACATCTTGTTCTTATAAGATGGAGTCACTTTGGTTTAACTACAGATATAAAGACATAAATTGCAAAGCTGTGTGTTAAACAGACTATCCTATATTAAAACAATAAACAATGCTCAAAGGAATTACATTAAAATAATAAGTGGCAAATGGGTAAAGAATTTAATAAGCAGATTTTGAATTGGGAATCCTAAAATGATTATAAATTTTACAGGTGGAGTAGAAACTGAAGGAATTATTATTGAATTAACAGCATTTTGAAGAAAATTATAATTAAGTATTCTGAGTGTTTAAAAAATAAAAGGAGGTACTGTTTTGGTGGGGGAAAGTATAGTATGAAATGGCATTCAACTCAAGGTTATGATTGATTTGTGAAAAGTCTTTTCTTTGTGCTAAGGAATTTGAATGTTATTTTGAGAAGCAGTGAGTGTGATATGTACTCCATGGAAAACAGAACAGTGTGAAAGTAAAATAGTGATAAGCCACATGTGAGAGTGTTCAGAGACCTCCAGTTTACAGAAGTAGGAGCCTGCATGAGGCATTATTCCTTCAAGAAACATTTTATTTTATTCCTTTGTTAGAACTTAAGACTGGTACAGGAATGAAGAAGAAGAAGAGGTTAAGATTAACATTGATGGGGCCTCCCTGGTGGTGCAGGAGGTTGAGAGCAGTGCTATGAGGCTGTCCACAGCCTCTGCAGCACGGGTTCCATCCCAGCTGGCAGGGAAGATACCCACATGGCACGGCAGACCTCTCCTGTGGCACCCGCTGCTCCCCTTAGCAGTGTATTTCCGTCAGTCTGCCTGTTTCATTCCCCACTCTGTCTCTGGTGAATCCTCTCACCCTCCCGCACATCTGGCCTGTATCCTGTTCTTATATGCATGAATAAATAAATCTTTAAAAAAAAAAAGATACTGATGGTGAATCCTGTTGCAATTAGACAAGACAGGAAAACAAAATGAATGATAGGTGAAGGGAGGATTGAAGTTTGATATATAGTAAATACGAGGTGATCACAGAACCACAAAGGAGGTGACATCCAGTGGACAGTTGAAGTAATAGATCTGGCACTCTCAAAAAAGTTAGAGATGTGGATGTAGATTTATACACATAATTTAATGTCCGCCCACTTTGAAGTGTCAGAAGTTTAAAACCTATTTCAGTTTCTGAGAACTGTTAATTTAATAATAATTCCTTCAGTTTCTACTCCACCTGTAAAATGTATAATCATTTTAGGATTCCCATTTCAAACCCTGCTTATTAAATTCTTTACCCATTTGCCATTTATTGTTTTAAGCACCATAGAGATGGTGCTTAATATCATGGGCATTGCTAAAATTATATAGGAAAACCAGTTACAAAGGGGAAAGAGATAGCCAGTGGCAAGAGAAAGACTGCAGATCTGACTGCTCTGCTGCACCAGCTGGATGATATTCATCAGATCTGGGGTAATAGTTTATTTCCCGAGCGCCACTGAGTTGAATCTGAGGCAATTCCTTGAAATGTTTTGATGTTCTATGTTTTATAAATTCCTTAAATAACAAGAAAAAATTTTTGTATTTTCTCAACTTAATTGGGAAAGCATCATTTCCAAATTAACCGGAAATAATTTCCCAACTTAATGGGAAAAACACATAATTTAACAATGGCCCACTTTAAGTGTCAGAAATTTAAAATTTATTTCAGTTTGGAAGTCTCTTGAAGAGATTCTTGAATGTCTAGTTCACCTTGATGAAATTTTTAAGCCAACACTTCATAAGAGCATTATCCAAGATCAGTAAAGTATAGGCAGTTAACTATGTATGAAATAAAACTTCAGTTCCTGATGTTGAATCGGCTGAAAGGAAAATCACCTGTTGCCCATAAAGGAACAACCTTTTGACAAGTGAAATTGATCTTCATGCTCTCAGATGTTTACCTCCCACATCACTAATCAATGTTAGATTTGCCAAGACATTCTAATCACACAATGCCCATTATAGAGGAATGATTTTTTAAAAAGAGCCATTGACCTTGAACAACACAAGTTTGAACTACAAGGGGTTCACCTGTACACAGGGTTCTGTATTCATGGATTCAAACAAATGCAAATGTTGGTTGGTTGCATCCTTGCCCATGCAGCCAGCCCATACAAAGGCAGACTCTAAGTTATATATGGATTTTCTGCTGGGGAGTGGCATGGTTGTCCGGGTCAGGGTTGGGTATCCCTAACCCCTAAGTTTTTTTTTAAAGATTGATTTATTTATTATTTATGCATAAAAGAACTGGGGTATAGGTCAGAGGTGCAGGGGGTGAGAGGATTCACCAGAGACAGAGTGGGGAACAGAACAGGCAGACTGACTGAAATACACTGCTGAGGGGAGCAGCGGGTGAGTCAGGAGAGGTCTGCTGCGCCATGTGGGTAGCTCCCTGGCCGGAGATCGAACTTGTGCTCCAGTGGCTGCAGACAACTTCATAGATTGTGTCTTAACCCCTTGTGCCACCAGGAAGGCCCGTTAACCCCTGAGTTTTCAAGGGCAACTCTTACACAGTGTATTTCTAAAAGGTGGAGGAGAGTCATGCACAGTGGCCCCAGAATCAGACTCTCACCCCCACTTCCATGAATCTGCCTTGGATTATAACCCCCAGCATACCATGAGCTGGACTTTAATGGGGGTGGGGCAGCTGGCGGGGAGGAAGGGAAAAGCAGGTATTAATTGGAAGTGGAATAAAGGAGGAAGGAAAGACATATGAAGAGAATGCTACTGGGGCTTTATCATTTTGGCACAGACAATAACAGCCATTATTAAGACCAAGTGTTGGACTATATGCTATATTTTGAATTTCCAGTCTCTTCTATCTCAGCTTTCTGGGGCCTGCCTAACCCCTTCCTTGCGTTCCTGCAGGTATAATGTGACTGTCTTTAAGGAATCACATTTTTTTCAACTCTGCAAAGTTTGACAGTGTCGAAGCTTAAATTTTATCTGAGGTTATTTAAGGTCAATTTTTATCTTCCATTTGCCTTCCATTTATTTTCTCCCCCAAGCAAGTAAACAGAAAGATAAATAAATAAATATGCAAATGTCAAATGGAATCTTACCAAATACTACCTCCCTTGAAAAAACATGGTCTTAGCAATAACACTGAGACTCCAGCTAATATTATCCATTCAACACAGAGATTAATTCTTGGTTCCAAAGCAGGATGATTTGTTTAAGTGAATTTGTCATTCATTTAACAAATAATTACTAGACATCTACACCATCTGCTAAATATTGTAAATGATACTGAGAATTCAGTGATGAACAAGATGTATGTGATTCTTACTACAATAGATTTTACAACTTGATAGGGGAGACATTTTAAAGACCAGTAGCAATGCAGTGTGCTAAGAGTCTTAACACCAGTGCAGGTGTCAGAGTTGCACGCAAGAGTGGGACCTTCCACAGACCTCACCAACAGGGAAGGCTACCTTCTAGAAAGTGTCATCCTTCATGTTAAAGATAGGCATTTGTTTGTAATGCAAATATACATCTGGCATTGGTGTAAGCAGTGGGACCCAAATGTGTTCCACAGCTAAAAAGTAAGAGAGAGTAATGTACAAGGATTCAAAATGGTCTGAGAAGCTAGAACACAGACCAAGAGAATAGAATGTAGTCAAACAGAGGCAGGAAGCAAACTGAGGTGCTAAGTCATGTGGCTGTTTTGTTTTTATTTTGTCCAAATGGCAACTGTAACCATTAAAGTGTTTAACATGTAGGAGTGACAGGAATGGTTTTTTGATTAAGAATTGGACTCCAGAGAGTGTTAAGACTGATGTTGGTCAAATTCACTAACTAAAATATTCAGAAAGTTTAGGATAATTTTTTTTTTATGTCTACCAAGCCATCCATTGTCTCTTTAGCAGGTAAAGATTAACATTTTTCCTTTTTAAGGTAATATTAGGGTATAATTCATTGTACCTTATTAAGTTCAGTAATGAATTTACCCATGGGAAAATATTTATAAACATTATTTAAAAAGATCAAGAAAGGAAGATAGGAAAGCAACATTTATTGAGTCTTTACTATATATGGATATTGTGCCAAGTATGTTAATATATATTTAAACTGGGGAAAGGGAGGCAGTGAGCAGTGTAGTGAATTAAACAGTACACTGCTCAGACCCAAATTCTGAGTCAAAATCTCCCATCATCCATTATATCTGGGGACATAATTACAATGAATATCATGGGCCACAGCAGGTTGAATGCAGCGCTGTGAAGCTGTCTGCAGCCTCTACAGCGTGGGTTTGATTCTCGGCCAGGGAGATACCCACATGGTGCAGCAGACCTCTCCTGTCTCACCCGTTGCTCACCTCAGCAGTGTCTTCAGTCCATCTGCCTGTTCTGCTCCCTGCTCTGTCTCTGATGAATCCTCTCATCCTCCCAGGCCTCTGGCCTATATGCCAATTCTTGTATAAATAAATAAATCTTAAAAAAAAAATAGAATGAATATCATGCCTCAGGGAACTTTGCTTCAAATCTATATTCAAGTGCGGCGTTGGTGGTATAGTGGTGAGCATAGCTGCCTTCCAAATCTATATTCAAGACTACTAAAAGAGTACTTATAACTTGTAAAAAAAAAAAACCCTCATTTTGAATATTATGAAATGCATAAACTGTTGATTTTCCTTTCCCCATATGCCAGTCAGTGTACCTAGTGATCTTTTTACTTCCTATGGAAACTTTCACTTTGTAGAACTCATCTTGAAAATGAGTATAATTTTAGTCTAGATCCCCTGCCCCTAATATATCCACATGAGATTTATGACTCCAGTTAGGGACTCTGATCCATATCTCCTCTGATTTGTTTGTGTAAAGCACTCATAGTGGCTGGACTTCCAACCCCAAAGGTTGGATTTATCCCCCAGACAGACGTTATTGCAGGATTTTTTGCAAAGCACTTAAAGCCAGGTCCTGCTAGTCTGCAGAAGCACAACCTTTTCCATCCCTGAGTCTTGCTTGGTTACTTACCCTTCCCATCTGTTTCTTCAATGCACAGAGGTCTACTTATTCCTTGCACTGCCCTTTTGGAAAGTTGTTATAGGTTCACAAGGGAGAGTCTGAAGCAGAGAACAGACCTTGTGCTCAGGCCAGTGCTGAAACCCTCACAGCTCTGGAGGGAGATCCGCTTCCAACAGGACTCAGAGTTACGGTGACTATGTGGGCAAATAGAAGAGAGTGCTATCTCGGCCTGTGAAGAAGGCATCTTTGTCCTAGTAATTTAACCTGGTCCTGAATGTGACCTTCAGAAACCCAGGAACCTTTCTTAAGGACATTAAATGAAGAATTACTTGGTTCTCCTTCATGTCCCTAAAATCAGGGCTACCACCAGCCTATATGGCATCTTTGTGTGAAGAAAAAGGACCCTCTTCTTCCAGGCAGAGGCAGACTGGTGCCAAAGTACATTTTCTGTTCAGCAGAGCTAACGCTGGGTTTCTGGCCCTCAAGTCTATTTACTTAATTCATTTTTCACTTAACAATAAATACATTGAACACTAATTTTCTACAGCTGATGTTATAAATGTTCTATTGACATTAATTTTAATTTGCATATATTCTATAATTAAATTTTTTTGAACCCTTTCAATGAAAGTTCTAGAATTTACTGTTTTCTAATTTTATAGAAAATGATTTGATCTGTCTTATTCAGTGTTTTCTAGTTGAATTTTCTAAATCAAGTGGATGAGTTTCCTTGAATAAACCTTTGCTGTTAAGTTCTATTTATGTGTGCTGTAATATATGAATTTTAAAAAGTAAAATTCTGCAAGAATCTTAAAAGTTTTTTTTAAATCCATGATCATAAAATTTTCCAAATGAATATTGTTATTCAATGTTGTTTAATCTGTATTTCAGTGACCAGGACTATGAACCAGAGTCACTTGAAGCTAGGATGATTTCTGCTACATTATTATTTAGTTTGTGCAGAAGGTTACAGCCTGGGTGATAGAAAAAACTCTTTTCTCTAATTGTGTTCCCTAGATCAGCAGAATTAACTGTTGTTGGAAATTCAGCATCTCACACCCCAAGCCCAAGCTATTGAATCAGACTCTTCATTTTGCCAAGATGCTTAGGTAACTTGCATGTCCGTAAAAAAAGACTGGATTGGTCAGTAAATCATTTGAGTGCTACTCCCATGGTTGACCATTGATTAGCAAAACTGCTTCAAATTCTAGAATTTTCTATTTTATTTCATATTGTTTTTATTTATTTTTAATATTAGGATATTCCCATCAGGTATTGCTGCCTGAGTGCATCACCATCAAATCACCCATAGTCCACTGCCACAGTCCACTGTGCTTCCTTATCTCATTGTTCTTACCCTCTCCCACACTCTCCCCACCCTGGATGCTTAATGTTCTGTCGTCAGCTTTTAAGGTTAGTTTTTAAGCTTGTCTTTATCGGACCCCTAGTTTGGTTTATCTATATTCCACAAATTGATGGCACCATCCAGTATTTATCTTTCTCCTTCTGACTTATTTCACTTGGTGTTACTCCTTCCAGATCCATCCATGTTGTCACAAATGGCACAAGTTTATCTTGTTTGATCAGTAATATTTCATTGTGTATATATACCACATCTTCTTGATCCACTCATCCATTTTGGGGCATTTTGATTACTTCCAAAATTTAGCTATTGTAAATAATGCTACAATAAACATGACAGCGCAAGTATCCTTTCAAATTAGTGTTTGTGAATTTTGGGGGTAGATGCCTAGGAGTGGAGTTACTGGGTCATATGGCAGATCAATTTTTGAATGTTTTGGGACACCTCAGTACTGCTTTCCATGAGGCCTGCATCAGTTCGCATTCCTACCAATAGCGTCAGGGGGGCTTCCCTTTTCTCCACACCCTCACCTGTTCCTGTTGTTCCTGGTCTTTTTGATATGGGCCATTCTCACGAGTATGAGATGGTGTCTCATTGCATTTCTCTAATGACAAGTGATGATGAACTTTTTTTTCCTGTGCTTATTTGCAGTAGATTTTGCTAGCTTTATAAAGCAAGAATTTGGAACAAGATAAAATCTAAATTTACTTCAGGTTCTAAAATTCACTGTCAAATGTATAGCAATTTTTACATCTATATCAAGGCAAAAATAGTTTAGACATTTTGTTCTTTAAAATTTGAGAAAAACAGGGCCTCCTTGGTGGTGCAGGGGTTTAGGTCTCAGCATTATCAGGCTATTGCCAGCTACTACAACATGAGTTCGATCCTCAGCCAGGGAGATAACCCACGAGGCACAGCCGGCCTCCCTGTCTCACCTGCTGCTCCCCTCAGCAGGTATTTCAGTAGATCTGCCTGTTCTGCTCCCCACTCTGTCTCTGGTGAATCCTCTCACCCCTCACACCTCTGGCCTGCATCCCAGTTCATTATACATAAATAAATATATCTTTTAAAAAATAAAATTTGAGAAGCAATTTAAGTAATGATTTTACCATGTTTGAAATCAATGGAAATTTGAAATTATCTCCATAGCAAGTGCCTCTTCAAGCACTTAATACAATTCAACTTTAAAAAAAATTTTTAAATCTCGTTACTTAATATGTATGCTTTCAACAAAACCATATATTTTAAATTATGCGTAGAGTTCCTTTTTTTAATGCTATGAGATGCTTGCATATGTTATATCTAAACAGAGTATTAATTCACCCCATGAAAGAAACCCCAGGGTTTGATCTAGTTCAGTTGACTGGAACGTCATGTTAATATTTGATCTTCAGTGCTTGCACCATAGAATAGATATTCTTGCTTTAGAGAAGAAAGGGGCTTTTTTCTATTGCAATATATTCATTCGGCAAATATTTATTGTGCAGTGTCTTGTCTGAGAACAGAAGCTGGTTGCTCACAAGGATATTCCAGGGAAAAAGCACAATGCCTGACATCTTCGAAGCTCTCAGGAGGGAAAGATGACAAGGAAAGGTGGAGAGGGATGACAGGAAGGGGAAGGGAAACAAAAAGACAATGAGAACAGTATACATTTTATTATTTTAGTTAGGTTTGGTGGAACACTTTTGTAAATTGTTTCTTTTCTCTGTTTTTCCTTTGTAAAAATAGCTATGGCTGTCTCTGAAGCTTGTCTGGAGGCACAGTACTAACTATGCAAAGAGACATCAAGTGTTGAACACTTGATGTTTAAAATCTTTTCTTAAAGATTTTAAAGAGGTAAGGAAGAATGACTGGCCTCTGTTGTAGAAGCCAATGAAGGTTTGTAGGAGCAGAAAATGTCACAAAAATCTGATTGATGAGGTTCTATAGAACTGGACACTGCCTGGCACTCTAATCTCAGCTTCTTTTGTTTTTATTGTGAAGGATATGAGATTTTTTTCTAATTGCAATTTGTAAACCAACAGGTTGTTTTACCACAACTTCATGAATCCTGGGGGATAAAAAAAAACACAGGACACAATAAACTTCTTTTTAGGGAGAAAATTCTCTAGATTGTAGTGGCACAAGAGAAAATTTAGATTTAATTATGCACCTGAATTTGTCCTTTTCCACCACTTGTTAACTTATCAAATGTATTCAGTACCTGTTGTATGCCAGGGACTAGAAATCATCATATCAAAAAGCAAAGAAAAGAAAGAAGCTAGAATATGTTCATGTCTGAGGGGAAAATGCATTTTTTATTACAAATCATGGTGTAAATATAGTGTTTTACTTTATTTTCATCAGTATTATTGCAGATATTGTTTTTGCAATAATAAACAATTATTTTTGCAATAAAAAAGTGTTCTTATACACTGACTAGAAATGGTAGAAATGGAAGAAAATTTCATATAATTAAATTACTTTATATCCTTAAATTTCTAAAGGAAATTTAAGTGTAATATATTTGATGGATTTAGGATGGAACAGCTTTTTTTTTTTTTTTAAGGATTTATTCATTTATGCATACAAGAGCCAGGGTGCAGGCCAGAGATGCAGGGAGTGAGAGGATTTACCAGAGACAAAGTGGGGAGCAGAACAGGCAGACTGACTGAAATACACTGCTGAGGCGAGCAGTGGGCGAGTAAGGAGAAGTCTGTTGCACCATGTGGGTAGCTCCCTGGCCAGGGATTGAACTTATGCTGCAGAGGTTGTGGGTAGCTTCATAGTGAGTGTCTTAACCCCTTGCACCACCAGGGAGGCCCCTGGAACAGCTTTTTAGCATTTTATGAATGTGTCAGTGATGGGTACAGACATTGGAAAGTGGTTCATGATGTCCAAACTGGTAAATACAGTGTATTTAATACTGCAAAATTTTTTTCATATATGAGAAAAATCATTAGGTAATATTTCTGGGTATAAAGCATTAGAGAGGGAGAATGGACTGTGTTCAAAGTGTGGACTATGGAGTCTGGCAGGGATGACTGTGGATTTCCACTTATGAAATAATTGATGTTAGGTAGATTGTCATTTTTTGGAAACTAATTTCCTCATTTGCAAATGAGGGAAATACTAGTACTAAACTTACAGGATTCTTATAAGAATTAAATGTGTTAGAGATAAAATGCTTAGAACAATCTCAGTATACAGTAAAACCTCAATAAATGTTAGGACATTTTAAGGTGTGGTAAGAGATTGAACTTAAGCGAAGTAAAAGTCTTTGGTCTGGTCTCATGTCTGTGCTTATAGAATGTAGCCATTGAACATTACCCACCAGTCCTACATTTATTTAACTCTGTGCTTAGGTCAATTGATATTTCAAGAAACAGATAGGATCAATTGTTTACTAAATCAATTGTTTGGTGCCAGAGTAGGAATTTGTATTATTCCAGGAAGAAGGCAAATCAGTTGTTTGCTATGAATTGGACTCTACCTAATTGGTCTGGAATTGCATGAATTAGCTCAATATTTAATCAATTTAGTCCGACACAAACTTCCTTACCTACTCCATCTATCTGCAGTAAAGGAAACCCAAGTGTAATACAACTCTTATAAAGCCAAACATTGTCCTTTGTGAGCGAAATGTTGTATAAACAAGAAAGCACTTATTGGGGATTAGAAAATATTCTAGAGTCAATAAATCACTCAAGTCTTTGTTGGAAGTATTTTAGAGATCTGAACCGTATGTTTGCTTTTGTCCATTTACTTGTGATAACTTCAAAGTATTATATGTTAAGTAAAGAGAGGTGCTACCAATTTATTATCCCACATCAAACCAATAGAGAAAGGTATGGAGCTTTCTTATTGTCAAATATTTATTATTATACAAAGCCCTGACCATGAATAATGTGCTCTTATTTATAATCATGGTCGACTTTTAAAGAAATAGCAGTTACACAAATTAATCCTTTGTAGAGATGATTTTGGGTAGCCCACTAAGCAAGTCATTCTGCTTTACCAATGCATCCTTTTGTTTCTTCAAAGTTTTGTCCTTTTACATCAATAACACTGAGCTCACGTTACTTCACTCTACATCTCCAACTTTCATACATATTTGAACCAATTTTTCCTCAACTCCTTTCTTTGTATGACAGAAGAGGAAGTGTCCCTCCTCCATTTATGGTCAGTTCTTCCTGCACTTGAATTTCAGATTCCATTGCATCCATGTCTTTGAAATCTTACTTCTTAAACAATTGGTCCAGGACTGAAACAAGCAAATATTTTTAATCAACTGCTGTTTGCTTCCTTATATGTGAAAGAATACCCATTGCCTATAATGCCTTTGCAACTTGCAGTTGAGCAAAACATGTTAGCCAAAAATTGATGTAAAGACTTTCCATTTCAATATTTAAGCCAAACCACATTCACTGTCCTCTGTATTACAATACCAAGGACTATTAACTCTAGTCCACTTAATGAATGTTATCAAGATTAAACCAAAGACTAGCTGGCTTGAGCAGGAGGAGCTCAGCTCACTTATAACCAGTTTAACTGATGGAGGTCAAGATTCTAAGTAAACTTGAGAACCAGCATTCTTTGCCTTATGTGGATTTCATTTACATAGCTTTAGAAAAACACACCCTGGTTAGAAATTGCTTTCATTTTTCAGATTCCAATTTACAGTAACAAAGTCTAGACCCAACAAATTCTGCAACAAAACAAATGATTTTTTTTGAGAAAAATTTGCCCTACTTTAGGCCAGTGAACTTCTCTTAATTTCTCAAATATAGAGGTTGGTTTTTCATCACCAGGCTTTTACCAGTACTATGTTCTACTACTAAGATGTTTCTGGCCCTTATTCCCTAAAAATCCTCTGCTCTTGATTTATTTCTTGTTAAAGAAAATCTGCAAATTAGCATAATCTCCCACATGCTGAGTTTTCAAAATCATCCATGGCACCACCTATGATTTCTTCTATAGATTGCATTACATTTGAAATTGATGATTTGATATTCATTTTATAATTCCTTAAATGTGACCTTAGTGAGGGCTCTGTTAGGTCTACTAGGACACAGGTTGGGTCGAAACTCTAGATGTTGACACTTATGATCCTCCACTCTTATCTTGGGTATTATTAGCAAGGTAGTTTGCAATATTTAAAAAATATTTTGAAATTTCTTTCTCAGAGTTCTTGTGCTTTAGTATTTAAGCTGCATATCTTTGGAACAGCTAGGAGGAAGATCATAGGTATAAATTGTCTGTCCTAGCTGAAGTCAGGACAACAACGAAAACCATATAAATATTGATAAATGAAATTCAGCAGTCCATATCACATGCTGGTGAAACAGTAATTCAGTGATGTCTTGCTTATTATTAGTGAAATGCCCATTGAGAGGAAGACTTTGGGGACCAAATTTCCACTGCTAGAATAATATACTGGGCTGACTACTTCTAAGGGTATTGGGAAAATTAAAGAAAGGAATGAACCTTAAATGAACACTTCTCATCCAGACACCTATCATAGAATTAATCCCTAAATTCCCAGGAAGTGTAATAGACATAATGAATTAACCTCTGTGCATTCAGAGTGGCAATGTGTATGTGTCAACCTTGAAATTATTGAGGCAAAAGGCATGTAAATTATTCTCTGTAACAGTAAATTCTCTCACATCCAGTTGAGAAAGATTGCTCTACAGTTTTGACACAGATATGCACTGAAAGTGGAGTTCACCAAGATGGAAGCCTAGAAGGCTCCTGAATTTCTGTCCTTCCATGGACGCACCAAATATACAGCTACACATGGTTCAGTTCCCTCAGAGAAATCCAGAAGCCCATTGAGTAGCTCCTACAGATAATTATCAACATGGTTGAGCATGATAATGAGCATAAATAACTAAACATTTTTGGGTTTAATGTTCATAGACATACATGAATATGCATACAATATAATTAATAAGCTCTGTTGTTTAAAGACCTTTTTATGCTTTATTAAGATGGTAAATTTAATACAGTATATTCTATATTATCAGTATAACATAGAACATTGTTATAATATTATACAGACATTGTTCTATTTGATATACTGATGTTCTAATAATATAAATTATATTTAATTTTAGTTAAATGTATCATATATTAGTATATTTATATATCATTATATATGTAAAGACATGCATAGAAATGTGTTAAATCATTTATGCACATTTTCATATCAATGACAAACATGTAAAAATGTAGAGTTTTTCTTTTTCTGTGAAGTGACTGTTTTCCTGTGCCCACATGACAGAGGCTTTATTTTAAATTTTTTTTAAAGATTTACTTATTGGGGCCTCCCCTGGTGGCACAGCGGTTGAGTGCTGGGTTGCCAAGCTGCCTGCAGCCTCTGCAGCGCCGGTTCGATCCCCGGCTGCTCCCCGGCCACTGGAGGAGGGTCCCACATGGCGCGCAGACCTCCCCTGCCACCCGCTGCTCCCCTCAGCAGTGTCTTCGGTTCTTCTGCCTGCTCTGCTCCCCGCTCTGGCTCTGGTGAATCCTCTCACCCTCCTGCGCTTCTGACTGCACCCATTTGCTTGTATAAATAAATAAATAAATCTTAAAAAAAAAAAAAGATTTACTTATTGATGCATACAAGAACCAGGGTACAGGCCAGATGTGTGGGAGGGTGAGAGGATTCACCAGAGACAGAGTGGGGAACAGAACAGGCAGACTGAAACACATTGCTGAGGGGTACAACGGGTGAGACAGGAGAGGTCTGCTGCACCATGTGGATATCTCCAGGGCCGTCAGGGATCGAACCCTCACTGCAGAGGCTGAGGACAGCTTCACAGCGCTGCGCTCAACTGCCTGTGCCACCAGGGAGGCCCAGATACTCTTTTTTTTCCACAAAACTATTCTGTTAAACTTGTTCTTCATGTATTCCAATAAAATTTTCTTTTTTAAAATATTAAAAGGGCCTCCCCGGTGGCGCAGCGGTTGAGCGCTGGGTTGCGAAGCTGCCCGTGGCCTCTGCTTCGCCAGTTCAATCCCCGGCTGCTCCCCGGCCACCGGAGGAGGGTCCCACATGGTGCGCAGACCTCTCCTGCCACCCGCTGCTCCCCTCAGCAGTGTACTTCAGTCCTTCTGCCTGCTCTGCTCCCCACTCTGGCTCTGGTGAATTCTCTCACCCTCCCGCGCTTCTGACTGTACCCAGTGCATGTATAAACAAAACAAACAAACAAACAAATAAATAAATAAATAAACATGCCTCTATTAAAAAAAAAAATTAAAAGTTCCTCATAATCTTTGCTCCTTGTTAAAATGTATTCTTAAAACCCAGTATTCTACTTATGTCTTGTTTCCTTAGGCAGTAGTCAATTTTACCTTCCTTAAATTAGTGCCCAAATCAGGACTAATGAACTATTAAGACATCTTTTACCATGTATTCAATTTTTAGGTCCTGGAATGTCTCCAGACTAACACATTTGTTCCTTTATTGTATTCTAAGAAATGGGATAAGGATAATAAAATGAACAAGTTTGTCAATCTCAAAATTTGATTATTTCACACTATTATGAGAACACTTTTGTTCCTCAAACTTAAGTTAAAGGAAAAGAACTGATCAATCTAGATGAATGTACATCTTTCCAGGTTTATTATATATAAATAACATAATGTGAATATAATACAGTGATTGTGTACTTTTCAGATTAAAAGAAGGATACATATGTTTAAGTACAAAAACATGTAATAAAATAGTTATTTACAAAAATGTTTTGCTTCTAGACTTCTAAATTTAAGTACTTGTGTCAATTGAGGGCACTTGGAGTTAAATTTAAGGCCTCATATTGAATCGGGGTTTTGGGAACAGGCCCTGAGTCTGAAGACCCCAGGCTGGCTCTTCCTCAGTTTTTGTCTTTGGTGAGGAAAGAATTCAACATCAAGACCAAAGTTATAGGAAAGCAAGAGATTTATTGAAAGTTGACAGTACGGAAAGGTATTGATAGGTAAGAAGGACAGGATTGCTGAGTGGAGAGGGGTCCAAGGTGGGTAACGGCTGAGGGAATGAGAAGCAAGTGCTTATCTGGGTATAGCAGGTAAAGAGTGGGGCTTGGGTTGTTGGATGTCTCCATGTGGTGTCCCTTGCTGATTGGCTAGGCCTGTGGGGTCTCCTTGACTACCAGGTTCCACTGAGTTTGCCTGTGTTCTCTGGCCTACCTTTCCGAAAGTAGCTTTGGCTCATTGCTTTTAGCATTGTGTTGTTCTTTTTGATGTTCTGTACATTCCACTCTTCATTGGTTTGGGCGGGGTTCCCTCCTGGTCCAGGATTGTTCTCCAATCAGACTGATAAATGAACTTGGGTTCTTGGGGCACCCTGTTCCTAGCTGACTGCCTATATGCATTTCCTAACTTCCTCCTTCACTATTAGTTGTCTCTTCATCTACACATCCACCCCTAGGCCAAGGAGGGTGCCTGCCTCTATTTAAAAAAAGAAAATCCTTCAGTGATTTAACATCTGCTAGAAAATTATCTGTGCTTTACAGAGGGCTTTTGCAAATTCCCTTGGGTAATCTTGACTTAATTTTGTTTTATGATGGTTTATTCTTAAAAACAAAAACTTGAAATCATCTATCAGGCTGCACAACTACAGATTCAAATTAAATGTAGGAACATGAACCTTTTCTCAAACTTCAATCTGTCCATATGACTGAGTGTGCATGCATTTTGGGGCACCTTACCCCTCACTTTATAAATCGGTAATTAGTGCACTCATTCCTATCTTGCCCATGTTTTCAGGTGCTCCTGCAGGTGATCACAGGCCTACCACAGAACGCTACAGGTTAGCCCTCTCCCTCTACAATGCTCAATAACCAAACTGCCCTGTGAAACAAAATGCTGGTTTTGAACAGCATCCAAGCCAGAGCAAGCCCACCAAGTCACCAAGTCCAAGGTCACCAAGTCCAAGATCTATAACAAACCTTTCCTATAATACTTTTCTAGTGAAATGTTCTACTATGAAGTATAAACTTGACCTGCAGCTGAACTTGACCAGAAAAGCTGATCCTTATCTCTGGGGACATTTGCTTGGCTGGCTTTGACTCCTGGCTAAAATAAGGGCAGTGGAATTTATGATGTGCTGTTTGCAATTTGAAACTCTCATGTTGACCCCTAGGCCCACTTTGTTGACTGATCGTTTTCAACTGGCACAGCCAGTTACACAGCTTGGCCTGGCAATGTGACCAGTGGGGAGTCAAAACCCAGATTAGAACTTCTGTCCAATCTGAACTTTCCCAGAGCTTGAACTTTCCCAGAACTATAACTCATTACAATTATAGTTCAGGACTCGGGGGAGGGGATGTCCGTGACTGTCCCAGAAAGTCTCCAGAATCCCAAATGTTTGCCTACTCTACCTTTACCTTGCTACACTGTATCTGTGGCCTTTAGAGAAAGGCCTTACATGGACATGGAATCCTATAATTGCTTCCAAATTCCTGAAGTGGAAAAACCTTGCACCCACAGATTCCTGTGGTTGTGGTATCCTTGCTATAGCAAACAGTAACCCCAGCTTAACTCAAATCTGTTCTTGTTGGTCCTCACGCCAGCAAGGTGAATCAAAGTAGAAACCTCAGCTCCACAGTAGACAGTCATTGTTCATATCTGTGCCAAGCAACTGTCCACACTACACTCTACTTGTTGAACAAAAATTTGGAGAAAGTCAGATGAACCATAATATATGATTCTGTTTAGCAGAGTGCATTAATGCATCATTGCATATAAAAAAGAAGGCCTGGCAAATGTTTAGGGCTAGGGAATGAAGAGAATTGAATTGTCTTTGTATTTTTAAAAACAACTTTAAAGAACTTTTTTCTTTCTTCTTTCTTTTCCTTTCCTTTTTTTCCCCCTAAAAGATACTAGAATAGGACAACTAGAAAGGATGCAGCTGTAGCTGAAGGCCAGAAAGACTAAGTTAAAAATGTAGTCAAAGGGCTATTCTCTTCCAAAGCCCACAATATATAAAGTAGAATGAAAAGAAAAAAAAAAAACAAAAAAAACATGAGTACTGGAAATTGGCATCTTCTGTGCATATATATAAGGCAGTGCAGAAGGTAAAAAAAATTTGCTGCAAAGAGGACAAATCATGGTCTGATGGTCTCTGTTTATATGAGCAGTAGACCCAGGAAATGTGTTCAAAAGACTCTTTCATGGGCCTCCCCAATGGTGCAGCAGGTTGAGTGCAGGACTGTGAAGTTATCAGCAGCCTCTGCAGTGTAGGTTCGATTCCTGGCTGGCCAGGGAGATACCCACATGGCGTGGCAGACATCTCCTGTCTTGCCTGCTGCTCCCCTCAGCAGTGTTTTCGGTCGTCTGCCTCTTCTGCTCCCCGTTCTGTCTCTGGTGAATCCTCTCACCCCCCCCACACCTCTGGTCTGTAACCCGGCTCTTGTATAAATAAATAAATCTTTTTTTTTTAAAGACTTTCATAATCCCACTAATATTGCTTTATTTTTTGGATGAAGGATAAAGCAGCATGCAGTTGGGGATGTCTTTGGATTTAGCTGACACAAACTGAAAATTAGCATGTAGAGCTCTTTCTTGAGAGAAATTGCTGCCTATTAAGTTGGCTTATAATTTTAAGGAAGGGCAGGAGGGCAGAGGAGGGACCGGAGGGAGGGGATTAGCAGATAAGCACACAGATTTACTCCCCACTAAAGAAGCCAGGCTGGTCTCTACTGGGAATATCTAGAATTTTGTTTTGTTTTTGTGTGTTTTTTTTTCTTCCTTGTTTTTAAAGAGTTTGAACTATGAACATTACACCCAATAAAACTATCAAATTAGGGCCTCCCCTGGTGGCACAGCGGTTGAGCGCTGGGCTACAAAGCTGCCGGCAGCCTCTGCAGCACCAGTTCAATCCCCGGCCAATGGCGAGGGTCCCACATGGTGCGCAGACCTCTCCTGCTGCGCCTGCTGCTCCCCTCAGCAGTGTATTTCGTCAGCCTGCCTGTTCTGCTCCCCGCTCTGGCTCTGGTGAATTCTCTCACCCTCCCACGCTTCTGACTGTATCCAGTGCTTGTATTAAATAAATAAATAAATAAATCGTTTTAAAAAAAACTATCAAATTAATAATGGACTTAAGAAAGGTTACCACATAACCTCTTTTCTGAAAAAAAAAAAAAAATCACCATTTGACACACTGCATCCATCTTGATATTCTGCCTCCCCGCCCTTGCTTAAACAGGTCAGTGCCCTTTGAGATTTTTCTTCTCCCCATGGGTGTCTTTTCCTCAGTTGTCATTGTCAATCACTCCATTTCTTCCAGTTTTTCAGTGCCAGGAGCCACCAGGGCTAAATCCTGGACTTGTCTTCTCTATCAACATTCCTTTTCTCAACGATCACATTTAGTTCCATGACTTTATATGCTGATAACCCCCATATATCCAATTATAGTCCAGAGCTCTCTAACTCCAGACATGAGTTAAGTTACATACCAGAAATCTTTGTTGTGTATCTGTTACCAGAATTAGGGGCTGACTATTTTCTGTTCATAAGACAAAACTCAAGAAACAAGAGTTGCTAATAGGAAATTAGGTTTAATTAGTAGTGGCAAGACTGAGGACATGGCAGGATACTGTCTCAAAGGCTGTCTCCTGAAACTAAGGACAAGCCACGACTCATATGGGGAATACTTACAGAGGTGGGGAGGTTAAAGGTCTGCATCAGCAGAATTTTAAAGAAATTAGGTGGGGTTTCAGGAACTGTAATCATAATCCTTTATCTCCCAAGTTTGGTCTTATCCAGCTCAGTCATAGTGCTGATGGATGTGCTTTTTACCATAGTAGTGAGGTTGTAGTTTAACCCTTGTCTTACTTCTACCTCCATGTTGGTTTCAGTCAGTTTTTGCCTGGTTTTTGGTTTGTCTGCAAGAAAAGATAAACAGGAACAGAGCAAGAATAGAATAGGGACAGGACAAGGAATTTATGATTGTCAGGCCAGTGATATATCTAATGGACATTTTTATTTCACTTGTTCAAATTAGAACTCTTAATCTCCTCTCAAAATGCTTTACCCAAAGCCTTCCCCCATCTTGCTTGATAATAGATCTCCCTTTCCCTACTTCAGGCCATAATGTCTGCAATCATTCTCAACTTCCCCTTTATCTCTCACACTCTCCCATCAATCTGTCAATAAATTCTATTCCTTTCACCTTTGGGATATATCCAGAATCCAAGCATCCTACCCCTACCAGGTAATCATGTTGCTCTGAGCCACCATCTCCTCCTGTGTCATCATTATTTCCTCCTAGCTGTGTGAGACTCGATTCCTGAGTAAGAATAATGATGCCAGACATCCAGGGGGACTGCCATGTGTGTCTTTGTTCTACTCAGATCAGTAGAACTGTGTGTGGATAACAAGTACTGATCAATACACACGAGAGAAACGACAGAAAAATTGATCATCTTCCTGGGGTAGGGGAGTTACTGGTCAGGGGCTTAAGAAAGCTTCAATACAAATGGAGTCACTTTGGTTTTCCTACACATTTGATTGACTAATCTGTCCCATCCTCCATGTCTTTGCACAATATGTCTGCCACTGACCAGCTTATTTAATACAGCAAACTATACCACCATCATCTCTTTCTTATCCTTTTCCCCCCTTCCTTAGTTACTTATTACCTTTTACACATTTACTTATTTTTATTATTATTATTATTATTTTTTAAAGATTTATTTATTTATTTATTTATTTATGCAAGCACTGGGTACAGTCAGAAGCGCGGGAGGGTGAGAGAATTCACCAGAGCCAGAGCAGGGAGCAGAACAGACAGAGTGACGAAGCACACTGCTGAGGGGAGCAGCGGGCGGCAGGAGAGGTCTGCGCGCCATGTGGGACCCTCCTCTGGTGGCCAGGGAGCAGCTGGGGATCGAACCGGTGCCGCAGAGGCTGCGGGCAGCTTCGCAACCCAGCGCTCAACCGCTGCGCAACCGGGGAGGCCCACTTATTTTTATTATTTATTGTTCATCTGACCATTGGAGAATGTAAGCTCTGTAAACTCCAGGATCTTCTTCTATTCTGTTCAATGATGTATCCTGATTGATGAAAATTTTGGTAGACATTGCAGTTCATTGAACATTTCTTCAATGTTCCTGAACTTTAGTGTACCATAAGTATGGATTAGGGGTACCTGAAGAAGTGTGTTAAAATATATGTGGAATGAACAGAAGCAAAATGAAGGTGGGAACTTTGTCATAACACCATCTTTATTTGCTAGGTTCCTGTAACTAAAGATTCATTAGGATATAACAGACTATAATACAAATAATAGTGCAGATTTATGAGTTATTTAAAAAATGTGTCTCAGAGAACACAACAATTCTCTTCCCCAAAATACAAAGTACAGCGTTAAATATTTTGTCATTATTTTAGAAATTATAAAAAAATTAAACAAAAATATTAATACTGAGAAGAAAGGAAATCATTCCTCTAAATAATTCTTGAACTGAAAATG
Source organism: Talpa europaea (assembly GCF_964194135.1). Taxonomy (NCBI): domain Eukaryota; kingdom Metazoa; phylum Chordata; class Mammalia; order Eulipotyphla; family Talpidae; genus Talpa; species Talpa europaea. Next base: position 67,983,871 of record NC_140083.1, on the reverse strand, counting down.
AATTTCAAACTGATTTCAGAATATTTATAATAAATGTATTGACATTATAATGTGAAAATTAAATTTCCAAGAGAATTACTCATGTTGGATCTCAACATTATCCAATTCGGGTGATTAGACTTGAACGTATTTATTTCCTCATCACAAAACTGCATGACACTTGTTTAGAAAACAATTTTTGAAAGAAAAAAAAAAGCTAACCAATAGCCTTTCACAACTTCTGTCTCATCTTTGAAGCAAACATAAAGACTAAAATGTAAGAAATGAATTGGTGCTGATTTTAAGTCATCTAGTATTCACATAAACACCAAGACGATTTCAAAGATTGATGCCTCTTGTTGAAAAAAAAAATATATATATATATACTTTAGTAACAACTAGGAGTCTGAGGCTATAAGGGGCAGCAGAGGACCTTGTGGCTGGTGTGGAAGACACCAGAGAAGAGGCCACAAGAGAATGCCACAGAGCCCAGAAACAGTGAAGAATCGCCCCGGGCTAGGAGGCCTACCAGGCTGCTGCCCCACCACCACTCTGCCCCCGCCTGCCCTGCACCTGGTCACCTCACTACAAATGGTATAGAAAGATTGCTAAAAGCCTGAAAAAGCCACAGAAGGCTCCAGGACTCTGCTTTTACTTGTGTGCCTGGATAGTAGGAAAACTGCTCTGTGCCTTTGTAGGGTAAGGTAAAAAAGTATCAGGCTTTTCTGGCCTCCCGCCATTAGGATTGATGACGGATCCCTGCGGTCCTGAATGCATGCCTGATGGCGGGCACCTACACCTGGAGTGGGCTGTGGGCATGTGTAGGTGGGTACACCTGGGCTGAGAGACTGAACCTATAAGGGCGGCGTCACGGGGTGCCAGAAGAACCACGAGAAGAGCAGAACCATGAGAGAAGCAGAGACCACCAGAGAACACCGGAGAGCCCAGAAAGAGTGAAGACTTGCTGGAGTCTGGGAGGCCTGCCAGCCTCTCGGCTCCCTGGTACCCCTTCCTGCTGTGTACCTGGTAAATCCCAATAAAAGCCTGAGAAACCCACCGAGGGCTCCAGGACTCCTCCTTCACCTTTCTGCTGGGGTCATAGAGATCCTGCTCCATGTCCTCCTGCCCCTACAGCCTTGCTGGCACAGCAGATACTGAATTATTTTTAAATTTCATAGATTTATTAATATGCGAAACTTACTTTCAAATCATACAGGAAAAAAATGGGAAATAAGAGAAAGGTAAATTTTATGTAGAAGAGTTGTAAGTGGATCGAGGTGAAGAAAATGCTTGTTGAGTTATCCTTCAACCTTTTTTGTAAATGTGAAGCCTAAAAATGGCCCTTCTAGGGTGCAGCTACTCGCTACGGCCACAAGGTGGCAATAGACGCACTTGAATGTTTGTTAACACATTGCTGTGAAAAGAACAAGGAAACATTACTCTCCCAAAAGCTGGCTTTGGGGGAAGAGAAATGTGTTTAAAACAAACAAACAAACAAACTCAGAAGGTGCAGCTACTAGCTATGGCCACAAGGTGGGAATAGATTCACTTTTGAATGTGTTAACACACTGCTGTGAAAAGAACAAATAAGAAAAACGTTTCTCTCCCAAAAGCTGGCTCTAGGAGAAATGTATAAAAAAAAATCTCAGAAGGCAAGAATCACCAAGAAAATTCAAACTACAATTGAGTAGTTAGTATTCAAAGAACAGGCTGGAAAGTGGGGATAACGGTAAAGAAATGTCAGTTGGAGAAATCTAGTTTCAATTCCTGGTTCCACAATGTTCAACTCCGTGACCTTACCTGAGTTGGCGGTGAGTAGATTTCTCATGTGATATGTAGAAATGAAACTCAGGAGTCTGGCTTTCTTGCCAGTTTCAAGCAATGACTCCTCTTTCTGATTTGACCTGAATATGGTAACTAATATTATTTTCCTGAGGTTGGTTGTCAGAGACAGTGACACCAGATGAAAATGCCTGATAAACTCAAGTGTCTGTGGCTGTGACTAGAGTCCTGTGGAGAACCACATACAGGTCTTAAACTGTGAACGGATGTGATGACAGGTGACAAAATAACTCTGACTTTATGTTAGATGTTTCTAAAGTCATGTACATTACACTGGATTCCTGTAATTGTGACCATAGAGATTACTAGTTAGAGCTGAATACTCCTTCCTCTGTGTTGCCCTCCACAGATGAGCGAGGATGGGAGATAAAGTAAGAAAATAATAAGGGATCCTCCCTGGTGGTACAAGGGGTTAAGACGCTACCTATGAAGCTATCTGCAGCCTCTGCAGCACAAGTTTGTTCGATCCCTGGCCAGGGAGCAACCCACATGGCGCAGCAGACCTCTCCTGGCTCACGCTGTTCCCCTGAGCAGTGTATTTAATTCAGTCTGCCTGTTCTGTTGCCCACTCTGATTCTGGTGAATCTTCTGACCCTCCCCAAACTCTGGCCTGTACCCCAGGTCTTGTATGTATAAATAAATCTTAAAAAAAAAAAAAAAGAGAAAACAATAAGGGATGAAGAGGCAGTGGGCAGTTAGTTGAACATCGGAGGAAGACCTAACAATGAAATGAAATAAATTCCTTTGATAAGAAAAGGAAGTAGAGCTGGTTCTGAGTAAGTTAACCTGTGAACAGGAAATCACTCTCACTCATGATCTAGAACTTTCTGGCACACCAGATCTAGGAGCCTGTAAAGGGAGGAACAGGCACAGTGCAGGTTTTCTGATCCAATGCAGACCGGGTAAAGGAGGAGTCAGAGTCCTCAGTGGCTTTTGCAGGTCTTTTATTGGGATTTACCCAGTACACAGCAGGCAGGGGTGCTGGGGGGCTGGGAGGCTGGCAGGCCTACCAGCCCCTAGCAAGTCTTCACTCTAGCTGGGCTCTCTGGCCTTCTCTGTTTCTCTCTCGGCTTCTGCTACTTCTTTCTCGGCTTCTCTTTAGGCTTCTGCTTTGGCTTCTCCTGGAGTCCCCGTGACGCTGCCCTTAGAAGCACAGTCTTAGCTCAGGTGTGCCTACTTCAGGTGCCCGCCATCAGGCATGCATTTAGGATCACAGGGTTCCCTCATCTATCCTGATGGCGGGAGGGCAGAAAAGCCTGATACCTTTTACCTTACCCTACAGTCCATCCCCTCAGGGTTTTCTGCCATATAGTCTTCATATGTACAATTTTGTGACTTAGCAAACACAAACAATGCAGCCATGGCCCACAAAAGCAAATACTTTGCAATATAACAAAATACAACAGAACACAAAAATAAGTCCAGGCAGGGCCCCAACCTAGCGCAAAAGACAATTATTGGTACCAGCAGACGAGCCACCAAATCTGCTGCCGAAGGCACTGCTCATACGAGGAAGGGGAATCACTCACGGCATCTATTGCAACATGCCAGGAGCCGTCAGGCTTCCTGGTCTTCTCTGGCTGTAGTCTCGGCTACAAGCCACACACAGCATCCACCCCCAGGATGCACTAGCTCTGGGATTGGCGATTCTATTCTGTTGGGGGTAATCGCCAACCCTCAGGGTTTCTGTCTGCAGTCGCTCCAACATTCAACCTTCATAGCCACTAATGCGACTCGCAGACCCCTGCACTCAAGCCAACTCACTGCACAAGCACATGGGTCGGGGATCCAAACTCTACATTTGGCTTGGGCTCCACCCCAAGCCACGTTCCCCACCCGTCCCCCAAGGACGGGTTCCTCAGCTCCTCACCCTCACTCAAGAATGAGCAGGGCATCACCCACAGGTGATTTTACGAGACTCACAGGTCTTCAGCATACTCAGGCTGCTTAACAGCCGCTCAGGGCTTCTCAACTTAGCATCAGCACCAGCTTTTGCCTTCTCGGTTGGCTTTTCTCCTCCACCTGGCTGCTGGGCATACACAGGCCGCTTTTGGCCATCAAGGCCCACTGGCCACCCCCAGATTCCCATCTCCTGGAGTTTACAAACAAAACTGTTCCACCCCCAGGGTCCCAAAACATATCAACCTGCAAGGTCCTCCGCCTTCTGGCGGGATTGTCAGTCCAAGTTCAATTGTCAGTCCATCAGTCCAAGTCTCTTGGCCTCTCCCTGAATCAGCACCGGCGAGCTCGGATTCGTGGTCCTCTCTTCCCGATGATTCTTGCTGCCTCAGGGGTCATTGGCTGGTCCTCTTGGGCGTCTCCTCCATGCGAGGTCTCGTCCTGCTTCCAGACCTCATCCGTCTCCTGTGCCGCCATGACGCCTCCAGCGTTGTCACAGGGAACATTCTGTTACTCCTTAGTCCCTCCAGGTCTTCGGAGGGCTCCAGTACCCGTCTGCATGGATCATCTTGCCGATTTACACCAATTATAAGGGCAGGACTGGACCAGTGTAGGTTTTCTGATCCAGCAGACTGGGTAAAGGAGGAGTCAGAGTCCTCAGTGGCTTTTGCAGGTCTTTTATTGGGGTGCAGGCATATGGCAGTAGGGGTGCTGGGGTGCTGGCAGTCCTCCCAGCCCCCAGCAAATCCGCACTCTCTCTGGGCTCTCTGGCGTTCTCTGCTTCTGCTTCTTTGCTTCTCTCATCGGCTTCTTTCTCAGCTTCTGCTGGCGTCCCCGTGACACCGCCCTTAAAAGCACAGTCTTAGCGCAGGTGTACCCACTTCAGGTGCCCGCCATCAGGCATGCATTCAGGATCACAGGGTTCCCTCATCTATCCTGATGGCGGGAGGGCAGAAAAGCCTGATACCTTTTACCTTACCCTACACTAGTATTCACATAAACACTAAGACGATTTCAAAGATTGATACCCCCTGTTGAAAATATATATATACTTTAATAACAACTAGGAGTCTGAGGCTATAAGGGGCAGCAGAGGACCTTGTGGCTGGTGTGGAAGACACCAGAGAAGAGGCCACAAGAGAATGCCACAGAGCCCAGAAACAGTGAAGAATCGCCCCGGGCTAGGAGGCCTACCAGGCTGCTGCCCCACCACCACCCTGCCCTCCGCCTGCCCTGCACCTGGTCACCTCACTACAAATGGTGTAGAAAGATCACTAAAAGTCTGAAAAAGCCACAGAAGGCTCCAGGACCCCGCTTTTACTTGTGTGCCTGGATAGTAGGAAAACTGCTCTGTGCCTTTGTAGGGTAAGGTAAAAAAGTATCAGGCTTTTCTGCCCTCTCGCCTTTAGGATTGATGACGGATCCCTGCAGTCCTGAATGCATGCCTGATGGCGGGCACCTACACCTGGAGTGGGCTGTGGGCATGTGTAGATGGGTACACCTGGGCTGAGAGACTGAACCTATAAGGGCGGCGTCACGGGGCGCCAGAAGAACCACGAGAAGAGCAGAACCACGAGAGAAGCAGAGACCACCAGAGAACACCGGAGAGCCCAGAAAGAGTGAAGACTTGCTGGAGTCTGGGAGGCCTGCCAGCCTCTCGGCTCCCTGGCACCCCTGCCTGCTGTGTACCTGGTAAATCCCAATAAAAGCCTGAGAAACCCACCGAGGGCTCCAGGACTCCTCCTTCACCTTTCTGCTGGGGTCATAGAGATCCTGCTCCATGTCCTCCTGCCCCTACAGCCTTGCTGGCACTGCAGATACTGAATTATTTTTAAATTTCATAGATTTATTAATATGCGAAACTTACTTTCAAATCATACAGGAAAAAAATGGGAAATAAGAGAAAGGTAAATTTTATGTAGAAGAGTTGTAAGTGGATCGAGGTGAAGAAAATGCTTGTTGAGTTATCCAACCTTTTTTGTAAATGTGAAGCCTAAAAATGGCCCTTCTAGGGTGCAGCTACTCGCTACGGCCACAAGGTGGCAATAGACGCACTTGAATTTTTGTTAACACACTGCTGTGAAAAGAACAAATAAGAAAAACGTTTCTCTCCCAAAAGCTGGCTCTAGGAGAAATGTATAAAAAAAAATCTCAGAAGGCAAGAATCACCAAGAAAATTCAAACTACAATTGAGTAGTTAGTATTCAAAGAACAGGCTGGAAAGTGGGGATAACGGTAAAGAAATGTCAGTTGGAGAAATCTAGTTTCAATTCCTGGTTCCACAAAGTTCAGCTCTGTGACCTTAGCTGAGTCGGCCGTGAGTAGATCTCACATGTAAAACGTAGAAATGAAACTCAGGAGTCTGGCTTTCTTGCGAGTTTCAAACAATGACTCCTCTTTCTGATTTGACCTGAATATGGTAACTAATATTATTTTCCTGAGGTTGGTTGTCAGAGACAGTGACACCAGATGAAAATGCCTGATAAACTCAAGTGTCTGTGGCTGTGACTCGAGTCCTGTGGAGAACCACATACAGGTCTTAAACTGTGAACGGATGTGATGACAGGTGACAAAATAACTCTGACTTTATGTTAGATGTTTCTAAAGTCATGTACATTACACTGGATTCCTGTAATTGTGATCATAGAGATTACTAGTTAGAGCTGAATACTCCTTCCTCTCTGTTGCCCTCCACAGATGAGTGAGGATGGGAGATAAAGTAAGAAAATAATAAGGGATCCTCCCTGGTGGTGCAAGGGGTTAAGACGCTACCTATGAAGCTATCTGCAGCCTCTGCAGCACAAGTTTGTTCGATCCCTGGCCAGGGAGCAACCCACATGGCGCAGCAGACCTCTCCTGGCTCACGCTGTTCCCCTCAGCAGTGCATTTCAGTCAGTCTGCCTATTCTGTTCCCCACTCTGATTCTGGTGAATCTTCTCACCCTCCCCAAACTCTGGCTTGTACCCCAGTTCTTGTATTTATAATATATCTTAAAAAAACCAAAAAGAGAAAACAATAAGGGATGAACAGGCAGTGGGCAGTTGAACATTGGAGGAAGACCTAACAATGAAATGAAATAAATTCCTTTGATAAGAAAAGGAAGTAGAGCTGGTTCTGAGTAAGTTAACCTGTGAACAGGAAATCACTCTCACTCATGATCTAGAACTTTCTGGCAAACCAGATCTAGGAGCCTATTGCTCCTTTATTACTTCTCATTACTTCAAAAGCATCCATATTTTCCCTCTTTGTCATGCCCACTGTTGTAAAAACCATTGGTAATTTTTTTCCCTCCTCAAAATTAAAGTCATTCACTAGGGAACAAGTCTTTCTAAACTCATTGAATCTATTGATTAAAAGTCCCTTGCCTACGCCCTATCTTTCTAATTTTTGTGACTATTTTAGGATTGTTGAATACTTTCAAAACCACCTCTGTGGCAATCTAGTACCAGCATCCCAGATACCAGAAGAAATCTCTCCATATACATGTGTGAAGTATAGTACGACCAGAGATAATTTGAAAGGATCCTCTGTAAATTAAGTAAAAGAATTAGCACCAGTTCCGGTCTCTTCCCTGTCGAGTACTCCCGTCCTGTGGTACTGTGGCTGTGCATCGCCCCCATCCCACCAAGAGTACATTTCTCTCACTCCTTGAGCCTGGACTGCTCTTTTGACTTGATGTGTCCAAGTGAGGGTGTTAACAGGGTGGTCCCCAGGAAAGGGGGAGGTTCCAGGTTCCCTGCCCCACCCAAATGGAGGGTGGAGCTGAGCCGGGAGAGAAGAAGCTGCAGAGAAGACTGAGGAAGGAAGCAGGATGGAGCCAGAAGGAGACCTGGAGGAGGCGCATGGAGCCTAGAGACACGTGAAGAAACTGCGCTTGCCTTTTTTTTTTTTCACTTTTTTTTTTAATTTAAATAATTCTTACATCTTTTTTCATCTTTGCACAATGTATGCATTTTCATTTTGGTTATATTCCCCATACAATTGCACCCCCTCCTTATTTTGACCCTAGTCCTTCCTTTCCCCACCTCCCTTCCCCCCGACCCCCGTAGTGTGTCTCTGGTTTATAGTTGCTTGTTGATTTTGATTTTTACTTTGTACTGATTAGTCTTTTTCCTGGTCTCTTATTTAGGTTTTCTAGATTCCTGCTATGAGTGAGACCATCCGGTATTTTTCTTTTTCTTTCTAACTTATTTCGCTGAGCATGATCCCTTCCAGCTCCATCCATGTTGCTGCAAACTGCATGTGTTTGTCTTTTTTGATTGCTGAGTAATATTCCATGGTGTATATGTACCACATCTTCTTGATCCAGTCATCTATTTTTGGGCATTTGGGTTGTTTCCATAGCTTAGCTATATATTCGTGGACTGGGTGACACAGATGTGGGTGAGACCCGTGGGGAGGTGACAATGGCAGCTTTTATCTTGATTTTGATTTTGCTCTTTTCCTTCTGGGCTTGTCTGGTTGTTTCTGACCCTTTTCTGTGGGTCCCCACTGGAAGATGCTTTAGACTCGTGGCAGGCTTTGGGGCCTTGCTCTGGGCCAATCCCATTTGGATTGACTTTTACCCACAAGGGGATGGGTAACTTTGGGTGCTTGATTTAGAAACTAGATTCTTTGCCTTTACTGTATTGTTTCCTAATTGTATTAAAGTCCCTTCCCATTAAAGTCTCATATGTTTTGTGTTGATGCGGCAGATGGAAGAACCCATTTAAAATAGGCAGGTTTGCGGGGTTTGGGCTGCCCCTCCCCCTGCCCTTTAACAGGCGAGAGTGAGTGTTCTGCTGTAAACCTGCACCCCTCTACCTCCAGACTTCTGCTCAGCTGCCTGTGAATAACCTCTGATAACCTCATGAATAAGAAGAAGCATCTGGCCCTATTTGCTGAGCAGACAGGAAACCAATGGGCCTCCACAAACTGTATCACTCCAGCGCAACTTGTCCTTAGCTGATTAGTCAGCTGCTTCTAGAAGCATGTGGGAGCCCAGACAGTATCAGCTGAACTAGGATTAGATGAGAGGAAACTTCCTGCTTGTCTTTTGCAACGCTAAATCTCATGAGCAAAACTAAATCATTGTTTTTTAAAATTGCTGAGTTATGTAACAAAACACAAAACCCACTCAAATAGTGAGCACAGATGTTCCTGTTTTATGATTCTATTTTGCATTTTATAATTTCATTAATTCATTTAGAATAATTGGCCACTGACTTTTTCATTCTGATTTTATGGACTAGATATTTTGGAGGTAATTTTGGTTTGTTTTAGCAATTCCTCTAGGTTATTTTTTTCTGTCTCTGGCTGAAACACTGCAATGAATACAACTGTAAGCAAGAATATGGATAAGCCAGAAGTAGTGCCATTACATGCTGCACTAGGGCTAAGGTGTATGAAAATATTTAAATAAACACATTTAATGGGCTTAAAGTATTTTAGCATGATAACAAAACCAGAGTAACTAAACAGATAATACATTTAATGCAAAATATGTGACAAAGATTAAACTATGGCAATGACTGCCCTCTGAAACAATTATGGGTATCTCCAGAGAAGACAGACTTTATTTGAATCTTACAAAATATTCAAGGTTTCAGATTAAAAAAACCTGGCATTCAATCAGAAAAACAGCAGGAACAAAGCCATTCTCACCCCACACAGTGTCTCTTGAAGTATTGTTTTGTTAACCACATGCAATTTCCTACAGAGCTTAAACTCTAACATAGATATGTGTAGGGTAAGGTAAAAAATCAGGCTTTTCTGCCCTCCTGCCATCAGGATAGATGAGGGAATCCTGTGATCCTGAATGCATGCCTGATGGCGGGCACCTGAAGTGGGTACACCTGCGCTAAGACTGTGCTTTTTAAGGCCAGTGTCACGGGGACACCAGCAGAAGCCGAAGCAGAAGCCGAAAGAGAAGCCGAGAAGCAGCAGAACGAACTCCAGAGAGCCCAGATAGAGTGAAGACTTGCTGGGGGCTGGGAGGCTGGCAGGCCTCCCAGCCCCCCAGCCAGCACCCCTGCCTGCCATATGCCTGGCGAACCCCAATAAAAGACCTGCAAAAAACCACTGAGGACTCTGACTCCTCCTTTACCTGGTCTGCATGGGATCAGAAAACCTGCACTGTGGTCATTCCTGACCTTACAATATGTAAAGGTCTTTTTGCATTATCAGGTCAAGACCCATAGTGAGTGCCGACCCGAGCTTGGCGTATTTCTAGGGTCCTGAGAAACGTCAGTGAAGAAACAGGCAAGGCTATTTTGACTAAGGTGCTTCTATTCCAGATCCAGCCCTTGGTTTGCAGAATTACTTCACCTATGAGATAAACATCAATTTAAATCATCCTGTGTTCACTTTAGCACCAAATAATAAATTGAAATACTGCAGTAACAATTGGATATTGCTTTTCATGTTTCCAATATGACATTACTGATGAACAGAAATATCAGAACAAAAACTTGGAGAAGGAAACAAACTACCTGGAGGGTAGTTTTGTTAGGGGGAAAAGAGGGAAATTTTTAGGGGGAAAAGGATGTCCTAAAGCTAATTCCATACAGGCTTTGTGGACTCCACCCCCACGCCAGGCCAAAGCCAAAGACACTGGGAACTCCAAATCCCATCACCACCAAAGGGAAGGTGGCTGGGACCTGAGGGTGGGGTTTAGCAGCCAAGTTGGTATAAAGACAGACATGTGGGCTTTGGAGGGGATCCCCCATTTTGGCTCTCCGCCAGCTCGCAGCGCCTGGCCAGCTCTGAGAGTGCCTTTGGATTTCTAGGTCGGCGGATCGGGTAGGACGCATTAAAGACTTTATTTCCCTGTTTTCTCCCTGAGTTGTACATTTTCCTTATTTCCTTTTCCCTTGTAAATAAACCTTTTATTAACCTTTTGTGTGAGCCTGTAGTGGAGTATTAATAAGCCCCTTTTAAGCGCGCGGGTGAGGACCCACAGCCAGGAACCCGTTCAATATCGGGGCTGTCCTACAACAGTTTCAGCCCACATTTTGGGGTAATTCTCATTGAATTCTTTACCTGGGACTTGTTTGCCATGTTGTACTTGCCTAGTTTCTAAAGTTGAACACTGGAGATTTCCCACAGAGCACAAAGGATAAGTCTAAGGCTAATCAGCTGGGCGGTGTTTTGATGATAATTTTGAAATGGCCCTAATAGACCGTGTTGGGGTGGACAGTGGAAGTGGCTTCATTTACCAGGGAGACCAGATTTCATCCAAGCTCTGTGATTGAGTCACCTTTTAATGTTGGAATATCAGTGTATCTTGCTTTTAGTATATTTGAAAAAACAAAGATCCTTTTTGAAAAACTGTTGTTATTATCACTTCGTTGCCCTGGTGAGGTTCTTGCATCCTCAGCCCCAGAGGTGAGCAGGAGGGCTAGCCGGTGCCATCTCACTCCAACAGCATTAGAGACCCAAGTGACCATCTGGAAAAACCACTCAATAAATATTAAATTTGGTGATAAAATCACTTACATCCTTGATCAGGAAACAGTTATTGAGCATCAATGATTACCATGCATTGGGTAGCAATATAAAGAATGTCCTTGTTCTCTTGGCTCTGAGTCCCCTGAAGAGGACCTAATAATAGTAGAGGTAGCAGTAATAACCTCCTAACAATAATGATACAACAAAACAAGCAAATAAATAAATAGCTCTCCAACTGTACATATTATGAAAGAAATCAACAAGGTGTTGTAAATGAGCAAAATGCATAACCTTCTTCTAATTGATGAGGCTCGTTTTTTTCCCCTTTGTTGTCCTGTCATTGGTTGGAAAATCACCGCAGAAGTGGAGCCATGTAATCTACTGTAGAACTAAAGTGAATTCTGTCCGGGATAAAACCCCTAAGACTGAGCCTGCCAGGCCACATGAAATTAGTTGTTTCATGTCTTTATGGTCGTTGGTGGTTGTTCTGCCACAACCCACTTGTGTGATGGTATGAAAAATTTATGAGAGATCCACAATCTTTAGAAATCATTGACTACAACTACATTTTTCTGGACGTGAGCTAAGACACAGAGAGGATCCATGTACAGAGACCAGCATTAGAAACCATTTAATGGTGTGAAATTTTCCCTACACAACAGCAGTGCCTGCTAAAATGATATATATTATTTTCAATATATCTGTTTCTCTGAACTTACAGAATGTATAGGTTTGACATGAAATTCTGTGAGACTGACAAACATTTTTAGAATTCTTGGTATTTGTTCACTTTGGCCGCTAAAGACACCTCTGGTCATTTTAACAGTAAATTACATTTTAATGGCTAAAATTATATGTGTGAAAAGGGGCAGGGATGTGGAGGGGGATGCATACTCTGGAGTCACACAGAACAGGCTTTATTTCTGATGTTTAAGTTCTTTTGGCAAATCCAGTTATTATCCGCCTGACAGTTTTCAAATGCAATTTTTGTCTGTGAGATGTAAGCACAGTCGTTTTCTTTCTCTTCACCATTAACAGGTAATCTGTGCAGCAAAACAAAGGCATATTTTATTATTTGGGATTTTCTCACCTGATTATCCTCATCTGGCCAGTTTTTCTACAGCTCTCAGGAGAGAGAGGGGGTGCTAAAGGTCCCAGTGATTCACAAATATAATGGTACAAACATTTCATGTAAGACTAATGTTGACCTCTGGACCTTGCAACTTTATCTTCACTTGAGAAGAATTGTTCTGGCAAGAAACTTCATAATGTATCTACAGGAAAAAAGGCTGTGGAATCTGGGATTGAGTCTCCATAGTCTGTAATTAACATGTCATGTGAAAAATTCTTAACTTCACACAGCCTGAATTTTCTTCAATCTACAGGATAAACTCACTGGCTATCTGGGAGTGGCATGGAGATGATGCCCTTGCAAGGGTGACTGTGATTAAGCAAAACATGTGCTCAATAATGTGGTCAGTCCATGTAAACTTGATTAAATCTTTCACAGATACAAAAAAAAAAAAAGTTATACAATGTCATTTCATAAAAAAAAAACAAAACAAAAAAAACAAACTCATCCAAAGTCTGTGTAGCAATAACATTTACACAGTGAGGGTTATCTGGTCATTTACACAAAATACTATATTGAGACACCCAATAGCAAACAGCAAATAGCTCCTTTGCCGCTGATGTATATTTATTACATAAATGTCCTCTACACAAAGATTAAATATACTACACAATTTCTCACAGTGTAGGTAGTTTCTTTTTAGTACCTGGGCTCCACACTTTGACACTTAGTATTTTTTTCCCCTTTCACAATCATTTTCCAATGCTGGTTGTAACTTTACCACTAAGGTATGTGGTCCCACAGTTTGAAAAAAATACTTAAAATTTCTATGTGCCAATAGGCTCCAGTTAGATATTTTTATTTTTTTACTTTTTGTGTAGAAGTGCTGGGGGTAGGCCAGAGGCATGGGGGTGAGAGGATTCACCAGAGACAGAGTGGGGAACAGAACAGGCAGATCAACTGAAAGACACTGCTGAGGGGAGCAGTGGGAGAGACAGGAGAGGTCTGCTGCACCATGGGGGTAGCTCCCTGGCTGGAAATCAAACAAGAGTGGTGGTGGTGATAGTGCAGAGACTTAACTCCTTGGCCACCAGGGAAGACCAAGGTAGAGATTTTTAAAATTTTCATGTCCTCCCTCCAAAGGAATTAGTCAATTCCTTTTCTTCTAAAGCTCCACTGCACACGAATCTTTTCATATATGAAATTTTCATTTAATATCAGACTTATTCATCTCAGCTAATTCTGAAACTCTTGAAAAATTTTACATTAATTAAAACTACAAAACTCAATCTTTAAAAACAATGTTACTGTCCTACAGTGTAAACCTGGTGTAATGTGAATGATCAAATAGCATATCTCATACTCACATATTAGAATTTAAAAATGAGCCATTTATCCACTTCCATTTCTTCTCTGATAATGTAAATATCAATCCAATCCAAAATTTAAATTCTTTATATCTTATCTGGTTTTGTATGAGTTTCTATAAATGGAACAGAAGAAATAATGAATATTGAATGTTTTTTTGTTCATGGCTGCACTCTCCTTCAACTCATCCTCTAAAACACAGTTCTAGTAGCACTTCCTCTGTGAAACCTCCCCCTTTTCCGCCTTAGAGGTAATTATTCCTTTTTCATGATCTTTCTTTCTGGCGTTTAGATTTGTATTGTATTCATCCAGTCACATTCTATTTTTTGCTTGTCTGTTTAGTCTCAAATGGTGAGCTTCTTAAAGTCAGCACTTCCATTATCCTGGAATCTTTAAACTAAAGCTCCAAAATCTTGCTGTGGCAGAAGAAACTGCTAAGTTCTACTCAATATTTTATGTAATTATTTACCAATTCTTCCTGATCTTGAATAAGCAGCAAACTGGATTCTTTTGTGCAGCAGTCAGCTAGACTGTGATTCCAGTTTTGGGAAGAACTAGAAATGAAAACCAAGCATTTCCCTCTGAACTGAATCCAATCTGTTGGGCACTTCAACAGACTTGGCCTTTCTACAATAAGAAAAAGAAAAAATAAATGTGTTATATTTCGAACCTGTCTCCACCCCACCACAACTCTTCACACATGCACAAGTTATTATGAATGCACTGAAGTCTTTGCTTCTCGTTGTAAGTAAAACTCATAATTTTATTATAATCTTCAGTGGTTTGAGACCTACTGTCTATTTTGGTATCATGAATAAGGAATTAGTAGGCAGTTACACTGGACATGAATTGAACTGAGGAATATTAGAATACGAAAAGGCTTTCAGAGTGACTTAAGGAACCACATCTTCCATTCTAAGTCACTGACACACAGAACAACTTGTCAAGTCCACATAATCCAATGATGGTAGAGTCTATACATTTCAGAGTTTCCTTAAATTTGCCCCCAGTCCATACATGGATAGCATATGCTAATAACCCAAAAATGTTTACTTTAGATAACATGCATAAAGCAAAGCAAATAATTCCTTTCCTAAATCGTAGACAAACATCATGGAGAAAAAACTCTTAAGAAACATTCTAATTGTCAAGTTACATATTTTCTAATGAATGTGACTTTTGGGATAACAATTTCCGGAGTATTTTTAGATATCCTAAAATTTCTGTTCTGTTATAATATGTACAATAAAAATCACATTCTGATACATTCAACAATAGACTATCTAAGTATACAACTTATTGGAACATAATATCTTAATGATTAATAAATAATATCTTAATGGTTAATACAATAAATATCTTAATGATTAATGCAATAAATATTTAACATTCACTCTATGTTAGAGTGTGATTAACATCAGTCTAATGTATTCATTAAAACAAAATATCCCACTTACATGCATATTTTACTTTTCCCCTTAGAACCTGGCTATTGGTTATTGAATATCTGAGCATCAGTTTTTCAGGTGGTATTTGCTCTGGTGATTAGGATTATCACATATTCTGAGGAGAGACTCCTAAAGTACCATCCCGTCAACACCGACTAGTCGTATGACCCTATGTGAGCTGTTCATCTTTACATGCTTTGGTTTTGTCAAATATAAAATTAAAATGATTATAGCATGTTAATATGCAGGCTGTTACAAGCCTTAGCTAAGGCAAAGTGTGATATCTATCAAATACCAGTGGTTACTCTTAGAAATTTAAACCCCAAGATCACCTGTAGTTTCAGTTCTGTTCTCTTGATCATCCACAGTGGTTGTTTCTCTTGATGGTAACTTCTGTTGCAAGAATATCACTAGTAAATAAGCATAAAGAAGGTTAAAATAATTAAATGAATGGTGAAATGAAAACATTTATCCTTTCAGAAAACTAAATGTTCTCAACAAGCTTGAATAAGAACAGAAAAAAGCAATAGAGGTGTAGTAACAAAATGTGTAGTTAGAAGACAACATGTATAAGCAAATAAGAAAACTCAGAAAACAAGTGAACTCACATGGTCATTGAGTTGCTTGTTTTCTACTAGGTAAGTAAACATAAAGGTGTTAAATTCTTAAAGAGTTTACATCTCTGAAACTTTTCCTCTTCAGATTGAGTATAATTATATTTATCCCTCGAGAGAGATTGTTATTGCATTCTGGAATTTTTGTAATACTTAAGAAACTGTAAATGAGTAGAAACTTAAATTTTCTTGGTGTTGTCATATTTTTCTCATAATTATAATCTTAAGTTCTTGTAAACTCCTTTTAAGTTCACACACATGAAATCCCTATGGAGACTTAGCAGAAAATTCAGAAGAAAATATGAAAATCTGCAAATGCAAAGTGGATATGGGCTGAGCATTATTAAAAGTATTGTTTTGTTATTGTTTTTATTTCACTGGTCTTTTACTATGTCTGTGTGTTCAAATTATGTTAAGATACTCTAATATTTATGATAGCTGTTGAGTAAATGTCCTGAAGCAAATGGTCTTGAATCACTTACTTGAAACACTCAACCCAATCACAGCCAAGGATAGAAGAACAAGCCCAGCACAGCCAACTTTCAGAGCAAGTTGATGCCAGGGTGGACCTTGACAGACACCTGAGAAGGTAAGAAAATATGTGCATTTAATTCCCTTGAGTTCATCTGGCACTAAAGCACAGGTAGTTGGTTTTTTTTTTTAAATCAGATTTATTTTCATTTATTTATGAATATAAAAACTGGGGTGTAGGCCATAGGTGAGAGGATTCAGGGGGTGAGAGGATTCACCAGAGACAGAGTGTGGAGCAGAACAGGCAGATCTACTGAAATATACTGCTGAGGGGAGCAGTGGGCGAGACAAGAGAGGTCTGCTGCACCATGTGGGTTAGTTCCTAGCTGGGGATTGAATCTATGTCACAGTGGCTGGCAATAGCTTGATAGCGCTGAAACTTTAACCCCTGTGCCATTAGGGACACATCTAGACAACCTAGGGCAGAAAAAAACCTTTATCAGCCTTCATAATTGATTAATTCTTAATCAGAAGTACCTGGAAGCTAGCTCACTGATAAAAACTGAAATATTTATGCTGTTTTATGTACAAAAGATTGGTTTAAGAATTATCAAGTAAGATAGCTGTAAGATATTTTGAAAATTGTTAAGTGATATACAAAAATAAAACATCTGTCCTTTTCTAGAGAGTAAGTCAAATAATTTTGTCAAAAAAGGATCACCTTCATTCATTGAAGATGTGTTTTGTGAGGTTCTATTTTGTGACAAACACTGTTTTAGTCATTATGATATATAAAATTCTGTTTGTGGACATGGATTCCTCTGCTTTTTGTTCTTCCAGTCAAGGAAGAGTATTTTGTCAGTCTGCTAATTATTTTAGTGAGTATAATGTCACAAGAACTTATGCCTACATTGGATAGTCTAAATAAATGTAAAATATCTTTGCTTTACTCTTAACATATCAAGTATAATAAACTCTATGTCTCATGTTCGTCAGAAGTTTTGATTAATTAGCTAATTAATGAAAGTTAATGGGTAAGGGTCTCCCAGGTGGCGCAGCGGTTGAGCGCTGGGTTGCAAAGCTGCCCACAGCTTCTGCAACACCGGTTCGATCCCCAGCCACCGGGCGAGGGTCCCACATGGCGCGCAGACCTCTCCTGCCACCCGCTGCTCCCCTCAGCAGTGTACTTTGGTCCTTCTGCCTGCTCTGCTCCCCACTCTGGCTCTGGTGAATTCTCTCACCCTCCCGTGCTTCTGACTGTACCCAGTACTTGTATAAATAAATAAAAAATAAAATAAAAAAAAAGAAAGTTAATGTTTAATTAGCTAATTAATGAAAGTTAATGATAAATAACTTTATCAGTGTATTTATTTCTGGACATCTTTGAAACAGACTTCATAGGGAAAAATAATAACAAGAAGAATGTATTATTAAGTTTTGGGAGTTCATATAATATAACATTATATAATATAACATTATAAAATGTTATAACATTAATTAGATGCAGAATTATAGTGTTTTGACATTTTTTCATTGATTCATTTTGTATAATGTACCATTATATAGCAATATAATATAATGTCATAGTGCAGTGTTACTTAAGTAAAAAAAAAATTCTTGGAAAACACTGGGTTGTAACTCTAAACATTAAATTAGCTGTAACATTATTGTGCCAATTCACACTAAATTATATAATATAACTCATATCTCTTATTTAAGGATAAGACATATTTTCTCCATTTTTTTAGCATGATAGATATATTACAATTACAAATTCTTTTTTAAATTGTATTAGAATCAAGGGCCTTCACCAGTAAAAGTTTTCTAATTTATCTACAGTTATTGATTTATTGATAATATCTATGCTTTTTGATATTTTTCTAATATTTCTCAATATAAATGACTGCCTGCTTTGAGTTACTTATTAAAAACCTGAATCAGATATGCTCAAATGTTGTCTTTTACTCTCCAAAAATGTTCCAGAGTGACTTTCAAGTCCATCCCCACTTTGTTTCTCTTCACATTCCCCAACAATTGAATTGGGCACCTTATATTGTAGACAACTGCTACAGTCTCCTCTAATAATTTCCTGACGTTCATATAGGAGTTCGTTCCTGTGAATGTCTTTAGAGAGATGGAATTAGGGTAACTACATGTGGTAAGAGATATGGGAGGAAACAGACCGGCTACACTTAACATTAATCTGGGACTGCTACTCATTCAAAGCAATGATTTAATACCACAAATTTATCAAGAAAAACTAACTATGGAATACAAACAAATGCCAAAAGGAAAATCAAAGTCACTTACCCTGAGGAAGAGATGGGGGTGATGAACTTTTAAGGCCTGAATTCCTGGATACATTTAGTTCAGCATACATCACTTGTCCATCCAAGGCAAACAGGAGACAATGGCACTAAACTTGTGTAGAGGACAAACTCCAAGTCCTCTGAAGCAAGATCAGCAAAAGGAAGTGCCCAGTCTGAAATGCTTTGTTATCTCCCTTGGATCCCCACCCACACCTCTAGCTGTGGGTTTTCTCTATAAGTGACACTGCCCATTTACTTCGAGTCCACTGTATTTGAACATTCAATTGTGAATTTACTGAACTAACTGCTCTGTTGTCTGACAAATTGTGGGAAGGCTTGTTTGTTGTTATACCTCTGACCTTCATTTTTTTGAACACCTCACTCAGGGCCATAAGCCGGATGAGGGAAATGAGGCGTTCATCTAATGTGTAACTTAAAGGGACCCTCAAAAAAAAAAAAAAAAAAAACCAACAAACAAAACCCCCACCAGGTCATCATGATAAATAATACTTAACACAATGTTGAAAAATACCAAACATTCAGGCAAAAAAAAAAAAAAAACAGAAAAACAAAACAAATGTCCTGTACGATGCCTTCCCCAAGCTCTATATTCTCCCTGAAATATTTGTGCTCCAAAGAAAGCTACAAAATGCAGAAAATGGAGTTGTAGATGTGGAAAAGACCCTTGACAGCTGATAGCAGAACAGAGGCTACCAGAAGGTGAGGTGGTGTGGGGGCAGGTGGGGTAAAGCCCTATGGCTCTTTGGTGGTGGGCATGGTGTGACAGCACACATTGTGGAGGTGTAGATGTGTGAACTTATATGTCTAAAATACATACAGTGTGTAAATATAGATAAATTTAATAATTAGCAAAATAGTGCACTTAGTGCACTGAAGTTTAATATCAAATAATGAAGCATGACAGAATACTAGGGACCCACAGTGGTCATAGAAAAGCAATTTATTCAAGGTAAGGGTGCCATTTCAAATAGAAGTCTGCAAAACTGAAAATTAAAAAATTTATAAACATCTAGAAATATAAGCTATAAGAGTCCTTATCCACATGGATATCCATGGATGGCTCATTTCATTTTGCTTGTTGTAGTTTGCATGTTATGTCAATATTATCTGCTGTCATGAAGACCTATATTATGCAATCACCATTGTATACATATAAAATGAAACCCTCACAAGAATTCACAGTGGAGATTTTTCTAATTTGTTAATAAATTAATTTGATCATCCAATCACATAGATGACACTTTTGAAAGACAAGTGAATCAGAATTCAGATATGTACTTTCTCTGTTATCTTTACCTAGGGAGATTTTACACATACACACATATGTATCATGTTAAATCTAGAGATTTCAGGGGGTAAATGATTATAAGTATTTATGAGGTTTAGCCTGTAGCAATAGTACTAATAATACTATTAATAAAGGCAACAATACTGAGTAGTTCAAGGAATGATAGATGTTTAATTTCATGAATTATTTGACATTGAACTTTGTTGGCTTAGTAGTAGAAGTTGGGATAGACAGGAAAATAAATAAGGACAAAATTACTTTATACTATGAAGAGGCAGAATTGAGACCAAAAATTGGTTCCAACATGGAGATAAGAGAATAATATGAGACTCATTCTGTGTGAAAAGGTAAAAATAAAAGAGTCAACAAGTGGTAATCTTGAGAGAAGGGATGCCACTCTAGGTCTAACAGAGAAAAGAAAATAGCAGACTAGGGAACTCCAAGCCCTCCTTCTTCCACAGAGTCACGGAATTAACAACACTCTAAGGACCTTATTACCTCTATAAGAGTTCCCCAGAAGGTTGACAAGCTATAGCACACAGGTTTTGTAAAACCAAGAAGGGATTCCAAAAAGGAGAAAAAGTAATTTCAGCATTTGGTAACCTGTTGATGCCTCTGTTACAGAGCATGGTGAGGAGGCATTAGGAGGAACCTCAACAGTATCCACCTTGGAAATGGAAAGGTGAGTGGATTGTAAGTCCAGCATCCTGCATTGACTGGGCACTACTTGAGGGACTGGATTCGGTCTTGCTACAGGATCAGGTGAGTTTGGAAATCACTATAAAGTGAGGTGAGCCACAGACAAACTGCAGTTCTTCAAGCAGACATAGGGGGCGCAAGAGATAAGGAAATGTAGAGAAATACTAGCATCTCCAGTTTTGCAAGATAAAATAAATACACAGAACTAATTGCATTTTTATACACAAATGATGAACAATCCGGAAAGGAAATGAAGAAAAATATTCCATTCATAAATAATCAAAAAGAGTAAATGTTCCAGCATAAATCTAATTGCAGGGGTGAAAGACATGTACACTGAAAACAATAAAACTGTGCTGAAGAAATCTAAAGCTATAGCAAATGAAAATACATCTATATATTTGGATTAGAAAAGTAATAGCGTTAAGCTGTGTATACTACCTACCGTGTACTATAGATGAGTCAATTTGATTAACCAATTCAATCTTTTTTTCTTTTTCCCTTTCAAATATCCATCCATTTATGCATACAAGACCTGGGCTACAGCCAGAGGTGTGGGGGTTGAGAGGACCCACCAGAGACAGAGTGGGGAAAAGAGCAGGCAGAATGTGAAATACACTGCTGAGGGGAGCAGCAGGTAAGAAAGGAGAGGTCTGCTGTACCCTGTGGGTAGCTTCCTGGCCAGGGATCGAACTGGTGCTGCAGTGGCTGCGGATAGCATCATAGTTTGCATCCCAACCCCTTGTGCCACCAGAGGGTCCCCAATTCAATTT
This sequence comes from Talpa europaea, assembly GCF_964194135.1. Classification (NCBI taxonomy): domain Eukaryota; kingdom Metazoa; phylum Chordata; class Mammalia; order Eulipotyphla; family Talpidae; genus Talpa; species Talpa europaea. Next base: position 67,962,660 of record NC_140083.1, on the reverse strand, counting down.
TTATCCAGATTGCAAAGGTATATATTTGTTCAGAAACTGAAAAACGATCCTTACATTCCTTAATCACAAACAACACTGTGGTCTTGGTATAAACACAGACAAAAAGGCCAATGAAACAGATTGGAAAGTCCAGAAATAAACATCATGTATATGGATGGCCATATGATCTTTAACAGTAAGGCCAAGTGCGTGCACTCAATGGGGAAAAAACAGTCTCTTCAACAATGATGTGGGGAATTGAGATATAGTCGCATGCAAAAGAATGATGATGGACCATTCTTTTATACACTGTATAAAATTAATGGCAAATGTATTAAAGATCTAATATAAGACTTAAAACTATAAAACTCTGGAAGAAAATGTAAGGAAAAGCTTCAAGACATTGGACTTAGCAAATGATTTCTTTCATGTGATACTAAAATCAAAGACAACAAAAGCAAAAATAAACAAATTTTAAAACTTTTTTGCACCAAAGAACACAATCAGTAGAGTAAAAGATCAATTTACAGAATAGGAAAAAATATTTGCAAATCATATATTTAATGAGATAATATCCTGTACATGCACAGAACTTCTATGGCTCATTGTCAATGGCAACAAAATGAAAGAACATGGTTTAAAAGTGAGCAAAGCTCTTCAGTAGACATTTCTCCAAAGATGATAAACAAATGGTCAAAAGTATCGGGAAAGATACTCAACATGGTAATCATCAGGAAAATGCAAATCAAAAGCACAATGAGATATTGCTTTCACAACAGTTAGAATGGTTCATACACACAACAAAACCAGAAAATGACAAATATGAGAAAGAATGTGAAAAATGCCATTGCCTTGGGGTAGTTAAATGGTACAACCACTATGAAAAACAGTAAAGAGTTCATTCAACATTAAAAAAAAAAACCTACCCTATGATCCAGGAATCCCATGTCTGCATGTATATTCAAAAGAATTGAAAGCAGAGTCTTTTAGTGATATTTACATCACTTTTTTTTATAGCAGCACTGTTCACTATTCACAATAGTTCAAACAACCCAAATGTCCATTCCCAAATGACTACAGTGGAGGAGGCTTTACATTTTATAAGTGATGAGTCCAATGAATAAATGGTATATTATTTCACTTGTATAAAGTATTTAAAGTGGTAAAATTCACAGGAACAAAAAGTAGGTTACCCACTGGGGTGTGGAAGGAAAGAAGTTACTAAATTGGTATAGAGTTTCATATTTGTAAGATGAGCAATTCTGGAGATCTGTTTTACAACAATGTAAATAAAGTTAACACTATGCCTTTTTACCATAATAGAAAATAGAAAAATAATACAAAAGAAATTTGTGCAACTGGGAGAAAACTAATGTTCAGTAATAACAAATAGGGAAGGGAGAGAATGTACTCTAAACAAAGATTTAGGACAGTGTTCTTGATGGAATGTTCTGTCTCCTCCACCCAGAGATGAGGAAATGGTCAGTTGGAGGAAAGCAGTGAGGCAATGGATATGAGAGAATAGTAAGAACCTCCAAGGACTCAATGGGGGTGCAACAGCCTCACCCTACTTGTAATCCACTTCATTTACTTATCTCAGGAACCTGTGTGCTCTGCTGACTTGCTTATTCAGATGTGGAATTAGAAACAAAATTTTTCCTGCTAAGCGTAAACATGTAAATATTCCTGCTAAGTGTAAAAATTTGCAAGAGCAGATGTAATTTCAGGCAAATACAATAAATAAATCCCAACCACTGAAGACCTTCTCATCTGACTGTAGCTTGTTAGACCTTTGCTTGGTCTTGTCACTCATCAGGGCGCAGCTGTATTGGTTACATCCCCATTTCTTTGTCCCTGTCTCAGTATTTCAGTGTTTTGTAAAAATAGATACATTTTATCTTTTCCTTCGTTGTCTTAGAGATTTTGCATTAAGAATACATTTATACATTATTTTCAAAGTGTTAATATCAATTATGTCAGTTTTACAGTTAGACCTGAATCTTCTGGTAACATGCATGTTAAGAGCCTGTATCTCTGCATCATATACAATGCTATAAACCAATGTCACCACAATTTAAAGAAATGGAAAGTTCTCTTGAACCATGGCTGTTCTTGCATTGCCAGAGAACAATTTCATGCAGATAGCTGAAGAAATGGATCCCTGTCTCAGGTACTTGTGCTTGTCTTGTGCTCCATGTTGGTGCTGGGGAGTAGGTGTGCAGCTCCTCCTGTTTGGGTTTGCTGGAGCTGCCATAACAAAGTCCCCCAGACTGGGTTCTCTATCTCATATAGTTCTAAGTGGTTAAAAGCCTGAGATCAAGATGTTGAAATGGGTTAATTTTGGAGATTATAATATCTTCACAGGTTCTTCTCCATGTATGTATCTTAAACTTCTTTGCATATAGGGACAGTTGTATTGATCAGAACTCACCCTAATGGCCTTATTTTAACTTAATTGCTTCTTTTAAAGACCTTACCTCCTATTATAGTCACATTCTGGGGTTGTGGGCTAGGATTTGCACATATGACTATTTGGCATGGGGCAGGAGGAAGCATAATTTCCTCATATTATCTCCTAATGAATTTTCCTTATTTAAGACAGCCAGTGGTTATATTTGCTTACAAAAGAAGATTTTATGTGTGTGTGTGTTTGTTGGCATGTGTGTGTGTGTGTGTGTGTGTGTGTGTGTGAAAGAGAGAGAGATTTGGTATTATAATTGAAGTTAATATAAGCATATTATACTGAAAAAATCAAAGATGTCTAAACACCAACTGAACTTACTGATTTATACAAAACCAAATGCAAATTCTTCCAAGTAGTCAATGTATGTCCACAGTTTGTTCCATATGGATGATAGAGATTCATAACATTTGTAGCAATATCAAGAAAAAAAGATACTGCACAGACATTTTTGGGGGGGAAGGTTTAAATATTCCTACTGCTAGGAATTAGGTCAGTCACTTTTAATACCAGAAATAACACAAAGAACTCCCTAAAGCCCTTAGCTATTTATAGCTATGATTAGCCATGTGCCAGCTAGCAATGGCCTTCTGAGCATTTGCCTGAGTCAACATTCACAAACGAGCATCCATGTTGCTAAGTCTCACTTCTATACCCTAAGAGTTGTTTTTCTTTTTAGAATAGCACACTTCTCCTGCAGGAATCACCTGTGGAGGTGAGCGATCAGCTCCAGGTGCCATTAGAGAAAAACAGAGACTCCCAGGAGACCTACAAATAGCCCAAGGCCAGCCAGTAAGCTTGTGAAGGGGAAAAGCATCGCGCTTGAAAAGCCTATGTGGATTGCGGCTGCCCAGGTCCTCACCCTGCGACCTAGGCTTGCAGGGAGACATGCGGGAGTCCTCATTGAAGTGAATGTCCCTCACTGAGTAATCAAAAACTAGGCGCCCAGACATGGGAGCAGGGTGCAAAAGGCTCCATTTCTGCGGACATTGAACTAGGCTACAGCCTGCATCCTGGACCTGAGGGCTTTGGAACTGAAACCCGGAGCACGAAATTTGGGGCATGGGATCCCCACGACGGTGGGTCACAGGGCAGACACAGCACCCCCACACCGTTGAGGCTCTCCACACCACTACCACTCTGTTCCCCTGGACCCACGGGAGACAAAACAGTTCTGGAAGGACATGAGGAAAGATCTTTGGCGCAACCTAGCGACCAGAAAAAAAATCACCAACACCCTATAGTTGGAAACCAGGGATCTCAAAAACACCCTCAGGCGCTGAGAGAGGGTGGGCCACACAAACGGGAGTTAAGAAGGGAAATAAGGCATGGAGCAAGACCCCATCCTGGAACTGAGAGCCAAGCACAGGATCCGGGGTGTGGGATGCACCATAGCAGTGGGCACTGCACACGGTGACAGCTAGCGTTTTGGATCTGATAGCCCTGGAACTGAGACCTAGAGTGCAGAATTCAGGGCGCAGGATCCATACAGCTACTGGCACAACACTGGGTGAACACGGGGCAGACACAGCACCCGGCTTGAATAAGAGTCCCTGTGTTGAGGTGCTCTCCTCTGCCCCCCGGCCCCCCCCACTACTTGGAAAACCACTGGAAAAAAGCTCAGGTCAGCAAGTACGGGTCTCTGGCGCCACCTCGTGACCAGAACAAAATCACCAACTAGCTGATTCCCTGTTGGAACTGAGTAAATACAGAGAGAGGGAACTGTAAGGGGCAGAGCCCAGCAATACAGCATCAACACCCTGGTGGAGTTTTGGCCTACCAGTGCTGGTCTCAGTCTGGTAAACAGTTTCTGACACCCTTAAAGGAGCACTCCAAAGAGATGCCTGCCAACACCAGTGGCACAATGTCCCAACGCATAGAACTAATTAGAAAGCAAACAACAGAGGGAAGGAAAAATATAAATAACCAAGCAAACCTGCAGGAGGACACACCACAAAAAGAAATACAGTCACCAGAACTCAACAATTGCATGGAAGAACTTCTTGGCCTATCAGATAGAGAATTAATAATCATCCTGATTAAAAAGCAGAAAGAAAATGAAAAGGAAAAAAATGATTTAAGACAAATAATCACTGAACTGAAGAATGAAATTGAGACCTTAATAAAGGAAAGAAAAGAAATGCAGGAGATAAAAAGATTACTAGAGGAGATAAAGAACTCTGGGAAAAGCAATGAAAACCGAATCAATGAAATGGAAGAATGGATCAGTACTATCAAAGATACAGAAATAAAAAGAGCCAAAAGAGAAAAGTAGAGAGAAATGCAAATGAAGCAGTATGAGGAAACTCTTAGACAATTATCAGACTCAAATGAAGAGAGGAAATGTTAAGAGTTATGTAAGAGTTATAGGCATTCCAGAAGGTGAGGAGAGAGACAAAGGAACTGAGAAATTATTCAAGGAGATAATTGAAGAAAACTTCTCAAGCATGAAAAAGGAGATGAATATAGACATACAAGAAGTGAGAAGAACTCCCAATTACCATAATGAAAAGAAAACTACAGCAGGACACCTAATAATAAAGCTTGCAAGAGTCCAAGACAAGGTAATAGTATGAAACTGGCAAGGGGGAAGAAACAGATAACTTATAAAGGAAAACCAATCAGGTTAACTTCTAACTTCTCTGAAGAAACATTATGGGCAAGAAGAGAATGGAGTAACATATTCAGCAAACTTCAAGACAGCAAATGTCAACCAAGAATACCTTACCTGCAAAGCTCTCCTTCTTCTATGAAGAAAAATATGGACCTTCTCAGACAAACAGAAACTCTAGAAATTCATTACAACTAAACCCCCACTCCAAAAAAATACTACACGAAGTCCTAAAGCCAAAACCAACAGAGGAATGAACAAGAAGAACAGAATAAAGCAAGGAATAAAATCACAAAAATGACAAACAAAATGGCAAACACAAATGCCAACATATCAATATTAACTCTAGATGTAAATGGATTAAATGCATCAATAAAAAGACACAGAGTAGCAGGCTGGATTAAATAACAAAATCCAACCTTCTGCTGTCTCCAGGAAACACATTTAACCACAAAAGATAAACACAGACTGAAAGTAAAAGGTTGGAAAACAATCCTACAAGCAAAGGGACCAAAAAAGAAGACAGGAACAGGCATACTTATATCAGATGAAATAGACTTCAAATTAAAAAAAGAAAAAAGAGATGTAGATGGACACTACATTATGATCAAGGGGACAATACCTCAGGAAGATATAACACTCATCAACATATACTCACCAAATGAAAGGGCACCAAAATATATTAGACAATTATCATCAGCTCTGAAAACAGATATTAAAGAAAATGCATATATAGTGGGAGACTTCAACATCCCACTCACCAATGGACAGATCAATGAGACAAAAAATAAACAAAGACACTAGAGCCCTAAATTAAGACATAGAACTCATGGACTTAACAGACATCTATAGGACACTGCACCCAAAAAAATCTGAGTACACATTTTTCTCAAGTGCACATGGATCATTCTCTAGAATCAACCACATACTGGGCCACAAGACAAACATCAACAGATACATGAAGATCAAAATCATTCTAACTATCTTCAATCATAAAAGCATCAAGCTAGAAATAAATCATGAAAAGAAAACAAGGAACCCTCCCACTTGATGTAGATTGAAATCTACACTACTGGAAGACCACTGGACTAATGAGGAGATCAAAGAAGAAATTAAAAAATACTTTGAGTTGAATGACAAGGAGGACACCACTTTCCAGAATGTATGGGATGCAGCAAAAGCAGTAATAAGAGGAAAATATATAGCAATACAGGCTCACATCAACAAACAAGAAAGAACTCAAGAAACAACCTAATCTCACATCTCAAAGAACTAGAGAAAGAACAACAAAAAAAACTTACAGCCAGTAGAAGAAAGGAAATAAAAAAAATCAAAGCAGAAATAAATGCATTAGAAATTAAAAAAACAATCCAAAAGATCAATGAAACCAAAAGTTGGTTCTTTGAAAAAAACAAAATAGACAAACCGTTACCAAGGCTCACAAAGAAAAAAACAGGAGAAAAACACATATAAATAGGATGATAAATGAAAGAGGAGAAATCACAACAGACTCAGTAGAAATCAAAAGAATAATCAGAGATTACTATGAATACTTATACGCAAACAAATTCAGCAACCTAGAAGAGATGGACAAATTCTTAGAACGATATAATCATCCAAAACTGGACAAAGAAGAAATAGAACAACTAAACAGACCAATTTTAAGCCGCGAAATTGAAGCAGTAATCAAAGCACTCTCCAAAAATAAAAGCCCAGGCCCAGACGGCTTCACAAATGAATTCTACCAAACGTTCAGCAGTGAATTAGTGCCTATCCTATACAAACTTTCAAAAAAATTGAAAAAGAAGGAATACTACCAAATACATTCTATGAAGCCAACATTACACTAATACCAAAACCCAACAAAGACAGCACAAAAAAAGAAAATTACAGGCCAATCTCCCTAATGAACACTGATGCAAAAATCCTCAACAAAATCCTTGCCAACAGAACCCAACAACGCATCCATAAGGTAATTCACCACGACCAAGTAGGATTTATTCCAGGGACACAAGGATGGTTCAACATCCAAAAATCAATCAATGTAATCCCACACATCAACAAAAAGAAATATAAAAAAAGCATATGACATTATCAATAGATGCTGAGAAAGCATTTGACAAAGTACAACACCCATTTATGATAAAGGCCCTTGAAATTCTCAGGATACAAGGAACATACCTCAACATCATAAAGGCCATCTATGACAAGCCCATAGCCAGTATCATTCTCAATGGTGAAAAGGTGAAAGCATTCCCATTAAGATCTGGAACAAGACAAGGATGTCCACTCTCACCACTGCTTTTCAACATAATACTGGAAGTCCTAGCCAGAGCAATAAGACAAGAGAAAGACATACGAGGAATCCAAATAGAAAAGGAAGAAGTTAAACTATCACTATTCGCAGATGATATGATACTACACATAGAGAACTCCAAAAACTCCACAGAAAAACTAATTAGACTAATCAATCAGTCTAGTAAAGTGGCAGAATACAAAATCAATGCAGAAAAATCAGTAGCCTTCCTATACACAAACAATAAATCTGAAGAAGAAGAAATCAAGAAAACCATTCCTTTAATTATTGAAACAAAAAAAATCAAATACTTGGGAATAAACCTAACAAAAGAAGTAAAGCACCTATACAAAGAAAACTATAAAACACTGTTAAAAGAAATAGAAGTAGACACAAAGAAATGGAAAGACATCACCTGCTCATGGATTGGAAGAATTAACATTATCAAAATGGCCATTCTACCAAAAGCAATTTACAGATTCAATGCTATTCCAATTAAAATTTCAATGTCATTCTTCAAAGAAATAGAAAAAACTACTGATGAAATTCATATGGAGGAACCAAAAACCCCAAATAGCCAAAACTCGCCTGGAAAAAAAAAAAGAAAGGAATGGAGGCATCACTCTCCCAGATTTCAAACTATACTACAAAGCCATAATCATCAAAACTGCATGGTATTGGAACCAGAACAGACACATGGACCAATGGAACTGAATGGAAAACCCAGAAAAAAACCCACAGATTTATGGTTGATTAATCTTTGACAAAGGAGCAAAGAATATGCATTGGAGTAAAGAAAAGTTTGTTCAATAAATGGTTCTGGGAAAACTGGGTTGCTACATACAAAAGAATGAAACTTGACTACTACCTCACACCATGCACAAAAACCACCTCAAAATGGATTAAAAAACTAGACATAAGACCTGAAACCATAAAATATATAGAAGGAAATATAGACAAAACACTACATGACATGCACCTCAAAGACATCTTTACAGACACATCACCCAACAGTGATAGTGAAGGCAAAGATAAACAGCTGGGACTACATCAAATTAAAGAGTTTCTGCACAGCAAAATAGACAATAACCAAAACAAAGAGAAACCCCACCGACTGATAGAAAATTTTTGCACATAACAAAAATCTATGAAGAGCTGATGAAACTCAACAAAAACAAAGAAAACAATCCAGTCAAAAAATAGGCAGAAGAGCTAAAAAGAAACATCTCCAAAGAGGAAATGCAAATGGCCAACAGGCATATGAAAAATGTTCAACATCACTTGCAATCAGGGAAATGCAAATCAAAACTACAATGAGATACCATCTCACACCAGTGAGAATGGCACATATTAAAAAAACTAGCAACAACAAATGTTGGCAGGATGTGGAGAAAAAGGAACTCTCCTGCATTGCTGGTGCGAGTGCAAACTGGTCCAATCACTATGGAGTGCTGTGGAGATTTCTTGAACTACTGAACATAGAGCTTCCATATGATCCAGCAATTCCATTCCTAGGTATTTACCCAAAGGACACAGAAACATTAATTCCAAAGAGCACCTGCACCCCTACATTTATAGCAGCACTATTTACAATAGCTAAGCTTTGAAAACAACCCAAATGCCCCAAAATAGATGACTGGATCAAGAAGATGTGGTACATATATTCAATGGAATATTACTCAGCAACCAAAAAGATAAACTCATGCAATTTGCAGCAACATGGATGGCGCTGGAAGGGATCATGCTCAGCAAAATAAGTCAGAAAGAAAAAGGAAAATAGCGGATGGTCTCACTCATAGCAGGAATCTAGAAAATCTAAATAAGGGACCAGGAAAAAGAATAACTATAAGAAAGAAAAAATCAAAACCGACAAACAACAATGAACCAGAGACACACTATGGGGGGGGGGGGCAGGGAAAGGTGGGATTGGGGTCAAAATAACAGGGTTGCAATTGTATGGGAGTATAAAAATAAAATTAAAAAAAAAAGAATAGCACAGTTCTCCTATCATTTTGGTGTCACCAAATACTAGGCATGTAGATGGGAGAAAAGGCAGCTGCTAGAAATCAAATTCTCAAAGCCCTTCTTTTATAGTGATATCATGAGGTTGAGTCAGTACTTAGAAAACAGCTTCTATGTTGCTGGGAGGATTTTGTAAGTGAAGGATAAATATAAATTACAAAATACACAATTTGCACAGCAACAAAAAATGTGAAGTCCTACCCAGATCTTCAGAAAAAACAAAAGGGCAGGATAAATCCTTGGCTGGATGATGAGTGGTGGTTGCAGTGAGCATGGTGGTAAAGGGAAGAGAATTTATCTGAAACTAAACCAAAGAAGCTTTGTGACAAGACGCCAAGGGTCTTGGCTTTTGAACACCATCAAAACTAGAAAGTTGCTTAAGGCATTTATCTTTGTTATTTAACAATAAAAATTTATATCAATTGCAAAAAATTATGAATACAAATTATCTGCATCAGCCTCAGATCACATGTTACCTTTGGAAGGGCAGAAGGAAAAAAATGATTTTTAGTTGTATCTGTGCTTTTTATTTGTTCATTTTTAAAATTGATATGAAAGAAAAATGGGCAAGAATTAATACATGGTATATTTGTGAGTCATCTTGTTTTCAATCAGCTATTTATCTGAATTCTCTTTTTACTGTCAGTGCGAAATATGTACTTGGTCAAAATTTTCTTTTCAATATCTTTGGTCATTTTGCCTGCTTGCATTTCATATTTAGCAACTTTATTTATTTTATTTTTTGGGTGACTTAAAAATATTTTTATTTATTTATTTTTTACATCATTCTTCATTTTTAAACAATATTTGCTTCCCCCCACCCCGGGGAAGGTGTAGTCCCCATAGAATTTCCTTCACCTGTGCACCCCTGCACCATCACCTCAGTCCCCTGTGCTCCTCCCTCCCTTCCTCTGACCCCTCTCCCTCCTCCTTCCCTGCAGGATGTCTCTGATTATATGTTTTAAAAAACATACTTCATCAATATGTGGTTTTATCCCCTTTATTCTTGTTGTCATAGTAGGTTACCCATAAGTTTATCTCCTTACTTTCTGCGTGTGTGTGCCTGCATTTGTGTGTGTGTGTGTGTGTGTGTGTGTGTGTGTGTATACGTACATACTATATCTATCTTCTTGTTCTGTGGTCTATGTTTTCTTTCTATAGTTAGTAGTGGCACGTTCTCCTTTTGAAAATTTGGAAGTTTCATAATCTTATTGATGTCATAAATGAATATATATTTGGATGAGAATTTGCATTGTTTTTATTCTGAGTGAGGCTGAGTATCTGTTCAACCTTTAGCATCATTTGTAGATCCTTTTGGGCAATTTTCTGTTTCTGTCATTTGATTATTTTTATATTGTCTGAGATTTTCTTAATGAATATTTAGAGATCTTCATATTAAAAATTTGCCCCTTTCACCCAAATTTACACATGATAAGTTAATTTTTTGAATGTACTCAGGATTAAAGGTGGTTATCTATCTCTAAACTCCAGCTCATTCTGTACCTCTCTTTCAATTTACAATCTATCAGGAATCAGCAAATTTCAGACTATAAGTCAAATCCTTCCTGCCACCTTTTTTTATAGCTTGCAAACTCTAAGCGGTTTCACCTTTACATTTGTAATTATTGAGAAAATCAAAAGATATGTATTTTGGAAATATTTATATGCAATTCAGATTTCAATGTCCATCTGCATAGTTTTCACTGGAGTTTTATAGAGTTATAATTGACATATAACACTGTAAAGTTTAATGTGGGCAACTCTGGACTGAGACATTTCTATACTGATTCTGACTGCTCCCCAGCTTAAGCTAACACCTCATCACCTCACATAATCACCTTTTCATTTAAGTGTGTGTGGTGAGAACATTAAAGAGCTAGTGTCTTACCACCACTAACTATAATCACAATGCTATGCATTAGTTCACCAGGATTATTCATCCTCTAACTGCAAGTTTGCACTCTTTGGCCCACATCCCCCCAATTCCTTAGACCCAGTCCCAGGTCACAACCATTCCACTCTCCTTCTTCAAGTTCCACTTCTTTAGCTCCCACCCAGGGTAATGTCACTTAGCACTTGTCTTCCTGTCTCACTTATCTCACTTAGCATTATGTGTTCATTTTCCATCCATGTTGTTGTGTGTGTTGGAAATTTCTTCTTTCTTGTGGCTGAAGAGATGAATATTTTAATATATTATACATAAGTACATACATCTTCTTCATCCTTTCCCCATGGACAGATTTTTTTTTTTAAGGATTTATTTTTATTTATTTTATACAAGAACCGTGGTACAGGCCAGATGCGCGGGAGGGTGAGAGGATTCACCAGAGACAGAGTGGGGAACGGAACAGGCAGACTGACGAAATACATTGCTGAGGGGAGCAGCGGGCGCGACAGGAGAGGTCTGCCATGCCATGTGGGACCCTGAATGCATGCCTGATGGCAGGCACCTGGAGTAGGGTGTGGGCATGCGTAGATGGGATTCACCTGGGCTAAGACGGATTTCAAGGGCAATGTCTCAGGGATGCCAGAGAAAGCAGAGAGAAAAAACAGAGAAGCAGACGTAGAACCATGAGAAGAAGAGAAGCAGAAGCAGAGACAACGCAAGAGCCCAGGAAGAGTGAAGACGCCTGCCAGCCTCCCGGCCCCCCAGCACCTCTGCCTGCCTTGTACCTGGTAAATCCCAATAAAAGCCTGCAAAAGCCACCAAGTTCTCCAGGACTCTCTCTCCTCCTTTACCCCATCAGCTCAGTCATAGAAAACCTGCTCCATGGCCAATCCTGCCAGTACCCATGCCTAAAACATATTATTGACATTTTGATCTCATGAGCTCATTTCTCCCACCCACACCCCCCACTTCTGACAACACCAATCTGTTCTGGTTCACGACTTCGGTTTTTCTTTTAGATTATCAGAGAAGTCAGATCACACAGTATTTGTCTGTGTCTCAATTCCATTGCACAATGCCCTCAGGATTCTTTCATGTTGTTGCAAATGACAAGATTTCTGTCCTTTTTATAGATTAAAAAAAATCCCATTATCTATACATTCATACATCTATCTATCCATTTACCTACCTACCTATCTTTTTTATTTCTTATTAAATTTACTCATCATTGGATGCTTAATTTGTTTCTAAGGCTTGGCAGGTGCAGATAGTGATTTCTTTCCTATTGCATTCTCCATTTTATTCATTGAATTCTTCAGCTACAGATTTTCTTTTTGGTTTTTTTTTAATGATTTCTCTCTATGTTAAATTTCTCATTTTGTTCATATACTTTTTTTCATTTCCCTAAATTATCTTTAAATTATCTTTGTCTTTTCTTGTCATTTGTGTTTACAAAAAGCAGCTGTTTTGTATTCTCCCTCTGGGAAATTGCAGATCTCTGTGACTTTGGGTTTGGTTATTGGAGGATTCTTTTGCCCTTTGGCTGATGTCATGTTTCCTGGATTCTTCATTGCAGGGTAAATGGTTTTCAGGCTTTTCTGCCCTCCCACCATTAGGATTGGCTGCCTGACGGGGCACCTGCAGTTGTTACATTGTTGTAAGCTGTGTTGTTTACTTCTGTGGGCCATGGCAGAGTATTGAGATATCTGCCAAGCAAAGGAGAGAGAGAAGGGGAGAAAGAAGCCCAGAGTGAAGTGGCCACCTGGCCCTGGCAGCACCCCTGCTTGCTGTGTACCTGGTTGCTGCACTATAAATAAAAGCTCAATAAAAGCCTGAGAAAGCCACTGAGAGCTCCAGGACTCTCCTTTACCCGGTCTGCTCGGATCATAGAAAATCAGCTCTGTTCCTATCCTGCCACTACAATTGGCATAAGTCGGCAGGATGGATTCTATGCAGACCGGTGTGGAGGTCCAAAGACCTCAGGAGGGACTGAGAAGCAGACTGTGTTTGCCTGTGACAGTGCTGGAGGTGCCATGGCAGCACAGGTGGTAACCAAATCCAGGAGCTGCTGGAAAAGCTAGAGATGCCGCAGGAGCACAGGAGGTGAACAAGGTCCACGAGCTGCAGGACAAGACCTCGCCTGGAGAAAGAGACAGCCCAACAGGACCAGCCCAGAACTCCTGAGGCAGCAGAACCATTGGGGAAGAAAGGACCACCATTCAGAGCTCACCAGCGCTGACACAAGGAACAATGGATGGACTTGGACTGACAATCCCACCAGAAGGTGGTGGAACTTTGGCAGGGTAATGTTATGTTTTGGGGACTCTGGGAGAGGATGGTATTGTTTGTACACCCCAGGAGATGGGAATCTGGGCATGGCCAGTGGGTCTTGATGGCCAAAAGCAGCCTGTGTACTGCCCAGCAATCCTACGGCCACAGTCCAGAGAGGTAATGGCCAAAGAGGAAGGGGCAGGCATGAGAAGAGCCCAAGAGTCTAAAGGAGGAAGCCCTCACCAAGTTCTTGGCAGCCAGGCAGAGGAAAAGCCAACTTAGAAAGGCAAAAGCTGGTGCTGAGATAGGGAAGCCCTGAGCGGCTGTTAAGCAGGGTAAGGATGTTAAATAAGGCCAGTGAGTCTCTTAAAATCACCTATGGGTGATGCCCTGCTCATTGCTGAGTGAGGGTGAGGAGCTGAGGAACCCGTCCTTGGGGGATGGGTGGGGAACATAGCTTGTGGTGAAGCGCACAGCCAAAGAGGGACCCCAGAGAGGCCGCATGTGGAGCTTGTAGCCACGGACCCCCCGATCCATGTGCATGTGCAAGGGGTTGGCCTGAGTGCAGGGGTCTGCGTGTCGCACTGGTGGCATCCTGGGGGTGGATGTAGTGTGTGGCTTGTGGCCAAGACCACAGCCAAAGAAGGTCAGGAAGTCTGGGGGCTCCTGGTGTGTGATGGCAGATGCCTGAGTGGTTCCTCTCCCTGGCATGAGGAATGCCTTCTTGTAGAAGGCAGGACTGGACACGGAGCAGGTTTTCTGATCCCATGCACACTGGTTAAAGGAGGAGTCAGAGTCCTCAGTGGTTTTGCAGGTCTTTTATTGGGGTTCACCAGGCATATGGCAGGCAGGGGTGCTGGGGGGCCGGGAGGCTGGCAGGCCTCCCAGCCCCCAGCAAATCCTCACTCTATCTGGACTCTCTGGTGATCTCGGCTTCTCTTTGGCTTCTGCTGCTGCTTTCTCGGCTTCTGGCATCCCTGTGATGCCGCCCTTAAAAGCACAGTCTTAGCGCAGGTGTACCCTCTTCAGGTGCCCGCCATCAGGCATGCATTCAGGAATCACAGGGTTCCCTCATCTATCCTGATGGCGGGAGGGCAGAAAAGCCTGATACCTTTTACCTTACCCTACAGTCTACCCCCTCAGGGTTTTCTGCCATATAGTCTACATATATATACAATTTTCTAAGCAAACAAACAATGCAGCCATGGCCCACAAAAGCAAATACATCACAATATAACAAAATACAATATAACAAAATACAACAGAACACAAATAAGTCCAGGCAGGGCACCAATCTAGTGCAAAATACAATTATTGGTACCAGCGATGAGCCACCAAATCTGCTGCCGAAGGCACTGCTCATACGAGGGAGGGGAATCACTCACAGCATCTATTGCAACACGCCAGGAGCTGTCAGGCTTCCTGGCCTTCTCTGGCTGTAGTCTCGGCTACAAGCCACACACAGCATCCACCCCCAGGATGCACTAGCTCTGGGATTGGCAATTTTATTCTGTTGGGGGTAATCGCCAACCCTCAGGGTATCTGTCTGCAGTCGCTCCAACACTCGGCCTTCATGGCCACCCATGCGACTCGCAGACCCCTGCACTCAGGCCAACCCACTGCACAAGCACATGGGTTGGGGATCCAAACTCTACATTTGGCTTGGGCTCCACCCCAAGCCACGTTCCCCACCCGTCCCCCAAGGACAGGTTCCTCAGCTCCTCACCCTCACTCAAGAATGAGCAGGGCATCACCCACAGGTGATTTTACGAGACTCACAGGTCTTCAGCATACTCAGGCCTCTTAACAGCCACTCAGGGCTTCCCAACTTAGCATCAGTACCAGCTTTTGCCTTCTCAGTTGTCTTTTCTCCTCCACCTGGCTGCTGGGCATGCACAGGCTGCTTTTGGCCATCAAGGCCCACTGGCCACCCTCAGATTCTCAAAAAAAACCCATAACCTGCCAAGGTCCTCCGCCTTCTGGCGGGATTGTCAGTCCAAGTTTATTAGTCCATGTCCATCAGTTGATGTCCATTGGCCTCTTCCTCCATCAGCACTGGCGAGCTCTGAATTGCGGTCCATCCTCCCCGATGATTCTGCTGCCTCAGGGGTCGTTGGCTGGTCCTTTCAGGTGTCGTTGGCTGGTTCTCTTGGGCATCTCCTTCACGCCAGTTCTCGTCCTGTAGCTCATGGACGTTGTCCACCTTCTGTGCCGCCATGGCACCTCCAGCGTCATCACAGGCAAACAGTCTGTTCTCCTTAATCCCTCCAGGTCTTTGGAGGGCTCCGATACCCGTCTACATGGATCTTGCCGACTTACGCCAATTGTAAAGGTAGGGCTGGACACGGAGCAGGTTTTCTGATCCCATGCAGACCGGGTAAAGGAGGAGTCAGAGTCTTCAGTGGTTTTGCAGGTCTTTTATTGGGGTTCACCAGGCATATGGCAGGCAGGGGTGCTGGGGGGTCAGGAGGCTGGCAGGCGTCCCAGCCCCCAGCAAGTCCTCACTCTATCTGGGCTCTCTGGTGATCTCAGCTTCTCTTCGGCTTCTGCTGCTGCTTTCTCGGCTTCTGGCGTCCCTGTGACGCCGCCCTTAAAAAGCACAGTCTTAGCGCAGGTGTACCCACTCCAGGTGCCCACCATCAGGCATGCATTCAGGATCACAGGGTTCCCTCATCTATCCTGATGGCGGGAGGGCAGAAAAGCCTGATACCTTTTACCTTACCCTACACTTCTACAGTAGAAGTGGTGGATCATCTGTTGGTGTTTATAATTGCCTTTTGCCACTAGGTTGGTATAGGATAAGGTAAAAAGTATCAGGCTTTTCTGCCCTCCCTGCCCTTAGGATAGATGATAGAATCCTGTGGTCCTGAATGCATGCCTGATGGCGGGCACCTGGAGTATGGTGTGGGCATAGGTAGATGGGATTCACCTGGGCTGAGACTGGGCTTTTAGGGGCGGTGTCGCGGGGATGCCAGCAGAAGCCGAAAAAGCAGCAGAGAAGCAGAAGCAGAAAAACCACGAGAACAAGGCCACCAGAGAATGCTGGAGAGCCCAGATAGAGTGAGGATTGCTGGGGGCTGGGAGGTCTGCCAGCCCTCTAGCCCCCCAGCACCCCTGTCTGCCGTGTGCCTGGTAAATCCCAATAAAAGCCTGCAAAAGCCACTGAGGGCTCCAGGACTCTTTCCTCCTTTACCCCGTCTGCATGGGATCATAGAAAACCTGCTCCATGGCCATTCCTGCCCTTACAGTTGGTGCCCTGCCTGGATTTATTTGTGTTCTGTTGTATTATTTCACTATTCAGTTGTATTTTCTTTCGTGGGCTATCGGCCTCCTGGCCCCCTGGTCCCCCTGCCTGCCGTGTACCTGGTTGCTGCACTATATGTAAAAGCTCAGTAAAAGCCTGAGAAAGCCACTGAGGGCTCCAGGATTTGTCCTTTACCCCGGTCTGCTAGGATCATAGAAAGCCTGCACTGTGTCATCCTGCTGCCACACTCATGTTCCAGGACTGCTGCATTCCTGTTTCCACATGTGAACTAGCAGCCACTTCCTGCAAACTTCACTGTTGCCTTAAAGTGAGAGAGACAGTCTGCTGCCACTTGCTCTGGCCTTGTATCCCTGCCCCATGCTTCTTGCTGCCTCTTTTGGAAGAAATTCTTAAGCTTGTTTATCTTCTCTCAATCTCCCCACACTGCAGTTTGGTTTCTCCTTCTGAGTTATTTTTGCATTACTTCCTGTCTAGGTTTTTTGTTGTTGTTTGTGCTGCTAACCTCAGTGACACAAGGTACCAGCTAGAGTAGGAGGTTAGAGGTGAGGCATCTAGAGTAGGAGGAGGTTAGAGATGAGGCATTGGGATGCCTGTGTGTTGTATGAGCAGGATAGTTCCTAAGCAGGTTTTCTGATCCAGCAGACAGGTGAAGGAAGAGTCCTGGAGCCATCAGTGGCTTTCTCAGGCTTTTATTGAGTCTTACATGCATTGCAGCAACTAGGTTCATGGCAGGCAGGAGGGCAAGGAGGCCAGGAGGCCCCCAAGCCCCCGTCAAGTCTTCACTCTGGGCTTCTCTGGCTTCTTTCGCCCCTTCTCTCTCCTGCCTCTCTCCTCCTGCTTCTGCTTCTCTGGTGACTATCTCAATACTCCTCCCATGGCCCACAGAAATAAACAAGACAGTTTGCAACAATTTAACAACTGCAGGTGCCCATCAGGCAGGGCAATCCTAATGGTGGGAGGGTAGAAAAGCCTGAAAACCATTTACCCAACAGTGTGTGTATGGGGGGGGGGGTTCCTTGGGTGAGGTCTTCCTGTTAGCTCCTGGGTGTGCCTCCTGCTGGATTCCATCACACAGTCAGGGGGTCTGTGTCCCTAAAGCCTCTGATATTCTCATCTGTGTGTTTATCAAGCCCCTCCCTCCCCCTAGGCAAGAAACTTCCCTTTATGACTGAGGTGCTGAGGAGGAGAAAGGCTTCCTCAGAAACTTACTTTTTTTTTTTTAAGAATTTATTCATTTATACATACAAGAGCTGGGGTACAGGCAACTGTAGGTGTGGGAGATGAGAGGATTCACCAGAGACAGAGCAGGGAACAGAACAGGCAGATCAACTGAAGTACACTGCTGAGGGGAGCAGCGGGATCAACAGGAGAGGTCTGTTGTGCCATGTGTGTTGCTCCCTGGCCGACCGGGGAATCAAACTCATGCTGCAGTGACTGTGGACAGCTCCATAGATTGCGTCTTAACCCCTTATGCCATCAGGGAGGCTATACTGCTCACTCACTGGCTCTCCCTTGCCCCCTTAGGCAGGACTTGGGCTGTCTATTACTCTAAGGTTGGGGGAGAAATAATACACCAAGTTTCTCTTACTACAAGTCCAAACTCGTATGTAGATATAGATGTAGCTATAGATAGATATAAATGGATATAAATAATTGAATTGCATAGCTGGATAATGAAACACTGGTACTTCTTTGAAACCTGAATTCTAAATGTTCTCTTGTGTGTGGGCATCATCTACCCATGTCAGCATTTTCCAAGGGCTGGGACAGGCTCCTGCCAGTTCCATCACCCTGCAGGGGTGTGTCTGCCTGTTATGGCTTGGTGCACAGCTGAGCAAGACCCCTCTAGAGCACTTGGCATGTGATGCTAGGTACAAGCTCCCACAGAAGCGCCTTTGTTCTTGGTCAGGTGCTGGATTTTAGATATTAAAAAGGGCATCAAAGCCAAGACTGTCTTATGCTGCCACATTGATATCACTCGGTAACTTTTATAATTTAGTGTCCTTAAATTTGTATTTGTTAGATCCAAAGTCTATCCAATAAACTACCTTTGTCGCAGGAATAACTTAGCTATGTTACCTGACCTATATTTGTATCCATTTTTAAGTAATAGTAACATTAAATTTTGATTTAGCCTTGGCTTTATTTTCTAGGATAGGAACTACTTAGTTTAAGCTTCAATATTAAAGACAAGTTCTTTCCACAATCTTGGAGACTGTGGAGGCCTGCTGGGAACAGGGCTTCTAAAGGATGGTGGAAGGCTGGAATCCTAGCCTGTTTTTTGCTGGCGGTAAGTGGAGTCTCTGGAACCAGAGGGCGTCTATAGCTCTTCTTAAAACTGAAGGTATTGGGCCTCCATGGTGGCACAAGGGGTTAAGCACAGCACTATGAAACTATCCACAGCCTCTGCAGCATGAGTTCGATCCCCGGTTGGCCATGGAGCTACCCACATCATGCAGCAGACCTCTCCTATCTCACCAGCTGCTCCCCTCAGCAGTGTATTTCAGTCCATCTGCCTGTTCTGTTGCCCACTCTGTCTCTGGTGAATCCTCTCACCACCTACACCTTTGGGCTGTACCCCTGTTCTTGAATGTATTAATAAACAAATCTTTAAAAAATAAAATAAAACAAGTTATTTATGCTAAAGATGAAACTGAATTCTATCTAGGCAAGAGATGTGCTGACGAGTACAAAGCAAAGAACAACACAGTGACCCCTGGTGGCAAACCTAATGAAACTGGAGTCATAGGGGACAGGTCACCAGTGCCCATGGAGACAGTAGTGAGGTTCTCTTTAAAAAAAAAATTAGGGCTTCCCCTGGTGGTGCAGGCGGTTGAGCGCAGCACTGTGAAGCAGTCCACAGGCTCTGCAGCACTGGTTCGATCCCGGCCGGCCTGCTGGCCAGCCAGCGGGGATCCCACATGGCGCGGCAGACCCCTCCTGTCTCACCCGCTGCTCCCCTCAGCAGTGTATTTCAGTCAGTCTGCCTGTTCTGTTCCCCACTCTGTCTCTGGTGAGTCCTCTCACCCTCCTGCGAATCTGGCCTATACTCCAGTTCTTATATAAATAAATAAATAAATAAATAAATAAATAAATAAATAAATAAATCTTTTTTTAAAAAATTACAATTACTAGTCCTAATGGAGAATCTAGAGGCCCAGTTATCTCACATATGGACTTCACCTTTCCTGGATTCTTACCTTCAACTCTCCAGTGGTTGGCTGGATTTCCTTGGCAAGTTGCTTATATGCATTGTATTCATTTACATGTGCATTTTGATTTTACATTGATGTGAGAACTGGATGTGTATAAATATGTGGTTTACTCATTGTTTTTTCCTCACCTAGTACAGACATTATTCTTTGGTTCTCAGCTCTGCAGGTGGCTGTGGCTAAGTCCTGTGAGGCTGATAGTCCCCAGTGTAAGCAACATGCTTTTTCTTTATACTGAAAAACAAAGAACTTCACCTAGATGAAATGGGCAAAGTC
Source organism: Talpa europaea (assembly GCF_964194135.1). Taxonomy (NCBI): domain Eukaryota; kingdom Metazoa; phylum Chordata; class Mammalia; order Eulipotyphla; family Talpidae; genus Talpa; species Talpa europaea. The sequence continues at coordinate 67,942,379 of NC_140083.1, read as the reverse complement.
CTAGAAGTGTATTTTGTTTATCCATTCATCTGCTCACGTACATTTGAGTTGTTTCCACCTTTTGGCTAGTAGGAAAAATGCTGCTATGAATATTAGTGTAGAAATAACTATCTCTGCTTTCAATTCTTTTGGAAATAAATTTAGAAGTGGAAGTGCTGGCTTAAATGATAAAAACAAGGCAGTTATTTGGAGTTTCTAAGTTTCTGCTTTGCATCTCCATCCCCCAGGAGCCAGGTGCAGGAGGAAAATGACATCAGGAATGCTGCTATCTATTATGACAGGTGGGAAAAGTGTGTGGGGAATTGCACACACTTGGGAAAATTGGTATTAAGCTTCTGGTGAAACACACATGGTTTGTATTTCAAAGACTGGACAAATCATAGGGCCATGCCTGAGTTCAAGAAGGCAGAGAATTACATCCTATCATGCTCCTGGAAGGAGGAAATCCTGTGTATGTCTGTAAACAGCATTAAGACTGTTAACACTATCCTTGCACAGTCCAGAATCCAGAGCAATAGACTTCTTAATACTTCAGAATGTATGCTGCACGATAATATTTTTAACCATACAAATAATTGAATCTATGTGGTATCTGTGAAACAAATAAGGAGACATGGATCGTTGTCCACATTGCTTATCCTTGGGCCTAGGGTTTAAAAAAGTTTAAGGGCCTCCCCAGTGGCGCAGCAGTTGAGTGCTGGGCTGCAAGGCTGCCTGCAGCCTCTGCAGTGCCGGTACTATCCCCAGCCACCAGCGGGGGTCCCATGTGGTGCACAGACCCCTCCTGCCACCCGCTGCTCCCCTCAGCAGTGTATTTCGTCAGTTTGCCTGTTCTGCTCCCTGTTCTGGCTCTGGTGAATCCTCTCACCCTCCCGTGCTTCTGACTGTACTCAGTGCTTGTATGAATAAATGAATAAATCATAAAAAAAAATTAAGATCCTGACATCTTGCCAATCTTTCCAGAAAAGCAGTATCAATTTTCATGACACTAACATACAACAGTCAATTGTCATCTGTCCTTAATGATTTCAAATACTTTTTTATTTTTCTACTATTTGCTCATTTGAATTTTCTAATTTAAACAGTATTTAAAGATTTTTGTATTTTTCATTTTTAGAACAGGGACCTTCCTTCAATAAAGACTGCTTGAAACCGGGAGAAGCCTCCCCACACAGCCAGAGGTGAGCTGGGAAGTACCCCCTTGCTAGGCCCTGTCTGGCCAGCAGTCCAAGCCCAGAGGGGGAGTGGGCATCCAAGGCTGGGGCAGACCGCATGCGAGCAGGAAAGTGCATCTCTGACTCGCCATATTAGAATAGGGACCTTCCTTCAATAAAGACTGCTTGGAACCAGGAGAAAGCTCCCTGTGCAGCCAGAGGTGAGCTGGGAAGCACCCCTATGCCAGGCCCCATCAGGCCAGGAGTCTGAGCCCAGGGGGGATCGGGCATCCACAGATGGGGCAGACCATGCATGAGCCGAAAAGTGTGTCTCAAAGTCTCAAACTCACCATTTTAGAATAGGGACCTTCCTTCAATAAAGACTTCTAGAAACCAGGAGAAGGCTCCCTGCGCAGCCAGAGGTGAGCTGAAGGCCCCACAGTCCTGGTCCTGCCCAGCAGGGAGTTGGAGCCCAGAGGGGAATCCAGCGATTTGGAGCCCAGAGTGCAGTCCAGCTGCCCCACCTCCAAGGAAGTCTGTGGGACTTCAAGACACACCTTTGGAATTAAACAAACACAGAAGGAGGAGATATTCTGTGACAGTGACTATTATCATACTCAAAGTACCACTGCCTCACTGGACTTCTGGCATAAAAGTATTTGACTCGATTGGACTGCCAGTTTTCAAAATCCCAGAAAGAACACGCCAAAAAGATGCCCACCAGTACCAGTGACACCATGTCACTGCATTTGCCCCAATGCATAGGGCAAATTAGAAAACAGGCAGCAGGGAAAAGAAAAACTACATGCAACCTAGCAACTCCTCAGGAAAAAGACAAACCACAAAAAGAAAACCACCCACCAGAGTGCAATGACAGTGACTTAGAAGAACTTCTGTGCCTTCCAGAAAGAGAATTTAAAGAGGTTGTGATGAAAAACTGACAGAAGTCATTAAGGAAAACAACGCTTAGAAGAATGAAATTGAGTCCCTAAAGGGGAAGTGAAGGAAATGCAGGAGATCAAAGGATTAACAGAAGAGCTAAAGAACACTGGGAAAAGCAGTGATAACAGAATACATGACACGGAAGAACGAATAGGCACTCTGGGAGACACAGAAATAAAAAGAACCAAAACAGAAAAGGAAAGAGAAGTACGAAGGAAAAAGACTGAACAAAGACTTTGGGAACTATCTGACTTCATGAGGAAAGGAAATATAAGAGTTATAGGAATCCCAGAAGGAGAGGAGAGAGACCTAGGAACAGAGAAAATATTCAAGAAAATAACTGAAGAGAACTTCCCAAATGTGAAGAAGGAGCTGAAAATAGACATACAAGAAGCAAGAACACCAAACTTCCATGATGAAAGGAAAAATACAGCAAGACACATAATAGTCAAGCTCCCAGGAATCCAAGACAAGGAAAAAATAATGAAGCTGACAAGAGGGAAGAAACAGATAACATACAAAGGAAAACCAATCAGGCAGACATCAGACTTCTCCAAAGAAACACTACAGGCAAGGAGAGAGTGGAGGGACATAGTCAACAGACTCCAAGACAACAAATGCCAACCAAGAATACTCTATCCTGAAAAGCTTTCCTTCCTCTATGAAGAACGAATAATGACCTTCCCAGACAAACAGAAACCCCGGCATTTCATTACGACTAAACCCCCACTCCAAAAAATACTACAAGGAGTCCTAAAGCCAGAACAAACAGAGGGATGAATAACAGCAAAACAAGGCCCCCCCAAAAATGTTATTGAATAAATAAATCAGAGGGAAGGCAAATGGCAAATACAGACATTAACATATCAATATTAACTCTAAATGTAAATGGACTAAACTCTTTAATAAAAAGACACAGAGTCACAGGCTGGATTAAGAAACAAAACCCAACATTTTGCTGTCTCCAGGAACCACATTTAACTACAAAAGTTAAAACAGACTCAGATAAAACAGATTTCAAACTCAAAAAGGTAAAAAGAGACCCCAACGGTCACGACATTATGATCAAGTGGACAATACTTCAAGAAGAAATAACACTCATTAACATATACTCACCAAATGAAGGAGCACCAAAATATATCAGGCAACTATTATCTCTTAAAACAGACATCAGAGAAAACACATATGTAGTGGGAGACTTCCACACACCATATCAATAATGGATAGATCAACGAAACAAAAAATATTAAGGACACTAAAGGTCTAAATAAGGATATAGAGGTCATGGGCTTAAGAGACATCTATAGAACACCAAACCCCAAAAAATCTGAGTACACGTTTTTCTCAAGTGCACATGGATCATTCTCCAGGATCGATCACATAGTGGGACACAAGACAACCATCAACAGATACACCAAGATTGAAATCATACCAACCATCTTCTCTGACCATGAAGGCATCAAACTAGAAATAAACCATAAAAAAAAAGGCAAGGAACTCTCCTACCTCAGGAGATTGAAACCCACGCTACTGGAAGACCACTGGACTAATGAGGAGATCAAAGAAGATATTAAAAAATACTTTGAGTTGAATGACAAGGAGGATACCAATTTCCTAAACATATGGGATGCAACAAAAGCAGTAATAAGAGGAAAATATATAGCAATAGAGGCTCACATCAAGAAACAAGAAAGAACTCAAAGAAACAACCTAATCTCAAAGCTCAAAGAACTAGAAAAAGAACAACAACAACAACAACAAAAAACCCAAAACCAGTAGAAGAAAAGGAATAATAAAAATCAAAGCAGAAATAAATGAAACTGAAACTAAAAAAACAATCCAAAGATCAATGAAAACAAAAGCTGGTTCTTTGAAAAATATAAAAAAAATAGACAAACCCCTAGCCAGGCTGACAAAGGAAAAACGGGAGAAAGCACAAATAAATAGGATGACAAATGAAAGAGGAGAAATCACAACAGACACAGCAGAAATCAAAAGAATAATCAGAAACTACTATGAACAGTTATATGCAAACAAATTCAACAATCTAGAAGAGATGAACAAATTCCTACAACTCTACAATGACCCAAAGCTAGATAAAAAAGTTATAGAACACCTAAACAGACAAATTACAAGCAGAGAAATTGAAATGGTAATCAAAAACCTCCCCAAACACAAAAGCCCAGGACCTGATGGATTCACAAATGAATTCTACCAAACATTCAGAAACAAATTAGTGCCTATACTTCACAAAATCTTTCAAAAAATTGAGAAGGGGGGCCACCCCGGTGGCGCAGCAGTTGAGCGATGGTTTGCAAAGCTGCCCGCAGCCTCTGCAGGGTCGGTTCAATCCCCGGCTGCTCCCTGGCCAATGGAGCGCAGACCCACATGGCGCGCAGACCTCTCCTGCTGCCTGCTGCTCACCTCAGCAGTGTACTCCGGTCCTTCTGCCTGCTCTGCTCCCCGCTCTGGCTCTGGTGAATTCTCTCACCCTCCTGCACTTCTGACTGTACCCAGTGCTTGTATAAATAAATAAATAAATCTTTAAAAAAAAATACATCAAATGAAAACATTTAAAAAAAAATTGATAAGGAAGGGATAATACCAAACACATTCTGTGAAGCCAACATTACACTAATACAAAAACAGAACAAGGACAACACAAAAAAAGGAAACTACAGGCCAATCTCGCTAATGAACATGGATGCGAAAATCATCAATAAAATTTTAGCTATCAGAATCCAACAATGAATCCATAAGACAATTCACCACGACCAAGTAGGAATTATTCCAGGACACAAGCATGGTTCAACATCTGAAAAACAATCAGTGTTATCCAACAATCCACAAAAAGAAATATAAAAAACATGATAATATCAATAGATGCTGAGAAAGCTTTTGACAAAGTACAACACCCATTTATGATAAAGGCCCTTGAAATTCTCAGGATACAAAGAACATACCTCAACATCATAAAGGCCATATGTGACAAGCCCATAGCCAGTATCATTCTCAATGGTGAAAAGCTGAAAGCATTTCCATTAAGATCTGGAACAAGACAAGGATGTCCAGTCTCACCACTGCTTTTCAATATAATACTGGAAGTCCTAGCCAGAGCAGTAAGACAATACTTAAAGAAATAGAAGAAGACACAAAGAAATGGAAAGATATCCCCTGCTCATGGATTAGAAGTATTAACATTATCAAAATGGCCACCCTACCGAAAGCAATTTACAGATTCAATGCTATTCCAATAAAAATTTCAATGACATTCTTCAAAGAAATAGAACAAATATTGATGAAATCCATATGGAATCACCAAAAACCCCAAATAGCCAAAGCTCTCCTGAAAAAAATAGAAGGGAATGGAGGCATCACATGCCCAGACTTCAAACTATACTACAAAGCCGTAATCATCAAAACTTCATGGTACTGAACAAGAACAGACGCATGGATCAATGGAACTAAATAGAAAATCCAGAAATAAACCCACCGATTTATGGTCAACTAATCTTTGAAAAAGGGGCAAAGAATATGCACTGCATCAAGGAAAATTTGTTCAATAAATGGTACTGGGAAAACTTGGTTGCTACATGCAAAAGAATGAAGCTTGACTACTACCTCACACCATGCACAGAAACCAACTCAAAGTGGATTAAAGAACTAGACATAAGACACTACATGACATGCACATCAACAGGCATATGAAAAAATGTTCAACATCACTTGTCATCAGGGAAATGCAAATCAAAACTACCATGAGATACCATCCTACACCAGTGAGAATGGCACATATTAAAAAACTAGCTACAACAAATGTTGGCAAGGTTGTGGAGAAAAAGGAACTCTCCTGCGCTGCTGGTGGGAGTGCTAACTGGTCCAAGCACTATGGAGAGCTGTGTGGAGATTTCTTGACCTACTAAACATAGAGCTTCCATATGATCCAGCATCTCCACTCTTAGGTATTTACTCAAATGACACAGAAACAGTAATTCCAAAGGGCACCTGCATCCCTATGTTTCTAGCAGTACTATTTACAATAGCTAAGCTATGGAAACAACCCAAATGCCCCAAAATATATGACTGGATCAAGAAGATGTGGTACATATACACCAAGCAACTATGGACCAGAGACACACTGTGGGGGGGCGGGGGGTGGAGAGGAAGTATTAGGGTCAAAATAAGGGGGGGGTGCAATTGTATGGGGAATATAACCAAAATGAAAATGCATACATTGTACAAAAATGAAAAATGATGTAAGAATTATATAAAATAAAATATAAAAAATATTTTTGTATTTTATCCTGTCATTTAGTCATTGTTTTTGTCCCAGTGCAAATTCATACATATTTTTTACTTCCCTGCACTAAATGCCAGCCCAGTACAAAGGAGAGGGCACAGCTGTGGTTCAGAACCTCAGAACTGTGCTTTAATCCTAGCTTTTCCTTAGCAGGTGTAATATAGTGGGTCCCTCAGCTGTCAGTTCATATCATCTCTGCAATCAGACAACACCCTGGAAATAAGATGCTTTGGGCAACAGAGTCAGAGAGCACCTGGCTGTGGTAGGCCCCCTCCATGGCCAGCCCACTGTCTTTGGTCTGCCCGACTTCAGACAGTTCCTATAAAGTAAAACACGAAATATGCATGTGAAGTATTATGGCGTCTCATTGAAAAAGAGTCATTATTTATTTTGAGTAACTGTCAAGTGGGGAAATAAGCCATTCTATATTTCCAATTTTGAACTAAGACTGGGGTTTTAATTTTTAGTTTGGCACAGGTCTAATCTGCACTGTCAACCACTTGTTTGATGTCTGCATGACCTGCATGTAGGTCACCAAGGAAACATATTCTCTTCATCACTCCCACCCCTACCTTCTGCTCCCTCGGAGACATCATTCCACAGTTAAAGATTAATTGAGACATTTATCTTTTTTAGAGTTTATATGAACAAAAATCAGTTTGAATTTGGCAGCAGATACAAGGGAGCATCAAAATGCTGTACATAATGTAAGACTTTTTATAGGCTGAAGGGAGCAGAAAAATGCAAGTTCTGGAAGATGGGGAAAAAAACAAGTTGGTTATTGCAGGTTTACTTTCTCTGGGGGCTGGCAGGGTGGATCAGGCAGGTGCACTGATCTAACCAATAAATCTGGACCCTGATGACTGAGAAAAGCTGAGGTCTAACAAGCTATTATCAGACTGGGTGACAGATGTGGGTGAGAGACCTGTGGGGAGGTGACAATGGCGGGTTTTGTCTTGATTTTGATTTTTCTCTTTTCCCTCCAGACTTGTCTGGTTGTATCTGATCCTTTTCTGTGGGTCCCCACTGGAAGACGCTTTAGACTTGTGTCAGGCTTTGGGGCCTTGCTCTGGGCCAATCCTATTTGGATGGACTTTTACCCACAAGGGGACGGGTAACTTCGGGTGCTTGATTTAGAAACTATATTCTTTGTCTTTTCTGTATTGTTTCCTATACCCGCAGCCATTCTTTTGTCATGGCTGGCATCTACATTCTCTCCACGTCTCAGGAGAAAAACCTTAGAAGTTATCTTTAACTTTTTCTCCTCTTAAAACTTCATACCCAGTATAATATGGAATACTGTTGAATCACCTTTCAAAATATCCAGAGGGGCCTCCCTCGTGGTGCAAGGGGTTAAGATGTAGCCTATGAAGCTACCCACAGCCACTGAAGCACAATTTTGATCCCTGGTCAGGGAAGCTGCCCACATGGCGCAGCAGGCCTCTCCTGTCTCACCCACTGCTCCCCTCAGCAGTGTATTTCAGTCAGTCTGCCTGTTCTGCTCCCCACTTTGTCTCTGGTGTCCTCTCACCCCCCACATCTCTGGCCTGTACCGCAGTTCCTGTATGTATAAATAAATAAATATTTAAAAGAAAGAAGGGAAGAAAAAAACAAAGCAAAATATCCAGACTCTGACCACCCTGTGCCACCTCCACTGTGAACATCAGGTCCAAGCTATCATCGTCTCTTACCTAGATTTCTACAAGGTTGCCCTGAAAGGTCTCACTGATTCTACACTGTTTTTTTTTTAATACCCTATTCTCAAAGGAGCTGTCAGAATGAGTATTCTACAATGAATTTTTATAGCAGCTTTATTCAGTAGCCATGAACTGCTAAAAACCTCTAACTTCAAAGCAAAAGAATTTCCTTCTCCATTTAGCCCTTGCCTCAAAAGACCCCAATCCAGAGGTTTGTTTACCAGCCTTTTGTTCCCAGAAGTTTTTCACTTGCTAATGTAAGGCCAAATGTTGAATTATTGCTTTTTGTCAAAGAATTACTAATTTTTAAAAAAATTTAATACTTGTATCACGCAGTGCCATTTGCCATCAAATTGGTTATTCAGTAATTGATCAAACAGCATTTGCAGTTTTACTTTTAAATGTGTATTTTAACAATGGTAGAAACTAGCCATAAACAAATTAGGAGAATCTAGCAGGAGTCAACTAACAAGATTCCTGATTTTTCAGGAATCTGCCCCATGCCTGGATCTTTGTCAGACAGCATGAGTAGCATGACTTCCATTCAGGCCAGATGCGCTGGATGGTGAGAGGACTCACCAGAGACAGCAGAGAACAGAACAGTCAGGCCGAGGAAATAATCTGCTTGAGGGGAGCAGCGGGTGAGACAGGTTGTCTGCTCGCCATGTGGGTTGCTCCTAGGCTGGCGGGGATTGAACTGGCACTGCAGAGGCTGCAGACAGTGTCACAGCACTGCGCTCAACCCACTGTGCCAACAGGGAGGCCCACAAAAAGATCTTTAAATATCTATGTTAGAGTTTAAACTCTGTAGGAAATTGCTGGTGGTTAACAAAACAATACTTCAAGATACACTGGAGTGAGAATGACTTTGTTCCTGCTGTTTTTCTGATTGAATGCCGGGTTTTCTTTATCTGGTGAAAACCTTGAATTATATTGTAAGATTCAGATAAAGTCTGTCTTCTCTGGAGATACACATCATTGTTTCAGAGGGCAGTCATTGCTATATTTTAATCTTGAGCACGTACTTTGCATTAAATACATTATCTGTTTGGTTATCACTGGTTTTGTTATCATGCTAAAATATTTTCAGGTCTTTACAGCTATTGACTGTGTTTTATTTCAACATTTTCATGCACCTTAGCCCTAGTGCAGCGTGTAATGGAACTACTTCTGGCTTATCCATATTCTTGCTTATAGTTGTATTCATCGCAGTTTATCAACCAGAGACAGACAAAAATAACCTAGAGAAATTGCTAAAACAAACCAAAATTACCTCCAAAATATCTAGTCCATAAAATCAGAATGAAAAAGTCAGTGGCCAATTATTCAAATTGAATTAATGAAATTATATAATGCCAAAATAGAATTATAAAACAGGAACATCCGTGCTCACTATTTGAGTGAGCTTTGTATTTTGTTACATAACTCAGTAACTTAAAAAAGCAGTTTTTAGTTTTCTTCATGATATTTAGGTTTGCACAAGACAGTAGGAAGTTTCCTCTCATCTAGTCCTAGTTCAGCTGATATTGTCTGGGCTTCTGCGTGCTTCTAGGAGCAGCTGACTAATCAGCTAAGGACCAACTGCACTGGGGTGATTCAGTTTGTGGAGACCTGTTAGTTTCCTGTCTAATTGGCAGAGAGGGCTACATCCTTCTTCTTATTCATCAGGTTATCAGAGGTTATTCACAGGCAGATGAGCACAAGTCCAGAGGTAGAGGGGTGCAGGTTTACAGCTGAGCACTTACACTTCCTCATTTGGATACATCAAGTCAAAAGAGCAGTCCAGGCTCAAGGAGTGAAATGGACTCCTGGTGGATGGGCTTGATGCACAGCCACAGCACACAGGGCGGAAGTACTCAAAGGGGAAGAGACCAGAACTGGTGCTAATTATTTTAGTTTACAGGATCTTTTCAAGTTATTTCTAGTCGTATTATACTTCACAAATTGTATATGGAGAGATTTCTTCTGTTAATTGGGATGCTCAGACTAGATTGCCACAGAGGTGGTTTTTGAAAGGATTAAACAATTCTAAAATAGCCACAAAAATTAGAAAGGTAGGGCATGGACAGGAGATTTTAATCAATAGATTCAATTAGTATTTTTTTTCTATTTTTTTTCTTTAAAATAAATTTTATTTTTATATTCCCCATACAATTGTAACCCCCTTATTTTGACCCCATTCCCTCCCCTACCTGCCCCCCACCCCCCATAGAGTGTCTCTGGTTCATAGTTTTTGTTGATTTTGATTTTCACTTTCTTATAGTTATTCATTTTCCTGGTCCCTTATTTAAGTTTTCTGGATTCCTGCTATGAGTGAGACCATCCGGTATTTTTCTTTTTCTTTCTGGCTTATTTCGCTGAGCATGATCCCTTCCAGCGCCATCCATGTTGCTGCCAATTGCATGTGTTTATCTTTTTTGAATGCTGAGTAATATTCCATGGTGTATATGCACCACATCTTCTTGATCCAGTCATCTATTTTTGGGCATTTGGGTTGTTTTCAAAGCTTAGCTATTGTAAACAGAGCTGCTATAAATGTAGGGGTGCAGGTGATCTTTGGAATTAATGTTTCTGTGTCCTTTCAGTAAATACCTAGGAATGGAATTGCTGGATCATATGGAAGCTCTATGTTCAGTAGGTCAAGAAATCTCCACACAGCTCTCCATAGTGGTTGGACCAGTTTGCACTCCCACCAACAGTGCAGGAGAGTTCCTTTTTCTCCACAACCTCGCCAACATTTTTTGTTGTTAGTTTTTTTAATATGTGCCATTCTCACTGGTGTAAGATGGTATCTCATGTTAGTTTTGATTTGCATTTCCCTAATTACAAGTGATGTTGAACATTTTTTCATAGGCCTGTTGGCCATTTGCATTTCCTCTTCCGAGAAGTTTCTTTTTAGCTCTTTTGCCCATTTTTTGACTGGATTATTTTCTTTGTTTTTGTTGAGTCTCATCAGCTCTTTGTAGATTTTTGTGATCAGTCCTTTATCATTAGTGTTGTGTGCAAAAATGTTCTCCCAATCGGTGGGGTTTCTCTTTGTTTTTGTTATTGTCTATTTTGCTGTGCAAAAACTCTTTAATTTGATGTAGTCCCAGCTGTTTATCTTTGCCTTCAAAGATGTGTCTGTAAAGATGATGCTTTGGGTGATGTGTCTGTAAAGATGTCTTTGAGGTGCATGTCATGTAGTGTTTCGCCTATATTTCCTTCCATGTATTTTATGGTTTCAGGTCTTATGTCTAGGTCTTTAATTCATTTTGAGTTGGTTTTTGTGCATGGTGTGAGGTAGTAGTCGAGCTTCATTCTTTTGCATGTAGCGACCCAGATTTCCCAGCACCATTTATTGAACAAACTTTCTTTGCTCCAGTGCATATTCTTTGCTCATTGTCAAAGATTAGTTGACCATAAATCTGTGGGTTTATTTCTGGATTTTCTATTCGATTCCATTAGTCTGTGTGTCTGTTCTTGTTCCAATACCAGGCAGTTTTGATGATTATGGCTTTGTAGTATAGTTTGAAGTCTGGGAATGTGATGCCTCCATTCCTTTCTTTTTTTTTTTTCAGGAGAGCTATAGCTATTTGGCAAACCCCTGCGCTGCAAAAGGGACTTATTAATTCTCAACTGCAGGAAAACACAAAAGGTTAATAAAGGGTTTATTTACAAAAGAAAGAGAAATGAATATCTCAGAAAGAAAATAAGGAGATAAAGTCATGAATGGGTCCTACCAGTTCCATTGACCTAGAATCCCAATGGCAGGCTGAGAGCTGGTAAAAAAGCAAGACTGAGAGGCAAAGACATGTCTCCAAGGCATGTGTCTGGTTTTATACCAAACCTGGCAGCTTAACTCCACCCTCAGGTTCTGTTATAGGGCAGCCCCGATATTGAACGGGTTGCCTGGCTGTGGGTCCTCACCTGCGCGCTTAAAAGGGGCTTGTTAATACTCCACTACAGGCACACACAAAAGGTTAATAAAAGGTTTATTTACAAGGGAAAAGGAAATAAGGAAAATGTACAACTCAGGGAGAAAATAGGGAAATAAAGTCTTTAATGAGTCCTATCTGATCTGAAAACCCGGAAACACAAAAAGCACTCTCCGAGCTGGCCGGACGCTACTAGCTGGCGGAGAGCCAAAATGGGGGGCCCCCAAAGCCCACATGTCTGGCTTTATACCAACCTGGCTCCTTAACCCCTCCCTCAGGTCCCAGCCACCTTCCCTTTGGTGATGATGGGATTTGGAGTTCCCAGTGTCTTTGGTTTTGGCCTGGGGTGGGGGTGGAGTCCACAAAGCCTGTATGGAATTAGCTTTAGGACATCCTTTTCCCCCTAACAGTTCCAGCAACCCTCCCTTTGGTGATGATGGGATTTGTCATTCCCAGTGTCTTTTTTTTTTTTTATAAATTGTATTGTTATATTCCCCATACAATTGCAGCCCCCCATTCTGACCCCAATCCCTCCCCTCCCGCCCCCGCCCCCCTAAAAGTGTCTCTGGTTCATAGTTTTTTGTTGATTTTGATTTTCACTTTCTTATAGTTATTCATTTTCCTGGTCCCTTATTTAAGTTTTCTAGATTCCTGCTATGAGTGAGACCATCCGGTATTTTTCTTTTTCTTTTTGGCTTATTTCGCTGAGCATGATCCCTTCCAGCGCCATCCATGTTGCTGCAAATTGCATGTGTTTATCTTTTTTGAATGCTGAGTAATATTCCATGGTATATATGTACCACATCTTCTTGATCCAGTCATCTATTTTGGGGCATTTGGGTTGTTTCCAAAGCTTAGCTATTGTAAACAGTGCTGCTATAAACATAGGGGTGCAGGTGCTCTTTGGAATTGATGTTTCTGTGTCCTTTGGGTAAATACCTAGGAGTGGAATTGCTGGATCATATGGAAGCTCTATGTTTAGTAGGTCCAGAAATCTCCACACAGCTTTCCACAGTGGTTGGACCAGTTTGCACTCCCACCAACAGTGCAGAAGAGTTCCTTTTTCTCCACACCCTCGCCAACATTTGTTGTTGCTAGTTTTTTTAATATGTGCCATTCTCACTGGTGTAAGATGGTATCTCATGGTAGTTTTGATTTGCATTTCCCTGATGACAAGTGATGTTGAACATTTTTTCATATGCCTGTTGGCCATTTGCATTTCCTCTTCAGAGAAGTTTCTTTTAAGCTCTTCTGCCCATTTTTTGACTGGATTATTTTCTTTGTTGTTGTTGAGTCTCATCAGCTCTTTGCAGATTTTTGTGATCAGTCCTTTATCATTAGTGTTGGGTGCAAAAATGTTCTCCCAGTTGGTGGGGTTTCTCTTTGTTTTTGTTATTGTCTCTTTTGCTGTGCAAAAGCTCTTTAATTTGATATAGTCCCAGCTGTTTGTCTTTGCCTTCACTATCACTGCTTTGGGTGATGTCTCTGTAAAGATGTCTTTGATGTGCAAATCACGTAGTGTTTCGCCTATATTTCCTTCTATATATTTTATGGTTTCAGGTCTTATGTCTAGTTCTTTAATCCATTTTGAGTTGATTTTTGTGTATGGTGTGAGGTGGTGGTCAAGCTTCATTCTTTTGCATGTAGCGACCCAGTTTTCCCAGCACCATTTATTGAACAAACTTTCTTTGCTCCAATGCATATTCTTTGCTCCTTTGTCAAAGATTAGTTGACCATAAATCTGTGGGTTTATTTCTGGATTTTCTATTCAATTCCATTGGTCTGTATGTCTGTTCTTGTTCCAATACCATGCAGTTTTGATGATTATGGCTTTGTAGTATAGTTTGGAGTCTGGGAGTGTGATGCCTCCATTCCCTTCTTTTTTTTTTCAGGAGAGCTTTGGCTATTCAGGGTTTTTTGTGATTCCATATGAATTTCATCAATAATTGTTCTATTTCTTTGAAGAATGACATTGAAATTTTGATTGGAATAGCATTGAATCTGTATATTGCTTTTGGAAGGATGGCCATTTTAATAATGTTTATTCTTCCAATCCATGAGCAGGGGATGTCTCTCCATTTCTTTGTGTCTTCTTCTATTTCTTTTAACAGTGTTTTATAGTTTTCTTTGTATAGGTCTTTTACCTCTTTTGTTAGATTTATTCCCTAATATTTGATTTTTTTTGTTTCAATAACAAAAGGGATGGTTTTTTTGATTTCTTCTTCTTCAGATTTATTGTTTGTGTATAGGAAGGCTACTGACTTTTGCGTGTTGATTTTGTATCCTGCCACTTTACTGAACTGATTGATGAGTTGAATTAGCTTTTCTGTGGAATTTTTGGGGTTCTCTATGTATAATATCATATCGTCTGCAAATAGTGATAGTTTGACTTCTTCTTTTCCTACTTGGATTTCTTGGATGTCTTTCTCTTGTCTTATTGCCCTGGCTAGGACTTCCAGTATTATATTGAAAAGCAGTGGTGAGAGTGGACATCCTTGTCTTGTTCCAGATCTTAATGGAATTGCTTTCAGCTTTTCACCATTGAGAATGATACTGGCTGTTGGCTTGTCATAGATGGCCTTTATGATGTTGAGGTATGTTCCTTGTATCCCAAGAATTTCAAGGGCTTTTATCATGAATGGATGTTGCACTTTGTCGAAAGCTTTCTCAGCATCTATTGATATTATCATATGGTTTTTATATTTCTTTTTGTTGATGTGTTGGATAACATTGATTGATTTTCGGATGTTAAACCATCCTTGTGCCCCTGGAATGAATCCAACTTGGTCGTGGTGAATTATCTTATGGATACATTGTTGGATTCTGATAGCTAAAATTTTATTGAGGATTTTTGCATCAGTGTTCATTAGGGAGATTGGCCTGTAGTTTTCCTTTTTTGTGTTGTCCTTGTTCGGTTTTGGTATTAGTGTAATGTTGGCTTCATAAAACGTGTTTGGTATTGTCCCTTCCTTCTCAATTTTTTGGAAGAGTTTGTGAAGGATAGGCACTAATTCGTCTCTGAATGTTTGGTAGAATTCATTTGTAAATCCATCAGGTCCTGGGCTTTTCTTTTTGGGGAGGTTTTTGATTACCATTTCAATTTCGCTAATTGTAATTGGTCTGTTTAGGTGTTCTATTTCTTCTTTATCTAGCTTTGGGTGATTGTAGAGTTGTAGGAATTTGTCCATCTCCTCTAGATTGTTAAACTTGTTTCCATATAACTGTTCATAGTAGTTACTGATTATTCTTTTGATTTCTGCTGTGTCCGTTGTGATTTCTCCTCTTTCATTGATGATCCTGTTTATTTGTGCTTTCTCCCTTTTTTCCTCTGTGAGCCTGGCTAGGGGTTTGTCTATTTTATTGATTTTTTCAAAGAACCAGCTCTTGGTTTCATTGATCTTTTGGATTGTTTTTTTAGTTTCAATTTCATTTATTTCTGCTTTGGTTTTTATTATTTCTTTTCTTCTACTGGTTTTGGGGTTTTTTTTGTTGTTCTTTTTCTAGATCTTTGAGCTTCGAGATTAGGTTGTTTCTTTGCGTTCTTTCTTGTTTCTTGATGTGCGCTTCTATTGCTATATATTTTCCTCTTATTACTGCTTTTGCTGCATCCCATACATTTAGGATATTGGTGTCCTCCTTGTCGTTCAATTCAAAAATTTTTTTAATTTCTTCTTTGATCTCCTCATTAGTCCAATGGTCTTCCAGTAGTGTGGTTTTTAATCTCCATGAGGTAGGAAAGTTCCTTGCCTTCTTTTTATGGTTTATTTCTAGTTTGATGCCTTCATGGTCAGAAAAGATGGTTGATATGATTTCAATCTTGGTGTATCTGTTGATGTTTGTCTTGTGCCCAGTATGTGATCGATCCTGGAGAATGATCCGTGTGCGCTTGAGAAAAATGTGTACCCCGTTTTTTGGGGGTTTAGTGTTCTATAGATGTCTGTTAAGCCCAATTGCTCTAGGTCCTTATTTAGAGCTTTGGTTTCTTTACTTATTTTTTGTCTTGTTGATCTATCCATTGTTGATAGTGGTGTGTTGAAGTCTCCCACTACGTATGTGTTTTCTCTGATGTCTGTTTTCAGAGAGGACAACAGTTGTCTGATATATTTTGGTGCTCCTTCGTTTGGTGAGTATATGTTAATGAGTGTTATTTCTTCTTGAAGTATTGTCCCCTTGATCATAATGTAGTGACCATTGGGGTCTCTTTTTATCTTTTTGAGTTTGAAATCTGTTTTATCTGATATAAGTATAGCTGTTCCTGCTTTCTTTTTTGGTCCATTTGCTTGTAGGATTGTTTTCCATCCTTTAACTTTGAGCCTATTTTTATCTTTTGTAGCTAAATGTGTTTCCTGGAGACAGCAAAAGGTTGGGTTTTGTTTCTTAATCCAGGCTGCAACTCTGTGTCTTTTTATTGAAGAGTTTAGTCCATTTACATTTAGAGTTAATATTGATATGTTAACATCTGTATTTGCCATTGTGTTTGTCTTTCCTTTGATTTTATTTATTTATTCTTTTAATAACTTTTTTTTTTTTGGCCTTCTTTCATTGTTATTCATCCCTCTGAGGTTCTGGCTTTAGGACTCCTTGTAGTATTTTTTGGAGTGGGGGTTTAGTTGCGATGAAATTCCGGAGTTTTGTTTGTCTGGGAAGGTCCATATTCTTTCTTCAAAGAGGAAGGAGAGCTTTGCGGGATAGAGTATTCTTGGTTGGCATCTGTTTTCTTGGAGTCTGTTGACTATGTCCCTCCACTCTCTCCTTGCCCTTAGTGTTTCTTCGGAGAAGTCTGATGTCAGCCTGATTGGTTTTCCTTTGAATGTTATCTGTTTCTTCCCTCTTGCCAGCTTCATTATTTTTTCCTTGTCCTGGATTCTTGGGAGCTTTACTATTATGTGTCTTGCTGTATTTTTCCTTTCATCGTGGAAGTTTGGTGTTCTTCTTGCTTCTTGTATATCAATTTTCAGCTCCTTCGTCACATTTGGGAAGTTCTCTTCAATTATCTCTTTGAATATTTTCTCTGTTCCTACATCTCTCTCCTTTCCTTCTGGTATTCCTATAACTCTTATATTTCCTTTCCTCATGGAGTCAGATAGTTCCCGAAATCTTTCTTCGTTCTTTTTCCTTCGTACTTCTCTTTCCTTTTCTGTTTTGGTTCTTTTTATTTCTGTGTCTTCAAGATTACTTATTCGTTCTTCCATTTCATCTATTCTGCTTTCATTGCTTTTCCCAGAATTCTTTAGTTCTTCCATTAATTCTTTGATCTCCTGCATTTCTTTTACTTCCCTCTTTAGGGACTCAATTTCTTTCTTCTGACCATTGTTTTCCCTCACTAGGGACTCAATTGCATTCTTCTGATCATTGATTATTTTTCCCTTATCATTGTTTTCCTTTATGACTTCTGTCAGTTTTTTAATCACGGCAATTTTAAATTCTCTTTCTGGAAGGCTCAGAAATTCTTCCAAGTTATTGTCGTTGCAATCTGGGGGCTGGCTTTCTTTTTGTGGTGTGCTTTTTCTCTGGAGAGTTGCTAGGTTGCGTGTGGTTCTTCTCCTCCCTACTGTCTGTTTTCTAATTTGCCGTATACGTTGGGACACTGTGTTGTTGGGACTGGCCGGCATCTTGGGTGGGCTTCTCTGTTCCCCTCTGGTTCCTCCAGCAGTCATCTGTCAGTTTCAAGCAGTCTTTACTGGAGAAAGGTCCCTGTTCTAAAATGCCGATGTGGGGACACACTCCCCTGTGCGCCTGGTCTGCCCCAGCGGTGGGTTCCTGCTCCCCTCTGGGCTTGGACTGCAGGCCAGAGGGGGTCTGGCGTGGGCGAACTTCCCCCGCTCACCTCTGGCTCCTGAGGAAGCCTTCTGCAGGTAGTCTTTACTGAAGAAATGTCCCTGTTCTAAAATGGTGATGTGGGACACACTCCCTGCGCGTCTGGTCTCAGGCACACTCTTCTGCGTGCCTGGTCTGCCCCGGCTGTGGGTGCTCGCTCTCCCTGTGGGCTCAGACTACTTGTTCGGAAGGGGCCCGGTGTGGGCTAACTCCCCAGCTGGCCACTAGCGCCTTCAGGAGCCTCTGCTGGCTTCAAGTCGCTAGGTGGCGCCAGAGATCTCTCCTAGAGCCCTTGGGGAGCTGATTTTCCACCCCGTGGGACAGGGAGCAGAGCGGGGATGGTAGGGTACACCTCAACGGCTTTGGGGTGCTGTGTCTGCCTTGTGCCCCACCGTCGTGGGGAACCCACGCCCCTAATTTCATGCCCCGGGTCTCAGTTCCAAAGCCCTCAGTTCCAGGACGCGGGCTGTAGCCCAGATCAGTGGCGCGGGAATGGCGCCTTTTGAATCCCGCTCCCCTGCCTGGGCGCCTTGTTCCTGCTCACTCAGGGAGGGCCTCCCCCGTCTCCCCGCAAGCCTAGGTCGCAGGCTCGGGGACCTGGGCAGCTGCGATCCGATCCGGATCCTCGCCGCTTTCCGCGCAAGCTTACCGGGCGGCCGGGGCTGTGTGCTGGTGCTGGTCTCCTCCTGGGGGGCGGGGCTCTCTTTAATGGCGCCTGGAGCTCACCTCCGCGGCGGATCCTGCAGGGTTCGCCTCAGCTCCCGTTCACGGGGTGTGGTGGCTGAAATAGTTCCTTTCCACTCACAGTCCCGCTTGCTGCGTCCTTTGTTCTTGTTGGCCGTTTTGGTTTGTTGTTTTCCTCCTCTCTGCGGTCGGAGAGTGCCGCCTCTGTGGGCGGGGGAGGGGAGCAGGGTTCTGCGCTTCCCTCCCTTCTCGTCCTCTTTTATGGCCACTTTCTTCTTTGTGCAGTTTGCTGGAGTCGTCCGTTTATCTTCCGTGTCCCAGTTCTCACTGGGACCTGCCGCTTTTCCTCCCTATTAACTTTTTTTAATGGGAGATCTTACTCGCAGTGTCTCCTCGCCGCCATGTTGCTCCGCCCCTCTCCCATTCCCAGTGTCTTAATGGCTTTGGTCTGGAGTGGAGGTGGTGTCCCCAAAACTTGTATGGTGTTTGCTCAGGACATCCTTTCCCCCTAAAACCCACTCAGGAATCCCTAATGCTATGGCACCCCCTTTCTTACTACACAAACCAACCTTCCCTTCATAATCCTGGTCTCCCACCTCTAGCCATGGGACAGGACTCTCCCAAGGAGATGGGGATGCGCTTTTTACTAACTAGTTGCTGAACGTGGGAAGGTTCAACCCCTGAAACATGTGCTTTGTCTGGGAGATGTTAGAGATGTCCGGCCTCTGCTGACACCCAGGCCCAGTGAATTTCAGCCCACAGTTTAACAAGATCTCTAGGTGACTTGTCCTCATATTAAAGTGCTAGAACCACAGAAGTAAGAAACACATCTTCATGGTCAGTTACTTTAGGCTTTTATTCAAAAGTCCCCCTGGACACTTGTGTGTGTGTGTGTGTTTGTGTGTGTGTGTAGCAGGGTGAGTTTGGGGGGGTAAAAAGGGAGGGGGAGGAGAGAGTGATGAACATTGGCGCAGAATGTCCAGAGTTTGCTTTGATGTCTATCTGCACATTTGAGGGATCTCATGCTGATCCTCATCCTGAGGTTAACAAACTTAAGGACCGATTTCCTATAAATGTTTGTGTTAGAAAAGAAAGGAGGCCAAGAGTATCTGACAGAAGTGGGCTTTATTGAAAGTCCTGAGTTGACAACTCTCTGCAGGCCAAGAATTGGGCTGCAGAATGGGAGTGCAGGTCTTCTTGGGGTTAGGCTACTGTGGAGTTTTTTAGTGCATGAGGGCAGAGGTAGGCGTGGTCCCTTCTGCCTGGAGGGGCTGTGCTAGGATTTAGTGCCAGGAGCAGGGATCTCTCCTGCTAGGAGGGTCTGCTGGAGTATTTACTGCTGTCAGCTTATCTCTAGTTTAGCTTATCTCTGGTGCCTGGGGCCGCTGGGCACTGGGTCAGTGATGGGCCTAACTATGGGCCTATGTGTGCTCTGATCAGTTTGATTTGCAGAAACTTCAGTTTCACTTTTACTTTGGTTCCTGAAGTCAACAAAAGAGACTCCTCCCCCTAAGAGATCCTGCCTCGGGAGGGGTTAAGTTGCAGGAACACAGACTGCTTCAGCATACCTCAGGTCCACAGATCTCAACCCAGCAGAGCCATCCTTTCATCTTGAAAATGGCGGCTGTGTTCTAGGAGGTATTCAAAATTCGTCCATACTTTTGTCTTCCAGTCCCTGCTTAACAGCGCTCCTGCAAACAGAATGGCAAAGTCTTTGCATTCTATGCTGGAAATGGCGAACCAAGATGCTACCTTCAGAAATGACAGAGACCCAGGAGGATCAGGTAAGGTATGAGTCATAAAATTTACAACAACAACAACAAAAAGAGAGAGAGAGAGAGAGAGAGAGAGAGAGAGAGAGAAGGGGAAGGTTTCTTTCTGATGGGACTCCTTAAGGAAGCCTCATTTCAGGAGTCTTAGGGAAGCTGCATTTCAGCACCTCATTGTCATTCTCCTTAGCAGGAGATTTGTCCTGAGGGAATATTGGTGCAGGAGAGATTTGGGATGTCATTTTTATACCAATTATTATATTGTTGTTTATGATATTGCTGTGTACGTACTTACACATTTCTGGGGCAGGATTTATAAACAGTAAATGGATTACAAGAGGATAAAGGGGAAATGCTTTGTGTTTATATTGTTAATCCTCCTGTTTTCCCCACATTCCTGGCAATTTGTACCTTAGCAAGTCACATTATGATGTTAAATAACAGGTCATTTATATCCCAGAAGGTTGGCAAACTTGAACTCCAGCGACACACACACACACACACACACACACCAACAGAAGGTGTATGCAACAACTGTATTTTTGGTGTATACATCCTTTGTAATTTATAAACAGATGTAGGGGTGTGGGGGTGGGAGACTGTGGGAGACTGCTCTCAACAGCAAATTCTTAAGCATTTTTAGTTTATAGAAAATTTGATGAGAAAAGAGGAAGAACATAAAGTGTGTTTGTACCTCAGTCTAGCAGTTAGGATACATTTTACTGAAACTTTATCTTTTGCTTTTTCATATTAAAAAAAAATATATATACACACATATGCATGTATATATATATTTTTTCTTCTTTCTGTTATAGGACAGGGAGAGGGGCAGCCCAAACCCTGCTCCTTCCTTCCTCAGTCTCTTCTGCAGCTTTTCCTCTCCCTGCTCAGCTCCACCCTCCCTTGGGTGGGGCAAGGAACCTGGAACTTCCCCCTTTCCTGGGGACCACCCTGTTACATTTCTTTTTCCCCTTCCCCTGAATTTGATTGTTTTACTTGGTCAAACAAGACTCATATTTAATTAAAAAGGAATTTTAATATTTGCAATTATGTTGTTAAGTCCAGAGTTTACAAAACTGAACTATTTGACCAATCAGAATAGGTACACATTGCAAAAGCTGTTTTGAAATCCCAAGAGTGTTTTGTAAAGTAGCTCAACTCTTTGGACTCTCACTGTAAAATTTAAATCAGGCTAGTAATATGGTCCATTTCTTTGTTCTTCTGGGAGATAATTCCTAATACTGATTTTTCCAACTAGAAAATTGAAGATGATTATATTCAGAGCGTGTTGTGCTTTAATGTGAGAGAAACAGAAACATGGAGGGGTGCTAGCAGGGACACAGAATTAGAAAGGGGAAGAGAAAGAGGAAATAGAGCTTGATGCAATGGAGGATGTGAAATATAGGAAAATACAAAAGCAAAGAAGGGGGGCTTTTGGTAGATGAATAAGAGGGGCATATTTATTGGGGAGACATAAGGGAAGATGCTCATGTCACCCTTCTAGCATTCCAAAAGTCATGAGTTCAGGGTTTTTAAGACAGCTCTGCTGTAGTGTAGAACCAGAGAGAACAAAGGTTGAGCCAAATCCAGACATCATCGTCTCCTCCTAATCTAGTGCAACCCTACTTTTCTGATTCCCTGACTACAACTGAAGCTAAGTCTCCCTGTTACTGTGAAGATAGTCATGGAGATGAAGTGAGGAAAATTTGTAATGTTTGAAAGAGAGTCCACAGGAGCTTGTTTTCTGTGACAGATTTGTCTGATTTTATTTTTGTGTTGAGGTAATGCTGACTTACAATACTGTGTATGATTTAGAAATACAGGTTCACAGGTCTTTTCAAAAACAGAGCTTAGGCTTCATTTGCATCATCAGGGAACTGCTGGTGTTAGGGGGAAATGATGTCCTGAGTTAATCCCATATAGGCTTTGTGGACCCCACCCCCACTCCAGACTAAAGCCATCAAGACATTGGGAAAGACAAATCCCATCACCACCAAAGGGAGGGTGGCTGGGACCTGAGGGTGGAGTTGGGCAGCCAGGTTGGATATAAAAACCAAACACATGGGCCTTGGGCTCTCTCTCTGGCTCGCGATCGCTCGCCTCCTGGCTTCACCGCTCCAGGCTGGCGGCCAACTCTGAGAGCGCCATTTTGGGATTCCTGATCGGCTGATCGGGTAGGACTCATTTAAAACTTTGTCTCCCACTTTTCTCCCAGAGCTGTACATTTCCTCATTTCCCCTTCCCTTGTAAATAAACCTTTTATTAACCTTTCACGTGTGCCTGCAGTAGAGCATGGATAAGTCCTTTTAAGCGCGCGGGTGAGGACCCACAGTCAGGCACCCTGTTTTGTATCAGGGCTGCTCTACAACATGATGAACTGACATCTCTTCTAGAAACACTTTTATTTCTTTCCACTCTCTTTTCCTTTTATTTCTTTTTCTTGCCCATGGCTATTAGTGGGATATTCAGCAAACTGTTTAATTGGATTGGGGGACCACATCCCTGCCTGGTTTCTGATCTGTGGAGGAAAGAGTTTGCTCTTCACTACCAGCTGTGCCTTTTCTGCTGATGGCTTTTATCAGGTGTAGGAAAGTCTTTCTACACTTGATCTTAGCCAAAAGGCCGAGAAGCGATGTAGGAAAGTCTTTCTGTTCCTAGTTTTTAGGAATTGTTATGGATGAATGTTAAATTTTCACAGGCTTTTTCTGCTATTACTGAGATGATCATGTACTTTCTTTAATTCTGTTAATATGATGAATGCCACTGATTTATTTTCGAAAGCTTCACTTAGTACTTCTAACCAGATCTCTTCATTCTGGAGGTACATCTGGATTAATTGTATGTTTCTTTTTTAACCCTCATTTCTATGCATTTTGTTTCTCGCTTTCTCTTAAATAATTCTTCCAACCAGTGGAAGAAGTTTGTAGGGGGAAATAATTCAGTTCCTCTTATCTCTGCCCTCTGGAGACTATGGACAACATTTATGAAGCAGGACAATTTTTTTTTTTTTATTTTTTAAATAATTTTTTTATTTTTTTTTAAAAGACTTTTAAAAAAGTTTATTTATATAAGCACTAGGGTATAGGCCAGAGGCGCGGGAGGGTGAGAGAATTCACCAGAGACAGAGCGGGGAACAGAGCAGGCAGAAGGACTGAAATACGCTACTGAGGGGAGCAGTGGGCGAGACAGGAGAGGTCTGAAGCAGGACCATTTGTGAAAGGAGTTGGCAATAAGAAAATTGAGGCACAGACCTTAGAGAATGCTTCTCTGGTAAATTTAAGTTTTCTTTGTAAGGCCTTCATGAGATTATAATTATGACATTTGTATTCTATAGGTGAAAGATGTTGTCAAAGTAAGCAGCTAACCTCTGCCATCAGTGTCATCTGTGTTGTACTTCTAACTGCAGTGATTGTACTTTCTGTTCTTTTGGCAGGTAAGTTGCTTGTTCCCCAAACCTTATTATGTTATGTAGTGGCAGGATGGCCATAGTGCAGGTTATCTATGATCTGGCAGACAGGATAAAGGAGAAGTCCTGGGGCCCTTGGTGGCTTTCTCAGGCGTTTATTGAGCTTTACATGTAGTGTGGCAAACAGGTACACGGCAGGCCTGCATGCGGGGGAGAGGGGGAGCAAGAGCCTTCAGGCCTCCAAGCCCCCAGCAAGTCTTCACTCTGGGCTTCTCTCTCTCACTTCTAGCTTTCTTTCTCCTCCTTTCTCTCCTGCCACTCTCTTGCTTCTCTCTGTGACTATCTCAATACTCCTCCCATGGCCCACAGAAGTAAATAAGACAGCTTGCAACAATTTAACTGCTGCAGGTACCCCATCAGGCAGGGCAATCCTAATGGTGGGAGGGCAGAAAAACCTGAAAAACCATTTACCCTACAGGGTATTACAAGACAGGGTAGAATCAGCACAACCGTTCAGGGCAATCTTGCGGAAATCTAGGTAAGAGATGATGATAGCTTAGACCTGAGGTTGACAATGGAGGTGGACCAGGGCGGTCAGATTCTGGATATTTTGAAAGGTGAGACAACAGTATTCCATATTAGATTTGATATGAAGTTTTAAGAGGAGAAAAAGTTAAAGACAACTCTAAGGATTTTCTCCTGAGCCAATGGGAAGAATGTAGATGCCAGCCCTGATGAAAGAAAGGCTGTGAGTTAAGGTGTTTCATCTATGAAGCTATTTCCTGACATGTCCCATTCAGGTTTGCATTTTATTATTTCACTCAGGTCAAATCTCTGAGTTTCTGACATGTACTTATGCAGAATGACAGTGCACAGAAGTATAGGAGTACTGCGTGCTTAACAAAAATCCCAATGTATATAGAGGCAATAGGTGCTTAGCATTTCTTGAAACACTTATTCAGGAAGAAATGATTTATCAATATTACTAAGTCACTGATACGTGTATTCTGATTTCATTAGTGATCTTCCAAAGCTTTTTATTCCTGCAACTCTAGAATATGACCTAAACATTTTAGAAAACTAAATATCCATTGACCAAGTTTTGTGTTATCATCTAACATCTTTTGTCAGAGGTTTAAATAGTTGCAAAAGATGTAAATATCCAACACATTGTAGATACTGACATTTAAAAATTAACCTGTTATATTGGAGTCGAAGTTCTGTTGTGATCTGCCACCCACTATTATCCATTTAAAAACATACATGAGCAAATCCATGCTTAATCTTGGAAAATTTTACTTTGTTTTCTTCAAACAATTGTTTATATATTATATTTCTACTATAGCGTTTTATCACAGTATATTATGTAAGTAATTGCTTACCTTTAAATATAAAGGGGAAATAAAAGTTTTCTGTGGTATTCAATATTTCAAACGAAGTATCCTTTTACTTACTACACCTTCCAAGGAGCAATGTGTGGTTTTTTTAATGATGTGAGAGGAGGAGAAGGTGAAGTTATGAAACAAAAATGTCCATTCTTTCTGGACTACACTGTGGCTGGTTTCAGAATGTGTAGGGAGGGCCAAGATATTTTTATTCATATTCAACAGAAATACATGTAAAACAGAAAACTACAGGAAGTCCTACATTGTATTTTTGGTGCCAAAATTATTTTTTAAATTTTGTTATGTTTTGTCTACTGGGACATTTTGTATCCCCCAAGAAATGCAGCACAGTAACATCTATAACAGGTAAGAAGTGTCCAGAGGTTGAAGGGCTAATATTAAGGAAGATGTAGAAAAACAGAATCTGCAAGATGCAGGCAGCATGTACTGGGGTTTACCTTTTGGAGAAATTAGGTTGGAATCATTTATAAAATGCATTACTGTAGAATTTGATTAGCTTGAAACAATTAGTGCCCACATACCCCTCAGGAAGTAAGGAGCACAGGATCCCACTTGGAGACTACTGGACTGTTTACTGTTGTTCTTAGGGTAAGGCACTTACTAATGAGTTGGGAAAGTGACAATCGAAACCCCTACTTCAGAAGTGACCTGAGGATGTGAAGTGGGACAGTAAATAAAAAGGATGAGAACAGTTACTAATTAACAATTTATTGTTACAATCTAACTTTTAGCAAGAAAGGAAATGCCAGCCTTGGAGCAGCCTGTGTATACAGCCTGCCCAGAAGGATGGATTGGATTTGGAAGCAAGTGTTTTTATTTTTCGGACAACATAGGAAATTGGACCTTCAGCCAGCTCTTCTGTGCTTCAGAAAAAGCCAACCTTGTGCAGATTGAAACGCTGAAGGAAATGGTGAGGATTGTTTTTGGAGCATGTTCTTTGCTAGATACCTAGTTCCTGGGAGGGGGAGGCTGCATGGGGTGAAGGCTGAAGGAGAAGGACGGATCCTATTCCAGGGCCTCCCTGGTGGCGCAGAGGTTAAGCGCTGGGTTGCGAAGCTGCCCGCAGCCTCTGCAGCGCTGGTTTGATCCCCGGCTGCTCCCCGGCCACCGGAGGAGGGTCCCACATGGCGCGCAGACCTCTCCTGCCGCCCATGCTCCCCTCAGCAGTGTACTTGAGTCCTGCTGCCTGCTCTGCTCCCCGCTCTGGCTCTGGTGAATTCTCTCACCCTCCCGCACTTCTGACTGTACCCAGTGCTTGGATAAATAAATAAATAAATAAATAAATAAATAAATAAATAAATCTTTAAAAAAAAATCCTATTCCAGGTGAACTTGAGAGTATTGTGTGTGCCTAGCTTGGTGGTACTCTCTGCTTGGTACCCTGTGAGATATTTTAGAACCATTCTTTCATGGACTCCTCATCATTAACCTACAAGATTAGATGTATTGTTGCCATTGTACAGAGAAGTATGGTTATCATAGAATTTATCATCCAAATAGGGTATTATGGGGACTGAGGGTGATATTCATACTTTCCTAGAACAATTGTCATTACCTGCATCTATCCCAGCCCAGCAGGGGTGGATGGTGACTATAAAGTATTTTGGATCAGAGACAGAGAATGAGTTGGGGGGCTGAGAACTAGGGACTAGTCTAACTCCAAAGTCTTAACTTCGCCATGATGCCATGCTGCCATTTAAAAAGAGAAGGCTGTAGGGAGGAGAGACCAAAGAGTAATAGGAGAGAAACATGATTTTCACTTTGTATGATTTTTTTATAATAGAATTTCCTGGAAAGATACAAAGGCCTTTTTGACCACTGGATAGGCCTTAGTAGAGAGTCGCCAAATCACAGCTGGAAGTGGGCAGGCAACGCTGGATACAATATCACGTACGTTTGGGGACTTGACTTTCTGCTGTGCTTATGTGTGGCTATGTATGAGAATTGTGTTTATGAGAGAGCAAACTTAAGATCATGGAAAACTCATTGTACTAGGAGGGTAAGAGATGCACATCATTTTTTTTGTCCTTCCATCTATTAGCTGTGGCTTTAAAAAACTTAATTTATTTTGATTTTCATTGAAATCTTTAATATGATGATGACTTTGAACATGGTTCTTATACTTTGAGGCAATGATTTAAATGTTTCTCTGCTGGAATCTTTAGAATGTAGAAAGGATAAATGAGGCACAGCAGGAATTCTAAATTACTAGATAGCCACAAAGAATAGTTGCCATCTATCACAAAAGGAAAGTCATCAGAGAAATGATGGGAATGTTTCCTAAAGTTTTATCAGTGTCAAGAACTAGGGAACAGTTCCACAAATTGTGACCATTTTAGTGGAGCAGATAAAACATAGGAGCCAAATCACTTCCATCAATCACAGCTATGCCATCTTAAGAACTGACTAGTAAAACTAGAAAGCTGACCCTAGATCTCAGGCCTGCAGCAGGGGAGGGGGAAAATGGGGGTCAAAACAGGGAGGGAAGGACACAAGGGAGTGTGGTGATGGTGCTCAGGTGCTGTGGTGGCGGGAGAAGTACAGGGACTACGCCTGAGGGGAGAAATCAAAGTGTACAAAAATGTGTACAAAAATGTGTACAATTAGTGTACAAAAATGAACAACAATGTAAAAAAATAAACAGCAACAAAAAATTGATGTACGTAAATATTTTTATTTTCACACTTTTATGAAACAGTTTTGGAAAATATTATTCACTAAAAGCTATTGATGGAAACAGTTCATTTGCTGCAACAGCAAGTCCTAGTTAAATACCTTATCAGCAACATACCTGGACTTGGTACAGATGCATGATAGATGTGATAGAAAGTCACGTACCTTGACAATGTAAAGTGAACTAAATACAGAAATGGTGCTTTTCAATACACCTAGAGTAGGTGTTGTAAGTGGAGGAATGAATGTAGATGTTCAACATATGGATATTTAATGATGTTTTGGGTTTTAGGTTTGACATCAGCGGAGATGGGGAGTGTGCCTACCTGAGTCACAATGGAGTCAGAAGTGACAGGATCTATACAGATAAGAAATGGATTTGTAGTAAGCCAAATAATTACATTGACAAGTGCCAAACTAGTTTAAATTCTTCATAGAGAATTTCCCAACCATTTATGAGAAACTGCATTGTATTTTGTTACTTGTGTTGTATTTTCATTTCTTAGTCTATCAAAACTATTGCCTGTAGGCATTCATAATATGCACTGACAGGCATAATTTGCTATATGCAGTTGCTGAGTCATAGCTTATTCTACCAAAAATACTACCACTATGCATCAGACTATGTGTAGGCAACCAATATGCAAACTACCATAAGGTGGTATAATACAGGGATTGGTAGAACATGAATCTAACTTAAGTAGGTATTTTGGTATGAATTGATACTGATATTTTGAAACCAGAATATAATTAATATCTATGAATTCTACCTCTTATGGTCAGATGTAAAACCTTCCCTATATAAACAGTCTGACATGGAGAACCATAAAAATGACCATGCTAACTGAAGCCATGCAAAATCATTTTAATATTTAATGAGAAAAATTATAGTTGACCTGTGACCTTTGAATAAATTCCAAATTCTGTCACAAATATATAGTGAAATTTAAAAAGACTAAAAATATTTTTTACTGTGTTTTAAAACACCAGAAACATACTTACCTGGCAGGGGAGATACCATGATCACGAACATGGTTTTCCCAGGGTGAGGCTTATCCATTGCACTCTGGATGTGCTAACGCTGCGATTTCCCCAAATGTGGGAGACTCGACTGCATGATTTGTGGTAGTGGGGGACTGTGTTCACACTCTCCCCTGAAAAAAAGAAACAAAAAAAGAAAACAGCAGAAACAGTTTAATTGTGTGTTTATGTTTTAAATTACAATATGCTAAATAACTATGATACCTTTAAAGGATATTCTTTAAAGGATATTCTTTATCCTTTATTAGATTTAAAATTCTTCTTTTATCCCAGATTACGTGATGGATAGTTACTTGAGCACTTTTAGCATTCAAAATTCAATCAGCACTGTGAACATACTATTGACAAACAAAAGGTCTTAAATTTCTATAGGTTCAGCTACACTGTACTGATGAGTCCCAAAAAGGACGAAATAGCACTTTACAATGTGATTTTTCTCTTCTGTATTTTCATTTCTCCCTTTTTATTGGTATATTACTCCATCTTCTTGTAATTATTTGAAATTTTATTATATGTGGTTTTTTTTAACAGATTTATTATCTATATTTTATACACATTTTATTATATTGTATGTATTTTATTGTATTAACCAATATATTGTATGTTTTTAAAATGTCAGATTTAAATCTTTTTCTTGGTGAGTAGTAAGTGAACTTTTTTTAATACTCATAATACCCTTTGCCTTACAATCCATTTTATCTTGGACTTTTTTTTTTTTTTAAGATTTATTTATTTATGCATACAAGAACTGGGGTATGGGCCAGGGATGTGGGGGGTGAGAGGATTCACCAGAGACAGAATGGGGAGCAGAACAGGCAGACTGATTGAAATATACTGCTAAGGGGAGCCGTGGGCAAGTCAGGAGAGGTCTGCTGCACCATGTGCGTATCCCCCTGGCTGGTGCTATAGAGGCTGTGGATAGCTTCACAGTGCTGTGCTTAACCCCTTGTGCCATCAGGGAAGCCCTCATTTGGACTTTCTATGTTCACTTTGTTCACTTCAAGTTCACTCCTGTTTCCTGGGAGACCAGCACAGTGTCTCAAAGACTATGTTCAAAACTAGCCTGAGGACGTGCCTCCAACACTGTGAGATTCTGCTGTTTGCTTAGTTTCTGCTCACTTTCTCACAAAAGAAGCTGCAATACACAGAAATACAGATAAAAACAAGATTTATTCTCTGTGTGACTTACCTCACAAAAAAAAATTTAAGTCAACTGTGACACTTATGACCTAGTGTTCTTTCATGAACAGCTTCCAAATCATATAACTAAAACATGGATTGGGCCTCCCTGGTGGCGGAGCGGTTGAGCACTGGGTTGCGAAGCTGCCCGCAGCCTCTGCAGTGCCAGTTCGATCCCCGGCTGCTCCCTGGCCACCAGAGGAGGGTCCCACATGGCGCGCAGACATCCCCTGCCGGCCCGCTGCTCCCCTCAGCAGTGTACTTCGGTCCTTCTGCCTGCTCTGCTCCCCGCTCTGGCTCTGGTGAATTCTCTCACCCTCCTGCGCTTCTGACTGTACCCAGTGCTTATATAAATAAATAAATAAATCTTAAAAAACATAAAAAATAAAACATGGATTCTACTTCTT
Organism: Talpa europaea; assembly: GCF_964194135.1. NCBI lineage: Eukaryota > Metazoa > Chordata > Mammalia > Eulipotyphla > Talpidae > Talpa > Talpa europaea. Next base: position 67,911,988 of record NC_140083.1, on the reverse strand, counting down.
ACCAGGTATGTTCTTGATAATGTAAACTAAAACCAACAGTTAAAAGTGTTCCCGTCTTCCTGATCTCAACTAAGGTGCACATGAAATTTCTTTTCTTCTAAAAGTCCACTGTACATGAATCTTTTCATATATGAAGTTTTCATGCAATATCAGACTTACTCATCTCAGCTAATTCTGAAACACTTGAAAAATTTTAACTTAAATTAAAACTACAAAACATAATCTTTAAAAACAATGTTACTGTCCTACAATATAAACCTGGTGTAACGTGAATAATCAAATAGCATATCTCATACTCACATTCTAGGATTTAAAAATGAGCCATTTGTCAACTTCCATTTCTTCTCTGATAATGTAAAGTTTAAACCAATCCCAAAATTAAGTCCTTTATCAAGTATCTGGTGTTGTATGAGTTTCTGTTAATAGAACAGAAGAAATGACTGAATATTGAATGTTTTTGTATTCATGGCTTGCACTCCCCTTTAATACAGTTCAAGTATCACTTCCTCTGTGAATCCTCTCCCTGCCTCAACTTTAGAGGTAATTATTCCTTTGTGACCTTTCTTTATATTTAGATTTGCATTGTATTCATCCAGTCACATTCTATTTTTTGCTTGTCTGTTTAGTTTTAAACGGTGAGTCTTTTAAAGTCAAAGTCAGTACTTCCATTATCCTGGAATCTCTAAGCTAAGCTCCAAGATCTTGCTGTGGCAAAAGAAAGTGCTAAGTTCTACTCAGTATTTTATGTAATTATTTGCCAATTCTTCCTTATCTTGATTAAGCAGCAAACTGAATTTTTTGGTGAAATAATCACCTAGATTGTGATTCCAATTTTGGGAAAAACTATAAATAAAAATGAAGCATTTATCTCTGAGCAGAATCCAATTTGTTGTGCATTTCAATAGACTTGGCCTTTTTACAATAAGAAAAATAAAAAATAAATGTGTTGTATTTCTAACCTGTCTCCACCCCACCCCAACTCATCACACACGCACAAGTTATCATGAATGCATTGAAGTCTTTGCTTATCTTTGTAAGTAAAACTCATGATTTTGTTATAATCTCGGGGGATTGAGACTACTTTCTATTCTGGTATCATGAATAAGGAATTAGTAAGCAGTCACTAGGGGCATGAATTGAATTGAGGTGTATTAGAACAGGAAAACTTAAAACTTTCAGAGTAACTTAAGTAGCCACATCTTCCATTCTAAGACACAGAACAACTTGTTCAAGTTCACGTAATCCAATGGTGGTAGAGTCAAAACATTTCAGAGTTTCCTTAAATGTGCCACAAGTCCATACATGGATAGTATATGCAAATGACCCAAAAGTATTTACTTTAGACAGCATGCATAAAGCAAAGCATATAATAATTATTTTCCTAGATTGTAAGCAAACATAATGAAGGAAAAAGTCTTAAGAAACATTTTAATTGCCAAGTTACATATATTCTAATTAAAGTGACCTATGGGATAACAATTTCCAGAGTATTTTTCAGATAGCCTAAAATTTCTGTTGTGTTGTAATATGTACAATAAAAATCACATTCTGGTACATTCAACAATAGACTATCAAAACATACTACTTTGGAACATAATATCTTAATCATAATATAATAATATCTTAATGATTAATACAATAAATATTGAACATTCACTTTATGTTTGAGTGTGATTTACATCAGTCTAATACATTCATTAAAATAAAAATATCCCACTTACATGCATATTTTTCTTTCCCCTCAGAACCTGGCTACTGGTTATTGAATATTTGAGCATCAGTTTCTCATGTGGCATTTACACTGCTTAGGATCATCACAGACTCTGAGGAGAGACTCCTAAAGTACCATCTGGTCACCACTGACTAGTCATAGGACCCTATGTGAGCTGTTCGGTTTTTCATGCCTCGGTTTTGTCAAATCTAGTATTAAAGTGATGATAGTATGTTAATATATGGGCTGTTATGAGCCTTAGCTGAGGTAGGTATGGTATCTATCAAATACCAATAGTTACTCTTAGAAATTTAAAACCCAAGGTCACAAGTAGTTTCATCTCTGTTCACTTGAACATCCACAGTAGTTTTTTTCTATTAATGATGACGTCGATTGTGAGAATATCACTAGTAAATAAGCAGTAAGAAGGTTAAAATAATGAAATGAATGATGATATTAAAATATCCCTTCAGGAAACTAAATAATCTCAACAAGCTTGAATAGAAATAGAAATAAAAGCAATAGAGGTGTAGTAACATAGTGTTTAGTTAGAGGACAACATGTATAAGCAAGTAAGAAAACTTCTAAACAAATGAATTTGCGTGGATGCTGAGTTGCCTGTTTTCTTCTAGGTACGTAAATATAAAGGTGTTAAATACTTAAAGTACTTACACATGTCTTTGAAACTTTTCCTCTTCGGATTGAGTATAATTATATTTATCCCACAATTATTGCATTCTGGAATTTTTTGATACTTAAGAAACTGTAAATCAGTAGAAACTTAAATTTTCTTTGTTGTCATCCTTTTCTTATAATTGTAATCTTCTTTTAATTTCTTGTAAACTTCTTTTAAGTTCACACATGTGAAACCCCAATGGAGACTTAGTAGAAAATTCAGAAGAATATATAAAAAGCTGCAATTGCAAAGTGGATACAGGCAGAGCATTATTAAAAGCATTGTTTTGTTATTGTTTTATTTCACTGGTCTTTTACTATGTCTGGGTGGTCAAATTATGTTAAGATACTCTAATATTTAGAATAGCAGTTGAATAAATGTTCTGAACCAAATGGAATTGAATCAGTTACCTGAAACACTCGACCTAATCACAACCAAGGCTAGAGGAACAAGCCCAGCACAACCAACTTTCAGAGCAAGTCGATGCCATGGTGAACCTTGATGGACAACTGAGAAGGCAAGAAAATACATACATTTAATTCCCTTGGGTTTATCTGGTACAAAAAGCACAGGAAGTTTTGATCCCATCTGGACAACCAAGGCAGAAAAGAACACTTATCAGCCTACTTAATATAAAGTCTCACAAGATTAATTCTCAATCAGATATACCTGGATGCTAACTCCCTGATAAAACTGAAATATGTATGTTGTCTTATGTACCAAAGATTGTTTAAAGAATTTTCAAGTGAGATAGATGTAAGATAGTTTGAAAATGGCCAAATGCTATACAAAAATGAAGCATTAGTCCTACTATAGAGAGTGAAATAATTTTTCTCAAAAAGGAATGACCTTCACTCATTGAATATATATTTTGAGAGGTTCTATTATGTGATACACACAGTTTTAGTCATTGGTATATATAACAACTCTGTTTGTGGACATGGATTTCTCTGCTTTTTGTTGTGCAGAAAATCACCTCCAATTAAGACTATATTGCAATCAAGGAAGAATATTTTGTCAGTTCACTAATTATTTTAGTGAGTACATCATTTCATGAACTCCTGCCTATATTGTATAGTCTAAGCAGATCTCAGATATCTTTGCTTTTCTCTAACATATCAAGAACAATTAACTGTATGTCTCAGGTACATCAGTTGTTGTGGTTAATTAGCTGATTAGTGAAAAGGGATGATAAATTAACCATAATTTTATTAATGTATTTTGTTTTTGCACATCTCTAAAACATGGGTTTGATAGGGAAAAATAACAAAAGAAGAATTTATTAATAAATTTTGGGATATCATATAATATTATAATATTATAACATTGTAGGGTAAGGAAAAAGTGTCAGGCTTTTCTGCCCTCCTGCCATTAGGATAGATGAGGGAACCTTGTGGTCCTGAATGCATGCCTGATGGCAAGCACCTGAAGTGGGTACACCTGGGCTAAAAGACTGAGTTTTTAAGGAGGGCATCATGGGGATGCCAGCAGAACCCAAGAACAAACGGAAGCCAAGAGAAGAAGAAGAGAAGGAGAGAGAATGCCAGAGAGAGCCCAGATAGAGTGAGGATTTGCTGGGGGCTGAGAGGACTTCCAGCCTCCTGGCCCCCCAGCACCCCTGTCTGCCATATGCCTGGTAAATCTTAATAAAAGCCTGCAAAAGCCACCGAGGACTCTGACTACCCAGTCTTCTGGATCTTAGAAAACCTGCTCTGTGTCCTGTCCTGCCTCTACAATTGGTGTAGTTGGCAGGATGATCATGCAGATGGGTACTGGAGCCCTCCAAAGACCTGGAGGGACTAAGGAGTAACAGACTGTTTGCCTGTGATGACGCTGGAGGCATCATGGCAGCACAGGAGGTAGACAAGGTCTGGGAGCTACAGGAGGAGAACTTGCATGAAGGAGATGGCCCAAGAGGACCATCCAAAGACCCCTGAGGCAGCAGAATCATCGGGGAAAGAAAGGACTACGATTCAAAGCTCACCAATCCTGATGGCAGGGAGAGGCCTAATGGACTTGGACGGATGGACTTGGACTGACAATCCCACCAGAAGGTGAATGAACTTTGGCAAGTTATGTTTTGGGGACACTGGGGGAGGATGCTGTTGTTTGTACACCCCAGGAGATGGGAATCTGGAGGTGGCCAGTAGGCCTTGATGGCCAAAAGCAGCTTGTGAATGCCCAGCAGCTAGGCAGAGGAGAAAAGCCAACTGAGAAGGCAAAAGCTGGTACTGATGCTGAGTTTTGGTAGCCCTGAATAGCTGTTAAGCACTAAGTAAGCTGAAGACCAGTGAGTCTCTTAAAATCACCTGTGAGTGATGCCCTGCTCGTTCTGAGTGAGGGTGAGGAGCTGAGGAACCCGTCCTTGGGGGACGGGTGGGGAACGTGGCTTGGGGTGGAGCCCAAGCCGAAGAAGTGACCCAGGAGAGGCCGCATGTAGAGTTTGGATCCCGACCCATGTGCTTGTGCAGTGGGTTGGCCTGAGTGCAGTGTTCTGCATGTCGCATTGGTGGCTATGAAGGCTGACTGTTGGAGCGACAGCAGACAGAAACCCTGAGGGTTGGGCGATTACCCCCAAAGAGTAGAGAATCCCCAATCCCAGAGTGAGTGCATCCTGGGGGTGGATGTGATGTGTGACTTGTAGCCGAGACTACAGCCAGAGAAGGCCAGGAAGCCTGACGGCTCCTGGTGTGTTACAGTGGATGCTGTGAGTGATTCCCCTTCCTCGTATGAGCAGTGCTTTCGGCAGCAGATTTGATGGCTTATCTGCTGGTGCCAATAATTGTCTTTTGCCACTAGGTTGGTGCCCTGCCTGGAATTATTTGTGTTCTGTTGCATTTTATGTATTTTGTTGTTCTACTGTGATGTATATTACTTGTTTTGTGAGCCATGGCTGCAATGTTCTATTGCCAAGAAAAACGTATATAACTTGATAGATTGTATGGCAGAAAACCCTGAGGCGGTGGATTGTAGGGTAAGAAAAAAGTATCAGGCTTTTCTGCCCTCCCACCATTAAGATAGATGAGGGAACCCTGTGGTCCTGAATGCATGCCTAATGGCGGGCACCTGAAGTGGGTACACCTGGGTTAAGAGACTGAGTTTTTAAGGGTGGCGTCACGGGGATGCCAGTAGAACCCAAGAAAAATGGAAGCCGAGAGAAGAAGAAGAGAAGGAGAGAGAACTGGGAGGACTGCCAGCCTCCCCGCCCCCCAGCCCCCCTGCCTGCCATATGCCTGGTAAATCTCAGTAAAAGACCTGCAAAAACCACTGAGGACTCTGACTCCTCCTTTACCCCGTCTGCTGGATCTTAGAAAACCTGCTTAGTGTCCAGTCCTGCCCCTACAAACATTGATTAGAATGCAGAGTTAGAATAAGTGTTTTGACATTTTCTCATTGATTCATTTTGTGTAAGATAACATTATGTAACATTTTATAGCAATGTAATATAATGTTGTAGTACAGTGTTACTTAAATAAAAAAATAATTCTTGGGAAACAGTGGGCTATAAATCCAAACATTAAATTAGCTGTAAATTTATTGTGGTAATGCACATCAAATTATCTTTACATAACTCTTAACATTTTATTTAATGAAAAAAAGGTTTTTTTCCCATTTGTTTTGTAGCATGCTAGATATATGTAGGGTAGGTAAAGGGTATCAGGCTTTTCTGCCCTCCCGCCATGGCAGGTACCTGAAGTGGGTACACTTGGGCTGAGAGACTTTTTTTTTTTTTTTTTTTTTTATACAAGCACTGGGTACAGTCAGAAGCACGGGAGGGTGAGAGAATTCACCAGAGCCAGAGCGGGGAGCAGAACAGGCAGAGTGATGAAGTACACTGCTGAGGGGAGCAGCGGGCGGCAGGAGGGATCTGTGCGCCATGTGGGACCCTCGCTGGCAGCTAGGGATCAAACCGGTCCTGCAGAGGCTGCAGGCAGCTTCGCAACCCAGTGCTCAACCGCTGTGCCACCGGGGAGGCCTGAGAGACTGGACTTTTAAGGGTGGTGTCACAGGGATGCCAGCAGCAGCAGAAGCCAAAAGCAGAAGTCGAGAAAGAAGCTGAAAGAGAAGCCAAGAAAGAAGCAGCAGAAGCTGAGAGAGAGAGAGAGAGAGAAAACCACTGAGGACTCTGACTCCTCCTTTACCCGGTCTGCTGGATCATAGAAAACCTGCACAGTGTCCATCCTGTCTCTACAATATATCACAATTACAAATATTTTCTAAGTCGAATTATTAGAATCTAGGGTCTTCACAACTAAAAGTTTTCTAATTTATCTACAATTTTGATTTATTGATAATATCTATGCCTTTTTATATTTTTCTATTATTTCTCAATTTAAGTAATTACCTGCTTTGAGTTACGCATTAAAACTTGAATCAGATATGCTAAAATATTGTCTTTTACACTCAATAAATGTTCCAAAGTGACTTTCAAGTCCATCCCTACTTTGTTGTTCTACATGCTCCTAACAATTGAATTGTGTACCTCACTTTGTAGACAACTGCTATAGCCTCTTCTATTCATGTGCTGACAATTATATAGTAGTTCATTCTGTGAGTGTCTTTGGAAAGATGGAATTAGGGTAACTAAACATGATAAAAGATATGGGAGGAAACAGATTAGATTCAAGGTAGTGACATGGACTATCAATGGAGGTGGCAGGTATGTGTTGATCCCAGAGGAGATTCCAAGGCTCTGGGCATCCATCTGAATATGAGAAAACAAACTTGAGATATTGACAGACTATTAATGAGCGCCAGCGTGATGCAGGTGGCTATACTCAGCCAATGAGCCTAAGACAAACCCTAGGTTCTCACTCCTTTCAGTTGCAGACAATCATTTTACCTTTTTGTCTCTTTTCTGCCTTATCCTACTTCTCTTGACACATTGCAAAATGGATAGAGCCCTATGTGGTCACTGTTTGAAGTCAGGCAGAGGTTAAGATCAGAGGCTTTTATGTCTCCAGACATGCATCTGAGCATGTTCCTTTGGGCAAAATATTCAACCTTCATAAACTATAAAAATCTCACCTCTAAAATGTAGAACAATATCTGCTTCATAAGGGTTTGAAAAGCACTATAGGTAGCAATTCTGCATTGCTAAACATAGGGTCTGGTACAGAGTAATGTTCAATAAATATTGTTACTTTTCCCTTAAAGTATTTTTTTAAAACTATAGGAAGAAGGCATTTTGGAGTGACTTTTTAAAGAATTATTCATTCTTGCTAAAGTTTAAGGAAATGTGTGGAGTGCCTTGCACCTTGAGGTATGATTTTATGAATCACTTTTCTGCTGCTCTACGAGGTTGGAATGAATGGATTTACAGAAGCAAATGGGAAGGAGAAGTAAAACTAATTATGTGGGTTACCCATTGACTGCATGTACACAGTCTGTGAAATCATCTCACTCCATTATTCTATACCTTTTGATGGTTTTCTACCAAGACCTGTCCACAAACGTCCCTGTCCCTCTCAGATATGTGCAGCGGGGCCCAGTTTCCAGGAGGTTCTTTCCAAGAGAAGATGTTTGTCCTGCATTCTTCTAGGTCTTGACTTAAATGTCATACCATCATGGAGCCCTTCTATGATGATCTGTGCTCTCCCCAAACCTAAATTCCAGTTCCCTTTGTTATTTTGGTCAATTGCATTCATTATCAATTGATCTTTTTATAAATGCTTAGCTATTTGCTTGTTTACATGTCTCCATACAATAAAGGAAAGGTTTTTCCTCTGTTTTACTTGTGACTGTAGACTCGGCCTGTAGCACATGCCAGGCACATAGTAAGTGCTGACTTTTGAATAAATTCTAAAGGTGCATTGCCAACACCTTATCTAGGAGACTGAACCTAGCCCACAACTAAATATGTCATATCTCTCCAGTTGTACTGACAGCCCATGATACAATCAGTACTCTACATGTTACCGCAACCTGAACCTCAGTCAGAGACTCAACAGTGTTTTCCTGATGCTGTGATACTGGAGCAGTATCTATAATCACATATTTTGTTCTAAATTTATTCTACTCCCATCCCCCTGAGATTTACTTTGGGATTATATTTTTTAGGACAATGAATACATCAGACCAGGTAAATTATCTAGACTCCATTTATTTGGGATCATAGATAGTAGGTTCTGAGGAAAAACATCTCACTGACTTTCTCTATATTCATTTTCTGACAGACTTATTAAAACTCCACTCAACTGCCCCTCCATTGTTACTACATCTGAATAAGGAATAATAAAATCTTGTTCATTCTATAAAAAAATAACTGAGCCTTGACCAAACCCTACTGCTGTTATCAGAATTTCTATTTCCCTAATTCCCATATGAAGAGCATATCAAAACATATTCGAGGGCCCCTCTGGTAGTGCAAGGGCTTAAGACGCAGCCTATGAAGCTATTAGCAGCCACTGAAGTACGAGTTCGATTCCCTGCCAGGGAGGTGAACCACATTGCCCAGCAGACCTCTCCTGTCTCACCATTGCTCCTCTTAGCAGTGTATTTCAGGCAATCTGCCTGTTCTGTTTCCTACTCTGGTGAATCCTGTCACTCCCACCCCTCTGGCCTGTACCCCAGTTCTTGTATGCATAAATAAATAATCTTAAAAAAAATTTAAAAACCCATATTTAATTATCCTGACTTTTCCCCCCCAACATAAACATTGATTAAGGTTTCAAGTCTAGGGGCCTCCCTGGTGGCTCAAGGGTTTAAGCACCACACTATAAAGCAATCCACAGCCTCTGCAGCACTGATCCCTGGCCAGTGAGGGAGCTACCCACATGGCGCAGCAGACCTCGCTTGACTCGCCCACTGCTCCCCTCAGCAGTGTATTTCAGTCACTCTGCCTATTCTGTTCCCCACTCTGTCTCTGGTGAATCCTCTCACCCCCTACATCTCTGGCCTGTACCTGAACTCTTGCATGCATAAATAAATAAATCTTTTTTTTTTTTTTTAAAAAAGTTTCAAGTCTATATGCAACCATACAAGAGGGGTAAATCCAAATGGTTAGCATAATAGGTTTAATAAATGTTGCAATATTATCGATGTTAGTAAATTTGGCTATGCTTTAGATGACCCTGATAGTCATGCTCATTTTCATCTAGTTTCTGGGCTTTTTTTCATCAATCTCCAGGACATAGTGTCTGTCACCTTTTACTTGGGGTTAGAGGTCTCCATTTCTTTCTGCAGAATGCTGCCTCCTTTGACAGGAGAAATGTGTGGATTTCAGCAGACTTTCAAATACGTTTGCTAGTGATACCCTCCATCATCCCATAGCTCATTCCTTTTTAGTTGTGATACTGTTCAAGGATGAAGTTTCAGATTTAGAACTCATCAGATTGTAATTACATTCAAATCTTTGATGTTGAATATGGTTTTCTTCCAGAAAACTTTCCTCTTCTCTTCTGAGAGTGAAAGATGTCCATCAGTAAGGCTACACTTTGTATTCTGAAAGGCATGGTGTGGATGCAAATACACTGGACTTGATGTTAGTATTAGTATTTTGTAGAGTATTTGAATGAGGCGGGGTACTACTGCATAAAGGTAGCGATGTGTACCTAAAAATACTCCTTTGTTCATACATGTAAAATACTTCTTCAGGGTATTTTAACCAAGGTTCAGTAATAGATATGATTTTCATTTTTTACCATAGGTAATTTAATAAAAATAAACCTGTCCGATGTGCTTTTCTTCACAATGGGGATTACCTACAGACAGGCTACACTTAACATTAATCTGGGACTGCTACTCATCTTCAAAATAATTTAATACCACATACTTATCAAGAAAAACTAACCATGGAATATAAACAAATGGGAAAAAGGAAAGACAAAGTTACTTAATCTGAGGAACAGATGGGGGCAATAAACTTTCAAGGCCTGAATTCTTAGATACATTTGATTCAGCATACATCACCTGTCCATCCATGGCAAACAAGAGACAGTAGCATTAAACTTGCATAGAGGACAATCTCCAAGTCCCCTGATGCAAGATCAGCAAAAGGAAGTGCCAGTCAGAAATGTTTTATCTCCTTTGCACCCCCACCCACCCACGCCTCTAGCTGTGGTTTTTCTCCATGAATTAGTGACACTGTCCATTTACTTTTAGTCCACTGTATTTGAATATTCAATAACAGATTTACTTAACTAACTGCTCTGTTGTCTGACAAATTGTGGGAAGGCTTGTTTGTTGTTGTACCCCTGACCTTCAGTTTTTTGAACACCTCACTCAGGGCCATGAGCACAATGAGGGAAATGAGGCGTTCACATAACGTATAACTTAAAGGGACCATAAAAAACAAACAAACAAACAAAAACCCAACCTGGTCATCGTGATAATACGTAACATAATGTTGTAAAATACTAAACATCCAGACAAAATAATCCTCTGTATGATGCCTTCCCCAAGCTCTAAATTCTCCCTGAAATATTTGTGCTCCAAAGAAAGCTACAAAATGCAGAAAATGGAGCTGTAGATGTGGAAAAGATCCTAGACATCTGACAGTAGAATAGAGGCCACCAGAAGGCAGGGGCATGGGAACAGGTGTGGTAGAGGCCAATGGCACTTTGGTGGGGGGCATGGTGTGATAGCACACATTGTGGAGGTATAGAGGTGTGAACTTATAAGCCTAAAATACATACAGTGTGCAAATTGTTACCTCATAGACATAATTTAAAAATTAGCAAAATAGTACTTTTAGTGCACTGAAGTTTAATATCAAATTATGAAGCATGACTGAGAATACTACGTACTCACCATTGTCATTAAAAGCAATTTATTCAAGGTGAGGGTGCCTCCTTCAAACAGAAGTCTGCAAAGCTTCAAATTGCAAAATTTATAAACATCTGGAAATATAAGCTGATAACAGTTTTTATCCACATGGATATTCATGGATGGCTCATTTCATTTTGCTTGTTGTAGTTTGTTTGATATGGCAATTATCTGCTGTCATGAAGACCCATGTTATGCACTCACCATTGTATATATATAAAATAAAATGCTCACAGAAATTCAAACCTGGCAATTTTTCTAATTTGTTAATAAATTAATTTGATCATTCAATCACATAGATGACACTTTCACAAGAAAAGTGTACCAGAATTCAGATATAGAAAAAAAAAAAGAATTCAGACATAGGTTGTCACTATTATCTCTACCTAGTGAGATTTTACACATACACACATATGTATCATATTAAATCTAGAGATTTTAGGGGATAAATGATTATACGCAATTCTGAGATTTAGCATGTAGCAATAGTACTAATAAACTATTAATAAGGCAATACTACTGAGTAGTTCAAGGAATGATAGATGTTTACATGACTTATTATGACATTGAACTTTGCTGGCTCAGTAGTAGAAGTTGGGTTAGACAGGAAAATAAATAGGAACAAAATTACTTTATAATATGAAGCACAATTGAGACCAAAAATTGTTTCCAACATGTAGATATGAGAATTATTCTGTGTAAAAAGGTAAAAATAAAAGAGCCAACAAGTGGTATTCTTGAGAGAAGAAAAGCCACACTTGGTCTAACAGAGTAAAGAAAATAGCAGACTAGGAAACTCCAAGCCCTATTTTTTCCACAGAGACACGGAATTAACAACACTCTAAGGACTGTATTACCTCTATAAGAGTCCCCGAGAAGGTTAACAAGCTATAGCACTTAGGTCATTGTAAAACAAAGAAGGAATTCCAATAAAGGAGTAAAAATAATTCCAGCATTTGGTAACTGGTTGATGACTCTCTGTTACAGAGCATGGTGAGGAGGCATTAGGAGGAACCTCTTCTTCCTGTTCCTCTCTGTTGCCCTCCATAGATGAGTGAGGATGGGGGAGTAAAGTAAAAGAGGCAGTGGGCATAGAACACTGGAAGAAGACCTGAAATGAAATGATATAAATTCCTTTGCTAAGAAAAGGAAGGAGAGCTGATTCTGAATAAGTTAACCCATGAACAGGAAATTACTTTTCCTCATATTCTAGAACTTTCTGGCACACCAGATCTTGGAGCTTATTGCTCTTTTATTATCTTCTTATTACTTCAAAGTAATTACTTCCCTCTTTGTCATGCCCGCTGTTATAAAACCATTTGTAACTTTTTTCCCTCTTCAAAATTAAAATCCATTCACTAGGGAACATGTCTTTCCAAACTAATTGAATCTATTGATTAAAAGTCTCTTGTCCACACAAAAAAGGAAAACTACAGGCCAATCTCCCTAATGAACACTGATGCAAAAATCCTCAATAAAATTTTAGCTATCAGAATCCAACAATGTATCCATAAGATAATTCACCACGACCAAGTTGGATTCATTCCAGGGGCACAAGGATGGTTTAACATCCGAAAATCAATCAACGTTATCCAACACATCAACAAAAAGAAATATAAAAACCATATGATAATATCAATAGATGCTGAGAAAGCTTTCGACAAAGTGCAACACCCATTCATGATAAAAGCCCTTGAAGTTCTTGGGATACAAGGAACATACCTCAACATCATAAAGGCCATCTATGACAAGCCAACAGCCAGTATCATTCTCAATGGTGAAAAGCTGAAAGCAATTCCATTAAGATCTGGAACAAGACAAGGATGTCCACTCTCACCATTGCTTTTCAATATAATACTGGAAGTCCTAGCCAGGGCAATAAGACAAGAGAAAGACATCCAAGGAATCCAAATAGGAAAAGAAGAAGTCAAACTATCACTATTTGCAGACGATATGATATTATACATAGAGAACCCCAAAAACTCCACAGAAAAGCTAATTCAACTCATCAATCAGTTCAGTAAAGTGGCAGGATACAAAATCAACACGCAAAAGTCAGTAGCCTTCCTATACACAAACAATAAATCTGAAGAAGAAGAAATCAAAAAGACCATCCCTTTTGTTATTGAAACAAAAAAAATCAAATATTTGGGAATAAATCTAACAAAAGAGGTAAAGGACCTATACAAAGAAAACTATAAAACACTGTTAAAAGAAATAGAAGAAGACACAAAGAAATGGAGAGACATCCCCTGCTCATGGATTGGAAGAATAAACATTATTAAAATGGCCATCCTTCCAAAAGCAATATACAGATTCAGTGCTATTCCAATCAAAATTTCAATGTTATTCTTCAAAGAAATAGAACAATTATTGATGAAATTCATATGGAATCACAAAAAACCCCGAATAGCCAAAGCTCTCCTGAAAAAAAAAGAAGGGAATGGAGGCATCAGACTCCCAGACTTCAAACTATACTACAAAGCCATAATCATCAAAACTGCATGGTATTGGAACAAGAACAGACATACAGACCAATGGAATCGAATAGAAAATCCAGAAATAAACCCACAGATTTATGGTCAACTAATCTTTGACAAAGGAGCAAAGACTATGCATTGGAGCAAAGAAAGTTTGTTCAATAAATGGTGCTGGGAAAACTGGGTCGCTACATGCAAAAGAATGAAGCTTGACCACCACCTCACACCATACACAAAAATCAACTCAAAATGGATTAAAGAACTAGACATAAGACCTGAAACCATAAAATATATAGAAGGAAATATAGGCGAAACACTACGTGATTTGCACATCAAAGACATCTTTACAGACACATCACCCAAAGCAGTGATAGTGAAGGCAAAGATAAACAGCTGGGACTATATCAAATTAAAGAGCTTTTGCACAGCAAAAGAGACAATAACAAAAACAAAGAGAAACCCCACCAACTGGGAGAACATTTTTGCACCCAACACTAATGATAAAGGACTGATCACAAAAATCTGCAAAGAGCTGATGAGACTCAACAACAACAAAGAAAATAATCCAGTCAAAAAATGGGCAGAAGAGCTTAAAAGAAACTTCTCTGAAGAGGAAATGCAAATGGCCAACAGGCATATGAAAAAATGTTCAACATCACTTGTCATCAGGGAAATGCAAATCAAAACTACCATGAGATACCATCTTACACCAGTGAGAATGGCACATATTAAAAAAACTAGCAACAACAAATGTTGGCGAGGGTGTGGAGAAAAAGGAACTCTTCTGCACTGTTGGTGGGAGTGCAAACTGGTCCAACCACTGTGGAAAGCTGTGTGGAGATTTCTGGACCTACTAAACATAGAGCTTCCATATGACCCAGCAATTCCACTCCTAGGTATTTACCCAAAGGACACAGAAACATCAATTCCAAAGAACACCTGCACCCCTATGTTTATAGCAGCACTGTTTACAATAGCTAAGCTTTGGAAACAACCCAAATGCCCAAAAATAGATGACTGGATCAAGAAGATGTGGTACATATATACCATGGAATATTACTCAGCATTCAAAAAAGATAAACACATGCAATTTGCTGCAACATGGATGGCGCTGGAAGGGATCATGCTCAGCGAAATAAGCCAAAAAGAAAAAGAAAAATACCGGATGGTCTCACTCATAGCAGGAATCTAGAAAACTTAAATAATGGACCAGGAAAATGAATAACTATAAGAAAGTGAAAATCAAAATCAACAAAAAACTATGAACCAGAGACACTTTTAGGGGGGCGGGGGCGGGAGGGGAGGGATTGGGGTCAGAATGGGGGGCTGCAATTGTATGGGGAATATAACAATAAAATTTATAAAAAAAAAAAAATTTAAAAAAAAAATTATTAAAAAAATACGTTTAGGTTTTTAACAGTAAAAATAGAAGTCATTTAAATTAAAAAAAATATAAGTAAAGGGAGGAGAAAGTGTCAAGAAATATGACTGAACAATATTAAATGTTACACTTCATCTAAATTAGAACTATAAACGCCTCCCTTGGATACTGGGAGAGGGGGGAAATAATTTCTGGTGGAGTGATGGAGGGAAGACAGTAGCAATCAGTGTTCTGCAATTTAAATCTGTATTGTGCTCACTTCAGCATCAGTAAAACTACAACTAAACCAAGAAATCAAGCTTGTACAAAAATGAACAATGGTGGGGGAAAAAAAGAACTAAACAGATTACCAGGGACTGCAAGGATGATAGTCAAATTCATTAAGCATTCCATATTTGTCCACAAAGTACTTTGCTCCTTCGTATTGATCTGCAGTATTTTTGTGTCAAATCACGTTACAATTTTGTTTTCCACTCACCAGTTGTTCAATTTTGGGTTGCCTGAAATCTTCTACTATCATATTTTAATAAAGCTACTATAAACATTTATGCAAAAAAAAAAAAGAAAAGAAAAAGTAAAAGTCTCTTGTCCATGCCCTACCTTTCTAATTTTTGTGGCTATTTTAGGATTGTTGAATCCTTTCCAAAACCACCTCTGTGGCAATCTAGTCCAAGCATCCCAATTAACAGAAGAAATCTGTGTGAACTATAATACGACTAGAAATAATTTGAAAAGATCCTCTGTAAATTAAGTAAAATAATTAGCACCAGTTCCGGTCTCTTCCCCTTTGTGTACTACCGCTCTGTGTGCTGTGGCTGTGCATCACCCCCATCCCACCAGGAGTCCATTTCTCTCACTCCTTGAGCCTGGACTGCTCATTTGACTTGATGTGTCCAAATGAGGGAGAGTGAGTGCTCAGCTGTAAACCTGCACTCCTGTACCTCTGGACTTCTGCTCAGCTGCCTGTGAATAACCTCTGATAACCTGATGAATAAGAAAAAGCATGTGGCCCTCTCTGCCAATCAGACAGGAAACTAATGGGTCTCCACAAACTGAATCACCCAGTGCAGGTGGTCATTAGCTGATTAGTCAGCTGCTCCTAGAAGCACTCAGAAGCCCAGACAATACCAGCTGAACTAGGACTAGATGAGAGGAAACTTCCTGCTGTCTTGTGCAAAACTAAATATCATGAACAAAACTAAAAACTGCTTTTTTAAGTTACTGAGTTATGTAACAAAATACAAAACTCACTCAAATAGTGAGCACAGATGTTCCTGTTTTATAATTCTATTTTGGCATTATATAATTTCATTAATTCAATTTGAGTAATTGGCCACTGACTTTTTCATTCTGATTTTATGGACTAGATATTTTGGAGGTAATTTTGGTTTGTTTTAGCAATTTCTCTAGGTTATTTTTGTCTGTCTCTGGTTGATATACTGCAATGAATACAACTATAAGCAAGAATATGGATAAGCCAGAAGTAGTTCCATTACATGCTGCACTAGGACTAAGGTGCATGAAAATGTTGAAATGAAACAGTCAATAGCCGTAAAGACCTGCAAATATTTTAGCATAACAAAACCAGAGATAACCAAACAGATAATATATTTAATGCAAAGTATGTGTCCAAGATTAAAATATAGCAATGACTGCCCTTTGAAACAACGATGCATATCTCCAGAGAACACAGACTTTATTTGAATCTTACAATATAATTCAAGGTTTTCACCAGACAAAGAAAACCTGGCATTCAATCAGAAAAACAGCAAGAACAAAGCCATTCTCAACCCAGACTGTGTCTCTTCAAGTATTGTTTTGTTAACCACCTGCAATTTCCTACAGAGCTAAACTCTGTCCTAGTTATGTAAAGGTCTTTTTGCATCAACCTCCAGTCAACACCCACAGTGAGTGCCCACCTGAGCTAGACATATGTCTAGGGTCTTGAGAACTATCAGTGAAGAAACAGGCAAGGATATTTTAACTAAGGTGCTTCTATTCCAGATCCAGCCCTTGGTTTCAGAATCACTTCACCTAAGAGGTAAGCATCAATTTAAATCATCCTGTATTCACTTTAGCACTAAATAATAAATTGAAATACTGCAGTTACAATTGGATATTGCTTTTCATGTTTCCAACCTGACATTATTACTAGTGAACAGAAATATGGGAAGAAAAACTTGGAGAAGGGGATCTCCCTGGTGGCGCAGTGGTTGAGCGCTGGGCTGCGAAGCTCTGCAGCGCCAGTTCAATCCCTGGCCGCCTGGCGAGGGTCCCACATGGCGCGCAGACCTCTCCTGCCGCCCGCTGCTCCCCTCAGCAGTGTACTTCATCACTCTGCCTGTTCTGCTCTCCTCTCTGGCTCTGGTGAATTCTCTCACCCTCCTGTGCTTCTGACTGTACCCAGTGCTTGTATAAATAAATAAATAAATATTAAAAAAAAATTAAAAAATAAAAACTTGGAGAAGGAAACAAACTACCTGGAGGGTAATTTCAGTCTACATTTTGGGGTGATTCTCATTGAATGTCTTTACTGAGACTTGTTTGCCATGTCGCACTTGACTTGTTACTAAAGTCTAACCCTGGAGATGTCCTACAAAGCACAAAGGATAAGTCTAAGGCTCACTCAGCTGGGTGGTGTTTTGATGATAATTTTGAAATGGCCCTCATAGACTGTGTCTTGAGGTAGACAGTGTAAGTGGCTTCATTTAACAGGGAGACTGGATTTCATTCAAGGTTTTTGATTGGGTCACCTATTAATGTCGAAAAACCAGTTTAGGTTGCTTTCATTATTATATTTTAAAAAACAAAAAACAAAGATCCTTTTTGCAAAACTGTTTTTATCACTCAGCCACCCTGGTGAGGTTCTTGCATCAGCAGCCACATAGGTGAGCAGAGGGCTGGCCGGTACCATCTCTCTCCAACTGCATTAGAGACCTCAAGTGACCATCTCGGAAAACCACTCAATATACACTAAATTTGATGATAAAATTACTTACATCCTTGTTTAGGAAATAGTTATTGACCATCAACGATAAACCAGAACCATGCATTAGGTAGCAATATTAGGAATGTCCTTGTTCTCATGGATCTGAGTCCCCTGAAGAGGACCTAAGAATAGTAGTAGTAGAAATAATAACCTCCCAATAGTAATGATAGTAATAGTAACAAAAAAATAATCAAATTAATAGCTCTCCAACTGTATATATTATGAACGAACACAACAAGGTGTTGTAAAGGAGCAACATGCATAACCCTCTGTTGCAGAAATAAATTCTAGCCTTTAACCCAGGCAGAGGAATAACACACAGTACTTCAGGAATGGTGAGGTCAGGAGAAGCTTTATTTTCATGCATGAGGTCCCAGACCTGGGTAGCCCTGTAAGGTCTAAGCACCCTTTTAAAGACCAAGGGTTCCTTTTATACACAACTGTGTCCATATCTATTACATTGATAACATCATTTTTCAGCAGGCACAACCATTTGTGGCAAAGTCCTCAGACAAGGGGGGCAAGGCAAGGGGGGAAAGATGCAGGCATTCGGGGTTGAACTTGTGGAGAGAGATCAGCTGGTTGGCTGCCTGACCTTGCAGAAAAGAGTGCTGAGGCCCTGGCCATGAATCTTGAAAGGGGAAGGAGCTGTAAGTAAGCAAATTTGTTGATTATGCCTGCGTTGGAATGTTCATTGTACCTGGGCTGGAAGTTCTGCTGGAATCTTTCTTATATTCATTTTCTCAATGATATATTTTCTCATCATTCCCCCCTTTGATACCCTTGTGAGTTATTTTTCTCACAGGGCATCACCTATATACATTTGTTTTTTTTTTTTTTAAGGGAACCGTGATTATTACCCAGCGGCCGTTATGAGTTGAGAGTCACCAGAACTCCAGGAAGGAGGAATCTTGCTTGGTTGGCTGCTCCAGGGCCTCTTCCCATACCTCCTTGGGCAATGGTGAGCAGGTCCACTACTCTTTGAGGTCCTGGAACACTATAGCTGCCAAGGAGTCAAGTTGGCATTAGAGGGCTAGGGCTGATCCGATGAGGAGTCAGCCCCCAGACCTTTATGATGGATTTGAGGCTCTTACCTCAGCCGCTCTGGATGTAGTCAGCAGGCCCCTACAAGTGGGATGGTCAGGGAGACTCTCTTAATCCAGTGAGGGGATTTTAACATTGAAAGCATATCTCTTTTAGTTAAAACAGACAAGTTAGGCATCAAATTTACAACAAAGCACGATTGTATATGTGCAGTAACACATTGATACACTCCCTGAGCACAGGCCAGGTAAGTGCCATCTATGTGGCACAGATCTTAGAAGTGTGAGTCAAAGGGTTTGTAGCATTTCCCACAGAGACACAGGATCTAGGATAAGATAGGATAAATGTTTTAGCAAACATTTGAAAACAAATATGTCCACACACAATATGTCCCAATATCAGGTAACCTAAGGCCAGAAGGCAGGTTCCAGTGGTCAGGGGCCACCGTGGCTAGGCTGACTGCAAAGACAGTCACTACAGGAACAGTAAAAATAACAAACAAGAGGCTACACATGTAGAAGGTCCTCAAACTTCTGCCGTGCATAGACTGACCAGCTTCCCAAGTGCGGCCGGAGCAGGGCTTGATGTCTGAGGCCGCCTTGGTGGGCTGATTCATTTGTAGCCTCAAGCGAAGGGGATTCTCCGGATCAGGGGCTGCTGTCCATCCACTGGCTGAAGTGTCCTTTTTCTGTTTTGTAGGCCAGTTTCACTTCAGAGTGATGCATCCAAGGGGATGGAATCTGAGACTTTTACAAAGGAAAAGAAAAGGGGAGGTGGGCAAGGGTCTGCAAAGGGCAGGAGGTAGGGTTTGGCAGAGACAAGTTTTCTAGAGATAAACAAAACAAAACAAAACAAAACAAAACAAAACAAAACATTAAAGATCAATATTTTTAAAAATCATTAAATATTGTACAAATCCCTCTCAGTGTAATTTTCCTGTGTATTAAGTCTCAATCTTCTGTTGATAATTTTTATAAATGCAATTTTTTAAGCTTACTAGGTCTTCTCAGTTCCAAAACATAACTATATTGTCCGACCCTTTGTGAGTTTTCTGTAGACAAAGCTCAGCAAATAACCTTTAGAAATAAAAAAAAAACTTGAAAATAACCGTACCTAAAACTATGCTTTAGGGCAAAAGACAAGGATGTTTGCTCAATTTTGTGACATGCAGACACACACATATATATTTCAGAATAATCAGAATCATCCAATAATATTATACCGGAACATACTAGGTTTTAAAAATCTCACATATTTTAAAACACTTTAACCAATTTTATATATGCTGAAAGGTATAACTTGTCTCCTCAATGACATGTTTTTTTTCTATGAAGCTTTAACATTTCTAGATTGGTCCAATGTGTTTTAGCATTTTCCTACAAGGAAAAATAATTTATTAAGAGTCCTGAGACACATCAAATCATTTTACTGATCAAAAACTTAACAATTTTTGAAATTTGACTTCAAGAAAATTTGTCACAGGCTTAATAAAGATATACAGATTTTCATAAAACAACACTAAATTACCCAGAGTGATAAATAGAGATTTTTTAAAAGTAGATATATTTTGGGCCTCCCCAGTGGCCCAGAGGTTGAGTGCTGGGTTGCGAGGCTGCCCGCAGCTTCTGCAGCGCCGCTTGGATCCCTGGCCACCGGCTGAGGGTCCCACATGGCGCGCAGACCTCTCCTGCCACCCGCTGCTCCCCTCAACAGTGTACGTCATCAGTTTGCCTGTTCTGCTCTCCGCTCTGACTCTGGTGAATTCTCTCACCCTCTCGCGCTTCTGACTGTACCCAGTGCTTGTATAAATAAATAAAAAAATCTTAAAAAAAAATAAAGTAGATATGTTTTTACAGTACTCAATAATGCTGACAGGACTATATTTTTCAGTTAACCAAGTCTGAAGGTAAAAGAGAATCAAGATTATAGATAGCCTAAACAGTTTTTAATTTGTCATCAAGAACCAGTAAAAGCAGTTTAAGAATACTTTCATAATCAATTTCCAATGCTGGTTGTAACCACTAAGGTATATAGTCCCATAGTTTGAAAAAATTTAAAATTTCTATATGCTAATAGGCTCCAGTTAGAGATTTTTTTTTTTTAATTTTGTGTGTGTGTGTGTGTAGAAGAGCTGGGGCACAGCCCAGATGTGTGAGATGTGAGAGGATTCAACAGAGACAGAATGGGGAGCAGAACAGGCAAATCTACTGAAATAAGCTGCTGAGGGGAGCCACAGGTGGGACAGGAGAGGTCTACTGCTACATGTGGGTCACCTCCCTGTCTGGGAATCAAACACAGGTGGTAGTGGTGATAGCAAACTTTTACCCAGGCAGGGGAAGAACAAGTGGCACTTCAGGAATGGTCAGGTCAGGAGAAGCTTTATTACTCATGCATGAGTTCCCAGACCTGGGTAGTCCTGTAAGGTCTGAGCACCAGTCTAGGGACAAAGGGTTTCTTTTATACATAACCATCTTACATTGATAACATCGGTTAGTAAGCACAAAAGTTTGTGACAATAAACAGGCATTCAAGGATGCCCTGGGAGATCAATTGGCCTGGCAGCTGTCTGGTCTTGTTAAAATGTAACATCCTTTATGTAATCTCATCTAGATAGGCTTTAGAGAGCCAAAACTTGTTGTTTACATTTACTTTGCACTATTTACTGCACCAGACCTATGACTTTTTTAGCAGGAAACAGGAAAGATTTCATTTTATTAGCGGTTCCCTATTATCATAATCTTTTCAGAGTGTAGCAGGCATCTCCATAAAAGGAGACATTTCTGTGTTTCCTGTCCCCGTGAAGGACGTTTTGAGCAGCTGGGTGGAGCTGCAGAGCATGGAAGGCAGGAGACAGAGGAGGGGGACACATGGAGAAGAATAGCCCCCTTGCTTCTTGACTTTGAACTTGCACCAGGGGCTTGGGAGGTCTGGAGGAGACAACTGGGTGAAAGACACATGAGGAGGCTGACACTGGCAGCCGTTATTTCATTTGTGCTTTGATGTTGCTCCTTGTGTCCCAAAGACTTGCCTGGTGCCCTTCACCCTCCAGAAGGTGCCTTAGACTTTCAGGCCTCAGCATCTCCACCTTGAGCCATGCGGTTTGCTGGGCATTTACCTTTGAGGGGATGGGTAACAATGGGTATTTTATTGAGGAACTGTATCCTTTCTCTTCCTTCTTTTTGCACAATTGTTCTATTAAAGATCTTTCACACGAGGGCCTCCCTGGTGGCGTAAGCGGTTAAGTCTCAGCACTATGAAGCGATCCACAGCCTCTGCAGCACAAATTCGATCCCCAGCCGGCCAGGGAGCAACCCACATGGTGCAGCAGAACTCTCCTGTCTCTCCCACTGCTCCCCTCAGCAGGGTATTTCATTCAATCTGCCTGTTCTGCTCCCCACTCTGTCTCTGGTGAATCCTCTCACCCCCCACATGCATCTCTGGCCTGTACCCCAGCTCTTGTATGTATAAATAAATCTTTAAAAAATAAAATATATATATAAAAAAGATCTTTCACAGTAAGAGTATGCCTTGTTTTTATGTGGCACATGGCAGAATCTCTTTAAAGTATACAGGTATTATTGCAGAGTTTCTCCCTAGACACAGACCCAAGTCTGAATCAGGTCAACAAAAGCCTTTATTAGCTTACCAGCGACTGTCCCTCTCGTAGGGTGCAGCCCCAAGCAGGGGTGATGAGGGTTTTAGTCAAAAACTGCACCTGGGAGTTTGCAGTTGCCACAGCAAGCGGGAATACAGAAGCCAAACTGTGCTGTTACAAGCAGCAGAACGTTTCACCATATCCCATGTTTCACCACATCCCATGTTTCACGTATAAAGGGTACATACATCTTATTTTTGATGGGAACCCAGCCTTTATTGTTTTGGCCTGGAATTTTCCCACAGCCCTAACTTGTCCACCTGAGATAGCTCAAGCTTAGACCTTGTGTGGTCTGCTACATTTCACATTGCCCCCATTTCACATTATGGGGGTGCCCCCAGGTGGCCCGCCAATAAGATGGCTACTGCCCTTCGTTGTGTGATGCTCAGGGTTTTTTCATCTATAGTTTCTTTTCTTTTTTCCTTTTTAGTTGATTCAGACAGTAGCATAAATCCCAGTCCCTGTTAATCCATTTTGACAGGGGATACAAATCTGGAGTTGATATTTCTAAGTTCGGAAACACTTAACATCTTCACTTATTTTGTTTACAGTCTAATTAACTTTATATCCTATTCCTTGTTGTATTCTGGAGGGTGATTCTCTCAAGACCAGATCCTTGTCTTTTGTATATGGTTGAGGTTCAGGAAATATTAATGGTCTGTTGTGTTTCTACAACCCATTTATTATTTTTCCTGTGTCTGTGAAAGGATTTTAACTCTAAGGTGGGAAGTGCAGATGTGAAATGAAGGATCTCATGCCTGCATCCTGAGGTTAACAAAACATAAAGTCTGGTTTCCTATAATGTTTGATTTTTAAAAAGTTTAGTTTCATTTTTACTTTGGCTGCTCACTTAAACATAGCAGGCTCCTCCCCCAACACAACAGATACCGCCTCCATTTTCCATTGCTTTAACACATCCTGCTTCAGCTCACCTGAGGTCCACACATCTCATCTCACAAAGCCATCCTCTCATCTTAAAAAAGCCGGCAGTTCTCTAGGAGGCATTCAAAGTTCATCCATACTTTTGTCTTCCAGTCCCTGCTTAACAGCGCTCCTGCAATCAGAGTGGCAAAGTGTGCATTCTCTGTTGGAAATGGTAAACCATGACTCCAGCGCTGCTTCCAGCGACGACATGGATGTAAGCCCTCAAAGACTCCGTAAGTATGATCCATAAAATTTGCAACCAAAAAACAACAAAAAGAGGGAAGTGGAAGATTTCTTTCTGATGGGACTCCTTTGGGAAGCCTCATTTCAGCACTTCATTGTCATTCTCCATAGCAGGAGATTTGTCCTGAGGGAATATTGGTGCATGAGAGAATTGGGATGTCATTTTTATACCAATTATTATATTGCTCTATATATACTTACATATTTCTGGGGCAGGATTTATAAATAGTAAATGGATTACAAGAGGATAATGGGGAAATGTTCTTTGTGTTTATATTGTTAATCCTCCTGTTTCCACATTCCTGAATATATATATATTCACACACACGCACACCAACAAAAGTTGTCTGCAACAACTTGGATTTTTAGTGTATATATCCTTTGTAATTTATAAACAGATGTAGGGGTGTGGGGTTGTGTGTCTGTGGGAGACTGCTCTCAACAGCAAATTCTTTAGTATTTTTAGTTTATAGGAAATTTGATGAGACAAGTGGAAGAACATAAAGTATGTTTGTACCTCAGTCTAGCAGAAAGTATACCTTTTAGAGAACCTTTATCTTTTGCTTTTTTATATAATATATGTATTATATTCTTCTTTCTTTTTCTCCTTCCCCTGAATGATTGTTTTCCTGAAAAAACAGGGCTCATATTTAACAAAAATAGGTTAATGTCTGCCATTACATGCCTGAACTATTTGACCAGTCAGAATAAGCACACGTTGCAAATGCATGTTTTGTAAATTAGCCCAACTTGTTGGACTCTAACTATAAAAATTAAAATCATGTCAGTAATGTTGTAATCAGGTGGTCCCCAGGAAAAGGGGAGGTTCCACATTCCCTGCCCCACCCAAAGGAGGGTGGAGCTGAGCAGGGAGAAGAAGCTGCAAAGGAGACTGAGGAGGAAGGAAGCAGAAGGCAGAGCAAAAAGGAGACCTGGAGGAGGCATGTGTTGCAGAGAGACACTGTGAAGAAGTTGCACTGGCTTCCTGTTCCTGGACTGGTTGAAACAGATGTGGGTGAGAGACCTGTGGGGAGGTGACAATGGCAACTTTTATCTTGTTTTCAATTTTGCTCTTTTCCTCCCAGACTTGTCTGTTTCTCACCCTTTTCTTTGGGTCCCCGTCAGAAGGTGCTTAGACCTGCTCCTCTCCTTGCTCCTCTCCTTGCCCTGCAACAGTATGGTTCATTTCTTTGTTCTTCTGGGAGATGATTCCTGATGCTGTTTTATCCAACTAGAAATTTGAAGATTATTATATTCAGAGCATGTTGTGCTGTAATGTGAGAGGCACAGAAATGTGGAGGTAAAGTAGCAGGGACACAACATAAGAAAGGAGAAGAGAAAGAGAAATGGCACTTGATATTACAGAGGATGTTAGATAAAGGGAAATGCAGGAGCAAAGAAATGCCAGGGAGAGGGGCACCCTAGTACCCCCAAACAGGCCTGCTCTAAATAGGTTCTGGCATCAACCGCATCAAGACAAAACATAAAAGACTTTAATGGAAATGAACTTTAATATAATTAGTAAACAATACAGAAAAGACAAAGAATATAGTTTCTAAATCAAGCACCCAAAATTACCCGTCCCCTCCTTCCTGGGTAAAAGTCCACCCAAGCAGGATTGGCCCAGAGCAAGTCCCCAAAGCCTGCCACAAGTCTAAAGCATCTTCTAGTGGGGACCCACAGAAAAGGATCAGAAACAACCAGACAAGCCTGGGAGGAGAAGAGCAAAATCAAAATCCAGACAAACACCACCACTGTCACCTCCTCACGGGTCTCTCACCCACATCTGTGTCACCCAGTCCATGACCAAAAGGCAAATGCAGTTTCTTCAAGTGTCTCTCGGCTCCATGTGCCTCCTCCAGGTCTCCTGGCTCTCCATCCTGTTTCCTTCCTTCCTCAGTCTCCTCTGCAGCTTCTTGTCTCCCTGGTCAGCTCCACTGTCCTTTGGGTTGGGCAGGGAACATGGAATCTCCCCTTTTCCTGGGCACCACCCTGTTATAGGGGGGCTTTTAGAAGATGAATAAGAGGGGCACATTTATTGGGGAGACATAAGGGAAGATGTCATGTCACCCTTCTAGCAATCCAAAAGTCATGGGAGTCATGATATTCAGAGGTTTTTTGTTGTTTTTTTTCCAGATTTATTTATGCATACAAGAGCCAGGGTACAAGCCAGAGGTGCGGGAGGGTGAGAGGAGTCACCAGAGACAGAGCAGGGAGCAGAACAGGCAGACCAATGAAGACACTGCTGAGGGGAGCAGTGGGCAAGGCAGGAGACGTCTGCCCTGCCATGTGGGTATCTCCCTAGCCAGCTGGGGATCGAACTTGTGCTGCAGAGGCTGCGGACATCTTCATGGGTTGTGTTTTAACCCCTTGTGCCACCAGGGAGGCCTGGTATTTTATATTTTTCATGCTATTTTAATTGGGATTATTTTCTTTATTTCTTTTTGATATTTTTGGCAGCACTGGGGTGAGGAGGGATCTGATTAGCAGGAATCCACAGGGAAGCACCAAGGACTGCAGAAATCAGCCTGGTGTTGGGGCAGTCTGGCGCTGGGCCCTGTAGTGAAGTCAGGTGCACAATTTCCACTCCTCCCTTGGGGAATGTGTCCTTCCCTGCTGGGTTGCCCACTTTTGGGAGAAAGGTATTGGCTCCTGGGAAAGGAACCCACCAGGAGGTTGGTGTTGCTGGAGCCACCTGGGGCTGCTGGAGTGAGCAGGTGCAGAGGAGATTTGAGCCGGTGCCCCAGGAGCCTGCAGAAAGACCTGCTTTGTCAGCTGCCTGAGCCCTCTGGGGCAGGTGGGCACAGTGTAGTGGGAAAGCCTGGGTTGGTGACTCTTGTGAAGGTGTTCCATATGCAGATACTTGGTCAAACTGATTTTTTTTTTGAGGGAGTGAACTGACATTTCTTCTAGAAGTACTTTTATTTCTTTCCACTCTATTTCTTTTTCTTGCCTTATGGCTACTATTGGGATATTTAGCACAGTGTTTAATTGGATTGAACACTGGTTTCTGATCTCTGAAGGAAAGCATTCGCCCTTTACGACCAGCTGTGCCTTTTCTGTTGATGGCTTTTATCAGGTGTAGCAAAGTCTTTCTGTTCCTAATTCTGGGGAATTGGTATGGATGAATGTGAAATTTTCACAGGCTTTTTCTTACAGATATTGAGATGATCATGTGCTTTCTTTTATTCTGATAATATGATGGATGACACTGATTTATTTTCTAATGTTTCACTTAGTACTTCTAACCAGATCTCTTCATTCTGGAGGTGCATCTTGATTGTATGTTTCCTTTTTATCCTGATTTCTACTCATTTTTTTTTCTTGCTCTCTCTTAAACCCTTCTTTCAACCACTGGAATAATTTCATAGGGGAAGTAATTCAGTTCCTCTTATCTCTGCCCTCTTGAAACCATAGCCATCATTTATGAACCAGGACCTTTTGTGAAAGGAGTTGGCAATAGGGAAATTGAGGCACAACTCACCTTAGAGGATGCTTCTGTGATAAATTTAATTTTTTAGTAAGGCCTTCATGAGATTGAAATTATGACATTTGTGTTCTATAGGTAACAGATTATTCCAAAGACAGCATCGAACAAAAACAAGACCTTATTCTATAATTCATTATGTCCTGTACATTTCTATTGCACATCTAGTTCTAACGGTGATAATGGCAATTTCTGGTCTTTTTGCAGGTAAGTTATTTGTTCCCCAAGCTTTATGATGTTCTCCACACATTTCTATTGCCAATAAATGTTATTGAATGCCATTATGTGCCAGATACTGTTTGAAGTACTTGGGGTATATCAGTGAATAAAACACAAAAATCCCTGCTCCCAGGAAACTTACAATCTACCAGGAAGCTGCAAGTACTGTAGTAAACAAAGGTAGGGATGGAACAGGTTGCCCTACAATAGAGGAGTGGTAAGGTAAACCTCCTTAAGATGATCTTTCAGGAAACTTTTGAAGGAGATGAAGTCACCATGGAGCTATCTGGGCAAAGTGTCCAGGCAGAGAGAACAAATAGAGAAAAATCCCTGAGGAGGAATATATCTGAGTTTGAAGAACAGCAAAGAGGCCTCAGTTGCTAATGCAATGTGAGAACAAGGAAGAACCATCAGGTGGGAACCAGGGACGGTAAGAGCTTGTAAGATACTTCAAGACTTGAGCATTTACTTTGAGTCCAATGGGGAAGATGAGGGAGAGGGAAATCATGCTCAGACTTTCATTGTAGAATACTCATTCTGATAGCTCTGTTGAGAATAAGCTATTAGAAGACAGCGTAGAATCAAGGAGATCTTTCAGGGCAATCATGTAGAAATCTAGGTAAGAGATGATGATAGCTTGGACCTGATGATTACAATGGGGGTGGGACAGGGTTTTCAGATTCTGGATATTTTGAAAGGTGAGTCAACAGCATTGCAATTTAGATTGGATATGAAGTTTTAAGAGGAGAAATAGTTAAAGGTAACTTCCAAGGATTTTCTGCTGAGCCGTGAGAGAATGTAGATGGCAGCCCTGACAAAAGAAAGGCTGTGAGTATAGAAGTTTCATCTATGAAGCTATTTCCTGACATATCCCAATCAGGTTTGCATTTTACTATTTCCCTCAAGTCAAATCTCTGAGTTTCTGACATCTACTTATGCAGATTGAGAGTGAGCAGAAGCATAGGAGAACTATATACTTAACAAAAATTCCGATGTATATAGAAACAATAGGTGCTTGGCATTCTTGAAACTCTTATTCAGGAAGAAATGATTTATCAATATTACTAAGTCACTAATATGTGTATTCTGATTTCATTAGTTATCTTCCAAAGTGTTTTGTTACTACAGCTCTCCAAATTGTGACCTCAACATTTCTGAAACTAAATATCCACTGACCAAGATTTGTGTTATTATCTAATACCGTTCAACAGAGGTTTAAATACTTGCAAATGATGTAATATCCAGCACATAGATACTGACATTTGAAAATTAACCTGCTATATTGGAATCAAAGTTCTGCTGTGATCTGTTACCTATCTATATAAAAAAAATTACAAGAGCAAAGCCATCCTTAATCTTGAAAAAATTTACTTTGTTTTCTTCAAACGATTGTTTATATATTGTGTTTTTACTATAGAATTTTATCATAGTATAATATGTAAGTAATTGCTTACCTTTAAATATAAAGGGGAAGTAAAAATTTTCTGTGGTGTTCAATATTGCAAAAGAAATATCATCTTACTTACTAGACCTTCCAAGGAGCAATGTGTGGTTTTTTTGAAGATGTTAGAGGAGAATAAGGTGAAGTTATGAGAAAAAAAAAAGTCCGTTTTTCCTGTAGCCTACACTCTGGCTGGTTTTAGAATGTGTAGGGAGGCCAAAATGTTTTTATTCAAATATTTAATAGAAATATATATAAAACAGAATGTTACGGAAAGTTCTACATTGCATTTTTAGTGCCAAAATTATTTTTTAAATTTTGTTATGTTTTGTTTACTGGGACATTTTGTACCCACTAAGAAATGCAGCATAGTAACATCTGTAACTGGTAAGAAGTGTCCAGAGGTTGGCGGACTAATATTAAGGAAGATGTGGAAAAGCAGAATCTGCAAGATGCAGGCAGCATGTACTAGGATTTATCTTTTGGAGCAATCAGGTTAGAATCATTCATAAAAAGCATTGCTGTTGAATTTGATTTGCTTGAAACAAGTAGTGCCTATGTACCCCTCAGGAAGTAAGATACACAGGCTCCCACTTGGAGACTACAAGACTGAAAATTATTGTCCATAAGGTAAGGCACGTACTGTTGAGGTGGGAAAGTGACAATTGAAACCTGTACTTTAGAAATGACCTGAGGATGCTAAGTGGAACTGTAGATAGAAAGGATGAGAATATTTATTAATGAATAATTTATTGTAACAATCCAACTTTTAGCAAGAAAGGAAATGCAAGCCCCGGAACACCCCGTATGTGCAGCCTGCCCTGAAGGATGGATTGGATTTGGAAGCAAGTGTTTTTATTTTTCGGACAGCGCAGGAAATTGGACCTTCAGCCAGCTCTTGTGTGCTTCAGAAAGAGCCAGTCTTGTGCAGATTGAAACCCTGAAGGAAATGGTGAGGATTGTTTTTGGATCATGTTCTTTGCTGAATACCTAGCTGCCAGGTTGGTAGGTTGCATGGGGTGAAGGCTGAAGGAGAAGGAAGAATCCTATTCCAAGTGGACTTGAAAGTATTGTGTGTGCCTAGCTTGGTGGTACTCTCTGCCTGGAACCCTGTTTTAGATCCTTTCTTTCATGGAATCTTCGTTATTAACCAACAAGATTGGATGTATTGTTGCCATTGTACAGAGAAGTATGGTTAGAGAATTATCATCCAAATAGGGTGTTATGAGGACTGAGGGTGATATTCATATTCTACTAGAACAACAGTCATTATCTGGGACTTTCCCAGCCCAGCAGGGGTGGATGGTGACTTTAAAATAATTTTGGGGCCTCCCTGGTGGCACAGTGGTTGAGCGCTGGGTTGCGAAGCTGCCCGCAGCCTCTGCAGCACCAGTTCGATCCCCGGCCACCAGAGGAGGGTCCCACATGGCGCGCAGACCTCTCCTGCCGCCCGCTGCTCTCCTCAGCAGGGGTCCTTCTAAGGTCCTTCTGCCTGTTCTGCTCCCCGCTCTGGTTCTGGTGAATTCTCTCACCCTCCCACGCTTCTGACAGTACCCAGTGCTTGTATAAATAAATAAATCTTTAAAATAAATAAATACAGAACAAACCAAAATTTTAAAATAAAATAAAATAAAATAAAATAAAATAATTTTGGATCAGAGACAGAGAATGAGTTTGTGGACTGAGAATTAGGGACTAGTCTAACTCCAAAGTCTTAACTTCTCCCTGATGCCATGCTGCCATCTAGAAAGAGAAGGCTGTAGGGGAGAGAGACCAAAGAGTAATAGGAGAGCAACATGTTTTTCACTTTCTATGTTTTTTATAATAGAATTTCCTAAAAAGATACAAAGGCCCTTTTGACCACTGGATAGGCCTTAGGAGAGAGTCACCAAATCACAGCTGGAAGTGGACGGGCAATGCTGGATACAATATCACGTATGTTTGGGGACTTGACTTTCTACTGTGTATATGTGTAGGTATGTATGAGAATTGTGTTTATGAGAAAGCAAACTTAAGATCATGGAAACTCACTGTACTAGGAGGGTACGAGATGCACATCATTTTTCTGCTCTTCCATTTATTAGCTGTGGCTTTGAACAACTTTACTAATTGTGATTTTCATTGAAATCTTTAATATGATGATGACTTTCTACATGATTCTTAGAGTTAGAGGCATTGATTTAAATGTTTCCCTGCTGGAATCTTTAGAATGTAGAAAGAGTAGCTGAGGCACAGCAGGGGTTCTGAATTCCTAGAAAGCCATAAAGAATAGTTGCTATAAATTTCCCAAGCCCACCATATATTCCCACCATTGCATGTATTGGAAATGGGAAGTCTTCAGGGGCTTCCTTTTAAATATTTTGACCACTATGGGTTAAATGCCTTATCAGTAACATACCTGGGCTTGGTACAGATGCCAATGTAAAGTAAACTAAACACAGAAATGGTGCTTTTCAATAAACCTAGAGTTGGGGTTATAATTGGAGGAATGAATGTAAATGTTCAACAAATAGATATTTAATGATGTTGTTTTGGGTTTTAGGTTTCCCATCAGAGGAGATGGGGAGTGTGCCTACCTGAATGACAATGGGGTCAGCAGTGGCAGGATCTACACTGATAGGAAATGGATTTGTAGTAAGCCGAATAATTACATTGACAAGTGCCAAATTAGTTTAAACCCTTCATAGGGAATTTCTCAACTGTTTATGTGAAACTGCATTCTATTTTGTTATATAGAGTTGCAACTTCATTACTTGGTCAGTCAAAATCATTGTCAGTAAGCATTCATAATACACATTGACAGGCATTATAATTTCCTGAATGCAGTTGCTGAGCCATAGCTTATTCTACCAAAAATACTACCAGTATTCATCAGACTATGTGTTAGCAATCTATATGCCAACTACCATAAGGTGGTATAATACATGATTCTTACTTTAGTAGGTATTTTTGTATGAATTGATACTTATATTTTGGTATAAAAATATAATTAATATCTATGAAGTCTACCTCTTATGGCCTGATATAAAACCTTCTCTATATAACAGTCTGATCTTTGCACATGGAGAACCATAAAAATGACCATGCTAACTGAAGCCATGCAAAATCATTTTAATATTCAGTGAGAAAAATTATAATTGACCTATGACCTTTGAATAAATTCAAAATTCTCTTACTATCACAAATATATAGTGAAATTTAAAAGCACTAAAAATACTTTTTACTGTGTTTTAAAGCACTAGAAACACTTTAATTCTGTGTTTATGTTTTAAGTTACAGTGTGCTAAATAACTTATACTATAAACAGCATTCTTTATTTTATCCTTTATTAGATTTAAAATTCTTCTTATCCCAGATTAAATCACAGATAGTTACTCAAGCATTTTTAGCATTCAATATTCAGTCAGAATTCTGTACATGCTATTGAGAAACAAAGGTCTTAAATTTCTATAGCTTCAACTACACTGTATTGATGAATCCCAAAAAGGACAAAATAGCATTTTACAATGTGCTTTTTCTCTTCTGTATTTTCATTTCTCCTGCTTTATTGTTATATTACTCCATTTTTTTAAATTGTTTGAAATTTTATTATGATTGTACAGATTTATTAAATATATTTTATACACAGTTTGTATATATTGTATGTATTTTATTGTATATAACCAATATTTTATATGTTTTTAAAATGCCAGAATTAAATATTTTATTGGTATGTAATAAGTAACTTTTTTTAACCCTCCAATGCCTTTTGCCTTGCAATCCATTTACTTGGGCTTTTTTTTTTTTAATATTTATTTATTTATGCCTACAAGAACTGGGGTGTAGGCCAGAGGTGTGTAATGGGCGGGGTTGAGAGGATTCACCAGAGACAGAGTGGGGAGCAGACCAGGCAGATCTACTGAAATACACTGCTCACTGCTAAGGGCAACAGCCCCCTGCACTACCAGGGAGGCCCCTATCTTGGACTTTCTAAGAGGCAGGGACTATGTCAAGTTCACTTCTGTTTCTTGGAGACCAGCACAGTGTCTCAAAGACTATGTTCACAACATGCTGAGAATGTGCCTCCATCACTATGAGGTTCTGCTCTGTTTGCTTAGTTCTACTCACTTTCTCACAAAAGAAGCTGCATTTCACAGAAATACAAATAAAAACAAGATTTATTCCCTGTGTGACTTAGTCACAAATAAAATTTAAGTCAATCATGACCCTTATGACCTAGTATTCTTTCATGAACAGTTTCCAAATCATATATCTAAAACATGGATTCCATTTCTTACCAGCTATGACCTTAGTAATGTAAACTAAAATCAACAGTTTAAATAGGTTCCCCTCTTCCTGGTCTCAACCAAGGGGCAGAGGCTGGAGCTGGACTGATCTTGTGAAGAAGCTGCATCAGGAACAACAAAAGAAGTTGTCTCTGGGCAAATGAGTAATTTCAAAGAAAGATAGATTTCAAGGTATACGGCATTGTTAAAAAGTCCCAGTTTCCAGAAGAGCAGTTTCTAACTGGATGGGGTAAATTTTAACAAACCTCCTTTTTTTCTTTAATGCAAAGATAAATAGATACATTAACCCGATACTTGCCCACACTCTGTAAAAATACTTGAAAATGTAAATTGGCTTTTTTGTAGACTCTATAGATTTCTAATTGTGAGACTCAGAATTTGGGCAGCTTTCCTAGTTCTCTCTGGAGACTGTTCTCAGCCTCCAGGCCTCAGTCTAAATTCTTTAATCACTTCATCTAATTTTTGTCTGCCTCAATTTATATAAGTTAACAATAAAGTATATAGCCTCTCAAGCAGAGTTTCTTCATATGAAAAAAGAGTGTAATAATATTAGTTTTGTTAGGGGGAAAAGGATGTCCCAAAGCTAATTCCATATAGGCTTTGTGGACTCCACCCCCACCCCAGGTCAAAGCCAAAGACACTGGGAACTCCAAATCCCATCACCACCAAAGGGAAGGTGGCTGGGACCTGAGGGTGGGGTTAAGCAGCCAGGTGGATATAAAAGGCAGACACATGGGCTTTGGGGATCCCCCATTTTTGGCTCTCCGCCAGTTCTCAGCGTCCGGCCAGCACTGAGAGTGACTTTGGGTTTCCAGGTCGTCGGATCGGGTAGGACGCATTAAAGACTTTATTTCCCTATTTTCTCTCTGAGTTGTACATTTTCCTTATTTCCTTTTCTCTTGTAAATAAACCTTTTAATAACCTTTTGTGTGTGTCTGTAGTAGAGTATTCATAAGTCCCTTTAAAGCGTGCGGGTGAGGACCCACAGCCAGGAACCCGTTTAATATCAGGGTTGCTCTATAACAGTTTCACTGACTAGCTCTAAGATTCAAATGAGATCACAGATGAAAATCTCTTGCCAATAGATCTGATTCATAGTAAATGATTCATAAACTACTGTTTTTGCATTGTTGCTCTCTGGTAAAAAGTAAAAGTCCAGCAATAGTTCTGCTGCCTGTGTGGAATGTCCACTTTGTATATTTATTTATTCATTCACTCTCATTTATTTATTTTTTAAAGATTTTACTTATTTTTGCATAGAACTGCAATGTAGGCCAATGGGTATGTGTGAGAGGATTCACCAGAGACAGAGTAGGAAGCAAATCAGGAGGACTGACTGAAATACACTGCTTAGGGGAGCAGCAGGCGAGATAGGAGACTTACCCTAGGCCACCAGGGAATCCAGTTATGCTGACTAAATGAATTAATCTATTCAACTATATATTTCTGCTTTGTATTTTTAGAAAGTGGCATTTACTCTTAATAGTGTGGCCAGTTTGCTTAAAAACAAGTGTAGTCTATGTGAATACATTTAATAGTCTTCTGAGTTTCTTAACTTTGAGTCTTGCAGCAGGCTGTGCCTCCCATGCTGTCTCTTGACAAGGTCCGGGCATTGGGGGAGACTCCCGAGAAGCAGGGAGTTCCTGTGCTCCCCCGAAGAGGGAAAGTTGTACTTCCCAGAAGAAGGAAGTTCTTGCACTTCCCAAAGAAGATCTGAACTAGGGAGTCTCCATGGCAATGCCTGCTAATGCTCTCCTCTTTGTTCTTGGCTAATGCTGAAGTAAGTTAGTGATAAATTGGCCTGTGAAAACCTAATTCGGACCCAGGTGACAATTGGCTCATTGTTCTTATGCATAAACTATCACAAAAGAAGTAAAAAATTGTTTAAGGTATAGTTAGGAAAGAAATGTTTTGGTCCCGAGAACTATGGAGAACAAGCTGCCCGAACCAGCTTTGCTCGGAAAACATAGCCTAACCTGGGGGGCACCTGTTTGCGGCAACAATACATTTCCTGGTGTATGAGGCCAATAATTCGCAGGCCGTGTGGAGGTTGGGAATTTCTAGTTAAGAGTTAGACTTCAGCAGAACTTACGTAGATCTGATGAATTGTTTTAAACCACTTTGAAGTAATTAATATATTAACCAAGTTAATTGAGTGGTAGAAAATAGATTGATTTTAGTAATTGAATATAGAATAGGAACTTTACACCCACGTTTGTAATTGGGAAAGTTTAAATGTTGCCAAATGTTGTGCTGTTGATCAGGCTAGTAAATGAGCTGTACCTAGGAAACTAATTGTTCTTAGGTTACAAAAAAAATGGCCTACAGGTGTAAGGCCAAGGGAGTCTTTACATAATCATGAGAAAATATGTATTGTCTTTGCTCTGCTTCAATGCTTACGCTGATGTAATCCCACCGCTCGCCTTAAGGTATAAATAAAGACCCACTGGGACCCTTAGTAGGAGATACTTGCACGAACTAAGGTGTCTGTGTCTTCCTCACTTCTACCTCGCTCCAATTCCCCTCAGTCCTCTGAGAGAAAACTTGGCCGACGCCGTCCTCTCCTCTCTGAGACCCCTGACACAACTTCTAGCTGGGGCTGGTCTCCAGCAGGTGGTGCCCGAACAGGGACCGGAGAGGTAAGTTTCTTTCCATTTCGGGGACAGATAAGGCTCTGCTCACAGGGTAAGGTGTGTACTGGAGCAGTAATCCAGAACAGAGAAGTCGAGTGGGTGTCTTATCCATTGAGATGCTATGGGCCATATTGAGTCTAAGGAAAGAGGACTCTTTATTGATATAATTAAGCATACACTTGCTAAGAGAGGCGTTAAAACCTCTCATGCACAATTAGCTAACTTTTTAAATTTTGTTGAGATGTGTTGCCCTTGGTTTCCAAGGGATGGAACTCTGGATGCAAGAACTTGGACCAGAGTGGGAGAGGAAATGACAACCTATTATACTCTCCACGGACCCGAGAAGGTCCCCATAGATGCATTTTCACTGTGGGGGTTGTTACAGGACATGTTAGATCAAGGGTCTGAATTGGAAAAAACAAATAAAAAACTCAGAGAGTTACAGCTGTCTGTGCCTAGTTCCTCTGTAACTTTAGAGGACATCAAAGAACCTGTGGCTGACAGCCCTGTATTAGCAAAACAATTGCCTGAGCAGGTAGACTGGTTAGGCCTGGCTGGAGGTGAAACAAAAGACTCAAAACCAAAAGCAAAGAAAAAAAAATAGCTTCTAGTATTAGGAAAGATGATCAGAATTCTTTGAATGAGGAGATTGCTTTTCAAAAGTCAAATTAATTCCAGAGTCAATACTGACCTCCTTCTAGGGGCATTGGCTCCTAATTATAAAACCATTTCAAAATCTAAACTAATTTCCAGCCTAAATTTCCAGCCTAAACTTGACTGAGATTATTAGGAAACAAAAATAAAAACTCAAAAACAAGTAAGAAATAATGTGGCATGATCTTATAAAAAAGAAATGCTTCAAGCTTTTTTGGGGAGGAGGCTAGGTTCACCCCACTAGAGGTTTCCCCCACTAGAGTTTTGCCATTTGTTCTAAATAAATAAATAAATAAATAAGGTATTTCTAAATAATAGTATTTAAAGTTCATTTACTATTGCTAAGGTGATAATAAATTGGTTAAATATGACTATATAATATAACTAAAGGTTTTTATAAAAATAGTATAAACCCACTGCAGTGGATGGGTGGGGCTGCCCCTGGTCTCAATAAGCAGCTGCCTGGACTTTTTCTCCAGTGTTGGGATCACTGGCAAGTCTCTACTGCCTTCCTGCTATGGGGGACTGGACTCTTCTATTGTCCACCTTAAAAAAAAAAAAAAAACTGTTTTGGTTAATTCTAGGAAAAAAGTTTTATTTCCCTGTGTTTTTCTGATTTTGAAGTCCAGATTGTCTAAGGTAAAAACTGCTGAGTTACTTTGGATTTGCTAACAAGCTATACAAAATGCTTATTGGTTAAATAAAAGTTTTTAAATTTACTTATTGGACCTGTAAAAGGTTAAATTTCTTGTTAAAACTAATTAACCTGGAAAAATATAAAGTGATAATACAGACATTTTTGAGCTAAATTCTAAACCTTAGACTTTGATAAAAGCCTAAAAACAGGCAGACTATAAAAATTTACTTCTTCTGTTCTCAAAAGAACAGTGTTCTTTTTTGTTTTAAAATATACTTGCTCTCAGTGATATAAAGCATTGACAACCTAAAGTCAAAAAATCATTTCTTAATAATATAAACTCAAAAAATATTCTCTTATCTGAAAAGGTTAGTAAAAACTGCCTGACTGTTGTGGTCTCGAGCCCAAAGTCTTTGGTAATAATTAACATTAAATAATTATTCTCTGCACAGTTTTTAGCTTTTAACTCATTAAAAAACCTCAGTGACGTCACAAAAATTAATAAAATAACTATCTCTTAAAATACATACACGAACAAAATTTTAAATGTTTATCAAGAGATCTCTGTACCTGTTTGTCTGTCTTTGTGTTTTGTTCCGTGTTGTTTTGTTTTGTTTTTTTTACCTCTGGAGGACTAATTATAAACGGCACCTATATAAATTCTCATAAAAACAAATCTTACAATTTTTTTTTGTAAACAAGAACAAGTTCAAATTTTATAATATAATTCAAAACATATATGCCTTAAAGTTATGTTAAGTATTAATAATTTACTTTGTTTAAATGTGTTTATTTCAAAAGAAACTTCTGGTATAAAAGGTACTTTTGTCTTTCCTATTAAGTCACCTGTATGTAAAAAATTTACAGAGTATCTATATGGTGCTCTAATTTTTTTTTGTTTCTTTGCCTAATGCTTATTTAATTATTAGCCAGCCTAGAAAAACCTTGGTATGTGTCATTGTTTTATTAACAACTGTGCAAAA
This sequence comes from Talpa europaea, assembly GCF_964194135.1. Lineage (NCBI taxonomy): Eukaryota > Metazoa > Chordata > Mammalia > Eulipotyphla > Talpidae > Talpa > Talpa europaea. The sequence continues at coordinate 67,873,779 of NC_140083.1, read as the reverse complement.
TGAAATTCCAGTCATAACAGAAACTAAAGCTACAACTAAACTTTCAGGTTTTACTTTTTGCACCTATTTTTAAAAGCTAAAAATTCTAATGTCATATTACCTTGTGTGTTCACATTTAAGTCCTCTAGCCCAAGCCAAAACCACTGGTTATGTGAAAAGATCTGTTATCGGGTTCCTGGAAAGGGCCCAATCCTTTACTCACCTGCGGGCGAGGCCATGCTTGTGTTTTTCTACAGGATGCTGATTCACCCATCTGGGTCCCTGATAGATTAAACTGACACCTTGGTTCCTCCTCTTCACTGACTGAAACTTGAGGAGTCACAGACTAGTCCTACTTCACCACCAACTTCTGCCACTCTACCAAGCAACATGCCTCCCTCTGTTCCCTTGTGTAAAACCTTGCTTGTTGATTTAAATAGTGCTTGGGATAATGTAGACAGATTATCTTTGTAATTGTTTATCAATCTCCTTATGTTATACTGCCTGTAGATCTAGAGAAATATTGGTATGATAATTTTGGTATTTATGCTCATAGACAAAAAAATTTTAAGACTTGTTTAATGTTCTCAAGGAAACACTTTTGTATATTGGTAATCAAATTCAGCATATCAAAACTCACTTGACCACTAAATGCCACTCTGATTATAAATGAATTTGTGTTACTCCACATGTTTATAACTCATCTTCTATTTCTTGGAATAATGTTAAAAATCATTTGCTAAAAGTTTGGGATAATATGGATATTTCCCTGGATATTGCTAATCTTCAGGATGACATTAAGGCAATTAGTTTAGCTTATGTTTCTTCCTCCACTCCTGCCGAGATTGCTGATTCCTTTCTGGCCTCCTTATAGCATTACACCACAAAAACCGCTTGGTTCCCCTCCTTCACTAACTTTGGCATTTCCTTGCTTATAGTGCTGGTTTTCCTGTTTTTGTTCCTAATTCTCGCTAATTTGTTTTTTCGTGCTATTAAGCAAACTGATATTGAATTAAAAACAATACAAATTTTGGCCAAAAACAAAAAAGGGGGAATTGCGGCAGGCTGCGCCTCACATGTTGTCTCTTGACAAGGTCCGGGCATTGGGGGAGACTCCCGAGAAGCAGGGAGTTCCTGTGCTCCCCCGAAGAGGGAAAGTTGTACTTCCCAGAAGAAGGAAGTTCTTGCACTTCCCAAAGAAGATCTGAACTAGGGAGTCTCCATGGCAATGCCTGCTAATGCTCTCCTCTTTGTTCTTGGCTAATGCTGAAGTAAGTTAGTGATAAATTGGCCTGTGAAAACCTAATTCGGACCCAGGTGACAATTGGCTCATTGTTCTTATGCATAAACTATCACAAAAGAAGTAAAAAATTGTTTAAGGTATAGTTAGGAAAGAAATGTTTTGGTCCCGAGAACTATGGAGAACAAGCTGCCCGAACCAGCTTTGCTCGGAAAACATAGCCTAACCTGGGGGGCACCTGTTTGCGGCAACAATACATTTCCTGGTGTATGAGGCCAATAATTCGCAGGCCGTGTGGAGGTTGGGAATTTCTAGTTAAGAGTTAGACTTCAGTAGAACTTACGTAGATCTGATGAATTGTTTTAAACCACTTTGAAGTAATTAATATATTAACCAAGTTAATTGAGTGGTAGGAAATAGATTGATTTTAGTAATTGAATATAGAATAGGAACTTTACACCCACGTTTGTAATTGGGAAAGTTTAAATGTTGCCAAATGTTGTGCTGTTGATCAGGCTAGTAAATGAGCTGTACCTAGGAAACTAATTGTTCTTAGGTTACAAAAAAAAATGGCCTACAGGTGTAAGGCCAAGGGAGTCTTTACATGATCATGAGAAAATATGTATTGTCTTTGCTCTGCTTCAATGCTTACGCTGATGTAATCCCACCGCTCGCCTTAAGGTATAAATAAAGACCCACTGAGACCCTCAGCAGGAGATACTTGCACGAACTAAGGTGTCTATGTCTTCCTCACTTCTACCTCGCTCCGCTTCCCCTCAGTCCTCCGAGAGAAAACTTGGCGGACTGCGGACGCCATCCTCTCCTCTCTGAGACTCCTGACACGACTTCTAGCTGGGGCTGGTCTCCAGCAGAGTCTAGCAAAGTTTAACACAAACTAACAAGCCCCAAAAAACCTAAAAACATTTAAGATAAAAAGTATATACTCTGTAACACAGCAATGAGACACAGGCTCATTTGGGGCCCTCTTTTACTTTACTATTGTTCTCATTATGAAATAAACTGGAAATAGATATTGATGTTTCTGCACTTGAAATGAATGTAGAAAGAGTGCTCATTATTTTTCAATGTGCGAAATGGGCAGAATTTTGGTATGTTTCAGTGGGAATCACATGCAGAATATTTCGTTTTCAAATTGAGTTCTTTTACTATTCCAGTCAAAAAGAAAATGAAATTTTCATATGTCTGTGTCTCAGAATACAAGGTAAGAGAGCATTGAGACATTTTGAGCAGAGGTAAGAGCAAGAGAGAGAAGACACAATATAATGGAATAGGAAAGAAACCAGGGCCAAAAAAAAAAAAAAAATTAGATTAGATTTGTTGCAACAGGAATTCAGATGGAAAATGTGGTTGAGATCACAACTGTGCAAATTGCAGTTACGACAAACTGGTGTAGAACCACTGTTTCTGATCTTTATCTAGAAAAAACGGAGGGAACAGCTGGTGGAGAATTTTAAAGATGGTAAGATGGCTGGGGGGAAGGAATGGGGTGTGTATGGGGAGGGGAGGGAAATAGGACTGGAGCTGCAACACTGGGGCAGGGTATCTCACATATGCTCCCTACCACACCTAAAAAAGAAGGTTCCCCTGGCATTTCCCCACCACAGTCTGAAATAAAAGGCAGCTCAGGTTGAGTATTTGCTTTCCCTGATTAATGGCTTCTTACCAACAATATCAGATGAGTCTGGCATCTCCAGCTTTGGGATCTATTGGGAATCCCTGATAATCAGCAGCCAAGGAAAGCTCTGCCCCTGACCAACCAGAGATGCCTTCTCACCCCTAGACATGCCAGATGACCGAGAACACAAGCAGGGGTGAGAGCCCAGAATAAGCACGTGCCTTCCCAGCATCCAGGAAGCTGCCTTTCTCTCTGTGGCTGAAGAGTCTCTTCCTCCACCCACAGGCTTAGCAGCCTGGGTCAGCTCAGCAAAGTGCACTGCAGAAACTAGGGGAGTTTCAGTGGCATCAGATAAACCAATAGTTAGGTCAAAATAACACCTTTTTTTTTAAAGCTTTATTTATGCATACAAGAGCTGTGTGTGGTACAGGCCAGAGGTGTTGGGGCTGAAAGGATTCACCAGAGACAGAGTGGGGAGCAGAACAACCGAATGGACCGAAATACACTGCTGAGGGGAGCAGCGGCGAGACAGGAAAGTTCAGCAGAGCCATGTGAGTAGCTCCCTGGCCCGCTGGGGATGGAACTTATGCTGCAGATGCTGTGGATAGCTTCACAGCACTGTGCTTAACCACTTGTGCCACCAGGAAGGTCCACTACATTTCTGAAAATTAGAGCATTGTTGGAATCATAGGTCACAAAGTAGATTGAATGAACATTCTAGGTCTAAGTAGGACAACTTCCTCCTGAAATAGTCTTCTTATAAAATATCAAAACTAAAGAAATCACCTATCATGACAAGAATCAGGGAAACAACTTGATGAAAAACTTTCAGGAAATTTAGAATGGTGGAAAGTATCCCAACTCAATAAAAAGACCTACAAAAAAGCATACACAGTTAACCTCAGATTTCATGGTAGAATATTAAATGATTTCTCTGCAATCATTTAGGAAACAAAGTAATTGTAACCTCTAATGTCATAGTGGAATTACTAGGCAGTGTGACTCATTATGACATGAGGCGGCAGGATGAAAATGGATTATTCAGAGTCCACATCCAGAACAATGAGAAGCCTGGAGGGACTACATCAAGAAAATGCAGCACAGCTCCAAGGGCAGCCTCCTTTTTTATTTTGAATCAGACCGAAAGTAAAAAGATCAAAGAAGCAAGCAGGCAAATGAGGAATGCACAAGTGTATTGGGGATGTGTAACCAGCTGGCCCCAGCCAACGTTGAGAAATAAGGGGAAAGTCAAGGAAAGTCTCAGTGTTTATGCTACTTTAACCATAACACCTGTTGCTGTTTCTGCACATGCTGTTTTCCCCATGTATAGAACCTCATACCAACTCTTTTGCCCTTAGAGTTTCCTTCTCAACTTTCCCTGTTTCTGCACAATGAGAGGCACAGAATAGTCAAAGCAAAAAATAATCAAGGCAACGACACAGAATAGTTGAGGCACATAATAATACAAGCTCCCACAGCAGTGCATTAAGACAAACAAGTTGGACTATGGATTCGAAAAGAAATAAAAGTAACCCCTATTTTCAGACTGTCTATGTAGAAGATCTCAAAAATACAAGCAAAACCTTCTAGAGCTAATAAGTGAGTTCAGTAAGGTTGCAGGATATATACTTTTAACACATAAAAAATAAGCACATTTCTACATTCCAATAATTAACATATAGAAAGAGAAATACTTCATGTATAAAATTTAAACATTCCGTATATGGATGCTGAAATTCTAAAATGCTGGTAAAATAATGAAGGTAAATTTAGATAAATGAATGTACATATTGTGTACATGGTTTTGAAAACTTAATATTGTAAAAATATCAGTTCTACACTTAAATCACTTTTTCCAAATGTGACCTAAAGACTAAATACAGTTTTTCTCAAAATCCAGCTAGGACTTTTGCAAGCATAGGCTACATGTTATAATCTTTTAGAAATGTTTCTGAATCATCCTAAGTGATAATAAACATACTTAAGTTCTCATGTCATAATAATAGTAAAAATAATGTCATTAGTTGTGCCCTCTGTGTACCATTGCCAAGAAGTTGCGAAGACTGTCAACATTTATTTCCTGTCCTTTTATTTGTTTTCTTCTCTTTTACAGAATTTATTTTATACCTATATATCAAGTGGCATTTTTAAAAAGATTTATTTATTTATGTTACAAGAACTGGGGTGCAGGCCAGAGGTGTGGGGGGTGAGAGGATTCACCACAGACAGAGTGGGGAACAGAACAGGCAGATTGACTGAAGTACACTGCTGAGGGGAGCAGCGGGCAAGTCAGGAGAGGTCTGCTGTGCCATATGGGTAGCTCCCTGGCAGGGGATCGAACTCTTGCTTCAGTCTTTGCAGATAGCTTCATAGGCTGCGCTTTAAACACTTGCACCACCAGGAAGGCCTTCAAATGGCATTATAACACTGACTTTTAATTCCCTAGTAAGGTAAAACAAAGACTAATCATTTATCTTACTAGAAAAAAGATCCGCCAGCACAGTCTTCAAACACGACTGCACTTGAACTTTCATAATTCCTGTATTCACAACAATGCATAACCTTGCTTTGGTGAAACTACCTGCAGACAGTTTTTGACAAATGAAAGAACACTTTCAAGTAGACATGACTGTGCTCAGTTATTGGTTAGGTTAAGAATGCTACAAATATATATTTTTAAAGATTTATTTATTTACACGTACAAGAGCTGGGGTGTAGGCCAGAAGTGCAGGAGGGTGAGAGGATTCACCAGAGACAGAGTGGGGAGCATCACAGGTGGATCTACTGAAACACACTGCTGAGGGGAGCAGCAAGAGAGACAGGAGAGGTCTGTGGCACCATGTGGATCACCTCCCAGGCTGGGGATCGAACTCATGCTGAGGTGGCTTCAGAATACTTCATAGTGCTGAGCCTCAACCCCTTGCGCCACCAGCGAGGCCCAAGAATCCTACAAATGTTACTTGTCAGTAGCATCCATGGAGAAGGAGCTCAGCTAGAAACCAGATGGTCGGTGGACTTGTGGCCTTTTCCAAGGCCACAGCTCGTGGCCAGGCAGCCTTTGCATCTCCCTATGCTTGTGGATCAGTTTGGGGATCCACTGAGTGTCAGGATTTCTTCTCATAGCTTTATGGAATGGATCAACAAGGACAATCACAAAGAATTTCTACATGGAATCCAAAACAACCCACTGAGAATTCAGGATTCTCAGAGCCCCACTGTATCCTCCTGTATTCCCCAGCTTGCACCTCAGCAGCAGAAAATTTGTTCACCTGATTTTTGCACCTTTCTATCAGTTATATTTTAATAAAATCTTGTCCCTATAGAAAATTATAAACATGAAAGAGATACACCTGAAAAAATGCTGCTGCTCGTGAAGAGACTCCTGTCTACTGGAATAATCCGGCAAGAACCCCTAATTAAGCCAGCACTTACACAGGAACTACATCCTTTCCATGTCCAGTTTTTAATGGCAGATTTGGGGGGAGCAGCTACTGTAGTAGGGGGAGGAGCAGCTTCCTGAAATAGCTCAAAAAATTCTGAAGCAAGCAAGATTGTAGTGAAATTGGAAATTGCACTGCAGGAAACCTCTAATTTCCAGTGTAGAGGAGAAAGATTTTCTGGGTCACTCTAGTAATAAGGAGCTATCCATGAATGAGGAAGGAGAGCAAGTGAGCCTGCAACAGGGGAAGTTAAATCTGTTCCTCCATATTCTTAGTGTAGTCAACAGTCTCACAAAGTCATTTCTCCAGACCAATTTCTATAAGTACTTTTTGGTATGTACATTACATTCAGTGATTGATGAGACTACTCAGGTATACTTAGATTTAAGAAATCTTCAGGAAAAGCAAATGTGTGCACCTCTTGAAAATAATTTTTTTTTATTTATACAAGAGCTGGGGTACAGGCCAGAATTGTGGGAGTTAATATGTGACATATCAGAATAGTTAATACGTGACATATCATGTTGTTGTAACATTGACTATTTCCAAATGCACTGTTTGTGCTACCATGGTTATTAGTTCAATCAGCCACACACAATTGCTGACTTATTTTTGAGCGCACACTTTAACAACTGCCATGACAATTGTCACACCCAGGGGAATCAGCTCTAAACTAACAGGAAAGATCCAGCAGGAGTCAGCTATGGAGCCTCCTGGCTTATCAGGAATTCCTCATACTTGGAGCACAGCTCGCTCCTGCCACTCAACTGCTATCTTTAACTTTAAAGCTCCTCTCCATATATTGCTTCTTTATTTATCTTGTCATCTAGCTATTATTTCTAACTTCAATTGTTTATTAACTTTAACTATCTCTAACTTTAACTGCTGTCCCTAAATTTAAAACTCCTCTCCAGACAGTCTCTGTCTTAAAAGACAACAAATCTATCTCAAAGACTTGGCCAGGGAATGTTTACAGCCTTTTGTTCCCAGAAGTTTTCAGGTGTGACATATCACTTGTTAATGTAAGACCAAAATTTAAATCACTGCTTCCAAGCAGAAAAATACTAATTGTTTCAAAATGTACTGTCTATATCATGCAGTGCCATTGTGGTCAAATTAGTTATTTAGTATTTGGCTATATCTGGAGTTTTACTTTTAAATACGTAACAATTGCCACATACAGAAAAGTTAGCCGTAAACAAATGAGAAGAATTTAGCAGGAGTCAGCTAACGAGATTCCTCACTTTTCAGGAATCTTCCCCATGCCCAGACCTTTGTCAGATGACATGAGTAGCATGGTCCTCGACAGTATATGTTTATGTGTGGGTATGTATGATGACTGTGTTTATGAGAGAGCAAACATGGAAAACTCACTGTACTAGGAGGGTAGGAGATGCACATCATTTTTCTGCCCTTCCATTTATTAGCTGTGGCTTTTGAAAAACTTTACTAATAGTGATTTTCATTGAAATCTTTAATATGATGATGACTTTGAGCATGGTTCTTATACTTTGAGCCAATGCTGAAATGTTTCTCTGCCGGAATCTTTAGAATGAGGAAAGGATTGATGAGGCACAGCAGGGATTCTGAATTCCTAGAAAGCCACAAAGAATAGTTGCCACAAATTTCCTAAGCCCACTGTTCATTCCCACTGTTGCATCTATCACAAAAGGAAAGTCTTCAGGGAAAGTATGGAAATGTTTCCTAAAGTTTTATGAGTGAAAAGAACTAGGGAAGGTTCCTTGAATTGTGACCATTTCAGTGGAGCAGATAAAACTTAGGGGCCAAATCACTTCCATCAATCACAACTATGTCATCTTAAGAACTGACTAGTAAAACTAGCAAGCTGACCCTAGATCTGAGGCCTATAGCAGGAGAGGGGGGATGAAGGAGGGTGAAAACAGGGGGAAGATTGAACATAATACTCCCTTAAGGCTATTGATGGAAACAGTTCATTTGCTGCGAGCGCAAGTCCTCCTTAAATACTTCATCAGCAACATACCTGGACTTGGTACAGAAGAATGACAGATGTCATAGTCAATCACAGGCCTTGACAATGTAAAGTAAACTAAATACAGACATGATGCTTTTCAGAAAACTAGAGTTGGGGTTATAAGTGGAGGAAAGAATGTGGATGTTCAACATACAGGTATTTAATGATTTTGTTTTGGGTTTTAGGTTTGTCATCAGAGGAGATGGAGAGTGTGCCTATCTGAATGACAACGGGGTCAGCAGTGTCAGGAGCCACACAGAGAGGAAATGGATTTGTAGTAAGCCAAATAATTATGTGACGAGTGCCAAATTAGTTTAAACTCTTCATGGGGAATTTCCCAGCCATTTATGAGAAACTGCACTGTATCTTGTTACTTACATTGTATTTTCCTCACATGGTCTGTCAAAACTATAGCCAGTAGGCATTCATAATACGCATTGACAGGCATTATAATTTGCTATATGCAGTTGGTGAGCCATAGTTTATTCTACCAAAAATACTACCACTATCCATCATACTATGTGTTAGCAACCGATATGCAAACTACCATAAGGTGGTATAGTACAAGGATTTGGTAGAAAATGATTCCAACTTCAGTATGTATTTTGATATGAATTGATGCTGATATTTTGAAACCAGAATATAATTAATATCTATGGCCAGATGTAAAACCTTCCCTATATAAACAGTCTTATCTTTGCACGTGGACAACCATAAAAATGACAATGCTAACTGAAACCACGCAAAATCATTTATTGTGTTTTAATAATTTTTTTTTAATAGAGGCATGTTTATTTATTTATTTATTTATTTTATTTGTTTGTTTGTTTTGTTTATACATGCACTGGGTACAGTCAGAAGTGCGGGAGGATGAGAGAATTCACCAAAGCCAGAGTGGGGAGCAGAGCAGGCAGAAGGACTGAAGTACACTGCTGAGGGGAGCAGCGGGTGGCAGGAGAGGTCTGCGCGCCATGTGGGATCCTCCTCCGGTGGCCGGGGAGCAGCCGGGGATCGAACCGGCGCCGCAGAGGCCGCGGGCTGCTTCGCAACCCAGCGCTCAACCGCTGCGCCACCGGGGAGGCCCATTTATTGTGTTTTAAAACCCCAGAAACACTTTAATTATGTGTGTATGTCTTAAAATACAATGTGGTAAATGACTATGATACTTACTGTGAGCCTCTAGTGGACTCTGAGACCTGGGACACTGGTCATGAAGGACCCGCCAGACAGGGGACTGCTGTCAGCTACAAGCAGTAGCTCTATTTATCTCAGCATGGTTATATAGGAATTATGAAAAAAGACATCTGCATTTTATCATAAGTCAGAAAAAGCCAAAACAACCTTGCCTCGCATGCCATGTACGTGAACTCATACACACCACCTATGTGAGCCCTTGGGCTTATCGGACATGCCTGTCCTAGTGAGCCTCTGTTGGTTAAGTCATGACCGAGGAGACTTCCAAGGATGAAGCAAGTTTGGGGCGTCCCTCCCAGGCATTTTTCTGCCCTGGCACACGTGAGTTTTCTCAGTGTTTCGGTCAACCCTTTCCCTTGTCATCCTCAGGTCACCTCTCGATCATCCTTGTGAAACAGTTGGAAGTGTAAAATGATGATATAGTCACTCTGGAAAATATCTTAGTAATTTGGCAAGGTGAAAATAAAGGTACCACATGCCCTAGCAATCCTGTCCCTGTCCCAATTTTATTCATGCAAGGAAATGAAAACCTCCATTTACACAAAAACCCGTACATGATTTTTTTTAAAGATTTATTTATTTATGCATACAAGAGCTGGGGTACAGGCCAGAGATGTGGGGAGAGGATTCACCAGAGACATAGTGGGGAACAGAACAGGCAGGCTGATTGAAATACACTGGAGAAGGGAGCAGTGGGTGAGACAGGAGAGGTCTGCTGTGCCATGTGGGTAGCTCCCTTGCATGTGTAAGTGTGCCTAGGAGGGAGGGGATAAAAGGGAGGTGTCACCCTGTGGAAGGGGGCTCAAGTTTCTATCTCCCTGTGGCTTCTTTCCCCTGCTAACAATTAAAACCTGTGAAAATGGGGCTTCCCTGGTGGCTCAAGGAGTTAAGATGTAAACTATGAAGCCATCTGCAGCCACTGCAGCACGAGTTTGAACCCTGGCCCGGGAGCTATCCATACCCCCCACACACCTCTGGCCTGTACCCCAGTTCTTGTATGCATAAATAATAATTTAAAAAAACCTGTGAAAATGAAGCCAAGGGCTCCAAAATTCTCCTTCAAATTGCTAGAACTGACCTTAACCTATCCAGCCTGGGATGGTTGCAAAACACTGTCCAGGTAAGTGGTCTGCATCCCTTCTGGCCCCTGAGTTTTTCATAGTTAACAAGCTGCTTGCCCCTGGAGACAGCTTTCCCCCTTAATGCTGTGGCACCCACTTCCTTACACAAAGCAAACCTCCCTCGATGAGCCCCGGCTCCCACCTCCAGCCCTGGGACAGGACTCTTCTAAGGAGATAGGGCCCTGCACTTTTTACTAACTAGTCATTGAGCATCAGAAGGTTCAACCCCCAAACATGTGCTTTGTCTGGGAGATGTTAGAGATGTCCGGCCTCTGCTGACACCCAGGCCCAGTGAATTCCAGCCTGTAGTTTAACAAGATTTCCAGGTGCCTTGTCCTCATATTAAAGTGTTAGAACCACTGATGTAAGAGACACACCTTCCTGGTCACTTATTTTAGGGTTTCGGTCAAAAATCCCCCTGGACACCTGTGTGTGTGTGGGGGGGTGGGCATGAGAAACAGAGGCAAACTCAGATTAAAGGCCCGCTGTGACCAGCCTGCCCTGAGCCCTGTCCTCAGCATCTTCAAGCACCACCACCTGACCCCTGAAGCCTCTGCCTGGAGGCCAAAGGCATTTTTCTTGCACTGTGATCCTTCATCCCCCAAATTCTTGCCGTTCTCATTCACAGATGACTACCAGAGATCACTGTTATTGCCTGTCTGGGAAGTGAATTGTGTTTTGCCCTATCTGGTAATTAACATGAGCCTAAGAATATTATTCCAGTGAAAGCAAGTTTTTGTTTCTGCCCTGTGGTGTTTGTAAAAAGATCCCCTCCTATCTCTACAGCCTATAAAATCCAAGCCCTATCTTGGGGGAATTGAAGAAGCAGCTGGGACCCCTTTCCATTCAGTCTTTTCTTCCAGATTAATCCTCATTTTGACCTCTAGAAGAATAAGTAATTTCCCCTCTATGCAGTGCTGCATACTAGTTAACACCGCAAACACAGGCTTCTTGAGATTTGCCGTTAATCTGGGTCTGAGTATCCTTAAGCTCTCTGTGGCACGGTAGGGTTGTGTCCAAAATATATATATTCCTTCCTAACAAGTTTCCTACAGCCTAGGTGTGCCACTGTTTTCATAATATATTGTCCTTGCTCTCTTACAGTTTTCTTGGTACTGTATAATCCTCCTTTTAAAAGCCAATCTCTTGCCTAAACACCAGAGGAAGCTCCTATCCCAACTGGGCCATTCTGGAACAATTGTACAGTCCTCTCCTGCAGATGTCCCAGACACCTGCTCCATCCTCTTTTAAAATCGAACTTGCAAAACTTTTGTTTTTCAGCACCTACCACAATAATAAACATCTAAATTCTGCTGATTGCATAATAGTTGACTTAGGGATACAAAAATCAGTTTGACAATGACTGCAATGTAGCACTATTTACAATAGGTAAGACTTGGAAACAATCTAAATGCCCAAAATAATGACTCGAACTAGAAGATGTGGCATATATACACAATGGAATACTAGTCAGCAATCAAAAAAGATATACTCATGCCATTCACAGCAATGTGGATGGAGCTAGAAGAGATTGTGCTCAATGAAATAACTCAGAAGGAAAAAAAAATATCGGATGGTTTCACTTATAGGAATATAGGGGAACCAACTAAGGTTTCAGAAAAATAAAATAATAACAATGAAAAACACAACATAAAACACAAAAATAAACAGGCAACGATAAATCAGAAATATTCTGCAGGGGAGGAGGAGGGAGAGGGATCAAAATGAGAGTGAGAAGAGCACAAGGGACTATGAGATGGTGCAGGGATGAACTGGTGGTGGAAATTCTATGCAGACTATACCTGAAAAAGAAAGCAAACACTGTAAAAAAAATACAATGATCTAAAATATATATAAATAAATAATATATAAATAAAAAATAATTTTAAAATATGTAAAGTAATTAGAAATGTAACAGCTGACATAATAAAAGCTCACATTTCAGTGATGACACACTATGTGACTCATGTGACAGTGGAAGTTCCTGGTGCAGAGGCTGAGAAAATTTTCCCTGTACTCCTCTGGATCCTTCTCAGGCTGATTTAGCAGTTAAATTAACCTCAGGCATGAGTAGGAAATAGAACAAATTTAATTGCCAATGTATGGAGACTCTACATGGATATAAATTTTAAAGTAAATGGAGCAAAAGGAGGGTATTTATCTTCAGGTAAGGGATGGAATAGGGGGCTGTGTATCAAGGAGAGTGAAGGGTCCCTTACATGACAAGGAGGGCATGAATTTCTGTAATAACCTTGCCTGTAGATATATGTGCTTCCTCAAGATCAATTTCCCTCCAATGAAAAGATTATTCTGGAGATGACCCTAAATCTGGGTAGTCTTCATTCTCCTGAGGCCCCCCGAGCCCTACTGGTCTTAATGCCACATCTTGAAAGAAGTCCGCCGTAGACATCTTGGGGGGGGCGGGGAAAGCCTATCTGAACATTTTGGGGGAGGCCAGTCCTACAATATCTCCTCCTGTTTGATGCCGTTTGATGCTTTTCAGAGGTCATTTATGGAATCCACTGGTAGTTGCTTGGGTTTCCCCTTCTTAAGCCACATCTATGATACTGGGTAAAGCTGGGGCAATCACAGGCCTCATAATCTTTTTATGAATATAGCAGGTATCGCCATAAAAGGAGAAGTTTCTGTGTTTCCTGTCCCTGTGAAGGATGTTTTAAGTAGCTGGTGGAGCTGTAGAGCATAGAAGGCAGGAGGCAGAGGAAGGGGGACACATGGAGAAGAACAGCCCCCTTGCTTCTTGGCTTTGGACTTGCACCAGGGGCTTGGGAGGTATGGAAGAGACAACGAGGTGAGAGACACATGAGGCTGACACTGGCAGCCATTATTTCATTTGTGCTTTGATGTTGCTTTTTGTGTCCCAGACTTGCCTAGTCCCCTTCCCCCTCCAGAAGGTGCCTTAGACTTTCAATCCTCAGCAGCTCCACCTTGAGCCACCCTGTTTGCTGGGCATTTACCTACAAGGGGATGGGTAGCATTAGGTATTTTATTGGGGAACTGTATCCTTTCTCTTCCTTCTTTTTGTAAAATTGTTCTATTACAGATCTTTCACACTACGGCCTTCCTGATGGGGCAAGTGGTTCAGTCTCAGCACTATGAAGCTATCGGCAGCCACGCAGTATGAGTTTGATCCCCCACCAGGGAGGTGACCCACATGGGGCAGCAGACCTCTCCTGTCTCACCTGCTGCTCCCCTCAGCAGTGTATTTCGTCAGTCTGCCTGTTCTGTTGCCCACTCTGTCTCTGGTGACTTACACCCCAGTTCTTTTTTTTTTTTTTTTTGGCCTTGTTTCACTGTTATTCATCCCTCTGTTGGTTCTGGCTTTAGGACTCCTTGTAGTATTTTTTGGAATTGGGGTTTAATTGTAATGAAATTCCAGAGTTTCTGTTTGTCTGGGAAAGTCCTTATTCTTTCTTCATAGAGGAAGGGAAGCTTTGCAGGATAAAGTATTCTTTGTTGGGATTTGTTGTCTTGGAGTCTGTTGACTATGTCCCTCCACTCTCTCCTTGCCCATAGTGTTTCTTTGGAGAAGTCTGATGTCAGTCTGATTGGTTTTCCTTTGAATGTTATCTGTTTCTTCCCTCTTGTCACCTTCGTTATTTTTTCCTTGTCTTGGATTCTTGGGAGCTTTACTATTATGTGTCTTGCTGTATTTTTCCTTTCATCATGGAAGTTTAGTGTTCTTGCTTCTTGTATGTCTATTTTTAGCTCCTTCTTCACATTTGGGAAGTTCTCTTCAATTATTTCCTTGAATATTTTCTCTGTTCCTAGGTCTCTCTCCTCTCCTTCTGGTATTCCTATAACTCTTATTTTCCTTTCCTCATGGAGTCAGATGGTTCCTGAAGTCTTTCTTCAGTCTTTTTCATTTGTACTTCTCTTTCCTTTTCTGTTTTGGACCTTTTTATTTCTGTGTCTTCGAGAGTGCTTATTCATTCTTCCATTTCATCTATTCTGTTATCACTGCTTTTTCCATCGTTCTGTAGCTCTTCTGTTAATCCTTTGATCTCCTGCATTTCCTTCATTTCCCTCTTTAGGGACTCAATTTCGTTCTTCTGAGCACTGTTTTCCTTAATGACTTCCGTCAGTTTTTTCATCACGGCAATTTTAAATTCTCTTTCTGGAAGGCACAGAAGTTCTTCCAAGTCACTGTTGTTGCAATCTGGTGGGTGGGTTTTCTTTTTGTGGTGTGTCTTTTTCCTGCAGAGTTGCTAGGTTGCATGTAGTTTTTCTTCTTCCTGCTGCCTATCTTCTAATTTGCCCTATGCATTGGGATACTGTGTCGCTGGTACTGGCCAGCGTCTTTTTGGTGTGCTCTTTCTGGGATTTCAGAAACTGGTGGTCCAATTGAGTCAAATACTGTTATGCCAGAAGTCCAGTGAGACAGTGGTACTTTGAGTATGTTAATGGTCGCTGTCACAGACTATCTCCTCCTTCTGTGTTTGTTTAATTCCAAAGGTGTGTCTTGAAGTTCCACAGACTTCCCTGGAGGTGGGGCAGCTGGATTGCAAATCCAGCTCCAAATCTGGGCTCCAAATCGCTGGATCCCCCTCTGGGCTCCAAAGCCTTGCCAGCCAGGACCAAGCTTGTGGAGGCCTTCAGCTCACCTCTGGCTTTACAGGGAGCTTCTTCCAGTTTCAAGCAGTCTTTATTGAAGGAAGGTCCCTGTTCTAAAATGGCGAGTCGGCAAGGCACTTTACTGCTAGAGCACAGTCTGCCCCGGCTGTGGGTGGATGCCTGCTCTCCCTCTGGGCTCGGACTGCTGGCCAGAAGGGGCCTGGCTTGGGGATGCTTACCAGCTCACCTCTGGCTGCACAGGGAGTTTTCTCCTGGTTTCAAGCAGTCTTTATTGAAGGAAGGTCCCTATTCAAAAATGGGAAGTCCGAGACTCACTTTCCTGCGAGACTCTGCCCTGGCACTGGATGTCTGCTCCACCTATGTTCTCTACATCCCAGTTCTTGCATGCATAAATAAATAAATATATATATATTTTTTGTGGGACCCTCGCGGCAGCCGGGGAACAAATCAGCGCTACAGAGGCTGCGGGCAGCCTTGCAGCCCAGCATTCAACTGCTGCGCCACCAGGGGAGGCCCAATAAATAAATCTTTTTAAAAAAATAAAACAAAATATTAAAGAAAAGATCTTTCATACTTGAAAGGTTAATCTCAAGGGACATGAAAAAAAAAATTGTTGAGACGGAAGTGGCCACAGGGAAGCCCAATAGGAGACTAGAGGAAGTGCCTGCTCTGCTCACATGACATTAGAGGCAGCTAGGGCCCATTCTCCCGGAGGGAGTGGTGCACTGGGTACCTTGGACCGGTGGCCATTAAGCCTTAGTGAGCTTGAAGGGGCTTCCAGAGCTGGCTTTGGAGAGGTAAGAGAGAGAGTAAACGAGAGGGAGAGTGGAGGATTCGGGACAGGGCAGGGTCCCCATGTGGAATTGAACCCCGTTCCTGGCCAACGCACCAGATGAATGGTTGTCTTTTGTATATGGATTTTTTTTTTTTAAAGATTTATTTTTTTATTTATTTATACAAGTACTGGGTACAGTCAGAAGCACGGGAGGGTGAGAGAATTCACCAGAGCCAGAGCGGGGAGCAGAGCAGGCAGAAGGACCGAAGTACACTGCTGAGGGGAGCAGTGGGCGGCAGGAGAGGTCTGCGCGCCATGTGGGACCCTCCTCCGGTGCCCAGGGAGCAGCCGGGGATCGAACCGGCACTGCAGAGGCTGCGGGCAGCTTTGCAACCCAGTGCTCAACCACTGCGCCACCGGGGAGGCCCTGTGAAAGGATTTTACTCTAAAGTGGGAAGTGCAGATATGAAATGAAGGATCTCATGCCCGCACCTGAGGTTAACAAAACAAGACTTAAAGATTTCCTATGTCTGATTTCCAGAAACTTTAGTTTCAATTTCATTTTGGCGCCTAACTTAAACGTCACAGGCTCCGCCATTTTATGCTGGAGGCTCAGCCTCCATTTCATGTGGCAGTTAACACATCCTGTTTTAGCCCCTTTCCGGTGGTGCAGCAGTTGAGTGCTGGGTTGCAAAGCTGCCTGCAGCCTCTGCAGCGCCGGTTTGATCCCCGGCCACCTGCGAGGGTCCCACATGGCACACAGACCTCTCCTGCCGTGCATTGCTCCCGTCAGCAGTGTACTTCGTCAGTCTGCCTGCTCTGCTCCCCGCTCTGTCTCTGGTGAATTTTCTCACCCTCCCGCGCTTTGGACTGTACCCAGTGCTTGTATAAATAAATAAATAAATCTTAAGAAAAAAAAAATACTGAAAAAAAAAAAAAGACACTATGGAACCTGTTTGTAACCGCCATTCTAAAACAAAAGTACTCTTAGCCATTACTTTGCCATTTTGTGTGTTTCCGCTATTTTAGTATTTTAGGTTTCGCATTAATGACAAACTGCATTCCAGAGACAGTTTTGACAGTTTCGACCCTCATCCCACCCTCACCCTAGCGGCAGAGTCAGACCATCCCCGGCCACCAATGAGGGTAACCTAGCCTTAAATGGGACTGCATCTCTACCCGACCAATTAGCTTAATACTATATCCACACGTGCGTCAGAGTTGGAAAATGCATCCTTGTAGCCAATGAGTGACTGCCAGCATGATTTAATTTTTTTGAAACTGCTTGTAACCCTATAAAAAATCCCCGTTCCCTGAATTCGGGGCTCTCGATATCAGCCGCTGCGGCGGTGCATGTCGTGGGCCCAGACTGGAGTCTGCAATAAACTCCCTTTTTGTTCTTGCACGGTTGTCTTTGATCTCTTGGGGAATGCGTAGTTTGATCTTTAGGCACAACAGCCACAACGGTAGCAGAGCCATCCTCTCATCTTGAAAAAGCCGCCTGTGCTCTAGGAGGCATTCAAAGTCCCTCCATGCTTTTGTCTTCCAGTCCCTGCTTAACGGTGCTCCTGTAAACAGAGTGTCAAATCTTTGCATTCCTTTCGGGAAAAGAAAAACAAAGATGGTGCCCCCCCAGAGATGACCTCGAAGCAGGAGGATCCTGTAAGTATGATCCATAAAATTTTGCAACCAAAAACAACAAAAGGAGGGAAGGGGAAGCTTTCTTTCTGATGAGACTCCTTAGGGAAGCCTCATTTCAGGAGTCTTAGGGAAGATGCATTTAAGCACTTGATTGTCGTTCTCCTTAGCAGGAGATTTGTCCTGAGGGAATATTGGTGCATGAGTGAATTGGGATTTTTTTAAAAAAGATTTATTTATTTGTTGCATATAAGAACTGGGGTACAGGCCAGAGTTGCAGGGGGTAAGAGGATTCACCAGAGACAGAGTGGGGAACAGAACAGGCAGACTAACTGAAATACACTGCTGAGGGGAGCAGCTGGCAAGTCAGGAGATGTCTGTCGCGCCATGTGGGTTAGCTCCCTGGCCAGGATCAAACTCCTGCTGCAGTGGTTGCTGATAGCTTTACAGTGCTATGTTTAACCCATTCTGGCACCAGGGAGGCCCTTATACCAATTATTATATTGTTGTGTATGTACTTAATCATTTCTGGGGCAGGATATATAAACAATAAATTGGATTGCAAAGATAAGGGGGAAATGTTCTTTGTGTTTATGTTGTTAATCCTCCTGTTTTCCCTACATTCCTGGCAATTTATACCTTAGCAAGTCACATTACGATGTTAAATCACAGGTCGTTTATATCCCCGAAGGCTGGCAAACTTGAACTCCAGAAGTCTTGTTTTTCTATATATACACACACACATACATATGTATGTGTGTGTGTATAATGTATGTGTGTATGTATATGTATATACACACATATATACCTTCAAAAATTGCATACAACAACTGGGAATTTTGGTGTAATTTATAAACAGATGTATGGGTGTGGAGGAGGGAGGCTGTGGGAGACTGCTCTCAACAGCAAATTCTTTAGCATTTTTAGTTTATGGAAAATTTGATGAAAAAAGAGGAAGAACATAAAGTGTGTTTGTACCTCAGTCTAGCAGAAAGGATACATTTTACTGAACATGTATCTTTTGATGGTTTATATATTATATAATATATATATATTTTTTTTTTCTTTCCTTTTCCCCTTCCCCTGAATTAGATTGTTTTCCCTGGAAAAACAAGGCTCATATTTAATTAAAAAAGAATGTTAATGTTTGCGATTTTGTTGTTAGTCCAGAGCCTACACATTTGAACTATTTGACCAGTCACAATAGGTACACATTGCGAAAACTGTTTTGACATCACAAGGCTGTTTTGTAAATTAGCACAGTTTTTGGACTCTGTAACTATAAAAACTAAAATCAGGCCAGTAATACGGTTCATTTCTTTGTTCTTTTAGGAGATAATTCCTAATGCTGATTTTTCCAACTAGAAATTTGAAGATCATTGTACTCAGAGTGTGTTGTGCTATACTGTGAGAGGCACAGAAATGTGGGGGGAAACTAGCAGGGACACAGCATTAGAAAGTAAAAGAGAAAGACAAATGAAGCTTGATACAATGGAGGATGTGAGATATAGGGAAATACAGGAGCAAAGAAAGGGGGCTTGTAGTAGATAAAGAAGAGGGGCACATTTATTGGGGAGACATAAGGGAAGATGCTCATGTCACCCTTCTAGCAATCCAAAAGTCATGGGAGTCATGAGTTCAGAGTTTTTAAGACGCCTCTGCTGTAGTGTAGAACCAAAGAGAACAAAGGGTGAGCCAAATCCAGACGTCATAGTCTCCTGCCTAACCTAGTCCAACCCTACATTTCTGATTCCGTGACTACAACTGAAGCTAAATCTCCCTGTTACTGTGAAGATAGTCAAAAAGATAGTGAAGAAAATTTGTAATGGTTGAAAGAGAGTCCACAGGAGCTATTTTCTGTGAAAAATGTCTCTGATTTTATTTTTGTGTTGAGCCAATGCGGACTCACAAGACTGTGTGTGATTTAGAGATAGAGGTTCACATGTCTATTCGAAAACAGAACTGGGGTGGGCCTCCTGAGTGGGGACTTGTGCTGTTCTTTGCACATCGTCTCAATGAGGACAGCTCTCCCAGATTGCAATCTGTTGGTGCTTGCAAAGCTTTTGGACAAGTCGGAGTTTATGAATTTGGGGGGTAAGGGGAAGAACAACCAAAATTTGGCAAGCCAAAGTGGAACAAGAAATGTATCTCTCTTAGTGCTGAGATACTGTTCTATTCCCAACTCTGTCTCTGGTGACTCCTCTCACTGCTCCCCACCCACCCCGCACCTCTGGCCTGTGCCCCAGTTCTTGAATGCATAAATAAATAAATCTTAAAAAAACAAAATTCATGTTCAGGCTTTTGTGTAAATGGAGGTTTTAATTTTCCTTGCATAAATAAGATTGGGATAGGGACAGGATTGCTTGAGCATGTGGTACTTTTATGTTCACTATGACAAATTACTAACATGTTTCCAAAGTGACTATATCATTCTACATTTCCAACAGTGTAGGAGAATTCCTTCCACATCATTTCTTCACCTTCACTTAGCTTGATATTTATTTGCCACGCCCATGGCTGTAGAGCTGTACTGCATTGTATTTTAATTTGTTTTTCTTTAATGACTGTTGAGCATATTTTTGTGTGTGTATTTGCCATCCATCTGAAAATCAAATCATTGGTCCGTTTTTAAATTGGGTGTTTTCCTATTGTTGAATTTTGAGAGTTCTTAGTAAGTTCTAGATACACATTTGCTCCATTGAAGGCTTGCTAATATTTTCATCCATTCTGTCTGCTCCCTTTTAATTTTGATAATTGCTTTTACTTTGCAGATATTTTCCAGTATTCTACTGCTTTTATTACTTATGGTGTCATATCCAAAAAATCTTTGCCAAGACAAATGTCAGGGAGCTTTCTGCCTGTTTTCTTTTTTTTTTTCTTTTTAAATTTTTTTAAAATTTATTTATGCATACAAGAGCTGGGGTACAGGCCAGAGAGGCAGGGGCTGAGAGGATTCACCAGAGCCAGAGCGGGGAACAGAGCAGGCAGACTGACAAAGTACACTGCTGAGGGGAGCAGTGAGCAAGACAGGAGAGATCTGCTTTGGCATGTGGGTTTCTCTTGGCTGGGGATAGAACTCATGCTGCAGAGGATGCGTATTCCTTCATAGTGCGGTGGTTAACCCCTTGCACCACCAGGTAGGCCTTTTCTGACTGTTTTCTTCTAGGAGTTTTAGTTTCAGGTCTTACATGTTAAGTTTTTAATCCATTTTGAGTTAATTTTTGTGAGTGGTGTAAGATAAGGCTCTTTTTTTTCTCATGTGGTTATCCAGTTTTCATATCACTTATTCAAGAAATTGCCCTCCCCCATTGCATCTTCTTGGCTCTCTTTTCAAATATGAAATGACCTTATATGACTGGGTTTTTTCTGTACTCCCAATTCTGTTGTACTGGTCTGTATGTCTATTTTTATATTGATGCCATACTGTTTGGGTTACTATAACTTTGTAACAAAGATTTAGTAGTGGATATGAAGGTCCCAGTGTTGTTCTTTTTAGGATTGCTTTGACTAATATGGGTCTTTGTGGTTCTCTATGAATTTTAGGATAATTTTTCATTCTGTGAAAAATTTTATCATTGAAATTTTGATAGGGGTTGATTTGAATTTATGGGTGGTTTTGATAACAGGACATTTGAACAATATTAATCCTTCCACTACATAAAATACATGGCATCCTTTATTCTCTTCCTGTCTTCCCTAATTTTTTTCATCAATTTCTGTAGTTTTTATTATATAGATATTTTACCACCATGGTTAAATTTATTCCAAGGTATTTTATATTTTTCATGCTATTTTAATTGGGATTATTTTCTTTATCTCTTTTTGATATTTTTAGCAGCACTGGGATGAGGTGGGATCTGATTAGCAGGAATCCACAGGGAACCACCAAGGGTTACGGAAATCAGCCTGGTGCTTGGGCCTGTAGTGCAGTCAGGTGCTCACTTTCCACTTCTCCTTTGGGGAATGTGTCCCTCCCTGCTGGGTTGCCCACTTTTGGGAGAAAGTTATTGGAGACTGGGGTTCCCAGGAGTCCACAGGAGCTTGATGTTGCTGGAGACAGCAGGTGCAGTGGAGAGAAAGGGGCAGGTTTCCAGAAGCCTGCAGAAAAGCCTGCTTTGTCAGCTGCCTGGGGCCTCTGAGGCAGGTGGGCACAGTGTGAGGTGTGGTGGGAGAGCCTGGATCGGTGGTTCTTGTGAAGGTGTTTCCATGTGCAGATACTTGCTCAAACTGATGTTTTTTTGAGGGGGTGAACTGACATCTCTTCTAGAAACACTTTTATTTCTCCCCACTCTATTTGCCTTTTATTTCTTTTTCTTGCCTTGTTCCTTATGGATATTAGTGGGATATTCAGCAAAGTGTTTAATTGGATTAGGAGGAACCACATCCTTGTTCTGTTTTCTGATCTGTGGAGGAAAGCATTTGCTCTTCACTACCAGCTGCGCCTTCTGTGTTGATGGCTTTTATCATGTGTACAAAAGTCTTTCTGTTCCTAGTTTGTGGGAATTGTTATGGATGAATGTTAAATTTTCACAGGCTTTTTCTACAGTTATTGTGATGATCTGTGCTTTCTTTTAGTCTGTTAATATGATGAATGACACTGATTTATTTTCTAAAGCTTCGCTTAGTACTTCTAACCAGATCTCTTCATTCTGGAGGTACATCTGGATTGTTTGTGTGTTTCTTTTATATCTTCATTTCTACTTATTTTTTACTTGCTCTCTCTTAAGCACTTCTTCCAATCACTGGAATAATTTTATAGGGGGAAATAATTCAGTTGCTCTTATCTCTGCCCTCTTGAGACATGGCCATCATTTATGAAGCAGGACTGTTTGTGAAAGGAGTTGGCAATAAGGAAATTCAATACAACTGACCTAAGAGGATGCTTCTCTGATAATTTAAGTTTTCTTTGTGAGGCCTTAATGAGATTGAGATTATGATATTTGTATTCTGTAGGTGAAAGATTTTGCCAAAGCAAGCATCTAACCTTTGCCATCAGTGTCATCTGTGTTGTACTTCTAGCTGCAGTGATTGTACTTTCTGTTCTCTTGGCAGGTAAGTTATTTGTTCCCCAAACCTTATTATGTTATCCCCACATTTATATTATCAATACATATTTTTGAGCTCTATTATGTGCCGGAGAATGTTTGAAGTGAACAAAACACAAAGATCTCTGCTCCCAGAGAACTTACATTCTAGAAGGAAGATGCAAATACAATAAAGGTAGTGATGGAAAAGCCATCCTACAACAGAGGGGTGGCAAGTAAACTCCTTGAAGGATCTTTCAGGAAACTTTTGAAAGAGATGAAGGCATCATAGACTACCTGGGGAAAGCACTCCAGGCAGAGAGAACAAGTAGAGAAAAATCCCTAAGGAGGAAGATCTCTGGGTTTGAAGAAGAGCAAAAAGGCTTCAGTTGCTAATGCAATGTGAGAACAGGAAGAGCCATCAGGTGGAACCAGGGATGGTAAAAGCTTTGTAAGACACTTTCAGACCTGAGCATTTACTTTGAGTCCAATGGGGAAGATGAGGAAGAGGAAAATCATGCCCAAACTTTCATTGTAGAATATAAGTCTGATTGCTCTATTGAGAATAGGGTGTTAGAAGACAGAGTAGAATCAGGGAGACCTTTCAGGGCAATCATGTAGAAATCTAGGTAAGAGATGATAGCTTGGACCTGATGATCACAATGGGGGTGGGACAGGGTTTTCAGATTCTAGATATTTTGAAAGGTGTGTCAACAGTATTCCATATTAGATTGGATATGATGTTTTAAGAGGAGAAAAAGTTAAAGATAACTTCTAAGGATTTTCTCTGGAGCCATGGAAAGAATGTAGATGCTAGCCCTGACAAAAAAAATGCTGTGGGTATAGGAGTTTCATCTATGAAACTATTTCCTGACATGTCCCAATCAGGTATGCATTTTATTATGTCACTCAGGTCAAATCCTTGAGTTTCTGACATCTGCTTATGCAGAATTTGAGTGCACAGAAGTAGAGGAGTACTGCGTGCTTAACAAAAATCTCAATGTATATAGAGGCAATAGGTGCTTAGCATTTCTTCAAACACTTATTCAGGAAGAAATGATTTATCAATATTACTAAGTCACTAATGTGAATATTCTGATTTCATTAGTGATCTTCCAAAACTTTTTAGTCCTCCAACTTAAAAATGTGACCTAAACATTTTAGAAAACTAAATATCCCCTGACCAAGTTTTGTGTTATCATCTAACATCTTTCCTCAGAGGTTTAAATAGTTGCAAATGATGTAATATCCAACACATTGTAGATACTAACATTTAAAAATTAACCTATATATTGGAATTGAAGTTTTGCTGTGATCTGTTACCCACCATTATCCATTTTTAAAAATACATGACCAAAACCATCCTTAATCTTGGAAAATTTTACTTCCTTTACTTCCAATGATTGTTTATATATTATAGTTCTACTGTAAAATTTTATCACAGTATAATATATAGGTTATTGCATACCTTTAAATATAAAAGGGAAATAAAAATTTTCTGTGATGTTCAATATTTCAAACAAAATATCTTTTTATTTACTAGATCTTCCAAGGAGCAATGTGTAGTTTTTTCTAACATGATAGAGGAGGAGAAGGTGGAGTTATGAAACAAAAATGTCCATTCTTTCTGTAGCCTACACTCTGGCTGGTTTCAGAATGGATAGGAAGGGCCAAGATATTTTTATTCATATTTGACAAAAATACATATAAAACAGAAAACTACAGTAAGTCCTACATTGTATTTTTGGTGCCAAAATTATTTTTTAAATTTTGTTATGGTTTGTCTACTGGGACATTTTATACCCCTAAGAAATGCATCATAGTAAAATCTATAACAGGTTAGAAGTGTCCAGAGGTTGAAGGGCTAATTTTTTTTTTAAAGATTCATTTTTTTATTCAAGAACTGGGGTACAGACCAGAGTTGTGGGAGAGTGAGCAAATTCACGAGAGAGAGCGAGCAGGGAGCAGAACAAGCAGATGGACCAAAAACACTGCTGAGGGGAGCAGGGGGTGAGACAGGAGAGGTCTGTCGCACCATGTAGATGTCTCCCTGATGGGCCGGGAATCGTATCCATGCTGCAGAGGTGGCGGACAACTTCACAGCACTTGCTAAACCCACTGCACCATCAGGGAGGCCCTGAAGGTCTAATATTAAGGAAGAGGTAGAAAAGCAGAATCTGCAAGATGCAGGGATAGTGTACTAGGGTTTACCTTTTGGAGAAATTAGATTAGAATCATTCATAAAAAGTATTGCTGTAGAATTTGATTTGCTTGAAACAATTAGTGCCCATATGCCCTCAGGAAATGAGGTCCACAGAATCCCACTTGGAGACTACTGGATTGATAACTATTGTCCTTAGGGTAAGGCACTTAATGATGTCCTTAGGGTAAGTCACTTGGGAAAGTGACTGTTGAAACCCCTACTTCAGAAGTGACCTGAGGATGCTACATGGAACTGTAGATAAAAAGGATGAGAACATTTATTGATCAATAATTTGTTACTGGCCACGTTTTAGAAAGAAAGGAAATGCCAGCCTTGGAGCCCCGTGTGTATGCAGCCTGCCCCGAAGGATGGATTGGATTTGGAAGCAAGTGTTTTTATTTTTCGGATGACATAGGAAATTGGATCTTCAGCCAGTTCTTCTGTGCTTCAAAAAACGCCAGTCTTGTGCAGATTGAAACCCTGAAGGAAATGGTGAGGATGGTTTTTGGATCATGTTCTTTGTTGGATCCCTAGCTCCCAGGAGGGGTAGGCTGTATTGGGTGAAGGCTGAAGGAGAAGAAAGAATCCTATTCCAGGTAAACTTGAAAGTATTGTGTGTGCCTGGCTTGGTGGTACTCTTTCCCTTGAACCCTATGAGATGTTTTAGATTCATTCTTTCATGGAATCCTCATCATTACCCCCACAAGATTGGATGCATCATTGCCATTGTACAGAGAAGTATGTTTATCATAGAATTTTATCATAGAATTTATCATCCAAATAGGGTGTTATGGGGACTGAGTGTGATAATCACACTCTCCTAGAACAACAATCAATACCTGCGTCTTTCCCAGCCCAGCAGGGATGGATGGATCAGAGACAGAGAATGAGTTTGGGGGCTGAGAACTAGGGA
Source organism: Talpa europaea (assembly GCF_964194135.1). NCBI lineage: Eukaryota > Metazoa > Chordata > Mammalia > Eulipotyphla > Talpidae > Talpa > Talpa europaea. Next base: position 67,848,030 of record NC_140083.1, on the reverse strand, counting down.
CTACTCTAACTCCAAACATTTTAACTTCTCCCTGATGCCACGCTGCCAACTTAAAAGAGAAGGCTGTAAGGGAGAGAGACCAAAGAGTAATAGGAGAGCAACATGTTTTTCACTTTCTATGTTTTTTATAATAGAATTTCCTAAGAAGATACAGTGGCCCTTTTGCCCACTGGATAGGCCTTAGTAGACAGTCGTCACATCACAGCTGGAAGTGGGCAGGCGATGCTGGATACAATATCACGTATGTTTGGGACCTTGACTTTCTACTGTGTTTTTGTTTGGTTGTATATGAGAATTATGTTTATGAGAGAGCAAACTTAGTATCATGGAAACTCACTGTACTAGGAGGATAAGAGATGCACATTCTTTTTATGCCCTTCCATTTATTAGCTGTGGTTTTGAAAAACTTTACTTAGTGTGATTTTCATTGAAATCTTTAATATGATGATGACTTTGAACATGGTTCTTATACTTTGAGTCAATGACTTAAATGTTTCTCTGCTGGAATATTTAGAATGTAGAAAGGATAGATGAGGCATAGCAGGGATTCTAAATTCCTAGAAAGCCACAAAGTATAGTTGCCAAATCTCCTAAGCCCACTATTCTCTCCCACTTTGCATCTATCACAAAAAGAAAGTCTTCCGGGAAATGATGGGAATGTTTCCTAAAGTTTTATCAGTGTGAAGAACTAGGGAACAGTTCCTTGAATTGTGACCATTTCAGTGGAGCAGATAAAACATAGGGGCCAAATCACTTCCATCGATCAAAGCTATGCCATCTTAAGAACTGACTAGTAAAACTAGCAAGCTGACCACAGATCTGAGATCTACAGCAAGGGAGGGGAAGAATGGGGGTCAAAACAGGGAAGGAGAGACACAAGGGAGTGTGATGATGGTGCATGGGTGCTATGGTAGCAGGAGAACTACAGGGACTACACCTGAGGGGAGAAACCATCACTTTACAAAAATGAACAATGTAAAAAAAAGTAAACGACAACAAAAAAAATGACTAGTAAATAAGTACTTTTATTTTCACACCTTTATGAAACAGTCAGGAGAAGATTGAAAATAATATCCACTACTTTTAGTAGGCTGAGAAACTTTTAGACAGCTTTCCCAATTGGTTGGACCAGTTTGCACTCCCACCAGCAATGTAGGAGAGTTCCTTTTGCACCACATCCTTGCCAACATTTGTTGTTGCTTGTTTTTTTTTTGATATGTGCCATTCTTATTGGTGTAAGGTGGGATCTCAGTGTGGTTTTAATTTGCATTTCCCTGATGATAAGGGATGTTGAACATTTTTTTCATATGCCTGTTGTCCATTTGCATTTCTTCTTCGGAGAAATGTCTTTTAAGTTCTCTGCCCATTTCTTGACTGGATTGCTTACTTTGTTTTTGTTGAGTGGGGTGAGTTCTTTGTATTTTTTGTTATCATTCCCTTAGTATAGAGTACAAAGATTTTTTCCCAATCAGTGGGGTGTCTCTTTGTTTTAGTTAAAATCTCTTTTGCTGTGAAGAAGCTTTTCAGTTTGATGTAATCCCAGCTGTTTATATTTTTCTTTACCTTCTTTGTTTTGGATGATGAGTCTTTAAGATGTTAATGAAATGTATGTTTTGTAGTGTTTTACCTATATTTTCTTCTATATATTTTATTGTTTTAAGTCTTATGTCCAGTTCTTTTATTCCTTTTGAGATGATTTTTGCGTACCATGAGAGGTCAAATGACCTAGCAATTCCAAACCTAGGGATCTACCCAAATGACACAAAAACATTGATTCGAAAGAACACCTGAACCCATATGTTTATTGTAGCACTATTTATAATAAGTAAAACCTGGAAACAACTAAATACCAAAAATAGATGACTGAATCAAGAAGTCGTGGTATATATACACAATGGACTATTACTCAGCAATCAAAAGAGATAAACTCATGCCACTCACAGCAAAGTGGATGGAGCTAGAAGGAATTATGCTCAGTGAAATAAGCCAAAAGAAAAAAGAAAAATATGGAATGGTTTCACTTATAGGAAGAATATAGGGAAACCAAATAAGACATCAGTGTAAAAAAAAAATAACAATACAAAACACAACAAAACAAAAGCAGACAATTATAAAACAAAAACACAATTATAGACCAGAGACATCCTGCAGAGGAGGAGATGGGAGAGGGATCACAGGGAGGAAGGGAGGAGAACAGGGGACTGTGCTGATGGTGCACGGGTTCATTGGTGAAGGAAATTCTATGGGGACCACACCTGGCGGGGGGTGGGAATGGGGAAACGCAAATATTGTTTAAAAATGAACAATGATGTAAAAAATAAATAATTAAAAAATAATATTCACTAAAGGCTGTTGATGGTAACAGTTCATTTACTGCAACAGCAAGTCCTTGTTAAATACCTTATCAGCAACATACCTGGACTTGCTACAGATGAATGACAGATGTGATAGTCACAGACCTTCACAATGTAAAGTGAACTAAATACAGAAATGGTGCTTTTCAATAAACTTAGAGTTGGATTATAATGGAGGAATGATTGTAGATGTTCAACATATGCATATTTAATGATGTTGTTTTGGGCTTTAGGTTTGTCATGCGAGGAGATGGGGAGTGTGCCTACCTGAATGACAATGGAGTCAGCAGTGGGAACATCTATACAAATAGAAAATGGATTTGTAGCAAGCCGAATAATTACATTGACAAGTGCCAAATTAGTTTAAACTCTACATAGGGAATTTCCTAACCATTTATGTGAAACTTTATTGTATCTTGTTATATACAGTCGCATCTTCATTACTTGGTCAGTCAAAACCTTTGCCAATAAGCATTCATAATACTCACTAACAGGCATTATAATTTGCTATATGCAGTTGCTGAGCCATAGCTTATTCTATCAAAATTACTACCACTATTCATCACACTATGTGTTAGCAACCAATATGCAAACTACCATATGGGTATAATACAGGGATTTGACAGAATATGGTTCTAACTTAAGTAGGTATTTTGGTATAAATTAATACTGGTATTCTGATGGCAGAATATAATTAATATCTTTGAATTCTACCTTTTATGGCCAGATGTAAAAGCTTCCCTATATAAAGTTTGAGTTTTGCACATGGAGAACCATAAAAATGAGCATGCTAGCTGAATCCATGCAAAATCATTTTAATATTTAATTAAATATTTAATATTTAATCATTTAATATTTAATTATAGTTGACTTGTGACCTTTGAATACATTCCAAATTCTTTTACTGTCACAAATATATAGTGAAATTTAAGAGCACTAAAAATATTTTTAAAACAATAGAAACACCAGTATTTTAAAACACTAGAAACACAGGCCACCCCTGTGGCACACAGCGGTTGAGCACTGGGCTGCAAAGCTGCCCGCAGCCTCTAGGGTGCTGGTTTGATCCCTGGCTGCCGCTGGCGGCAGGGAGGGTCCCACATGGTGCACAGACCTCTCCTGCCGGGCCGGGTGCTCCCCTCAACAGTGTAATTCATCAGTCTGCCTGTTCTGTTCCCTGCTCTTGCTCTGGTGAATTCTCATCCTCTCGCGCTTCTGACTGTACCAGTGCTTGTATAAATAAATAAACCTTTTAAAAAAGAAAAAAACACTAGAAACACTTGATTTTATGTTTATGTTTTAAATTACAATGTGCTAAATAACTGTGATACCTATAAACAACATTCTTTATTCTATTCTTTATTAGATTTAAAATTCTTTTATCCCAGTTAAGTCATGGGTAGTTATTTGAGCATTTTTAGCATTCAAAATTCAGTCAACAGTGTGAACATGCTATTGAGAAACAAAAGATCTCAAATTTCTATAGCTTCAGCTATACTATACTGATGTGTCCCAAAAGAACGTTTTTTCCTTCTGTATTTTTCATTTCTCCTACTTTATTAACATATTGCTCCATCTTCTTGTAATTACTTGAAATTTTATTATGTATATATGATTGACAGATTGATTATATGTATATTTATATACATTTTGATATATTATATAGATTTTATAGTATATAACCAACATATTGTATGTTTTTAAAATGCCAGAATTAAATCTCTTTCTTGGTGAGTAGCAAGTAAACTTTTTAACACTCATAACGCCCTTTGCTTATAATCCATTTTAGCTGGACTTTCTAAGAGGCAGGGACTATGTCAAGTTCATTTCTGCTTCCTGGGAGACCAGCATAGTGTCTCAAAGACTATGCTCAAAACATGCCTGAGGATGTGCCTCCATCACTGTGAGATTCTGCTCTGATTGCTTAGTTCTGCTCACTTTCTCACAAAAGAAGCTGCATTTCACAGAAATGCAAATAAAAACAAGATTGATTCTCCGTGTGACTTAGTCACAAATAAAATTTAAGTCAATTGTGACCCTTATGTCCTAATATTCTTTCATGAACAGTTTCCAAATCATATATCTAAAACATGGATTCCATTTCTTACCAGCTATGACCTTGATAATGTAAACTAAAACCAACAGTTAAAAGTGTCCCCTCCTTCTTGGTCTCAATAAAGGTGCACAGGCTGGAGCTGGACTGGTCTTGAGAAGCTGCTGCATCAGGGATAACAAAATTATCTCTGGGCAAATCAGTAATTTCAAAGAAAGATAGATTTTAAGATGTACGGCACTGTTAAAAGGCCCAATTTCCAGAAGAATAGCTTCTAACTGGATGGGGTGAATTTTAACAAACTTCCTTGTTTTAGTTTTTCTTTTTAAAAATGATACAGTTAACAAGTTTGTCTTTCCCCCATTTTTTTCAATTCCCTCACTTTATTTTCTTTAAAAGATTTATTTATTTATTCATACAAGAACTGGGGTACAGGCCAAAGATGTGGGGTGGTGAGAAGAGTCACCAGAGACAGTGGGGAGCAAAACAAATGGATCAACCAAAATACACTGCGGAGGGGAGCAGCAGGTGAGACAGGAGAGATCTGCTGTGCCGTATGGGTGCAAATGAAAGCCTTTTCTTCCAAAACTCCACTGCACATGAATCTTTTCATATATGAAATTTTCATGCAACTTACTCATCTCAGCTAATTCTGAAACTCTTGAAAAATTTTAAGTTTAATTAAAACTACAAAACTCAGGGTCTCCCCAGTGGCGCAGCGGTTGAGTGCTGCACTGCAAAGCTGCCCGCAGCCTCTTCAACCAGTTCGATCCCTGGCCACCAGCGAGGGTCCCACAAAAAAAAAAAAAAAAGAGCATTTGTCCACTTCTGTTTCTTTTCTGATGATGTAAAATTTAAACCAATTCAAAAATTATATCCTTTATCATGTAGCTGGGATTGTATGAATTTCTATAAATGGAACAGAAGAAATGACTGAATATTGAATCTGTTTTTCTACTCATGGCTTGCAATCTTCTTCAACTCATCCTCTAAAACCCAGTTCAAGTATCACTTCCTCTGTGAAGCTTCTTCCTCCCCCACCTTGGAGATAATTATTCCTTTTTGATCTTTCTATCTATTTAGATTTGCATTGTATTCATCCAGTCTCATTCTGTTTTTTGCTTGTCTGTTTAGTCTCAAATGGTGATTGTCTTAAAGTCAAAGTCAGTACTTCCTTTATACTGGAATTTTTAAGTTAAAGCTCCAAGAACTTGCTATGGCAGAAGAAAGTGCTAAGTTCCTTCAGTATTTTTTCTAATTATTAACCAATTCTTTTTGATCTTGAGTAAGCAGTAAATTGGATCTTTTGTGAAACGGTCGGGTAGAGTGTGATTCCAATTTTGATTGAACTAGAAATAAAAACCAAGCATTTCCCTCTGAACAGAATCCAATATATTGGGCACTTTAACAGACTTGGCCTTTCTACAAAAAGAAAAAGAAAAAAATAAATGTGTTATATTTCTGACCTGTCTCCACCCCACCACAACTCTTCACACATGCACAAGTTATCATGAATACACTGAAGTCTTTGCTTATCTTTGAATGTAAAACTCATGATTTTATTATAATCTTGAGGGGATTGAGACTGCTGTCTATTCTGGTACCATGAATAAGGAATTAGTTAAGTTATACTGGGCATGAATTGAATTAGGGAATATTAGAATAGGAAAAGGCTTTCAGAGTAACTTAGGCTGCCACATCTTACATTCTAAGTCACACACTTGAACAATGTGTTCAAGTCCACATAATCCAATGATGGCGGAGTCAAAATATTTTAGAGTTTCCTTAAATTTGCCACCAGTCCATACATGGATGGCATATGGAAATTACCCAAAAGTATTTACTAGACAGCATGCATAAAGCAAAGCAAATAAATCCTGTCCTAAAGTAGAGACAAGCATCATGGAGAAAAAAGTTTTTTTTAAAAGATCTATTTATTTATGCATACAAGATCTGGGGTACAGGCCAGACCTGTGGGGGGTGAGAGGATTCACCAGAGACAGAGTGGGGAACAGAGCAGGTGGATTGACTGAAATACACTGCTGAGGGGATCAGTAGGCCAGACAGGAGAGGTCTGGTGCACCATGTGGGTCACCTCCTTGGCTAGGGATTGAATTTGTGCTGCAGTGACTGCAGATAGCTTCACAGTGCTGTCGCTTAACCCCTTGCGTCACCAGGGAGGCCCCCAGCAATTTTATTTTAAACAAATATGTTGTGCCCAACATTGACCAGTGCAGCCCCCAAGGACACAGACAGCCAATGCAAGAACACAAAGGAGTTTATTACGGGCTCGAGTCCAGGCCCCCGACACGCACCGATGCAACAGCAGAGGTCGAGAGCCCCGAACAGAGGAAGCAGGGGTTTACTATAGGGTCAGGAGCGGCGCGAATTTTGAAAGAAGCTGGCAATTACTCACTGGTTACTACAAAGGCATTTTGGCGTGCACGGTTATAGTTTTAAACTGATTGGACGGTTAGAGATGCTGTCCCATTTATGGATAGGACTGCCCTCATTGGCGGCTGGGGTGGTCTGCTTTTTCGTCACCAAGTGGAGTGAGGGTTGTGACTATTGAAACTATCTCTGGAATGCAGTTGTACAAGGACTAACATAGCAAGATGGAGGATATACAAAATGGCGAAACCTTGGCTAAGCTTGGTTCCACAAAATATACTTCGTTCATATGTGGTTTTATCCTCTTTAGTCTTGTTGATTGCTGCGAGCCAGCTGTAGCAGCCTGGGTGTCAGGGGTTCCAGAAGGATGGGACTGCATCGGCTAATTGTAGAAAATGCGGGGGAGGGGAATTGAGGAGACATGGACACTTGATCAGGGTGCAGGCATCGTCCTGCTGAGGGTCTCAACAGTCCTTTATTTATAAATTTCAAGCAAACCGGGAGAGTGCATAAGCATATACATTAGGGCAGGAAGATAGCAATCACATCTTTCTCAAGAACAGCCAAGAGTCTATTTGCCCTCCCACAGAGGTCATGACATTTATTATCTTTTGATTTAAAGGTGCATTTGCTAAACAAAAGTGTTCTTAGAATAGTCATTTACCTTAAACAACCAGTCATTTTATTACTAGCAAAAAGCTTATGTGACTGCAACTAACATTTCTACGTTTGCCATAGTGAAGGATTAACTAAGGACAAGGGGAAACAAAGGACAGGAAGTTACCTGGGGGAAGGAAGATGCATTGACTCTTCCTTAGCCCCCAGCTCTCAATTAAGGGAGGCATTTTCCTAATCTAACAGAAGAGTTTTTCTACCTATTTATTACTCCTCTACTTATCTAGTCAGCTTAGTTTCCATATCTAATTTTAAGATCAAGGGAAAATTTCTTTTTCTGTAAGATTGCTGATTGTTGTTTGTAGTTGTAAGGAACTACAAATATTTTATCAGAGGCAGGGCAGAAGATGGTTATGTAAGAGGGTGGTCCCCAGGAAAGGGGGAGGTTCCAGGTTTCCTGCCCCACCTAAGGGAGGGTGGAGCTGAGCATGGAGAAGAAGCTGCAGAGGAGACTGAGGAAGGAAGGAAGCAGGATGCAGAGCCAGAAGGAGACCTGGAGGAGGCACATGGAGCAGAGACACGTGAAGAAACTGCACTTGCCACTTGCCTTTTGGTCGTAGACTGGGTGACACAGATGTGGGTGAGAGACCAGTGGGGAGGTGACAACGGCGATTTTTGTCTTGCTTTTGATTTTGCTCTTTTCCCTCCAGTCTTGGCCTCTCTCCCTGCCCTGTAACAGTTATAGCTTTTGGTTCTCAAAAATAGTCAATATGTGACATATCAGTGGTTGTAACACTGACTATTTCCAAGTGCATTATTTGTGCTGCCATGGTTACTAGCTCAACCAGTCACAGAATTGCTGTTGACTTATTCTTGAATGCACACTCTAACAGCCACCATATCAATTGTCACCTCCAGGAGAATCAGCCCTAAACAAACGGGAAGAATTTAGCAGGAGCCGGCCATGGCACCTCCCGGTTTATCAGGAATTTTCTTACACATGGAGAATGGCTAGCGTCTGCCACCCAACTGCTGTCTTTAACTTTATTATTATTTTTTTTTGATATTTTATTTTACTTTATTTTTTTTAAATAATAAATTTTATTTTTATATTCCCCCATACAATTGCAAAAGCCCCATTCTGACCCCAATCCTTCCCTTCCCGCCCCCCACCCCCCAAAAAGTGTCTCTGGTTCATAGTTTTTTGTTGATTTTGATTTTCACTTTCTTATATTCATTTTCCTGGTCCCTTATTTAAGTTTTCTAGATTCCTGCTATGAGTGAGACCATCCGGTATTTTTCTTTTTCTTTTTGGCTTATTTCACTGAGCATGATCCCTTCCAGCGCCATCCATGTTGCTGCAAATTGCATGTGTTTATCTTTTTTGAATGCTGAGTAATATTCCATGGTATATATGTACCACATCTTCTTGATCCAGTCATCTATTTTTGGGCATTTGGGTTGTTTCCAAAGCTTAGCTATTGTAAACAGTGCTGCTATAAACATAGGGGTGCAGGTGTTCTTTGGAATTGATGTTTCTGTGTCCTTTGGGTAAATACCTAGGAGTGGATTTGCTGGATCATATGGAAGCTCTATGTTTAGTAGGTCCAGAAATCTCCACACAGCTCTCCATAGTGGTTGGACCAGTTTGCACTCCCACCAACAGGGCAGAAGAGTTCCTTTTTCTCCACACCCTCGCCAACATTTGTTGTTGCTAGTTTTTTTAATATGTGCCATTCTCACTGGTGTGAGATGGTATCTCATGGTAGTTTTGATTTGCATTTCCCTGATTACAAGTGATGTTGAACATTTTTTCATATGTCTGTTGCCCATTTGCATTTCCTCTTCAGAGAAGTTTCTTTTTAGCTCTTCTGCCCATTTTTTGACTGGATTATTTTCTTTGTTGTTGCTGAGTCTCATCAGCTCTTTGCAGATTTTTGTGATCAGTCCTTTATCATTAGTGTTGGGTGCAAAAATGTTCTCCCAGTTGGTGGGGTTTCTCTTTGTTTTTGTTATTGTCTCTTTTGCTGTGCAGAAGCTCTTTAATTTGATGTAGTCCCAGCTGTTTATCTTTGCCTTCACTATCACTGCTTTGGGTGATGTGTCTGTAAAGATGTCTTTGATGTGCAAATCCCTTTAAAGTAAAAGAATTTTCTTCTCCATTTAGCCCTTGCCTCAAAAGACCACATCTCCATATTAAAGACTTTGGCGGAGAGATGTTTACAGCCTTTTGTTCCCAAAAGTTTTTTCACTTGTTAATGTGAGGCCAAATGTTGAATTGCAGCCTTTTGGCAGAGAACTACTAATTTTATAAAATTGTAATATTTGTATCACGCAGTGCCATTTGCCATCAATTTGATTATTCAGTAATTGATCAAACAGCATTTGCAGCTTTACTTTTAAATGCTTATTTTAGCAATAGTAGAAACTAGCCATAAACAAATGAGGAGAATCTAGCAGGAGTCAGCTAAGGAGATTCCTGACTTTTCAGGAATCTGCCCCATGCCCGGACCTTTGTCAGACGACATGAGTAGCATGGCTCCCAGTAGTTGATCCGGTAGGTTGCCCATAAGTTTATGCCCTTACTATGTATGTTTGTGTGAGCCTGCATGTGCGTGTGTGTATGTGTGTGTACATATTATATCTGTCTTCTTGTTTTGTGGTCTGTTTTTTTGTATAGTTAGTAGTTGCACATTCTCCTTTTGGAAATTTGGAAGTTTCATAATCTTACTAATGTCATAAATGACTATATATTTGGGGAGAATTTGCATTGTTTTTATTCTAAGTGAGGCTAGTATCCGTTCAATCCTTTAGTGTCATTTGTAGATCCTTTTGGTAAATTTTCTGTTTCTGTCATTTGATTATTTTTATGCTGTTCTCTTGTCTGCGGGCATCATCTACACAAGTCAGCATTTTCCAAATGCCAGGATAGGCTCCTGCCAGCTCCATCACCCTGTGGGGTTGCACCTGCCTGTTTAGCCTGGTGCAAAGGTGAGCAAGACTCCTCTAGAGCCCTTGGGGTGTGATGCCAGGTACACAGCTCCCACAGGGGCACCTATGTTCTTGGCCAGATAGTGAATTTTAGTGTTAAAAAGGGGATCAAAGCCAAGGCTGTCGTATGCCACCAAGTTGACATTATTCGGTCACTTTTAATGTCCTTAAATTTGTATTTGTTACCACATCAAAAGTCTATCTTTTTTTTTTTTTTTTTTTTTTTTTTTTTTTACAGTTTAAGAGAAGCAGGACCCAGTAAACTTCTACCTTTTTGGCACAGGAGGAACTTAGCAATGTTACCTGACCTACATTTGCATCCTTTTAAAAGTAATAACAATTTAAATTGTGATTTAGCCTTGGTTTTATTTTCCAGCATAGAAACTACTTAGTTTAAGCTTCAATATTAAAGGCAAGATCTTTCCACCGCTTGGAGCCTGTGGAGGCCTGCTGGGAACAGGGCTTCTAAAGGGTGGTCCAAGGCTGTGAGACAGGGCAAGCTAGGGTTATTAGGCAGTTTTAGGGACAGTGCAGGAGGGGACCTCTGAAAAATTTAGGGAGGCTTCAGAGATAAGGACAACCAAGGAAATGTAACCAATTCCACTGGGAAAAACAAACATCCTAGGACATTGTTAACAATAGGGGAAAAACAAACAACCTAGAACCACAGACAATCTTGTTAAGGATGGTCCTGGTTTTCTTTGGATGATAAGATAAAGTGTAGAGATGCTCACCAGGAGGACTAGACCATAAAGGTAAAGCGATAAGCATAACAAATGGGGAAAGACAAACCTGTTAGATAAGGAATGTGAAGATCCCCCCACTCAGTAGCAAATTAAGTAAGACAGCCAAGAACTAACCAATCACAAAGAGACTGGTGGAGCTTTAGAATAATCAGGGAAAGAAAGTATATATTCCCTGAGACAAGACTCCACTTTGGCTTCCTTGCCCCTCCCAGGCCTGGTTCCCTGGCCTGGGAGTCCCACTTTATTTCTGTTCTTTCTCTCCTCAATAAACTTTTTCTTTCTCTAAACAAATCTGCCTCTTCTTGCTTGCTTGCCTGAGCTTCTGCGAAGTTCCTGCTGCGGCTTCGTGAGACACCAACCCGTGGGGGTCTAGCGGCTGGGGCTCAGCACTGCCCTGCAGCCTGGGATCCATTCCTGGCTGGGAGACTAGGCCTGACAATTCCGGTATCAGCTGGGGTCCTAGGCCATTTTTTCTGGTAATAAGCGGGGTCTCTGGAACTAGAGGGTGCCTATAGCTCTTCTTAAAACTGAAGGTATTTATGCTCAAGATGAAACTGAATTCTGTCTAGGCGAGAGATGTGCTGATGAGTATATAGCCAAGAACCACACAGTGACTCCTGGTGGTAAACCTAAAAAACTGAAACTGGAGTCATGGGGGAGAGGTTATGCAGGTGCATGAGACAGAGACGAGGTTCTCTTTAAAAAAAATATTAACCACAATCACTAGTCCTAGGAGAATCTAAAGTCCCAGTCATCTCACACACAGACTTCACCTTTCCTGGGTTCTTATTTTCAGCAATCCAGTGTTTGGCTGGATTTCCTTGGCAAGTTGTTTATATGTTTTTTCTTCATTTATGTGTATGTTTTGATGTTACATTGATAGGAGAATGGGATAGGTATAAATATGTGGATTACTCATTGTTTTCCTCAGCTAGTACAGACATTATTCTTTTGTTCTCAGCTCTTGAGGTGGCTGTGGCCAAGTCCCTGTGAGGCTGATAGTCCCCAGTGTAAGCAACATTCTTTTTCTTTATACTGAAAAACAAAGAACTTCGCCTAGATGAAATGGGAAGGGTCCTAGAAATGTATTTTTTTAATACACTCATCTGCTTATCTGAGTTGTCCCACCTTTTGGCTAGTAGGAAAAATGCTGCTATGAATATTGGTGTAGAAATAAGCATCGCTGCTTTCAATTCTTTTGGAAATAAATTTAGAAGTGGAAGTGCTGGCTTACATGATAAAAACAAAAGCAGTTAACTGGAGTTTCTAGTTTCTGCTTTGCACCTCTGTCCCCCAGGAGCCAGGTGCAGAAGGAAGGTGGCATCAGGAATGCTGCTATCTATTATGACAGGTGGGAAAAGTGTATGGGGAATTGCACACACTTGGGAAAACTGGTTTATGTGGGTCTGCTACTCCTAGGCAGCCTATTTGGCCACCATTTTGTCACCTAAACAATGTCAAAGTGGTCCGGCCAGTTAGGAACAAAAGCCCAAACCCTTAAGCCCTTCAGATCAAACAAGAGCACAAAGTTGGATCACACTGGGAAGGCTGTGCATCACAAGGTATGTCCAGAACGCCCGGAGGGCTGAGGACCGATACATAACATGTGCATCACGAGGTATGACCGGGAATGCCCAGGGGGGCCGAGGACCAATGTATGACAAGGGACCCCAGAAGCTGATCAGTGGAGCGCCTTGTTGATAAGATTAGAACCATGGCTGGGGATTAGGGTGTAGCATCAAGTAGATTAGAAGTGCCTGGAGGCCAGACTCACAATCACTAATCTTCTACACCCATCCCCCTTTCCTTAATTTCCCTAATCTCCTTAAAACCAATTATGTGTGCCAATAAAAGGGCCAGGATCTTGCTCTTCAGCAGCATCCTGCATTATGTAGCCTGCTTCATGACTCCCGTTTGTCAGTGTGGTGTTGCCCAATGCAACAGGCTTAAATCTTCCAGCAAACACATATGGTTTGTATTTCAAAAACCGAACAAGTCTTAGGGCCATGCCTGAGTTCAAGGTGGCAGAGAATTATATCCTTTCATGCTTCTGGAAGGAGGAAATCCCGAGTATATGTGTAAACAGCACTAAGACTGCTAACACTACCCTAGCACAGTCCAGAATCCAGAGCAATAGACTCTTAATATTTCAGAATATATTCTCCACAATACCATTATTTTTAATCCTACAAATAATCTAATCTATGTGGTATCTGTGAAACAAATAAGGAGACATGGTTCTTTGTCCACATTCCTTTTCCCTGGGCCTAAGGTTTGAAAAAAATTAAGATCCTTACATCTTGACAATTGTTTTACAGAAAAGCAGTATCAGTTTTAATTTCTTGACACTAATATATAACAGTCAATTCTTAACTGTTCTTAACAATCCCAAATGCTTTTTTTTTTTAATTTCTCTAGTATTTTCTAATTTGAAAGATGAAAACAATAAAGATTGTTGTATTTGATTCTGTCATTTAGTCATTGTTTTTGTCCCAGGGAGAATTCATACACATTTTTCACTTCCCTGCACTAAACGCCAGCTCAGTATAAAGAAGAGGGCACAGCTTTGGTTCAAATCCTCTGGACTGTGCTTTAATCCTAGCTTTTCCTTAGTAGGTATAATATAGTGGGTCCTTCAACTGTCAGTTTGTATCATCTCTGCCATCAGACTGCACCCTGGAAATAAGGTGCTTTGTGGAGACTGAGACAACCTGGGCAACAGAGGTCAGAGAGCACCTGGCTATGGTAGGCCCCCTCCACGGCCCTCCCAGTGTCTGTGGTCTGCCCAGCTTCAGACAGTCGTTATAAAAATAAAATATGAAATATGCATGTGAAGTATACATGGCGTCCTTTAGTCATTCAAAAAACTCATTAAAAAAGTGCCATTATTTATAGTAAGTCACTTGCAAAGTGGGGAAATAAGTCATTATTCTATATGTCCAATTTTGAACTAAAACTAGGGTTGTAATTTTCAGTTTGGCACAGGAAGCACAGGTGTAAAGTCTGATTTGCACAATCAAACATTTGTTTGATGTCTGCATGACCTGCATGTAGGTCGCCAAGAAAACATATTCTCTTGATCACTCCTACCTTCTCCTGTTCTCTGGGAGACATCATCCCACAGTTAAAGATTAATTGAGGCATTTATCTTTTTTAGAGTTTATATGAACAAAAATCAATTTGAATTTGAAGCAGATACAAGGGAGCTTCAAGGAGCTGTACATAATGGGAGACTTATAGGTGAAAGGGAGCAGGAAAATGGAAGTTCTGTAAGACAGGAAAACCAGGTTGGTTATTACAGGTTTCCTTTTCCTGTGGGCTGGCAGGATGGATTAGGCAGGTGCACTAACTAGTGCTGAGTGCACTGATTGACTTAATACTCCATTCTTTGGGAAAGCAAAGTTTATTAAGTTTCAGTTTTGTGGTGTGGGGGTTAACACACACTGTTCCCTTTGTTTTCTTTTTAACACCAGGAACATTAGTCTATAACTCCCCCACACCCTCCACCTACTTTCAGTAGCAATGTCCCTTTCTTCACTTCCCAATATAGCAGAGGCAGGAGGGCAGTACCTGGACCACTTAGCAATTTCTCCTAACCTAACTCACATTCCTAAAAATCTTTATTCCAAGTCATTGTTGTGCTTAGTTACCTTCCAAGCCACTCAGTTGCTCACTGCCCTTTTTCCGTAATTCCAGGCTCAGAAGAAGTTTAGTTTAGGTATTCCTTGGAATTTGAACAAGTCTGAGTAGAAGTTCTTAAGTCTGTCTGTAGGGTCAGTGAATTCATCAGGCTTTTTCTGCAACTAGCCTGTGTGGCTATTACCGGTAGCCTTGATGGTGTTCATGCAGGTGGCACTTAGGTGGGGGCACGTGTGCCTGATAAGGGACACTTGGGTGTGTGCACATGTGCCAGTGTGCCTAGAAGAGAAATGTGGTCTCACTTCTTCTCAGCCTGAGGTCGAGTTACAAGAACAAGCTTCCCAAGAGCTTCTCAGTGCTGGTAGTAGCTACACTGGGTTTTCTAATCAGCATCAGGTGTCAATTATTTGACCTAGTGAAAGTCCCAACACTTTAAAGGGCGTTGACCTCCTCTCAATGAAAAGTTCAGTGGGGCACATTCTAAAATAAATGCTGAAATTATGAGGAAAAAATCAGTATCTACAATGTTGGGCAATTTATAACAATATTGGCATAGACTCAGAAATAAATGAATGTCAGAGATAAAATAAAACAGACTATTCTTTATACCCAATAACAGTAACCTAAAATTTTGATTAGATCCAGGGGTAAGAAGAAAACAGTTTCTGAAATTTTATGAAAATTTGGATATAAAATTTTTCTTAGAATAGACAACGAATTATTTCTATTATTTATAGATTTATTAACATGAAAAGTTACTTCCAAATCATTCAGAAAAATAACAGGAAATAAGAGAAAGGTAAAGTTTATATAGAAGGTTTATGTAGAAAGGTAAAGGAAATAAGAGAAAGGTGAAGTTTATGTAGAAGAGTTGTAATAAGTGAATCAAGGTGAAGAAAATGCTTGTTGAATTATCCTTGAACCCTTTTGGTAATGTGAATCCTCCTAAAACTGGCCCTTCTAGTGCTGTAGCTATTAGCTTGGCCACTATGTGGCAATAGACTCACTTTTGAATTTTCTGAACACACTGCAGGGAAAAGAACAAGAAACGTTACTCTCCCAGAGGCTGGCTCTAGGATGAGAAACATGTTTAAAAAAAATTGTGAGAAGGCAAGAATCACAGAGAAATTCAAACTACTCAACTGCAGTTTGAATTTTCTCGGGTGGAAAGCGGGGATGATTCTGAAGAAACCATTAGTTGGAGAAATCTAGTTTCATTACTTGTTCCACAATGTTCAACTCCGTGACCTTACCTGAGACAGCGGTGAGCAGGTCTCACATATAAATGTAGAAATGAAACTCAGGAGTCTGACTTCCTTGCCAGTTTTAAACAATGACTCCTCTTTTTGATTTGACCTGAATATGGTAACTAATACTATTTTCCTGAGGTTTGGTTGTCAGAGACAGTGACACTAGAGGAAAATGACTGACAACTCAAGTGTCACTGTGTGGCTGTGAAGAGAGTCCCGTGGAAAGAGACATATAGTTCTTAAAATGTGAACGGATGTGATGACAGTGGACATAAGTAACTGCCTGACACGTTTGCAGCATATGGGTAGGTATTTTTAAAATCATAACTAAATACACTGGATTCCTGTAATTTTGACCATAGAAATTGCTAGTTAGAGCCGAATACTCTTCTTCCTGTTCCCATGTGTTGTCCTCCATAGACGAGCAAGGATGGGGGAGTAAAGTAAAAGAGGCAGTGGGCAGTAGAACGTCGGAAGAGGACCTGAAATGAAATGATATAAATTCCTCTGGCACCACAGATCTAGGAGCCTATTGCTCTTTTATTATCTTTTGATTACTTCGAAAGTAACTATTTCCCTCTTTGTCATGCCCACTGTTATAAAACCATTTGCATTTTTTCCCTGCTAAAAATTAAAGTCCATTCACGAGGGAACATGTCTTTCCAAACTAATTGAATCTATTGATTAAAAATCCCTTGCCTATGCCCTACCTTTCTAATGTTTGTGGCTATTTTAAGATTGTTGAATCCTTTCAAAACCGCCTCTGTGGCAATCTAGTCCCAGCATCCCAACTACCAGAAGAAATCTCTCCATGTACAATGTGTGAAGTATAGTATGAGTAGAAATAATTAGAAAGGCTCCTCTGTAAATTAAGTAGAAGAATTAGCACCAGTTCTGGTCTCTTCCCCTTCGTGTACTCCCACCCTGTGTGCTGTGTCTGTGTATCACCCCATCCCACCAGGAGTCCATTTCTCTTACTCCTTGAGCCTGGACTGCATTTTCATTTGATGTATCCAAATGAGGGGAGAGTAGTGTTCAGCTGTAAACCTGCACCCCTCTACTTCTGGACTTCTGTTCAGCTGCCTGTGAATAACCTCCAATAACCTGATGAATAAGCATGTGGCCCTCTCTGCCAATCACACAGGAAACCACCTGGCCCCCATGCTGTGAACCATCTGCAGCAGCCTGGGTGTCAGGTGTTCCTGAAATGTGGGAAGGCTTAGGTGCTATTGTAGAAATGGGGGTGGGGGTGAGGAGATGCAAACACTTGATCAAGGTGTGGACATCATCCTGCCGAGGGTCTCAGCAGCCCTTTATGTATACATTACAAGGTACATAAGCATATGTATTAGAGTAGTAAGATAACAATCATCACATCTTCCTCTAGAACCCCCAGGGGTTCATCTGACCTTCAACAGAGGTCCTACCATTCTTTGAAGAAGGCACAGTTGCTAAAACCAAAGTGTTCTTAGAATAGTCATTTATTTTAAACAATTATTTTATTACTAGCAATAACTTATGTGACTGAAACTAACATTTCTATGTTCACTATGGTGAAGAATTAAACTAAGGGCTAGGGAAAATAAAGGGCAGGAAGTTACCTGGGGAAGAGAAACCAAGGGATTTTTTCTAACTAACTTATAAAGTTTAGACTAACATATAACCATATGATTAAAGCAAAAACAGAAGGCTTTTATACAGAAACCATCATCTAATAGTATATTGTTTTAATAAGATATTGATTCAATATTAAAGAACCAAGGGCTTGGAGGGCATCAATGCCAGACAAGCCATTCTGACTCTTCCTGTGGCCCAAGCTCTCAATTAAGGGGGGAATTTTTTCTAATCTAACGGAAGAGTTTTTCTACCTATTACTCCCATACTTATCTCATCAGCCTAGTTTCTGGATCTAACTTTTAGATCAAGAGAAAATTCCTTTTTCTGTAAGATGCTGATTGTTGTTTTAAGGAATTACAAATACTTCATCAGGGGCAGGGCCGGAGATGGTTATATTTTTTGGTTTTCAGAGTGGTTCATACGTGACATATCAGTAGTTGTAACATTGACTATTTCCAAGTGCAATATTTGTGTTGCCATGGTTGTTAGCTCAACCAGTCACAAAATTGTTGCTGACTTATTCTTTTTTTTTTAATAATAAGTTTTATTTTTATATTCCCCATACAATTGCAACCCCCCCATTCTGACCCCAATCCCTCCCCTCCCACCCCCCACCCCCCAAAAAGTGTCTCTGGTTCATAGTTTTTTGTTGATTTTGATTTTCACTTTCTTATAGTTATTCATTTTCCTAGTCCCTTATTTAAGTTTTCTAGATTCCTTCTATAAGTGAGACCATCCGGTATTTTTCTTTTTCTTTCTGGCTTATTTCGCTGAGCATGATCCCTTCCAGCGCCATCCATGTTGCTGCAAATTGCATGTGTTTATCTTTTTTGAATGCTGAGTAATATTCCATGGTGTATATGTACCACATCTTCTTGATCCAGTCATCTATTTTTGGGCATTTGGGCTGTTTCCAAAGCTTAGCTATTGTAAATAGTGCTGCTATAAACATAGGGGTGCAGGTGTTCTTTGGAATTGATGTTTCTGTGTCCTTTGGGTAAATACCTAGGAGTGGAATTGCTGGATCATATGGAAGCTCTATCTTTAGTAGGTCCAGAAATCTCCACACAGCTCTCCATAGTGGTTGGACCAGTTTGCACTCCCACCAACAGTGCAGAAGAGTTCCTTTTTCTCCACACCCTCGCCAACATTTGTTGTTGCTAGTTTTTTTAATATGTGCCATTCTCACTGGTGCAAGATGGTATCTCATGGTAGTTTTGATTTGCATTTCCCTGATTATAAGTGATGTTGAACATTTTTTCATATGCCTGTTGGCCATTTGCATTTCTTCTTCAGAGAAGTTTCTTTTTAGCTCTTCTGCCCATTTTTTGACTGGATTATTTTCTTTGTTGTTGTTGAATCTCATCAGCTCTTTGCAGATTTTTGTGATCAGTCCTTTATCATTAGTGTTGTGTACAAAAATGTTCTCCCAGTCAGTGGGGTTTCTCTTTGTTTTTGTTATTGTCTCTTTTGCTGTGCAGAAGCTCTTTAATTTGATGTAGTCCCAGCTGTTTATCTTTGCCTACGCTATCACTGCTTTGGGTGATGTGTCTGTAAAGATGTCTTTGATGTGAATATCACGCAGTGTTTCACCTATATTTCCTTCTATGTATTTTTTGGTTTCAGGTCTTATGTCTAGTTCTTTAATCAATTTTGAGTTGATTTTTGTGTATGGTGTGAGGTAGTGGTCAAGCTTCATTCTTTTGCATGTAGTGACCCAGTTTTCCCTGTTGCTGACTTATTCTTGAATGCACACTCTAACAGCTACCATACCAATTGTCACTGAAAGGGAACTGTTAAGGAAAAAGGGAACTATTAACGAAAATGAACTGTTTCCCTGCTAAAGAGCCATGGACATGGAAGTTTGCTTCCTTAATAAGCATATCTAAACATGTCCTGGCAGCCTCCTAGGCTGGTTGTTTTCCTGGACCATTCTCAAAGGTCTGTATGCTTCGCATTTTCCTGTGTCAACAATTTGTATGTTAACTAACCAATGTTATCAATGAATCACACAGTGCCATTAGCCATCAAATTAGTTATTCAGTAATTGATCAAACAGCATTTACAGTTTTACTTTTAAATGTGTATTTTTACAACGGTAGAAACTAGCCATAAACAAATGAGGAGAATCTAGCAGGAGTCAGCTAACAGATTCCTGACTTTTCAGGAATCTGCCCCATGCCCGGACCCTTGTCAGGTGACATGAGTAGCACGGCTCCCAGCACCCCAACAAACTGAATCATCCCAGTCCAGTTGGTCCTTAGCTGATTAGTCAACTACTCCTAGAAGCACACAGAAGCCCCAGACAATATAAGTTGAACTAGGACTAGATGAGAGGAAACTTCCTGCTGTCTTGTGCAAAACTAAATGGCATGAACAGAACTAAAAACTGCTTTTTTAAGTTGAGTTTTGTAACAAAATACAAAATTCACTCAAATAGTGAGCAAAGATGTTCCTGTTTCATAATTCTATTTTGGCATTATATAATTTCATTAATTCAATTTGAATAATTGGCCACTGAGTTTTTCATTCTGATTTTATGGACTAGACATTTTGGAGGTAATTTTGGTTTGTTTTAGCAATTCCTCTAGGTTATTTTTGTCTGTCTCTCACTGATAAATTGCAATGAACACAACTATACGCAAGAATATGGATAAGCCAGAAGTAGTTCCACTATATGGTGCACTAGGGCTAAGGTGCATGAAAATGGCCTTAAAGACCTAGAAATATTTTAGCATGATAACAAAACCAGAGACCACCAAACAGATAATATATTTAATCCAAAGTATGTGACCAAGATTAAAATATAACAATGACTGCCCTCTGAAACATTTATGGGTATCTACACAGCAGACAGACTTTATTTGAATCTTACAATATAATTCAAGGTTTTCACCAGATAAAGAAAATGTGGCATTCAATCAGAAAAACAGCAGGAACAAAGCCATTCTCAACCCAGACTGTGTCTCTTGAAGTATTGTTTTGTTAGTCACCTGCAATTTCCTACAGAGCTTAAACTCTGTCCTAGATATGTAAAGGTCTTTTTGCATGATCCTCTAGTCAAGACCCACAGTGAGTGCCCACCTGGGACAGCCATGTTTCTAGGGTCTTGAGAACCATCAGTGAGGAAACAGGCAAGGAGAGTTTAATTAAGAGCTTCTATTCCAGATCCAGCCCTTGGTTTGCAGAATCAATTCGCCTATGAGGTAAGCATCAATTTAAATCATCCTGTATTCACTTCAGCACCAAATAATAAATTGAAATACTGAAGTAACAATTGGATATTGCTTTTCATGTTTCCAACCTGACATTATTACTAATGAACAGAAATAATGAAGCAAAAACTTGGAGAAGGAAACAAACTACCTGGAGGGTAGGTTTCAGTCACATTTTGGGGTGATTCTCATTGAATGTCTTTACCTGGGAATTTTTTGCCATGTCGCACTTGCCTATTTCCTAAAGTTGAACACTGGAAATTTCCCACAGAACCCAAAGGATAAGGCTAAGGCTAATCAGCTGGGCGGTGTTTTGATGTTAATTTTGAAATGGTCCTAGTAGACTGTGCTGGGGTGGACAGTGGAAGTGGCTTCATTTAACTGGGAGACCAGATTTCATTCAAGCTCTGTGATTGGTCACCTTTTACATGTTGAAGAATCAGTTTATGTTGCTTTTATTATTATTTGAAAAAAGCAAAGATCCTTTTTGAAAAACTGTTGTTATCACTTAGTTGCCCTGGTGAGGTTCTTGCATCAGCAGCCCCAGAGGTGAGCGGGAGGGCTGGCTGGTACCATGTCACTCCAACTGCATTAGAGACCCCAAGTGACCTTCTGGGTAAACCACTCAACAAATATTAAATTTGATGATAAATGCTTACATCCTTGTTCAGGAAATGGTTATTGAGCATCAACGATATACCAGAACCATGCATTGGGTAGCAATATTAGGAATGTCCTTGTTCTTGCAGTTCTGAGTCCCCTGAAGAGGACCTATACTAGGAGTAGCAATAATAACCTCCTAACAATAATGATATTAACAATAACAACAAAATAGGGCCTCCCTTGGTGGCATAGAGGTTAAGCACTGGGCTGAGAAGCTGCCCACAGCCTCTGCAGTGCAGGTTTGATCCCGACCACCGGCGAGGGTCCAAAATGGTGCGACAGACCTCTTCTGCCACCCACTGCTCCCCTCAGCAGTGTACTTCATAACTCTGCCTGTTCTGTTCCCCGCTCTGGCTCTGGTGAATTCTCTCACCCTCTGGTGCTTCTGACTGTACTCAGTGCTTGTATAAATAAATAAATAAATCTTAAAAAAAAAAAAACAAAATAGCGAAATAAATAGCTCTCCAACTGTGTATATTTGAAAGAAATCAAGAAGGTGTTGTAAAGCAGAAAAATACATAACCCTCTTCTCATTGATGAGGTTGGTTTATTTTCCCCTTTGTTCTCCTTTTATTGATTGGAAAATCATCACAAAGTGGCACCCATTTGAACTACTTGGATGTAAAGTGAATTCTGTCCAGGATAAACAAGCAAGACTGAGTCTGCCAGGCCATGTGAGGTTAGTTGCTTCATATCTTTATGGACTTTGGTGGTTGTTCTGCCACAACCCAGTAGTTGGTGGTATAAAAATCTATGAGACCCACAGGCTTTAGAAATCATTGACTACAACTGCATTTTTCTGGACATGAGCTAAGACAGAGAGAGGATCCATGTACAGAGACCAGCATTAGAAACCATTTAATGGTGTGAATATTTTACCACACAACAGCAGTGCCTCTTAAAATGATATATATGATTTTCTATATGTCTGTTTCTCCCTTATAGATGAATAGGTTTGACATGAAATTCTGTGAGATTCACAACCATATTTAGAAATCTTTGTTCACTTTGTGCAGCTAAAGTCACCTCGGGTCATTTCAACATTAAATTACATTTTTTTTTAAGATTTATTTATTTTATTTATTTAAGCACTGGGTACAGTCAGAAGCACGGGAGGGCGAGAGAACTCAACAGAGCCAGAGCGGGGAGGAGAGCAGGCAGAAGGACCAAAGTACATTGCTGACGGGAGCAGTGGGTGGCAAGAGAGGTCTGTGTGCAATGTGGGACCCTCCTCTGGTGGCCGGGGAGCAGCCTGGGACCGAACCAGTGCTGCAGGGGCCGTGGGCAGCTTAGCAACCCAGCGCTCAACCGCTGCGCCACTGGGGAGGCCCCTAAATTACATTTTAAGGGCTAAAATTAGACATGTGTGAAAGGGCAGGGACAGGAGGGGGATGCACACTCCAGAGTCACACAGAACCAGCTTTCTTTTTTTTTTTTTTTTTTTTTTGAAGATTTATTTATTTATTTATACAAGCACTAGGTACAGTCAGAAGTGTGGGAGGGTTAGAGAATTCACCAGAGCCAGAGCGGGGAACAGAACAGGCAGACTGACCAAATACACTGCTGAGGGGAGTAGCAGTCGCGGCAGGAGAGGTCTGCGCGCCATGTGGACCCTCACTGGTGGTCGGCTGGGGATCAAACTGGCGCTGCAGAGGCTGCAGGTAGCTTCGCAACCCAGCACTCAACCGCCGCGCCACCAGGGGAGGCCCCTGGCTTTATTTCTGATGTTTAAGTTCTTTTGGCAAATCCACTTATTATTCCCCTGACAATTCTCAGATCCTATATTTATCTGTGAGATGTAAGCACAGTTGTTTCCTTTGTCTTCACCATTAGTCTGCAATCTGTGGAGCAAAACAAAGGCATCTTTAATATTTGGGATTTTCTCACATGATTCTCCTCATCTGGCCAGTGTTTCTACAGCTCTCTGGAAAGAGTGGGGGTGCTAAATGTCCCAGTAATTCACAAATATAATGGCACAACTCTTTCATGTAAGGCTAATGTCAATCTCTGGATCTTCCAACTTCCTCTTTACTGAAGAAGAATCATTCTGGCAAGAAACTTCACAATGTATTTACAGAAGAGAAGCTATGGAATCTGGGGACTGAGTCTCCATAGTCTGTTACTAACTTGTCATGTGAAAAATTCTTAACTTCACACAGCCTGAGTTTTCTTCAATCTACAGGATAAAATCACTGGCTATCTGGGGTGGCCTGGAGACGATGTGCTTGAAAGTGTGACTGTGATTAAGCAAAGCATGTGGTCAGTAATGTGGTGGGTTCATGCAAACTTGATTAAATCATTCATAGATATACAATGACATGTTATCCAAAACCTCATCCAAAGTCTGTGTAGCCATAGCCTTTTCACAGTGACGTTATCTTGGTCACGTTATCTTGATACTGTATTGAGACACCCGGTAGCAAACAGCAAATAGCTCCTTTGCAGCCCTTGTATATTTGTTACATAAATGTCTTTTATACAAGGTACTGTATACTACACAATTTCTTACAATGTGGGTAGTTTGAGTGACTGGGCTCCACACTCTGGCACTTAGTGTTTTTTTCCCCTGTCATAATCATTTTCCAATTACCACTAAGATAATTGAAAAAATACTTAAAATTTCTATGTCCCAATAGGTTCCAGTTAGGGATTTATTTTTTAAGTGTGTGTGTGTGTGTGTGTGTGTGTGTGTGTGTGTGTGTGTGTGAAGAAGTGGGGAACATGCCAGAGGTGCGAGGTATGAAAGGATTCATCAGAGACAGAGCAGGGAGCAGAGCAGGTGGATCTACTGTGATACACTGCTGAGGGGAGCAGCGAGTGAGAATGAGAGGTCTGCTGTGCCATGTGGTAGCTCCCTGGCCAGGGACCAAACTGAGGCTGTGGTGGTGATAAAGCAGAGACAACCCCTAGGCCACCAGGGTGGACCCAGTTAGAGATTTTTAAAATTTTCATGTGCCCCCTCCAAAGGAGATGGTGTCAGTTCCCTCCCTCTCTCCTTCCCTCCTTTCCTTCCTTTCCTCCTTCCATTTATTAAAGATTTATTTTTTTATACAGAGAAGAACTGGGGTGTAAGCCAGGTGTTGGTGGGTAGAGGATTCACCAGAGAGAGTGAGAACAGAACAGGCAGACTGACTGAAATGCACTGCTGAGGGGAGCAATGAGCAAGGTAGGAGAGGTCTGCTGCACCATGTGAGTTGCTCTCTGCTGGCCTGGGATCAAACTTGTGCTGCAGTGACTGGCGATGGCTTGACAGTGCTGTCTTCAACCCCTGCGCCACCAAGGAGGCCCTCAATTCCTTTTCTTCTACAACTCCACTGCACATGAATCTTTTCATATGTGAAATTGTCATGTAATATCAGACTTAACTCATCTCAGCTAAATCTGAAACTCTTGACAATTATTAAGTTAAATTAAAACTACAAAACTCAATCTTTAAAAACAATGTCACTGCCCTACAATGTAAACCTGACGTAACCTGAATGTTCAAATAGCCTCTCTCATACTCACATATTAGAATTTAAAAATGAGCCATTTATCCACTTCCATTTCTTCTCTGATAATGTGAAATTCAATCCAATCCAAAAATTAAGTCCTTCATCAGGTAGCTGGTGTTGTATGAGTGTCTATAAATGGAACAGAAGAGATGACTGAACATTGAATGTTTCTCTTTTCGTGGCTTGCTCTCCCATTCAGTTCACCCTCTAAAACCCAGTTCATGTATCACTTTCCTCTGTGAAACCTGTCCCTGCCTCCCCCTTAGAGGTAATTATTTATCCCTTTGTGATTTTTCTCTCTGGCTATTTAGATTTGTATTGTATTCATCCAATTGCCCTCTATTTTTTGCTTGTCTGTTTAGTCTCTCAGATGGTGAGCTTCTTAAAGTCAAAGTCAGTACTTCCATTATCCTGGAATCTTTAAGCTAAAGCTCAAAGACTTTGCTGTGGCAGAAGAAACTGATGAGTTCTACTGAATATTTCATGTAATTATTTACCAATTCTTCCTGATCTTGAATAAGCAGCAAACTGGCTTCTTTTGTTAAGCAGTCAGCTAGACTGTTAGTCCAGTTTTGGGATGAATTAGAAATAAAAACCAAGCATTTCTCTCTGAGTAGAATCCAGTCTGTGGGGCACTTCAACAGACTTGGCCTTTCTACAATAAGAAAAAGAAAGAATAAAGTGTTGTACTTTAAACCAGTCTCCATCCCACCACAACTCATCACACATGCGCAAGTTATCGTGAATGCACTGAAGTTTTTGTAAGTAAAACTCATGATTTTATTATAATCTCGAGGGGATTGAGACTGCTGTCTATTCTGGTACCATGAGTAAGGAATTAGTAAGCAGTTACACTGGGCATGAATTGAATTAAGGAGTATTAGAACAGGAAAAGGCTTTCAGAGTAACTTAAGCACCCACTTCTTACATTCTAAGTCTCTGACACACAGAACAACTTTTTCTAATCAACGTAATCCAATGATGGTAGAGTCAAAATATTTCAGAGTTTCCTTAAATTTGCCACCACTCCATACATGGATAACATATGCAAATGATCCAAAAGTATTTACTTTAGCAGCATGCATAAAGCAAAGCAAATAATAATTCCTTTCCTAAATTAGAGTCATGGAGAAAAAAAGTCTTAAGAAACATCATGGAGAAAAAAAGTCTTAAGAAACATTCTAATCGCCAAGTTACATAATTTCTAATTAATGTGACCTATGGCATAAAAATTTCCAGAGTATTTTTCAGATAGCCTAAAATTTCTGTTCTGTTAAAATATGTACAATAAATTTCACATTCTTGTACATTCATCAACAGACTATGAAAATACACTAGTTACTGGAACATAATATATTAATGATTAATAAAATAATATCTCAATGATTAGCACAATAAATATCTTAATGATTAACACAATAAATATTTAACATTCACTTTATGTTTGAGTGTGATTAACATCAGTCTAATGTATTCATTTTCCCCTTAGAACCTGGCTACTGATTATTGACTATCTGAGCATCAGTTTGTCATGTGGCATTTGCTCTGGTGATTAGGATCATCATAGACTTTGAGGAGAGACTCCTGAAGTACTATCTGGTCACCAACGACTTGCTGTATGACCATGTGTGAGCTGTTCATCTTTTCATGCCTCAGTTTGTCAAACGTAGAATAAGTGATTATAGCATATTAATATATGCGCTGTTATGAGCCTTAGGGAAGGTAATGCGTGGTATCTATCAAATACCAGTGGTTACTTTTAGACATTTAAATCACAAGATCACCTGTAGTTTCATTTCTGTTCTTTTGAACATCTTGAACATCCCCACTACAATTGTTTGTTGATGATGACGTCAGTTTCAAGGATATCACTAGTAAAAAAAGCATTAAGGAGGTTAAAATAATCAAATGGACAATAAAATGAAAATATTTATCTCTTCAGGGAACTAAATGATCTCAACAGGCCTGAATATGAACAGAAAATAAAAGAACAGAGGTGTAGTAACAAAGT
Organism: Talpa europaea; assembly: GCF_964194135.1. Lineage (NCBI taxonomy): Eukaryota > Metazoa > Chordata > Mammalia > Eulipotyphla > Talpidae > Talpa > Talpa europaea. Next base: position 67,820,991 of record NC_140083.1, on the reverse strand, counting down.
GTTTAGTTTGGCAACTACAATGACTACATGTATAAGCAAATAAGAATATCCACAAAACAAGTGAACTCACTTGGACATTGAGTTGCCTGTTTTCTACTAAGTCAGTCAGTATAAAGGTGCTAAATTCTTAAAGTGCTTACACTTCTCTCTGAAACTTTTCCTCTTCAGATTGAGTATAAATTACATTTACCCCATGAGAGAGATTGTTACTGCATTCTGGAATTTTTTGGATACTTAAGAAACTGTAAATGAGTAGCACCTTAAAATTTCTTCATTGTTGTCATATTTTTCTCATAATTATAATCTTCTTTTAAGTTTTTGTAAACTCCTTTTAAGTTCACATATGTGAAATCTCTATGGAGACTTAGCAGAAAATTCAGAAAGGAAATATGAAACGCTGCAATTGCAAAGTGGATATGGGCAGAGCATTATTAAAAGTATTGTTTTTATTTCACTGGTCTTTTACTATGTCTGGGTGGTCAAATTATGTTAAGATACTCTTATATTTATGATAGCAGTTGAGTAAATGTTCTGAAGCAAATGGTCTTGAATCACTTACCTGAAATACTCAACCCAATCACAGCCAAGGATAGCAGAACAAGCCCAGCACAGCCAACTTTCAGAGCAAGTTGATGCCAGGGTGGACCTTGACAGACACCTGAGAAGGTAAGAAAATATGTGCATTTATTCCCTTGAGTTCACTGGTACAAAAAGCACAGGTAGTTTTTTTTAAATATTGATTTGTATTTATTTATGCAGGCCAGTGGTGCAGGGGGTGAGAGGATTCACCAGAGACAGAGTATGGAACAGAACAGGCAGATACACTGAAATACATTGCTGAGGGGAGCAGCAGTTGAGACAGGAAATGTCTACTGTGCCATGTGGGTCATCTCCCTGGCTGGAAACCCAACTTATGTCACAGTGGCTGGCAATAGGTTGATAGTGCTGACTTTAACCCCTGTGCCATAGGGAGACCAGCACTGGCAGTTTTGATCACAGTTGGACAACTGGGGACAGAAAAGAACCTTTATATCAGCCTTCTTAATGTAGAGTGCCAGAAAATTAATTCTCTACCAGATTTACCTGGAAGTTAACTCACTGATGAAAGCTGAAATATTTATGCTGTCTTATGTACAAAAGATTGGTTTACAATTTATCAAGTGAGATAGATATAAGATATTTTGAAAATTGCCAAGTACTATAAAAAAATAAAACATCTGTCCTATTCTAGAGAGTATGTCAAAATTATTTTGTCAAAAAAGGATCACCTTCACTCATTGAAGATATATTTTGTGAGGTTCTATTTTGTGACAAACACCATTTTAGTCACTAAGATATATAAAATTCTGTTTGTGGACATGGATTCCTCTGCTTTTTGTTGTCCAGAAAAATCATCTCCAATTAAGACCAAGTGTATTGCAATCAAGGAAGTGTATTTTGTCGGTCTGCTAATTATTTTAGTGAGCATAATGTCATATGAACTTATGCCTACATTGCATAGACTAAACAAATGTCAAATATCTTTGCTTTCCTCTAACATATCAAATACAATAAACTGTATGTCTCATGTTCATCAGAAGTTTTGGTTAATTAGCTAATTAATGAAAGTGAATGATAAGTTAATCATAACTTTATCGATGTATTTTGTCACTGGACATCTTTAAAATGGATTTTATAGGGAAAATTTAAAAAAAGGAACTTATTAAATTTTGGGAGATCATATAATCTAACATTATATAATGTTACAATGTTGGTTACATGTAGAATTAGAAAAGTGTTTTGACATTTTCTCATTGATTCATTTTGTATAACATTATGTAACATTATATAACAATATAATATAATGTGCAGTGCAATTTTACTTAAATAAAAAAAAATTTTTGGGAAACACTGGACTATAACTCCAAACATTAAATTAGCTGTAACTTTATTGTGCTAATCCATACTAAATTATCTTTATACAATATAACTCTCGTATCTCTTATTTAAGGGTAACAAATATTTGCTCCCATTTGTTTTGTAGAATACTAGATATATTACAATTACAAATACTGTTTATATTATTTTATTTTATTTTTTTATTCTTATTTTTTTTAAAGATTTATTTATTTATACAAGCACTGGGTACAGTCAGTAGCGTGGGAGGGTGAGAGAATTCACCAGAACCAGAGAGGGGAACAGCACAGGCAGACTGACGAAATACACTGCTGAGGGGAGCAGCAGGCTGGGCAGGAGAGGTCTGCATGCCATGTGGGACCCTTGCCAGTGGCCGGGGATTGAACCGGCTCTGCAGAGGCTGCGGACAGCTTCGCAGCCCAGCGCTCAACTGCTGCACCACCAGGGGAGGCCCTATTTTATATTTTTAAAAGATTTATTTATTTATGCATACAAGAGCTGGGGTACAGGCCAGAGGTGTGGGCAGTGAGAGGATTCACCAGAGACAGAGTGGGGATCAGAACAGGCAGATTCCCTGAAATACCCTGCTGAAGGGAGCAGCGGGCAAGACAGGAGTGGTCTGCTCTGCCATGTGGGTTGCTCCCTGGCCGGCCAGGGGATCAAACTCATGCTGCAGAGGCTGCGGATAGCTTCATAGTTTGCGTCTTAACCCCTTGCACCCAGGGAGGCCCTACAAATTCTTTTTTAAATCATATTAGAATCTAGGGTCTTCACAAGTAAAAGTTTTCTAATTTATCTACAGTTACTGATTTATTAATATTATTTATGCTTTTTTTTATATTTTTCTATTATTTCTCAATATAAATGATTACCTGCCTTGAGTTACTTATTAAAAACTTGAATCAGACATGCTAAAATGTTGTCTTTTACTCTCAATAAATGTTCCAGAGTGACTTTCAAGTCCACCTTAACTTTGTTTCTCTACATGCTCCCAACAATTGACTTATGATTATCACATTATAGACAACTGCTGTGATCTCATCGTATAGGAGTTTGTTCTTATGAATGTCCTTAAGGAGATGGAATTAGGGTGACTAAATGTGATAAAAGATATGGGAGGAAGCAGATTAGATTCAAGGTAGTGACATGTGGTCTACCATTGGGAGGTGGCAGGTGTGAGTGGGATCCCAGAGGAGACTCCGAGGCTCTGGGCATCCACCTGAATAGGAGAAAACTAACTGAGATATTGATAGACTATCAATGAGTGCAAGTGTGACGCAGGTGGCTACACCCAGCCCATGATCCTAAGGCAAACCCTAGGTTCTCACTCCTTTCAATTGTAGACAAACAATCATGTTACCTTCTTATCTCTTTTCTGCCTTATCCTACCTCTCTTGGCACACTGCAAAAGGGACAGAGGCCTATGTGGTCCCTACTTGAACTCTGGCAGAGGTTAAGAGCAGAGACTTTCATGTCTCTAGACATGCATCTGAGAATGTTCCTTTGGGCAAAGGATTCAACCTTCATGAACTATAAAAATGTCGTCGCTAAAATGTAAAACAATATCTGCTTCATAAGGGTTTACAAAGGATTTTTGGAAGCAATTCTTCGCAATGCTAAACATAGGGTCTGGTACAGAGTTAATGTTCAGTAAATATTGCTATTATTCCCTTAATTTTTTTTTTAACAATAGGAAGAAGGCATTTTGGAGTGACTTTTGAAAAGAATTATTCATTCTTGCTAAAGTTTAAGGAACCGTGTGAAGCACCTTGCGCCTCAGGGTATGCTCTTCTGAATCACTTTTCTGCTGCTCTAAGAGGTTGGAATAAATGGATTTACAGAAGCAAATGGGAAAGAAAGATGAATCTAATTGTGTGGGTTACCCATTGACTGCATGTACATAGTCTGTGAAATCATCTCCCTCCGTTGTTCTATACCATTTAATGGTTTTCTTTTTTTTTTTTCTTTAAAGATTTATTTATTTATTTATTTATACAAGCACTGGGTACAGTCAGAAGCATGGGAGGGTGAGAGAATTCACTATTTGCACAGCAACAAAAAATGTGATGTCTAAACCATGTCTTCAGAAGAAACAAAAGGACAGGGTAAATCCGTAGCTGGATGGTGAGTGGTGGTTGCAGTGAGCCTGGTGGTAAAGGCAAGAGCATTTATTTGAAACAAAACCAAAGCAGCTTTGTAACAAAAGGTCAAGGGCTTTTGCTGCATGTTAGATGCCTAAAACATATTATTGACATTTTCATTCATGCAATCATTTCTCCTACCCACACCTCCCCACTTCTGACAACACCGATTTGTTCTGGTTCATGACTTCAGTTTTCTTTCAGATTATCCGAGAAGTCAGACCATATAGTATTTGTCTTTCTCTGCCTCAATTCCATAGCGCAATGCCCTCAAGATTCTTCCATATTGTTGCCAATGACAGGATCTCTGTCCTTTTTATACACACAAAAAAAAATCCATTACCTATCCAGTCATACCTCTATCTATCCATCTACCTACCTACCTACCTACCTACCTACCTACCTACCTACCTGCTTACCTACCTTTTATCTCTTATTATATTTACTCATCATTGGAGGTTTAATTTGTTTCTAGGGCTTGGCAGTTACAGATAGTGATTTCTTTCCTATTGCATTCTCCATTTTATTCATTGAATTCTTCAGCTCCAGATTTTCTGTTTGGTTCTTTTATATGATTTCTCTCGGTATTAAATTTCTCATTTTGTTCATATACTGTTTATTCTGATTTCCCTAAATTATCTTTCTGTGTTTTCTCATCATTTGTGTTTACACAAAGCAGCTGTTTTGAATTCTTCATCTGAGAAATTCCAGATCTCTGTGCCTTTGGGTTTGATTACTGGAGGATTCTTTTGCCCTTTAGCTGATGTCATGTGCTGGATTCCTCACGTTCCAGGACAGTTGCATTCCTGTTTCCACATGTGAACTGCAGTCTTCACTGCTGTCTTCAAGTGAGAGAGACAGTCTGCTGCCACTTGCTCTGGCCTTGTACCCCTGCCCCATGCTTCTTGTTCCCTCTTTTGGGAGAAATTCTTAAGCTTGTTTATCTCCCCACACTGCAGTTTGGTTTCTCCCTCTTGAAAGGTCGATGCAGGGGCCAGGAATGAGGAAGCCCACATAGAAAAAGACAAGATGGCCCTGACACCAGGACCACTGATAGCATCAAACCGAAACTGAAGCCAGAAACAGGGGAAAAACAACTCAGCTCCATGAAAAACAACTGTGTTGCCATCAACAAAAAGAAAGATAAAAACCATATGATAATATCAATAGATGCTGAGAAAGCTTCTGACAAAGTGCAACACCCATTCATGATAAAAGCCCTTGAAATTCTTGGGATACAAGGAACATACCTCAACATCATAAAGGCCATCTATGACAAGCCAACAGCCAGTATCATTCTCAATGGTGAAAAGCTGAAAGCAATTCCATTAAGATCTGGAATAAGACAAGGATGTCCGCTCTCACCACTGCTTATCAATATAATACTTGAAGTCCTAGCCAGAGCAATAAGAAAAGAGAAAGACATACAAGGAATCCAAATAGGAAAAGAAGAAGTCAAACTATCACTATTTGCAGATGATATGATAATATACATAGAGAACCCCAAAAACTCCACAGAAAAACTAATTCAACTCATCAATCAGTTCAGTAAAGTGGCAGGATACAAAATCAACACACAAAAGTCAGTAGCCTTCCTATACACAAACAATAAATCTGAAGAAGAAGAAATTAAAAAAAAAAATCCCTTTTATTATCAAAACAAAAAAAATCAAATATTTGGGAATAAATCGAACAAAAGAGGTAAAGGACCTATACAAAGAAAACTATAAAACACTGTTAAAAGAAATAGAAGAAGACACAAAAAATGGAAAGACATCCCCTGCTCATGCATTGGAAGAATAAACATTATGAAAATGGCCATCCTACCAAAAGCAATATACAGATTCAATGCTACTCCAATCAAAATTTCAATGTCATTCTTCAAAGAAATAGAACAATTATTGATGAAATTCATATGGAATCACAAAAAAAAACCCGAATAGCCAAAGCTCTCCTGAAAAAAAAGAAGGGAATAGAGGCATCACACTCCCAGACTTCAAACTATACTACAAAGCCATAATCATCAAAACTGCATGGTATTGGAACAAGAACAGACATACAGACCAATGGAATCGAATAGAAAATCCAGAAATAAACCCACAGATTTATGGTCAACTAATCTTTGACAAAGGAGCAAAGACTATGCATTGGAGCAAAGAAAGTTTGTTCAATAAATGGTGCTGGGAAAACTGGGTCGCTACATGCAAAAGAATGAAGCTTGACCACTACCTCACACCATACACAAAAATCAACTCAAAATGGATTAAAGAACTAGACATAAGACATGAAACCATAAAATACATAGAAGGAAACATAGGCGAAACACTACGTGATTTGCACATCAAAGACATCTTTACAGACACATCACCCAAAGCAGTGATAGTGAAGGCAAAGATAAACAGCTGGGACTACATCAAATTAAAGAGCTTCTGCACAGCAAAAGAGACAATAACAAAAACAAAGAGAAACCCCACCAACTGGGAGAACATTTTTGCACACAACACTAATGATAAAGGACTGATCACAAAAATCTGCAAAGAGCTGATGAGACTTAACACCAACAAAGAAAATAATCCAGTCAAAAAATGGGCAGAAGAGCTAAAAAGAAACTTCTCTGAAGAGGAAATGCAAATGGCCAACAGGCATATGAAAAAATGTTCAACATCACTTGCAATCAGGGAAATGCAAATCAAAACTACCATGAGATACCATCTTACACCAGTGAGAATGGCACATATTAAAAAAACTAGCAACAACAAATGTTGGCGAGGGTGTGGAGAAAAAGGAACTCTTCTGCCCTGTTGGTGGGAGTGCAAACTGGTCCAACCACTATGGAGAGCTGTGTGGAGATTTCTGGACCTACTAAACATAGAGCTTCCATATGATCCAGCAATTCCACTCCTAGGTATTTACCCAAAGGACACAGAAACATCAATTCCAAAGAGCACCTGCACCCCTATGTTTATAGCAGCACTATTTACAATAGCTAAGCTTTGGAAACAACCCAAATGCCCAAAAATAGATGACTGGATCAAGAAGATGTGGTACATATATACCATGGAATATTACTCAGCATTCAAAAAAGATAAACACATGCAATTTGCAGCAACATGGATGGTGCTGGAAGGGATCATGCTCAGCGAAATAAGCCAAAAAGAAAAAGAAAAATACCGGATGGTCTCACTCATAGCAGGAATCTAGAAAACTTAAATAAGGGACCAGGAAAATGAATAACTATAAGAAAGTGAAAATCAAAATCAACATAAAACTATGAACCGGAGAAACTTTTTGGGGGGTGTGGGGCGGGAGGGGAGCGATTGGGGTCAGAATGGGGGGGTTGCAATTGTATGGGGAATATAAAAATAAAATTTATTATTAAAAAAAAAAAGAATTCAAAGCACAATAAAAAAAAAAAGAAAAACAACTATGTTCCACCTAAACCAGTTTCCCCACTGCCAGCCCAGTTTTCCTGACTGACCTCCAGTCACCCTATAAAAGAGACATCTCTCCTCACACTGGGCGCAGCTTCATGGATCCCCACCTTGGGTCCATGAGGTCTGCCCGGGGCACAATAAATTTTCCCTTCCTTTGAGAAATTTAGCCTGGCTCTCCTTTTCTTCACCATGCCGAACCTTTCACCTCTCAGTTATTTTTGCATGTGCTTCCCGTCTAGTTTTTTGTTGTTGTTGTTTGTGCTGCTGTAGGGTCAGGAATAGACACAGTGAAGGTTTTCTGATCTCATGCAGACTGGGTAAAGGAGGAGTCAGAGTTCTCAGTGGTTTTGCAGGTTTTTATTGGGATTACCAGGTACAAGGCAGGCAGAGGCACTCGGGGGCCGGGAGGCTGGCAGGCCTCCCAGCCCCCAGCAGGTCTTCACTCTGGGCTCTCCGGCCTTCTCTCGGCTTCTGCTGCTCTTGCTTCTCTCTCAGCTTCTCTTCGGCTTCTACTCGGTTTCTACTCGGCTTCTATTGGCGTCCCCGTGACACCGCCCTTAAAGCACAGTCTCAGCGCAGGTGTACCCACTTCAGGTGACCACCATCAGGCATGCATTCAGGATCACAGGGTTCTCTCACCTATCCTGATGGCGGGAGGGCAGAAAAGCCTGATATTTTTTCCTTCCCCTGTAGCTGCTAATCTCACTGATACAAAGTACCAGCCAGAGTAGGGAATGGAGGTTGGGTGGAGGTATTGGATGCCTGTGGGCACAAAGAGTGTGTATGGAGGGTGGGGGGTGGGGGGGAGGGAATTTCTGGGTGAGGTCTTCCCATCAGCTCCTGGGTGTGCCTCCTGATGGAATCCAGCAATAGTCAGGGAGTCTGTGTCCCTAAAGCCTCTGATATTCTCATCTGTTTGTTTCTCAAGCTCCTCCCTTCCCCTAGACAAGAAACTTCCCTTCATTACTGGGGTGCTGAAGGGGAGAATGGCTTCTACAGTGGCTTCCTGCACTTCTCACTCACTGGCTCTCCCTTGCTCCCTTCGGCGGGACTTGGGCTTTCTTTACTCTAAGGTTGGGAGAGAAATGATTCAAGTTTCTCTTACTACTGTGGGTCTGCTACTCCTAAGTGGCCTGTTCGGCCACCATTTTGTTACCTAAGGTTTTAAATCCTAGGCAAGATCAAAATGACCCCTTCTGTTTAGTACAGGAGCCCAACCCTGCAAGATGCCTTTCAAATCAAACAAGAGCACAAAATTGGATCATGCTGGGAAGGCTATGCATCATGCGGTATGACAGGAACGCATAACATGTTATAACATCTGATGACAGATGAACGCATAACATCTGATGGCAGATGTACTCCCGACTTGTACATCACGAGGTATGACCAGGAAAGCCCAGGGGGCTGATGTATAACAAAGGACCCAGAAGCTAATCAGTGGAATGCCTTGCTGATAAGATTAAAACTGTGGTTGGGGAGCTAGGTCATGATCTCAGTGACAACACCAAGCCATCAAGCAGATAAGAAGTGCCTGGAGGGCAAACTCACAATCCCTGATCTTCTACATTCTTCCCCTTTCTTTAATCTCCATCCTCTTAATCTCCTTCCCTTTTCCTTTTGCTCCTCCCTCTTACAACTAATGCTGTATAATCAATAAAAAGGCCAGGATCTTGCTCTTCAGTAGTAGCATCCTGCATTATGTAGCTTGCTCCACAACTCCTATTTCTTTATCAGTGTGGTGTTGCCTGATGCAACACACCACAAGTCCAAACTTATATGCAGATACAGATATGGATAGATATAGATATGGATATAAATAATTGAATTACACAGATGGAAAATGAAATACTGGTGCCATGTCGGACACACTGAGAAACAGGAGTTGTGGAACAGGCTACATAATGCAGGATGCTGCTGAAGAGCAAGATCCTGGCCCTTTTATTGACACATGTAATTGGTTGTAAGGAGATTAAGGAGTTTAAAGGAAGGGGAAGGGTGTAGAAGATTAGGGGTTGTGAGTCTGCCCTCCAGACACTTCTTATCTACTTGATGACACACCTTAATCCCCACCCCATGGTTCTAATCTTATCAACAAGGCACTCCACTGATCAGCTTCTGGGGTCCCTTGTCATATATCAATCCTTGGCCTCCTGGGCATTCCTGGTCATACCACGTGATATATAAGTCGGGAGTATGTGTTATGTATCGGTCCTCAGCCCCCTGGGCATTCTGGACATACCTCATGAAGTACATGTTATGCATGGGTCCTCAGCCACCCCCCAACCCCCCAGGCATTCTGGACATACCTCCTGATGCACAACCTTCCCAGTGTGGTCCAGCTTTGTGCTCTTCTTTGATTGAATGGCTGAAGGGTTGGGCTCCTGTTCCTAACTGGCTGGACCACTTTGATCTTGTTTAGGTGACAAAATGGAGGTTGAATAAGCTGCCTAGGAGTAGCAGACCCACAACTGGTACTGTTGTAGAGCAACCCCGATACAAAACGGGGTGCCTGACTGTGGGTCCTCACCCGCGCGCTTAAAAGGACTTATCAATGCTCTACTGCAGGCACACGTGAAAGGTTAATAAAAGGTTTATTTACAGGGGAAGGGGAAATGAGGAAATGTACAGCTCTGGGAGAAAAGTGGGAGACAAAGTTTTAAATGAGTCCTACCCAATCTGCTGACCAGGAATACCAAAATGGCACTCTCAGAGTTGGCCGCCAGCCAGGAGCGGTGAAGCCAGGAGGCGAGTGATCACGAGCCAGAGAGACCCCAAGGCCCACGTGTTTGGTTTTTATATCCAACCTGGATGCTGCCCAACTCCACCCTCAGGTCCCAGCCACCCTCCCTTTGCTGGTGATGGGATTTGTCTTTCCCAGTGTCCTGATGGCTTTAGTCTGGAGTGGGGGTGGAGTCCACAAAGCCTGTATGGGATTAACTCAGGACATCATTTCCCCCTAACAGTACTTCTCTGAAACCTGAACATCTGTGAATGTTCTCTTGTCTGTGGTATCATCTACCCATATCAGCATTTTCCCAGTGCCGGGACAGGCTCCTGCCAGTTCCATCACCTGGGGGAGTGTCCTGCCTTTTATGATCTGGTGCACAGCTGAGCAAGACTCCCCTAGAGCACTTGGCATGTGATGCTAGGTACACAGCTCCCACAGAGGCACCTTTGTTTTTGGTCGGGTGCTGAATTTTACATGTTAAAAAGGGGATCAAAGCCAAAGCTGTCTTATGCCACCACACTGACATACTTGGTCACTTTTATAATTTAATTTTCTTAAATTTGTATTTGTTAGCAGATCAAAAGTCTATCAAACGCACTTATACCTTTGTCACAGAAAGAACCCAGCTATGTTACCTTACCAACATTTGTATACTTTTTAAAGTAGTAACAATTTAGCCTTGGTTTTATTTTCCAGCATACGAACTACTTAGTTTAAGCTTCAGTATTAAAGACAAGTTCTTTCTGCCATCTTGGAGCCTGTGGAGGCCTGCTGGAAACAGGGTTTCTAAAGTATGGTGGAAGGCAGGGCCCTAGATCGTTTTTGCTGGCTATAATCAGGGTCTCTGGAGCCAGAAGGCACTATAGCTCTTCCTAAAACTGAAGGTATTTATGATCAGGATGAAACTGAACTCTATCTAGGCAAGAAATGTGCTGGGCATCCCCAGTGGCACAGCGGGTTGAGTGCAGTGCTGTGAAGCTGTCTGCAGCCTCTTCAGCATGGGTTCGATTCCTGGCCGGCTAGGGAGACACCCACATGATGCGGCAGACCTCTCCTGTCTCGCCCGCTGCTCCCCTCAGCAGTGTATTTCAGTAGATCTGCCTGTTCTGCTCCCTGCTCTGTCTCTGGTGAATTCTCTCACCCTCCCATGCCTCTGGCCTGTACCCCAGTTCTTGTATAAATAAAATAAATCTTTAAAAAAAAAAAAAGAAATGTGCTAATGAGTACAAAGCAAGAATAACACAGTGATTCTTGGTGCAAAGCTAATGAAACGAGTTATGGGGGAGAGGTTACTTGTTAGTCATGCCCATGAGACAGAGGCAAGGTTCTCTTTAAAATATATATATATATATTAACCACAACCATTAATCCTAGTGGAGAATCTAGAGTCCCAGTCATCTCACATATGGACTTTCATTTCCTGAGATTCTTATTTTCAACTCTCTAGTGTTTGGCTGGATTTCCATGGCAGGTTGTTTATATGTTTTGTATTCATTTGTGTATATGTTTTGATTTTACATTGACATGAAAACTGGATGGGTATAAATACGTGGTTTACTCATTGTTTTCCTCAGCTAGCACAGGCATTTTTCTTTTGTTCTCAGCTCTTGAGGTGGCAAAGTGTGAGGCTGAGAGTCCCCATTGTAAGCAACATTCTTTTTCTTTCTTTCTTTTTTAAAGATATAATATATTTTATTTATTTATTTTTTAAAGATTTATTTTTATTTATTTATACAAGCACTGGGTACAGTCAGAAGTGCGGGAGGGTGAGAGAATTCACCAGAACCAGAGCAGGGAGCAGAGCAGGCAGACTGAAGTACACTGCTGAGGGGAGCAGCGGGCGGCAGGAGAGGTCTGTGTGCCATGCGGGACCCTCCTCTGGTGGCCGGGGAGCGGCCGGGGATCGAACTGGCGCTGCAGAGGCTGCGGGCTGCTTCACAACCCAGCACTCAACCACTGCGCCACTGGGAAGGCCCAAAATTCTTTTTCTTAATAGTGAAAAACAAATAACTTCACCTAGATGAAATGGGCAGAGTCCTAGAAATGTATTTTTTTTTTTCATCCATTCATCTGCTTATGTACATTGGGTTGTTTCCACCTTTTGGCTAGTAGGAAAATGCTGCTATGACTATTGGTGTAGAAATAACTATCATGGCTTTCAATTCTTTGGGAAATAAACTTAGAAGTGGAAATGCTGGTTTAAATGATAAAAACAAAGCAGTTAACTGGAGTTTCTAGTTTCTGCTTTGCACCTCCATCCTCCAGGAGCCAGGTGCAGAAGGAAGGTGGCATCAGGAATGCTGCTATCTAATATGACAGGTGGGAAAACTGTGTGGGGAATTGCGCACACTTGGGAAAATTGGTTTTTAGCTTCTGGCAAAACACACATGGTTTGTTTTTCAAAGACTGCACAAGTCATAGGACCATGCCTGAGTTCAAGAAAGCAGAGAATTACATCCTATCATGCTCCTGGAAGAAGGAAATCCTGAGGATGTGTGTGTAAACAGCACTAAGACTGCTAACACTATCCTAGAACAGTCCAGAATCCAGAACAATAGACTCCTTAATACTTTAGAGTGTTACTCTAATACTTTAATGCTACATGATACCATTATTTTTAACCATACAAATAATTGAATCTATGTGGTATCTGTGAAACAAATAAGGAGAAATTATCTTTGTCCACATCGTTTATCCTTGAGTCTAAGTTTTAAAAAAAATTAAGATCCAGACATCCTGCCAATAGCTTTCCAGAAAAGCAGTATCAATTTCAATGTCACGATACTAACATATAACAGTCAATTCTCGCCCGTCCTTAACAATCCCAAATACTTTTTTTATATCTCTAGTATTTGCTAATTTGAATTTGCTACTTTAAACAGTATTTAAAGATTCTTGTATTTTATCCTGTCATTTAGTCATTGTTTTTGTCCCACAGCAATTCATATGTGTTATTGACTTCCCTGCACTAAAGGCCAGCCTAGTACAAAGGAGAGGGCATAGCTTCAGTTCAGAACCTCGGAACTGTGCTTTAATCCTAGCTTTTCCTTAGTAGGTGTCAGTTTGTATCATCTTCCAATCAGACTGCACCCTGGAAATAAGGTGTTTTGTGGAGACTGAGTCAACATGGGCAATAGAGGTTAGAGAGCACCTGGCTGTGGTAGGCCCCCTCCACGGCCCTCCCAGTGTCTGTGGTCTGCCTGACCTCAGACAGTTGCTATAAAAGTGAAACACAAAATGTGTATATGAAGTATATATGCATATGAAGTTTTTACAATAATGAGTTTCAAAAAACTCATTGAAAAAGTGTCATAATTTATTTTTAGTAACTTTGTCGAGTGGGGAAATAAGTCATTATTCTAGATGTCCAATTTTTTTTTAAAGATTTATTTATTTATGCATAAAAGTGCTGAGGGGTACAGGCCAGAGGTTCAAGGGGTGGTGAGAGGATTCACCAGAGTCAGAGTGGGGAGCAGAACAGGCAGACTGACTGAAATACACTGCTGAGGGGAGCAGCAGCCGAGTCAGGAGAGGATTGTTGTGCCATGTGGGTTGCTCCCTGGCTGGCCAGGAATGGAACTCATGCTGCAGAGGCTGCGTAGTGCCTCATAGTGCTGTGCTCAACCCCTTGCGCCACAAGGGAGGCCCTAGATGTCCAAATTTTAATTAGACATCTAGGGTTTTTATGTTATGTGTTGCACAGGAAGTGATAAATTCTAGGGAGGGAGAGGAGACCGGGTAAGACACTAAGCTGGTATACTAAGAAATCTGCACACACATGCTGCTTATGGCCTGTCTGCTCTGAGCTGATTTTCCTGAAGGATACATCTGGAGGAGAGCAGGGAGCAAGTGCTATCTGCAGATCAGTCTCAGCACAGTGGGAGGAGCCTGAGGCCTGGAGGGCCATAAGGAGCTCAGGGACATCACCAGTTCCTGGCAGCGGGGAAGGCCTGCTCACTGCTGAACTCTCTTTGTTCAACACACTGAAAAAAGGCAGCTGGAAATGAAATGTCAAGGCGGTTTCTTTAGAGTGTTAAGCCCCCGTCTTCCAGATTGCCAGCTCTCTGAGTAAAGTGCACTTTAAAAATTCAATTCCTGTCTCAACTTTATTGTCATTTGGTGGTGACAGGTAGCTCGAACTCTGGTCTTCCAGCTACAAAAGCACTAAACTTTATCACAGGTGTAAAGTCTGATCTTCACCGTCAACCATTTGTTTTTGATGTCTGCATGACCTTCATGTAGGTCGCCAAGGAAACATATTCTCTTGATCAGGCCCACTCCTCCCTTCTCCTGCTCCCTTGGAGACATCATGCTGTAGCTGAAGATTAATTGAGACATTTATCTTGTTTAGAGTTTACAGTAACATAAATCAATTTGAATTTTGCACCAGGTACAAGGGAGCCTCAAGGAGCTATACATAATGGAAGACTTTTATAGGCTGAAGAGAGCAGGAAAATGGAAGTTCTGGAAGACAAAGAAAACCAGGTTAGTTATTGCTAGGTTACTCTCCCTGGGGGCTGGCAGGGTGGATCAGTAAGGTGCTCCAACTAGTGCTAAGTGGCACTGATTGGCTGATACTTCAATTTGGGGAAAGCAAAGCTTATTAAATTTCAGTTTTGTGGTGTGGGGGTAACACACAGTGTTCTCTTTGTTCTCTTTTAACAACAGGAACACTAGTCTATAACTCCCCCACTCCCTCCACCTACTTTCAGTAGGAATGTCCCTTTCTTCACTCCAATATAGCAGAGGCAGGAGGGCAGTACCTGGACCACTTAGCCATTTCTCCTAACCTAACTCACATTCCTAAAGACCTTTTTCCAAGTCAGAAAGTCACTGTTGAAGTGGTTAGTCACCTCCAAGCCACTCAGTTGCTTCCTAAATCCCTTTCCACCTAAATCCAGGCTCAGAAGAAGTCGAGTTTTAGAAAGAATAACTCCTTGGATTTTGAACAAGTCTGAGTAGAGGTTCTTAAGTCTGTCTGTGGGGTTAGTGAATTCATTGGGCTTTTTCTGCTACTAGCCTATATGGCTATTACCCGTGGCCTTGATCATGTTCATGCAGGAGGCACTTGGGTGGGGGGCAGGTGTGCCTGATTGTGGACACTTGGCATGTGGGTGTGTGCACATGTGCAGGTGTGCCTAGAGGGAGGGGATAAAAGGGCGGAGTCACCCTGGGGAAGAAGGTGCAAGTTGGTGTCTCCCTGCTGGCTGGTTTCCCCTGCTTACCATTCTGACCTGTGAAAATGACGACAAAGGCTCCAAAATTTTCCTTCAAATTACTAGAGCCCATGGTTAACCTACCCAGCCTGGGAGGTTGCAAAACACTGTCCAGGAAAGTGGTCTGCATCCTATCTGGTCCTGAAAAATTAACTTCTGTCAGATTAGTAGGAGGAAAAGTCAAAATTTAACCACATACCTGAGGAGAATTTACGTGGTTGTGAATTCTAAAGAGAAAGAGTGGATCGGGACATTTTTCCTGTTTTTAATCTGCATTTTTAAAGCAACAGAAATAGAAACTTCTCAGGCTCACAGGGCCTCAGTGGACCTGTAGCTTCTGACCATATCAAGGTGATATGGTCAGAAGTGGCCACTGCAGATATCTTGAGAAAAGCCCATCTGACCCTACTGGGGAGATGCATCTCATACCAGCCTCAGTTTGCCTAAGGTTGTCCATGTACTAAAATGACAGCTCAGTTCCTGTTTAAATATTCTGGCTAAATTTGAGTGGATTCAAACAATACCTATTGTGTTGTTTTGCTAAGAGTCTTTTAAGTGCTTGCAACACAAATGTAATTCTTATTGTTTAGACTTTGTGAATGAATGACAGCCCTCTCCCAGATATTCAGAGGCTTTTTCCAAGACATGTCACTTTGTCATGTGGAACTAAGGTCAAAGGTCTCTGAACTTCAAAAGAAACAGTTACCATTACCTTAAGTACCTAAAAGAATTAGGGTTACTCATTTTAAGGTCATCTCCAGAAATAACCACTTCACAGAGAAATCTATGTGGTTAACACCTAGTTACAGAGCATCTGGTTTTGCCCTAGAAGTCACCCTCTTCCCGTCATGTGGGGTGCTACTCTATCCTTGAAGCCCAAGTCTCTTATCCCATTCAGTTTAAGGATAAAAACTCTCTTTTTCTATGTGATTTACTGTAGAATTTACAGCTATGTACATAATTAAATTTGTTCTTTTTCTCCTGCTACCTGTTCTTTTGATTACTTGACCAATCCAAGAAGAACCTAGCAGGGTAGGGGAGATTTTCCCTTAAATAAAATATTGTTAGATCTTGTACTAGAAATCTAGAGGATCAATGAATATCAAGGTATCTCTGAATAAGCGTTATATACGCATAAGATTGCCCTCTGCTTGTATAATCTTAGATGAGATTTTTCCTGATCATAGTCTTCTGATCCCCCTGTTTCTTAAAGCATTTACTTTAGAAAATTTATAATTATAAATTCTTTCTCTCTGCCCCTTTGAGACACAAATCACCTATGCTCTTGCCAGTTTTGCAACCCATGGATGTCTTTCAAGGATCTGAGAGCCAAGGCAAAATTTCCATAAATGTTCATCAGCCATTACTGTGTTACTTTGTTAAAATATATCAACTGTACATGCACTTAAATAGATCTAATTATATATATAGATAGATAGATAGATAGATAGATCTGTTTAATATATATATATATATATATTTAAATGCTTTCTTTCTTGAAGCAAACTTTTGAAATTCTGCTGGTCACAGGATCATTTTCAATTTCTGTTTATCTTGCAAGAACAGCAAGGTGAGCTGACAACCATGGGACCAAAATGCTCCCACCCATTTTCAACAAGTAGAAGTTCATAATCTTTCATAAATTGGTAAATTATGTTTCAGAGCACAGGCCCAGACTAGTTGTCACTGTCCTCGAGATGACAGCTCATTTTCTGGATCAAAAATAGCCATAGAAAATGGCTCATGGTTAGATGGACAACTTCAGATGCAAAGGGTGCTCAGTTTGTTGCAGTTCTGTATCCAAATTTGAGTGACATCATGATTTAGCAGAAAGCAGCTCATCAGAAGCTACCATCTTATATTTTCTTTTTTTAATTTTATTTTTGTGTAGCAGAATTGGGGTATAGGCCTGAGGTATGGGGAATGAGAGGATTCACCAGAGACAGAGTGGGGAACAGAAGAGACAGGCTGACTGAAATACACTGCTGAGGGGAATAGTGGGCTAGACAGGAGTATTCTGCTGAACCATGTAGGTTAGCTCCCGGGACGGGCGGGAACTCAGGTTGCAGTGGTCATAGTGGTGAGACTTAACCCTTAGGCCACCAGGGAGGACACCCAAAATATATTTTCTTTTTTTTTTTTTAAAAGATTTATTTATTTATTTATACAAGCACTGTGTATAATCAGAAGCGCGGGAGGGTGAGAGAATTCACCAGAGCCAGAGCAGGGAACAGAACAGGCAGACTGATGAAATACACTGTTGAGGGGAGCAGTGGACAGCAGGAGAGGTCTGCACGCCATATGGGACCCTTGCCCGGCGGCCGGGGATTGAGCTAGTGCTGCAGAGGCCGCGGACAGCCTCACAACCCAGCGCTCAACCGCTGCACCACCAGGGGAAGCCCCCAAAATACATTTTCTATATCTGTTCTTCAACCCCACAAATACTGCCCGAGCCCTATCCTCAGGGAGACTGATTTGAGAGTCCTGTGTCTAATCTCCTGCCAGGTGACCTGGTGTTCAACAGCTTCTTTTCTCAAAAGTTGGCGGCATGGTTTTTGGCTTCTGTGCTGTCAGGTACAGGCCCGCATTCAGCAACTTTCATTTGAAAGCTTTCCTTTCTGTCTCTGAACAATAGTCCATTATTTGGATGCTCCATACTGCTTATCCACTGACAGGCATCTTGGTTGCTTCCAAGTGAAGGTCACCCCAAGATTCTTCTAAAACTGATCACCCCAAGATTCTTAGAATTCATTTTGTGAAGACACCTAATGCTGGCATGTGGATTATTTTGAGTTAAGAGCAATGAAAGCCCTAGAGTCTAAGAAATTCTTGTCCTCGCCCGAGTATTCCCTAAACTAAGAAGAGACCCTCATCCCCTGTGCATCTGCCCTTTCTCCAAAGAATCAATCACTGCTCTACTTTTTTTTTTATGACCCAGAAGAATGTAGTTTGGGGAGAACCATCCAAGGACAGGTTTACCTGCAAACATGTCCTTTCTGCCTGAGAACTTCATCTTTATTCTCAGAGCAACGATGAGGCCATCTCCTCTTCATGGGACGTCTCCCTCTCCTCTCTCCTTAGCCCTTTGGATCCCTCAATACCCCATCCTCCCGAAATGTTGGCAGGATCTGCAGAATTGTTTTTGCCCTCTCCCCTGTCAAATTGATTATTCCTCCAGCTGGAGAAGAACCCAGAAAGAGGAGGGATTTTATGGTGATATCAGTTTTCAAAGCATTTGTATAAATGCCAAGGGAGGAGATTACCAGATCTTATCAGTATGTTCAGTTTCTTCTTAAATGAACAAACTGTCTTCCAAAGAGTCATCTGCTTATTATCACCGTCTACTGAAGCTTTTAAATGATTTCAGAGATTACAATAGTTCGCCAGAAAACAAATTTCTTGATAAAACCAGTTTCTGCCTTTGCTATCTTGTTTTAACAGTACATAAGGAAACACTCCTCCTACTGGACACATCTCACTGAAGACAGCTCCTCAGCTTTGAAATCTGATCGCCTTAAGAAAATCCAGGAAAGGGCCTCCCTGGTGCACCAGTTGAGAGCTGGGTTGCGAAGCTGCCCGCAGCCTCTGCAGCGCCGGTTCGATCCCCGCTGCTCCCAGGCAACCGGAGGAGGGTCCCACATGGCGCACAGACCTCTCCTGCCGCCTGCTAGTCCCTTCAGCAGTGTACTTCATCAGTCTGCCTGTTCCTTTCCCCGCTCTGGCTCTGGTGAATTCTCTCACCCTCCCATGCTTCTGACTGTACCCAGTGCTTGTATAAATAAATAAATAAATCTTTAAAAAAAAAAAAAAAAGAAAAGAAAATCCAGGAAAGAGTTTATAGTTCACTAGGTCTCAAAACAGGAAGGATGGGGGGAAATAGGGAAGGGGTCAGGGGTCCAGAGCAATGGAGAGGGAGTGGGGGGCGTGTTCAGGGCAATGGAGAGGGGTTTGGGTCAATGGAGTGCAAGTGGGGGTATCTGGCGCAATGGAGAATGTTGGAGATGGAGTTGGGGGGCAATGCAGAAGCATATGGCTGGGGTTTAGACCAGTGGAAAGGGGGTGGGAGTGCAGGTGGAGAACCTAGAGTCTGCTGGAGCGCACAGGCCTGAACAGTAAGAGCACGTGTAGCCAGAAAAGCCGGGTCTCATTGTCTGTCGCTGTCAAAGCCAATGAGCAGAAACAGAATTGAATTTATATGGGCACACTTTATTGTCAGAAAGCCAGGATCTGAGAAACGGCAGGTATGTTGTCCCCAAAAACCGTTCTGATATCTCTTTTTGAGCTGGACTTTTTCTAGGAGTTAAACAAAGTTCATCAGGAATGAATAGCCTGTCACAGTAGCCCATCACAGCTGGTGCCCCTGGTGTTCATCATCTTCAGTCCCCAGAGTTTGTTGTCACATCCTTGGTCATTTGACCTGGTTTACTAATTTAGGCCTGGTTAGTTTCTTTCTTTCTTTTTAAGATTTATTTATTCATGCAAGAGCTGGTGTACAAGCCAGAGATGCGGGGGGTGAGAGGACCCACCAGAGACAGAGAGGGGAGCAGAACAGGCAGATCTACTGAAATACACTGCTGAGGGGAGCAGTATGGGAGTCAGGAGAGGTCTGCTGTGTCATGTGAGCCTCCCCAGACCAGCGGGGGATGGAACTCATGCTGCAGAGGCTGGGGATTGCTACATAGTGCGGTGCTTAACCCGGTGCGCCACCAGGGAGGCCCAGGCCTGGTTAGTTTCTTTTTTTTTTTTTTAAGATTTATTTATTTATTTATACAAGCACTGGGTACGGTCAGAAGCGCCGGAGGGTGAGAGAATTCACCAGAGCCAGAGCAGGGCACAGAACAGGCAGACTGACGAAATACACTGCTGAGGGGAGCAGCAGGCAGCAGGAGAGGTCTGCATGCCATATGGGAACCTCGCCGGGCAGCAGGGGATTGAGCCGGCACTGCGGAGGCTGCAGGCAGCTTCGCAGCCCAGCGCTCAACCGCTGCACCACTGGGGAGGCCCATGGCCTGGTTAGTTTCTGATGGCATCAATGTCCAACACTTTCTCAGGCCTCACTAGGGCGGGAATCCCCATCAAATTTCAAAGAAAACAGGGCCTCCCCTGGTGGTGCAGGGGGCCGGCAAGGATCCCACATGGCACAGTAGACCTCTCCTGTCTCACTCCCCTCAAAAGTGTATTTTGTCAGTCTGCCTGTTCTGTTCCCTGCTCTGTCTTTGGTGAATCCTCTCACCCTCCCGCCCATCTGGCCTGTACCCAGGTTCTTGTATAAATAAGTAAATAAACTTTGAAATAAATAAATAAATAAATTTCAAAGAAAACAGATCATTAGTCAAAGGGTGTTTGTGAGCAGCCTCTGCTGTATCTGTACCTGCAGACTCCTACACGAGGTATTGTGACTGCCCCTTTCTCCCTAGCCTTAGCACAGGAATTTGGCAGCCCTGAGAGTCCTCCATCCACACTCTAACATTTTTTCCTCCAGAGCACCTCGTTAGTTCATCACTGAAAGAACCAAAAACCAGGAAAGAAAAAAAAAAGAAAAGCCTTTTCCAGCTTCACCTATAGTGATATCTCCTCTGCTTGGCCTTTGTGATGTTTTTACAAAAATTCTAACCAGATTTCTTCCCGTAGTTCCCAGGCCTGTACTTGCCGTTGGTATCAGATTTTACAGACTCTGAACTTTCCATGGTTTTAAAGGCTTTTGCAAAGGCTCCTAGACAGGTCCTGGTTTTCAGGTTCAGGGACTTCTCCCTTTCTGGTTTCAATCTCCCCCACCCTCTCCCTGTTTTGCCTGGGGTAGAAATTTGTGAAAGCTTTGGTGTTTTAAATGAAAATAGTTTTTTGTTTTGGTTTTTGGGTTTTTATTTTTTTGGAACTGGCTTGAATCCTCTTTTTTCCATTGTGAAAATAAATATGAACAAAATGTGGCCATGAAGCAGAGGCAAAGTCAGGAGATAATGGCCTGCTGTGACCAGCCTGCTCTGAGCCCTGTCCTCAGCATCTTCAAGCACCACCGCCTGAAGCCTGAAGCCTCTGCCCTGGAGAGCCCTGACAGGAGGCGAAAGGCCATTTTCCTTAGGCTAAAATCATTCATTCCCTAAATTCTTGCCTTTCTCATACAGATGACTATCAGACATCACGAGTTAAGGTACTGCCTGTCTGGGAATTGAGTTGTGTTTTGCCCTGTCTGGTGATTAACATGTGCCTGAGAATATTATTCCAGTGAAAGCAAGTGTTTGTTTCTGCTCTGTGGTCTTTCCTAAAAAAAGACCCCCCCTCCCCCCATCTCCACAGCCTATATAATCCAAGCCCTATCTGGGGGGGAGTTGAAGAAGCAGCTGGAACCCCTTTCCATTCAGTCTCTTCTTCCAGATTAATCCTCATTTTGACCTCTAGAAGAATAAGTAATTTTCCCCTCCATACAGTGCTGCGTACTAGTAAGTTAACACCAGGGACGCCAGCTTCTTGAGGAGACTCGTCTTTTATCTGGGTCTAAGTATCCTTAAGTTCCCTGTGGCAGAGTAGGGCTGTGTCAAAATAGATATATTTTCTCCCTCCCAAGTTTCCTACAGCCTAGGTGTGCCACTGTTTTCATAATATATTGTCCTTGCTCTCTTACAGTTTTCTTGGAACCGTATAATCCTCCATTTAAAAGCCAATCTCTTGCCTAAACACAGAGAAATCTCCTGCCTCACCTGGGCCACCCTGGAGCATCTGTTCAGCCCTCTCCTGCAAAACTTTTGTTTCTCAGCACCTACCACAATAATAAACATCTAAATTCTGCTGATTGTACAGTAGTTGACTTAGGGGTACAAAAATCAGGTTGAAAATGACTGTGATGTAGCGCTATTTCCAATGGGTACGACTTGGAAACAACCCAAATGCCCAAAAGTAGATGACTGGATCAAGAAGACGTGGTACATATATACCATGGAATATTACTCAGCAATCAAAAAAGATAAACTCATGCTATTCACAGCAGCGAGGATGGAGCTAGAAGGGAATGTCTCTTCCTCTCTGATGCTCTGTCCTAGGGTTCTTGTGTCTGAGCTTTTCAGAGGCAATTCATGGAATCCACTGGCACTTGCTTGGGTTTCCCCTTCTTAAGCCGTGTCTACGATACTGGGTAAAGCTGGGGCAATTGCAGGCCTCAATATTTTCAGAGTGTAACAGGCATCTCCATGAAAAGAAGTTTCTGTGTTTCCTGTCCCTGGGAAGGATGTTTTGAGCAGCTGGATGGAGCTGTAGAGCACGGAAGGCAGGAGGCAGAGGAGGGGGACACATGGAGAAGAAGAGCCCCCTTGCTTCTTGGCTTTGGACTTGCACCAGGGGCTTGGGAGGTCTGGAGGAGATAACTGGGTGAGAGACACATGAGGAGGCTCACACTGGCAGCCATTATTTCATTTGTGCTTTGATTTTGCTCTTTGTGTCCCAAAGACTTGCCTGGTGCCCTTCACCCTCCAGAAGGTGCCTTAGACTTTCAAGCCTCAGCATCTCCACCTTGAGCCACCAAGTTTGCTGGGCATTTACCTACGAGGGAATGGGTAACTTTGGGTATTTTATTGGAGAACTATATCCTTTTTCTTCCTTCTTTTTGCACAATTGTTCTATTAAAGATCTTTCACACTAGGGCCTCTCTGGTGGTGCAAGGGGTTAAGTCTCAGCACTA
This sequence comes from Talpa europaea, assembly GCF_964194135.1. Lineage (NCBI taxonomy): Eukaryota > Metazoa > Chordata > Mammalia > Eulipotyphla > Talpidae > Talpa > Talpa europaea. Next base: position 67,797,904 of record NC_140083.1, on the reverse strand, counting down.
TGAAGTAATCCACAGCAGTTTTATCATTGCAGTATGATCCCCAGGCAGGGAGGTGATCCACATGGCACAGCACCCTCTCCTGTCTTGCCCACTGCTGCTGCTCCCTGCTCTGTCTCTGGTGAATCCTCTCACTCCTGCGTCCCCACCCCTGAACCTCTGGCCTATACCCCAGCTCTTGTATGCACAAATACATAAATTTTAAAAATATATATTTTTTAAAATAAAGATCTTTCACACTAAAGAGTATGCTGTGTCTTTATGTGGCACATGGCAGAATCCCTTTAGAGTGTACAGGTATGGGGGTGCCAGGGTGCCCACAGGTGACCCACTAACAAGATGGCTACTGCCCTGCATTGTGTGATGCTCAGGGTTTTTTCATCTATAGTTTCTTTTCTCTTTTCCTTTTTAGTTGATTCAGACAGTAGCATAAATCCCAGTCCCTGTTAATCCATTTTGACTGGAGTTGATATTTCCAAGTTAAAAGCACTTTGCATTTAAAAATTCTGGAATACTAACAGCTTCACTTATTTTGTTTACAGTCTAATTAACGTTATACCCTAGTCCTTCTCTTATTCTGGAGTGTGATTCTCTCAAGACCAGATCCTTGTCTTTTGTATATGGTTGAGGTTCAGGAAATATTAATGGTCTGATGTCTTTCTACAATCCATTTATTATTTGTGAAAGGATTTTTCAAGAAAAATTTTCAAAAATTTTCACAAAATTTATTATATGTGAAAGGATTTTACACTAGTAGGAAGTGCAGATATGAAATGCAGGATCTCATGCCTGCACCTGAGGTTAACAAAACTTAAGGACTGATTCCTATAGTGCTTTCATTTTGCAGTAGTTCAGTTTCATTTTTACTTTGGCTCCTCCTCACTTAAGTAGGCTCTTCTCCCAACAGATACCACACCCATTTTCCCTTGCAGTGAACACAGCCTGCTTCAGCGCACCTCAGGTCCACAAAGTCATCTCAGCAAAGCCATCCTCTCATCTTGAAAAAGCCAGCTGTGCTCTAGGAGGCATTCAGAGTTCGTCCATACATTTGTCTTTCAGTGCCTTTAATAGTGCTCCTGCAAACAGAATGTCCAAGTCTTTGCATTCTCTGCTGAAAGTGACAAAGAAAGATGCTGCCTCCAGAGATGACAAGGACGCAGGAGGATTGGGTAACGTATGGGTCTTAAAATTTGCAACAAAAAAAAGAAAGAAAGAAAGAAAGAAAGAAAGGAAGGAAGGAAGGAAGGAAGGAAGGAAGGAAGGAAGGAAGGAAGGAAGGAAGGAAGGAAGGAAGGAAGGAAGGAAGGAAGGAAGGAAGGAAGAAAGAAAGAAAGAAAGAAAGAAAGAAAGAAAGAAAGAAAGAAAGAAAGAAAGAAAGAAAGAAAGAAAGAAAGAAAGAAAGAAAGAAAGAAAGAAAGAAAGAAAGAAAGAAAGAAAGAAAGAAAGAAAGAAAGAAAGAAAGAAAGAAAGAAAAAAAAGAGGGAAGGGGAAGGTTTCTTTCTGTTGGGATTCCTTAGGGAAGCCACATTTCAGGAGTCTTAGCACGTCATTGTCATTCTCCATAATTTGTCGTGAGGGAATATTGATGCATGAGAGAATTGGGGTGTGTTTTACACCAATTATTATATTGCTGTGTATGTACTTACACATTTTTGGGGCAGGGTTTATAAACAGTAAATGGATTACAAGAGGATGAGGGGGAAATGTTCTTTGTGTTTATATTGTTAATCCTCCTGTTTCCCCCACATTCCTGGCAATTTGTACCTTAGCAAGTCACATTATGATGTTAAATCACAGGTTGTTTATAACCCAGAAGGCTGGCAACCTTGCACTCCAACAATCTTGTTTTTACATATATATATATATATACATACACATATATGTATGTATGTGTGTATGTGTATAATGCATGTATGTAACGTATATATGTATGTGTGCATATATATACACACACCTATACACACATATATAGCAATAAAAGTTGCCTGCAACAACTGGGATTTCTGATGTATGTATCCTTTGTAATTTATGAACAGATGTATGGGTGTGGGGGAGGGAGGCTGTGGGAGACTGCTCTCAACAGCAAATTCTTTAGCATTTTTATTTTACAGAAAATTTGATGAGAAAAGAGGAAGAACATAAAGTGTGTTTGTACCTCAGTCTAGCAGAAAGGACAGCTTTTGCTGAACCTTTTTCTTTTGCTTTTTTATAATTATATATATGTGTATACTTATATATACACACACATATATATGTTCTTTCCTTTTCCTCTTCCCCTGAATTTGATTGTTTTCCCTGAAAAAACAAGACTCATATTTAACCAAAAAAAAAGTTAATTTTGCAATTATGTTGTAAGTCCAGAGCTGCCGCATCTGAACTATTTGACCAGTCAGAACAGGTACACATTGCAAAAGCTGTTTTGAAATTCCAACAGCACACTAGCTCAACTTTTTGACTCTGTAAATATACAAATTAAAATCAGGCCTGCAATATGGTTCATTTCTTTGTTCTTCTGGGAGATAATTCCTAATGCTGATTTTTCCAACTAGAAATTTGAAGATCATTGTACTCAAATCTTGTTGTGCTGAAATGTGAGAGGCGCAGAAACATGGAAGGGTGCTAGCAAGGACACAGCATTAAAAAGGGGAAGAGAAAGAGGAAATGGAGCTTGATACAAAGGAATATGAGAGATATAGGGAAATACAGGAGCAAAGAAGGGGGGCTTTTAGTAGATGAAGAAGAGGGGTACATTTATTGGGGAGACATAAGGCAAGATGTTCATGTCACCCTTTAGCAATCCAAAAATCATGGGAGTCATGAGATATAGAGTTTTAAGACACCTTTGCTATAGTGTAGAACCAGAGAGAACAAAAGGTGGAGCCAAATCCAGATGTCATGGTCTACTGCCTAACCTAATCCAACCCTACATTTCTGATTCCCTGACTACAATTTCACTAACTCACTCTCCCTGTTACTGTGAGAGATAGTCATGAAGTAAAGAAAATTTGTAATGGTTGAAAGAGAGTCCACAGGAGCTTGTTTTCTGTGACAAATTTCTCTGATTTTATTTTTGCGTTGAAGTAATGCTGACTTACAACACTCTGTGTGATTCAGAAATACAGGTTCACACCTGTATTTCTAAATACAGGTATGGTTCAAAAACAGAATTTGGTCTTCGTTTGAATCAACCTGGAAACTGCTGGGACAGGGCTCCTGAGTGGGGACTTGTGCTGTTCTTTGCACATCATATGAATGAGGTCAGCTGTGCCCGACTGCACTCCATTGCTGCTTGCAAAGCTTTTGGGCAAGTCAGAGTTTTGGAATTTTGGGGGTAAAGGTGAAGACCAACTAAAATTTGGCAAACCAAGTGGAATGAGAAATGAGCAACTGTGAACATATGGTCAGGCTTTTTCCTTTTCGTAGTGCTGAAAGATGGGAGTTGAAAGATATTCAGTAGTTGAAAGATACTCAAATTATTACCAGTTTAGGGTTACTGAATAAAGCTGCTATCAAAATTCATGTCCAGAATCTCCCAGTGGTGCAGGGGTTAAAGACATCACTGTCAAGTTATCTTCAGCCACTGCCACTGCAGCACCAGTTTGATCCCCAGCCAGGGGGCTAACCCACATGGCAAAGCAGATCTTTCCTATCACACCCCCTGCTCTCCTCAACAGTGTGTTTCAGTCAATCCACCTGTTCTATTCCCCACTGTGTCTCTGGTGAATCCTCTCACCCCCCACACCTCTGGCCTATACCCCAGTTATATGCATAAATAAATAAATCTTTTTTAAAAAAGTCATGTCCAGGCTCTTGTGTAAATGGAGGTTTTCATTCTCTTGCATAAATAAGATTGGGATAGGGTCAGGTTAACTCGGGCATGTGGTACCTTTATGTTCACCTTGCCAAATTACTAACATGTTTCCAAAGTGACTATATCATTCTACATTTCCAACAGTGTAGGAGAATTCCTTCCACATCATTTCTTCACCTCCACTTAGCTTGCTATTTTATTTGCCACGTCCATGGCTATAGAGCAGTAGCTCATTATATTTTAATTTGTTTTTCTTTAATGACTTGCTGAGCATATTTTTAGGTGTGTATTTACCATCCATCTAAAATCAAATCTTTGGTCAGTTTTTATTTATTTTTATTATTTTTTTAATAATAAATTTTATTTTTATATTCCCCATACAATTGCACCCCCCCCATTCTGACCCCAATCCCTCCCCTCCCGCCCCCGCCCCCCTAAAAGTGTCTCTGGTTCATAGTTTTTTGTTGATTTTGATTTTCACTTTCTTATAGTTATTCATTTTCCTGGTCCCTTATTTAAGTTTTCTAGATTCCTGCTATGAGTGAGACCATCCGGTATTTTTCTTTTTCTTTTTGGCTTATTTCGCTGAGCATGATCCCTTCCAGCGCCATCCATGTTGCTGCAAATTGCATGTGTTTATCTTTTTTGAATGCTGAGTAATATTCCATGGTATATATGTACCACATCTTCTTGATCCAGTCATCTATTTTTGGGCATTTGGGTTGTTTCCAAAGCTTAGCTATTGTAAACAGTGCTGCTATAAACATAGGGGTGCAGGTGTTCTTTGGAATTGATGTTTCTGTGTCCTTTGGGTAAATACCTAGGAGTGGATTTGCTGGATCATATGGAAGCTCTATGTTTAGTAGGTCCAGAAATCTCCACACAGCTCTCCACAGTGGTTGGACCAGTTTGCACTCCCACCAACAGTGCAGAAGAGTTCCTTTTTCTCCACACCCTCGCCAACATTTGTTGTTGCTAGTTTTTTTAATATGTGCCATTCTCACTGGTGTAAGATGGTATCTCATGGTAGTTTTGATTTGCATTTCCCTGATTATAAGTGATGTTGAACATTTTTTCATATGCCTGTTGGCCATTTGCATTTCCTCTTCAGAGAAGTTTCTTTTTAGCTCTTCTGCCCATTTTTTCACTGGATTATTTTCTTTGTTGTTACTGAGTCTCATCAGCTCTTTGCAGATTTTTGTGATCAGTCCTTTATCATTAGTGTTGTGTGCAAAAATGTTCTCCCAGTTGGTGGGGTTTCTCTTTGTTTTTGTTATTGTCTCTTTTGCTATGCAGAAGCTCTTTAATTTGATGTAGTCCCAGCTGTTTATCTTTGCCTTCACTATCACTGCTTTGGGTGAGGTGTCTGTAAAGATGTCTTTGATGTGCAAATCACGTAGTGTTTTGCCTATGTTTCCTTCTATATATTTTATGGTTTCAGGTCTTATGTCTAGTTCTTTAATCCATTTTGAGTTGATTTTTGTGTATGGTGTGAGGTAGTGGACAAGCTTCATTCTTTTGCATGTAGCGACCCAGTTTTCCCAGCACCATTTATTGAACAAACTTTCTTTGCTCCAATGCATAGTCTTTGCTCCTTTGTCAAAGATTAGTTGTTTGGTCAGTTTTTAAATTGGGTTGTTTTCTTAATGTTGAATTTTGAGAGAAGGCTTGTGAATATTTTCACCCATTCTTTCTGTTCCCGTTTTATTTTGATAATTGTTTCTTCTACTTTGCAGATATTTTCCAGTTTTCTACTTGCTTTTATTGCTTATTCTTTTGGTATCATATCCAAAAAAGTCTTTGCCAAGACAAATGTCAGGGAGCTTTCCTCCTGTTTTCTTCTACGAGTTTGAGTTTCAGGTCTTACATGAAAGTCTTTAATCCATTTTGAGTTAATTTTTGTGAGTGGTGTCAAATAAGGCTCATTTTTTTTTTCTCATGTGGTTATCCATTTTTCATATCACTTATTCAAGAAATTGTCCTTCCCCACTCATATTCTTGGCATCCTTTTCAAATATGAAATGACCATATATGAGTGGGTTTATTCTGGGGCCTCTGAGGCAGTTGGGCCCAGAGTGAGGCGTGGTGGGAAAACCTGGGTCAGTGGCTCTTGCGAAGGTGTTTCCAATGCAGATACTTGCTTAAACTGAAGGATTTGCTTTTTTTTTTTTTTTTTATGGGTTGAATTGATATCTCTTCTAGAAACACTTTTATTTCTTTCCACACTCTTTGCCTTTTATTTGTTTTTCTTTCTTATGGCTACTAGTGGGATATTCAGCAAAGTGTTTAATTGGATTAGGGGGACCACATCCCTGCCTGGTTTTTGATCTGTGGAGGAAAGCATTTGCTCTTCACTACCAGCTGTGCCTTTTCTGTTGATGGCTTTTATCAGGTGTAGGAAAGTCTTTTTGTTCCTGGTCTTTGGGAATTGTTGTGGATGAATGTTAAATTTTCACAGGCTTTTTCTACAATTACTGAGATGATCGTGTACTTTCTTTAATTCTGTTAATATGATGAATGCCACTGATTTATTTCCAAAAGCTTCACTTAGTACTTCTAACCAGATCTCTTAATTCTAGAGGTACATCTGGATTAATTGTATGTTTCTTTTTTACCCTCATTTCTACTCATTTTGTTTCTTGCTCTCTCTTAAATACTTCTTCCAATCACTGGAAGAAGTTTGTAGGGGGAAATACTTCAGTTGCTCTCATCTCTGCCCTCTTGAGACCATGGCCAACATTTATGAAGCAGGACCTTTTTAGAAAGGAGTTGACAATAAGAAAATTGAGGCACTGATGCTTCTCTGGTAAATTTAAGTTTTCTTTGTAAGGCCTTCATGAGATTGAAATTATGACATTTGTATTCTATAGGTAAAAGATTTTGCCAAAGCAAGCATCTAACCTCTGCCATCAGTGTCATCTGTGTTGTGCTTCTAACTGCAGTCATTGTACTTTCTGTTCTTTTGGCAGGTAAGTTATTTGTTCCCCAAACCTTATTATGTTATTTACATATTTATATTATCAATAAATATTTTTGAACTCTATTATGTGCCACAGACTGTTTGAAGTGCTTGAGGTATATCAACAAACAAAACCCAAAGATCCCTGCTCCCAGGGAACTTACATTCTAGAAGGAAGCTGCAAATACAATAAACAAAGGTAGGGATGGAGAAGGCCATGCTACAATAGAGGGGTGGCAAGTAAATCTCCTTAAAAGGCTCTTTCAGGAAACTTTTGAAAGAGAGGAAGTCATCATAGACTACCTGGGGAAAGCACTCCAGGCAGAGAGAACAGGTAGACAAAAAATCCCTAAGGAGGAATATCTCTGGGTTTGAAGAACAGCAAAGAGGCCTCAGTTCAATGTGAGAACAAGGAAGAGCCATCAGGTGGGAACCACTGGATTTTAAGAGCTTTATAAAACACTTAAAGGCTTGAGCATTTACTCTGAGTTCAAGGGGGAAGATGCGGAAGAGGGAAATCATGATGAGACTTTCATTGCAGAATATTCATTCTGACTGCTCTATTGAGAAGAGGTTGTTAGAAGACAGGGTAGAATCAGCAGGACCTTTCAGGGCAATCTTTTTGAAATCTAGGCAAGAGATGATGATAGCTTGGACCTGAGGTTGACAATGGAGGTGGATCAGGGTGGTCAGATCTGGATATTTTGAAAGGTGAGACAACAGTATTCCATCTTAGGTTCGATATGAAGTTTTAAGAGAAAAAGAAGTTAAAGATAACTCTAACGATTTTCTCCTGAGCCAATGGGAGAATGTAGATGCCAGCCCTGATGAAAGAAAGGCTATGAGTTTAAGTGTTTCATCTAGGAAGCTATTTCCTGACATGCCCCATTCAGGTTTGCATTTTATTATTTCACTCAGGTCAAATCTGTACGTTTCTGACATGTACTTATGCAGAACGACAGTGCACAGAAGTATCAGAGAACTATATGCTTAACAAAAATCCCAATGTATATAGAGGCAATAGATGCTTAGCATTTCTTGAGACACTTATTCAGGAAGAAATGATTTATCAGTATTACTAAGTCACTGATACATGTATTCTGATTTCATTAGTGATCTTCTAAAGCTTTTTATTCCTACAACTCTAGAATATGACCTGAACATTTTAGAAAACTAAATATCCCCTGACCAAGTTTTGTGTTATTATCTAACATCATTCCTCAGAGTTTTAAATAGTTGCAAATGATGTAATATTCAGCACATTGTAGATACTGACATTTAAAAATTAACCTGTTATATTGGAGTTGAAGTTCTGCTGTGACCTGTTACCCACTATTATCCATTTAAAAACATACATGAGCAAATCCATCCTTAATCTTGGAAAATTTTGCTTTGCTTTTTTCAAATGATTGTTTATATATTATATTTCTACTATAGAATTTTATCACAGTATAATATATAAGTAATTTTATCTTTAAATATAAAGGGAAATAAAAGTTTTCTGTGGTATTCAATATTTCAAATGAAGTATACTTTTATTTACTAGACTTTCCAAGGAGCAATGTGTGTGTTTTTTTATGATGTTAGAGGAGGAGAAGGTGAAGTTATGAAACAAAAATATCCATTCTTCCTGTAGCTTACACTCTGGCTGGTTTCAGAATTTGTAGGGAAGGCCAAGATATTTTTATTCATATTTAACAGAAATATATATAAAACAGAAAACTACAGGAAGTCCTACATTGTATTTTTTTTTTTTAATTTTGTTACGTTTTGTCTACTGGGACATTTTCACTCTCTTAAGAAATTCAGCTAGTAAAACCTGTAACAGGTAACAAGTGTCCAGAGGTTGAAGGGCTAATTTTTTTTTAAAAGATTTATTTATTTATTTATACAAGCACTGGGTACAGTCAGATGCACAGGAGGGTGAGAGAATTCACCAGAGCCAGAGTGGGGAAGAGAAGAGGCAGACTGACGAAATACACTGCTGAGGGGAGCAGCGGGCACAGCAGGAGAGGTCTCTTGCGCCATGTGGGACCCTTGCTGGTGGCCAGGGATCCAACCTGTGTTGTAGAGGCTGCGGGTAGCTTCACAGCCCAGCGCTCAACTGCTGGACCACCAGGGGAGGCCCTGAAGGGCTAATATTAAGGAATATATAGAAAAGCAGAATCTGCAAGAAATGCAGGCAGTGTGTATTAGGGTTTACCTTTTGTAGAAATTAGGTTAGAATCATTCATAAAAAACATTGCTATAGAATTTGATTTGCTTGAAACAGGTAGGGCCCATGTACCCCTCAGGAAGTGAGGTGCACAGGCTCCCACTTGGAGACTACGGGACTGATAACTATAGTCCTTAGGGTAAGGAACTTACTGATGAGCTGGGAAAGTGACATGAAAGCCCATACTTCAGAAGTGACCTGAGGATGCTAAGTGGAACTGTAGATAAAAAGGATGAGAACATTTATTAACAATTTATTGTTATAATCCAACTTTTAGCAAGAAAACCTGTGTATGCAACCTGCCCCGAAGGATGGATTGGATTTGGAAGCAAGTGTTATTATTTTTCGGATGACATAAGAAATTGGTCATTCAGCCAGCTCTTCTGTGCTTCAGAAAAAGCCAATCTTGTTCAGATTGAAACCCTTAAAGAAATGGTGAGGATTGTTGGATCCCTAGCTCCTGGGAGGGGGAGGCTGCTTGGGCTGAAGGCTGAAAGAGAAGGAAGAATCCTACTCCAGATGGACTTGAAAGTATTGTGTATGCCTAGCTTGGTGGTATTCTCTGCGTGGAACCCTGTGAGATGTTTCAGACTCATTCTTTCATGGAATCCTCAATATAACCCACAACATTGGATGTATTGTTGCCATTGTACAGAGAAGTATGGTTATCATAGAAATTATCATCCAAATAGGGTGTTATGGGGACTGAGGGTGATATTCATACTCTACTAGAACCACAATTATTACCTGGGTCTTTGTCAGCCCAGCAGGGGTGGATGGTGACTTTAAGATAATTTTGGATTAGAGACAGAAAATGAGTTTGGGAGCTGAGAACTAGGGACTATTCTAACCCTAAAGTCTTAACTTCTCCCTGATGCCATGCTGCCATCTTAAAAGAGAAGCTGTAGGGGAGAGAGACCAAAGAGTAATAGGAGAGAAACATGTTTTTCACTTTCTATGTTTTTCATAATAGAATTTCCTGAAAAGATACAAAGGCCCTATTGACCACTGGATAGGCCTTAGTAGAGAGTCGTGAAATCACAGCTGGAAGTGGGCAGGCAACGCTGGATACAATATCACGTATGTTTGGGGACTTGACTTTCTACTGTGTGTATGTGTGGGTATGTATGAGTATTGTCTTTGTGAGAAAGCAAACTTAAGATCATGGAAAACTCACTGTACTAGGAGGGTAGGAGATGCACATCATTTTTATCCCCTTCCATTTATTAGCTGTGGCTTTGAAAAACTTTACTAATTGTGATTTTCATTGAAATCTTTAATATGAGGATGACTTTGAACACGGTTCTTATACATTGAGCAATGATTTAAATGTTTCTCTGCTGGAGTATCTTTAGAATGCAGAAACGCTAGATGAGGCACAGCAGGGGTTCTAAATTCCTAGAAAGCCACAAAGAATAGTTACCACAGATTTCCAAAGCTCACTGTTCATTCCCACTGTTGCATCTATCACAAAAGAAGTATTCAAGGAAACCATTTAGGAATATGTCCTAAAGGTTTATAAGTGTAAAGAACTGGGGAATAGTTCTTTGAACTGTGACCATTTCAGTGGAGCAGATAAAACACAGAGGCCAAATCACTTCCATCAATCACAGCTATGCTATCTAAAGAGTTGACTAGTAAAACTAGCAAGCTGACCCTAGATCTGAGGCCTACAGCAGGGGTAGGGGGGGTAGGAGGGTCAAAACAGGGAGAAGATTGAAAATAATATTCACTAAAGGCATTGATGGTAACAGTTCATTTGCTGCAACAGCAAGCCCTCATTAAATACCTTGTTAGCAACATACCTGGGCTTGGTACAGATGAATGACAGACGTGATAGACAGTCACAGACCTTGACAATGTAAAGGAACTAAATACAGAAATGATGCTTTTCAATAAACTAGAGTTAGGTTATAATGGAGGAATGAATGTAGAAGTTCAACATATGGATATTTAATGATGTTGTTTTGGGTTTTAGGTTTGTCATCGGAGGAGGTGAGACATGTGCCTACCTGACTGAAAGTGGAGTCAGCAGTGGCAGGACCCACACAAAGAGGAAATGGATTTGTAGTAAGCCGAGTAATTACACTGACAAGTGCCAAATGAGTTTAAACTCTTCATAGGGAATTTCCCAACCATTTGTGAGAAATGCATTGTATTTTGTTGTATACAGTTGCATCTTCATTACTTGGTCAATAAAAACCATTGCCAGTAGCCATTCATAATTCTCACTGTCAGGCATTATAATTTGCTGTATGCAGTTGCTGAGCCATAGCTTATTCTTTTTTTTTTTTTAGATTTATTTATTTATGCATACAAGAGATGGCGTACAGGCCAGAGGTGTGGGGGGTGAGAGGATTCACCAGAGACAGAGTGGGGAACAGAACAGGCAGATTGACTGAAGTACACTGCTGAGGGGAGCAGCGGGCAAGCAGGAGAGGTCTGTCACAACATGTGGGTTTCTCCCTGGCCGACTGGGCATTCGAACCTGTGCTATAGAGGTTGCGGACGGCTTCACAACATGGCATTCAACCCGCTGCGCCACTGGGGAGGCCCTGAACTATAGCTTACTCTACCAAAAACACTATCACTATTCATCATACTACGTGTTAGCAACCAATATGCAAACTACCATAATGTAGTATAATACAGGGATTTGGTAGAACATGATTCTAACTTAAGGAGGTATTTTGGTATGAATTGATACTGATATTTTGAAACCAGAATGTAATTAATATCTATGAATTCTACCTCTTATGGCCAGATGTAAAACCTTCCCTATATAAACAGTCTGACATGGATAACCATAAAAATGACCATGCTGAAACCATGCAAAATCATTTTAATATTTAATGAGAAAAATTATAATTGACCTGTGACCTTTGAATAAATTCTAAATTCTCTTACTGTAACAAATATATAGTGAAATTTAAGAGCAGTAAAAATATTTATTTTTTACTCTGTTTTAAAACTCCAGACAGTTTAACTCTGTGTTTATGTTTCAAATTATAATATGCTAAATAACTATGATACCTTTAAAGGATATTCTTTATTTTATCCTTTATTAGATTCAAAATTCTTCTTCTATCCCAGATTAAGTGATGGATAGTTACTTGAGCACTTTTAGCATTCAGAATTCAATCAGAATTGTGAACATGCTATTGACAAACAAAAGGTCTTAAATTTCTATAGTTCAGCTACACTGTACTGATTAATCCCAAAAAAGGACGAAATAACATTTTACAATGCATTTTTTCTCTTCTGCATTTTTCTTTCTCCCATTTTATTGGCATATTACTCTACCTTCTTGTAATTATTTGAAATTTTATTATATGTGGTTGTTACAGATTTATTATATATATTTATACACATTTTGTTATATTGTATATATTTTATTGTATATAACCAATATATTGTATGTTTTTAAAATGCCAGAATTAAATCTTTTTCTTGGTGAATAGTAAGTAAACTTTTTTAACACTCATAATGCCCTTTGCCTTACAATCCATTTTATCTTGGATTTTCTAAGAGGCAGGGACTATGTCAAGTTCACTTCTGTATCCTGGGAGACCAGCACAGTGTTTCAAAGACTATGTTGAAAACATGCCTGAGGATGTGCCTCCATCACTGTGAGATTCTGCTGATTGCTTAGTTTCTGCACACTTTTTCACAAAAGAAGCTATATTTCACAGAAATATATGTAAAAACAAAGATTTTTTTTCTCTGGATGACTTAACTCACAAATAAAATTTAAGTCAACCATGACCTTTATGACTAGTATTCTTTCACAGTTTCCAAGTCATATATATCTAAAACATGGATTCCATTTCATACCAGCTATGACCTTGATAATTTAAACTAAAACCAACAGTTAAAAGGGTTCCTGGTTTCAACTAAGGGGCACAGGCTGGAGCTGGACTGCTCCTGCAAACAATCTGCATCAAGGACAACAAAAGTTGTCATCTCTGAGCAAATCAGTAATTTCAAAGACAGATTTCAAGGTGTATGGCATTGTTAAAAATCCCAGTTTCCAGAAGAGTAGGTTCTAAATGGATGGGGTAAATTTTTTTTTAATATTTATTTATTTATTTATACAAGCACTGGGTACAGTCAGAGCACGGGAGGGTGAGAGAATTCACCAGAGCCAGAGCAGGGAACAAAATAGGCAGACTGACAAAATACACTGCTGAGGGGAGCAGCAGGCGTGGCAGGAGAGGTCTACGCCATGTGGGACCCTCTCCTGCGGCCGGGGATTGAACTGGTGCTGCAGAGGCTACGGGCAGCTTCGCGGCCCAGCACTCAACCGCTGTGCCACTGAGGGAGGCCCTGGATGGGGTAAATTTTAACAAACCTCCTTGTTTTTTTTGTTTTTTTGTTTTTAAATAAAACACTATTTTTAAAAATTTATTCATTTACACCGGGGTGTAGGCCAGAGGTGCGGAGGTGGGGTGGAGGTGAGAATAGTCACCAGAGACAGAGTGGGGAGCAGAGCAGGCAGATTTACGGAAACACACTGCTGAGGGGAGCAGTGGGCAAGACAGGAGATAGGACAGGTCTGCTGCACCATGTGGGTCGGCTCCCTGGCCTGGGGATTTAACCAGTGCTTGAAGGTCTGCCAACAGCTTCAAAGTGCTGAGAGTTAACCGCTGAAAATGTAAATTGTCTTTCTCATAGACTGTATAGATTTCTAATTGTGAGACTCAGAATTTGGGTACCTTTCCCAATTCTTTCTGGAGACTGTTCCCAGCTTCTAGGCCTCAGACTTTTTTTTTTTTTTTTTTTTTTGTGGGACCCTCGCTGGTGGCCAGGGAACGAACCAGCGCTGCAGAGGCTGTGGGCAGCCTCGCAGCCCAGCGCTCAACCGCTGCGCCACTAGGGGAGGCCCTACTCAATCTTGATTCTTTAATCAGTTTATCTAATTTCTGTCTGCCTCAATTTATATAAGTCAATGTAGGATAAATGGTTTTTCAGGCTTTTCTGCCCTCCCATGATTAGGATTGCCCTGCTGATGGGGCACCTGCAATTGTTACATTGTTGAAAATTGTCTTGTTTACTTCTGTGGGCCATGGGAGGAGTATTGAGATAATCACCAAGAGAAGCAGAAACAGAGAAGCAGGAGAAAAGCAGGAGAGGCAGGAGAACCAAGGCCAGAGAAACCCGGAGTGAAGACTTGCCCAGGGCTTGGAGGCCTACCGGCCTCCTGGCCCCCTGACACCCCTGCCTGCCGTGTACCTGATTGCTGAACTACACGTAAAGCTCTAAAACACTGAGAAAGCCACCGAGGGCTCCAGATCTCTACATTACCCCATCTGTGTGGATCATAGAAATCTGTTCAGTGCCCATCCTGCACCTACAATCAACAATAATGTATACAACCTCTCAAGCAGAGTTTCTTCACATGAAAAATAAGTATAGTAATATTAGTTTCACTGACTAGTCCTAAGATTCAAATGAAATCACAGATGAAAATCTCTTGCCAGTAGGTCTGATTCATAGTAAAATATTTCATAAACTATTATTTTGCATTACTACTCTCTGGCAAAAAGTAAAAGTCCAGCAGTAGTTCTACTACCTGTGTGGAATGTCCACTTTATATATTTATTTATTTATTTACTCATTTATTTTTTAAAGCTTTTACTTATTTTTGCATAGAAGTGGAGTGTAGGCCAGAGGTGCAGGGGGGAGAGGATTCACCAGAGACAGAGTGGGGTGCAGAACAGGCACATTTACTGAAATACACTGCTGAGGGGAGCAGTGGTTGAGACAGGAGAGGTCTGCTGTGCCATATGTGGATTAGCTCCCTAGCCAGGAATTGAACTCAAACTGTGGTGGTGATAGCACTGAGACTTAAATCCTAGGTCACCAGGGAATCCAGTTAATGCTTACTAAGTGAATTAATCTGTTTGGATATATTTTTCTGTTTTGTATTTCTAGAAAGAGGCATTTACTCTTAACAGTGTGTAGCTAGTTTGCTTAAAAACATGTGCAGTCCATCTTTACTGTGAATAGATTTTTTTTAAAGATTTATTTATTTATTAATACAAGCACTGGGGGTACAGTCAGAAGCGCAGGAGGGTGAGAGAATTCACCAGAGCCAGAGCAGGGAACAGAACAGGCAGAAGGACTGAAGTACACTGCTGAGGGGAGCAGTGGGCAGCAAGGGAGGTCTGCGCGCCATGTGGGATCCTCGCACGGCAGCCGGGGATCCAACCGGCGCTGCAGAGGCTGCGGGCAACTTGGCAATCCAGCGTTCAACCAGTGTGCCACCAGGGAGGCCCGTGAATAGATTAAATAGTCTTCTGAGTTCCTTTTTTTTTTTTTTAAGATTTATTTATTTATACAAGCACTGTGGTACAGTCAGAAGCATGGGAGAGTGAGAGAATTCACCAGAGCCAGAGTGGAGAGCAGAACAGGCAGACTGATGAAGTACACTGCTGAGGGGAGCAGCTGGCGGCAGGCGAGGTCTGCACGCCATGTGGGACCCACAGCTTCGAAACCCAGTGCTCAACCACTGCGCCACCAGGGAGGCCCAGTCTCCTGAGTTTCTTAACTTTGAGTCCAACAAAGTTTAACACAAACACTCCCCCCAAAAAACTGAAAACATTTAACATAAAAAGTATCTACTCTGTAACACAGCAATGAGACACAAGCACATTTGGAGCCCTCACGTACTTTACTGTTGTTCTCATTATGAAATAAACTGGAAATAGACTTTGATGTTTGTTTTGTTGAAATCAGTGTATAAAGAGTGTTCATTATTTTTTAATGTAACGTGTGAAACAGGTAGTGTTGGCTCGGACAACACCACACTGACAAATGGGAGTCATGGAGCAGGCTACATAATGCAGGATGCTGCTGAAGAGCAAGATCCTGGCCCTTTTATTGACACATGTAATTGATTGTAAGGAGATTAAGGAGATTAAAGAAAGGGGAAGGGTGTAGAAGATTAGGGATTGTGAGTCTGCCCTCCAGGCACTTCTAATCTACTTGATGATATACCCTAAAACACAGCCATGCATGGTTGTAATTGTATCAACAAGGCACTCCACTGATAAGCTTCTGGGGTCCCTTGTCATATATCAATCCTTGGCCTCCCGGGCATTCCTGGGCATACCTCCTTGTAGGGTAAAGAAAATGTCAGGCTTTTCTGCCCTTCCGCCATCAGGATAGATGATGGATCCTTGTCCTGAATGCATGCCTGATGGCGGGCACCTGGAATAGGGTGTGGGCATAGGTAGATGGGATTCAGCTGAGCTAAGACTGTGCTTTTTAAGGGCGGCATCACGGGGGGACGCCAGCAGTAGCAGCAGCAGCAGGAGCAGCAGTAGAAGCCGAAGCAGAAGCCGAGAAGCAGCAGAACGAACTCCAGAGAGCCCAGATAGAGTGAAGACTTGCTGGGGGCTGGGAGGCTGGCAGGCCTCCCAGCCCCCCAGCCAGCACCCCTGCCTGCCAAGTACCCGCTGAACCCCAATAAAAAACCTGCAAAACTACTGAGGACTCTGACTCCTCCTTTACCCGATCTGCATGGGATCAGAAAACCTGCACTGTGCCCGTTCCTGCCCTTTACACTCCTGATGCACATGTTATGCATCAGTCCTCAGCCCCGCCCCCCCCCCTGCCCTGGGCATTCTGGACATACCTTGTGATGCGCAACCTTCCCAGTGTGATCCAGTTTTGCGCTCTTGTTTGATCTGAAGGGCTTAAGGGTTGGGCTCCCATTCCTAACTGGCCGGGCCATTTTGACCATGTTTATGTGACAAAATGGCGGACAAATAGGCTGCCTAGGAGTAGCAGACCCACAACGTAGACTTTTGGTACTTTTCAGTGGGAATCACACGCGGGATATTTCATTTTCAAATTGAGGGCTTTTACTATCCCAGTCAAAAAGAAAATTAAATTTTCATATATCTCAGAATACAAGGTGAGAGAGCATTGAGACATTTTGAGCAGATAAGAGCAAGACAGAGAAAGACACAAATTAATATAATGGAATAGGAAATAAACCAGGACAAAAAAAAAATTTAGATTAGATTTATTGCAACAGGAATTCAGACGGAAAATATGGATGAGATCAACTGTGCAATTTGCAGTAATGACAAACTGGGGCAGACCTATCTGTTACTGACCTTTATCTAGAAATACCAGAAGGAATAGCTGGTGGAGAATTTTAAAATGTTAAGATGGCTGGGGGGAGGGTGGGGTGATTGTGGGAGGGAAGGGAAGGAAAGTAGATACTAAGGGACTCCAGGACTGAAGCTGCAACACTGGTGCAGGGTGTCTCATAGCTGCTCCCTACCACACTTAAAAGAAGGTTCCACTGGCATTTCCCGACCACAATCTGACATAAAAGGCAGCCCACTAAAGTATTTCCTTTCCCTGATTAATGGCTTCTCACCGACAATACCAGGTTGAGTCCTACAGCACCAGCTTTGGGATCTATGGGATCCCTGACCATCAGCAGCCAAGGAAAGCTCTGCCCCTGCCCAACCTGAGATGCCTTCTCACTCCCAGACATTCCAGGTGACAAATAGCACAAATGGGGGTGAGAGCCCAGAATAAGCGGCACCTTCCCTGCATCCAGGAAACTGCCTTTATCTCTGTGACTAAAGAGTCCCTACCTCCAACCACAGGCTGAGCAGTCTGGGGCAGCTCTTTTTGCCCCAAAGCAGCACCACAGAAACTAGGGGTGTTCCCCTGGCATCAGATAAACCAATAGATAGGTCAAAGTAATTTTCAGTGTCTAAAAGAGTTTCGTTGGAAACATGGCCCACAAAATTAGGTTGAATGCACATTCTAGGTCTAAATAGGACAACTTCCTCCTGAAATAGTCTAATAAAATATCAAAACTACAGAAATCACCTATCATATCAAGAATCAGGGAAACAACTTCATAAAAAAACACTTTCAGGAAATTTAGAATGGTGGAAAGTAGCCCAATTCAATAAAAAGACCTACAAAAAGCATACACAGTTAACCTCAGATTTAATGGTAAAAGATTAAATGATTTATCGGCAATCATTTAGGAAACAGTAATTATATCCTCTAATGTCATAGTGGAAGTCCTAGGCAGTGCATTAAGACAAAAACAAGTTGGACTATGGATTACAAAGGAAATAAAAGTTATTTTATTTCCCCCATTTTCAGACTATGTAGAAGATCCCGAAATACAAACAAAACTTTCTAGAGCTAATAAGTAAGTTCAGGAAGATCACAGGATATATATTTTTAACCTAAAATATAATAACATTTCTCCATTCCAATAATTAACATATAGAAAGAGAAATAACCATGTATAAAATTTAAACATTCAGTATATGGATGCTGGAATTTTAAAATGCTGGTAAAATAATAAAGTTAAATTTCGATAAGTGAAGATACTGTATACATGGATTTGAAGACTTAACATTATAAAAATATCAGTTCTACACTTAAATGACTTTTTCCCAATGTGACCTAATGACTAAATACAGTTTTTATCAAAATCCAACTAGGACTTTTGTAAGCATAGGCTACAAACTTATTCCAGAATTAAAGAGGGAAGGTACAGGCCCTAGAGTAGCAAAAACAATCTTAAAAAGGTAAAATTAAGTGGGAAGAATCACTCTGTATGATTTACAACTCATTATATTGATAAAATCATTAAAACAATATTGGCAGAATGTTGGCTACATACATTAATATAAATAGACCCACTCAAATATGACAGACTGAATTTTCACAAAGGTATAAAATCAATTCAATAAATATAACTGAGGTACCTGGATTTTCAATGGTTAAAAAAAAATGAACCTTGAGGTAAATCTTAAATAACACAAAATGGACCATAGGCTCAAAACTAAAACAAAATTAGAAAAGCATGTCTGTCAAAGAACTAGTATCTAGAATATAAAAAGAACTCTCCAAATCCAACAATAAAATGTCCAATTAGAAAATGGGATCAAACACTTTTAAAAATACTTCTTTTATTTTTTTTTTAAAGATTTATTTATTTATTTATTAATACAAGCACTGGGTACAGTCAGAAGCGCAGGAGGGACTGCATTCAGTCTTTCCTGACTGGGAGATTTTACAGGATCAGGTGAGTTTGGAAACCACTGTAAAGTGAGGTGAGCCACAGACAATGCTGCAGTTCTTTAAGCAGACATTGGGGGCGAAGAGGTAAGGAAAAGTAGAGAACTAGCATTTCCAGCTTTGCAAGATGAAATCAATACACAGAACTCAATTGCATTTTATACACTAATGATGAGCCATCTGGAAAGAAAATGAAGAAAAATATTCTATTCACAAATCATCAAAAGGAATAAAATGTCCCAGCATAAATATAATTGAAGAGGTTTGACATGTACACTGAAAACTATAAAATTATGCTGAAAAAATATAAACCAGTAAGTAAATGAAAATACATCTATATACTTGTTTTAGAAAAGTAATATTGTTAAGCTGTGTACTATAGATAAGTCAATTCAATCAATCAATGAATCCTTATCCAAATTGCAAGATATATATGTTTTCAGAAACTGAAAAAGCCACCCTAACATTCACTAATCAAAACAGTTTGGTCTTTGTATAAACACAGACAAAATGTCAATGAAGATTAGAAAATCCAGAAATAGACATCATCTAAATGGCCATAGGATCTTTAACAGTGAGGCCCAGGGTGCTCAATGGGGAAAAAACAGTCCCTTCATCAAATGTTGTGGGAAAATACGATATAGTCATATGCAAAAGAATGATGATGGATCACTCTTTTCTCTAAAGTGGATTCTTTTACACTCGATATGTGGCAGGTGGATTAAAGATCTAGTAGAAGACCTAAAACTGTGAAACTCTAGAAGAAAACATAAGGAAAAACTTCAAGACATTGTAGTTGGCAAATTATTTCTTTTATGTAATACCAAATCATAGGCAACAAAAGCAAAAATAGGCAAATTTTAAAATGTTTTGCACCAATGGGCATAATCAGTAAAGGTCAATTTACAAAATAGCAGAAAATATTTGCAAATCATATATTTGATAAGGAGGTAATATCCTGTACATACAGAGAACTTCTATGGGTCCTTGTCAATGGCAACAAAATGAAAGAACCTGGTTAAAAAGTGAGCAAAGGTCTTGAGTAGACAGTCCTCCAAAGGTGATATACAGATGGTCAAAAGTAAATGGAAATGGGCCTTCCTGGTGGCTCAAGGGGTTAAGACGCAACCTATGAAGCTATCCACAGCCACTGCCACACGAGTTCGATCCCCAGCCAGGCAACCACCCACATGGTGCAGCAGACCTCTACTGCCTCGCCTGCTACTCCCCTCAGCGGTATATTTCAGTTGATCTGACTTTTCTGTTCCCCACTCTGCATCTGGTGAATCTTCTCACCCCCCACATCTCTGGCCTCTACCCCAGTTCTTACACGCACAAATAAATACATCTTAAAAAAAAAGTATAGGGGGCCTCCCCTCGGCCGCAGCAGTTGAGAACTGGGCTGTGAAGCTGACTGCAGCCTCTGCAGCACCGGTTCAAAACCTGGCCACTGGCGAGGGTCCCACATGGCACACAGACCTCTGCTGCCACTCCCGCTGCTCCCCTCTGCAGTGTATTTCGTCAGTCTGCCTGTTCTGCTCCCCGCTCTGCCTCTGTTGCATTGTCTCACCCTCCCACGCTTCTGACTGTACCCAGTGCTTGTATAAATAAATAAATAAATCTTTTTAAAAAAAAGTATCGGGAAAGATGCTCATTATCATTAATCATAGGAAAATGCAAATCAAAACCACAATGTGATATTGCCTCACAACAGTTAGAATGGTTAATGCACAACAAAACCAGTAAATGATAAATATGAGAAAGAATGGGAAAAACTTGAAATCTTAGTACATTGTTGTGGAATAGTTAAATGGTGTAACCACTGTGAAAATGATAGAGTCCTTGAACTTTAAAAAAAAGCAAAACGAAAAACACTACCCTGTGATCCAGGAATCCTATGTCTGCATGTATATTCACAAGAATTGAAAGCAGAGTCTTTTTTTTTTATATAATTCTTACATCATTTTTCAACTTTGTACAATGTGTGCATTTTCATTTTGGTTATATTCCCCATACAATTGCACCTCCCCCCTTATTTTGACTCTAGTTCTTCCTCTCCTGGCCCCTCCCTCCTCTCCCCCACCCCCTGTAGTGTGTCTCTGGTTTATAGTTGCTTGTTGATTTTTATTATTACTTTGCATTGATTAGTCTTTTCCTGGTCTCTTATTTAGGTTTTCTAAATTCCTGCTATGAGTGAGACCATCCGGTATTTTTCTTTTTCTTTCTGACTTATTTGGCTGAGCATGATCCCTTCTAGCTCCATTCATGTAGCTGCAAACTGCATGTGTTTATCTTTTTTGATTGCTGAGTAATATTCCATGGTGTATATGTACCACATCTTCTTGATCCAGTCATCTATTTTTGGGCATTTGGGCTGTTTCCATATCTTAGCTATTGTAAATAGTGCTGCTATAAACATAGGCGTGCAGGTGCCCTTTGGAATTACTGTGAAAGCAGAGTCTTTTAGTGATATTTACATCACTGTTTTTTAGCAGCACTGTTCACTGTTCACAATAGTTCAAACAACCCAAATCTCCACTCCCAGAGAGAGACAAAAGGTGGTGTGGAATACCATTCCATTTTAAGAAGAAGGAAACTAAACTCATACTATATTGTGGATGAGTCTTTAGGTTCTATAAGCAATAAGTCCAAAGAGTGTATGATTTCACTTGTATAAGGTATTTAAAGTAGCAAAATTCACAGGAACAAGAAGTAGGTGACCTACTGGGGTGTGGGAAGCAAAGAATTTACTAAACTGGTATAGAATTTCAGATTTGTAAGACAAGCAATTCTGGAGATCTGTTTTACAACAATGCAAATAAGTTAACACTATGGAAATGTGCAGTTAAAATTTGGTATGAAGTTACACTGTCTTATGTATTTTTACCATAATAGAAAATAGAAGGGCCTCCCCTGGTGGTGCAGGCGGTTCAGTGCACTGCTGTGAAGCTGTTGGCAGCCTCTGCAGTGCAGGTTCTATCTAGGCTGTCCAGGGAGGGTCCCACATGGTGCTGCAGACCTCTCTTGTGTCACCCACTGCTCCCCTCAGCAGTGTATTTTGTCATTCTGCCTGTTCTGTTTCCTGCTCTGTCTCTGGTGAGTCCTCTCACCCTCCCGCAAATGTGGCCTGTACCCGGTTCTTATGTAAATGAATAAATAAATAAATCTTAAAAAAAAAAAGAAAAGAAAATAGAACAACATACAGAAGAAAATTTGTGCAATTGGGGGAAAACTGACGTTCAGTAATAACAGATAAAGAAGGGAGAGAATATACTCTAAAAATATCAAAGATTTAGGACAGTGGTCTTGATGGAATGTCTCTGTCTCCTCCACCAGAGATGAGGGAAACAGTTGGAGGAAATCAGAGAGACAGTGGATATAGGAGAATAGTAAGAGCCTCCGAGGACTCACCCACTTCTGTTTCACTTCATTTACTTGTCTCGGGAACCTGTGTGCGCCACTGACTTGCTTATTCAGTATGGAATTAGAAACAAAATTATTCCTGCTAAGTGTAAGTATTAAAATTTATAAGTTTTCAAGGACAGTGTGATTTCAGGCAAATATGATAAATAAATTCCAACCACTGAAGAACTTCTCATCAGACTGTAGCTTGTTAGACCTTTGCTTGGTCTTGTCACTCATCAGGGTCCAGCTGTATTGGCTAGGTCTCCATTTCTTTGTTCCTGTCTCGGTATTTCAGTGTTTCGTATAAATAGATTTTAACCTTTCTTCTTGTTTTGGAGATTTTGCATGCTGAATATATTCATACATTATTTTTAAAGTGTTAATATCAATTATATCTGTTTTAAATAATATCTGTTTTAATATCAATTATATCTGTTAATATCAATTATATCTGTTTTACAATCAGACAAAAACTTTCTGGTAACACCATGTTAAGAGCCTGTATCTCTGAGTCATATACAATGTTATAAACCAAGAAAAACAAAGAATTTCACCTGGATGAAGTGGGCAGAGTCCTAGAAACATATTTTGTTTATCCATTCATGTACTTGTCCCGACCCGCGGGATTCGTAGGCACGAAAAGAGAAGGTGCAGAAGGAAGGTGGCATCAGGAATGCTGTTATCAAATGTGAATGGTGGGAAAAGTGTTTGGGGATGTGCACACTTGGGGAAAATTGGTTAAAAATTCCAGCTAAACACACATGGTTTGTATTTCAAAAACTGAAAAAGCCATGAGGCCATGCCTTATATCAGGGAGGCAGAGAATTACATCCTATTATGTTTCTGGAGGGAGGGAAATCCAAGTATGTATGTAAACAGCACTAAGACTGCTAACACTACCCTACATCAGTCCAGAATCTAGAACAATAGACTCCTTAATACTTCAGAATGTATGCTGCATGATACCATTATTTTTAACCATACAAATAATCTAATGTGGTATGTGTGAAACAAATAAGGAGAAATGGATCTCTGTCCACATTGGATTTCCCTGGGTCTAAGGTTTGAGAAAATTTCAGATCCTGACATCTTGTGAATTGCTTTCCAGAAAAGCAGTATCAATTTTAATTTTACAACACTAACATATATCTGTCAATTCTTATCTGCCCTTAACAATCCCAAATACTTTTTTTAAATTTCTTTGGTATTTGCTAATTTGAAAGGTGAAAACAGTATTTCAAGATTTTTGTATTTGATCCTGTCATTTAGTCATTGTTTTTATCCCAGGGCAAAGTCATATGTATTGTGGACTTCCCTGCACTAAAGGCCAGCTCAGTACAAAGGAGAGGGCACAGCTTCGGTTCAGAACCTGGGAACTGTGCTTTAATCCTAGCTTTTCCTTAGAAGGTGTAATAGAGTGGGTATTCTGCTGACAGTTTGTATCATCTCTGTGATCAGAGTGCATTCTGGAAATAAGGTGCTTGGGGTCTGAGACAACATGAGCAATAGTGGTCAGAGAGCACTGGCTGTGTGGTAGGCCCCCTCTATGGCCAACCCAGTGTCTGTGTTCTGCCTGACTTCAGATAGTCGCTGTAAAAATATAACATGAAATATGCATATGAAGTATGCATATGGCATCCTTTAGTCACTAAAAAAAAAAACTCATTGAAAAAATGTCATTATTTATATTAAGTAAATTGCAAAGAAGGGAAATAAGACATTATTCTATATGCCCAATATTGAACTAAAAGTAGGGTTGTAATTTTCAGTTTGGTACAGGAAGCACAGGTGTAAAGTCTGATCTCTACTGTCAACCTCTTGTTTGATGTCTGCATGACCTGCATGTGGGTCGCCAAGGAAACATATTCTCTTGCTCACTCCCACTCCTCCCTTCTCCTGCTCCCTCGGAGACATCATCCCACAGTTAAAGAGAAATTGAGATATTTATCATTTTTAGAGTTTATATGAACAAAAATCAATTTGAATTTGGCAGCAGATACAAGGGCACTTCAAGGAGCTGTACATAATGGGAGATTTCTACAGGTCGAAGGGAGCAAGATCTGGAAGACTGGGAAAAAAAAAAAAGTTTGGTTACTGCTGGGTTACTCTCCCTGGGGGCTGGCAGGGTGCAGCAGGCAGGTGCACAAACTAGTGCTGAGCGGCACTGATTGACTGAAGACTCCATTTTGGGGAAAGCAAAATTGATTAAGTTTTGGTTTTGTGACGTGGGAGTTAATACACACTGTTCTCTTTGTTTTCTTTTTGACAAGAGGAACACGGTCTATAAATTTCCCACTCCCTCCATCTGCTTTCAGGAGGAATTTTCCTTTCTACACTTCCCAATATAGCAGCGGCAGGAGGCAGTACCTGGGCCAGCTAGCCATTTCTCCTAACCTAACTCACATTCCTAAAAACCTTTATTCCAAGTCAGGAAGTCACTGTTGAAGTGCCTAGTCACTTTCCAAGCCACTCCTTGCTTCCTGCCCTTTCCCTCTAATTTCAGGCTCAGAATAAGTCTAGTTTAGGAATTCCTTGAATTTTGAACAAGTCTGAGTAGAGATTCTCAAGTCTGTCTGTAGGGTCAGTGGATTCATTGGGCTTTTTCTGCTACTAGCCCGTATGGCTATTACCTGTGGCTTTGGTTGTTTTTATGCAGGTGGCACTTAGGTGGGGGCACGTGTGCCTGATTATGGACACTTGGGTGTGTGTGCATGTGTCAGTGTGACTAGGACAGAAGTGTGTTCTCATTTCTTTTCAGCCTGAGGTCGAGTTACAAGAGCAAAGTTCCCAAGAGCTTCTCAGTACACTGGATTTTCTGATTTGTATCAGGTGTCAATTTATTGACCTAGTCAAAGTCCATCACTTTAAAGGGTGTTGACATCCTCTCAATGAAAAGTTGGGGGGGCACATTCTAAAATAGATGCTGAAATTATGAGGAAAAAATCAGAATCTACAATGTTGGGCAATTTATAACAATATTGGCATAGACTCAGAAATAAATGAATGTCAGAGATAAAATAAAACAGACTATTCTTTATACCCAATAATAGTAACCTAAAATTTTGGTTAGATCCAGAGTTAAGAAGAAAACAGTATGTAAAAGACATTTTATGAAAATAAGGATATAAAATTTTGTTAGATACTGAATTATTTTTATTTTTCATAGATTTATTAACATGAAAAGTTACTTCCCAATCATTCAGAAAAATAACAGGAAATAAGAGAAAGGGAAAGTTTATGTAGAAGATTTATGTAGAAAGGTAAAGGAAGTAAGAGAAAGGTGAAGTTTATGTAGAAGAGTTGTAATAAGTTGATCAAGGTGAAGAAAATGCTTGCTGAATTATCCTTGAACCCTTTTGGTAATGTAAATCCTCCTAAAACTGACCCTTCCAGTGCTGCAGCTATTAGCTATGGCCACAATGTGGCAATAGACTCACTTTTGAATTTTTCTGAACACACTGCAGGGAAAAGAACAAGAAACATTACTCTCCCAAAAGCTGGCTCTAGGATGAGAAATGTGTTAAAAAAAAAATTCTGAGAAGGCAAGAATCACCGAGAAATTCAACTACTCAATTGCAGGTTGAATTTTCTCTGAATTTTCTTGGATGGAAAGCTGGGATAATGCTGAAGATACCATCAGTTGGAGAAATCTAGTTTCATTACTTGTTCCACAATGTTCAACTCCGTGACCTTACATGAGACAGCGGCGAGTAGGTCTCACATATAAATGTAGAAATCAAACTCAGGAGTCTGACTTTCTTGCCAGTTTTAAGATTTATTTATTTATTTATATAAGCACTGGGTACAGTCAGAAGTGCAAGAGGGTGAGAAAATTCACCAATGCCAGAGCAGGGAACAGAACAGGCAGACTGACAAAGTACACTGCTGAGGGGAGCAGCAGGTGGCAGGAGAGGTCTGCACGCCATGTGGGACCCTCACCAGTGGCCGGGGATCGAACCGGAGCTGCAGAGGCTGTGGGCAGCTTCACAGCCCAGCACTCAACTGCTGCGCCACCAGTGAGGCCCTTCTTGCCAGATTTAAACAATGACTCCTCTTTTTGATTTGACCTGAATGTGGTAACTAATGCTATTTTCCTGAGGTCTGGTTTTCAGAGACAGTGACACTAGAGGAAAATGACTGACAAACTCAAGTGTCACTGTGTGGCTGTGAAGAGAGTCCCGTGGAAAGGGACATATAGTTCTTAAAATGTGAACGGATGTGATGACAGTTGACATAAGTAACTGTCTGACACGTTTGCAGCATATGGGTAGGTATTTCTAAAATCATAACTAAATACACTGGATTCCTGTCATTTTGACCATAGAAATTGCTAGTTAGAGCCGAATACTCTTCTTCCTGTTCCCCTGTGTTGTCCTCCATAGACGAGCAAGGATGGGGGAGTAAAGTAAAAGAGGCAGTGGACAGTAGAATGTCAGAAGAGGTCCTGAAATGAAATGATATAAATTCCTCTGGCACCACAGATCTAGGAGCCTATTGCTCTTTTATTATCTTTTGATTACTTCGAAAGTAACTATTTCCCTCTTTGTCATGCCCACTGTTATAAAACCATTTGCATTTTTTCCCTGCTCAAAATTAAAGTCCATTCACGAGAGAACATGTCTTTCCAGACTAATTGAATCTACTGATTAAAAATACCTTGCCTATGCCCTACATTTCTAATGTTTGTGCCTATTTTAGGATTGTTGAATCCTTTCAAAAACCGCCTCTGTGGCAATCTAGTCCCAGCATCCCAACTACCAGAAGAAATCTCTCCATGTACAATGTGTGAAGTATAGTATGAGTAGAAATAATTTGAAAGGCTCCTCTGTAAATTAAGTAGAAGAATTAGCACCAGTTCTGGTCTCTTCCCCTTCGTGTACTCCCACCCTGTGTGCTGTGTCTGTGTATCACCCCATCCCACCAGGAGTCCATTACTCTCACTCCTTGAGCCTTGACTGCATTTTCGTTTGATGTATCCAAATGAGGGGAGAGTAGTGTTCAGCTGTAAACCTGCACCCCCCTACTTCTGGACTTCTGTTCAGCTGCCTGTGAATAACCTCCAATAACCTGATGAATAAGCATGTGGCCCTCTCTGCTAATCACACAGGAAACCACTTGGCCCCCATGCTGTGAACTAGCCAAAGCAACCTGGGTGTCAGGTGTTCCTGAAATGTGGGAAGGCTTAGGTGCTATTGAGAAATGGGGGTGGGGTTGAGCAGATGCAAACACTTGATCAGGGTGTGGACATCATCCTGCTGAGGGTCTCAGCAGCCCTTTATGTATACATTACAAGATACATAAGCATATGTATTAGAGTAGTAAGATAACAATCATCACATCTTCCACTAGAACTGCCAGGGGTTCATCTACCCTTCAACAGAGGTCTTACCATTCTTTGAAGAAGGCACAGTGGCTTAAACCAAAGTGTTCTTAGAATAGCCATTTATTTTAAACAATTATTTTATTACTAGCAATAACTTATGTGAGTGAAACTAACATTTCTATGTTTACTATGGTGAAGGATTAACTAAGCCTAGGGGAAATAAAGAGTAGGAAGTTACCTGGGGAAGAGAGACCAAGGGATTTTTTCTAACTAACCTATAAAGTGTAGACTAACATATAACCATATGATTAAAGCAAAAAACAGAAGGCTTTTATACAGAAACCATCATCTAATAGTATATTGTTTTAATAAGGTATTGATTCAATATTAAAGAACCAAGGGCCTGGAAGGCATCAATGCTAGACAAGCCAAACTGACTTCCCCAGCACCAAGCTCTCAATTAAGGGAGGAATTTTTTCTAATCTAACAGAAGAGTTTTTCTCCCTATTACTCCTATACTTATCTCATCAGCCTAGTTTCTGTATCTAAATTTTAGATCAAGGGAAAATTCCTTTTTCTGTAAGATGCTGATTGTTGTTTTAAGGAATTACAAATATTTCATCAGAGGCAGGGCTGGAGATGGTTTTATTTTTTGGTTTTCAGAGTGGTTCATACGTGACATATCAGTAGTTGTAACATTGACTATTTCCAAGTGCATTATTTGTGCTGCCATGGTTATTAGCTTAACCAGTCACAAAAATGTTGCTGACTTATTCTTGAATGCACACTCTAACAGCTTCCATACCCATTGTCACTGAAAGGGAACTGTGAAGGAAAAAGGGAACTATTAAAGAAAAGTAACTGTCTCCCTGCTAAAGAGCCATAGACATGGAAGTTTGCTTCCTTAACAAGCATATCTAAACAAGTCCTGGCAGCCTCCTAGGCTGGTTGTTTTCCTGGGCCATTCTCAAAGGTCTGTATCCTTCCCCTTTTCCTGTGTCAACAATTTGTATGCTAACTAACCAATGTTATCAATGAATCACACAGTGCCATTTGCCGTCAAATTGGTTATTCAGTAATTGATCAAACAGCATTTACAGTTTTATGTTTAAATGCGTATTTTAACAATGTTAGAAACTAGCCATAAACAAATGAGGAGAATCTAGCAGGAGTCAGCTAACAGATTCCTGACTTTTCAGGAATCTGCCCCATGCCTGGACCCTTATCAGGTGACATGAGTAGCATGGCTCCCAGCACCCCAACAAACTAAATCATCCCTTAGCTGATTGGTCAACTACTCCTAGAAGTGTTAGGGAGAAATGATGTCCTGAGTTAATCCCATACAGGCTTTGTGGACCCCACCCCCACTCCAGACTAAAGCCATCAAGACATTGGGAAAGACAAATCCCATCACCACCAAGGGAGGGTGGCTGGGACCTGAGGGTGGAGTTGGGTAGCCAGGTTGGATATAAAAACCAAACAAGTGGGCCTTGGGCTCTCTCTGGCTATCGCTCGCCTCCTGGCTTCACGGCTCCTGGCTGGTGGCCAACTCTGAGAGCGCCGATTTGGGATTCCTGATCGGCGGATTGGGTAGGACTCATTTAAAACTTTGTCTCCCATTTTTCTCCCAGAGCTGTACATTTCCTCATTTCCCCTTCCCTTGTAAATAAACCTTTTGTTAACCTTTCGTGTGTGCCTGCAGTAGAGCATTGATAAGTCCTTTTAAGCGCGCGGGTGAGGACCCACAGTCAGGCACCCCGTTTTGTATCGGGGCTGCTCTACAACAGAAGCACACAGAAGCCCAAGACAATACAACTTGAACTAGGACTAGATGAGAGGAAACTTCCTGCTGTCTTGTGCAAAACTAAATGGCATGAACAAAACTAAAAACTGCTTTTTTAAGTTACTGAGTTTTGTAACAAAATACAAAATTCACTGAAATAGTGAGCACAGATGTTCCTGTTTCATAATTCTATTTTGGCATTATATAATTTCATTAATTCAATTTGAATAATTGGCCACTGACTTTCATTCTGATTTTATGGACTAGATATTTTGGAGGTAATTTTGGTTTGTTTTAGCAATTCCTCTAGGTTATTTTTGTCTGTCTCTGATTGATAAACTGTAATGAACACAACTATAAGCAAGAATAGGGATAAGCCAGAAGTAGTTCCACTATATGCTGCACTAGGGCTAAGGTGCATGAAAATGGCCTTAAAGACCTAGAAATATTTTAGCATGATAACAAAACCAGAGACCACCAAACAGATAATATATTTAATCCAAAGTATGTGACCAACATTAAAATACAGCAATGACTGCCCTCTGAAACAATTATGGGTATCTACACAGCAGACAGACTTTATTTGAATCTGACAATATAATTCAAGTTTCTCGCCAGATAAAGAAAACGTGGCTTTCAATCCCAAAAACAGCAGGAACAAAGCCATTCTCAACCCAGACTGTGTTTCTTGAAGCATTGTTTTGTTAGCCACCTGAATTTCCTACAGAGCTTAAACTCTGTCCTAGATATGTACAGGATTTTTGCATGATCCTCCAGTCAAGACCCACAGTGAGTGCCCACCAGGGCCAGCCGTGTTTCTAGGGTCTTGAGAACCATCAGTGAAGAAACAGGCAAGGATAGTTTGATTAAATGCTTCTATTCCAGATCCAGCCCTTGGTTTGCAGAATCACTTCGCCTATGAGGTAAGCATCAATTTAAATCATCCTGTATTCACTTCAGCACCAAATAATAAAATGAAATACTGCAGTAACAATTGGATATTGCTTTTCATGTTTCCAACCTGACATTATTACTAATGAACAGAAATAATGAATCAAAAACTTGGAGAAGGAAACAAACTACCTGGAGGGTAGGTTTCAGTCACATTTTGGAGTGATTCTCATTGAATGTCTTTACCTGGGAATTTTTTGCCATGTCACACTTGCCTATTTCCTAAAGTTGAGCACTGGAGATTTCCCACAAAGCACAAAGGATAAGTCTAAGGCTAATCAGCTGGGCGGTGTTTTGATGTTAATTTTGAAATGGTCCACTGGGGTGGACAGTGGAAATGGCTTCATTTAACTGGGAGACCAGATTTCATTCAAGCTCTGTGATTGGTCACCTTTTACATGTTGAAGAATCAGTTTATGTTGCTTTTATTATTATTTGAAAAAAGCAAAGATCCTTTTTGAAAAACTGTTGTTTTCACTCTGCTGCCCTGGTGAGGTTCTTGCATCAGCAGCCCCAGATGTGAGCAGGAGAGCTGGCTGGTACCATGTCACTCCAACGGCATTAGAGACCCCAAGTGACCATCTGGGTAAACCACTCAATAAATACTAAATTTGATGATAAAATTACTTACATCCTTGTTCAGGAAATGGTTATTGAGCATCAACGATTACCATGCATTGGGTAGCAATATTAGGAATGTCGTTGTTCTCCTGGATCTGAGTCCCCTGAGGAGGACCTAATGGTAGTAGTAGTAGCAATAATAACCTCCTAACAATAATGATATTAATAATAACAAAATACGCAAATAAATAGCTTTCTAACCACGTATATTACGAAAGAAATCAAGGTGTTGTGTAGCAGCAAAATGCCCCTCTTCTCATTGCTGAGGTTTGTTTTTTTCCCCTTTGTTCTCCTTTTTTTGGTTGGAAAATCACCACAGAAGTGGTGCCCATTTGAACTACTGTGGATGTAATGTGAATTCTGTCCAGGATAAACCGCAAGACTGAGCCTGCCAGGCCACATGAGATTAGTTGTTTCATGTCTTTATGGACTCTGGTGGTTGTTCTGCCACAACCCGGTAGTTGATGGTGTGAAAAATCTATGAGAGATCCACAATCTTTAGAAATCATTGACTACAACTACATTTTTCTGCATGTGAGCTAAGGCACAGAGAGGATCCATGTACAGAGACCAGCATTAGAAACCATTTAATGGTGTGAACATTTTCCCACAAACAGCAGTGCCTCTTAAAATGATATGTATGATTTTCTTTTTTTTTTTTTTAAAGATTTATTTATTTATCATTTATACAAGCACTGGATACAGTCAGAAGCGCAGGAGGGTGAGAGAATTCACCAGAGCCAGAGCGGGGAGCAGAGCAGGTAGAAGGACTGAAGTACACTGCTGAGGGGAGCAGCGGGCGGCAGGAGGGGTCTGCGAGCCATGTGGGACCCTCCTCCGGTGTCAGGGAGCAGCCGGGGATCGAACTGGCGCTGCAGAGGCTGCGGGCAGCTTCGCAACCCAGCGCTCAACCGCTGCGCCACCGGCCCTGTATGATTTTCTATATGTCTGTTTCTCACTTACAGAACGTATAGTTTTGACATGAAATTCTGTGAGATTCACAACCATATTTAGAAATCTTTGTATATGTTCACTTTGTGCAGCTAAAGTCACCTCGGGCCATTTCAACATTAAATTACATTTTAAGGTCTAAAATTAGACGTGTGTGTTGGGGCAGGGACAGGAGGGGGATGCACACCCCAGAGTCACACAGAACAGGCTTTATTTCTGATGTTTAAGTTTCTTTTGGCAAATCCAGTTATTATCCGCTGCACAGTTCTCAGATACTACTTTTGTCTTTGAGATGTAAGCGCAGTTGTTTTCTTTCTCTTCACCATTAATCTGCAATCTATGGAGCAAACAAAGGCATCTTTTAGTATTTGGGATTTTCTCACATGATTCTCCTCATCTGGCCAGTGTTTCTACAGCTCTCTGGAAAGAGTGGGGCTGCTAAATGTCCCAGTAATTCATAAATATAATGGTACAACTCTTTCATGTAAGGCTAATGTCAATCTCTGGACCTTTACTGAAGAAGAATCATTCTGGCAAGAAACTTCGTAATGTATCTACAGAAGAGAAGCTGTGGAATCTGGGGACTGAGTCTCCATAGTCTGTTATTAACTTGTCATGTGAAAAAATTCTTCACTTCACACAGCCTGAATTTTCTTCAATCTACAGGATAAAATCACTGGCTATCTGGGGTGGCCTGGAGACGATGTGCTTGAAAGTGTGACTGTGATTAAGCAAAGCATGTGGTCAGTAATGTGGTGGGTTCATGCAAACTTGATTAAATCATTCAGGGATACACAATGACATGTCATCAAAACCTCATCCAAAGTCTGTGTAGCCATAGCCTTTCCACAGTGACGTTATCTTGGTCATTTACACAAGATACTATACTGAGACACCCAGTAGCAAACAGCAAATAGCTCCTTTGCAGCCCTTGTATATTAGTTACATAAATGTCTTTTACTCAAAGTTAGAGTATACTACACAATTTCTCACAATGTGGGTAGTTTGAGTGACTGGGCTCCACACTCTGACACTTAGTATTTTTTTCCCTTTCATAATCATTTTCCAATGCTGGTTGTAACCACTAAGGTATTGAAAAAATACTTAAAATTTCTATGTGCCAATACGCTCCAGTTAGGGATTTTTTTTTTAAATTTTGTATGTGTGTGTGTGTGTGTGTGTGTGTGTAGAAGAATTGGGGTACATGCCAGAGGTGTGAAGTGTGAAAGGATTCACCAGAGACAGAGTGGGGAGCAGAGCAGGTGGATCTACTGTGATACACTGCTGAGGGGAGCAGTGGGCGAGAATGGAGTGGCTGCTGCGCCATGTGGGTTGCTCCCTGCTGGCCTGGGATCGAACTTGTGCTGCAGTGACTGGCGATGGCTTGACAGTGCTGTCTTCAACCACTGCGCCACCAAGGAGGACCTCAATTCCTTTTCTTCTACAACCACTGCACATGAATCTTTTCGTATATGAAATTGTCATGTAATATCAGACTTAACTCATCTCAGCTAAATCTGAAACTCTTAAAAATTTTTAAGTTAAATTAAAACTACAAAACTCAATCTTTAAAAACAATGTTACTGGGCCTCCCCAGTGGTGCAGCAATTGAGCGCTGGGTTGTGAAGTTGCCCACAGCCTCTGTGGCGCTGGTTCGATCCCCGGCTGCTCCCCGGCCACCGGAGGAGGGTCCCACATGGCGCGCAGACCTCTCCTGCCGCCCGCTGCTCCCCTCAGCAGTGTACTTTGGTCCTTCTGCCTGCTCTGTTCCCCGCTCTGGCTCTGGTGAATTCTCTCACCCTCCCGCGCTTCCGACTGTACCCAGTGCATGTATAAACAAAACAAACAAATAAATAAATAAATATAACTTGCCTCTATAAAAAATAAATAAATAAATAAAAACAATGTTACTGGCCTACAATGAAAACCTAACGTAACCTGAGTGTTCATATAGCCTCTCTCATACTCACATATTAGAATTTAAAAATGAGCCATTTATCCACTTCCATTTCTTCTCTGATAATGTTAAATTCAATCCAATCCAAAAATGAAGTCCTTTATCAGGTATCTGGTGTTGTATGAGTGTCTATAAATGGAACGGAAGAGATGACTGAACATTAAATGTTTTTCCGTGGCTTGCACTCCCCTTCAGTTCACCCTCTAAAACCCAGTTCATGTATCACTTCCTCTGTGAAACCTGTCCCTGCCTCCCTCTTAGAGTTAATTATTCCTTTGTGATTTTTCTCTCTGGCTATTTAGATTTGTATTGTATTCATCCAATTGCCCTCTATTTTTTGCTTGTCTGTTTAGTCTCTCAGATGGTGAGCTTCTTAAAGTCAAAGTCAGTACTTCCATTATCCTGGAATCTTTAAGCTAAAGCTCCAAGACCTTGCTGTGGCAGAAGAAACTGCTAAGTTCTACTCAATATTTTATGTAATTATTTTACCAATTCTTCCTGATCTTGAATAAGCAGCAAACTGGCTTCCTTTATCAAGCAGTCAGCTAGACTGTTAGTCCAGTTTTTGGTAGAACTAAAAATAAAACGCACGCATTTCTCTCTGAGCAGAATCCAATCTGCGGGGCACTTCAACAGACTTGGCCTTTCTACAATAAGAAAAAGAAAAAATAAAAGTGTTATATTTCTAACCTGTGTCCATCCCACCACAACTCATCACACATGCACAAATTATCATGAATGCTCTGAAGTCTTTGCATATATCTTTAAGTAAAACTGATGATTTTATCATAATCTTGAGTGGTTTGTGACAGGCTGTCTATTCTGGTACCATGAATAAGGAATTAGTAAGCCGTTACACTGGACATGCATTGAATCAAGGAATATTAGAATAGGAGATGTTTTCAGAGTAACTTAAGCAGCCACATCTTCCATTCTAAGTCACTGACACACAGAACAACTTGTTCAAGCTCACATAATCTGATAATGGTAGAGTCAAAACATTTCAGAGTTTCCTTAAATTTGCCACCAGTCCATACATAGATAGCATATGCAAATGATCCAAAAATGCTTACTTTAGACAGCATGCATAAGGCAAAGCAAATAACAAATAATTCCTTTCCTAAATTAGAGACAAACTTGGAGAAAAAAGTCTTCAGAAACATTCCAATTGTCAAGTTACATATTTTCTAATTAATGTGACCTATGGCATAACAACTTCCAGAGTATTTTTCAGAGAGCCTAAAATTTCTGTTTTGTTATAATATGTACAATAAATATCACATTCTGGTACATCCAACAATAGGCTAACAAAATACACTACTTATTGGAACATGTCTTAATGATTAATACAATAATGTCTTAATGATTAATACAAAAAATATCTGAATGATTAATGCAATAAATATTGAACATTCACTTTATGTTTGAGTGTGATTAACATCAGTCTAATGTATTCATTAAAATAAAATATCCCACTTACATGCATATTTTACTTTTCCCCTTAGAACCTAACTACTGGTTATTGACTATCTGAGCATCAATTTGTCATGTGGCATTTGCTCTGGTGATTTGGATCATCACAGACTCTAAGGAGAAATTACTAAAGTACCATCTGATCACCACCGACTAGTCATATGACCTTATGTGAGTTGTTCATTTTTTCATGCTTCAGTTTTGTCAAACATAAAATTAAAGGCCTCCCCGGTGGTGCAGCGGTTGAGCACTGGGTTGCAAAGCTGCCCACAGCCTCTGCGGCGCCGTTCGATCCCTGGCTGCTCCCCGGCCACAGGTGGAGGGTCCCGCATGGCGTGCAGACCTCTCCTGCAGCGCCCACTGCTCCTCTCAGCAGTTTACTTCAATCCCTCTGCCTGCTCTGCTCCCCGCTCTGGCTCTGGTGAAACTCTCACCCTCCCGCGCTTCTGACTGTACCCAGTGCTTGTATAAACAAATAAACAAACAAATAAATAAATCTTAAAAAAAAAACATAAAATTAAAGTGGTTAAGGCATATTAATAGATGTAATGTTACGAGCCTTAGCTCAGGTAATGCAGGGTATCTATCAAATCCCAGTGGCTACTCTTAGAAATTTAAACCCCAAGATCACCTGTGGTTTCTTTTCTGTTCTCTTGAACATCTTGAAAATGCACAATGTTTTTTTCCATTGACAATGACTGCCGTTGCAAGAATATCACTAGTAAATAAGAATTAAGAAGGTTAAAATATTGAAATGAATGGTGAAATGAAAATATTTATCCCTACAGGGAACTAATGAGCTCAACAAACGTGAATATTAAGAGAAAATTAAAACAACAGATGTGCAGTAACAAAGTGTTTAGTTAGAAGACAACATGTATAAGCAAACAAGAAAACTTACAGAACAAGTGAACTCACATGGACATTGAGTTGCCTGTTTTTTTTTAGGCAAGTAAACTAAAGGCGTTAAATTCTTAAAGTGTTTACACTTCTTTCTGAAACTTTTCCTCTTCAGATTGAGTATAACTATATTTATCCCAGGAGAGAGAGAGTGTTATTGCATTCTGGAATTTTTTTTTCTCAAAGATTTATCTATGCACACACACAAGAACTGGGGTATAGGCCAAATGTATGGGAGGGAGAGAGGACCCACCAGAGACAGTGGGGAACAGAAAAGGCAGAGGGAAGGAAATACACTGCTGAGGGAAGCAGCGGGTGAGACAAGAGGGGTCTGCCGCGCCATGTGGGCATCCCCTGTGCCATGTGGGCATCCTCTGCGCTGGCCGGGATCGAAACAACACCGCAGAGGCCATGGACAGCCTCACAGCGCTGCGCCCAATCGCCTGTACCATCAGGGAGGTCCGCATTCTGGAATGTTTTGATAGTTAAGGAACTGTAAATGAGTAGAAACTTAAATTTTCTTTGTTGTTGTCATATTTTTGTCATAATTGTAATCTTCTTTTATGTTCTTGTAAACTTCTTTTAAGTTCACACATGTAAAATCCCTATGGAGACTTAGCAGAAAATTCAGAAGAAAATATAAAACGCTAAAATTGCAAAGTGGATAGGGGCCGATTATTAAAAGCATTGTTTTGTTATTATTTTTATTTCACTGCTCTTTCACTATGTCTGGGTGGTCAAATTATGTTAAGATAATTATGTTCTGATAGCAGTTGAGTATATGTTTTAAAGCAAATGATCTTGACTCACTTACCTAAAATACTCGACTTAATCACAACCAAGGATAGAAGAACAAGCCCAGCACAACCAATTTTCAGAGCAAGTCGATGCCGCGGTGGACCTTGATGGATACCGAGAAGGTAAGAAAATACATGCATTTAATTCCCTGGGGTTTATCTGGTACAAAAAGCATGGGTAGTTTTGATCCCATCTGGACAACTGGGGGCAAAAAAGAACACTTATCAGCCTTCTTAATGCAAAGTCCTACAAGATTAATTCTCAATTAATACCTGGATGCTAACTCACTGATAAAAACTGAAATATTTATGTTGTCTTATATACAAAAGATTGTCTAAAGAGTTTTCAAGTGGGATAGCTGTGAGATATTTTGAAAATTGCCAAATACTATACAAAAATGAAGCATCCGTCCTACTAGAGAGAGTGAAATAATTTTGTCAAAGAAGAATGACCTTCACTCATTGAAAATATATTTTGTGAGGTTCTATTTTGTGACAAACACCGTTTGAATCACTATGATATACAACAATTCTGTTTGTGGATATGGATTCCTCTGCTTTTTGTTGTCCAGAAATATCACCTCCTATTAGACCAAGTGTATTGCAATAGAAAAGGAGTATTTTGTCTGTCTGCTAATTATTTTAGTAAGTATATTGTATAGTCTAAACAAATGACAAATATCTTTTCTTTTCTTTTACCTTCTTGGTATCCATCAATAAGTACAATAAACTATGTCTCAAGTACATCAGT
The DNA here is from genome assembly GCF_964194135.1 of Talpa europaea. Lineage (NCBI taxonomy): Eukaryota > Metazoa > Chordata > Mammalia > Eulipotyphla > Talpidae > Talpa > Talpa europaea. The sequence goes on along the minus strand of NC_140083.1, from coordinate 67,759,939 downwards.
AATTGTGATGAATAAGCTAATTAGTGAAAGGGAATGATAAATTAACCATAACTTTATTAATGTATTTTGTTTTTTGCACATCTCTGAAACATGGATTTCATAGGGAAAAATAACAAAAAGAAGAATTTATTAATAAATAAATTTTGGGAGATCATATAATATATAATGTTATAACAATTACATATAGAATTAGAATAAGTGTATTGACATTTTTTCATTGATTCATTTTGTATAACATTATATAAAATTATATAACAATATAATATAATGTAACAGTGCAGTGTTATTTAAATAAAAATATTCTTCGGAAACACTGGGCTATAAATCCAAGCATTAAATTAGCTGTAAATTTATTGTGTTAATTTACATTAAATTATCCTTATATAACTCTCACCCTCTTGTTTAAATAAAAAAAGTATTTGTTCCCATTTGTTTTGTAGCATGCTAGATATATCACAATTACAAATATTTTCTGTCATATAATTAGAATCTAGGGTCTTCACGAGTAAATGTTTTCTAGGGCCTCCCCGGTGGTGCAGCGGTTGAGCGCTGGGTTGCGAAACTGCCTGCAGCCTCTGCAGCGCCGGTTTGATCCCCGGCCACAGGGCGAGAGGGTCCCACATGCCGCGCAGACCTCTCCTGCCGCCCGCTGCTCCCCTCAGCAGTGTGCTCGGTCCTTCTGCTTGCTCTGCTCCCAGCCCTGGCTCTGGTGAATTCTCGCCCTCCCATGCTTCTGACTGTACCCAGTGCTTGTATAGATAAATAAATATATCTTTAAAAAAAAATAAAAGTTTTCTAATTTATCTACAGTTATTGATTTATTGATAATATCCATGACTGTTTATACTTTTCTATTATTTCTCCATATAAATGATTACCTGCTTTGAGTTTCTTATTAAAAACCTGAATCAGATATGCTAAAATGCTTTTACTCTCAATAAATGTCCCAGAGTGACTTTCGAGTCCATCCCTACTATGTTTTTCTACACACTCCCTGACAATTGAATTGTGCACCTTACTTTGTAGACAACTGCTATAATCTCTTCTATTAATGTGCTAATGTTCATATAGGAGTTCTATCTTGTGAATGTCCTGAAGGAGATGGAATTAGGGTAACCACATGTGATAAAAGATATGAGAGGAAGCAGATTAGATTCAAGGTAGTGACATGTAGACTATCATCTGGAGGTAGCAGGTAATAGTCGATCCCAAGAGCAGATTCCAAGGCTCTGGGCATCCATCTGAATATGAAAAAACTAACTTGAGATATTGACAAAACTATTAATGAGCGCCAGGTGACACAGGTGGCTACACTCCGCCAATGAGCCTAAGACGAGCCCTAGTTTCTCATTCCTTTCAGTTGTAGACAAACAATAACGTTACCTTCTTGCCTCTTTTCTGCCTTATCCTACTTCCTTTGGCACACTGCAAAATCCAGAGACCCCTATGAGGTCCCCATTTGAAGTCTGGCAGAGGTTAAGAGCAGAGACTTTCACATTTCCAGACATGCATCTGAGAATGTTCCTTTGGGCAAAGGATTCAAACTTCATAAACTATCAAAATCTCACCTCTAAAATGTAGAACAATATCTGCTTCATAAGGGTTTGGAAAGAATTATAGGTAGCAATTCTTCTGCATTGCTAAATATAGGGTCTGGTACAGAGTAATGTTCAACAAATATTATTTTTCCTTAAAATCTTTTTTTTTTTTTAAACTATAGGAATAAGGCATTTTGGAGTGACTTTTTAAAAGACTTATTCATTCTTGCTCAAGTTTAAGGAACCGTGTAGAGCTCCTTGCGCTTCAGGGTATGCTCTTCTGAATCACTTTTCTGAAGCTCTAAGAGGTTGGAATGAATGGATTTACAGAAGCAAATGGGACCGAAAGTTGAATCTAATTATGTGGGCTACCCTGCATGTACACAGTCTGTGAAATCATCTCACTCTGTTGTTGTATACCTTTCAATGGTTTTTCTATCAAGACCATCCATAAACATGGCCTCCTGGTGGCGCAAGGGTTAAGCGCCGCACTATGAAGCAATCTGCAGCCTCTGCAGCATGAGCTCGATACCCCGGTGGCCAGGGAGCAACCCACATGGAGCAGCAGACCTCTCCTGACTCCCCCGCTGCTCCCTTCAGCAGTGTGTTTCAGTAGATCTGCCTGTTCTGCTCCCCACTCTGTCTTTGGTGAATCCTCTCACCCCCCGCGTCTCTGGCCTGTAACCCAGCTCTTGATTGCATAAATAAGTAAATCTTTAAAAAAAAAAAAAAAGACCTTCCATAAACACCTATAAAGACTTCCACAAATCCCTATTCAACCTGGTGTCCCACTGCATCTCCTGATGCTCCCCATGCTGCATGTGCTTTTCACTCTAACTCACATGTCCTCCTACAACAATACAGGCAAGACCACCTCTCAGAACTGTGCACCTGCTGGTCCTGTTTTCAGGAGGTTCTTTCCAAGAGAACATGTCTTTGTCCTGCATTGCTTCCAGGTCTTGATTTACATGTCATACCGTCATGGAGGCCTTCTATGATGTTCTGTGCCCTCCCACAAACCTAAATTCCGGTCTACTTGTTATTTTGCTCAGTTGCATTCATTATCAACTGATCTTTTCATTAATAGTTCCCTGTTGGCTTATTTGCATGTCTCTACACAAAGGAAAAGGTTTTACCCTCCGTTTTACTTGTGCCTATAGACTCAGCCTGTAGTGCTAAGGCCAGGCACTTAGTAAATGCCAAGTTTGGAATAAATTCTGAAGGTGCATTGCCAACACCTTATCTAGGAGACTGAGCTTAGCCCACAACTAAATAGGCCACAACTCACATATCAGCCTGAAAATTCAGTCAGCGTCTCAATAGTATTTTCCTGATACTGTGATACTAGAGCAGTGTCTATAATCACACATTTTGTTCTAAATTAATTCTACTCCCTCCCCCTTGAGATTTACTTTCAAGTTTATATTTTGTAGGACAAGGAATATGTCAGACTAGGTAAATTATCTGGACTCCATTTATTTGTGATCATAGAGAGTAGCTTCTGAGCAAAAATATCTCACTGTCTTCTCTGTACTCATTTTCTGACAGCCCTTATTACAACTCCACCCAACCTCCTATCCACTTTTACTACATCTGAATAAGGAAAAAGAAAATCTTATTCATTCTATCAAAAAGAACTATGCCTTGACCAAACCCTAATTCTATTATCAGAATTCTATTTTCCTTAATTCCCATATGAAGAATATATTAAAACATATTCGATTACCCTGACTTTTCCCCCAACATGAACACTGATTAAGAGTTTTAAGTCTATATGCAACCATACAGGAGGGAGAATCCAAATGCTTAGCATAATCAGGTTCAAGAAAAGTTGCAATATTATTGATGTCAGTAAATTTGGCTACACTTCAGATAACCCTGATGTTTGTGCTCATTTTCATCTAGTTTCTGCATTTTTTTCATAGATCTCCAGGCCATCATGTCTGTCACCTTTTACCTAGGGTTAGAGGTCTCCACTACTTTCAGCAGAATACTCCCTCCTTTCACCACGAGAAATGTGTGGATTTTGACAGACCCTCCAATAGCTTCCCTGACGATACCAACTAGCCTCCCATGGCTCACATCCTTTTAAGTTGTGATACTCTTTATGTATAAAGTTTCAGAGTTAGAAGTCATCAGATTGCAATTATATTCAAGTTTTTGATCCTGAATATGATTTTCTTCGGGAAAGATTTCCTCTTCTCTTCTGAGAGTGAAGGATGTCCATCATTAAGGCTACACTTTGTATTCTGAAAGGCATGGTATGGATGCAAATACACTGGACCTGATCTTAATATTAGTATTTTGTAGAGTATTTGAATAAGGTGGGGTACAACTGCATAAAGGTAGCAATATGTCCCTAAAAATTCTTCTTTGTTCATACATGTGAAATACTGTTTCAGGGTCTTTATACTAAGGTTCAGTAATAGATATGATTTTCATTTTACCACAGATACTTTCATAAAAATAAATCTATAGGATATACTTTTCTTCACAAGGGAGATTACCTCCAACAGACAGGCTATACTTAACATTAATATGAGATTGCTACTCATCTTCAAAACAATGATTTAATACTACATATTTATTAGAAAAAGTAACCATGGAATATAAAAAAAATGGGAAAAAGGAAATTCAAAGTCACTTACCCTGAGGAACAGATGGGGGTGAAGATCTTTTGAGGCCTGAATTACTGGATACCTTTAATTCAGCATGTATCATTTGTTCATCCATGGCAAACAGGAGACAGTGGCACTAAACACTGGGCAGAGGACAAACCCCAATCCTCCAAGGCAAGATCAGCAAAAGGAAGTGCCAGTCTGAAATGCTTTATCTCTCTTGCATCCCCAACCACGCACACCTCTAGCTGTGGGTTTTCTTCATAAATTAGTGACACTGTCCATTTACTTTTAGTCCACTGTATTTGAATATTCAATCAGATTTACTTAACTAACTGCTCTGTTGTTTGACAAATTGTGGGAAGGCTTGTTAATTGTTGGACTCTTGACCTTCATTTTTTTGAACACCTCACTCAGGGCCATGAGCCAGATGAGGGAAATGAGGCATTCATCTAATGTGTAACTTAAAGTGACCATCAAGAAATAAAATTAAAAAAAAAAACCCTGCCCATCATCATGATAAATAATACTTAACACAATATTGTAAAATACTAAACAATCATGCAAAATAAAGCCTAGTACAATGCCTTCCCCAAGCTCTAAATTCTCCCTGAAATATTTGTGCTCCAAAGAAAGCTACAAAATGCAGAAAATGGAGCTGTAGATGTGGAAAAGACCCTTGACATCTGACTGCACAACAGAGGCCACCAGAAGGCAGGGGTGTGGGAGCAGGTGGGCTAGAGCCCCATCCCATGGCACTTTGGTGGTGGTCATGGTGTGATAGCACACATTGTGGAGGTGTAGATGTGTGAACTTATATGCCTAAAAAACGTACAGTGTGTCAATTGTTACCTCATATACATATTTAAAAATTAACAAGATGTTGCTTTTAGTGCACTGAAGTTCAATATCAAATTATGAAGCTTGACTGAGAATACTAGGGACCCACAGTGGTCATATAAAAGCAATTTATTCAAGGTAAGGATGCCTCCTCAAATAGAAGCCTGCAAAGCTGCAAATTGCAAAATTTACAAAAATCTAGAGATATAAGCTGATAAGAGTCCTTATCCACATAGATATCCATGGATGGGACATTTGATTTGGCTTGCTGGAGTTTGCTTGTTATGGCAAGTATCTGCTCTCGTGAAGACCCATATTATACAATCACCATTGCATACATAGAAAACAAAACTCTCACAAGAATAGGATCTTTAACAGTGAGGCCCAGGGTGCTCAATGGGGAAAAAACAGTCCCTTCAACAAATGTTGTGGGAAAATGCGATATAGTCATATGCAAAAGAATGATGATGGAAAGCGGATTCTTTTACACTCTATATAAAGTGGCACTGGATTAAAGATCTAGTAGAAGACCTAAAACTATGAAACTCTAGAAAAAAACATAAGGAAAAACTTCAAGACATTGTAGTTGGCAAATTATTTCTTTTATGTAATACCAAAATCATAGGCAACAAAAGCAAAAATAGGCAAATTTTCAAATGTTTTGCACCAATGGGCATAATCAGTGAAAGTCAATTTACAAAATAGTAGAAAATATTTTCAAATCATATATTTGATAAGGAGATAATATCCTGTACATATAGAGAACGTCTATGGGTCCTTGTCAATGGCAACAAAATGAAAGAACCTGGTTAAAAAGTGAGCAAAGGTCTTGAGTAGACAGATCTCCAAAGGTGATATACAGATGGTCAAAAGTAAAGGGAAATGGGCCTCCCTGGTGGTGCAAGGGGTTAAGATGCAATCTATGAAGCTGTCCACAGCCACTGTAGCACCAGTTCGATCCCCAGCCAAGGAACCACCCACATGGTGCAGCAGACCTCTCCTATCTAGCCCGCTGCTTCCTTCAGCAGTGTATTTCAGTTGATCTGACTGTTCTGTTCCCCGCTCTGCCTGTGGTGAATCCTCTCACCCCCACACCTCTGGCCTGTACCACAGTTCTTGTATGCATAAATAAATATGTCTTTAAAAAAAAGTATAGGGAAAGATACTCAACATCACTAATCAGAGGTAAATGCAAATCAAAACCGCAATGTGATATTGCCTCACAAAGTTAGAATGGTTAACACAAAACAAAACCAGAAAATGACAAATATGAGAAAGAATGGGAAAAACTTGGAATCTTAGTACATTGTTGTGGGATAGTTAAATGGTGTAACCACTGTAAAAAATGATAGAGTCCTTGAACTTTAAAAAAAAAAAGCAAAAAACACTACCCTGTGATCCAGGAATCCGATGTCTGCATGTATATTCAAAAGAACTGAAAGCAGAGTTTTTAGAGATATTTACATCACTTTTTTTTAGCAGCACTGTCCACTGTTCACAATAGTTCAAACAACCCAAATGTCCACTCCCAGATGACTAGAAAGAGAAAAGGTGGTATGGAATACCATTCCATTTTAAGAAGAAGGAAACTTAACTCATACTATATTGTGGATGAGTCTTTAGGTTTTATAAGCAATAAGTCCAAAAACACATAGTGTATTATTTCACTTGTATAAAGTATTTAAAGTAGCAAAATTCACAGGAACAAGAAGTAGGTGACTCACTGGGGTGTGGGAAGCAAAGAAGTTACTAAACTGGTATGGAATTTCAGATTTTCAAGATAAACAATTCTGGAGATCTGTTTTACGACAATGCAAATAAGTTAACACTATGGAAATGTGCAGTAAAAATTTGGTACGAGGTACACTGTCTTATGTATTTTTACCATAATAGAAAATAGAAGGGCCTCCCCTGGTGGCGCAGGGGGTTGAGTTCAGCACTGTAAGGCTGTCCCCAGCCTCTGCAGTGCTGGTTCAATCCAGGCCATCCAGGGAGGGTCCCACATGGCACAGCAGACCTCTCCTGTCTCTCTCACGGCTCTCCTCAGCAGTGTATTTCAGTCAGTCTGCCTGTACTGCTCCCCGCTCTGTCTCTGGTGAATCCTCTCACCCTCCCACGATCTGGCCTGTACCCTGGTTCTTGTGTAATGAATAAATAAATCTTTAAAAAAAAAAGAAAGAAAAGAAAATAGAACAACAATACAGAAGAAAATATGTGCCTCTGGGGGAAAACTGACGTTCAGTAATAACAGATAAGGAAGGGAGCGAATATACTCTAAAAATATCAAAGATTTAGGACAGAGGTTTTGATGGAATGAATGTCCTCTGTCTCCACCACCCAGAGATGAGGGAAATGGTCAGTTGGAGGGAAGCAGTGAGACAGTGGATATGGGAGAATAGTAAGCGCCTCCGAGGACTCAATGGGGGTGCAACAACCTCACCCACTTCTGTTCCGCTTCATTTACTTGTCTCAGGAACCTGTGTGCGCCACTGACTTGCTTATTCAGTATGGAATTAGAAACAAAATTATTCCTGCTAAGTGTAAATATTAAAATTATAAGTTTTCAAGGAGATGTGATTTCAGGCAAATATGATAAATAAATTCCAACCACTGAAGACTTTCTCATCTGACTGTAGCTTGTTAGACCTTTGCTTGGTCTTGTCACTCATCAGGTCTTTTCACTCATCCAGCTGTATTGGTGAGGTCCCCATTTCTTTGTTCCTGTCTCGGTATTTCAGTGTTTCGTATAAATAGATTTTAACCTTTCTTCTTGTTTTGGAGATTTTGCATGCTGAATATATTTATACATTATTTTCAAAGTGTTAATTATATCTGTTTTAAATAATGTCTGTTTTAATATCAATTATATCAGTTAATATCAATTATATCTGTTTTACAATTAGACAAAAACTTTCTGGTGACACCATGTTAAGAGCCTATATTGCTGAATCATATACAAAGTTATAAACCAAGAAAAACAGAGAACTTCACCTAGATGAAGTGGGCAGAATCGTAGGAACATATTTTGTTTATCCATTCATCTACTCACATATATTTGAGTTATTTCTACCTTTTGGCTGGTAGGGAAAATGCTGCTATGAATATTAGTATAGAAATAACCCTCACTGCTTTCAATTCTTTTGGAAGTAAATTTAGAAGTAGAAATGCAGGCTTAAAAGATAAAAACAAAACGGTTAACTGGAGTTTCTAGTTTGTGCTTTGCACCTCCATCCCCCAGGAGCCAGGTGCAGAAGGAAGGTGGCATCAGGAATGCTGCTATCTATTGTGAAGGTGGGAAAAGTGTGTGGGGAATTGCACACACTTGGGGAAAATTGGTTAAAAATTCCAGCTAAACACACATGGTTTGTATTTCAAAAACTGAACAAGCCATGAGGCCATGCCTTATTTCAGGGAGGCAGAGAATTACATCCTATTATGCTTCTGGAGGGAGGAAATCCAAGTATGTATGTAAACAGCACTAAGACTGCTAACACTACCCTAGATCAGTCCAGAATCCAGAGCAATAGACTCCTTAATACCTCAGAATGTATGCTGCATGATACCATTATTTTTAACCATACAAATAATCTAATGTGATATCTGTGAGACAAATAAGGAGAAATGGATCTCTGTCCACATTGGTTTTCCCTGGGTCTAAGTTTTGAGAAAATTTCAGATCCTGACATCTTGTGAATTGCTTTCTAGAAAAGCAGTATCAATTTTAATTTCACAACACTAACATATATCCGTCAATTCTTGTCTGTCCTTAGCAATCCCAAATACCTTTTTTTTAATTTCTCTGGTATTTGCTAATTTGAAAGGTGAAAACAGTATTTCAAGATTTTTGTATTTGATCCTGTCATTTAGTCACTGTTTTTGTCCCAGGGCAAATTCATATGTATTGTGGACTTCCCTGCACTAAAGGCCAGCTCAGCACAAAGGAGAGGGGACAGCTTCGGTTCAGAACCTGGGAACTGTGCTTTAATCCTAGCTTTTCCTTAGAAGATGTAATAGAGTGGGTCCTTCAGCTGTCAGTTTGTATCATCTCTGCTATCAGACTGCACCCTGGAAATAAGGTGCTTTGGGGTGTGAGACAACATGGGCAATAGCGGTCAGAGAGCACTGGCTGTGTGGTAGGGCCCCTCCATGGCCAAGCCAGTGCCTGTGGTCTGCCCGATCAGACAGTCGCTATAAAAATAAAACATGAAATATGCATGTGAAGTATGCATATGGCATCTTTTAGTCATTAAAAAAAACTGATTGAAAGTGTCATTATTTATATTAAGTAACTTGCAAAGTAGGGAAATTAGTTATTATACTATATGCCCAATATTGAACTGAAATTAAGGTTGTAATTTTCACTTTGGCACAGGAAGCACAGGTGTAAAGTCTGATCTCCACCGTCAACCACTTGTTTGATGTCTGCATGACCTGCATGTGGGTGGCCACGAAACATATTCTCTTGCTCACTCCCACTCCTCCCTTCTCCTGCTCCCTCGGAGACATCATCCCACAGTTAAAGAGAAATTGAGATATTTATCATTTTTAGAGTTTATATGAACAAAAATCAATTTGAATTTGGCAGCAGATACAAGGGAGCTTCAAGGAGCTGAACATAATGGGAGATTTCTATAGGCCGAAGGGAGCAGGAAAATGGAAGTTCTGGAAGATGAAAAAAAAAAAAAAAAGATTGGTTACTCTGGGTTACTCTCCTTGGGGGCTGGCAGGGTGGATAGGGCAGAGGCACTAACTAGTGCTGAGCGGCACTGATTGACTGATGACTCCATTTTGGGGAAAGCAAAACTGATTAAGTTTCGGTTTTGTGACATGGGAGTTAATACACACTGTTCTCTTTGTTTTCTTTTTGAAAAGAGGAACACAGTCTATAAATTTCCCACTCCCTCCATCTGCTTTCAGGAGGTATTTTACTTTCTTCACTTCCCAATATAGCAGCAGCAGGAGGCAGTACCTGGACCAGCTAGCCATTTCTCCTAACCTAACTCACCTTCCTAAAAACCTTTATTCCAAGTCAGGAAGTCACTGTTGAAATGCCCAGTCACTTTCCAAGCCACTCAGTTGCTTCCTGCCCTTTCCCTCTAATTCCAGGCTCAGAAGAAGTCTAGTTTAGGTATTCCTTGGATTTTGAACAAGTCTGAGTAGAGGTTCTTAAGTCTGTCTGTAGGGTCAGTGGATTCATCAGACTTTTTCTGCTACTAGCCTGTGTGGATATTACCTGTGGCCTTGATCATGTTCATGCAGGTGGCACTTAGGCGGGGGCACATGTGCCTGATTATGGACAATTGGGTGTGTGCACATGTGCCAGTGTGCCTAGGAGAGAAGTGTGGTCTCACTTCTTTTCAGCCTGAGGTCGAGTTACAAGAGCAAGCTTCTCAGTACACTGGATTTTCTGATTTGCATCAGGTGTCAATTTATTGACCTCATCAAAATCCAATCACTTTAAAGGGCATTGACCTCCTCTCAATGAGAAGTTGGGGGGAGAGTGGCACATTCTAAAATAGATACTGAAATTATGAGAAAAAAATCAGAATCTACAATGTTGGGCAATTTATAACTATATTGGTGTAGACTCAGAAATAAATGAATGTCAGAGATAAAATAAAACAGACTATTCTCTATACCCAGTAACAGTAACCTAAAATTTTGATTAGATCCAGAGGTAAGAAGAAAACAGTTTCTAAAAGACATTTTATGAAAATTTGGATATAAAATTTTTCTTAGAATAGATACTGAATTATTTTTATTTTTCATGGAATTATTAACACGAAAAGTTACTTCCAAATCATTCAGAAAAATAACAGGAAATAAGAGAAAGGTAAATAAAGTATATGTAGAAGGTTTATGTAGAAAGGTAAAGGAAGTAAGAGAAAGGTAAAGTTTATGTAGAAGAGTTGTAATAAGATGATCAAGGTGAAGAAAATGCTTGTTGAATTATCCTTGAACCCTTTTGGTAATGTGAATCCTCCTAAAACTGGCCCTTCTAGTGCTGCAGCTATTAGCTATGACCACAATGTGGCCAATAGACTCACTTTTGAATTTTTCTGAACACACTGCATGGAAAATAACTAGAAACGTTACTCTCCCAGAAGCTGGCTCTAGGATGAGAAATGTGTTAAAAAAAAAAATTCTGAGAAGGCAAGAATCACCGAGAAATTCAAACTACTCAATTGCAGTTTGAATTTTCTCTGAATTTTCTTGGCTGGACAGCAGGGACAACGCTGAAAAAACCATCAGTTGGAGAAATCTAGTTTCATTATTTGTTCCACAATGTTCAACTCCATGACCTTACCTGAGACAGCGGCGAGTAGTTCTCACATATAAATGTAGAAATGAAACTCAGGAGTCTGACTTCCTTGCCAGTTTTAAACAATGACTCCTCTTTTTGATTTGACCTGAATATGATAACTAATACTATTTTCCTGAGGTTTGGTTGTCAGAGACAGTGACACTAGAGGAAAATGACTCACAAACTCAAGTGTCACTGTGTGGCTGTGAAGAGAGTCCCGTGGAGAGGGACATATAAGTCTTAAAATGTGAACGGATGTGATGACAGTTGACATAAGTAAGAGTCTGACACATGTTTGCAGCATATAGGTAGGTGTTTCTAAAATCATACCTAAATACACTGGATTCCTATAATTTTGACTATAGAAATTGCTAGTTAGAGCGGAATACTCTTCTTCCTGTTCCCCTGTGTTGCCCTCCATAGATGAGCAAGGATGGGGGAGTAAAGTAAAAGAGGCAGTGGGCAGTAAAACGTCGGAAGAGGACCTGAAATGAAATGATATAAATTCCTCTGGCACGACAGATCTAGGAGCCTATTGCTCTTTTATTATCTTTTGATTACTTCGAAAGTAACTATTTCCCTCTTTGTCATGCCCACTGTTATAAAATCATTTGCATTTTTTCCCTGCTCAAAATTAAAGTCCATTCACGAGGGAACATGTCTTTCCAAACTAATTGAATCTATTGATTAAAAATCCCTTGCCTATGCCCTACCTTTCTAATGTTTGCGGCTATTTTAGAATTGTTGAATCCTTTCAAAAACCACCTCTGTGGCAATCTAGTCCCAGCATCCCAACTACCAGAAGAAATCTTTCCATATACAATGTGTGAAGTATAGTACAACTAGAAATAATTTGAAAGGCTCCTCTTTAAATTAAGTAGAAGAATAAGCACCAGTTCTGGTCTCTTCCCCTTCATGTACTCCCACCCTGTGTACTGTGGCTGTGCATCACCCCATCCCACCAGGAGTCCATTTCTCTCACTCCTTGAGCCTGGACTGCATTTTCATTTGATGTATCCAAATGAGGGGAGAGTGGTGTTCAGCTGTAAACCTGCACCCCCCTACTTCTGGACTTCTGTTCAGCTGCCTGTGAATAACCTCCAATAACCTGATGAATAAGCATGTGGCCCTCTCTGCTAATCACACAGGAAACCACTTGGCCCCCATGCTGTGAACCAGCCACAGCAGCCTGGGTGTCAGGTGTTCCTGAAAGATGGGAAGGCATAGGTGCTATTGTAGAAATGGGGGTGGGGTGAGGAGATGCAAACACTTGATCAGGGTGTGGACATCATCCTGCTGAGGGTCTCAGCAGCCCTTAATGTATACATTACAAGATACATAAGCATATGTATTAGAGTAGTAAGATAACAATCATCACATCTTCCTCTAGAGCCCCCAGGGGTTCATCTACCCTTCAACAGAGGTCCTACCATTCTTTGAAGAAGGCACAGGTGCTTAAACCAAAGTGTTCTTAGAATATCCATTTATTTTAAACAATTATTTTATTACTAGCAATAACTTATGTGACTGAAACTAACATTTCTATGTTTACTATGGTGAAGGATTAACTAAGGGCTAGGGAGTATAAAGGGCAGGAAGTTACCTGGGAAGAGAGACCAAGGGATTTTTTCTAACTAACCTATAAAGTTTAGACTAACATATAACCATATGATTAAAGCAAAAAACAGAAGGCTTTTATACAGAAACCATCATCTAATAGTATATTGTTTTAATAAGGTATTGATTCAATATTAAAGAACCAAGGGCCTGGAGGGCATCAATGCTAGACAAGCCATACTGACTTCCCCAGCCCCAAGCTCTCAATTAAGGGAGGAATTTTTTCTAATCTAACAGAAGAGTTTTTCTCCCTATTACTCCTATACTTATCTCATCAGCCTAGTTTCTGTATCTAACTTTTAGATCAAGGGAAAATTCCTTTTTCTGTAAGATGCTGATTGTTGTTTTAAGGAATTACAAATATTTCATCAGAGGCAGGGCTGGAGATGGTTTTATTTTTTGGTTTTCAAAGTAGTTCATATGTGACGTATCGGTAGTTGTAACATTGACTATTTCCAAGTGCATTATTAGTGCTGCCATGGTTGTTAGCTCAACCAGTCACAAAATTGTTGCTGACTTATTCTTGAATGCACACTCTAACAGCTACCATACCCATTGTCACTGAAAGGGAACTGTGAAGGAAAAAGGGAACTATTAATGAAAAGGAACTGTCTCCCTGCTAAAGAGCCAAAGACATGGAAGTTTGCTTCCTTAACAAGCATATCTAAACAAGTCCTGGCAGCCTCCTAGGCTGGTTGTTTTCCTGGGCCATTCTCAAAGGTCTGTATCCTTCCCCTTTTCCTGTGTCAACAATTTGTACGCTAACTAACCAATGTTATCAATGAATCACACAGTGCCATTTGCCATCAAATTGGTTATTCAGTAATTGATCAAACAGCATTTACAGTTTTATTTTTAAATGCGTATTTTAACAAGGGTAGAAACTAGCCATAAACAAATGAGGAGAATCTAGCAGGAGTCAGCTAACAGATTCCTGACTTTTCAGGAATCTGCCCCATGCCTGGACCCTTATCAGGTGACATGAGTAGCATGGCTCCCAGCACCCCAACAAACTGAATCATCCCAGTGCAGTTGGTCCTTAGCTGATTGGTCAACTACTCCTAGAAGTGTTAGGGGGAAATGATGTCCTGAGTTAATCCCATACAGGCTTTGTGGACTCCACCCCCACTCCAGACTAAAGCCATCAAGACATTGGGAAAGACAAATCCCATCACCACCAAGGGAGGGTGGCTGGGACCTGAGGGTGGAGTTGGGCAGCCAGGTTGGATATAAAAAAACCAAACACGTGGGCCTTGGGCGCTCTGGCTCGCGATCGCTCGCCTCCTGGCTTCACCGCTCCTGGCTGGCGGCCAGCTCTCAGAGCGCCATTTTGGGATTCCTAATTGGCGGATCGGGTAGGACTCATTTAAAACTTTGTCTCCCACTTTTCTCCCAGAGCTGTACATTTCCTCATTTCCCCTTCCCTTGTAAATAAACCTTTTGTTAACCTTTCGTGTGTGCCTGCAGTAGAGCATTGATAAGTCCTTTTAAGCGCGCGGGTGAGGACCCACAGTCAGGCACCCCGTTTTGTATCGGGGCTGCTCTACAACAGAAGCACACAGAAGCCCAAGACAATACAACTTGAACTAGGACTAGATGAGAGGAAACTTCCTGCTGTCTTGTGCAAAACTAAATGGCATGAACAAAACTAAAAACTGCTTTCTTAAGTTACTGAGTTTTGTAACAAAATACAAAATTCACTGAAATAGTGAGCACAGATGTTCCTGTTTCATAATTCTATTTTGGCATTATATAATTTCATTAATTCAATTTGAATAATTGGCCACTGACTTTTTCATTCTGATTTTATGGACTAGATATTTTGGAGGTAATTTTGGTTTGTTTTAACAATTCCTCTTGGTTATTTTTGTCTGTCTCTGATTGATAAACTGTAATGAACACAACTATATGCAAGAATAGGGATAAGCCAGAAGTAGTTCCACTATATGCTGCACTAGGGCTAAGGTGCATGAAAATGGCCTTAAAGACCTAGAAATATTTTAGCATGATAACAAAACCAGAGACCACCAAACAGATAATATATTTAATCCAAAGTATGTGACCAACATTAAAATACAGCAATGACTGCCCTCTGAAACAATTATGGGTATCTACACAGCAGACAGACTTTATTTGAATCTTACAATATAATTCAAGGTTTTCACCACATAAAGAAAACGTGGCATTCAATCAGAAAAACAGCAGGAACAAAGCCATTCTCCACCCAGACTGTGTTTCTTGAAGCATTGTTTTGTTAGCCACCTGAATTTCCTACAGAGCTTAAACTCTGTCCTAGATATGTACAGGATTTTTGCATGATCCTCCAGTCAAGACCCACAGTGAGTGCCCACCAGGGCCAGCCGTGTTTCTAGGGTCTTGAGAACCATCAGTGAAGAAACAGGCAAGGATAGTTTGATTAAGTGCTTCTATTCCAGATCCAGCCCTTGGTTTGCAGAATCACTTCGCCTATGAGATAAGCATCAATTTAAATCATCCTGTATTCACTTCAGCACCAAATAATAAATTGAAATACTGCAGTAACAATTGGATATTGCTTTTCATGTTTCCAACCTGACATTATTACTAATGAACAGAAATAATGAATCAAAAACTTGGAGAAGGAAACAAACTACCTGGAGGGTAGGTTTCAGTCACATTTTGGAGTGATTCTCATTGAATGTCTTTACCTGGGAATTTTTTGCCATGTCGCACTTGCCTATTTCCTAAAGTTGAACACTGGAAATTTCCCACAAAGCACAAAGGATAAGTCTAAGGCTAATCAGCTGGGCGGTGTTTTGATGTTAATTTTGAAATGGTCCACTGGGGTGGACAGTGGAAATGGCTTCATTTAACTGGGAGACCAGATTTCATTCAAGCTCTGTGATTGGTCACCTTTTACATGTTGAAGAATCAGTTTATGTTGCTTTTATTATTATTTGAAAAAAGCAAAGATCCTTTTTGAAAAACTGTTGTTATCACTCAGCTGCCCTGGTGAGGTTCTTGCATCAGCAGCCCCAGATGTGAGCAGGAGAGCTGGCTGGTACCATGTCACTCCAACGGCATTAGAGACCCCAAGTGACCATCTGGGTAAACCACTCAATAAATATTAAATTTGATGATAAAATTACTTACATCCTTGTTCAGGAAATGGTTATTGAGCATCAACGATTACCATGCATTGGGTAGCAATATTAGGAATGTCATTGTTCTCTTTGCTCTCAGTTCCCTGAAGAGGACCTAATGGTAGTAGTAGTAGCAATAATAACCTCCTAACAATAATGATATTAATAATAACAAAATACGCAAATAAATAGCTTTCTAACCACGTATATTACGAAAGAAATCAAGGTGTTGTGTAGCAGCAAAATGCATAACCCTCTTCTCATTGCTGAGGTTTGTTTTTTTCCCCTTTGTTCTCCTTTTTTTGGTTGGAAAATCACCACAGAAGTGGTGCCCATTTGAACTACTGTGGATGTAATGTGAATTCTGTCCAGGATAAACCGCAAGACTGAGCCTGCCAGGCCACATGAGATTAGTTGTTTCATGTCTTTATGGACTCTGGTGGTTGTTCTGCCACAACCCGGTAGTTGATGGTGTGAAAAATCTATGAGAGATCCACAATCTTTAGAAATCATTGACTACAACTACATTTTTCTGCATGTGAGCTAAGGCACAGAGAGGATCCATGTACAGAGACCAGCATTAGAAACCATTTAATGGTGTGAACATTTTCCCACAAACAGCAGTGCCTCTTAAAATGATATGTATGATTTTCTTTTTTTTTTTTTTAAAGATTTATTTATTTATCATTTATACAAGCACTGGGTACAGTCAGAAGCACGGGAGGGTGAGAGAATTCACCAGAGCCAGAGCGGGGAGCAGAGCAGGTAGAAGGACTGAAGTACACTGCTGAGGGGAGCAGCGGGCGGCAGGAGGGGTCTGCGAGCCACGTGGGACCCTCCTCCGGTGGTCGGGGAGCAGCCGGGGATCGAACCGGCGCTGCAGAGGCTGCGGGCAGCTTCGCAACGCAGCCCTCAACCGCTGCGCCACCGGCCCTGTATGATTTTCTATACGTCTGTTTCTCACTTAGAGAACGTATAGGTTTGACATGAAATTCTGTGAGATTCACAACCATATTTAGAAATCTTTGTATATGTTCACTTTGTGCAGCTAAAGTCACCTCGGGCCATTTCAACATTAAATTACATTTTAAGGGCTAAAATTAGACGTGTGTGTTGGGGCAGGGACAGGAGGGGGTGCACACCCCAGAGTCACACAGAACAGGCTTTATTTCTGATGTTTAAGTTTCTTTTGGCAAATCCAGTTAATATCTGCTGGACAGTGCTCAGATACTACTTTTGTCTTTGAGATATAAGCACAGTTGTTTTCTTTCTCTTCACCATTAATCTGCAATCTATGGAGCAAAACAAAGGCATCTTTTAGTATTTGGGATTTTCTCACATGATTCTCCTCATCTGGCCAGTGTTTCTACAGCTCTCTGGAAAGAGTGGGGCTGCTAAATGTCCCAGTAATTCATAAATATAATGGTACAACTCTTTCATGTAAGGCTAATGTCAATCTCTGGACCTTTACTGAAGAAGAATCATTCTGGCAAGAAACTTCGTAATGTATCTACAGAAGAGAAGCTGTGGAATCTGGGGACTGAGTCTCCCTAGTCTGTTATTAACTTGTCATGTGAAAAAATTCTTCACTTCACACAGCCTGAATTTTCTTCAATCTACAGGATAAAATCACTGGCTATCTGGGGTGGCCTGGAGACGATGTGCTTGAAAGTGTGACTGTGATTAAGCAAAGCATGTGGTCAGTAATGTGGTGGGTTCATGCAAACTTGATTAAATCATTCAGGGATACACAATGACATGTCATCAAAACCTCATCCAAAGTCTGTGTAGCCATAGCCTTTCCACAGTGACGTTATCTTGGTCATTTACACAAGATACTATACTGAGACACCCAGTAGCAAACAGCAAATAGCTCCTTTGCAGCCCTTGTATATTAGTTACATAAATGTCTTTTACTCAAAGTTAGAGTATACTACACAATTTCTCACAATGTGGGTAGTTTGAGTGCCTGGGCTGCACACTCTGACACTTAGTAATTTTTTCCCTTTCATAATCATTTTCCAATGCTGGTTGTAACCACTAAGGTATTGAAAAAAATACTTAAAATTTCTATGTGCCAATAGGCTCCAGTTAGGGATTTATTTTTTAAGTGTGTGTGTGTGTGTGTGTGTGTGTAGAAGAATTGGGGTACATGCCAGAGGTGTGAAGTGTGAAAGGATGCACCAGAGACAGAGTGGGGAGCAGAGCAGGTGGATCTACTGTGATATACTGCTGATGGGAGCAGTGGGAGAGAATGGAGAGGTCTGCTGTGCCATGTGGTAGCTCCCTGGCCGGGGACCAAACTGAGGCCGTGGTGGTGATAAAGCAGAGACAACCCCTAGGCCACCAGGGTAGACCGAGTTAGAGATTTTTAAAATTTTCATGTGCCCCCTCCAAAGGAGAAGGTGTCAATTCCCTCCCTCCCTCCCTCCCTCCCTCCCTCCCTCCCTCCCTCCCTCCCTCCCTTCCTTCCTTCCTTCCTTCCCTCTTTTTTTTAAAGATTTATTTACTTATATAAACAAGAACTGGCGTGTAGGCCAGAGGTGTTGGGGGGTGGAGGATTCACCAGAGAGAGTGAGAACAGAACAGGCAGATCTACAGAAATACACTGCTGAGGGGAGCAGCGAGCAAGGCAGGAGAGGTCTGCTGTGCCATGTGGGTTGTCCCTCCTGGCCTGGGATAAAACTTGTGCTGCAGTGACTGGCGATGGCTTGACAGTGCTGTCTTCAACCCCTGCGCCACCAAGGAGGCCCTCAATTCCTTTTCTTCTACAACTCCACTGCATATGAATCTTTTCGTATATGAAATTGTCATGTAATATCAGACTTAACTCATCTCAGCTAAATCTGAAACTCTTGACAATTTTTAAGTTAAATTAAAACTACAAAACTCAATCTTTAAAAACAATGTTTCTGCCCTACAATGTAAACCTGACGTAACTTGAATATTAAAAAGGCCTCTCTCATACTCACATATTAGAATTTAAAAATGAGCCATTTATCCACTTCCATTTCTTCTCTGATAATGTGAAATTCAATCCAATCCAAAAATTAAGTCCTTCATCAGGTAGCTGGTGTTGTATGAGTTTCTATAAATGGAACAGAAGAGATGACTGAACATTGAATGTTTTTCTGTTCGTGGCTTGCTCTCCCCTTCAGTTCACCCTCTAAAACCCAGTTCATGTATCACTTCCTCTTTGAAACCTGTCCCTGCCTCCCCCCTAGAGTTAATTATCCCTTTGTGATTTTTCTCTCTGGCTATTTAGATTTGTATTGTATTCATCCAATTGCCCTCTATTTTTTGCTTGTCTGTTTAGTCTTTCAAATGGTGAGCTTCTTAAAGTCAAAGTCAGTACTTCCATTGTCCTGGAATCTTTAAGCTAAAGCTCCAAGACCTTGCTGTGGCAGAAGAAACTGCTAAGTTCTACTCAATATTTTATGTAATTATTTACCAATTCTTCCTGATCTTGAATAAGTAGCAAAATGGCTTCTTTTGTTAAGCAGTCAGCTAGACTGTGAGTCCAATTTTGGGGAGAACTAGAAATAAAAACCAAGCATTTCTCTCTGAGCAGAATCCAATCTGTGGGGCACTTCAACAGACTTGGCCTTTCTACAACAAGAAAAAGAAAAAAATAAAAGTGTTGTATTTGTAACCTGTCTCCATCCCACCACAACTCATCACACATGCACAAGTTATCATGAATGTATTAGGGGGAAAGGATGTCTTGCGCTAATTCCATACAGGCTTTGTGGATTCCACCCCCTCTCCAGACCAAAGCCATCAGGACATTGGGAAAGACAAATCCTGTCACCACCAAAGGGAAAGTTGTTGGAACCCTAGCTTCGAGTTAAGTAGCCAGTTTTGCTATAAAAGTAGAAACTTGGGCCTTGGGGCGTTCCCTTTCGGCTCTCCACCAGCTCACGGCTCTCGGCCAGCTCTCAGAGGGCCACTGGGTTTCCAGGTGGGCGGATCGGGTAGGACGCATTTAAGACTTTATTTCCCTACCACATCTTCTTGATCCAGCCATCTATTTTGGGGCATTTGGGTTGTTTCCAAAGCTTAGCTATTGTAAATAGTGCTGCTATAAACATAGGGGTGCAGGTGTTCTTTGGAATTAATGTTTCTGTGGTACATATACACCATGGAATATTACTCAGCCTTCAAAAAAGACAAACACATGCAGTTTGCAGCAACATGGATGGAGCTGGAAGGGATCATGCTCAGCGAAATAAGCCAGAAAGAAAAAGAAAAATACCGGATGCTCTCACTCATAGCAGGAATCTAGAAAACCTAAATAAGGGACCAGAAAAAAAAATAGCTATAAGAAAGAAAAAATCAAAATCAACAAACTATGAACCAGAGACACACTATGGGGGGACGGGGGCAGGGAAAAGAGGGATTGTGGTCAAAATAAGGGGGTTGCAATTGTAAGGGGTATATAAAAATAAAATTTAGAAAAAAAAGAAAAAATATATTAGATCAACTCTGACTTCTCAAATAATTAAAGAGTGCAAGCAAAAAAAAAATCTATAAAAGTCATTTTGGAAACAACTGGAGAAGTGGCTATAAGATTATAGTGTGTAGTTACTGTATAATTTTTCTAGGTAATAATGGTATTGTGATTATGTAGAAGAGTGCCCTTAATCATAGGAAGAATATACTGAAGTACTTGGTATCTAGAGCTTAGTGTCAAATGGTATAGCTAAAACAAAAAGCATAGATGATAAATATTCCAAATCGTGGCAAAATATTAACAATTTTAAATTTGCTTGGCACACGGTGTTCATTTCAGTTTTCTTTCAACTCTCCTGTATTTTAATTCTTATATAACAAAAAGTTGTGAAATATAGTTACATTAACTTTATGGACTGATTTGTGGGAACATGTCATTTACGTAATATCTGAAAACTATAGAGCTTGTCATTTATTAAAATCTTCCTTTATGACCTTCAATAAAGTTTTATAATTTAAAAAAAAAAGACTTTATTTCCCTATTGTCTCCCTGAATTGTACATTTCCTCGTTTCCCCTTCCCTTGTAAATAAACCTTTTATTAACCTTTTGTGTGCGCCTGCAGTGGAGTATTAATAAGTCCCTTTTAAGCACGTGGGTGGGGACCCACAGCCAGGCAACCCGTTTTATTTCGGGGCTGCCCTGTAACACATGCACTGAAGTTTTTGTAAGTAATAGTCATGATTTTATTACATTCACGAGGAAATTGAGACTGCTGTCTCTTCTGGTATCACGAAATAAGGAATTAGTAAGCAGTTACACTGGGCATGAATTCAATTAAGGAATATTAGAACAGAAAAAGGCTTTCAGAGTAACTTAAGCAGCCACATCTTACATTCTAAGTCACTGACACACAGAACAACTTGTTCAAAACCACGTAATCCAATGATGGTAGAGTCAAAATGTTTCAGAGTTTCCTTAAATTTGCTGCCAGTCCGCAAGTAGATAACATATGAAAATGACTCAAAAGTATTTACTTTAACAGCTTGCATAAAGCAAAGCAAACAATAATTCCTTTCCTAAATTAGAGTCAAACATCACAGAGAAAAAAGTCTTAACAAACATTCTAATTGCCAAGTTCCATATTTTCGAATTAATGTGACCGCTGCCATAACAATTTGCAGAGTATTTTTCAGATATCCTACAATTTCTGTTCCGTTATAATATGTACAATAAATTTCACATTTTGGTACATTCAACAATAGACTATCAAAACACACTACTTATTGGAACATAATATCTTAATGATTAATTCAATAATATCTTAATGATTAACACAATAATATCTGAAAGATTAATGAAAGATTTATAAAATAAATATTTAATGGGCCTCCCCTGGTGGTGCAGCAGTTGAGCACTGGGCTGTGAAGCTGCCCACAGCTTCTGCAGTGCCAGTTCGATCCCCCGCCACCAGAGAGGATCCCACATGGCGTGACAGACCTCTCCTGTCTCGCCCGCTGCTCCCCTCAGCAGTGTATTTCGTCAGTCTGCCTATTCTGTTCCCCGCTCTGGCTCTGGTGAATTCTCTCACCCTCCCGTGCTTCTGACTATACTCAGTGATTGCATAAATAAATAAATAAATCTTTAAAAAATATATTTAACATTCATGTTATGTCTGAGTGTGATTATCATCAGTTTGATGTATTCATTAAAATAAAATATCCCACTCACATGCATATTTTACTTTTCCCCTTAGAACCTGGCTACTGGTTATTGAATATCTGAGCATCAGTATCTCATGTGGGATTTGCTCTGGTGATTAGGATCATCAAGACTTTGAGAACCGACTCCTAAAGTACTGTCTGGTCACCACCGACTAGTTGTATGACCCTATGTGAGCTGTTCATCTTTTCATGCCTCGGTTTGTCAAACTTAAAATAAAAGTGATTATAGCATATTAATATATGTGCTGTTACGAGCCTTAGGTAGGGTAATGCATGGTATCTATCAAATACCAGCGGTTACTCTTAGACATTTAAATCACAAGATCACCTGTAGTTTCATTTCTGTTCTTTTGAACATCTTGAACATCCCCAGTACAACTGTTTGTTGATGATGACATCAGTTTCAAGGATATCACTAGCAAAAAAGCATTAAGAAGGTTAAAATAATGAAATGGACAATAAAATGGAAATATTTATCTCTTCAGGGAACTAAATGATCTCACCAAGCTTGAATATGAACAGAAAATAAAAGAACAGAGTGTAGTCACAAAGTGTTTAGTTAGACAAATACTACAACAACTACAAGTATAAGCAAATAAGAATATCCACAAAACAAGTGAACTCACTTGGACATAGAGCTGCCTGTTTCTACTAGGTAAGTCAATATAAAGGTGCTAAATTCTTAAAGTGCTTACACTTCTCTCTGAAATTTTTCCTCTTCAGATTGAGTATAATTATATTTACCCCATGAGAGAGATTGTTATTGCATTCTGGAATTTTTTGGATACTTAAGAAACTGTAAATGAGTAGCAACTTAAAATTTCTTCATTGTTGTCATATTTTTCTCATAATTGTAATCTTCTTTTAAGTTCTTGTAAACTCCTTTTAAGTTCACACATGTGAAATCCCTAGGAGACTTGGCAGAAAATTCAGAAAGAAAATATGAAACGCTGCAATTGCAAAGTGGATATGGGCTGAGCATTATTAAAAGTATTGTTTTGCTATTGTTTTTATTTCACTTGTCTTTTACTCTATCTGGGTGATCAAATTATGTTAAGATACTCTAATATTTATGAGAGCAGTTGAGTAAATGTTCTGAAGCAAATGGTCTTGAATCACTTACCTGAAACACTCAACCCAATCACAGCCAAGAATAGAAGAACAAGGCCAGCACAGACAACTTTCAGAGCAAGTTGATGCCAGCATGGACCTTGACAGACACCTGAGAAGGGAAGAAAATACATGCATTTAATTCCCTCGAGTTCACTGGTACAAAAAAGCACAGGTAGTTTTTTTTAATATTTATTTTTATTTATTTATGCAAATAAGAACTGGGGCGCAGGGGGTGAGAGGATTCATTTATTTATGCAAATAAGAACTGGGGTGCAGGGGGTGAGAGGATTCACCAGAGACTATGTGGAGCAGAACAGGCAGATACACTGAAATACACTGCTGAGGGGAGCAGCAGGTGAGACAGGAAATGTCTGCCCTGCCATGTGGGTCATCTCCCTGGCTGGAAACCCAACTGATGTCACAGTGGCTGGCAATAGCTTGATAGTGCTGAGATTTAACCCTTGTGCCATAGGGAGACCAGCACAGGCAGTTTTGATCACATTTGGACAACTGGGGACAGAAAAGAACCTTTATCAGGCTTCTTAATGTAGAGTCCCACAAAATTAATTCTCTATCAGATTTACCTGGAAGTTAACTCACTGATAAAAGCTGAAGTATTTATGCTGTCTAATGTACAAAAGATTGGTTTATGAATTATCAAGTGAGATAGATATGATATTTTGAAAATTGCCAAGTGCTATAAAAAATAAAACATCTGTCCTATTCCAGAGAGTATGTCAAATTACTTTGTCAAAAAAGTGTCACCTTCACTCATTGAAGATATATTTTGTGAGGTTCTGTTTTGTGACAAACACCATTTTAGTCACTACGATATATAAAATTCTGTTTGTGGACATGGATTCCTCTGCTTTTTGTTGTCCAGAAAAATCATCTCCAATTAAGACCAAGTGTATTGAAATCAAGAAAGTATTTTGTCAGTCTCCAAATTATGTTAGTGAGCATAATGTCACATGAACTGATGCCTACATTGCATAGTCTAAACAAATGTCAAATATCTTTGCTTTTCTCTAACATATCAAGTACAATAAACTGTATGTCTCATGTTCATCAGAAGTTTTGGTTAATTAGCTAATTAATGAAAGTGAACGATAAATTAATCATAACATTACCAATGTGTTTTGTTACTGGACATCTTTAAAATGGATTTCATAGGGAAAATTTAAAAAAAAGAATTTATTAAATTTTGGGAGATCATATAATCTAACATTATATAATGCCATAATGTTGATTAGATGTAGAATTAGAGTAAGAGTTTTGACATTTTCTCATTGATTCATTTTAATATAACATTATGTAACATTATATAACAATATAATATAATGTTGTAGTGCAATGATACTTAAATAAAAAAAAATTCTTGGGAAACACTGGGCTATAACTCCAAACATTAAATTAGCTGTAACTTTATTGTGCTAATTCACACTAAACTATCTTTATACAATATAACTCTCACATCTCTTATTTAAGGATAAGAAATATTTGCTCCCATTTGTTTTGTAGAAAACTAGATATATTACAATTACAAAGTCTGTCTATTTTATTTTATATTTTTAAAAAGATTTATTTATTTATGCATACAAGACCTTGGTACAGGCCAGAGGTGTGGGCAGTGAGAGGATTCACCAGAGACAGAGTGGGGAGCAGAAAAGGCAGATCCCCTGAAATACACTGCTGAAGGGAGCAGCAGGCAAGACAGGAGAGGTCTGCTGCTCCATGTGGGTTGCTCCCTGGCCGGCCAGGGGATCAAACTTGTGCTTCAGAGGCTGCAGAGAGCTTCATAGGTTGTGTCTTAACCCCTTGTGCCAGCAGGGAGGCCCTACAAATTCTTTTTTAAATCATATTAGAATCAAGGGTCTTCACAAGTAAAAGTTTTCTAATTTATCTACAGTTATTGATTTATTCATGTTATTTATACTTTTTATATTTTTCTATTATTTCTCAATATAAATGATTACCTGCCTTGGGTTACTTATTAAAAACTTGAATCAGACATGCTAAAATGTTGCTTTTACTCTCAATAAATGTTCCAAAGTGACTTTCAAGTTCACCTAAACTTTGTTTCTCTACATGCTCCCAGCAATTGACTTATACTCATCGTATTATAGACACCTGCTGTGGTCTCATCTGTTGTTGTGCTGACAATCATATAGGAGCTTGTTCTTATGAATGTCCTTAGGGAGATGGAATTAGGATAACTAAATGTGATAAAAGACATGGGAGGAAGCAGATTAGATTCAAGGTAGTGACATGTGGACTACCAACAGGAGGTGGCAGGTATGAGTTGATCCCAGAGGACACTCCAAGGCTCTGGGCATCCATCTGAATAGGGGAAAACTAACTGAGATATTGATAGACTATCAATGAGCACCAGCGTGACGCAGGTGGCTTCATTCAGCCCATGAGCCTAAGACAAGCCCTGGGTTCTCACTCCTTGCTCTTCTGAATCACTTTTCTGCTGCTCTGAGAGGTTGGAATGAATGGATTTACAGAAGCAAATGGGAAAGAAAGGTAAATCTAATTGTGTGGGTTACCCATTGACTGCATGTCCACAGTCTGTGACATCATCTCACTCCGTTGTTCTATACCATTTAACGGTTTTCTATCAATAAACATAAACATCTATAAACATAAATTTATATAAAGGGATCTACACATCCTTATTCATCCTGGTGTCCCACTGCATCTCTAACTTCATCTCCTGTGTGCTGCCTTTCCCTCTAACTCACATCTCCTCCTACAGCAAGACAGGCAAGACCTCCTCTCAGAACTGTGCAACTGCAGGACCAGTTTCCACAAGGTTCTTTCTAAGAGAACATGTTTTTGTCCTGCATTTCTTCCAGGTCTTGATTTAAATGTCAAACCATCATGGAGGCCTTCTATGATGTTCTGTGCCCTCCCACAAACATAAATTCTAGTTCCCTTTGTTATTTTGGTCAATTGCTTTCATTATCAACTGATCCTTTCATCAATACTTAGCTATTGGCTTATTTGCATGTCTCCATACAATAAAGAAGAAGGTTTTCCCCTTTGTTTTACTTGTGACTGTAGACTCTGTCTGAGGTGCAAAGCAGGTACATAGTAAGTGCTGACTTTTGAATAAATTCTGAAGGTGCATTGTCAATACCTGATCTAGAAGACTGAGCCTAGCTCACAACTAAATAGGTCATATATTTCTCCAGCTGTACTGACAGCCCATGATACAATCACTATTGTACATGTTACCACAACCTGACCATTTGGTCAGAAACTCAACAGTGGTTTCCTGATGCTGCGATACTAGAGCAGTATCTATAATCACATATTTTTTTCTAAATTTATTCTATTCCCTCCCCCCCTGATATTTACCTTCAAGATTATATTTTCTGGACAATGAATATATAAGTAGGTAAATTTTCTGGACCCATTTATATGGGGTCATAGATAGTAGCTTCTAAAGACAAACATCTCACTGTCTTTTTGACAGACCTTATTACAATTCCTTCCACCCTTCCCTCCATTGTTACAGAACCTGAATAAGGAAAAAGAAAATCTTGTTCGTACTATCAAAAAATAACAGCCGTGACGAAACCCTAATGCTCTTAGAATTCTGTTTCCCTTAATTCCCATATGAAGAGTATATTAAAACATATTCGATTATCCTGACTGCCCCCCAACATGAACACTGATTAATAGCTTCAAATCTATATGCAACCATAGAGGAAGGGGACATCCAAGGGGACATAATCAGGTTAAATAAAAATTTCAATATTATTGATGTTAGTAAATTTGGCTAGGTTTCAGATGGCCCTGATATTCATGCTCATTTTCATCTAGCTTCTGGGATTTTTTTCATGAACTCCAGGCCATACGTCAGTCACCTTTTACCTGGGGTTAGAGCTCCATTTCTTTCAGTAGAATACTCCTCCTTTGGCAACAAGAAATGTGTGGCTTTTAACAGACGTTCAAATAGGTTCCCTAGCAATACTTTTCAAGGATGAAATTTCAGACTTAGAAGTCATCAGATTGTAATTATATTCAAGTGTTTGCTCCTGAATATGACTTTCTTCCAGAAAGATTATCTCTTCTGAGAGTGAAGAATGTCCATCAGTAAGGCTACACTTTGTATTCTGAAAGGCATGGTATGGATGCAAATACATTGGTCTTGAACTTAGTATTTTGTAGAGTATTTGAGTGAGGTGGGGTACTACTGCATAAAGGCAGCGATGTTCCCTAAAAATACTCCTTTGTTCATACATGTAAAATACTTCTTCAGAGTCTTTTAACCAAATAGCTATTGGCTTAGTAGGCAGGCTACACTTAACATTAATCTGGGACGGCTACTCGTTCAAAGCAATGATTTAATACCACATATTTATCAAGAAAAACTAACCATGGAATATAAACAAATGGGGAAAAGGAAAATCAAAGTCACTTACCCTGAGGAACAGATGGAGGTGATGAATTTTTAAGGTCTGAATTTCTGGATACATTTAATTCAGCGTACATCACTTGTCCATCCATGGCAAAGAGGAGACAGTGGCACTAACCTTGCGTGGAGGACAAACTCTAGGTCTTTTGATGCAAGATCAGCAAAAGGAAGTGCCCAGTCTGAAATACTTTGTTATCGCCCTTGCACTCCCACCCAACCACACCTCTAGCTGTGGGTTTCTCCATAAATTAGTGACACTGGCCATTTACTTTGAGTCCACTGTATTTGAATATTCAATAATGGATTTAGTGAACTAACTGCTCTTTTCTCTGACAAATTGTGGGAAGGCTTGTTTGTTGTTGCACCTCTGACCTTCAGTTTTTTGAATACCTCACTCAGGTCCATGAGCAGGATGAGGGAAATGAGGTATTCATTTAATGTATAACTTAACGGGACCCTTAAAAAATACAAAAAACAGCAAAAATCAACAACAACAACAAAAAAAAACCAACCCAGTCATCCTGATAAGTAATACTTACCACAATGTTGTAAAATACTAAACACTCATGCAAAATAAAGCCCTCTATTATGCCTTCCCCAAGCTCTAAATTCTCCCTGCAATATTTTTGCTCCAAAGAAAGCTACAAAATGCAGAAAATGGAGTTGTAGATGTGGAAAAGGCCCTTGACATCTGACAGCAGAAAGAGACCACCAGAAGGAGAGGGGATGTGGGAGCAGGTGGGGAAGAGCCCCAAGGCACTTTGGTGGTGGGCATGGTGTGATAGCACACATTGTGGAGGTGTAGACGTGTGAACTTATATGCCTAAAATATATACAGTGGGTAAATTGTTACCTCGTAGACATAATTTAAAATTTAGCAAAATGGTGCTTTTAGTGCCCTGAAGTTTAATATCAAATTATGAAGCATGACTGAGAATATTAGGGACCCACCATTGTCACTAAAAGTAATTTATTCAAGGTAAGGGTGCCTACTTCAAATAGAAGTCTGCAAAACTGCAAATTGCAAAATTTATAAACATCTGGAAATATAAGCTGATAAGTCTTTATCCACATGGATATTCATGGATGGCTCATTTCATTTTGCTTGTTGTAGTTTTGCTTGTTATGGCAATTATCTGCTGTCATGAAGATCCATATTATGCAGTCACCATTGTATGGATATAAAATAAAATGCTCACAGGAATTCAAACCTGGTGATTTTTCTAATTTGTTAATAAATTAATTTGAGCATTCAATCATGTAGATGACACACAAGAAAAGTCTATCAGAATTCAGATATAGAAAAAAAAGAATTCAGATATAGGCTGTCACTATTATCTCTACCTAGAGAGATTTTACACATACACACATATGTATGATATTAAATCTAGAGATTTTAGGGGTAAATGATTATAAGTAATTATGAGGTTTGGCATGTAGCAATAGTTCTAATAATGCTATTAATAAAGCAGTAATACTGAATAGTTCAAGGAATGATAGATGTTTAACTACATGACTTATTTTGACATTGAACTTTGCTGGCTCAGTAGTAGACGTTTGGTTAGATAGGAAAATAAATAGGAACAAAATTACTTTATAATATGAAGAAGCATAATTGAGACAAAAAATTGGTTTCAACATGGAGATATGACAATTATTCTGTGTTAAAAGGTAAAAATAAAAGAGGCAACAAGTGGTAATCTCCAGAGAAGGGAAGCCACGCTAAGATGCTAGGTCTAACAGAGTAAAGAAAATAGCAGACTAGGGAACTTCAAGCCCTCCTTTATCCACAGAGACACGGAACTGATAACACTCTAAGGACCATATTACCTCTATAAAAGTCCCAAAGAAGGTTGACAAGCTATAGCACCCAGGTCATTGTAAAACAAAGAAGAGATTCCAATAAAGGACTAAAAATAATTCCAGCATTTGGTAACCAGTTGATGCCTCTCTGTTACAGAGCATGGTGAGACAGCATTAGGAGGAACCTCATATACTGTCCTCCTTGGAAATGGGAAGATGAGTGGATTGTACCTCTAACATCCTGCATTACCTGGATGCTATTTGAAGGACTGGATTCTGTCTTGCCTGACTGGGAGACTTTACAGATCAGGTAAGTTTGGAAACCACTATAAAGTGAGGTGAACCACAGACTATGCTGTAGTTCTTCAAGCTGACAGAGGTGTCACAAGAGATAAGGAAGCGTAGAGAAATACTAGCCTCTCCAGCTTTGAAAAATAAAATCATTACACAGAATTCAATTGCATTTTTATACACTAATGATGAACAATCTAGAAAGGAAATGAAGAAAAATATTCCATTCACGAATCATCAAAAAGATTGAGGGTTACACCATAAATATAATTGAGGAGGTGAAAGACACTGAAAACAATAAAACTGTGCTGAAAAAATATAAAGCTGTAAGTAAATGAGAATACATCCATGGGTTAGAATACATGGATTAGAAAAGTAATATTGTTAAGCTGTGTATACTACCTAATATGTACTATAGATGAGTCAATTCAATCCATATCCAGATTGCAAAGGTATATATTTTTTCAGAAACTGAAAAACCATCCTAACATTCCCTAATCAAAACAGTGTCCTATAAACAAACAAAAAGGCCAGAATAAACATCATGTATATGACCATATGATCGTTAACAGTGAGACCAAGGGTGCTCAATGGGGAAAAAAATGTCTCTTCAACAAATGATGTGGGAAAATGAGATATATTCATATGCAGAAAAATGATGATGGGCCATTCTTTCACACTCTATATAAAATTAACGGCAAGTAGATTAAAAATCTAGTATAAGAGTTAAAACTATAAAACTCTAGAAGAAAACATATGGAAAAATTTCAAGACATTGGACTTGGCAAATGATTTCTTTCATGTGATACCAAAATCATAGGCAACAAAAGCAACAATAAGCAAATTTTAAAATATTTTTGCGCCATAGGACACAATCATTAGAGTAAAAGGTCAATTTGTAGAATAGGAGAAAATATTTGTAAATCAAATATTTGATAAGGAGATAATATCTTGTACAGATATAGAACTTCTATGGCCCATTGTGAATGGCAACAAAATGAAAGAACCTGGTTAAAAATTGAGCAAAAGTCTTGAGTAGACATTTCTCCAGAGATGGTATACAAATGGTCAAAAGTATAGGGAAAGATGCTCAACATCACTAATCATCAGGAAAATACAAATCAATAAGATATTGCCTTAAAACAGTTAGAATGACCAACGCATACACAACAAAAGCAGAAAATGACAAATATGAGAAAGAATGTAAAAACCCCATTGCCTTAGGGTAGTTAAATGGTGCAACCACTATGAAAAACAATAAACAGTTCAGTCAACATTACAAAAGAAAAACTACCCTATGAGCCAGGACTCCTATGTCTGCATATATATTCAAAAGAATTTTTCTTAGTGACATTTACATCACTTTTTTTTTATAGCAGCACTGTTCAGTATTCACAATAGTTCAAACAACCCAAATGTCCACTCCAAGATGACTGGAGAGTGAAAATGTGGTGTGGAACACCATTCCTTTTTAAGAAGAAGGAAACCTAAGTCATACTGCATTGTGGATTAGTCTTTAGGTTTTATAAGCAATGAGTCCAATGAACAAATATTATTTCACTTGTATAAAGTACAAAAGTAGCAAAATTCACAAGAAAAAGAAGTAGGTGATCCTCTAGGGTGTGGGGAGGAAAGAAGTTACTAAGTAGGTATAGAATTTCAGATTTGTGAGATGAGCAATTCTGGAGTTCTGCTTTACAACAATGTAAATAAAATTAACTTTGGAGATGTACAGTTAAAATTTGGTAAGAAGGTAAACTCTATCTTATGTCTTTTTACTGTAATAGATAATAGAAAAATAATACAGTAGAAAATTTGTGCATCTGGGGGAAACTAATATTCAGTAGTAACAGATAAGGAAGGGAGAGAATGTACTCTAAAATATCAAATATATAGGACAGTGGTCTTGATGGAATGACTCTGTCTCCTCCACCCAGAGATGAGGGAAATGGTCAGTTGGAGGGAAGCAGTGAGACAATGGGTATTGGAGAACAGTAAGAGCCTCCAAGCACTCAATGGGGGTGCAACAGCCTCACTTCACTTGTGTTCCACTTCATTTACTTGTCTCAGGAAATTGTGTGCTCCGCTGACTTGCTTATTCAGATATGGAACTAGAAACAAAATTATTCCTGCTAAGTATAAATATTGAAATTTAAAAATTTTCAAGGGCAGATAAGTTTCAGGCAAATACGATAAATAAATTTCAACTGACTGTAGCTTGTTAGACCTTTGCTTGGTCTTGTCACTCATCAGGGTCCATCTGTATTGGTTATGTCCCCATTTCTTTGTGTATGTCTCAGTAATTCAGTATTTGTAAAAATAGATGTATTTTTACCTTTCCTCTTGTTTTTGGAGATTGTTCATGCAGGTTATATTTATTTATTAATACAAGCACCTGGTATAGTCAGAAGCGCGGGAGGGTGACAGAATTCACCAGAGCCAGAGCGGGGATCAAAACAGGCAGACTGACAAAGTCTACTGCTGAGGGGAGCAGCGGGCTCGGCAGTGGAGTTCTGTGCGCCATGTGGGACATTCCTGGCCGCAGGTGATCGAACAATGTATTGTTCGCAGCCCAGCGCTCAACCGCTGCGCCACCAGGGAGGCCCTATTCATTATTTTTAAAGTGTTAATATCAATTATGTCTGTTTCACAATTAGACATGAATTTTCTGGTAACATGCATGTTAAGAACCTATATCTCTGAATCATATAGAATGTTGTAAACTAATGTTGTTGCAATTTAAAAAAATGTAACATTTCCCCTGAACCACAGCTATACTTGCATTGCCAGAGAACAATTCCATGGAGATAGCTGAAAAAATGAATCCCTGTCTCAGGTACTTGCTATGCTTGTCCTGTGTTCCATGTTGGCACTGGAGAGTAGGTGTGCAGCTCGTCCTGTTTGGATTTGCTGGAGCTGCCATAACAAAGTGCTCCAGTCTGGGTTCTCTTTCTCATATAGTTCTAAGTGGTTAAAAGCCTGAGATCAAGATGTTGAAGCAGGTTAATTTTGGGGATTGTAAATATCTTCTCTCCATATCTTCACAGGTTCTTCTCCATGGATGTATCTTAACCTTCTCTGCATATAGGTACAATATGACTATATTCAATTCAATATGACTATATTGAATCAGGACTCACCCTAATGGCCTGATTTTAACTTAATTTCTTCATTTAAAGACCCTATCTCCGATTATGTCACAATCTGGGGTTGTGGGTTAGGATTTGCACATAAGACTATTTGGCATGGAGCAAGAGGAAGCACAATTTACTCATATTATCTCCGAATGTATTTTCCATATTTAAGACACATAGTGGTTATAGTTGCTTACAAAAGAAGATTTTATGGGCCTCCCTGCTGGCGCAGTGGATTGAGCACTGTGCTGTGAGGCTGTCCATGGCCTCTGCAGCACGAGTTCGATCCCTGGCCGGCCAGGTAGAAACCCACATGGCGAGGCAGACCTCTCCTGTCTCGTCCGCTGCCCCCCGCAATAGTGTATTTCGGTCCGTCTGCCTGATCTGCTCCCTGCTCTGTCTCTGGTGAATCCTCTCACCTGTCTCTGGCCTGGGTCCTAGCTCATGTATAAATAAATAAATCTTTGGGAAAAAAAGAAGGAAAAAAAAGAAGTTTTTTTGTGTGTGTGAGAGAGAGAGAAAGAGAAAGAAAGATTTGATATTATAACTGAAGTTAACATAAGCATATTATAGTGTGAAAATTAAAGCTGTCTAAATACCAACTGAACCTACTGATTTCTACAAAACTAAATGCAAATTCTACCAAGTAGTCATTGTATTGTCCACAGTTAGTTCCATGTGTATGATACAGAGATTCACAAGATTTGTAGCAATATCAAGAGAAAAAGATACTGCCCAGAAATTTTGGGCAGGGGTTGGTTTATAAATTTCTACTGCTAAAAATTAGGTCGGTCACTTTTACATACAGAAAGTAACACAAAGAACTCCCTAAAGCACTTTGCTATTTTTAGCTATGGTCAGCCATGTGGCAGCTAGCTATGGCCTTCTGAGTATTTGCCTGAGTCAACACTCACAAGCATCCATCTTGCTAAGTCTCACTTCTATAACCTAAGAGTTGTGTTTCTTTTTAGAATAGCACAGTTCTCCTATCATTTTGGTGTCACCAAATACACAGCATGTAGATGGGAGAAAAGGCAGCTGCTAGAAATCAAATTCTCAAAGCCCTTCCTTTATAGTGGTATGGTACTGTGAGGTTGAGTCAGTACTTAGAAAACATCTACTATGTAATACTTCAGATATTTGTCAGGAGGATTATGTAAGTGTAAGTTAAATATAAATTGCAAAATACACTATTTGCACAGCAACAAAAAAATGTGACCTGTAAACCAGGTCTTCAGAAGAGACAAAAGGACAGGGTAAATCCGTAGCTGGATGGTGAGAGGTGGTTGTGGTGAGCATGGTGGTAAAGGAAAGAGCATTTATCTGAAACAAAACCAAAGCAGCTTTGTAACAAAAGGTCAAGGGCTTTTGCTGCATGTTAGATGCCTAAAACATATTATTGACATTTTCACTCATGCGATCATTTCTCCCACCCACACCTCCCCACTTTGGACAATATCGATCTGTTCTGGTTCGTGACTTCAGTTTGATTTCAGATTATCAGAGAAGTCAGATCACACAGTATTTGTCTTTCTCTGCCTCAATTCCATAGCGCAATGCCCTCAAGATTCCTCCATATTTTTGCAAATGACAGGATCTCTGTCCTTTTTATAGGCAAAAAAATATTCCATTACCTATCCAGTCATACATCTATCTATCCATCTACCTACCTACCTACCTACCTACCTACCTACCTGCCTGCTTACTTACCTTTTATCTGTTATTATATTTACTCATCATTGGATGCTTAATCTGTTTCTAGGGCTTGGCAGGTGCAGATATTGATTTCTCTCCTATTGCATTCTCCATTTTAATCACTGAATTCTTCAGCTCCAGATTTTCTGTTTGGTTCTTTTCTATGATTTCTCCCTATGTTAAATTTCTCATTTTGTTCATATGCTGTTTATTCTGATTTCCCTAAATTATCTTTCTGTGTTTTCTCATCATTTATGTTTACACAAAGCAGCTGTTTTGAATTCTTTATCAGGGAAATTCCAGATCTCTGTGCCTTTGGGTTTGGTTATTGGCAGTTTCTTTTGCCCTTTGGCCGATGTCATGTCCCAGATTCCTCACATTCTAGGACAATTGCATTCCTGTTTCCACATGTGAATTAGCAGCCACTTCCTGCAATCTGTGCTGGTGCCTAATAGTGGGAGAGACAGTCTGCTGCCACTTGCTCTGGCCTTGTACCCCTGCCCCATGCTTCTTGCTCCCTCTTTTGGGAGAAATTCTTAAGCTTGTTTATCTCCTCACACTGTGGTTTGGTTTCTCCCTCTGGAAAGGTCCATGCAGAGGCCAGGAATGAGGAAGCCCACATAGAAAAAAACAAGATGACCCTGACACCAGGACCACGGATACCATCAAACCGAAACTGAAGCCATAAACAGGAGAAAAACAATTCGGCTCCATGAAAAACAACTTTGTTCCGCCTAAACCTGCTTCCCCCTGACAGCCCAGTTTTCCTGCCTGACCTCCAGTCACCCTATAAAAGGGACATCTCTTCTCACCATGGGGGCGGCTTCTCGGACCCACACCTTGGGTCTGTGAGGTCCGCCCGGGGCGCAATAAATTTTCCCTTCCTTTGAGAAATCTAGCCTGGTTCTCCTTTTCTTTACTGCTCGGAATCTTTCACCTCCGAGTTATTTTCGCATGTACTTCCCATCTAGTTTGTTGTTGTTGTTGTTTGTGCTGCTAATCTCAGTGACACAAAGTACCAACCAGTGTAGGAAGTGGAGGTTGGGTGGAGGGATTGGGATGCCTGTGGGCACAAAGAGTGGGTGTGGAGGGAGGGAAGGGGGTTGGGGGAGGAGGGAATTCCTGGGGGAGGTCTTCCTATTAGCTCCTGGGTGTGCCTCCTGCTGGAATCCAGCACACAGTCAGGGAGTCTGTGTCCCTAAAGCCTCTGATATTCCCATCTGTTTGTTTCTCAAGCTCCTCCCTTCCCCTAGGCAAGAAACTTCCCTTCATTACTGGGGTGCTGAGGGGCAGAATGGCTTCTACAGTGGCTTTCTGCACTTCTCACTCACTGGCTCTCCCTTGCTCCCTTGGGTGGGACTTGGGCTTTCTTTACTCTAAGGTTGGGGGAGAAATGATTCAAGTTTCTCTTACTGCTGTGGGTCTGCTACCCTAAGCGGCCTGTTCGGCCACCATTTTGTTACCTACAGTTCTAAATCCTAAGCAAGATCAAAATGACCCATTCAGTTTAGTACAGGAGCCCAACCCTGCAAGATGCCTTTCAAATCAAGCAAGAGCAAAAAACTGGATCATGTTGGGAAGGCTATGTATCACGGTGTATGACAGGAACACGTAAAACGTTATAACATCTGATGACAGATGAACACATAACATCTGATGGCAGATGCATAACACGTACTCCCGACTTATACATCACGACCAGGAAGGCCCAGGGGGCCGGTGTATATCAAAGCTAATCAGTGGAATGCCTTGTTGATAAGATTAAAACCATGGTTGGGGAGCTAGGGCTTGATCTCAATGACAACACCGAGTCATCAAGCAGATAAGAAGTGCCTGGAGGGCAGACTCACAATCCCTGATCTTCTCCATTCTTCCCCTTTCTTTAATCTCCATCCTCCTTAATCTCCTTCCCTTTTCCTTTTGCTCCTCCCTCTTACAACTAATGCTGTATAATCAATAAAAAGGCCAGGATCTTGATCTTCAACAGCATCCTGCATTAGGTAGCCTGCTCCAAGACTCCTGTTTCTTTATCAGTGTGGTGTTGCCTGATGCAACACACCACATGTCCAAACTTATATGTAGATACAGATATAAATGTAGATATGGATAGATATAGATATGGATATAAATAATTGAATTGCACAGAGGGAAAATGAAACACTGGTGTCACATCAGACAACACCACACTGACAAACGGTTGTCGTGGAGCAGGCTACATAATGCAGGATGCTGCTGAAGAGAAGATCCTGGCCCTTTTATTGACACACGTAATTGGTTGTAAGGAGATTAAGGAGTTTAAAGAAAGGGGAAGGGTGTAGAAGATTAGGGATTGTGAGTCTGCCCTCCAGGCACCTCTTATCTACTTGATGACACACCTTAATCCCCCGCCATGGTTCTAATCTTATCAACAAGGCACTCCACTGATCAGCTTCTGGGGTCCCTTGTCATATCAATCCTCGCCCCCCCCCCCCATTCCTGGTCATACCTCGTGATGTATAAGTCGGGAGTATGTGTTATGCATCGGTCCTCAGCCCCCTGGGCATTCAGGACATACCTCGTGAGTACATGTTATCCATGGGTCCTCAGCCACCCCCCACCCCTACCCCACCCCTGGCCTTCTGGACATACCTCCTCCTCCTGATGCACAACCTTCCCAGTGTGGTCCAGCTTTGTGCTCTTTTTTGATATGAAGGGCTGAAGGGTTGGGATCCTGTTCCTAACTGGCTGGACCACTTTGACCTTGTTTAGGTGACAAAATGGCGGCCAAATAAGCTGCCTAGGAGTAGCAGACCCACGACTGGTACTTCTTTGAAAACTGAACGTCTGTAAATGTTCTCTTGCCTGTGGTATCATCTACCCATATCAGCATTTTCCCAGTGCCGGGACAGGCTCCTGCCATTTCCATCACCTGTGGGGGTGTCCTGCCTCATATGGTCTGGTGCACAGCTGAGGAAGACTCCCCTAGAGCCCTTGAGGTGTGATGCTAGGTACACAGCTCTCACAAAGGCACCTTTGTTCTTGGTCAGGTGCTGAATTTTACATGTTAAAAAGGGGATCAAAGCCAAAGCTGTCTTATGCCACCACATTGACATAACTTGGTCACTTTTATAATTTAATTTTCTTAAATTTGTATTTGTTAGCAGATCAAAAGTCTATCAAACACACATAACTTTGTCACAGAAAGAACCTAGCTAAGTTACCTTACCAACATTTGTATCCTTTTTAAAGTAATAGCAATTTAGCCTTGGTTTTATTTTCCAGCATACGAACTACTTAGTTTAAGCTTCAGTATTAAAGACAAGTTCTTTCTGACATCTTGGAGCATGTGGAGGCCTACTAGAAATAGGGCTTCTAAAGTATGGTAGAAGGCGGGGCCCTAGATCATTTTTGCTGTCTATAATTGGGGTCTCTGGACCCAGAGGGCACCCATAGCTCTTCCTAAAACTGAAGGTATTTATGATCAGGATGAAACTGAACTCTAGCTAGGTAAGAAATGTGCTGGGCCTCCCCAGTGGCACAGAGGGTTGAGTGCGGTGCTGTGAAGCTGTCCACAGCCTCTGCAGCATGGGTTCGATTCCTGGCCAGCTAGGGAGACACCCACATGGTGCGGCAGACCTCTCCTGTCTCATCCACTGCTCCCCTCAGCAGTGTATTTCAGTAGATCTGCCTGTTCTACTCCCTGCTCTGTCTCTGGTGAATTCTCTCACCCTCCCATGCCTTCCAGATTGCTGGCTCTCTGAGTAAAGCGCACTGTAAAGATGCAATTCCTGTCTCGACTTTGTCATTTGGTGGTGACAGGTAGCTCGAACTCTGGTCTCTCAGCTACAAAAGCACTAAACTTTATCACAGGTGTAAAGTCTGATCTTCCCCTTCAACCATTTGTTTTTGATGTCTGCATGACCTTCATGTAGGTCACCACGGAAACATATTCTCTTGCTCACTCCCACTCCTCCCTTCTCCTGCTCCCTCGGAGACATCATCCCACAGTTAATGAGTAATTGAGACATTTATCATTTTTAGAGTTTTTATGAACAAAAATCAATTTGAATTTGGCAGCAGATACAAGGGAGCCTCAAGGAGCTGTACATAATGGATATGTGGTCTTTTGAGGCAAGGGCTACTTGGAGAAGGAAATTCTTTTACTTTAAAGTTTAAAATAACAGTTGAGTGTCAGAGGTGAGCCAGGCTCCAAGTATAAGAAAACTCCTGATAAGCCAGAAGACACCATAGTCGACTCCTGCTAAATTATTCCTATTTATTTAGGGCTAATTCCCATGGATGTAGCAATTGGTATTGTTGCAGAGCACCCCAATACAAAACGGGGTGCCTGACTGTGGGTCCTCACCCGGGCGCTTAAAAGGACTTATCAATGCTCTACTGCAGGCACATGCAAAAGGTTAATAAAAGGTTTATTTACAAGGGAAGGGGAAATGAGGAAATGTACAGCTCAGGGAGAAAAGTGGGAGACAAAGTTTTAAATGAGTCCTATCCAATCCGTCAATCTGGAATCCCAAATGGAGCTCTGAGAGCTGGCTGCAAGCCAGGAGCTGTGAAGCAGGAAGGGGAGCGATAGCCAGCCCCCCAAGGCCCACGTGTTTGGTTTTTATACCCAACCTGGCTGCTTAACTCCACCCTCAGTTCCCAGCCACCCTCCCTTTGGTGGTGATGGGATTTGTCTTTCCCAATGTCTTGATGGCTTTAGTCTGGAGTGGCGGTGGGGTCCACAAAGCCTGTATGGGATTAACTCAGGACATCATTTCTCCTTAACAGTATCATAGTTGTTAGAGTATACATTCAAGAATAAATTAACAGCAATTTTGTGACTGTTGAGCAGCTAGCTATAACCATCTTTGGCCATGCCTTTGATATTTGTAATCCCTTATAACTACAAACAACAATCAGCAATCTTACAGAGAAAGGAATTTTCCATTGATCTTAAAGTTAGATACTGAAACTAGGCTGACTAGATAAGTAGAGGAGTAATAGGTAGAAAACTCTTTGTTTAGATTAGGAGAATTCCTCCCTTAATTGAGAGCTGGGGGCTAGGGAAGAGTCAGTGAGGCTTGCCTGGCATAAACGCCCTCCGGGCAATTGGTTCCTTTATATCCAATCAATATTAAAACAATATACCATAGATAATGACTTCTTTATAAAAGCCTTTTGTTTTTTGCTTTAATCAATTGGTTATGTTAGGGGGAAAAGGATGTCCCAAAGCAAATTCCATATAGGCTTTGTGGACTCCACCCCCAACCCAGGTCAAAGCCAAAGACACTGGGAACTCCAAATCCCATCACCACCAAAGGGAAGGTGGCTGGGACCTGAGGGTGGGGTTAAGCAGCCAGGTGGATACAAAAGGCAGACACGTGGGCTTTGGGGGGCTCTCTCCATTTTGGGCTCTCGGCCAGCTTGCAGCGTCCGGTCAGCTCTGAGAGTGACTTTGGGTTTCCAGGTCGTCGGATCGGGTAGGACACATTAAAGACTTTATTTCCCTATTTTCTCCCTGAGTTGTACCTTTTCCTTATTTTCTTTTTCTCTTGTAAATAAACCTTTTATTAACCCTTTTGTGTGTGTCTGTAGTAGAGTATTCATAAGTCTCTTTAAAGCGCGCGGGTGAGGACCCACAGCCAGGAACCCGTTTAATATCGGGGCTGCTCTATAACAGTTATATGTTAGTCTAAACTTTATAGGTTAGTTGGGAAAAATCTCTTTGTCTCCCTTCCCCCCAGGTAACTTCCTGCCCTTTGTTTCTTCTAGCTTTTAGTTAATCCCTTCACTATAGTAAATATAGAAATGTTAGTGCTGTTATAGAGCAACCCCGATATTAAACGGGTTCCTGGCTGTGGGTCCTCACCCGCGCGCTTTAAAGGGACTTATGAATACTCTACTACAGACACACACAAAAGGGTTAATAAAAGGTTTATTTACAAGAGGAAAGGAAATAAGGAAAATGTACAACTCAGGGAGAAAATAGGGAAATAAAGTCTTTAATGCGTCCTACCCGATCCGACGACCTGGAAACCCCAAAGTCACTCTCAGAGCTGACCGGACGCTGCTGCTGGCCAAGAGCCCAAAATGGAGAGCCCCCCCAAAGCCCACGTGTCTGCCTTTTGTATCCACCTGGCTGCTTAACCCCACCCTCAGGTCCCAGCCACCTTCCCTTTGGTGGTGATGGGATTTGGAGTTCCCAGTGTCTTTGGCTTTGACCTGGGGTGGGGGTGGAGTCCACAAAGCCTGTATGGAATTTGCTTTGGGACCGCCTTTTCCCCCTAACAGTGCAGTCGCATACGCCTTTTGCTAGTAATAAAATGACTGGTTGTTTAAGGTAAATGACTATTCTGAGAAACTTTTGTTTAGCAAATGTGCCTCCTTTAAATCAAAAAATGATAAATGTCACAGCCTCTGTGAAAGGGTAAATAAACCCTTGTTCTGGGAAAAGATGTGACTGTTATCTTCCTGCCTTAATGCATGTGCTTATGCACTCTCCCAGTTTGCTTGAAATGTATAAATAAAGGGCTGCTGAGACTCTCAGCAGGACGATGCCTGCACCCTGACCAAGTGTCTGAGTCTCCTCACTCCTTCCCCCTTCCCTCATGATTTCACCCACATTGTCCCATCCTTCAGGAACCCCTGACACCCAGGCTGCTGCAGCAGGCTCGCAGCATGAAGTGGTTAGTCACCTTCCAAGCCACTCAGTTGCTTCCTAAATCCCTTTCCACCTAAATCCAGGCTCAGATTTTGAACAAGTCTGAGTAGAGGTTCTTAAGTCTGTCTGTGGGGTCAGTGAATTCATCAGGCTTTTTCTGCTACTAACTTGTGTGGCTATTACCTGTGGCCTTGATTGTGTTCATGCAGGAGGCACTTGGGCGGGGGGCACGTGTGCCTGATTGTGGACACTTGGCATGTGGGTGTGTGCACATGTGCAGGTGTGCCTAGAGGGAGGGGGTAAAA
Source organism: Talpa europaea (assembly GCF_964194135.1). NCBI lineage: Eukaryota > Metazoa > Chordata > Mammalia > Eulipotyphla > Talpidae > Talpa > Talpa europaea. The sequence continues at coordinate 67,718,312 of NC_140083.1, read as the reverse complement.
GGGCGGAGTCACCCTGGGGAAGAGGGTGCAAGTTGGTGTCTCCCTGCTGGCTCGTTTCCCCTGCTTACCATTCTGACCTGTGAAAATGATGCCAAGGGCTCCAAAATTCTCCTTCAAATTCCTAGAGCCCATTCCTGCAACCTACCCAGCCTGGGAGGTTGCAAAACGCTGTCCAGGTAAGTGGTCTGCATCCTGTCTGGTCCTGAGTTTTTCATAGTTTACAGGGTGCTTGCCCCTGGCGACAACTTTCCCCATTAATGCTGTGGCACCCCCTTCCTTACCAAAGCAAACCTCCCTTGATGAGCCTGGTTCCCACCTCCAGCCCTGGGGCAGGACTCTCCCAAGGAGATGGGGACCTGCACTTTTTACTAACTAGTCACTGAGTGCGGGAAGTTTGAATCCCCGAAACATGTGCTTTGTCTGGGAGATGTTGGAGATGTCCGGCCTCTGCTGACCACCAGGCCCAGTGCAGCCTGCAGTTTAACAAGATCCCAGGTGACTTGTCCTAATATTAAAGTGTTAGGACCACTGATGTAAGAGACACACCTTCCTGACCAGTTATTTTAAGCTTTTAAGCTTTTAGTTAATAGTTCCCCAGACACATGTCTGTGTGTGTGTGTGTGTGTGTGTAGCAGTGTGGGGATGGGGGGAGGGGGATGAGAGAGGAGGAGAGGGGAAGGAGATGAACTTTGGTGATCAACCTCCAGAGTTTACTTTGTTGTCTGTCCACACATTTGAGGGAATTTACACAGAAAGGAATGGAGCAGGCATAGAGTGAAAGTGCTTTTGTAGCTGCTGCAAAAATTCATGGTTTTTTTTTTTTTTTTTTTTTATTCTGAGTGAATTTACTAAATTTCCTACCAGAGGGTGCTGCAATGTCTTTTTTTTTTTTGTCATTAAAACATCTGTGTACTGAAGTCAGAAAATTTAGTTATCAATAAATGCCTAAAGCTACACTATTTCATTCGCTGCACCAAAACTTGTATATTTTTTGACTTTATGGTTTCCTAGTTCAAAAACACAAGCTCATTTTGCAACCTACAGTAGTACCATGGGTTGCTGTTATGATGCTATCAATGCCAAGTCATGCGGAAAAGGAAGAACTGAAATAAAATGTTGCCTATTTAGGGAAGCTGGGAAACGAAATTTATGCGTACAAGAATTGGGGTACAGGCCAGGGGTGTGGGGGAGGAGAGGATTCAGCAGAGACAGAATGGGGAACAGAACAAGCAAACTGACTGAAATACACTGCTGAGAGGAGCAGTGGGTGACTCAGGAGAGGTCTACTGCACCATGTGGGTACCTCCCTGGCCGGGGATTGAACTCGTGCTGCAGTGGCCTTGCACCACCAGGGAGGCCCACCATCTGGGTTCTTCTGAGATAGGATGACAAATTAACTTCAGTCAGATTAGTAGGAGGAAAAGTCAAAATTTAATGACATTCATGAGGAGAATTTACGTGGTTGTGAATTCTAAAGAAAAAGAGTGGATCAGGACATTTTTCCTGTTTTTAATCTGCATTTTTTAAGCAACAGTAATAGAAACTTCTCAAGCTCACAGGGCCTCAGTGGACCTGTAGCTTCTCATATCAAGGTGACATGGTCAGAAGTGGCCACTGCAGATATCTTGAGAAAAGCCCATCTGACCCTACTGGGAGATGCATCTCACACCAGCCTCAGTTTGCCTAAGGTTGTCCATGTACTAAGATGACAACTCTTTCCTGTTTAAATATTCTGGCTAAATTTGAGTGGATTCAAATAATACCTATTGTGTTGTTTTGCTAAGAATGTTTTAAGTGCTTGCAGCACACATGTGATTCTTTTTTTATTTAAATATTTTATTTTATATAATTCTTATATCTTTTTTATCTTTGCACAATGTATGCATTTTCATTTTGGTTAAATTCCCCATACAATTGCACCCCCCCCTTATTTTGACTGTAGTCCTTCCTTACCCCGCCCCCCAGTGTGTCTCTGTTTTATAGTTGCTTGTTGATTTTGATTTTTACTTTGTATTGATTAGTCTTTTTCCTGGTCTCTTATTTAGGTTTTCTAAATTCCTGCTTTGAGTGAGACCATCCAGTATTTTTTTTTTTCTTTCTGACTTATTTCGCTGAGCATGATCCCTTCTAGCTCCACCCATGTTGCTGCAAATTGCATGTGTTTATCTTTTTTGATTGCTGAGTAATATTAATTGTGTATATGTACCACATTTTCTTGATCCAGTCATCTATTTTTGGGCAACAAATGTAATTCTTATTGTTTAGACTTTGTAAATGAACAGCAGCCCTCTCCCAGATGTTCATTGGCTTTTTCCAAGACATGTCACTTTGTCGTGTGGAACTAAGATCAAAGGTCTCTGAACTTCAAAAGAAACAGTTACCATTACCTTAAGTACCTAAAAGAATTAGGGTTACTGGGCCTCCCCTGGTGGCTCAGTGGTTGAGCACTGGGCTGTGAAGCTGCCTGTAGCCTCTGCCGTGCCCCCCAGCCACCGGGGAGGGTCCCACATGGCGTGCAGACCTCTCCTGCTGCGCCTGCTGCTCCCCTCAGCAGTGTCCTCCATCTGTCTGCCGGTTCTGCTCCCTGCTCTGGCTCTGGTGAATTCTCTCACCCTCCCGCACTTCTGACTGTACCCAGTGCTTAAATAAACAAACAAACAAATAAATAAATCTTAAAAAAAAAAAAAGAATTAGGGTTACTCATTTTATGGTCATCTCCAGAAATAACCACTTCATTCAGAAATCTATGTGGTTAACACCTAGTTGCAGAGCATCTGGTTTTGCCCTAGAAGTCACCCTCTTCCCGTCATATGGGGTGCTACTCTAACCTTGAAGCCCCAGGCTCTTATCCCATTCAGTTTAAGGATAAAAACTCTTTTTCTATGTGATTTACTTTAGAATTTACAGCTATGTACATAAGTAAATTTGTTCATTTTCTCCTGCTAACCTGTTCTTTTGATTACTTGACCAATCCAGGAAGATCCTAGCAGGGTAGGGGAGATTTTCCCTTAAATAAAATTTTGTTAGATCTTCTACTAGAAATCTAGAGGATCAATGAATATCAAGGTATCTCTGAATAAGCTTTATATATGCATAAGATTGCCCTCTGCTTGTATAATCTTATATGGGATTTTACCTGATCATAGTCTTCTGATCCCCCTGTTTCTTAAAGCATTTACTTTAGAAAATTTATAATTATAAATTCTTTCTCTCTGCCCCTTTGAGAGATAAATCACCTAGGCTCTTGCCAGTTTTGCAACCCATGGATGTCTCTCAAGGATCTGAGAGCCAAGGCAAAATTTCCATAAATGTTCATCAGCCATTACTGTGTTACTTTGTTAAAATATATCAACTTTACATGCACTTAAATAGATCTATCTAATTATATATATATACATATATATATAATATATATAATATATATATATATATTTTTTTTTTTAGATGCTTTCTTTCTCGAAGCAAACTTTTGAAGCTCTGCTGGTCACAGGATCATTTTCTATTTCTGTTTATCTTGCAAGAACACAGGGTGAGCTAACAACCATGGGACCAAAATGCTCCCACTCATTTTCAACAAGGAAAAGTCCATAATCTTTCATAAATTGGTAAATTATGTTTCAGACCAGAGGCCAAGGCTAGTTGTCACTATCTTCGAGATGACAGCTCATTTTCTGGATCAAAAATAGCCATAGAAAATGGCTCATGGGGGCCGCCTCTGGTGGCGCAGCGGTTGAGCGATGGGTTGCGAAGTTGCCCACAGCCTCTGCAGCGCCGGTTCCATCCCGGCCGGCCTGTGAGGGTCCCACATGGCATGGCAGACCTCTCCTATCCCGCCCGCTGCTCCCCTCAGCAGTGTATTTCGTCAGTCTGTCAGTTCTGTTTCCTGCTTTGTCTCTGGTGAATACTCTCACCCTCCCGTGCATCTGGCCTGTGCCCCGTTCTTGTATAAATAAATAAATAAAATCTTTAAAAAAAATAAATTTCAAAGAAAACAGATCATTAGTCATAAGGTGTTTGTGAGCAGCCTCTGCTGTATCTGTACCTGCAGACTCCTACACGAGGTATTGTGCCTGGCCCTTTCTCTCTCTCCCTAACACAGGAAGTTGGCAGCCCTGACAGTCCTCCATCCACACTCTTACATTTTTTTTTACTCCAGAGCACCTCTTAGCTCATCACTGGAAGAACCAAAAACCAGGGGGGGAAAAAAAAAAAAGCCTTTTCCATCTTCACCTAGAGTGATATCTCCTCTGCTTGGCCTTTGTGATGTTTTTCCAAAAATTCTGACCAGATTTCTTCCCGTAGTTCCCAGGCCTTGACTTGCCCTTGGTATCAGATTTTACAGACTCGGGACTTTTCATGGTTTTAAAGGCTTTTGGAAAGGCTCCTAGACAGGGCCTGGTTTTCAGGTTCAGGGACTTCTCCCTTTCTGGTTTCAATCTCCCCCACCCTCTCCCTGTTTTGCCTGGGGTGGAAATTTGTGAAAGCTTTGGTGTTTTAATTGGAAATAGATTTTGTTTTTTTTTTGTTTTGTTTTTTTTCCGAACTGGTCTGAATCCTTTTCCTTAAGCTAAAATCCTTCATTCCCTAAATTCTTGCCTTTCTCATACAGATGACTATCAGACATCACGAGTTATGGTACTGCCTGTCTGGGAATTGAATTGTGTTTTGCCCTGTCTGGTGATTAACATGTGCCTGAGAATATTATTCCAGTGAAAGCAAGTGTTTGTTTCTGCTCTGTGGTCTTTCCTTAAAAAAGACCCTCCCCCCGCCCCCCCATCTCCACAGCCTATGTAATCCAAGCCCTATCTGGGGGGGAGTTGAAGAAGCAGCTGGAACCCCTTTCCATTCAGTCTCTTCTTCCAGATTAATCCTCATTTTGACCTCTAGAAGAATAAGTAATTTTCCCCTCCATACAGTGCTGCGTACTAGTAAGTTAACACCAGGGACGCCGGCTTCTTGAGGAGACTCGTCTTTTATCTGGGTCTGAGTATCCTTAAGTTCCCTGTGGCAGAGTAGGGCTGTGTCAAAATAGATATATTTCTCCCTCCCAAGTTTCCTACAGCCTAGGTGTGCCACTGTTTTCATAATATATTGTCCTTGCTCTCTTACAGTTTTCTTGGAACCGTATAATCCTCCATTTAAAAGCCAATCTCTTGCCTAAACACAGAGAAATCTCCTGCCTCACCTGGGCCACCCTGGAGCATCTGTTCAGCCCTTTCCCGCAAAACTTTTGTTTCTCAGCACCTACCACAATAATAAACATCTAAATTCTGCTGATTGTATAGTCGTTGACTTAGGGATACAAAAATCGGGTTAAAAATGACTGCGATGTAGCACTATTTCCAATAGCTAAGCTTTGGAAACAACCCAAATGCCCAAAAGTAGATGACTGGATCAAGAAGATGTGGTATATATACACCATGGAATATTACTCAGCAATCAAAAAAGATAAACTCATGCTATTCACAGAAACATGGATGGAGTTAGAAGGGAATGTCTCCTCCTCTCTGATGCTCTGTCCTAGGGTTCTTGTATCTGAGCTTTTCAGAGGCAATTCATGGAATCCACTGGCACTTGCTTGGGTTTCCCCTTCTTAAGCCATGTCTACGATACTGGGTAAAGCTGGGGCAATCGCAGGCCTCAATCTTTTCAGAGTGTAACAGGCATCTCCATGAAAAGAAGTTTCTGTGTTTCCTGTCCCCAGGAAGGATGTTTTGAGCAGCTGGGTGGAGCTGTAGAGGACTGAAGGCAGGAGACAGAGGAGGGGGACACATGGAGAAGAACAGCCCCCTTGCTTTTTGGCTTTGGACTTGCACCAGGGGCTTGGGAGGTATGGAGGAGACACTGGGTAAGAGACATAGGAGGAGGCTGACACTGGCAGCCATTATTTCATTTGTGCTTTGATTTTGCTCTTTATGTCCCAAAGACTTGAGCCACCGTGTTTGCTGGGCATTTACCTACGAGGGGATGGGTATCTTTGGGTATTTTATTGGGGAACTGTATCCTTTCTTTTCCTTCTTTTTGCACAATTAAAGATCTATTAAAGATCTATTAAAGATGTATTAAAGATCTTTCACACTAGGGCTTCCCTGGTGGCACAAGGGGTTAAGTCTCAGCACATGAAGCTATCCACAGCCACTGCAGCTTATCATTGCAGTATGATCCCCAGGCAGGGAGCTGATCCACATGGCACAGCACCCTCTCCTGTCTTGCCCACTGCTGCTGCTCCCTGCTCTGTCTCTGGTGAATCCTCTCACTCCTGCCTCCCCACCCCTGAACCCCTGGTCTATAACCCAGCTCTTATATGCACAGGGTTTTTTTCATCTATAGTTTCTTTTCTTTTTTCCTTTTTAGTTGATTCAGACAGTAGCATAAATCCCAGTCCCTGTTAATCCATTTTGACTGGAGTTGATATTTCTAAGTTAAAAGAAGTTTGCATTTAAATATTCTGGAATACTAACAGCTTCACTTATTTTGTTTACAGTCTAATTAACATTATACCCTAGTCCTTCTCTTATTCTGGAGTGTGATTCTCTCAAGACCAGATCCTTGTCTTTTGCATATGGTTGAGGTTCAGGAAATATTAATGGTCTGATGTCTTTCTACAATCCATTTATTATTTGTGAAAGGATTTTTCAAAAAATTTTTCAAAAATTTTCACAAAATTTATTATATGTGAAAGGATTTTACTCTAGTGGGAAGTGCAGATATGAAATGAAGGATCTCATGCCTGCGCCTGAGGTTAACAAAACTTAAGGACTGATTCCTATAAATGCTTTCATTTTCCAGAAGTTCAGTTTCAATTTCACTTTGGCTCCTCCTCACTTAAATATGCTCTTCCCCCAACAGATACCACACCCATTTTCCCTTGCAGTGAACACAGCCTGCTTCAGCACAGTTCAGGTCCACAAAGTCATCTCACAAAGCCATCCTCTCATTTTGAAAAAGCCAGCTGTGCTCTAGGAGGCATTCAGAGTTGGTCCATACATTTCTCTTCCAGTGCCTGCTTAACAGCTCTCCTGCAAACAGAATGCCCAAGTCTTTGCATTCTCTGCTGAAAGTGACAAAGAAAGATGCTGCCTCCACAGATGACAAGGAAGCAGGAGGATGGGGTAATGCATGGGTCATAAAATTTGCAACAAAAAGAAAAAGAAAAAAACAGCAAAAGAGGGAAGGGGAAGGTTTCTTTCTGATGGGACTCCTTAGGGAAGCCACCTTTTAGGAGTCATTGTCATTCTCCACAGATTTGTCCTGAGGGAATATTGATGCATGACAGAATTGGGGTGTGTTTTATGCCAATTATTATATTGCTGTGTATGTACTTACACATTTCTGGGGCAGGATTTATAAACAGTAAATGGATTACAAGAGGATAAGGGGGAAAATGTTCTTTGTATTTATATTGTTAATCCTCCTGTTTTCCCCACATTCCTGGCAATTTGTACCTTAGCAAGTCACATTATGATGTTAATTCACAGGTTGTTTATAGCCCAGAAGGCTGGCAAACTTGAACTCCAGCAATCTTGTTTTTACATATATACACACACATATATATGTATGTGTATAATGTATGTGTAATGTATATATGTATGTGTCTGCATATATGTATATATACACATAAATACCAACAAAAGTTGCCTGCAACAACTGGGATTTCTGGTGTATACATCCTTTGTAATTTATAAACAGCTCTACAGCTCTACAGCTGTAATTTATAAACAGCTCTACAGGTGTCGGGGTGGGTGGCTGTGGGAGACTGCTCTCAACAGCAAATTCTTCAGCATTTTTAGTTTACAGAAAATTTGATGAGAAAAGAGGAAAAACATAAAGTGTGTTTGTACCTCAGTCTAGCAGAAAGGATAGCTTTTACTGAAACTTTATCTTTTGCTTTTTTATATTTATATATATAATATATATATTCTTCTTTCCTTCTTTTCATGTATATATTCTTCTTTCCTTTACCCCTTCCCCTGAATTTGATTGTTTTCCCTGAAAAAACAGGGCTCATATTTAACAAAAAAAATGTTAATTTTACAATTATGTTGTAAGTCCAGAGCTTCTGCATCTGAACTATTTGACTAGTCAGAACAGGTACACATTGCAAAAGTTGTTTTGAAATTCCAACAGCAAACTAGCTCAACTTTTTGACTCTGTAAATATAAAAATTAAAATCAGGGCTGCAATATGGTTCATTTCTTTGTTCTTCTGGGAGATAATTCCTAATGCTGATTTTTCCAACTAGAAATTTGAAGATTACTGTATTCAGAGCTGCTTGTGCTGAAATGTGAGAGGCACGGAAATGTGGAGGGAACTAGCAGGGACACAGCATTAGAAAGGGGAAGAGAAAGAGGAAATGCCTAACCTAGTCCAACCCTACATTTCTGATTCCCTGACTACAATTTCACTAACTCACTCTCCCTGTTACTGTGAGAGATAGTCATGAAGTAAAGAAAATTTGTAATGGTTGAAAGAGAGTCCACAGGAGCTTGTTGTCTGTGACAAATTTCTCTGATTTTATTTTTGTGTTGAAGTAATGCTGACTTACAACACTGTGTGTGATTCAGAAATACAGGTTCACACCTGTATTTCTAAATACAGGTAAGATTCAAAACCAGAACTTGGTCTTCGTTTGAATCAACCTGGAAACTGCTGGGACAGGGCTCCTGAGTGGGGACTTGTGCTGTTCTTTGCACATCATATGAATGAGGTCAGCTGTGCCCGACTGCACTCCATTGCTGCTTGCAAAGCTTTTGGACAAGTCAGAGTTTTGGAATTTTGGGGGTAAAGGTGAAGACCAACAAAAATTTGGCAAGCCAAGTGGAATGAGAAATGAGCAACTGTGAACATCTGGTCAGGCTTTTTCCTTTTCGTAGTGCTGAAAGATAGGAGTTGAAAGATACTCAGTAGTTGAAAGATACTCAAATTATTACCAGTTTTGGGTTACTGAATAAAGCTGCTATCAAAATTCATGTCCAGTCTCCCCAGTGGTACAGGGGTTAAAGACATTGCTGTCAAGTTATCTTCAGCCACTGCCACTGCAGCACCAGTTTGATCCCCAGCCAGGGGCCTAACCCACATGGCAAAGCAGATCTTTCCTATCACACCCCCTGCTCTCCTCAGCAGTGTATTTCAGTCTATCCACCTGTTCTATTCCCCACTGTGTCTCTGGTGAATCCTCTCACCCCCCACACCTCTGGCCTGTACCCCAGTTTTATGCATAAATAAATAAATCTTTAAAAAAAAATCATGTCCAGGTTTGTATAAATGGAGGTTTTCATTCCCTTGCATAAATAAGATTGTGATAGGGACAGGTTAATTAGGGCATGTGGTACCTTTATGTTCACCTTGCCAAATTACTAACATGTTTCCAAAGTGACTAAATCATTCCACATTTCCAACAGTGTAGGAGAATTCCTTCCACATCATTTCTTCACCTCCACTTAGCTTGTTATTTTATTTGCCACGCCCATGGCTATAGAGCAGTAGCTCATTATATTTTAATTTGTTTTTCTTTAATGACTTATTGAGCATGTTTTTAGGTGTGTATTTACCATCCATCTAAAATCAAATCTTTGGTCTGTTTTTAAATTGGGTTGTTTTCTTAATGTTGAGTTTTGAGAGTTTTTAGTAAGTTCTAGATACATATTTACTCCATAGAAGGCTTGTGAATATTTTCACCCATTCTGTCTGTTCCCTTTTTATTTTGATAATTGTTTCTTCTACTTTGCAGATATTTTCCAGTTTGCTACTTGCTTTTATTGCTTATTCTTTTGGTGTCATATTCAAAAAAATCTTTGTCAAGACAAATGTCAGGGAGCTTTCCTCTTGTTTTCTTCTAGGAGTTTGAATTTCAGTTCTTACATGAAAGTCTTTAATCCATTTTTGAGTTAATTTTTGTGAGTGGTGTCAAATAAGGCTCATTTTTTTTCTCATGTGGTTATCCATTTTTCTTATCACTTATTGAAGAAATTGTCCTCCCCCACTCATATTCTTGGCATCTTTTTCAAATATGAAATGACCATATATGAGTGGATTAATTTCTGTATTCCCAATTCTGTTGCACTGGTCTATGTGTCTATTTTTATATTAATGCCATACTGTTTTGGTTACTATAACTTTGTAACAGAGTTTTAAATCAATGGATGTGAAGTTTCCAACTTTGTTCTTTTAGGATTGCTTTGACTATTGGGGGTCTTTTGTGGCTCTCTATGAATTTTAGGATAATTTTTTCATTCTGTGAAAAATATCATTGACATTTTGATAGGGGTTGCATTGAATCTGCAGATGGTTTTTGATAACAGGACATTTGAACAATATTAATCCTTCCATTACACAAAACAATTGACATCCTTTCATCTCTTCCTGGCTTCCTTAATTTCTTTCATCAATTTCTATAGTTCTCATTGTACAGCTATTTTACCACCTTGGTTAAATTAATTCCAAGGTATTTTATATTTTCCATGCTGTTTTTATTGGGATTATTTTCTTTATTTCTATTTGAAATTTTTGGCAGCACTGGGATGAGGATGGATCTGATTAGTAGAAATATACAGGGAACCACCGAGAATTGCAGAAATCAGCCTGGTGCTGGGGCAAGCTAGCGCTGGGGCCTGTAGTGCAGTCAGGTGCTCACTTTCCAATTCTCCCTTGGGGAATGTGTCTCTCCCTGCTGGGTTTGCTTACTTGTGGGAGAAAGGTATTGTAGACTGGGGTTCCAAGGAGCACACCAGGAGCTTGGTGTTGCTGGAGCCAGTGGGGCTGCTGGAGTGAGCAGGTGCAGAGGAGAGACGGGCCGGTGTCCCAGGAGCCTGCAGAAAAGCCTGCTTTGTCAGGCTCATTTTTTTTTCTCATGTGGCTATCCATTTTTCATATCACATATTCAAGAAATTGTCCTCCCCTACTCATATTCTTGGCAGCCTTTTCAAATATGAAATGACCATATATGAGTGGGTTTATTCTGGGGCCTCTGAGGCAGGTGGGCCCAGAGTGAGGTGTGGGAGAAGTTGGATTAGCGGCTCTTGTGAAGGTGTCTGCAATGCAGATACTTGCTTAAACAGAAGGGTTTTTGTTGTTTTTTTTTTTATGGGTTGAGCTGACATCTCTTCTATAAACACTTGTATTTCTTTCCACTCTCTTTGCCTTTTATTTCTTTTTCTTGTCTTATGGCTACTAGTGGGATATTCAGCAAAGTGTTTAATTGGATTAGGGGGACCACATCCCTGCCTGGTTTTTGATCTGTGGAGGAAAGCATTTGCTCTTCACTACCAGCTGTGCCTTTTCTGTTGATGGCTTTTATCAGGTGTAGGAAAGTCTTTCTGTTCCTAGTTTTTGGGAATTGTTATAGATGAACATTAAATTTTCATAGGCTTTTTCTACTATTACTGAGATGATCGTGTACTTTCTTTAATTCTGTTAATATGATGAATGCCATGGATTTATTTTCGAAAGCTTCACTTAGTACTCTAACCATATATCTTCATTCTGGAGGTACATCTGGATTAATTGTATGTTTCTTCTTTACCCTTGTTTCTACTCATTTTGTTTCCTGCTCTCTCTTAAATACTTCTTCCAATCACTGGAAGAAATTTGTAGGGGGAAATAATTCAGTTGCTCTCATCTCTGCCCTCTTGAGACCATGGCCAACATTTATGAAGCAGGACCCTTTTTGAAAGGAGTTGGCAATAAGAAAATTGAGGCACTGACTTTAGAGGATGCTTCTGTGGTAAATTAAAGTTTTCGTTGTCAGGCCTTCATGAGACTGAAATTATGACATTTGTATTCTATAGGTGAAAGATTTTGCCAAAGCAAGCATCTGACCTCTGTCATCAGTGTCATCTGTGTTGTGCTTCTAACTGCAGTGATTGTACTTTCTGTTCTTCTGGCAGGTAAGTTATTTGTTCCCCAAACCTTATTATGCTATCTACACATTGATATTATCAATAAATATTTTTGAACTCTATTATGTGCCACAGACTGTTTGAAGTGCTTGAGGTATATCAGTGAACAAAACACAAACATCCCTGCTCCCAGGGAACTTACATTCTAGAAGGAAGCTGCAAATACAATAAACAAAGGTAGGGATGGAGAAGGCCATGCTACAATAGAGGGGTGGCAAGTAAATCTCCTTATGAGGCTCTTTCAGGAAACTTTTGAAAGAGAAGAAGTCATCACAGACTACCTGGGGAAAGCACTCCAGGCAGAGAGAACAGGTAGACAAAAATCCCTAAGGAGGAATATCTCTGGGTTTGAAGAATAGCAAAGAGGCATCAGTTCAATGTGAGAACAAGGAAGAGCCATCAGGTGGGAACCACTGGGTTTTAAGAGCTTGGTAAAATACTTAAAGGCTTGAGCATTTACTGTGAGTTCAAGGGGGAATATGAGGAAGATGGAAATCATGATGAGACTTTCATTGCAGAATAACTCATTCTGACTGCTGTATTGAGAAGAGGTTGTTAGAAGACAGGATAGAATCAGCAAAACCTTTCAGGGCAATCTTTTTGAAATCTAGGTAAGAGATGATGATAGCACGGATGTGAGGTTGACAATGGAGGTGGACCAGGGTGGTCAGACGTGGATATTTTGAAAGGTGAGACAACAGTATTCCATCTTAGATTTGATATGAAGTTTAAAGAGGAGAAAAAGTTAAAGATAACTAAGGATTTTCTCCTGAGCCATGGGAAGAATGTAGATGCCAGCCCTGATGAAAGAAAGGTTGTGAGTTAAGGTGTTTCATCTATGAAGCTATTCCCTGACATGTCCCATTCAGGTTTGCGTTTTTTTATTACACTCAGGTCAAATCTGTGAGTTTCTGACATGTACTTATGCAGAACGACAGTGCACAGAAGTATCAGAGAACTATATGCTTAACAAAAATTCCAATGTATATAGAGGCAATAGATGCTTAGCATTTCTTGAAACAGTTATTCAGGAAGAAATGATTTATCAGTATTACTAAGTCACTGATATGTGTATTCTGAATTCATTAGTGATCTTCTCAAGCTTTTTATTCCTACAACTCTAAATATGAACTAAACATTTTGTAAAACTAAATATCCCCTGGCCAAGTTTTGTGTTATCAACTAACATCTTTCCTCAGATGTTTAAATACCTGCAAATGATGTAATATCCAGCACATTGTAGATACTGACATTTAAAAATTAACCTGTTATTTTGGAGTCGAAATTCTGCTGTGATCTGTTATACACCATTATATATTTAAAAACATACATGAGCAAAACCATTCTTAATCTTGGAAAATTTTATTTTGTTTTCTTCAAACGATTGTTTATATATTATATTTCTACTATAGAATTATATCACAGTATAATATGTAAGTAATTGCTGACCTTTAAATATAAAGGGGAAATAAAAGTTTTCTGTGGTGTTCAATATTTCAAATGAAATATCTTTTTACTTACTACACCTTCTTAGGAGCAATGTGTGTTTTTTTTTTTTTTAAGATGTTAGAGGAGGAGGAGGTGAAGTTATGAAACAAAAATGTCCATTTTTCCTGTAACCAACACTGTGGCTGGTTTCAGAATGTGTAGGGAGGGCCAAGATATTTTTATTCATATTTAACAGAAATACATATAAAACAGAAAACTACAGGAAGTCCTGCATTGTATTTTTGTTGCCAAAATTATTTTTTTAATTTTGTTAGGTTTTGTCTACTGGGATATTTTGTAGCCCCTAAGAAATGCAGCATAGTAACATCTATAACAGGTAAGACTTGTCCAGAGCTTGAAGGGCTAATATTAAGGAAGATGTAGAAAAGCAGAATCTGCAAGATGTAGGAACCGTGTACTAGTGTTTACCTTTTGGAGAAATTAGGTTAGAAACATTCATAAAAAGCATTGCTGTAGAATTTGATTTGCTTGAAACAAGTAATGCCTGTGTACCCCTCAGAAGTGAGGGGCACAGGCTCCCACTTGCAGACTACTAGACTGATAACTATTGTCCTTAGGGTAAAGCACTTACTGATGAGCTGGGAAAGTGACTATTGAAAGTACATACTCAGAAGAGACCTGTGGATGCTAGTGGAACCATAGACAAAAAGGATGAGAACATTCATTAATTATCAATTTATTGTTACAATCTAACTTTTAGCAAGAAAGGAAATGCCAGCCTTGGAGCACTGTGGGTGTGCACCCTGCCCCGAAGGATGGATTGGATTTGGAAGCAAGTGTTATTATTTTTCGGATGACATAGGAAATTGGACATTCAGCCAGCTCTTCTGTACTTCACAAAAAGCCAATCTTGTGCAGATTGAAACCCTGAAGGAAATGGTGAGGATTGTTGGATCTCTAGCTCCTTGGAGGGGAAGCCTGCATGGGGAGAAGGCTGAAGGAGAAGGAAGAATCCTATTCCAGGTGGATTTGAAAGTATTGCGTGTGCCTAGCCTGGCACCCTGTGAGATGTTTCAGACCCATTGTTTCATGGAATCCTCAATATAACCCACAAGACTGGATGTATTGTTGCCATTGTACAGAGAAGTGTGGTTATCATAGAATTTATCATCCAAATAGGGTGTTATGGGGACTGAGGATGATATTCATACTCTACTAAAACAACAATTATTACCTGGGTCTTTGCCAGCCCAGCAGGGGTGGATGGTGACTTTAGGATAATTTTTGATCAGAGACAGAGAATGAGTTTGGGGGCTGAGAACTAGGGACTAGTCTAACCCTAAAGTCTTAACTTCTCCCTGATGCCATGCTGCCATCTAAAAAGAGAAGGCTGTAGGGGAGAGAGACCAAAGAGTAATAGGAGAGAAACATGTTTTTCACTTTCTATGTTTTTTATAATAGAATTTCCTGAAAAGATACAAAGGCCCTACTGCCCACTGGATAGGCCTTAGTAAAGAGTCGCCAAATCACAGCTGGAAGTGGGTAGGCAACGCTGGATACAATATCACGTATGTTTGAGGACTTGACTTTCTACTGTGTGTATGTGTGGGTATATGAGAATGGTGTTTATGAGAGAGCGAACTTAAGATCATGGAAAACTCACTGTACTAGGAGGGTAGGAGATGCACATCATTTTTATGCCCTTCCATTTATTAGCTGTGGCTTTGAAAAACTTTACTAATTGTGATTTTCATTGAAATCTTTAATATGATGATGATTTTGAACATGGTTCTTATACTTTGAGCCAATGATTTAAATGTCTCTCTGCTGGAATCTTTAGAATATAGAAAGGATAGATGAGGCACAGCAGGGGTTCTAAATTCCTAGAAAGCCACACGAATAGTTGCCACAAATTTCCAAAGTCCACTATTCATTCCCACTGTTTCATCTATCACAAAAGGAAAATCTTCAGGGAAACTATGGGAATATTTCCTAAAGTTTTGTAAGTGAAAAGAACTAGGGAACAGTTCCTTGAATTGTGACCATTTCAGTGGAGCAGATAAAACATAGGGGCCAAATCACTTTCATCAATCAAAGCTATGCCATCTTAGGAAGTGACTAGCAAAACTAGCAAGCTGACCCTAGATCTGAGGCCACAGCAGGGGAGGGGAAGGAAGGATGGTCAAAACAGGGAGAAGACTGAAAATAATGTTCACTAAAGACTGTGATGGAAACACTTCATTTGCTGCAACAGCCAGTCCTTGTTAAATACCTTCAGCAACATACCTGGTCTTGGTACAGATGCATGAAAGATGTGATAGTAACAGATCTTGACAATGTAAAGTGAACTAAACACAGAAATGATGCTTTTCAATAAACCTAGAGTTGGGTTATAATGGAGGAATGAATGTGGATGTTCAACATATGGATATTTAATGATGCTGTTTTGGATTTTAGGTTTGTCATCAGTGGAAATGGGGAGTGTGCCTACCTGAATAACAACGGGGTCAGCAGTGGCAGGATCTACACAGATTGGAAATGGATTTGTAGTAAGCCGAATAATTATACTGACAAGTGCCACCATTAGTTTAAACGCTTAATAGGGAATTTCCCGACCACTTATGAGACACTGCATTGAATTTTGCTATATACGGTTGTTGTACATAGCTTATTCTACCAAAATACTGCCACTATTCATCAGACTATGTATTAGCAACCAGTATGCAAACTGCCATAAGGTAGTATAATACAAGGATTTGGTAGAACCTGACTCTAACTTAAGTAGGTATTTTGGTATGAATTGATACTGATATTTTGAAACCAGAATATAATATCTATGAATTCTACCTCTTATGGCCAGATGTAAAATCTTCCCTATATAGTCTGATCTTTGCAAATGGAGAACCATCAAAATGACCATATTAATGAAACCATGCAAAATCATGTTTGTATTCAATGAGAAAAATTACAATTAACCTGTGATCTTTGAAAAATTCCAAAATCTCTTACTGTCACAAATATATAGTGAAATTTAAAAGCACTAAAAATATTTCTTACTGTGTTTTAAAAGACCAGAAACAGTTTAATTCTAATTCTGTGTTTATGTTTTAAATTACAATGTGCTAAACAATGTGATACCCATATAAACAACATTCTTTATTTTATCCTTTATTAGATTTAAAATTCTCCTTATCCCAGATTAAATCACAGATAGTTACTTGAGCAGTTTTAGCAGTCAATATTCAGTGAGAATTCTGTACATGCCATTATACAGAATTAAATTTCTCTAGCTTCAGCTGCACTGTACTGATGATTCCCAGTAAGGATGAAATAGCAATTTACAATGCAGTTTTTCTTTATGTATTTTATTTCTTCCACTTTATTGGCATATTAATCTATCTTCTTATAATTATTTGAAATTTTATTATGCATATGATTGTACAGATTTATTATATATTGTACAGTAAATGGTTTTTCAGGCTTTTCTGCCCTCCCACCATTAGGATTTCCCTGCCTGATGGGGCACCTACAGTTGTTACATTGTTGGGTTGTTTATTTCGTGGGCCATGGGGAGAGTACTGAGATAGAAGCAGAAGCAGGAGAGAGAAGGGGAGAAAAAAAGCCAGAGAAGCCAAGAGTGAGGACTTGCTGGGGGCTTGGAGGCCTATTGGCCTCCTGAACCCCCAGAACCTTTGCCTGCTGTGTACCTGTTTGCCACACTACATGCCACCGAGTGCTCCAGGATTCCTCCTTTACCCTGTCTGCTTGAATCATAGAAAACCTGCTCAGTGCCCTTTCTGGCACTACAATTGGCCTAAGTCGGCAAGATGGATACGATGCAGACGGGTATGGAGCCCTCTGAAGATCTCAGGAGGAACTGAGAAGTAGCAGACTGTGTTTGCCTGTGACAATGCTGGATGTGCCATGGTAGCACAGGTGGTGACCAGAGTCTAGAGGCTGCTGGAAGAGCTAGAGATGCTGCAGGAGCACAGGAGGTGGACAAGGTCCAGGAGCTGCGGGACGAGACCTCGCATGGAGGAGGAGATGGCTCACGAGGACCAGCCCACGACCTCTGAGACAGCAAAATTGTCGGGGAAGAAAGGACCACAATTAGGAGCTCTCCAGTGCTGATCCAGAAAAAGACTGATGGACTTGGACTTATAATCCCACCAGAAGGTGGAGGAACTTAAAAACAGGGTAATGTTATGTTTTTGACATCCTGGGGGTGGATGGTATGGTTTGTACACCCCAGGAGATGGGAATCTGTGGGTGGCCAGTGGGCCTTGATGGCCAAAAAGCAGCCTGTGTATTGCCCAGCAGCCAGGCAGAGGGAAAAAGCCAGCTTAGAAAGGCAAAAGCTGGTGGAGATTGGGAAGCCTTGAGTGGCTGCTAAACAGCCTAAGTATGCTAAAGAAGGCCAGTGAGTCTCTTAAAATCACCTGTGGGTGATGCCCTGCTCGTTGTTGAGTAAGGGTGAGGAGCTGAGGAACCCATCTTTGGGGGATGGGTGGGGAATGTAGCTTGTGGTGGGGCCCACAGCCAAAGAGGGGACCCAAGAGAGGCTACATGTGGAGCTTGTATCCATGGTTTCCCGACCCATGTGCATGTGCAATGGGTTGGCCTAAGTGCAGGTCTGCGTGTTACAGACCCCTGGATATGAAAGCTGAGTGTTGGAGTGACCGCAGACAGAAACCCTGAGGATTGGGAGATTATCCCCAAAGACAGAATCGCCAATCCCAGAGTGAGTGTATCCTGGGGGTGGATGTGGTGGTGGAAGCCTGATGGCCTCCTGGTGTGTTCCGGCAGATGCCTGAGTGGTTCCCCCCTTGCATGAGTGCCTTTGGCAGCAGATGTGGTGGCTCATCTGCTGGTGCCAATAATTGTCTTTTGCCACTAGGTTGGCGCCCTGCCGGGAATTGTTTGTGTTCTCTTGTATTGTTTGTTTTCTTTTGTGGGCCATAGCTGTGTGTTTGTGTTTGTTAAAGGAAACTTGTATGTGTTTGTATATAGATTGTATGGCAGAAAACCCTAAGGGGGTGGATTGTAGGGTAAATGGTTTTTCAGGCTTTTCTGCCTTCCCACATAGGGAATACCCTGCCTGTTAGGGCACCTGCAGTTGTTACATTGTGTTATTTACTTCTGTGGGCCTTGGGCGGAGTATTGAGAATAGTCACCAAGAGAAGCAGGAGAGAGAAGGGGAGAAAAGAAGCCAGAGAAGCCCAGAGTGGGACCCCTGCCTGCCCTGTACATTTCCCGCACTACATGTAAAGCTCAATAAAAGCGTGTTAAAGCCACCGAGGGCTCCAGGACTCCTTTACCCAGTCTGCTTGAATCAAAAAAATCAGTGCCCATGTTGGCACTACAATATATTTTATATTTATTTTATATGTTTTATGTAATTTATTACATATAACCAATACATTGTATATTTTAAAAATGCCAGAATTAAATATTTTTATTTGTAGGTAGTAAGTAACCTTTTTTAACACTCATAATGCCTTTTGCCTTATAATCCATTTTATCTCGGGCTTTTTTTTTTAATATATATTTATTTATGACTGCAAGAACTGGGGTGTAAGCCAGAGGGGTGCGTGTGGGGGGATGGGTGTGTGTGAGAGGATTCACCAGAGACAGAGTGGGGAGCAGAACAGGCAGATGTACTGAAATACACTGCTGAGGGGAGCAGCCCCCTGAATCACCAGGGAGGCCCCTATCTTGGACTTTCTAAGAGGCATCGACTATGTCAAGTTCACTTCTGTTTCCTGGGAGACCAGCACATTGCCTCAAAGACTTATGTTCAAAACATGCCTGAGGATGTGCCTCCATCACTATCAGATTCTGCTCTGTTTGCTTAGTTTCTGCTCACTTTCTCACAAAAGAAGCTGCATTTCACAGAAATACAAATAACATGATTTATTCTCTGTGTGATTTAGTCACAAATAAAATTTTAGTCATCTGTGACACTTATGACCTAGTATTCTTTCAGTTTCCAAATCATATATCTAAAACATGGATTCCATTTCTTACCAGCTATGACCTAGATAATGTAAACTAAAATAAACAGTTAAAAGTGTTCCCCACTTCCTGATCTCAACTAAGGGAGACACAAGCTGGAGCTGGACTGGTCTTGCGAAGAAGCTGCATTACAGAAAACAAAAGAAGTTGTCTCTGGCAAATCAGTAATTTCAAAGATAGATTTCAAGGTGTATACGCCATCATTGAAGGGCCCAGTTTCCAGAAGAGTAGGTTCTAAATGGATCGGGTAAATTTTAACAAACCTTTTTTCTTTAATGCACAGATAAAAAGTTACATTAACCAGATACCTGCCCACACTCTCTGTAAAAATCCGTGAAAATGTAAATTGTCTTTCTTGTAGACTGTATAGATTTCTAATTGTGAGACTCAAAATTTAGGCAGCTTTCCCATTTCTATCTGGAGACTGTTCCCAGCCTCCAGGCCTCAGTCTGGATTCTTTAATCAGTTCATCTAATTTTTGTCTGCCTCAACTTATGTCAGTCAATAATAAAGTAAATAACCTCTCAAGTAGAGTTTCTTCAAATATAAATGAGTATAATAATATTAGTTTCATTGACTAGTCCTAAGATTCAAATGAGATCACAGATGAAAATCACTTGCCAGTAGATCTGATTCATAGTAAATATTTCATAAATTACTGTTTATGCATTATTGCTCTCTGGTAAAAAGTAAAAGTCCAGCAATAGTCCACTTTATAATTTTATTCATTCACTCTGATTTATTTATTTTTTAAAGATTTCACTTATTTTTGCATAGAAGCACTGAAGTGTAGGCCAGAGGTGGAGGGGGGGTGGTTTGGGGTAGAGGTGAGAGGATTCACCAGAGACAGAGTGGGGAGTAGAACAGAAGGATTGACTGAAATACACTGCTGAGGGCAGCAGTGGGCTAGATAGGAGAGGTCTGCTGTACCATATGTGGGTTAGCTCCCTGGCCATGGATCAAACTCAGGCGGTGGTAGTGATAGCACTGAGAATTAAACTGTAGGCCACCAGGGAATCCAGTTAATGCTGACTAAATGAATTAATCTGTTCAAATATATTTTTCTGTTTTGTATTTTTAGAAAGTGGCATTTACTCTTTATTGTGTGTGGCCAGTTTGCTTAAAAACATGTGTAGTCCATCTGATTAGATTAATAGTCTTCTGAGTTTCTTGACTTTGAGTCCCCCAAAGTTTAACACAAACATAAACACTCCCCCAAAAACCTGAAAACATTTAAGATAAAAAGTATCTACTCTGTAACACAGCAATGAGACACAGGCTCATTTGGGGCCCTCTTTGACTTTACTATTGTTCACATTATGAAATAAACTGGAAATAGATTTTGATGTTTATTTACTTGAAATGAATGTATAAAGAGTGTTCATTATTTTTCAATGTGTGACATAGGTAGAATTTTGGTATGTTTCAGTGGGAATTACATGCAGGAGATTTCATTTTCAAAGTGAGTGCTTTTACTATTCCAGTCAAAAATAAAATGAAAATTTCATATGTTTATATCTCAGAATACAAGGTAAGAGCATTGAGACATTTTGAGCAGAGATAAGAGCAAGACAGAGAAAGACACAAATTAATATAATGGAATACGAAAGAAACCAGGACCAAAAAACAAAAAATTAGATTTATTGCAACAGGAATTCAGATGAAAAATGTGGGTGAGATCACAACTGGGACAGACCTACCTGTTACTGACCTTTATCTAGAAAAACCAGAAGAACAGCCAGTGGAGAATTTTAAGAGGTTAAGATAGGGGGTAGGGAATAAGGGGGTGGGGCTGGGGGGGTGGGGGGTGGGGATGGGAAGAAAGTGGAGGGGAGTAAGTAGATACTAAGGGACTCCAGGACTGGAGCTGCAACACTGGGGCAGGGTATCTCTCATCTGCTCCCTACCACACCTAAAAGAAGGCTCCACTGGCATTTCCCCACCACAGTCTGAAATAAAAGTATTTCCTTTCCCTGATTAATGGCTTCTCACCGACAATACCAGGTGAGTCTGGCAGCACCAGCTTTGGGATCTGTTGGGATCTCTGACAATCAGCAGCAAAGGAAAGCTGTGCCCCTGCCCAACCTGAGACACCTTCTCACCCCCCAGACATGCCAGGTGACAAGGAGCACAGGTGGGGGTGACAACCCAGAATAAGCGGCGCCTTCCCTGCATTCAGGAAGCTGCCTTTATCTCTGTGGCTAAAGAGTCCCTACCTCCAACCACAGGCTGGGCAGTCTGGGGCAGCTCTTTCTGCCCCAAAGCAGCACCACAGAAACTAGGGTGATAAACCAATAGTTCGGTCAAAGTAATTTTCAGTTTCTGAAAGTTAGAGTTTCGTTGGAAACATGGCCCACAAAATTAGGTTGAATGCACATTCTAGGTCTAAATAGGACAACTTCCTCCTGAAATAGTCTAATAAAATATCAAAACTACAGAAATCACCTATCGTATCAAGAATCAAGGAAACGACTAGATAGAAAACACTTTCAGGAAATTTAGAATGATGGAAAGTAGCCCAACTCAATAAAAAGAGCTACGAAAAGCATACACAGTTAACCTCAGGGGTTTCATGGTAAAAGTTTAAATGATTTATCGGCAATCATTTAGGAAACAGTAATTATATCCTCTAATGTCATAGTGGAAGTCCTAGGCAGTGCATTAAGACAAAAACAAGTTGGACTATGGATTACAAAGGAAATGAAAGTTATTTTATTTCCCCCATTTTCAGACTGTCTATGTAGAAGATCCCAAAAATACAAACAAAACCTTCTAGAGCTAATAAGTGAGTTCAGGAAGTTCACAGGATATATACTTTTAACATAAAATATAATCACATTTCTCCATACTAATAATTAACATATAGAAAGAGAAATACCCATGTATAAAATTTAAACATTCAGTATATGGATGCTGAAATTTTAAAATGCTGGTAAAATAATGAAGTTAAATTTCGATCAATGAAGATACTGTGTACATGGATTTGAAGACTTAACATTATAAAAATATCAGTTCTACACTTAAATGACTTTTTCCCAATGTGACCTAATGACTAAATACAGTTTTTATCAAAATCCAACTAGGACTTTTGTAAGCTTAGGCTACAAACTTATTCCAGAATTAAAGAGGGAAGGTACAGGCTCTAGAGTAGCAAAAACAATCTTAAAAAGGTAAAATTAAGTGGGAAGAATCACTCTATATGATTTAAAACTCATTATATTGCTAAAATCATTAAAACAATATTGGCAGAATGTTGGCTACATACATTAATATAAATAGACCTACTCAAATATGACAGACTGAATTTTCACAAAGGTATAAAATCAATTCAATAAATAAAACTGAGGCACTTGGATTTTCAATGGTTAAAAAAAAATGAACCTTGAGCTAAATCTTCCATCTTAAATATCACAAAATGGACCACAGGCTTAAAACTAAAACATAAAATTAGAAAAGCATGTCTGACAAAGAACTAGTATCTAGAATATAAAAACTCTCCAAATCCAACAATAAAACGTCCAATTAGAAAATGGGAGCAAACACTTTCAAAAATACTTCTTTTTTTTTTTTTAAGATTTATTTATTTATTTATACAAGCACTGGGTACAGTCAGAAGCGCAGGAGGGTGAGAGAATTCACCAGAGCCAGAGCTTGTTCACAGAACAAGCAGACTGATGAAGTACACTGCTGAGGGGAACAGCTGGAAGCAGGAGAGGTCTGTGCGCCATGTGGGATCCTCTCCGGTGGCTGGGGATCGAATTGACGCTGCAGAGGCTGCGGGCAGCTTCGCAGTCCAGCGCTCAACTGCTGCGCCACCCGGGAGGCCCAAGAATAATTCTTTTTAAGAGAAGTTTTAGGTTAGCAAAATTGAGAGGAAAATACAAGAATATTCCAAATGCCATCCCTCAGCCCCATACAAACATAGCTTCCCCCACTATCAACAGCACTCAGATTTGTACATTTTTCATCAAGGGTGAGTCAATATTGACCCACAGTAAACAGCCAAAGTCCATAGCTTACCTGAGGTGCATTCTTTTGGTGGTGTGCATTCTATGGTTGCACAAAGGTATAATGACATGTACCCATAATTATAATGTCATATAGAATATTTTCACTGTTCTAAAAATCCTCTTTGCTCTGCCAATTTCTCTCTAGCCCCTTGGTCTCTTTATTATCTGATCTTTTAATTTTTTTATTGTCTCCATAATTCTGCTTTTTCCAGAATATCATTTAGTTGGAATCATCTGATCTTTTTATTGTCTCCATTATTTTGCATTTTCCAAAATGTCGTATAGTTGATAATCATACAGCTTTTCTGTATTATATTGATTTCTTTTAGCCACCACATTTTAAAAACTGTTTTATTTAGTTATTTTCTTACATCTTTGTTACTTTTTGGATAATGCTGGAGTTTTCCCTCTGGTGTATCCCACCACCACAGCACCCGTGCTCCATCACCACAGTTTCTTGCAGCAACCACTATTATCTCCTTCACTTCTTTGAGTCTGGCTACTTTAAATAACTTCATACAGGGCCTCCCCAGTGGCGCAGCGGTTGAGTGCTGTGTTGCGAAGCTGCCGCAGCCTCTGCAACACTGGTTCGATCCCCGGCCACCGGCCAGGGTACCACATGGCACGCAGACCTCTCCTGCCGCCCGCTGCTCCCCTCAGCAGTGTACTTCGGTCCTTCTGCCTGCTCTGCTCCCCACTCTGGCTCTGGTGAATTCTCTCACCCTCCCGCGCTTCTGACTGTACCCAGTGCTTGTATGAATAAATAAATAAATCTTAAAAAAAAAAGAATTCACACCTGGTGATTTCTCTAATTTGTTAATAAATTTATTTGATCATCAAATCATGTAGATGACACTATTGCAAGACAAGTATATCAGAATTCAGATACATGCTCTATTATCTCTACCTAGAGAGATTTTACACATACACACATATGTATCGTATTATATCTAGAGATTTCAGGAGGTGAATGATTATAGGTAGTTATGAGGTTTAGCATGTAGCAATAATACTAACAATACTATTATTAATAAGGCAGTAATACTGAGTAGTTCAACGAATGATAAATGTTTACCTACATGACTTGTTTTGACATTGAACTTTTCTGGCTTAATAGAAGTTGGGTAGATAGGAACAAAATTACTTTAAAATGTGAAGAAGCAGAATTGAGACAAAAAATGATTCTAACATGGAGATAAGAGAATAATATGAGAATCATTCTGTATGAAAAGGTAAAAATCAAAGAGGCAATAAGTGGTATTCTTGAGAGAAGGGACACCACGCTAGGTCTAACAGAAAAGAAAATAGCAGACTAGGGAACTAACTCCAAGCCCTCCTTCATCCACAGAGACACAAAATTAACAACACACGAAGGACCATATTACCTCTATAAGAGTCCTGGACAGGCTGACAAGCTATAGTCCCCAGGTCGTTGTAAAACCAAGAAAGGCTTCCAAAAAGGAGAAAAAGTATTCCAGCATTTGATAACCAGTTGATGCATCTCTGTTACAGAGCATGGTGAGGAGACTTTGGAGGAACCTCAACAGTATCCTCCTTAGAAGTGGGAAGATGAGTGGATTGTTCGTCCAGCATCCTTCACTGACTGGGCACCACTTGAGGGACTGCTTTCAGTCTTTCCTGACTGGGAGATTTACAGGATCAGGTGAGTTTGGAAACCACTGTAAAGTGAGGTGAGCCACGGACAATGCTGCATTTCTTTAAGCAGACATTGGGGGCGAAGAGATAAGGAAATGTAGAGAACTAGCATTTCCAGCTTTGCAAGATGAAATCAATACACAGAACTCAATTGCATTTTATACACTAATGATGAGCCATCTGGAAAGGAAATGAAGAAAAAATATTCCATTCACAAATCATCAAAAGGAATAAAATGTCCCCGCATAATTACAATTGAAGAGGTTTGACATGTACGCTGAAAACAATAAAACTACGCTGAAAAAATATAAAGCTGTAAGTAAATGAAAATACATCTATATACTTGTTGTAGAAAAGTAATATTGTTAAACTGTGTACTACCTAACATGTACTATAGATGAGTTAATTCTATCAATCAATGAATCCTTATCCAAATTGCAAGATATATATGTTTTCAGAAACTGAAAAAGCCATCCTAACATTCACTAATCAAAACAGTTTGGTCTTTGTATAAACACAGACAAAATGTCAATGAAGATTAGAAAATCCAGAAATAGACATCTTGCAAATGGCCACAGGATCTTTAACAGTGAGGCCCAGGGTGCTTAATGGGGAAAAAACAGTCCCTTCATCAAATGTTGTGGGAAAATAGGATATAGTCATATGCAAAAGAATGATGATGGATCACTCTTTTACACTCTGTATAAAGTGGATTCTTTTACACTCTATATAAAGTGGCAGGTGGATTAAAGATCTAGTAGGAGAACTAAAACTGTGAAACTCTAGAAGAAAACATAAGGAAAAACTTCAAGACATTGTAGTTGGCAAATTATTTCTTTTATGTAATACCAAAATCATAGGCAACAAAAACAAAAATAGGCAAATTTTAAAATGTTTTGCACCAATGGGCATAATCAGTAAAGGTCAATTTACAAAATAGCAGAAACTATTTGCAAATCATACATTTGATAAGGAGATAATATCCTGTATATACAGAGAACTTCTATGGGTCCTTGTCAATGGCAACAAAATGAAAGAACCTGGTTAAAAAGTGAGCAAAGGTCTTGAGTAGACAGTTCTCCAAAGGTGATATACAGATGGTCAAAAGTAAAGGGAAATGGGCCCTCCTGGTGGCTCAAGGGGTTAAGACGCAACCTATGAAGCTATCCACAGCCACTGCCACACAAGTTCAATCCCCAGCCAGGGAACCACCCACATGGTGCAGCAGACCTCTACTGCCTCGCCTGCTACTCCCCTCAGCAGTATATTTCAGTTGATCTGACTGTTCTGTTCCCCACTCTGCATCTGGTGAATCTTCTCATGCCCACATCTCTGGCCTGTACCCCAGTTCTTACATGCATAAATAAATACATCTTAAAAAAAAGTAAAGGGGGCCTCCCCTTGTGGCGCGGAGGTTGAGCACTGGGCTGCGAAGCTGCCCGCAGCCTCTGCAGCGGTGGTTCAAAACCCGGCCACTGGCTAGGGTCCCACATGGCACGCAGACCTCTCCTGCCATGCCCGCTGCTCCCCTCAGCAGTGTATTTCGTCCATCTACCTGTTCCCTACTCTGGCTCTGGTGAATTCTCTCAACCTCCCGCACTTCTGACTGTACCAGTGCTTGTATAAATAAATAAATAAATCTTTAAAAAAAAAAGTATCGGGAAAGATGTTCAATATCACTAATCATAGGAAAATGCAAATCAAAACCACAATGTGATATTGCCTCACAACAGTTAGAATGGTTAATGCACAACAAAACTAGAAAATGATAAATATGAGAAAGAATGGGAAAAACTTGGAATCTTAGTACATTGTTGTGGAATGGTTAAATGTTGTAACCACTGTGAAAATGATAGTCTTTAAACTTAAAAAAAAAGCAAAACGAAAAACACTACCCTGTGATCCAGGAATCCTATGTCTGCATGTATATTCACAAGAATTGAAAGCAGAGTCTTTTTTTTTTATATTTTATTTTATATAATTCTTACATCATTTTTCAACTTTGTACAATGTGTGCATTTTCATTTTGGTTATATTCCCCATACAATTGCTCCTCCCCCCTTATTTTGACTCTAGTTCTTCCTCTCCTGGCCCCTCCCTCCTCTCCCCCACCCCCTGTAGTGTGTCTCTGGTTTATAGTTGCTTGTTGATTTTTATTATTACTTTGCATTGATTAATCTTTTCCTGGTCTCTTATTTAGGTTTTCTAGATTCCTGCTATGAGTGAGACCATCCGGTATTTTTCTTTTTCTTTCTGACTTATTTGGCTGAGCATGATCCCCTCCAGCGCCATCCATGTTGCTGCAAACTGCATGTGTTTATCTTTTTTGATTGCTGAGTAATATTCCACTGTGTATATGTACCACATCTTCTTGATCCAGTCATCTATTTTTGGGTTTTGGGTTGTTTCCATATCTTAGCTATTGTAAATAGTACTGCTATAAACATAGGCGTGCAGGTGCCCTTTGGAATTACTGTGAAAGCAGAGTCTTTTAGTGATATTTACATCACTTTTTTTTAGCAGCACTGTTCACTGTTCACAATAGTTCAAACAACCCAAATCTCCATTCCCAGAGAGAGACAAAAGGTGGTGTGGAATACCATTCCATTTTAAGAAGGAAACTTAACTCATACTATATTGTGGATGAGTCTTTAGGTTCTATAAGCAATAAGTCCAAAGAGAGTATTATTTAACTTGTATAAGGTATTTAAAGTAGCAAAATTCACAGGAACAAAAAGTAGGTTACCTACTGGGGTGTGGGAAGCAAAGAATTTACTAAACTGGTATAGAATTTCAGATTTGTAAGACAAGCAATTCTGGAGATCTGTTTTACAACAATGCAAATAAGTTAACACTATGGAAATGTGCAGTTAAAATTTTATATGAAGTTACACTGTCTTATGTATTTTTACCATAATAGAAAATAGAAGGGCCTCCCCTGGTGGCGGAGGCAGTTGAGTGCAGTGCTGTGAAGCTGTCGGCAGCCTCTGCAGTGTGGGTTCTATCCAGGCTGTCCAGAGAGGGTCCCACATGGTGCTCAGACCTCTCTTGTCTCACCCACTGCTCCCCTCAGCAGTGTATTTTGTCAGTCTGCCTGTTCTGTTTCCTGCTCTGTCTCTGGTGAGTCCTCTCACCCTCCCGCAAATGTGGCCTGTACCCTGGTTCTTGTGTAAATGAATAAATAAATAAATCTTTAAAAAAAAAAAAAGAAAAAAAAATAGAACAATATACAGCAGAAAATTTGTGCAATTGGGGGAAAACTGACGTTCAGTAATAACAGATAAAGAAGGGAGAGAATATACTCTAAAAATATCAAAGATTTGGGACAGTGGTCTTGATGGAATGTCTCTGTCTCCTCCACCAGAGATGAGGGAAACAGTTGGAGGAAATCAGAGAGACAGTGGATATAGGAGAATAGTAAAGGCCTCCGAGGACTCACCCACTTCTGTTTCACTTCATTTACTTGTCTCGGGAACCTGTGTGCGCCACTGACTTGCTTATTCAGTATGGAATTAGAAACAAAATTATTCCTTCTAAGTGTAAGTATTAAAATTTATAAGTTTTCAAGGACAGATGTGATTTCAGGCAAATATGATAAATAAATTCCAACCACTGAAGACCTTCTCATCTGACTGTAGCTTGTTAGACCTTTGCTTGGTCTTGTCACTCATCAGGGTCCAGCTGTATTTGTTACGTCCCCATTTCTTTGTTCCTGTCTCGGTATTTCAGTGTTTCGTAGAAATAGATTTTAACCTTTCTTCTTGTTTTGGAGATTTTGCATGCTGAATATATTTATACATTATTTTTAAAGTGTTAATATCAATTATATCTGTTTTAAATAATATCTGTTTTAATATCAATTATATCTGTTAATATCAATTATATCTGTTTTACAATCAGACAAAAGCTTTCTGGTAACACCATGTTAAGAGCCTGTATCTCTGAATCATATACAATGTTATAAACAAAGAACTTCACCTAGATGAAGTGGGCAGAGTCCTAGAAACATATTTTGTTTATCCATTCATGTACTCACATACATTTGAGTTATTTCTACCTTTTGGCTGGTAGGGAAAATGTTGCTATGAATATTGGTATAGAAATAACCATCGCTGCTTTCAATTCTTTTGGAAGTAAATTTAGAAGTAGAAATGCTGGCTTAAAATATAAAAACAAAACGGTTAACTGGAGTTTCTAGTTTGTGCTTTGCACCTCTGCCCTCCAGGAGCCAGGAGCAAAAGGAAGGTGGCATCAGGAATGCTGCTATCTATTGTGAATGGTGGGAAAAGTGTGTGGGGAATTACGCACACTTGGGGAAAACTGGTTAAAAATTCCAGCTAAACACACATGGTTTGTATTTCAAAAACTGAAAAAGCCATGAGGCCATGCCTTATTTCAGGGAGGCAGAGAATTACATCCTATCATGCTTCTGGAGGGAGGGAAATCCAAGTTTGTATGTAAACAGCACTAAGACTGCTAACACTACCCTAGATCAGTCCAGAATCCAGAGCAATAGACTCCTTAATACTTCAGAGTGTATGCTGCATGATACCATTATTTTTAACCATACAAATAATCTAATGTGGTATCTGTGAAACAAATAAGAAGAAATAGATCTCTGTCCACATTGGTTTTCCCTGGGTCTAAGGTTTGAGAAAATTTCAGATCCTTAATCTTGTGAATTGCTTTCCAGAAAAGCAGTATCCATTTTAATTCACAACACTAACATATATCCGTCAATTCTTATCTGTCCTTAACAATCCCAAATACTTTTTTTTAAATTTCTCTGGTATTTGCTAATTTGAAAGGTGAAAACAGTATTTCAAGATTTTTATATTTGATCCTGTCATTTAGTGATTGTTTTAATCCCAGGGCAAAATCATACGTATTGTTGACTTCCCTGAACTTAAGGCCAGCTCAGTACAAAGGAGAGGGCACAGCTTTGGTTCAGAACCTGGGAACTGTGCTTTAATCCTAGCTTTTCCTTAGAAGGTGTAATAGAGTGGGTATTCGGCTGTCAGTTTGTATCATTTCTGCGATCAGAGTGCACTCTGGAAATAAGGTGCTTGGGGTCTGAGACAACACATGAGCAATAGCGGTCAGAGAGCACTGGCTGTGTGGTAGGCCCCCTCTATGGCCAACCCAGTGCCTGTGGTCTGCCCGACTTCAGACAATTGCTGTAAAAATAAAACATGAAATATGCATATGAAGTATGCATATGGCATCCTTTAGTCACTAAAAAAAAAATCATTGAAAAAGTGTCATTATTTATATTAAGTAACTTGCAAAGTAGGGAAATTAGTCATTATTCTATATGCCCAATATTGAACTAAAACTAGGGTTGTAATTTTCTGTTTGGCACAGGAAGCACAGGTGTAAAGTCTGATCTGCACCGTCAACCACTTGTTTGATGTCTACATGACCTGCATGTGGATTGCCAAGGAAACATATTCTCTTGCTCACTCCCACTCCTCCCTTCTCCTGCTCCCTCGGAGACATCATCCCACAGTTAAAGAGTAATTGAGATATTTATCAATTTTAGAGTTTATATGAACAAAAATCAATTCGAATTTGGCAGCAGATACAAGGGAGCTTCAAGGAGCTGAACATGATGGGGGATTTCTATAGGTCGAAGGGAGCAAGAAAATGGAAGATTTAGAAGATTGAAAAAAAAAAAAAAGAATGGTTTCTGCCCTGGGGGCTGGCAGGGTGCATCAGGCAGGTGCACTAACTAGTGCTGAGCGGCACTGATTGACTGAAGACTCCATTTTGGGGAAAGCAAAATTGATTAAGTTTTGATTTTGTGACGTGGGAGTTAATACACACTGTTCTCTTTAATTTTTGACAAAAGGAACACAGTCTATAAATTTCCCACTCCCTCCATCTACTTTCAGGAGGAATTTTCCTTTCTTCACTTCCCAATATAGCAGCAGCAGGAGGCAGTACCTGGGCCAGCTAGCCATTTCTCCTAACCTAACTCACCTTCCTAAAAACCTTTATTCCAAGTCAGGAAGTCACTGTTGAAATGCCCAGTCACTTTCCAAGCCACTCAGTTGCTTCCTGCCCTTTCCCTCTAATTCCAGGCTCAGAAGAAGTCTAGTTTAGGTATTCCTTGAATTTTGAACAAGTCTGAGTAGAGGTTCTTAAGTCTGTCTGTAGGGTCAGTGGATTCATTGGGCTTTTTCTGCTACTAGCCTGGATGGCTATTACCTATGGCCTTGATCGTGTTCATGCAGGTGGCACTTAGGTGGGGGCACGTGTGCCTGATTATGGACACTTGGGTGTGTGTGCATGTGCCAGTGTGACTAGGACAGAAGTGTGTTCTCACTTCTTTTCAGCCTGAGGTCGAGTTATAAGAGCAAGCTTCCCAAGAGGTTCTCAGTACACTGGATTTTCTAATTTGCATCAGGTGTCAATTTATTGACCTAGTCAAAGTCCAATCACTTTAAAGGGCTTTGACTTCCTCTCAATGAAAAGTTGGGGGGAGGGCACATTCTAAAATAGATGCAGAAATTATGAGGAAAAAAATCAGAATCTACAATGTTGGGCAATTTATAACAATATTGGTGTAGACTCAGAAATAAATGAATGTCAGAGATAAAACAGACTATTCTTTATACCCAATAACAGTAACCTAAAATTTTGAGTAGATCCAGAGGTAAGAAGAAAACAGTTTCTAAATGACATTTTATGAAAATTAGGATATAAAATTTTCTTAGAATAGATACTGAATTATTTTTATTTTTCATAGATTTATTGACATGAAAAGTTACTTCCAAATCATTCAGAAAAATAACAGGAAATAAGAGAAAGGTAAAGTTTATGTAGAAGAGTTGAAATAAGTGGATCAAGGTGAAGAAACTACTTGTTGAATTATCCTTGAACCCTTTTGGTAATGTGAATCCTCCTTAAACTGACCCTTCTAGCACTGCAGCTATTAGCTTGGCCACTATGTGGCAATAGACTCACTTTTGAATTTTTCTGAACACACTACAGGGAAATAAGAAACGCTACTCTCCCAAAAGCTGGCTCTAGGATGACAAATGTGTTTAAAAAAAAAATTCTGAGAAGGCAAGAATCATAGAGAAATTCAAACTATTCAATTGCAGTTTGAATTTTCTCTGAATTTTCTTGGCTGGACAGCAGGGACAACGCTGAAGAAACCATCAGTTGGAGAAATCTAGTTTCATTATTTGTTCCACAATGTTCAACTCCGTGACCTTACCTGAGAGAGCGGCGAGTAGGTCTCACATATAAATGTAGAAATGAAACTCAGGAGTCTGATTTTCTTGCCAGCTTTAAGATTTATTTATTTATTTATGCAAGCACTGGGTACAGTCAGAAATGCAGGAGGGTGAGAAAATTCACCAAAGCCAGAGCGGGGAACAGAACAGGCAGACTGATCAAGTATACTGCTGAGGGGAGAAGCGGGTGGCAGGAGAGGTCTTCACGCCATGTGGGACCCTCACCGGTGGCTGGGGATCGAACCGGAGCTGCAGAGGTTGCAGGCAGTTTCACAGCCCGGCACTTAACTACTGCACCACCAGGGTAGCCCTTCTTGCCAGTTTTAAACAATGACTCCTCTTTTTGATTTGACCTGAATATGGTAACTAATATATTTTCCTGAGGTTTGGTTGTCAGAGACAGTGACACTAAAGGGAAATGACTGACAAACTCAAGTGTCACTGTGTGGATGTGAAGAGAGTCCCGTGGAAAGAGACATATAGTTCCTAAAATGTGAACAGATGTGATGACAGTTGACATAAGTAACTGTCTGATACATGTTTGCAGCATATGGGTAGGTGTTTCTAAAATCATACCTAAATACACTGGATTCCTGTAATTTTGACCATAGAAATTGCTAGTTAGAGCCGAATACTCTTCTTCCTGTTCCCCTGTGTTGTCCTCCATAGATGAGCAAGTTTGGGGGAGTAAAGTAAAAGAGGCAGTGGATATTAAAACAGAGGCAGTGGAACGTCGGAGGAGGACCTGAAATGAAATGATATAAATTCCTCTGGCATGACAGATCTAGGAGACTATTGCTCTTTTATTATTTTTTTATTACTTCAAAAGTAACTATTTCCCTCTTTGTCATGCCCACTGTTATAAAACCATTTTTTCCCTGCTAAAAAGTAAAGTCCATTCACGAGGGAACATGTCTTTCCAAACTAATTGAATCTATTGATTAAAAATCACTTGCTTATGCCCTATCTTTCTAATGTTTGTTGCTATTTTAGGATTGTTGAATCCTTTCAAAAACCGCCTCTGTGGTATCTAGTCCCAGCATCCCAACTACCAGAAGAAATCTCACCATATACAATGTGTGAAGTATAGTGTGAATAGAAATAATTTGAAAGCTTGCTCTGTAAATTAAGTAGAAGAATAAGCACCAGTTCTGGTCTCTTCCCCTTCGTGTACTCCCGCCCTGTGTGCTGTGGCTGTGCATCACCCCATCCCACCAGGAGTCCATTTCTCTCACTCCTTGAGCCTGGACTGCTCTTTTGACTTGATGTGTCCACATAAGGGGAGAGTGAGCGCTCAGCTGTAAACCTGCACCCCCCTACTTCTGGACTTCTGTTCAGCTGCCTGTGAATAACCTCCAATAACCTGATGAATAAGCATGTGGCCCTCTCTGCCAATCACACAGGAAACCAACTGGCCCCCACAAACTGAATCACCACAGTCCAGTTGGTCCTCAGCTGATTAGTCAGCTGCTCCTAGAAGCACGCAGAAGCCCAGAAAATGTAAGTTGAGCTAGAACTAGATGAGAGGAAACTTCCTGCTGTCTTGTGCAAAAGTAAATGGCATGAACAAAGCTAAAAACTGCTTTTTTAAGCTACTGAGTTATGTAACAAAATACAAAACTCACTCAAATAGTGAGCACAGATGTTCCTGTTTTATAATTCTATTTTGGCATTATATAATTTCATTAATTCAATTAAAATAATTGGCCACTGACTTTTTCATTCTGATTTTATGGACTAGACATTTTGGAGGTAATTTTGGTTTGTTTTAGCAATTTCTCTAGGTTATTTTTGTCTGTCTCTGGTTGATAAAGTGCGATGAACACAACTATAAGCAAGAATATGGATAAGCCAGAAGTAGTTCCACTACATGCTGCACTAGGGCTAAGGTGCATGAAAATGTTTAAATAAACACAGTCAATGGCCTTAAAGACCTGCAAATATTTTAGCATGATAACAAAACCAGAGATAGCCAAACAGATAATATATTTAATCCAAAGTATGTAACCAACATTAAAATATAGCATAGACTGCCCTCTGAAACAATTATGGGTATCTACACAGCAGACAGACTTTATTTGAATCTTACAATATAATCTTACAATATAAGGTTTTCACTACATAAAGAAAACCTGGCATTCAATCAGAAAAACAGCAGGAACAAAGCCATTCTCAACCCAGACTATGTCTCTTCAAGTATTGTTTTGTTAACCACCTGCAATTTCCTACAGAGCTTAAACAATGTCCTAAATATGTAAAGGTCTTTTTGCATCATCCTCCAGTTAAGACCCACAGTGAGTGCCCACCTGGGCCAGCCATGTTTCTAGGGTCTTCAGAACTATCAGTAAAGAAACAGGGAAGGATATTTTGACTAAGGTGCTTCTATTGCAGATCCAGTCCTTGGTTTGCAGAATCACTTCGCCTATGAGATAAGCATCAATTTAAATCATCCTGTATTCACTTCAGCACCAAATAATAAATTGAAATACTGCAGTAATAATTGGATATTGCTTTTCATGTTTCCAACCTGACATTATTACTAATGAACAGAAATAATGAAACAAAAACTTGGAGAAGGAAACAAACTACCTGGAGGGTAGGTTCAGTCCACATTTTGGGGTGATTCTCATCGAATGTCTTTACCTGGGAATTTTTTGCCATGTCGCACTTGCCTATTTCCTAAAGTTGAACACTGGAGATTTCCCACAAAGCACAAAGGATAAGTCGAAGGCTAATCAGCTGGGCGGTGTTTTGATGTTAATTTTGAAATGGCCCTAATAGACCGTGTTGGGGTGGGCAGTGGAAGTGGCTTCATTTAACTGGGAGACCAGATTTCATTCAAGCTCTGTGACTGGGTCACCTTTTAAATGTTGAAAGATCAGTTTATGTTGCTTTTATTATTATTTGAAAAAAACAAAGATCCTTTTTGAAAAACTGTTATTATCACTTCATCGCCCTAGTGAGGTTCTTGCATCAGCAGCCCCAGAGGTGAGCGGGAGGACTGGCTGGTACCATCTCACTCCAACAGCATTAGAGACCCCAAGTGACCATCTGGGTAAAACACTCAATAAATATTGAATTTGATGATAAAATTACTTACATTCTTGTTCAGGAAATGGTTATTGAGCATCAATGATGTACCAGAACCATGCATTGGGTAGCGATATTAGGAATGTCCTTGTTCTCATGGTTCTGAGTCCCCTGCAGAGGAACTAAATAGTAGGAGTAGCAATAATAACCTCCTAACAATAATGATATTAATAATAACAACAAAATAGGCAAATAAATAGCTCTCCAACCGTGTATATTATAAAAGAAATCAAGAAGGTGTTGTAAAGCAGCAAAATGGCATAACCCTCTTCTCATTGCTGAGGTTTGTTTTTTTTCCCTTTGTTCTCCTTTCATTGGTTGGAAAATCACCACAGAAGTGGTGCCCATTTGAGCTACTTGGATGTAAGGTGAATTCTGTCTGGGATAAACCACAGGACTGAGCCTGCCAGGCCAGGTGAGGTTAGTTGTATCATGTCTTTATGGACTTTGGTGGTTGTTCTGCGACAACCCAGTAGTTGATGGTATGAAAAATCTATGAGAGATCCACAATCTTTAGAAATCATTGACTACAACTACATTTTTCTGCATGTGAGCTGAGGCACAGAGAGGATCCATGTACAGAGACCAGCATTAGAAACCATTTAGTGGTGTGAACATTTTCCCACAAAACATCAGTGCCTCTTAAAATGATATGTATGATTTTCTATATGTCTGTTTTTCACTTACAGAATGTATAGGTTTGACATGAAATTCTGTGAGATTCACAACCATATTTAGAAATCTTTGTATTTGTTCACTTTGTGCTGCTTAAGTCACCTCGGGCCATTTCAACATTAAATTACATTTTAAGGGCTAAAATTAGATGTGTGTGATGGGGCAGGGACAGGAGGGGGATGCACACTCCAGAGTCACACAGAACAGGCTTTATTTTTGATGTTTTAAGTTCTTTTGGCAAATCCGGTTATTTTCCGCCTGACAGTTCTCAAATGCTATTTTTTTATGTGAGATATAAGCGCAGTTGTTTTCTTTCTCTTCACCATTAATCTGCAATCTATGGAGCAAAACAAAGGCATCTTTTATATTTGGGATTATCTCACATGATTCTCCTCATCTGTCCACTGTTTCTACGGCTCTCTGGAAGGAGTGGGGGGGCTAAATGTCCCAGTAATTCACAAATATAATGGTACAACTCTTTCATGTAAGGCTAATGTCAATCTCTGGACCTTCCAACTTCCTCTTTACTGAAGCAGAATCATTCTGGCAAGAAACTTCACAATGTATCTACAGAAGAGAAGCTGTGGAATCTGGGTACTGAGTCTCCATAGTCTGTTATTAACTTGTCACGTGAAAAATTCTTAACTTCACACAGCCTGAGTTTTCTTCAATCTATAGGATAAAGTCACCGGCTATCTGGGGTGGCATGGAGATGATGTGCTTGAAAGCGTGACTGTGATTAAGCAAAGCATGTGGTCAGTAATGTGGCGGGTTCATGCAAACTTGATTAAATCATTCATGGATACACATGACATGTCATCCAAAAACTCATCCAAAGTCTGTATAGCAATAACCTTTCCACAGTGAGGTTATCTTGGTCATTTACACAAGATGCTATATTGAGACATCCAGTAGCAAACAGAAAATAGCTCCTTTGCAGCCTATGTACTTTTTTTTACATAAATGTCTTTTACACAAAGGTTAGAATACACTACACAATTTCTCAAAATGTGGGTAGTTTCTTTTTCATGCCTGGGCTCCACACTCTGACACTGAATATTTTTTTCCCTTTCATAATAATTTTCCAGTGCTGGTTGTAACCACTAAGGTATGTAGTCCCACAGTTTGAAAAAATACTTAAAATTTCTATGTGCCAATAGGCTGCAGTTAGGGAATTTTTTTTTTTTAATTTTGTGTGTGTGTGTGTGTGTGTGTAGAAGAACTGGGGTACATGCCAGAGGTGTGAACTGTGAAAGGATTCACCAGAGACAGAGTGGGGAGCAGAGCAGGTGGATCTACTGTGATAATACTGCTGAGGGGAGCAGCGGGCGAGAATGGAGAGGTCTGCTGTGCCATGTGGGTAGCTTCCTGGCCGGGGACCAAACTGAGGCTGTGGTGGTGGTAAAACAGAGACAACCCCTAGGCCACCAGGGTGGACCCAGTTAGAGATTTTTAAAATGTTCATGTGCCCCCTCCAAAGGAGGTAGTCAATTCTTTTTCTTCCTTCCTTTTTTTTTTTTTTAAGATTTATTTATACAGACAAGAACTGAGGTGTAAGCCAGAGGTGTTGTGGGGTGGAGGATTCACCAGAGAGAGTGAGAACAGAACAGGCAGATCTACAGATATACACTGCTGAGGGGAGTAGCAGGGCGAAGCAGGAGAGGTTGCCTGCACCATAAGGGTAGCTCCCTGCTGGCCTGGGATCAAACTTGTGCTGCAGTGACTGGCGATGGCTTGACAGTGCTGTCTTCAACCCCTGCGGCACCAAGGAGGCCCTCAATTCCTTTTCTTCTACAACTCCACTGCACATGAATCTTTTCATATGTGAAATTGTCATGTAATATCAGACTTAACTCATCTCAGCTAATTCTGAAACTCTTGACAATTTTTAAGTTAAATTAAAACTACAAAACTCAATCTTTAAAAGCAATGTTACTGCCCTACAATGAAAACCTGACGTAACGTGAATATTCAAATAGCCTGTCTCATACTCACATGTTAGAATTTAAAAATGAGCCATTTACCCACTTCCATTTCTTCTCTGATAATGTAAAATTCAATCCAATCCAAAAATTAAGTCCTTTATCAGGTAGCTGGTGTTGTATGAGTGTCTATAAATGGAACAGAAGAGATGATTGAATATTGAATGTTTTTCTGTTCGTGGCTTGCTCTCCCCTTCAGTTCACCCGCTAAAGCCCAGTTCATGTATCACTTCCTCTGTGAAACCTCTCCCTGCCTCCCCCTTAGACTTAATTATCCCTTTGTGATTTTTCTCTCTGGCTATTTAGATTTGTATTGTATTCATCCAATTGCCCTCTATTTTTTGCTTGTCTGCTTAGTCTCTCAGATGGTGAGCTTCTTAAAGTAAAAGTTAGTACTTCCATTATCCTGGAATCTTTAAGCTAAAGCTCCAAGACCTTGCTGTGGCAGAAGAAACTGCTAAGTTATACTCAATATTTTATGTAATTATTTACCAGTTCTTCCTGATCTTGAATAAGCACCAAACTGGCTTCTTTTGTTAAGCAGTCAGCTAAACTGTGAGTCCAATGTTGGGGAGAACTAGAAATAAAAACCAAGCATTTCTCTCTGAGCAGAATCCAATCTTTGGGGCACTTCAACAGACTTGGCCTTTCTACAATAAGAAAAAGAAAAAATAGAAGTGTTATATTTCTAACCAGTCTCCCTCCCACCACAACTTATCAC
Organism: Talpa europaea; assembly: GCF_964194135.1. Taxonomy (NCBI): domain Eukaryota; kingdom Metazoa; phylum Chordata; class Mammalia; order Eulipotyphla; family Talpidae; genus Talpa; species Talpa europaea. The sequence goes on along the minus strand of NC_140083.1, from coordinate 67,679,573 downwards.
ACATGCACAGGTATCGTGAATGTGATAGGGGGAAAGGAAGTCCTAAAGCTAATCCCACAGAGGCTTTGTGGACTCCACCCCCACTCCAGACCAAAGCCATCAGGACATTGGGAAAGACAAATCCCATCACCACCAAAGGGAAAGTTGCTGGAACCTGAGGGTGGGGTTAAGCAGCCAGGTTTGGTATAAAACCAGACAGGTGGGCTTTGAGGGGTTCCTTTTTTTGGCTCTCCGCCAGCTCGCGGCTCTTGGCCAGCTCTCAGCGTGCCATTGGGTTTCCAGGCCGGCAGATCGGGTAGGACGTATTTAAGACTTTATTTCCCTGTTTTCTCCCTGAGTTGTACATTTCCTCATTTCTCTTTCCCCTGTAAATAAACCTTTTATTAACCTTTTGTGTGTGCCTGTAGTGGAGTATTAATAAGTGCCTTTTAAGCACGCGGGTGGGGACCCACAGCCAGGCAACTCGTTTTATATCAGGGCTGCCCTGTAACAAATGTACTGAAGTTTTTGTAAGTAATACTCATGATTTCATTATATTCGCGAGGAAATTGAAACTGCTGTCTATTCTGGTATCACGAATAAGGAACTAGTGAGCAGTTACACTGGGCATGAATTGAATTAAGAAATATTAGAACAGGAAAAGGCTTTCAGAGTAACTTAAGCAGCCACATCTTACATTCTAAGTTTCTGACACACAGAACAATCGTTCAAATCCACATAATCCAATGATGGTAGAGTCAAAATGTTTCAGAGTTTGCTTAAATTTGCTGCCAGTCCATACATGGACAACATATGCAAATGACACAAAAATATTTACTTTAACAGCTTGCATAAAGCAAAGCAAACAATAATTCCTTTCCTAAATTAGAGTCAAACATCACGGAGAAAAAGTCTTAAGAAACATTCTAATTGCCAAGTTACATATTTTCTAATTAATGTGACCTATGGCATAACAATTTGCAGAGTATTTTTCAGATATCCTACAATTTCTGTTCTGTTATAATATGTACAATAAATTTCACATTCTGGTACATTCAACAATAGACTATCAAAACACACTACTTATTGGAACATAATATCTTCATGATTAATACAATAAATATTTAATATTCACTTTATGTTTGAGTGTGATTAACATCAGTCTAATGTATTCATTAAATTAAAATATCCCACTTACATGCATATTTTACTTTTCCCCTTAGAACCTGGTTACTGATTATTGACTATCTGAGCATCAGTTCCTCATGTGGGATTTGCTCTGATGATTAGGATCATCACAGACTTTGAGGAGAGACTCCTAAAGTACTATCTGGTCACCAGGGACTAGTTGTATGACCCCATGTGAGCTGTTCATCTTTTCATGCCTTAGTTTGTCAAACGTAGAATAAGTGATTATAGCATATTAATATATGCACTGTTATGAGCCTTAAGGAAGGTAATCCATGGTATCTATCAAATACCAGCGGTTACTCTTAGACATTTAAACCACAAGATCACCTGTAGTTTCATTTCTGTTCTTTTGAACATCTTGAACATCCCCAGTACAATTGTTTGTTGATGATGATGTCAGTTTCAAGGATATCACTAGTAAAAAAGCATTAAGGAAGTTAAAATAATCAAATGGACAATAAAATGAAAATATTTATCTCTTCAGGGAACTAAATGATCTCAACAAGCTTGAATACGAACAGAAAATAAAAGAACAGAGGTGCAGTAACAAAGTGTTTAGTTTGGCAACTACAGTGACTACATAATAAGCAAATAAGAATATCCACAAAACAAGGGAACTCACTTGGACATTGAGTTGCCTGTTTTCTACTAGGTAAGTCAATATAAAGGTGCTAAATTCTTAAAGTGCTTACACTTCTCTCTGAAACTTTTCCTCTTCAGATTGAGTATAATTATATTTACCCCATGAGAGAGATTGTTATTGCATTCTGGAATTTTTTTGGATACTTAAGAAACTGTAAATGAGTAGCAACTTAAAATTTCTTCGTTGCTGCATATTTTTCTCATAATTGTAATCTTCTTTTAAGTTTTTGTAAACTCCTTTTAAGTTCATACATGTGAAATCCCTATGGAGACTTAGCAGAAAATTCAGAAAGAAAAAATAAAATGCTGTAATTGCAAAGTGGATATGGGCTGAGCATTATTAAAAGTATTGTTTTGTTATTGTTTTTATTTCACTGGTCTTTTACTATATCTGGGTGGTCAAATTATGTTAAGATACTATAATATTTATGAGAGCAGTTGAGTAAATGTTCTGAAGCAAATGGTCTTGAATCACTTACCTGAAACACTCAACCCAATCACAGCCAAGGAGAGAAGAATAAGCCCAGCACAGCCAACTTTCAGAGCAAGTTGATGCCAGGATGGACACTGACAGACACCTGAGAAGGTAAGAAAATACATGCATTTAATTCCCTTGAGTTCACTGGTACAATAAGCACAGGTAGTTTTTTTTTAATATTTATTTTTATTTATTTATGCAAATAAGAACTGGGGCATAGGCCAGTGGTGCAGGGGATAAGAGGATTCACCGGAGACCATGTGGAGCAGAACAGGAAGATACACTGAAATACACTGCTGAGGGGAGCAGCAGGTGAGATAGAAAATGTCTACTGTGCCATGTGGGTCATTTTCCTGGCTGGGAACCCAACTTATAGTCACAGTGGCTGGCAATAGGATGACAGTGATGAGACTTTATCCCCTGTGCCATAGGGAGACTAGCACATGCAATTTTGATCACATTTGGATAACTGGGGACAGAAAAGAACCTTTATCAGACTTCTTAATGTAGAATCCCGCAAAATTAATTCTCTATCACATTTACCTGGAAGTTAACTCAGTGATAAAAGCTGAAATATTTATGCTGTCTTATGTACAAAAGATTGGTTTACAAATTATCAAGTGAGATAGATATAAGATATTTTGAAAATTGCCAAGTGTTATAAGAAAATAAAACATCTGTCCTATTCCAGAGAGTATGTCAAATTATTTTGTCAAAAAAGGATCACCTTCACTCATTGAAGATATATTATGTGAGGTTCTATTTGTGACAAACACCATTTTAGTCACTATGATATATAAAATTCTGTTTGTGGACATGGATTTCTCTGCTTTTTGTTGTCCAGAAAAATCATCTCCAATTAAGACCAAGTGCATTGCAATCAAGGAAGAGTATTTTGTCAGTCTGCTAATTATGTTAGTGAGCATAATGTCACATGAACTGATGCCTACATTGCATAGTTTAAACAAATATCAAATATCTTTGCTTTTCTCCAACATATCGAGTACAATAAACTGTCTCATGTTTATCAGAAGTTTTGGTTAATTAGCTAATTAATGAAAGTGAATGATAAATTAATCATAACTTTACCAATGTATTTTGTTACTGGACATCTTTAAAATGGATTTCATAGGGAAAATTTTAAAAAAAGAATTTATTAAATTTTGGGAGATCATATAATCTAACATTATATAATGCCATAACGTTGATTAGATGTAGAATTAGATTAGAATTAGATGTAGAATAAGCATTTTGACATTTTCTCATTGATTCATTTTGTTTAATATAACATTATGTAATAGTATATAGCAATATAATATAATGTTGTAGTGCAATGTTACTTAAATAAAAAAAAAATCTTGGGAAACACTGGGCTATAACTCCAAACATTAAATTAGCTGTAACTTTATTGTGCTAATTCACACTAAACTATCTTTATACAATATAACTCTCATATCTCTTATTTAAGGATAAGAAATATTTGCTCCCATTTGTTTTGTAGAATACTAGATATATTACAATTACAAATTCTGTTTATTTTATTTTATATTTTTTAAAGATTTATTTATTTATGCATACAAGAGCTGGGGTACAGGCCAGAGGTGTGGGCAGTGAGAGGATTCACCAGAGACAGAGTGAGAAGCAGAACAGGCAGAGCCCCTGAATACAACGTTGAGGGGAGCAGCCGGCAAGACAGGAGAGGTCTGCTGCGCCATGTGGGTTGCTCCCTGGCCGGCCAGCGGAACAAACTCATGCTGCAGAGGCTGCGGATAGCTTCATAGGTTGCGTCTTAACCCCTTGCGCCAACAGGGAGGCCCTGCAAATTCTTTTTTAAATCATATTAGAATCAAGGGTCTTCACAAGTAAAAGTTTTCTAATTTATCTACAGTTATTGATTTATTCATGTTATTCATACTTTTTTATATTTTTCTATTATTTCTCAATATAAATGATTACCTGCCTTGAGTTACTTATTAAAAACTTGAATCAGACATGCTAAAATGTTGCCTTTTACTCTCAATAAATGTTCCAAAGTGACTTTCAAGTCCAGCTAAACTTTGTTTCTCTACATGCTCCCAACAATTGACCTATGCTCATCACATTATAGACAACTGCAGTGGTCTCATCTGTTGTTGTGCTGACAATCACATAGGAGCTTGTTCTTATGAATGTCCTTAGGGAAATGGAATTAGGGTAACTAAATGTGATAAGGAAGGAAGTAGATTAGATTCAAGGTAGTGACATGTGGACTACCAACAGGAGGTGGCAGGTGTGAGTTGATCCCAGAGGACACTCCAAGCCTCTGGGCATCCATCTGAATAGGAGAAAACTAAATGAGATATTGATAGACTATCAATGAGCGCCAGCATGACACAAGTGGCTACATTCAGCCCATGAACCTAAGACAAACCCTAGGTTCTCACTCCTGGCTCTTCTGAATCACTTTTCTGCTGCTCTAAGAGGTTGGAATGAATGGATTTACAGAAGCAAATGGGAAAGAAAGGTAAATCTAACTCTGTGGGTTAACCCATTGACTGCATGTACACAGTCTATGAAGTCATCTCACTCTGTTGTTCTGTACCATTTAATGGTTTTCTATCAAGAAACATAAACATCTATAAACATAATCTCTATAAAGGGATTTACACATCCCTATTCATCCTGGTGTCCCGCTGCATCTCTAACTTCATCTCCTCTGTGCTGCCTTTCACTCTAACTCACATCTCCTCCTACAGCAAGACAGGCAAGACCTCCTCTCAGAACTTTGCAACTGCGGGACCTTTTTCCATGAGGTTCTTTCCAAAAGAACATGTCTCTGTCCTGCATTTCTTCCAGGTCTTGATTTAAATGTCAAACCATCATGGAGGCCTTCTACGATGTTCTGTGCCCTCCCACAAACCTAAATTCCAGTTCCCTTTGTTATTTTGGTCAAGTGCATTCATTATCAACTGCTCCTTTCATAAATACTTAACTATTGGCTTATTTGCATGTCTCCATAAAACAAAGAAGAAGGATTTCCCCTCTGTTTTACTTGTGACTGTAGACTCTGCCTGAGGTGCAAAGGAGGCACGTAGTAAGTGCCGACTTTTGAATAAATTCTAAAGGTTCATTGCCAATACCTGTTCTAGAAGACTGAGCCTAGCCCACAGCTAAATAGGTCATATATCTCTCCAGTTGTACTGACAGCCCATGATACAATCACTATCGTACATGTTACCACAACCTGACCATTTGGTCAGAGACTCAACAGTGGTTTCCTGATGCTGTGATACTAGAGCAGTAACTATAATCACATGTTTTGTTTTAAATTTATTCTATTACCTCCCCCCTGAGATTTACCTTCAAGATTATATTTTCTGGACAATGAATGTATCAGAGTAGGTAAATTTTCTGAACCCATTTATATGGGGTCATAGAGAGTAGCTTCTGAAGAAAAACATCTCACTATCTTTCTGACAGCCCTTATTACAATTCCATCCACCCTCCCCTCCATTGGTATAGCACCTGAATAAGGAAAAAGAAAATCTTGTTCGTACAATCAAGAAATAACAGCCTTGACGAAACCCTAATGCTGTTATCAGAATTCTGTTTCCCTTAATTCCCATATGAAGAGTATATTAAAACATATTCGATTATCCTGACTTTGCCCCACAACATGAACATTGATTAATAGCTTCAAATCTATATGCAACCATAGAGGAAGAGGACATCCAAATGTTTAGCATAATCAGGTTAAATAAAAATTTCAATATTTTATTGATGTTAGTAAATTTGGCTAAGTTTCAGATGGCCCTGATATTCATGCTCATTTTCATCTAGTTTCTGGGATTTTTTTCATTAACTCCAGGCCATATGTCAGTCACCTTTTACCTGGGGTTAGAGCTCCATTTCTTTCTGCAGAATACTCCTCCTTTGGCAACGAGAAATGTGTGGCTTTTAACAGACATTCAAATTGGTTCCCTAGCGATACTTTTTCAAGTTTCAGAGTAAGAAGTTATCAGATTGTAATTATATTCAAGTCTGTGCTCCTGAATATGACTTTCTTCCAGAAAGATTTCCTCTTCTCTTCTGAGAGTGAAGAATGTCCATCAGTAAGGCTACACTTTGTATTCTGAAAGGCATGGTATGGATGCAAATACATTGGGCTTGATCTTAGTATTTTGTAGAGTATTTGAATGAGGTGGGGTACTACTGCATAAAGGTAGCAATATTTCCCTAAAAATCCTTTGTTTATACATGTAAAATACTTCTTCAGGGTCTTTTAACCAAGGTACAGTAATAGATATGATTTTCATTTTTACCACACATACTTTAATAAAAATAAATCTGTAGGATGTGCTTTTCCTCACAATTGGGATTACCTATAATCAGGCTTAATATTAATCTGGGACTGCTACTCATTCAAAGCAATGATTTAATACCACATATTTATCAAGAAAAACTAACTATGGAATATAAACAAATGCCAAAAGGAAAATCAAAGTCACTTACCCCGAGGAACAGATGGGGGTGATGAACTTTTAAGGCCCGATTTCCTGGATACATTTAATTCAGCGTACATCACTTGTCCATCCATAGCAAAGAGGAGACAGTGGCACTAACTTTGTGTGAGGGCAAACTCTAGGTCCTCTGATGCAAGATCAGCAAAAGGAAGTGCCTAGTCTGAAATGCTTTGTTATCTCCCTTGCACCCACACCTCTAGCTGTGGGTTTCTCCATAAATTAGTGACACTGGCCATTTACTGAGTCCACTGTATTTGAATATTCAATAATGGATTTAGTGAACTAACTGTTTTTTTGTTTGACAAATTGTGGGAAGGCTTGTTTGTAGTTGCACCTCTGACCTTCAGAGGGAAATGAGGTATTCATCTAATGTATAACTTAAAGAGACCCTTAAATAAATACAAAAACCAAAAAAATCAACAACAACAACAACAAAAAAAAACCCAACCCAGTCATCTTGATAAGTAAGACTTACCACAATGTTGTTAAATACTAAGCACTCATGCAAAATAAAGCCCCGTACAATGCCTTCCCCAAGCTCTAAATTCTCCCTGAAATATTTGTGCTCCAAAGAAAGCTACAAAATGCAGAAAATGGAGCTGTAGATGTGGAAAAGGCCCTTGACATTTGACAGAAGAAAGAGACCACCAGAAGGAGAGGGGGTGTGGGAGCAGGTGGGCTAGAGCCCCATGGCACTTTGGTGGTGGGCATGGTGTGATAGCACACATTGTGGAGGTGTAGAGGTGTGAACTTATAAGCCTAAAATACATACAGTGGGTAAATTGTTACCTCATAGACATAATTTAAAAATTAGCAAAATGGTGCTTTTAGTGCACTGAAGTTTAATATCAAATTATGAATCATAACTGAGAATACCAGGGACCCACAATTGTCATTAAAATTAATTTATTCAAGGTAAGTGTGCCTACTTCAAATAGAAGTCTGCAAAAAATTTATAAACATCTGGAAATATAAGCTGATAACAGTCTTTATCCCCATGGATATTCATGGATGGCTCATTTCATTTTGCTTGTTGTAGTTTGCTTGTTATGGCAATTATCTGCTCTCATGAAGATCCATAGTACTCAATCACCATTGTATACATATAAAATAAAATGCTCACAGGAATTAAAACCTGGCGATTTTTCTAATTTGTTAATATATTAATTTGAGCATTCAATCACATAGATGACACTTTCACAAGAAAAGTCTATCAGAATTCAGATATAGAAAAAAAAGAATTCAGGTATAGGCTGTCACTGTTATCTCTACCTAGAGAGATTTTACACATACACACATATATATAATATTAAATCTAGAAATTTTAGGGGGTAAAAGATTATAAGTAATTATGAGGTTTGGCATGTAGCAATATTACTAATAATACTATTAATAAGGCAGTATACTGAGTAGTTCAAGGAATAATAGATGTTTAACTACATGACTTATTTTGACATTGAACTTTGCTGGCTCAGTAGTAGATGTTGGGTTAGACAGGAAAATAAATAGGAACAAAATTACCTTATAATATGAAGAAGCATAATTGAAACAAAAAAATTGGTTCCAACATGTGGAGATATGAGAATTATTCTCAAAAAGGTAAAAATAAAAGAGGTAATCTTTTAAAAAAAAACAAGTGGTAATCTTCAGAGAAGGGAAGCCACGCTAGGATGCTAGGTCTAACAGAGTAAAGAAAATAGCAGACTAAGGAACTCCAAGCCCTCCATCGTCCACAGAGACACAGAATTAACAACACTCTAAGGACCATATTACTTCTATAAGAGTCCCTGAGAAGGTTGACAAGCTATAGCACCCAGGTCATTGTAAAACAAAGAAGAGATTCCAATAAAGGAGTAAAAATAATTCCAGCATTTGGTAACTGGTTGATGCCTCTCTTGTTACAGAGCATGGTGAAACTGCATTAGGAGGAAGCTCATACACTATCCTCCTTGGAAATGGGAAGATGAGTTGGATTGTACCTCCTACATCCTGCATTGACTAGGTGCTATTTGAGGGACTGGATTCTGTCTTGGCTGACTGGGAGACTTTAGAGGATCAGGTAAGTTTGGAAACCACTATAAAGTGTGGTGAGCCTCAGACAATCCTGAAGTTCTTCAAGCAGACATAGGGGTCACAAGAGATAAGGAAATGTAGAGAAATACTAGCATCTCCAGTTTTGCAAAATAAAATCATTACACAGAACTCAATTGCATTTTTATGCACTAATGATGAACAATTTGGAAAGGAAATGAAGAGAAATATTCCATTCATAAATCATCAAAAAGATTAAATGTTCCACCATAAATATGATTGAGGAGGTGAAAGACATTAAAACAATAAAACTGTACTGAAAAAATATAAAGCTGTAAGTAAATGAAAATACATCCATGGATTAGAAAAGTAATATTGTTAAACTGTGTATACTACCTAACGTGTACTATAGATGAGTCAATTTGATGAACCAATTCAACCCATATCCAGATTACAAAGTATATTTTTTCAGAAACTGAAAAACCAGCCTAACATTCCCTAATCAAAACAGTGTCTTATAAACACAGCAAAAAGGCCAGAATAAGCATCATGTATATGGCCATATGATCTTTAACAGTGAGACCAAGGGTGTTCAATGGGAAAAAAAATGTCTTCAACTAACGATGTGGGAAAATAATATATATTCACACGCAGAAAAATGATGATGGGCCATTTTTTTACACTCTATATAAAATTAATGGCAAGTGGATTAAAAATCTAGTATAAGACTTAAAACTATAAAACTCTAGAAGTAAACATAAGAAAAGCTTCAAGACATTGGACTTGGCAAATGATTTCTTTCATGTGATATCAAAATCATAGGCAACAAAAGGAACAATAAGCAAATTTTAAATTTTTTTTGTGCCAAAGGACACAATCAGTAGAGTAAAAGGTCAATTTACAGAATAGGAGAAAATATATGTAAATCGTATATTTGATAAGGAGATAATATCCTGTACATATATAGTACTTCTATGGCCCATTGTCAATGGCAACAAAATGAGAGAACTTGGTTAAAAAGTGAGCAAAGGTCTTGAGTAGACATTTCTCCAGAGATGATATACAAATGGTCAAAAGTATAGGGAAAGATGCTCAACATCACTAATCATCAGGAAAATACAAATCAAAAGCACAATGAGATATCGCCTAAGAACAGTTAGAATGACTAACACATACACAACAAAATCAGAAAATGACAAATATGAGAAAGAATATAAAAACCACATTGCCATAGGGTAAATGGTGCAACCACTATGAAAAATAATAAAGAGTTCAGTCAACACTACAAAAGAAAAACTACCCTATGAACCAGGACTCCTATGTCTGCATATATATTCAAAATAATTTTTCTTAGTGATATTTAAATCACTTTTTTTATAGCAGCACTGTTCAGTATTCACAATAGTTTAAACAACCCAAATGTCCACTCCCAGATGACTGGAGAGTGAAAATGTGGTGTGGAACACTGTTCCTTTTCAAGAAGAAGGAAACCTAAGACATACTCCATTGTGGATGAGTCTTTAGGTTTTATAAGCATGAGTCCAATGAACAAATATTATTTCACTTGTATAAAGTATGAAAGCAGCAAAATTCACAAGAACAAGAAGTAGGTGACCCACTAGGGTGTGGGGAGGAAAGAAGTTACTAAGTATGTATAGAATTTCAGATTTGTAAGATGAGCAATTCTGGAGATCTGCTTTACAACAATATAAATAAAGTTAACACTTTGGAGATGTAGTGTTAAAATTTGGTAAGAAGATAAACTCTGTCTTGTGTCTTTTTACCGTAATAGATAATAGAAAAATAATACAGAAGAAAATTTGTGCAACTGGGGGATAACTAATGTTCAGTAGTAACAAATAAGGAAGGGAGAGAATGTACTCTAAAATATCAAAGATGTAGGACAGTGGTCTTGATGGAATGACTCTGTCTCCTCCACCCAGAGATGAGGGAAATGGTCAGTTGGAGGGAAGCAGTGAGACAATGGGTATGGGAGAACAGTAAGAGCCTCCAAGGACTCAATGGGGGTGCAACAGCCTCACCCCACTTGTGTTCCACTTCATTTACTTGTCTCAGGAATCTGTGAGCTCTGCTGACTTGCTTATTCAATATGGAATTAGAAAGAAAATTATTCCTGCTAAGTGTAAATATTGAAATTTGTAAATTTCACTGAAGACCTCTCATCTGACTGTAGCTTGTTAGACCTTTGCTTGGTCTTCTCACTCATCAGGGTCCAGCTTTATTTGTTAGGTCCCCATTTCTTTGCACATGTCTCAGTATTTCAGTGTTTTATAAAAATAGATACATTTTTACCTTTCCTCTTGTTCTTGGAGATTGTTCATGCAGGATATATTTATACATTATTTTTATTTTTTTATTTTATTTTTTTAAAGATTTATTTATTTATTTATACAAGCACTGGGTACAGTCAGAAGCATGGGAGGGTAAGAGAATTCACCAGAGCTAGAGCGGGGAACAGAACAGGCAGACTGATGAAATACACTGCTGAGGGGAGCAGCGGGCATGGAAGTGGAGGTCTGTGTGCCATGTGGGACCCTCGCTGGCCACTGGGAATCGAACTGGCACTGCAGAGGCTGCGGGCAGTTTTGCAGCCCAGAGCTCAACTGCTGCTCCACTGGGGAGACCCTATACATTATTTTTAAAGTGTTAATATCAATTATGTCTGTTTCACAATTAGACATGAATTTTCTGGTAACATGCATGTTAAGAGCCTATATCTCTGAATTATATACAATGTTGTAAACCAATGTTATTGCAATTTAAAAAAATGGAAAATTTCCCCTGAACCACAGCTATACTTGCATTGTCAGAGAAAAATTCCATGGAAATAGCTGAAGAAATGAATCCCTGTCTCAGGTACTTGTGCTTGTCCTGTGCTCCATGTTGGCGCTGGAGAGTAGGTGTGCAGCTCCTCCTGGTTGGGTTTGCTGGAGCTGCCATAACAAAGTGCCCTAGTCTGGGTTCTCTTTCTCATATAGTTCTAAGGGGTTAAAAGCCTGAGATCAAGATGTTGAAGCAGGTTAATTTTGGGAATTGTAAATATCTTCTCTCCATAGCTTCACAGGATCTTCTCCATGGATGTACCTTAACCTTCTCTGCATATAAGGACAGTCATATTGAATCAGGACTCACCCTAATGGCCTGGTTTTAACTTAATTTCTTTGTTTAAAGACCCTATCTCCTATTATAGTCACAATCTGGGCTGTGGGTTAGGATTTGCACATAAGACTATTTTGCATGGAGCAGGAGAAAGCACAATTTACTCATATTATCTCCTAATGTCTTTTCCATATTTAAGACAGATAGTAGTTTTATTTGCTTACAAAAGAAGATTTTATGGGCCTTCCCAGTGGCACAGTGGCTTGAGCTCAGCGCTGTGAGGCTGTCCTCTGTGGCCTCTGTAGCGTGGGTTCGATTCTCAGCTGGCCAAGGAGAAACCCCACATGGAGAGGCAGACCTTTCCTGTCTTGCCCGCTGCTCCCCTCAGCAGTGTTTTCAGTCTGTCTGCCTGTTCTGCTCCCTGCTCTGTCTCTGGTGAATCCTCTCACCCTCCTGCATCTCTGGCCTGTGCCCCAGCTCCTTTATAAATAAATAAATCTTGAAAAAAAAAGAAGAAAAAAAGAGAAGATTTTGTATGTGTGTGTGTGTGTGTGTGTGTGTGTGAGAGAGAGAGAGAGAGACAGAGAGAGAGAGAAAGATTTGGTATTATAACTTAACATAAGCATTTTATAATGCAAAAATTAAAGATGTCTACACACCAACTGAACCTACTGATTTCTACAAAACTAAATGCAAATTCTACCAAGTAGTCAATGTATTGTCCACAGTTTGTTCCATATGAATGATACAGAGATTCACAAGATTTGTAGCAAAATCAAGAGAAAAAGATACTGCCCAGAAATTTTGGGCAGGGAATGGTTTATAAATATCTACTGCTAAAGAATTAGGTCAGTCACTTTTACATACAGGAAGTAACACAAAGAACTCCCTAAAGCAATTTGCTATTTATAGCTATGGTCAGCCATGTGGCAGTGAGCAATGGCCTTCTGAGTATTTGCCTGAGTCAGGCATCCATCTTGCTAAGTCTCACTTCTATACCCTAAGAGTTGTGTTTCTTTTTAGAATAGCACAGTTCTCCTATCATTTTGGTGTCACCAAATACACAGCATGTAGATGGGAGAAAAGGCAGCTGCTAGAAATCAAATTCTCAAAGCCCTTCCTTTATAGTGATATGGTCTACTTACGAGGTTGAGGCAGTACTTAGAAAACATCTACTCTGGGGCCTCCCCGGTGGCGCAGCGGTTGAGCGCTGGGTTGCAAAGCTGCCCGCGGCCTCTGCGGCGCTGGTTCGATCCCCGGCTGCTCCCCGGCCACCGTAGGAGGGTCCCACATGGCGAGCAGACCTCTCCTGCCTCCCGCTGCTCCCCTCAGCAGTGTACTTCGGTCCTTCTGCCTGCTCTGCTCCCCGCTCTGGCTCTGGTGAATTCTCTCACCCTCCCGCGCTTCTGACTGTACCCAGTGCATGTATAAACAAAAAAACAAAGAAAGAAAGAAAGAAAGAAAAACATGCCTCTATATATAAAAAAAAAAAAAAGAAAACATCTACTCTGTTATACTTCATATATTTGTCAGGAGGATTATGTAAGTGTAAGTTAAATATAAATTGCAAAATACACTATTTGCACAGCAACAAAAAATGTGATGTCTAAACCAGGTCTTCAGAGGAAACAAAAGGACAGGGTAAATCCGTGGCTGGATGGTGAGTGGTGGTTGCGGTGAGCCTGGTGGTAAAGGAAAGAACATTTATTTGAAACAAAACCAAAGCAGCTTTGCAACAAAAGGTCAAGGGGCGTGATTTTTCAACAACATCAAAAGTAGAAAGTTGCATCAAGCATTTATCGTTTTTTTTTTAAAGATTTATTTATTTATTTATACAAGCACTGGGTATAGTCAGAAGCGCGGGAGGGTGAGAGACTTCACCAGAGCCAGAGCGGGGAGCAGAGCAGCAGAAGGACAGAAGTACACTGCTAAGGGGAGCAGCGGGCGGCAGGAGAGGTCTGCGCGCCATGTGGGACCCTCCTCCAGTGGCCAGGGAGCAACCGGGGATTGAATCAGTGCTGCAGAAGCTCTGGGCAGCATCGCAACCCAGCGCTCAACCACTGTGCCACTATCAGTGTTATTTATCCATAAAAATTTTTATCAATTGCATAAAAAATATGCATACAAATTATCTGCAGCAACCACAGATCTGATGTTACCTTTGGAAGGGAGAAAGGGAGAAAATAATTTTAGTTGTATCTGTACATTTTATTTGTTCATTTTAAAAATTGGTAAGCTTCTGCACAGCAAAAGACACCATAGCAAAAACAAAGAGAAACCCCACCAACTGGGAGAACATTTTGCACACAACACTAATGATAAAGGACTGATCACAAAAATCTACGAAGAGCTGATGAGACTCAACAAAAACAAAGAAAATAATCCAGTCAAAAAATGGGCAGAAGAGCTAAAAAGAAACTTCTCTGAAGAGGAAATGCAAATGGCCAACAGGCATATGAAAAAATGTTCAACATCACTTGTCATCAGGGAAATGCAAATCAAAACTACCATGAGATACCATCTTACACCAGTGAGAATGGCACATATTAAAAAAACTAGCAACAACAAATGTTGGCGAGGGTGTGGAGAAAAAGGAACTCTCCTGCACTGTTGGTGGGAGTGCAAACTGGTCCAACCACTATGGAGAGCTGTGTGGAGATTTCTGGACCTACTAAACATAGAGCTTCCATATGATCCAGCAGTTCCACTCCTAGGTATTTACCCAAAGGACACAGAAACATCAATTCCAAAGAACACCTGCACCCCTATGTTTATAGCAGCACTGTTTACAATAGCTAAGCTTTGGAAACAACCCAAATGCCCAAAAATAGATGACTGGATCAAGAAAATGTGGTACATATACACCATGGAATATTACTCAGCATTCAAAAAGGATAAACACGTGCAATTTGCAGCAACATGGATGGCGCTGGAAGGGATCATGCTCAGCGAAATAAGCCAGAAAGAAAAAGAAAAATACCAGATGGTCTCTCATAGCAGGAATCTAGAAAACTTAAATAAGGGACCAAGAAAAAGAATAACTATAAGAAAGTAAAAATCAAAATCAACAAAAACTATGAACCAGAGACTCTCTATGGGGGGTGGGGCGCAGGGAGGGGAGGGATTGTGGTCTAAATAAGGGGGTTGCAATTGTATGGGGAATATAAAAATAAAATTTATTATAAAAAATAAAAAAAATAAAAATTGGTATGAAGGAAAGATAGCAAGTGCTACTACATGTGATATATGTGAGTCATCTTATTTTGAATCTCTTAATCTGAATTCTTTTTTTTTCTATCAATGCAAAATATATACTTGTTCAAAATTTTCTTTCCAATATCTTTTGTCATTTTGCCTGCTTGCATTTCATATTTAGCAAATTTATTTTAAACAAACATACTTCATTAATATGTGGTTTGATCCTCTTTAGTTTTGTTGACATAGTAGGTTACCCATACGTTTATCTCCTTACTTTGTATGTGTGTGAGCCTGTGTGTGTGTGTGTGTGTGTGTGTGTGTACATATTATATCTGTCTTCTTGTTATGTGGTCTATGTCTTCTTTGTGTAGTTGGTAGTTGCACATTCTTCTTTTGGGAATTTGGAAGTTTCCTAATCTTATGAATGTCATAAATGACTATATTTGGATGAGAATTTGCATTGTTTTTACTCTGAGTGAGGCTGAGTCTAAATTCAATCTTTCAGCATCATTTGTAGATCCTTTTGGTAAATTTTCTGTTTCTGTCATTTGATTATATTTTTTTAAATGGCTATTCCTAGTGCTAGTAATTACTTTTGAAAAGTACCACGGGGTAAAGAACAGTCAGGCCAAGTTTCCTCAGGGGAAGGGAAAGTTTATTGCTCCTGGGTGGACCTCATTGACCGAACGTGGGGGTCAGTAAAGCCGTGCACGTTGTCAGGGGGAGGCAGGCTTTTATAGAGTGAGGAGAGGTCGGGTGGGAAACTGGGTTCCTATGGCGGGAAATAGTTTGTAAGGTGAGAAAAGATTTGTGCGGCAGGTGGAGGTTCTTTGTCTGAGGAAAGATTTGTAGGGGGAGGCTCATTGTCTGGATCCTCTAGGCAAGCTTCGGCATTCCTGTCCCCAGGCGGGCTTTCTGGTGGGCTTTTGCATTCTGGCCTCCTGCATGAACCTTTCATACCAGCGTTTTGTTGATAATAAAAGGGGCGACAGTTCTTTGTTTGGCTACTTCCTGCTGAAAGGGGGCCAAGACCAAGGGGGTGGCTCAGGCCTGGTTATGAGGATCTTCTGCAGGAATGCAAGAATATGGGTGGAGAAGGAGTTGGTTAAAGGTGGTACGAGACATTTACCGAATGCGAGCCTGTATGAATTTTAGGAGGCAAGGAGGAAAAAGAACAAATAAGGTTAGGGCCTCCCCGGTGGCGCAGCAGTTGAGCGCTGGGTTGCGAAGCTGCCTGCGGCCTCTGCGGCGCCAGTTCGATCCCTGGCTGCTCCCCGGCCACCGGAGGAGGGTCCCACATGGCGCGCAGACCTCTCCTGCCACCCGCTGCTCCCCTCAGCAGTGTACTTTGGTCCTTCTTCCTGCTCTGCTCCCCACTCTGGCTCTGGTGAATTTTCTCACCCTCCAGCGCTTCTGACTGTACCCAGTGCATGTATAAACAAACAAACAAACAAATAAATAAATAAAACATGCCTCTATTAAAAAAAAAGAAAAAAGAAAGTTATCATTAGTATTGGCCCCAAGAGTGGGAGGAGCCATGACACTATAGGATTTTGAAACCATGTCAACGGAGAATTGGAATCCCCAGTTTCCCATTCTATGTCTTTGCGTAGTTTCATTAAGGCTTCCACATTTTGTTCTACAATCCCCGATTCATTGATATAGTAACAACATTCTTCCCTGAGAAACAGGCAGGTACCCCCCTTATTAGCTGTAAACAAGGCCAGAGCCCGCCGGTTTTGGAGAGTGACCTGTGCCAGGGAGGTGAGCTATCTTTGTAATGATGCTAAAGACATCATTACATTTTTTCTAAGGAGGTATCTATTCGTTCATAAAATTCCTGGGCAGATCAGGCTGTGTCCCAGGGCCCCCACCTGCCATACTTGCAGCTGCTATCGATGATGCCAGGCTGGTTCCCACCATGATTGGAAGAAAGGCTGCCCGCTTAGTCCGATGTGGTGAGAGCAGCCAACCTAGCTCAGACCGTCCGTACAGAGCTAACTGTGGTACCAGGAGGACTTGGATACATGGGCCTGGAGTCGCAGAATTAATACACCGAGAGAGAGAGAGCCATTGCACCAGAAAAAATTTCCCTTTGTTGTTGTTTGGAGCACAGAAGTAAACAAAATGTTAGAAGTACAGGAATGAAAGCTGACAAGGGCATCAGTTTGATCGCAAGGATAGCTGTGATTGGAGTCCCATAGGGGGACTGAGAGCTGGGGAGTCTGGCAAGCAGCATCCGTTATTTTGGTGGTAGTGGTATTGAGATTGATTGGAACTGCCGCCAGTAGAGGCCTCTGAAGGGAAGCGCAGAGGAAACAAGAGGAGGTATTAGTCCTGAGAGAGTCATCTAGGAAGGTTATAGAATTTTGGATTATATGAATCCAGATTGAGGGTGTCTCAGTATTTTCTAATGATGTTAGCTTTAGCTGGCTTTGCAGGACTTGTTCTGAGTGAAGGATATCTTGGGAGACCTGGACGGAAGCATTTTGTGTTGGGACATAGGCTCTGTCTATTTTGAGGGTCACACGGGTAGGAGCTGTACCCTGTAGCATGTAATTTAGCTACCACTCCGGCTACCCATCCGGTGTCCGAGGGGTATCGGATTTTAAGCATAAACTGGTTTCCTTCCAGGAGAAAAGAGGAGCTCCGTGGCTGGTAAGGAGAATGTATCTTGCAGCTCCAATATGGGCAGCCTCCGTATTCCTCCCCATAAGTGGACCCCTTTTTGCAGTAGTCCCGTGTTTGATCATAGGCAAAGCAGAGGAAAGGTTGGTACATCGTGCTTACCGAGCTAAGTTTAAGAATTATTGAGATTTCTGCAGAACAGCCAGATAGGGGGCAGTCCGCTGTGCCCACCAAATGGGTGGTCTCGGTAGACCCTGAGACATAGGTCTCCCTAACTTTGAATTTCCATACATAAGACAATGAGCTAGGGGAGATTTTGACAAGAAATGCGCATCCTAGTAGGACCCAGATTATGACATACATACTGTTTGTCTTTGGGGGCACGCTTGACCCTTAATAGTTGGTACTGAGACACAGGGCAAGCTAGGGTTATTAGGCAGTTTTAGGGACAGTGCAGGAGGGGACCTCTGAAGAATTTAGGGAGGCTTCAGAGATAAGGACAACCAAGGGATGTAACCAATTCCACTGGGAAAAACAAACATCCCAGGACCATTGTTAACAAAATGGGAAAAACAAACATTCCAGGACCACGGACAATATCCAGGATGGTCCTGGTTTTCTTCAGGTGATAAAGATAAAGTGTGGAGATGCTCTCCCAGAAGACTAGGCCATGAAGATAAAGATGTAACAAATGGGGAAAGACAAACCTGTTAGATAAGGAATGTGAAGATCCCCCACTCAGTAGCAAATTAAGTGAGACAGCTGAGAACTAACCAATCACAAAGAGACTGGTGGAGCTTTAGAATAATCAGGGAAAGAAAGTATATATTCCCTGAGACACAACTCCACTTTGGCTTCCTTGCCCCTCCCAGGCCTGGTTCCCTGGCCTGGGAGTCCCACTTTATTTCTGTTCTTTTTCTCCTCAATAAACTTTTCTTTCTCTAAACAAACCTGCCTCTTCTCGCTTGCTTGCCTGAGCGTCTGCGAAGTTCCTGATGCGGCTTCGTGAGACACCAACCCGTGGGGGTCTAGTGACTGGGACTCAGCGCTGCCCCTGCAGCCTGGGATCCGTTCCTGGCTGGAAGACTAGGCCTGATAATTCCGGTATCAGTACCAGGAGGGGTCTCCCAGAAGTTTTACAGCTGTAGGTGTGGTGAGAATAACCGTGTGTGGGCCTGTCTACCGAGGCTGAAGTAGTTTTGGTTGAAGCAATTTGAGCAGGACTTGCTCTCCTGGATGCAGTGGTGGGGAAGGTCGGTTGAGGAGGTTGAGGCCCGAGGCAGGACTGGGTAAATACCGGTCTGCGTGTTCCCGGAGCAGTTGCCTGAGTAGGGAAAGGTATGGAAGATAACCACCAAGTGGGGTGGGTTGAATGGCTAGGTCATGGTTAAGGAGAAAGGGGCGGCCGTACATCAGTTCAAAGGGGCTTATGAAAAGGGATCCTCTCGGAGTTGCCCATATCCTAATGAGGGCCAGTAGGAGAAGTTCGACCCAAGACTTACGGAGCTCTAATGAGAGTTTAGTCAGGTGATCCTTGATTAGCCCATTGGCGCACTCCACTTTCCCTGAGGATTGTGGGTGGTAGGGAATATGAAGATTCCAGGTGATACCCAGAGCCATGGAGACCTGCTGAGTAATTTTTGAGATAAAAGCTGGACCGTTATCAAATTGGAGAGAGGTGGGGAGGCCAAAGCGTGGGATAATGTGGTTAAGAAGGGCCTCAGTTACCACTTGAGCCGTTTCTCTAGCTGCAGGGAAGGCCTCCACCCAACCTGTAATGGTATCAACCATTGTTAGTAGATATTTAACCTTTTTGTGAGTAGGGCGATGAGTAAAATCGACCTGCCAATCCTGTCCAGGTAAGTGTCCACGCAGTTGGTGAGCTGAAAAAGGAGGTGGGCGAACTCCCCCTTGAGGTGACATACGAGCACAGGTTTGACAATGGGAGCATATCTGCCAGACTTTTGCACTCAGGAAGGGGTGAAAGAAGAGCGGACTCAGGAATTGGGTAAGTGGGCGTGGCCTAATGTGGAGGGTATTGTGGACTTGTTGAATGACCAAGTCTGCCTCTGGGGACACAGACTTCCCGGGTTTCAGCACCAAGATGAAAAGTACAATGCAGTAAAGAACAGCCAGGCCAAGTTTCCTCAGGGGAAGGGAAAGTTTATTGCTCCTGGGCGGACCTCACGGACCCAAGGTGGGGGTCAGTAAAGCCGCGCACGTTGTCGGGGGGAGGCAGGCTTTTATAGAGTGAGGAGAGGTCAGGTGGGAAACTGGGTTCCTATGGCGGGAAAAAGTTTGTAGGGCACGAAAAGATTCGTGGGGCAGGTGGAGGTTCTTTGTCTGAGGAAAGATTTGTAGGGGGTGGGGGGAGGCTCATTGTCTGAATCCTCTAGGCAAGCGTCTGCATTCCTGACCCCAGGAGGGCTTGCTGGTGGGCTTTTGCATTCTGGCCTCCTGCATGGACCTTTCAACTTTTTTGTAAGATTTATTTTTATTTATGCATACAAGAGCTGAGGTACAGGCCAAGAAATGGGGGGCGGGTTGTGAGAGGATTCATCAGAGACAGAGTGGGAAACAGAACAGGCAGACTGATTGAAATACACTGCTGAGGGGAGCAGTGGGCGAGACCGGAGAGGTCTGCTGTGCCATGTGGGTTGCTCCCTGGCCGGCTGGGGATTGACTCGTGCTGCAGAGGCTGCAGACAGCTTCACAGTGCTGTGCTTGGCCCTTTGCGCCACCAGGGAGGCCCTATGTGCATATCTTGACTACTAAAAATAATGCTGCAATAAGTGCAGATATTTTGTCTTTCCCAACCCAGTTATACTGAAATATAATTGATATAAAACATTGTATTAGTCTAAAATGTAATACATAATGATTTCATGTATTTGTATATTTAAAATGATACCACTATGAGTTTAATGAACATATATCATGACCTCATAGTTATAATTTTTTCTTGTGATGCAAACTTATGAGATCTACTCATTTATGAACTACCAAACACACAATATAGTATTGTTAACTGTATTCATCTTGCTGTATGTTAGATGCCTAAAACATATTATTGACATTTTCATTCATGCGATCATTTCTCTCAACCACACCTCCCCACTTCTGACAACACCGATCTGTTCTGGTTCTTCATGACTTCAGTTTTCTTTTAGATTACTAGAGAAGTCAGATCACACAGTATTTGTCTTTCTCTGCCTCAATTCCATAGCGCAATGCCCTCAAGATTCTTCCATATTGTTGCAAATGACAGGATTTCTGTCCTTTTTATAGGCAAAGAAATATTCCATTACCTATCCAGTCATACATCTATCTATCCATCTACCTACCTACCTACCTACCTACCTACTTGCCTGCTTACTTACCTTTTATCTCTTATTATATTTACTCATCATTGGATGCTTAATCTGTTTCTAGGGCTTGGCTCGTGCAGATAGTGATTTCTTTCCTATTGCATTCTCTATTTTATTCACTGAATTCTTCAGCTCCTGATTTTCTGTTTGATTCTTTTCTATGATTTCTCTCTATGTTAAATTTCTCATTTTGTTCATATGCTGTTTATTCTGATTTCCCTAAATTATCTTTCTGTGTTTTCTCATCATTTGTGTTTACACAAAGCAGCTGTTTTGAATTCTTCATCAGGGAAATTCCAGATCTCTGTGCCTTTGTGTTTGGTTATTGGAGGATTCTTTTGCCCTTTGGCTGATGTCATGTCCTGGATTCCTCATGTGCCAGGACTGTTGCATTCCTGTTTCCACATGTGAACTAGCAGTCACTTCCTGCAATCTTCACTGCTGTCTTCAAGTGAGAGAGACAGTCTGCTGCCACTTGCTCTGGCCTTGTACCCCTGCCCCTTGCTTCTTGCTCCCTCTTTTGGGAGAAAATCTTAAGGTTGTTTATCTCCCCACACTGTGGTTTGGTTTCTCCCTCTGAGTTATTTTCGCATGTACTTACTGTCTAGTTTTTTGTTGTTCTTTGTGCTGCTAATCTCAGTGACACAAAGTACCAGCCAGAGTAGGAAGTGGAGTTTGGGTGGAGGTATTAGGATGCCTGTGGGCACAAAGAGTGGGTGTGGAGGGGTGGGAAAGGAGGGAATTTCTGGGTGAGATCTTCCCATCAGCTCCTGGGTGTGCCTTCTGCTGGAATCCAGCACACAGTCAGGGAGTCTGTGTCCCTAAAACCTCTGATATTTGCATCTGTTTGTTTCCCAAGCTCCACCCTTCCCCTAGGCAAGAAACTTCCCTTCATTACTGGGGTGCTGAGGGGGAGAATGGCTTCTACAGTGGCTTTCTGCACTCCACACTCACTGGCTCTCCCTTGCTCCCTTAGGCGGGACTTGAGTTTTCTTTAATATTGGGGGAGAAATGATTCAAGTTTCTCTTACTACTGTGGATCTGCTACTCCTAAGCAGCCTGTTTGGCCACCATTTTGTTACCTACAGTTCTAAATCCTAAGCAAGATCAAAATGACCCCTTCAGTTTAGTAGAGGAGCCCAGCCCTGCAAGATGCCTTTCAAATCAAACAAGAGCACAAAACTGGATCATGCTGGGAAGGCTATGCATCACGGGATATGACAGGAACGCCCGGGGGAGGAGGTACTGAGGACAGATGCATAACCCGTACTCCAGACTTATATATACATCACAAGGTAGGACCGGGAAGGCCCAGGGGGCCGATGTATAATAAGGACCCCAGAAGCTGATCAGTAGAACTCCTTGTTGATAAGATTAAAACCATGGCTGGGGAGCTAAGGCATGATCTCAATGACAATACCAGTCATCAAGCAGATAAGAAGTGCCTGGAGGGCAGACTCAAAATCCCTAATCTTCTACATTCTTCCTCTTTTCTTTAATCTCCTTCCCCTTTCTTTAATCTCCATCCTCCTTAATCTCCTTCCCTTTTCCTTTTGCTCCTCCCCCTTACAACCAATGCTGTATAATCAATAAAAAGGCCAGGATCTTGCTCTTCAGCAGCATCCTGCATTATATAGCCTGCTCCGTGACTCCCATTTCTTTATCAGTGTGGTGTTGCCTGATGCAACATACCACCAGTCAATACTCATATGTAGATAGTGATATAGATGTAGATATGGATAGATATAGATATGGATATAAATAATTGAATTGCACAGATGGTAGTGAAACACTGTTATTTCTTTGAAACCTGAACGTCTGTGAATGTTCTCTTGCCTGTGGGTGTCATCTACCCGTATCAGCATTTTCCCAGTGCCAGGACAGGCTCCTGCCATTTCCATCACCTGTTGGGGTGTCCTGCCTTTTATGGTCTGGTGCACAGCTGAGCAAGTCTCCCCTAGAGCCCTTGGGGTGGGTGTGATGCTAGGGACCCAGCTCCCACAGAGGCACCTTTGTTCTTGGTCAGGTGCTGAATTTTACATGTTAAAAAGGGGATCAAAGCCAAAGCTGTCTTATGCCACCACATTGACATCACTTGGTCAATTTTATAATTTAATGTTCTTGAATTTGTATTTGTTAGCAGATTAAAAGTCTATCAAACACACTTATACCTTTGTCACAGAAAGAACCAAGCTATGTTACCTTACCCACATTAGCATCCTTTTTAAAATAATAACAATTAAGACTTGCTTTTATTTTCCAGCATATGAACTACTTAGTTTAATCTTCAATATTAAAGACAAGTTCTTTCTTCCATCTTGGAGTCTTTGGAGGCCTGCTGGGAACAGGGCTTCTAAAGGATGGTGGAAGGCGGGGCCTGAGATCGTTTTTTTGCTGGCTATAATCGGGGTCTCTGGAACCAGAGGGCGCCTATAGTTCTTCCTAAAAAAGAAGGTGTTTATGATCAGAATGAAACTGAACTCTATCTAGGCAAGAAATGTGCTGGGCCTCCCCAGTGGCACAGCGGGTTGAGTGCAGTGCTGTGAAGCTGTCTGCAGCCTCTGCAGCATGGGTTCGATTCCTGGTTGGCTAGGGAGACACACATGGTGCGGCAGACCTCTCCTGACTTGCTCCCTACTCCCCTCAGCAGTGTATTTCAGTAGATCTCCCTGTTCTACTCCCCGCTCTCTCTGGTGAATTCTCTCACCCTCCCATGCCTCTGGCCTGTACCTCAGTTCTTGTATAAATAAAATAAATCTTTAAAAAAAAAAAGAAATGTGCTAATGAGTACAAAGCAAGAATAACACAGTGACTCTTGGTGGCAAAGCTAATGAAACTGGAGTCATGGGGAGAGGTTACTTGTTAGTCATGCCCATGAGACAGAGGCGAGTTTCTCTTTTAAAAAAATAATAATAATAATCACAATCATTAGTCCTAGTGGAGAATCTACAGTCCCAATCATCTCACACATGGACTTCACCTGTCCTGAGCTGCTTATTTTCAACTCTCCAGTGTTTGGCTGGATTTCCATGGCAGGTTATTTATATGCTTTGTATTCATTTATGTGTATGTTTTGATTTTACACTGACATGAGAACTGGATGGGTATAAATATGTGGTTTACTCATTGTTTTCCTCAGCTTGTACAGGCATTGTTCTTTTGTTCTCAACTCTTGAGGTGGCTGTGGCAAAGTGTGAGGCTGATAGTCCCCATTGTAAGCAATATTCTTTTTCTTAATAGTGAAAAACAAATAACTTCACCTAGATGAAATGGGCAGAGTCCTAGAAATGTATTTTGTTTATCCATTCATCTGCTTATGTACATTTGAGTTGTTTCCACCTTTTGGCTAGTAGGAAAATGCTGTTATGACTATTGGTATAGAAATAAATATCACGGCTTTCAATTCTTTGGGAAATAAACTTAGAAGTGGGAGTGGTGGTTTAAATGATGAAAACAAAACAGTTAACTGGAGTTTCTAGTTTCAGTTTCTAGTTTCAGCTCCTCCAGGAGCCAGGTGCAGAAGAAAGGTGGCATCAGGAATGCTGCTATTATAACAGATGTGAAAGGTGTGTGGGGAATTGCACACACTTGGGAAAATTGGTTTTTAGCTTCTGGCAAAACACACATGGTTTGTTTTTCAAAGACTGCACAAGTCATAGGACCATGCCTGAGTTCAAGAAAGCAGAGAATTACATCCTATCATGTTCCTGGAAGAAGGAAATCCTGAGGATGTGTGTGTAAACAGCACTAAGACTGCTAACACTATCCTAGAACAGTCCAGAATCCAGAACAATAGACTCCTTAATACTTTAGAGTGTATGCTGCATGATACCATTATTTTTAACCATACAAATTATTGAATCTATGTGGTATCTGTGAAACAAATAAGGAGGAATGAATCTTTGTCCACATCTTTTATCCTTGCATTTAAGGTTTAAAAAAATTTAAGATCCAGACATCTTGCCAATAGCTTTCCAGAAAAGCAGTATCAATTTTAATGTCACGATACTAACATATGTCAATTCTCGCCTGTCCTTAACAATCCTAAATACTTTTTTTTATATCTCTAGTATTTGCTAATTTGAATTTGCTAACTTAAACAATATTTAAAGAGTCTTCTATTTCATTCTGTCATTTAGTCATTGTTTTTGTCCCACGGCAAATTCATACGTATTGTTGACTTCCCTGCACTAAAGGCCAGCCCAGTACAAAGGAGAGGGCACATCTTCAGTTCAGAACCTCAGAACTGTGATCTAATCCTAGCTTTTCCTTAGTAGGTGTCAGTTTGTATCATCTTTGCAATCAGACTGCACCCTGGAAATAAGGTGCTTTGTAGAGACTGAGTCAACATGGGCAATAGAGGTCAGAGAGCACCTGGCTGTGGTAGGCCCCCTCCACGGCCCTCCCAGTGTCTGTGGTCTGCCCGACTTCAGAGAGTCACTATAAAAGTAAAACACAAAATACATATATGAAGTATATATGCATAGGAAGTTTTTAAAATAATGAGTTTCAAAAAACTCATTGAAAAAGTGTCATTCATTTTTAGTTACTTTGTCGAGTGGGGAAATAAGTCATTATTCTAGAAGTCCAATTTTTTAAAAAAGATTTATTTATTAATGCATACAAGAGCTGAGGGGTACAGGTCAGAGGTGCAGGGGGGTGAGAGGATTCACCAGAAACAGAGTGGGGAGCAGAACAAGCAGACTGACTGGAATACACTGCTGAGGGGAGCAGCAGCCGAGTCAGGAGAGGTCCGTTGTGGCATGTGGGTTGCTCCCTGGCTGGCCAGGGATAGAACTCATGCTGCAGAGGCTGCGGGTTGCTTCATAGTGCTCTGCTCCACCCCTTGAACCACCAGGGAGGCCCTCAATGTCCAATTTTTAATTAGACATCTAGCGTTTTTATGTTCTGTATTGCACAGGAAGTGATAAAGGCTAAGGAAGGGGAGGAGACTGGGTAAGACACTAAGCTGGTATACTAGGAAATCTGCACACACATATTGCTTATGGCCTGTCTGCTCTGAGCTGATTTTCCTGAAGGACACATCTGGAGGAGTGCAGGGAGCAGTGCTATGTGCAGACCAGCCTTAGCACAGTGGGAGGAGCCTGAGGCCTGGAGGGCGATAAGGAGCTCAGGGACATCACCAGTTCCTGGCAGCAGGGAAGGCCTGCTCACTGCTGAACTCTCTTTGTTCAACTCACTGTAAAAAGGCTGCTGGAAGTGAAATGTTAAGGCGGTTTCTTTAGAGTGTTAAGCCCCCGTCTTCCAGATTGCCGGCTCTCTGAGTAAAGCGCACTTCATAAAGATTCAATTCCTGTCTCGACTTTATTGTCATTTGGTGGTGACAGGTAGCTTGAACTCTGGTCTTCCAGCTACAAAAGCACTAAACTTTATCACAGGTGTAAAGTCTGATCTTTACTGTCAACCATTTGTTTTTGATGTCTGCATGACCTTCATGTAGGTCGCCAAGGAAACATTCTCGATCACGCCCACTCCTCCCTTCTCCTGCTCCCTTGGAGACATCACCCCATAGTTGAAGATTAATTGAGACATTTATCTTGTTTAGAGTTTATAGTAACATAAATCAATTTGAATTTTGCACCAGATACAAGGGAGCCTCAAGGAGCTATACATAATGGAAGACTTTTATAGGCTGAAGAGAGCAGGAAAATGGAAGTTCTGGAAGATGAAGAAAACCAGGTTGGTTCTTGCTGGGTTACTCTCCCAGGGGGCTGGCAGGGTGGATCAGGCAGGTGCTCCAACTAGTGCTGAGCAGCACTGATTGTCTGAGACTACATTTTGGGGAAAGCAAAGCTTTACTAAATTTCAGTTTTGTGGTGTGGGGGTAACACACAGTGTTCTCTTTGTTTTCTTTTAACAACAGGAACACTAGTCTATAACTCCCCCACTCCCTCCACCTACTTTCAGTAGGAATGTCCCTTTCTTCACTTCCCAATATAGCAGAGGCAGGAGGGCAGTACCTGGACCACTTAGCCATTTCTCTAACCTAACTCACATTCCTAACGACCTTTTTTTTCCAAGTCAGAAAGTCACTGTTGAAGTGGTTAGTCACCTTCCAAGCCACTCAGTTGCTTCCTGCCCTTTCCACCTAAACTCAGAAGAAGTCAAGTTTTAGGAAGAATAACTCCTTGGAATTTGAACAAGTCTGAGTAGAGGTCCATAAGTCTGTCTGTAGGGTCAGTGAATTCATTAGGCTTTTTCTGCTACTAGCCTCTGTGGCTATTACCTTTGGCCTTGGTCGTGTTCATGCAGGAGGCACTTGGGTGGGGGGCACGTGTGCCTGATTGTGGACACTTGGCATGTGGGTGTGTGCACATGTGCAGGTATGCCTAGAGGGAGGGTATAAAAGGGCAGAGTCACCCTGGGGAAGAGGGGGCAAAGTTGGGGTCTCCCTGGCTGGCTTGTTTCCCCTGCTTACCATTATAACCTGTGAAAAGGATGGCAAGGTCTCCAAAATTCTCCTTCAAATTGCTAGAGCCCATGGTCAACCTACCCAGCCTGGGAGGTTGCAAAACACTGTCCAGGTGTTTCCCCCTTAATGCTGTGGTGCCCCCTTCCTTACACAAAGCAAATTTCCCTTGATGAGACTGGCTCCCACCGCCATCCCTGGGGCAGGACTGTCCCAAAGAGATGGGGACGTACTTGCACTTTTTACTAACTAGTCGCTGAGCGTGGGAAGGTTGAACCCCAGAAAAATGTGCTTTGTCTGGGAGATGTTGGAGATGTCTGGCCTCTGCTGACACCCAGGCCCAGTGAATTCCAGCCTGCATTTTAACAAGATCCCATGTGACTTGTCCTAATCAGGACATTTATCCTGTTTTTAATCTGCATTCTTTAAGCAATAGTGATAGAAACTTCTCAGGCTCACAGGGCCTCAGTGGACCTGTAGCTTCTCATATCAAGGTGATATGGTCAGAAGTGGCCACTGTGGATATCTTGAGAAAAGCCTGTCTGACCCTACTCGGGAGATGGATCTCACACCAGCCTCAGTTTGCCTAAGGTTGTCCATGTACTAAAATGACAGCTCTCTTCCTGTTTAAATATTCTGGCTAAATTTGAGTGGATTCAAACAATACCTATTGTGTTATTTTGCCAGGAATCTTTTAAGTGCTTGCAACACAAATGTAATTCTCATTGTTTAGACTTTGTGAATGAATGGCAGCCCTCTCCCAGATGTTCAGAGGCTTTTTCCAAGACATGTCACTTTGTCATGTGAAACTAAGGTCAAAGGTCTTTGAACTTCAAAAGAAACAGTTACCATTACCTTAAGTACCTAAAAGAAATAGGATTACTCAGTTTAAGGTCATCTCAGAAATAACCACTTTATAGAGAAATCTATGTGGTTAACACCTAGTTACAGAGCATCTGGTTTTGCCCTAGAAGTCACCCTCTTCCCATCATATAGGGTGCTACTCTATCTTTGAAACCCCAGGCTCTTATCCCATTCAGTTTAAGGATAAAAACTCTCTTTTTCTATGTGCTTTACTCTAGAATTTACAGCTAAGTACATAACTAAATTTGGTCTTTTTCTCCTGCTACCTGTTCTTTTGATTACTTGACCAGTCCAAGAAGAAACTAATGGAGCAGGGGAGATTTTCCCTTAAATAAAATATTGTTAGATCTTCTACTAGAAATCTAGAGGATCAATGAATATCAAGGTATCTCTGAATAAGCTTTATATACGCATAAGATTGCCCTCTGCTTGTATAATCTTAGATGGGATTTTTCCTGATCATAGTCTTCTGTTCTCCCATTTCTTAAAGCATTTACTTTTTGTTAAATATTTGTTTGTTTGTTTATTTATTTGTTTGTTTATTTATTTATACAAGCACTGGGTACAGTCAGAAGCGCGGGAGGGTAAGAGAATTCACCAGAGCCAGAGTGGGAACAGAATAGGCAGATTGATGAAATACACTGCTGAGGGGAGCAGTGGGCGCTGCAGGAGAGGTCTGTCGTGCCATGTGGGACCCTCACCGGTGGCCGGGGATCCAACCGGCGTTGTAGAGGCTGTGGGCAGCTGCACAGCCCAGCACTCAACCGCTGTGCCACCAGGGTAGGCCCTTAAAGCATTTACTTTAGAAAATTTATAATTATAAATTCTTTCTCTCTGCCCCTTTGAGATATAAATCACCTAGGCTCTTGCCAGCTTTGCAACCTATGGATGTCTCCCAAGGATCTGGGAACCAAGTCTAATTTCAATAAATATTTATCAGCCATCACTGTTTTACTGTGTTAAAATATATCAACTGTATATGCACTTAAATAGATCTATCTATCTAATGATATACACACACACGCACACACACACACACGCATACATATATTTTTTAGAAGCTTTCTTAATCGAAGCAAACTTTTGAAACTCTGCTGGTCACATGATCATTTTCTATTTTTGTTTCTCTTGCAAGAACACAAGAACAGCAGGGTGAGCTGATAACCATGGGACCAAAATGCTCCCATCCATTTTAAGTCCATAATCTTTCATAAATTGCTAAGTTATGTTTCAGAGCACAGGCCCAGAATAGTAGTCACTATCCTTGAGATGACAGCTCATTTTCTGGATCAAAAATAGCCATAGAAAATGGAATTAAAATGCCTGACTCATGGTTAGATGGACAACTTCAGTTGGAAAGGGTGCTCAGTCTGTTGCAGTTCAGGATCCATTTGAGTGACATCATGATTTAGCTTAAAGCAGCTCATCAGAAGCTACCATCATATATTTTCTTTTCTTTTTTAATTTTTGTGTAGTAGAACTGGAGTGTAGGCCAGAGGAACAGGGAATGAGAGGATTCACCAGAGACAGAGTGGGGAACAGAACAGGCAGGCTGACTGAAATACACTGCTGAGGGGAGCAGTGGGCTAGACAGGAGAATTCTGCTGAACCATGTAGGTTAGCTCTCTGGGTAGGGAGGGAACTCAGGCTGCAGTGGTCACAGTGCTGAGACTTAACCCTTAAGCTACCAGAGAGGACCCCCAAAATACATTTTCTATATTTGTTCTTCAACCCCCCAAATACTGCCTCGAGCCCTATCCTCAGGGAGACTGATTTGAGAGTCCTGTGTCCAATCTCCTGCCAGGTGACCTGGTGTTCAACAGCTTTTCTCAAAAGTTGGCGGCATGGTTTTTGGTTTCTGTGCTGTCAGGTACAGGCCCGCATTCAGCAACTTTCATTTGAAAGCTTTCCTTTCTGTCTCTGAACAATAGTCCATTATTTGGATGCCTCATACTGCTTATCCACTGACAGCCATCTTGGTTGCTTCCAAGTGAAGGTCACCCCAAGATTCTTCCAATACAGATCACCCCAAGATTCTTAGAATTCATTTTGTGACGACGCCTCATGCTGGCATGTGGATTATTTTGAGTTAAGAGCAATGAAAGCCCTAGAGTCTAAGAAATTCTTGTCCTTGCCCCAGTCTTCCCTCATCCCCTGTGCGACTGCCCTTTCTCCAAAGAGCCAATCACTGCTCTACTTTTTTTTTTTTTATGACCCAGAAGAATGTAGTTTGGGGAGAACCATCCAAGGGCAGGTTTACCTGCAAACATGTCCTTTCTGCCTGAGAACTTCATCTTTATTCTCAGAGCAACGATGAGGCCATCTCCTCTTCATGGGACGCCTCCCTCTCCTCTCTCCTTAGCCCTTTGGATCCCTCAATACTCCATCCTCCCGAAATGTTGGCAGGATCTGCAGAATTGTTTTTGCCCTCTCCCCCGTTAAATTGATTATTCCTCCAGCTGGAGAAGAACCCAGAAAGAGGAGGGATTTTATGGTGATATCAGTTTTCAAAGCATTTGTATAAATGCCAAGGGAGGAGATTACCAGATCTTATCAGTATGTTCAGTTTCTTCTTAAATGAACAAACTGTTTTCCAAAGAGTCATCTGCTTTTTATTATCACTGTCTACTGAAGTTTTTAAGTGATTTCAGAGATTACAATAGTTCAGCAGAAAACAAATTCCTTTTTTTTTTAAAGATTTATTTATTTATTTATTTATACAAACACTGGGTACAGTCAGTAGCGCAGGAGGGTGAGAGAATTCACCAGAGCCAGAGCGGGGAGCAGAGCAGGCAGAAGGACCGAAGTACACTGCTGAGGGGAGCAGCGGGAGGCAGGAGAGGTCTGCACGCCATGTGGGACCCTCGCTGGTGGCCAGGGATTGAACCGGCACTGCAGAGGCTGCAGGCAGCTCCCCAACCCAGCGCTCAACCGCTGCGCCACCAGGAGAGGCCCAGAAAACAAATTCCTTCATAAAACCAGTTTCTGCCGTTGCTATCTTGTTTTCACAGTATATAAGTAAACACTCCTCTCACTGGACAAATCTCACTGAGGACAGCTCCTCAGCTTGAAATCTGATCACCTTAGGAAAAGCCAGGAAACAGTGATGAAAATGGACAACTTCCAAAAAGCAGAGCCCTGTGCCCACTTTTGGTTGACCAGGGTGACGCCCTGCCCTGCTGTCCTCTTCTGATTTCCCCTGCCCTGGCAGGAAAGCACCCACCACGCCCTGACTAACTGCCAGATGTCTCAACAGCTCGTCATGTTGCCGGGTGACACATTGTTCTTCATGCGTAAGCTCTAGAGTCTCACACTTCTGGCAAATTGTTACCGAACGCCGGCCTCAGTTTCCCTCAACCAATAAAAGGAAACTGAGTTTGAGGAAAAGGAAAGCAGTTTTATTTGTCGACAAATGAGGAGGGCGGCAGACTCATGTCCGAAAGACCACCGTCCTGCTCCTTGGCAGTGGGCAGGGGTATTTATACAAAGGGGAGATGGGTAGGGGTCCGCCAAGGGGAGGGGTGGGGTCCGCATGGAGACAAGTGGGCGCCAGCTCAACACGGAGGTGGATGTGTTGTAGGGCAGCCCCTATACAAAAAGGGGTGCCTGACCGTGGGTCCTCACCCGCGCTTAAAAGGACTTATCAATGCTCTACTGCAGGCACACGCGAAAGGTTAATAAAAGGTTTATTTACAAGGGAAGGGGAAATGAGGAGATGTACAGCTCAGGGAGAAAAGTGGGAGACAAAGTTTTAAATGCTTCCTAACCGATCCGCCGATCTGGAATCCCAAATGGCACTCTGAGAGCTGGCTGCGAGCCAGGAGCCGTGAAGCCAGGAGGCGAGCGAGAGAGCCCCAAGGCCCACGTGTTTGGTTTTTATACCCAACCTGGCTGCTTAACTCCACCCTCAGGTCCCAGCCACCTTCCCTTTGGTGGTGACGGGATTTGTCTTTCCCAATGTCTTGATGGCTTTGGTCTGGAGTGGGGGTGGAGTCCACAAAGCCTGTATGGGATTAGCTCAGGACATCCTTTCCCCCTAACAGATGGACACCAGCTGGTTTTCATTAAAGGGAGGGGGAAAGTGTCAGCACAGCGACAGGTAAGGGGAAGGGTCTTCACAGAGGCCGATGGGTGTCAGCTCATTCATCTTAAGGGAAGGGGAAGGTGTCAGGAGAGAAGGGTGATCACCAGATTGTTTTCATTAGTGGGAGGGAAAAGGGTCTGCATGGACACCGGTGGGCGCCAGCTTGTTTTTCTTCCCAAGGTGAGGGAGAAGCTGCAACACAAGGGAAAGACAAGCTATTAATCCTGTTAATGCTAGATAAGGGGGAATTGCAAGAAATGGGGAAAATACAAACTTGTTAACTGTATCGTAATAGTTCACTAGGTCTCCAAACAGGAAGGCCCTGCCAGGGGTGATTACATGTTAGCATGACTGATACTCAGTCTTCATTTCTCTTGTAGCCAATCTTTCTGGGAAAGTGAAACAAGCAATGTTGAAAATGAAAGTACAAGTGGGAAAGAAATTGTTGGCAAAGACTGGGGGCTCTGAAGTCAACTGGCTTCCCCAGGACTGAGGAAAAGATTGAGGTCTGTAACCAGTGGAGACAGGGGGGCAATAGAAAGGGGACAGGGGTCCAGAGCAATGGAGAGGTGCCGCGAGCCGGCCGCTGCAGCCTGGGTCTCAGGGGTTCCTGAAGGATGGGACGCAAACACTTCATCAGGGTGCAGACATCATTCTGCTGAGGGTCTCAGCTGTTTATACATTTCAAGCCAACCTTAAGAGTGCATAAACATAGCATTAAGGCAGGAAGATAACAATCTTCACATCTTTTTCAAGAACATCCAAGGGTCTATTTGCCCTCCTGCTGAGGTCGTGAATTTATTATTCTTTGTTTCAAAGAAGGCACAGTCGCTAAACAAAGTGTTCTTAGAATAGCCATTTACCTTAAACAAACTTATGTGACTGAAACTAACATTTCCATGGTGAACGATTAACAAAGGGCTCCGGGAAACAAAGGGCAGGAAGTTACCTGGGGGAAGGGAGACAAAGGGATTTTTTCTAACTAACCTATAAAGTTTAGACTAACATATAACCATATGATTAAAACAAAAAATAGAAGACTTTTATATAGAAATCATCATCTAATAGTATATTGTTTTTATAAGATATTTATTCAATGTTAGGGAACCAAGGGCCCGGAGGGGTCAATGCCAGGCAAGCTGCACTGACTCTTCCCTAGCCCCAAGCTCTCAATTAAGGGAGGAATGTTCCTAATCTAACAGAAGAGTTTTTCTACCTATTACTCCTATACTTATCTCATCAGCCTACTCTCCCTATCTAACTTTAAGATCAAGGGAAAATTACCTTTTCTGTAAGATTGCTGATTGTTGTTTTAAAGAACTACAAATATTTTATCGGAGGCAGGGCTGGAGATGGTTATAGCTTTTGGTTCCCAGAATGGTTAATACGTGACTTACCAGTAGTTGTAACATTGACTATTTCCAAGTGCATTATTTGTGCTGCCATGGTTATTAGCTCAACCAGTCACCAAATTGTTGTTGACTTATTCTTGAATGCATACTCTAACAGCTACCATACCGATTGTCACCTCCAGGGGAATCAGCCCTAAACAAACAGGAACTTATCAGGAATTTTCTTACACTTGGAGGTTGGCTCACAGCTGCCACCCAACTGCTATCTTTAACTTCAAGGCAAAAGAATTTCCTTCTCCAATTAGCCCTTGCCTCAAAAGACCACATCTCCATGTTAAAGACTTGGCCAAGGGGATGTTTACAGCCTTTTGTTCCCAGAAGTTTTTTCACTTGTTAATGTAAGGCCAAATGTTGAATTACTGCCTTTTGGCAGAGAATTACTAATTTTATAAAAAATGTAATATTTGTATCACACAGTGCCATTTGCCATCAAATTGGTTATTCAGTAATTGATCAAAAGGCATTTGCAGTTTTACTTTTGTTTATTTATTTTAAAAGATGTATTTATTTATTTATACAAGCACTGGGTACATTCAGAAATGCGGGAGGGTGAGAGAATTAACCAGAGCCAAAGCGGAGAGCAGAGCAGGCAGACTGACAAAGTATGCTGCTGAGGGGAGTAGTGGGAGGCAGGAGAGGTCTGTGCGCCATATGGGACCTTCGCCCGGCGACCGGGGATCGAACCCGCGCTGCAGAGGCTGCGGGCAGCTTCGCAACCCAGCGCTCAACCGTTGCGCCACCGGGGAGGCCCTGCAGTTTTACTTTTAAATGTGTATTTTAACAATGGTAGAAACTAGCCATAAACAAATAAGAAGAATCTACAGGAGTCAGCTAATGAGATTCCTGACTTTTCAGGAATCTGCCCCATGCCAGAACCTTTGTCAGACAACATGAGTAGCATGACTTCCATCAGAGAGGGAATGGGGTGGGGGGGGGGGCGGTGTTCAGGGCAATGGAGAGGCATTTGGGTCAATGGAGTGCTAGTGGGGGTATCCGGGGCAATGGAGAGGGGTGGGGATGGAGTGGGGGGGCAATGCAGAAGCATATGGCTGGGGTTGGGGCCAGTGGAAAGGGGGTGGGAGTGCAGGTGGAGAACCTAGAGTCTGCTGGAGCGCACTGGCCTGAACAGTAAGAGCACGTGTAGCCAGAAAAGCCGGGTCTCACTGTCTGTCGCTGTCAAAGCCAATGAGCAGAAACAGAATTGAATCTATATGGCACACTTTATTGTCAGAAAGCCAGGATTTAAGAAACGGCAGGTATGTTGCCCCTGAAAGTGTTAGGGGGAAAGGATGTCCTGAGCTAATCCCATACAGGCTTTGTGGACTCCACCCCCCCCCCCCTCCAAATCCCATCACCACCAAAAGGAAGGTGGCTGGGACCTGAGGGTGGGGTTTAAGCACCTTGGGTCCGTGAGGTCCGCCTGGGGCGCAATAAATTTTCCCTTCCTTTGAGAAATTTAGCCTGGCTCTCCTTTTCTTTACCGCGCTGAACCTTTCAGCCCCCCAAAACCGTTCTGATATCTCTTTTTGAGCTGGACTTTTTCTAGCGAGTTAAACAAAGACAGTTCATCATGAGTTAAAAGCCTGTCTCAGCAGCCCATCACCATCGGTGCCCCTGGTGTTATCATCTTCAGTCTCCCAGAGTTTGTTGTCACATCTTGGTCATTTGAAACTGGTTTACTAGGCCTGGTTAGTTTCCTTCATTCCTTCCTTCCTCCCTCCCTTACTTCCTTCTTATTTATTTGTGCATACAAGAGCTGGGTTACAGGCCAGATATGCAGCGGGGCGGGGGTGGGGGTGGGGGTGGGGGGTGGGGTGGTGAGAGGATTCACCAGGGACAGAATGGGGAACATAACAGGCAGACCAACTGAAATGCACTGCTGAGGGGAGCAGTGGGCCAGTCAGGAGAAGTCTGCTGCGTCATGTGGGCCACCCCCGGCTGGCCGGAAATCGAACTCAGGCTGCAGAAGCTGCGGATTTCTTCATCATGCGATGCTTCACCCCTTGAGCTACCAGGGAGGCCCAGGACTGGTTAGTTTCTGATGGCATCAATGTCCCAACACTTCCTCAGGCATCACTAAGGCAGGAATCTCCACCAAATTTCAAAGAAAACAGATCATTAGTCATATGGTGTTTGTGAGCTGCCTCTGCGTATCTGTACCTGCAGACTCCTACACGAGGTATTGTGCCCGCTCCTTTCTCCCTAGCCCTAGCACAGGAAATTGGCAGCCCTGGGAGTCCTCCAGAGCACCTCATTAGTTCATCACTGGAAGAACCAAGAACCAAGAAAGAAAAAAAAAAATGCCTTTTCCAGCTTCACCTAGAGTGATATCTCCTCTGCTTGGCCTTCGTGCAGTTTTTCCAAAAATTCTGACCAAATTTCTTCCCATAGTTCCCAGGCCTTGACTTGCTGTTGTTATCAGATTTTCCAGACTCGGGACTTTCCATGGTTTAAAGCCTTTTGGAAAGGCTTCTAGAGTGAAACTGTTATAGAGCAACCCCGATATTAAACGGGTTCCTGGCTGTGAGTCCTCACCCGCGCGCTTTAAAGGGACTTATGAATACTCTACTACAGACACACGCAAAAGGGTTAATAAAAGGTTTATTTACAAGAGAAAAAGAAATAAGGAAAATATACAACTCAGGGAGAAAATAGGGAAATAAAGTCTTTAATGCGTCCTACCCGATCCGACAACCTGGAAACCCAAAGTCACTCTCAGAGCTGGCCGGACGCTGCGAGCTGGCGGAGAGCCAAAATGGAGAGCCCCCCAAAGCCCACGTGTCTGCCTTTTGTATCCACCTGGCTGCTTAACCCCACCCTCAGGTCCCAGTCACCTTCCCTTTGGTGGTGATGGGATTTGGAGTTCCCAGTGTCTTTGGCTTTGGCCTGGGGTGGGGGTGGAGTCCACAAAGCCTGTATGGAATTAGCTTTGGGACATCCTTTTCCCCCTAACAAAACCAGGCCAGACAGTCCTGGTTTTCAGGTTCAGGGACTTTTCCCTTTCTGATTTCAATCTCTCCTACCCTCTACCCTCTCCCTGTTTTGCCTGGGATGGAAAATTGTGAAAGCTTTGGTGTTTTAATTGGAAGTAGGTTTTTGTTTTTTTTTTTTTGGAACTGGCCTGAGTCCTCTTTTCTCCATTGTGAAAATAGACAAAATAAATATGAACAAAATGTGGACATGAAGAAGCAGAGGCAAAGTCAGAAGATTAAAGGCCCACTGTGACCAGCCGGCTCTGAGCCCTGCCCTTAGCATCTTCAAGCACAACCGCCTGACGCCCGAAGCCTCTGCCCAGAGAGCCCTGACAGGAGGTGAAAGGCCGTTTTCCTTAGGCTAAAATCCTTCATTCTCTAAATTCCTGTCTTTCTCATACTGATGACATCACCAGACATCACGAGTTAAGTTACTGCCTGTCTGGGAATTGAATTTTGTTTTGCCCTGTCTGGTGATTAACATGTGCCTGAGAATATTATTCCAGTGAAAGCAAGTGTTTGTTTCTGCTCTGTGGTCTTTGCTAAAAAGACCCTCCCCCCTCCCCGGATCTCCACAGCCTATATAATCCAAGCCCTATCTGGGCAGAGTTAAAGAAGCAGCTGGAACCCCTTTCCATTCAGTCTCTTCGTCCAGATTAATCCTCATTTTGACCTCTAGAAGAATAAGTAATTTTCCCCTCTATACAGTGCTGCGTACTAGTAAGTTAATACCAGGGACTCTGGCTTCTTGAGGAGACTCGTCTTTAACCTTAAGTTCTCTGTGGCAGAGTAGGGCTGTGTCAAAATAGATATATTTCTCCCTCCCAAGTTTCCTACAGCCTAGGTGTGCCACTGTTTTCATAAGATACTGTCCTTACTCTGTTACAGTTTTCTTGGTACCATATAAGCCTCCTTTTAAAGCCAATCTCTTGCCTAAACACCAGAGGAAGCTCCTGCCTCACCTGGGCCATCCTGGAGCATCTGTTCAGCTCTCTCTTGCAGGAGTCCCAGACACCTGCTCCATCCTCTTTTAAAATCAGAGCTTGCAAAACTTTTGTTTCTCAGCACCTACCATAATAATAAACATCTAAATTCTGCTGATTGTACAGTAGTTGACTTAGGGGTACAAAGATCAGGTTAAAAATGACTGCAATGTAGCACTATTTCCAATGTAGCACTATTTCCAATGTAGCACTATTTCCAATACCTATTGGAAAAAGTAGATGACTGCCCAAAAGTAGATGACTGGATCAAGAAGATGTGGTACATATACACAATGGAATATTACTCAGCAATCTAAAAAGATAAACTCATGCTATTCACAGCAGCGAGGATGGAGCTAGAAGGGAATGTCTCTTCCTCTCTGATGCTCTGTCCTAGGGTTCTTGTGTCTGAGCTTTTCAGAGGCAATTCACGGAATCCACTGGCACTTGCCTGGGTTTCCCCTTCTTAAGGGGATACGATACTGGGTATCGTATCACTTAGTTGATTCAGACAGTAGCATAAATCCCAGTGTCTACGATACTGGGTAAAGCTGGGGCAATTGCAGGCCTCATAATCTTTTCAGAGTGTAACAGGCATCTCCATGAAAAGAAGTTTCTGTGTTTCCTGTCCCTGGGAAGGATGTTTTGAGCAGCTGGATGGAGCTGTAGAGCACGGAAGGCAGGAGGCAGAGGAGGGGGACACATGGAGAAGAAGAGCCCCCTTGCTTCTTGGCTTTGGACTTGCACCAGGGGCTTGGGAGGTATGGAGGAGACAACTGGGTGAGAGACACATGAGGAGGCTGACACTGGCAGCCATTATTTCATTTGTGCTTTGATTTTGCTCTTTGTGTCCCAAAGACTTGCCTGGTGCCCTTCACCCTCCAGAAGGTGCCTTAGACTTTCAAGCCTCAGCAGCTCCACCTTGAGCCACCCTGTTTGCTGGGCATTTACTTATGAGAGGATGGGTAACTTTGGGTATTTTATTGGGGAACTGTATCCTTTCTCTTCCTTCTTTTTACACAATTGTTCTATTAAAGATCTTTCACACTATGGCCTCCCTAGTGGCACAAGAGGTTAAGTTGCAGGACTATGAAGTAATCCGCAGCCACTGCAGTTTTATCATTGCAGTTTGATCCCCAGGCAGGGAGGTGATGCACATGGCACAGCACCCTCTCCTGTCTTGCCCACTGCTGCTGCTCCCTGCTCTGTCTCTGGTGAATCCTCTCACTCCTGCGTCCCCACCCCTTCACCTCCGGCCTATACCCCAGCTCTTGTATGCACAAATAAATAAATCTTTAAAAAAATAAAATAAAATATTTTTTTAAAATAAAGATCTTTCATATGCTGTGTCTTTATGTGGCACATGGCAGATTCCCTTTAGAATGTACAGGTATGGGGGTGCCAGAGTGCCCACAGGTGGCCCACTAACAAGATGGCTACTGCCTTTCCTTGTGTGATGCTCAGGGTTTTTTCATCTATAGTTTCTTTT
The DNA here is from genome assembly GCF_964194135.1 of Talpa europaea. Classification (NCBI taxonomy): domain Eukaryota; kingdom Metazoa; phylum Chordata; class Mammalia; order Eulipotyphla; family Talpidae; genus Talpa; species Talpa europaea. Next base: position 67,640,202 of record NC_140083.1, on the reverse strand, counting down.
CTTTTTTCCTTTTTAGTTGATTCAGACAATAACATAAATCCCAGTCGCTGTTAATCCATTTTGACAGGGGATATAAGTCTGGAGTTGATATTTCTAAGGTAAAAAAGCACTTTGCCTTTTAAAATTCTGGAACACTTCATAGCTTCACTTATTTTGTTTACAGTCTAATTAACTTTATACCCTAGTCCTTCTCTTATTCTGGAGTGTGATTCTCTCAAGACCAGATCCTTGTCTTTTGTATATGGTTGAGGTTCAGGAAATATTAATGGTCTGATGTCTTTCTGCAATCCACTTATTATTTGAGAAAGGATTTTTCAAGAAAATATTTCAAAAATTTTCACAAAATTTATTATATGTGAAAGGATTTTACTCTAGTGGGAAGTGCAGATATGAAATGCAGGATCTCATGCCTGCATCCTGAGGTTAACAAAACTTAAGGACTGATTCCTATAAATGCTTTCATTTTGCAGTAGTTCAGTTTCATTTTTACTTTGGCTCCTCCTCACTTATATAGGCTCTTCCCCCACATACCGCACCCATTTTCAGTTGCAGTGAACACAGTCTGCTTCAGCGCACCTCAGGTCCGCAAAGTCATCTCAGCAAAGCCATCCTCTCATCTTGAAAAAGCCAGCTGTGCTCTAGGAGGCATTCAGAGTTCGTCCACACTTTTGTCTTCCAGTGCCTGCTTCACAGCGCTCCTGCAAACAGAATGCCCAAGTCTTTGCATTCTCTGCTGAAAGTGACAAAGAAAGATGCTGCCTCCAGAGATGACAAGGAAGCAGGAGAATCGGGTAACATATGGGTCATAAAATTTGCAACAAAAAAGAAAGAAAGAAAGAAAGAAAGGAAAAACAGCAAAAAGAGGGAAGGGGAATGTTTCTTTCTGATGGGACTCCTTAGGGAAGCCACATTTCAGGAGTCTTATCACGTCATTGTCATTTTCCTTCTCCATAATTTGTCGTGAGGGAATATTGATGCATGAGAGAATTGGGGTGTATTTTACACCAATTATTATATTGCTGTGTATGTACTTACTCATTTCTGGGGCAGGATTTATAAATAGTAAATGGATTACAAGAGGATAAGGGGGATAATGTTCTTTGTGTTTATATTGTTAATCCTCCTGTTTCCCCCACATTCCTGGCAATTTGTACCTTAGCAAGTCACATTATGATGTTAAATCACAGGTCGTTTACAGCCCAGAAGGTTGGCAAACTTGAACTCCAACAATCTTGTTTTAACATACATATACACACATATATGTATGTATGTGTATAATGCATGTATGTAATGTAAATATGTATGCATGTGCATATGTCTATATACACACATACACACATATATACCAACAAAAGTTGCCTGAAACAACTGGGATTTCTGGTATATATATCCTTTGTAATTTGTAAACAGATGTAGGGGTATGAGGATGGGTGGCTGTGGAAGACTGCTCTCAACAGCAAATTCTTTAGCATTTTCAGTTTACAGAAAATTTGATGAGAAAAGAGGAAGAACATAAAGTGTGTTTGTACCTCAGTCTAGCAGAAAAGATACCTTTTACTGAACCTTTATCTTTTGCTTTTTTATATTTATATATATGTGTGTGTGTATATATAAACACACACACATATATATGTTCTTCTTTCCTATTCCCCTTCCCTGAATTTGATTGTTTTCCCTGAAAAAACAAGGCTCATAAAACTCTGAATCTCATGACTCCCATGATTGTTGGATTGCTAAAGGGTGACATGAACATCTTGCCTTATGTCTCCCCAATAAATGTGACCCTCTTCTTCATCTACTAAAAGCCCCTTCTTTGCTCCTGTATTTCCCTATATCTCTCATGCTCCTTTGTATCAAGCTCCATTTCCTCTTTCTCTTCCCCTTTCTAATGCTGTGTCCCTGCTAGTTCCCTCCACATTTGTTGTTTTTTTTTGTTGTTTCATTTTTACTTTGGCTCCTCCTCACTTATATAGGCTCTTCCCCCACATACCGCACCCATTTTCAGTTGCAGTGAACACAGTCTGCTTCAGCGCACAACAAAAAAAACAACAACAAAAAAAAACAATGTTAATTTTGCAATTATGTTGTAAGTCCAGAGCTTCCGCACCTGAACTATTTGGCCAATCAGAACAGGTACACATTGCAAAAGCTGTTTTGAAATTCTAACAACAAACTAGCTCAACTTTTTGACTCTGTAAATATAAAAATTAAAATCCGGCCTGCAATATGGTTCATTTCCTTGTTCTTCTGGGAGATAATTCCTAATGCTGATTTTTCCAACTAGAAATTTGAAGATTATTGTATTCAGAGCTTATTGTGCTGAATTGTGAGAGGCACAGAAATGTGGAGGGAACTAGCAGGGACACAGCATTAGAAAGGGGAAGAGAAAGAGGAAATGGAGCTTGATACAAAGGAGCATGAGAGATATAGGGAAATACAGGAGCAAAGAAGGGGCTTTTAGTAGATGAAGAAGAGGGTCACATTTATTGGGGAGACATAAGGCAAGATGTTCATGTCACCCTTTAGCAATCCAACAATCATGGGAGTCATGAGATTCAGAGTTTTAAGACACCTTTGCTGCAGTGTAGAACCAGAGAGAACAAAAGGTTGAGCCAAATCCAGATGTCATGGTCTACTGCCTAACCTATTTCAACCCTACATTTCTGCTTCCCTGACTACAATTTAACTAACTCACTCTCCCTGTTACTGTGAGAGATAGTCATGAAGTGAAGAAAATTTGTAATGGTTGAAAGAGTCCACAGGAGCTTGTTTTCTGTGACAAATTTCTCTGATTTTATTTTTGTGTTGAAGTAATGCTGACTTACAACACTGTGTGATTTAGAAATACAGGTTCACACCTATATTTCTAAATACAGGTATGATTCAAAAACAGAACTTGGTCTTCGTTTGAATCAACCTGGAAACTGCTGGGACAGGGCTCCTGAGTGGGGACTTGTGCTGTTCTTTGCACATCATATGAATGAAGTCAGCTGTGCCCGACTGCACTCCATTGCTGCTTGCAAAGCTTTGGACAAGTCAGAGTTTTGGAATTTTGGGGGTAAAGGAGAAGACCAACTAAAATTTGGCAAGCCAAGTGGAATGAGAAATGAGCAAATGTGAACATATGGTCAGGCTTTTTCCTTTTCGTAGTGCTGAAAGATATTCAGTAGTTGAAAGATACTCAAATTATTACCAGTTTTGGGTTACTGAATAAAGCTGCTATAAAAATTCATGTCCAGAGTCTCCCCAGTGGTGCAGGGGTTAAAGACATCGCTGTCAAGTTATCTTCAGCCACTACCACTGCAGCACCAGTTTGATCCCTAGCCAGGGGGCTAACCCACATGGCAAAGCAGACGTTTCCTATCACGCCCCCTGCTCTCCTCAGCAGTGTATTTCAGTCAGTCCACCTGTTCTATTCCCCACTGTGTCTCTGGTGAATCCTCTTACCCCCCACACCTCTGGCCTGTACCCCAGTTCTTGTATGCATAAATAAATAAATCTTTAAAAAAAAATCATGTCCAGGCTTTTGTATAAACAGAGGTTTTCATTCCCTTGCATAAATAAGATTGGGATAGGGACAGGTTAACTCGGGCATGTGGTACCTTTATGTTCACCTTGCCAAATTACTAACTTGATATAGTTTCCAAAGTGACTATATCATTCTACATTTCCAACAGTGTAGGAGAATTCCTTCCACATCATTTCTTCACCTCCACTTAGCTTGTTATTTTATTTGCCACGCCCATGGCTATAGAGCAGTAGCTCATTATATTTTAATTTGTTTTCCTTTAATGACGTGCTAAGCATGTTTTTAGGTGTGTATTTACCATCCATCTAAAATCAAATCTTTGGTCAGTTTTTAAATTGGGTTGTTTTCTTAATGTTGAATTTTGAGAGTTTTTAGTAAGTTCTAGATACATATTTTCTCCATAGAAGGCTTGTGAATATTTTCACCCATTCTGCCTGTTCTCTTTGTATTTTGATAATTGTTTCTTCTACTTTGCAGATATTTTCCAGTAATCTACTTGCTTTTATTGCTTATTCTTTTGGTGTCATATCTGTGGAGGAAATCATTTGCTCTTCACTACCAGCTGTGCCTTTTCTGTTGATGACTTTTATCAGGAGTAGGAAAGTCTTTCTGTTCCTAGTTTTTGGGAATTGTTATGGAAGAATGTTAAATTTTCACAGGCTTTTTCTACAATTACTGAGATGATCATGCACTCTCTTTAATTCTGTTAATATGATGAATGCCACTGATTTATTTTCAAAGCTTCACTTAGTACTTCTAACCAGATCTCTTCATTCTGGAGGTACATCTGGATTAATTGTATGTTTCTTTTTTACCTTCATTTCTACTCATTTTGTTTCCTGCTCTTTCTTAAATACTTCTTCCAATCACTGGAAGAAGTTTGTAGGGGGAAATAATTCAGTTGCTTGCATCTCTGCCCTCTTGAGACCATGGCCAACATTTATGAAGCAGGAACCTTTTTGAAAGGAGTTGGCAATAAGAAAATTGAGGCACTGATTTTAGAGGATGCTTCTCTGGTAAATTTAAGTTTTCTTTGTAAGGCCTTCATGAGATTAAAATTATGACATTTGTATTCTGTAGGTGAAAGATTTTGCCAAAGCAAGCATCTAACCTCTGCCATCTGTGTTGTACTTCTAACTGCAGTGATTGTACTTTCTGTTCTTTTGGCAGGTAAGTTACTTGTTCCCCAAACCTTATGATGTTATCTATACATTTATATTATCAATAAATATTTTTGAACTCTATTATGTGCCACAGACTGTTTGAAGTGCTTGAGGTATATCAATGAACAAAACACAAAGATCCCTGCTCCCAGGGAACTTACATTCTAGAAGGAAGCTGCAAATACAATAAACAAAGGTAGGGATGGAGAAGGCCATCCTAAATAGAGGGGTGGCAAATAAATCACCTTAAGAGGCTCTTTCAGGAAACTTTTGAAAGAGAGAAAGTCATCATAGACTACCTGGGGAAAGCACTCCAGGCAGAGAGAACAGGTTGACAAAAATCCCTAAGGAGGAGTATCTCTGGGTTTGAAGAATAGCAAAGAGGCCTCAGTTCAATGTGAGAACAAGGAAGAGCCATCAGGGGGGAACCACTGGATTTTAAGAGTTTTGTAAAACACTTAAAGGCTTGAGCATCTACTCGGAGTTCAAGGGGGAAGATGAGGAAGAGGGAAATCATGATGAGACTTTCATTGCAGAATACTCATTCTGACTGCTGTATTGAGAAGAGGTTGTTAGAAGACAGGGTGGAATCAGCAAGACCTTTCAGGGCAATCTTTTTGAAATCTAGGTAAGAGATGATGATAGCTTGGACCTGAGGTTGACAATGGAGTTGGACCAGGGTGGTCAGATCTGGATATTTCGAAAGATGAGACAACAGTATTCCATATTAGATTCGGTATGAAGTTTTAAGAGGAGAAAATGTTAAAGATAACTCTAAGGATTTTCTCCTGACCCATGGGAAGAATGTAGATACCAGCCCTGATGAAAGAAAGGCTGTGAGTTAAGGTTTTTCATCTATGAAGCTATTTCCTGACATGTCCCATTCAGGTTTGCATTTTATTATTTCACTCAGGTCAAATCCGTGAGTTTTTGACAGGTGCTTATGCAGAATGACAGTGCAAAGAAGTGTCAGAGAACTATATGCTTAACAAATTCCAATGTATATAGAGGCAATAAATGCTTAGCATTTCTTGAAACACTTATTCAGGAAGAAATGATTTATCACTATTACTAAGTCACTGATACATGTATTCTGATTTCATGAGTGATCTTCTAAAACTTTTTATTCCTACAACTCTAGAATATAACCTAAACATTTTAGAAAACTAAATATCCCCTGACCAAGTTTTGTGTTATCATCTAACATCTTTCCTTAGAGGTTTAAATAACTGCAAATGATGTAATATCCAACACATTGTAGATACTGACATTTAAAAATTAACCTGTTATTTTGGAGTCAAAATTATGCTGTGATATGTTACACACCATTATACATTTAAAAACATACATGAGCAAAACCATCCTTATCTTGGAAAATTTTACTTTGTTTTCTTCAAACGGTTGTTTATATATTATATTTCTACTATAGAATTTTATCACAGTATAATATGTAAGTAATGCTTACCTTTAAATATAAAGGGGAAATAAAAGTTTACTGTGGTGTTCAATATTTCAAATGAAATATCTTTTTACTTACTATACCTTCCAAGGAGCAATGTATGGTTTTTTTTTAAGATGTTAGAGGAGAAGGAGAAGTTATGAAACAAAAATGTCCATTCTTCCTGTAGCCAACACTGTGGCTGGTTTCAGAATGTATAGGGAGGACCAAGATATTTTCATTCATATTTAACAGAAATACATATAAAACAGAAAACTACAGGAAGTCCTACATTGTATTTTTGGTGCCAAAATTATATTTTAAATTTTGTTGTGTTTTGTCTACAGGGACATTTTGTAGCCCCTAAGAAATGTAGCATAGTAACATCTATAACAGATAAGACTTGTCCAGAGGTTGAAGGGCTAATATTAAGGAAGATGTAGAAAAGCAGAATTTGCAAGATGTAGGAACCGTGTACTAGTGTTTACCTTTTGGAGAAATTTGGTTAGAATCATTCATAAAAAGCATTGCTGTAGAATTTGATTTGCTTGAAACAAGTAGTGCCCATGTACCCCTCAGGAAGTGAGGGGCACAGGCTCCCACTTGCAGACTACTGGACTGATAACTATTGTCCTTAGGGTAAGGCACTTACTGATGAGCTGGGAAAATGACAATTGAAGGTACATACTCAGAAGTGACCTGAGGATGCTACATGGAAGCATAGATAAAAAGGATGAGAACATCCATTAACAATTTATTGTTACCTTCCAACTTTTAGCAAGAAAGGAAATGGAGCACTGTGGGTGTGCACCCTGCCCAGAAGGATGGATTGGATTTGGAAGCAAGTGTTTTTATTTTTCGGATGACATAGAAAATTGGACATTCAGCCAGCAATTCTGTATGTCACAAAAAGCCAATCTTGTGCAGATTGAAACCCTGAAGGAAATGGTGAGGATTGTTGGATCCCTAGCTCCTTGGACAGGAAGGCTGCATGGGGTGAAGGCTAAAGGAGAAGGAAGACTCTAGGATTTGGAGTCAAATTTCTGCTGTGATATGTTACACACCATTATACATTTAAAAACATACATGAGCAAAACCATCCTTATTTTGGAAAATTTTACTTTGTTTTCTTCAAACGATTGTTTGAAGTATTTTGTGTGCCTAGCTTGGCACCCTGTGAGATGTTTCAGACCCATTGTTTCATGGAATCCTCAATATAACCCACAAGATTGGATATATTGTTGCCATTGTACAGAGAAGTATGGTTATCATAGAATTTGTCATCCAAATAGGGTGTTATGGGGACTATGGGTGAGATTCATACTCCACTAGAACAACAATTATTACCTGGGTCTTTGCCAGCCCAGCAGGGGTGGATGGTGACTTTAAGATAATTTTGGATTAGAGACAAGAGAATAAGTTTGGGGGCTGAGAACTAGGGACTATTCTAACCCTAAAGTCTTAACTTCTCCCTGATGCCATGCTGCCATCTAAAAAGAAAAGGCTGTGGGGTCGAGAGTCCAAAGAGTAATAGGAGAGCAACATGTTTTTCACTTTCTATGTTTTTCATAATAGAATTTCCTGAAAAGATACAAAGGCCCTATTGACCACTGGATAGGCCTTAGTAGAGAGTCGCCAAATCACAGCTGGAAGTGGGCAGGCAACGCTGGATACAATATCACGTATGTTTGGGGACTTGACTTTCTACTGTGTGTATGTGTGGGTATGTGTGAGAATTGTCTTTGTGAGAAAGCAAACTTAAGATCATGGAAAACTCACTGTACTAGGAGGGTAAGAGATGCACACCATTTTCATGCCCTTCCATTTATTTGCTGTGGCTTTGAAAAACTTTAGTAATTGTCATTTTCATTGAAATCTTTAATATGAGGATGACTTTGAACATGGTTCTTATACCTTGAGGCAATGATTTAAATGTCTCTGCTGGAATCTTTAAATGTAGAAAGGCTAGATGAGGCACAGCAGGGATTCTAAATTCCTAGAGCCACAAAGAATAGTTGCCATCAATTTCCTAAGCTCACCTTCATTCCCACTGCTGCATCTATCACAAAAAGAAAGTCTTCAGGGAATCTATGGGAATGTTTCCTGAAGTTTTATCAGTGAAAAGAACTAGGGAACAGGTCCTTGAATTGTGACCATTTCAGTGGAGCAGATAAAACATAGGGGCCAAACCACTACCATCAATCACAGCTATGCCATCTGAAGAACTGACTAGTAAAACTAGCAAGCTGACCACAGATCTGAGCCCTGCAGCAGGGGCGGGGGAGGAATGAGGGTCAAAACAAGAAGACTGAAAATAATATTCACTAAAGGCTACTGTGGTAACAGTTCATTTGCTGCAACAGCAAGTCCTCGTTAATTACTTTATCAGCAACTTACCCGGACTTGGTACAGATGCATGATAGATGTGATAGTAACAGACCTTGGCAATGTAAAGGGAACTAAACACAGAAATGGTGCTTTAATAAACTAGAGTTGGAGTTATAATGGAGGAATGAATGTAGATGTTCAACATAAGGATATTTAATGATGCTGTTTTGGGTTTTAGGTTTGTCATCAGAGGAGATGGAGAGTGTGCCTACCTGAATGACAACGGAGTCAGCAGTGGGAGGATCTACACAGATAGGAAATGGATTTGTAGTAAGCCAAATAATCAAACTGACAAGCGTCACATTAGTTGAAACTCTTTGTGAGCCTCTAGTGGGCTCTGAGACCTGGGACGCTGGTCGCGAAGGACCGACCAGACGGGGGACTGCTGTCAGCTACAAGCAGTGATTCCCTATTTTTCTCAGCATGGTTATATGGGAATTGTGAACAAGATTGCAAAACAATCTTGGCTCACACGTCATGTACGTGAGCTCATAAGCACCACCTAGGTGAGCCCTTGGGCTTATCGGACATGCCTGTCTTTGTGGGCCTCTGCTGCTAAGTTACGACCAGGAGACTTCCAAGGAAGAAGCAAATTCAGGGCGTCCCTCCCAGGCGGTTTTCCGCCCTGGCACAAGCGAGTTTTCTCAGTGTTCCTTCAGCTGTAGATCATCACCTCTCGATCATCCGGAATTTCCCAACTATTTATAAGAAACTGCAGGGCCTCCCTGGTGGCACAGCGGTTGAGCGCTGGGCTGCGAAGCTGCCTGCAGCCTCTGCAGCGCCGGTTCCATCCCGGCCGGCCAGCCTGCGAGGGTCCCACACGGCGCGCAGACCTCTCCTGCCGCCCGCTGCTCCCCTCAGCAGTGTATTTCGTCCGTCTGCCTGTTCCCTTCTCTGGCTCTGGTGAATTCTCTCAACCTCCCGCACTTCTGACTGTACCAGTGCTTGTATAAATAAATAAATCTTAAAAAAAAAAAAAAAAGAAAGAAATTGCATAGTACTTTGTTATATCACAGTTGCTGAGAAACTGTTTCGTTACTTGCATTGTACTTCATTATTTGGCCTATCAAAACTATTGCCAATAAGCATTAATAAATCTCACTGACAGGCATTGTAATTTGCTATATATAGTTGCTGAGCCATAGCTTATTTTACCAAAAATATTAACACTATTCATCATACTATGAGTTAGCAACCAATATGCAAACTACCATAAGGTGGTATAATACAGGGATTTGATAGAACCTGAATATAACTTAAGTAGGTATTTTAGTATGAATTGATACTGATATTTTGAAACCAGAATATAATTAATATCTATGAATTCTACCTTTTATGGCCAGATGTAACCTTCCCTATATAAACAGTCTGACATGGTGACCCATAAAAATGACCATGCTAACTGAAGCCATGCAAAATCATTTTAATATTTAATGAGAAAAATTATAGTTGACCTGTGACCTTTGAATACATTCCAAATTCTCTTACGGTCACAAATATGTAGTGAAATTTAAGAGTGCTATTTATATTTTACTGTGTTTTAAAACACCAGAAACAGTTTAATTCTGTGTTTATGTTTTAAATTACAATGTGCTAAATAACTATGATACCTACAAATAATATTCTTTATTTTATCCTTTTAGATTTAAAATTCTTTTATCCAAGTTTAATGGATATTTACTTGAGCACTTTTTTTTTTTTTAAAGATTTATTTATTTATTTATTTATTTATACAAGCACTGGGTACAGTCAGACGCGCGGGAGGGTGACAGAATTCACCAGAGTCAGAGTGGGAAACAGAACAGGCAGAATGATGAAACACGCTGCTGAGAGGAGCAGCGGGCATGGCAGGAGAGGTCTGCCTGCCATGTAGGACACTCACAGACCAGCGCTCAAGTCCTGTGCCACCGGGGAGGCCCTACTTGAGTACTTTTAACATTCAAAATTCAGTCAGCACTGTGCACATGCTATTGAGAAACAAAAGGTCTTAAAATTTCTATAGCTTCAGCTACACTGTACTGATGAGTCCCAAAAAGGACGAAACAGCACTTTACAATGCGGTTTTTCTTGTCTGCATTTTCATTTCTCATACTTTTTTGGCATATTACTCCATCTTCCTGTAATTATTTGAAATTTTATTATATATGTTTTTAAGGATTTATTGCATTTATTTTATACACATTTTGTTAATTGTATATATTTTATTGTATATAACCAACATATGATATGTTTTTAAAATTTCAGAAATAAATCTTGGTGAGTAGTAAGTAAACTTTTTAATACTCGTAATGCCCTTTGCTTTATAATCCATTTTATCTTGGACTTTGTAAGCGACAGGGACTATGTCAAGTTCACTTCTGCTTCCTGGGAGACCAGCACAGTGTCTCAAAGACTATCTTCAAAACATGCCTGAGGATGTGCCTCCATCACTGTGAGATTCTGCTCTGTTTGCTTAGTTTCTGCTCATTTTCTCACAAAAGAAGCTGCATTTCACAGAAATACAAATAAAAACAAGATTCTCTGTGTGACTTAACTCACAAATAAAATTTAAGTCAACTGTGACACTTATGACCTAGTATTCTTTAATGAAGTTTCCAAATCATCTATCAAAAACATGGATTCCATTTCTTACCAGCTATGACCTTGATAATGTAAACTAAAATCAACAGTTAAAAGGGTTCCCCTCTTCCTGGTCTCAACTAAGGGGTGCAGGTGGGAGCTGGACTGGTCTTGTGAAGAAGCTGCTGCATCAGGGGCAACAAGAATTTGTCTCTGGGCAAATCAGTAATTTCAAAGAAAGATAGTTTTCAAGGTGTATAGCATTGTTAAAAAGTCCCAGTTTCCAGAAAAGTAGGTTCTAAATGGATGGGGTAAATTTTAACAAACCTCCTTTTTTATTTTCTGTCTTTTTTTTTTGTGGGACCCTCTCGCCGGCAGCCGGGGAGCAAACCCGCGTGCAGAAGCTGCGGGCAGCCTCGCAGCCCAGCGATCAGGCGCTGCGCCACCAGGGGAGGCCCCTCCTTTTTTTCTTTAATGCAATGATAAATACACTTTCTCTGTAAAAATTCTTGAAAATGTAAATTATCTTACTTATAGACTGTATAGAATTCCAATTGTGAGACTCAGAATTTGGGCAGTTTTCCCAGTTCTATCTGGAAACTGTTCCCAGATTCCAGGCCTCAGTCTTGATTCTTTAATCAGTTCATCTAATTTTTGTCTGGCTCAATTATATAAGTCAACAATAAAGTACTTACCCTTTCAAGCACAGTTTCTTCATATGAAAAATGAGTATAATAATATTAGTTTCACTGACTAGTCCTAAGATTCCAATGAGATCACACATGAAAATCTCTTGTCTGTAGACCTGATTCATAGTAAATGTTTCCCAAACTATTGTTTTTGTATTATTGCTCTCTGGTAAAAAGTTAAAGTTCAGCAATAGTTCTGCTACCTGTGTGGACTGTCCACTTTATATATTTATTCATTCACTCTCCTTTATTTATTTTTTAAAGATTTTACTTATTTTTGCATAGAAGAATTGGAGTATAGGCCAGAGGTGCAGGGGGTGGTGAGAGGATTCACCAGAGACAGAGTGGGGAACAGAACAGGCAGATTGACTGAAATACACTGCTGAGGGGAGCAGCGGGCAAGACAGGAGAAGTCTACTGTACCATATATGGGTAAGTTCCCTGGCCAGGGATAGAACTCAGGCTGAGGTGGTGATAGCACTGAGACTTAAACTGTAGGCCACCAGGGAATCCAGTTAATGCTGACTAAATGAATTAATCTGTTCGAATATAGTTTTCTGTTTTGTATTTCTAGAAAGTGGCATTTATTCTTAATAGTGTGTGGCCAGTTTGCTTAAAAACATGTGTAGTCCATCTGTATTGTGAATAGATTTAATAGTCTTCTCAGTTTACTTTGAGTCCAGCAAAGTTTAACACAAACATAAACACTCCCCCAAAAACCTGAAAATATTTAAGATAAAAAGTTTCTACTCAGTAACACAACAATGAGACACAAGCACATGTGGAGCCCTCATTTACTTTACTATTGTTCTCATTATGAAATAAACTGGAAATAGACTTTGATGTTTGTTTAGTTGAAATCAATGTATAATGTTCATTATTTTTTAATGTAATGTGTGAAATGGGTAGACTTTTGGTACTTTTCAATGGGAATCACATGCAGGATATTTCATTTTCAAATTGAGTATTTTTACAATTCCAGTCGAAAAGAAAATGAAATTTTTATGTCTCAGAATACAAGGTAAGAGAGCACTGAGACATTTTGAGCAGAGATAAGAGCAAGACAGAGAAAGACACAAATTAATATAATGGAATAGGAAAGAAATGAAGACCAAAAAAAAATTTAGATTAGATTTATTGCAACAGGAATTCAGATGGAAAATGTGGGTGTGATCACAAGTGTGCAATTTGCAGTTATGACAAACTAGGGCAGCCAGATCTGTTACTGACCTTTATCTAGAAATACCAGAAGAATTTTAAGAATTTTAAGATGCTGGAGAATTTTAAGATGTTAAGATGGCTGGAGGGGAGTGTGGGGTGAGAATGGGAGGGAAGGGAAGGAGAGTAGATACTAAGGGACTCCAGGACTGAAGCTGCAACACTGCGGCAGGGTATCTCACATCTGCTCCCTACCACACCTAAAAGAAGGCTCCACTGGCATTTACCGACCACAATCTGAAATAAAAGGCAGCCCACTAGAGTATTTCCTTTCCCTGATTAATGGCTTCTCACCAACAATACCATGTGAGTCCTACAGCACCAGCTTTGGAATCTGTTGGGATCCCTAACTATTAGCAGCCAAGGAAAGCACTGCCTCTGCCCAACGTGAGATGCCTTCTAGACCTGACAGCTGGCCAGGAGCACAAGCTGGGCTGAGAGCCCAGAATTAGTGTGCCTTCCCAGAATCCAGGAAGCTGCCTTTATCTCTGTGGCTGAAGAGTCCCTACCTCCACCCACAGGCTGAGCAGTCTGGGGCAGCTGTTTCGGCCCCAAAACAGCACCACAGAAACTAGGGGAGTTCCAGTGGCATCAGATAAACCAATAGTTAGGTCAAAGTAATTTTCAGTTTCTAAAAATTAGAGCTTTGTTGGAAACATAGCTCACCAAAGTAGGATGAAAACACATTCTAGGTCTAAATAGGACAACTCCCTCCTGAAATAGTCTAATAAAATATCAAAACTAAAGAAATCACCTATCATATCAAGAATCAGGGAAACAACTTGATAAAAAACACTTTCAGGTAATTTAGAATGGTGGAAAGTAGCCCAACTCAATAAAAAGACCTACAAAAAGCATACACAGTTAACCTCAGATTTAATGGTAAAAGATTAAATGATTTATCGGCAATCATTTAGGAAACAGTAATTATATCCTCTAATGTCATAGTGGAAGTCCTAGGCAGTGCATTAAGACAAAAAACAAGTTGGACTATGGATTAGAAAGGAAATAAAAGTTATTTTATTTCCCCTATTTTCAGACTGTCTATGTAGAAGATCCCAAAAATACAAACAAAACCTTCTAGAGCTAATAAGTGAGTTCAGGAAGATCACAAGATATATACTTTTAACACATAAAATATAATCACATTTCTCCATACCAATACTTAACATATAGAAAGAGAAATACTCATGTATAAAATTTAAACATTCAGTATATGGATGCTGAAATTTTAAAATGCTGGTAAAATAATGAAGTTAAATTTTGATAAATGAAGATACTGTGTACATGGATTTGAGGACTGAACATTATAAAAATATCAGTTCTACACTTAAATGATTTTTTCCGAATGTGATTTAATGACTAAATACAGTTTTTATCAAAATCCAACTAGGACTTTTGTAAGCATAGGCTACAAACTTATTCAGAATTAAAGAGGGAAGGTACAGGCCCTAGAGTAGCAAAAATAATCTTAAAAAAGTAAAATTAAGTGGGAGGAATCACTCTATATGATTTAAAACTCATTATATTGCTAAAATCATTAAAACAATATTGACAGGGCCTCCCTGGTGGCGCAGCGGTTGAGCGCTGGGTTGCTAAGCTGCCCGCAGCCTTTGCAGCACCGGTTTGATCCCCGGCTGCTCCCCGGCCACTTGAGGAGGGTCCTGCATGGCGTGCAGACCTCTCCTGCCTCCCGCTGCTCCCCTCAACAGTGTACTTCGGTCCTTCTGCCTGCCCTGCTCCCCGCTCTGGCTCTGGTGAATTCTCTCACCCTCCCGTGCTTCTGACTGTACCCAGTGCATGTATAAACAAACAAACAAAACAAAATAAATAAATAAATAAAAACATGCCTCTAAAAAAATATATATATAAAAAAATACAATATTGACAGAATGTTGGCTACATACATTAACATAAATAGACCCACTCAAATATGACAGACTGAATATTCACAAAGGTATAAAATCAATTCAATAAATGTAACTGAGGCACTTGGATTTTCAATGGTTAAAAAAAAAATGAACCTTGAGCTAAATCTTCCATCTTAAATAACACAAAACGGATCATAGGCTTAAAGCTAAAACATAAAATTAGAAAAGCATGTCTGACAAAGAACAAGTATCTAGAATATAAAAAGAACTCTCCAAATCCAACAATAAAACGTCCAATTAGAAAATGGGATCAAACACTTTTAAAAATACTTTTTTTTTTTTTTAAAGATTTATTTATTTATTTATACAAGCACTGGGTACAGTCAGAAGTGCAGGAGGGTGAGAGAATTCACCAGAGCCAGAACAAGGAACAGAACAGGCAGAATGACGAAGTACACTGGTGAGAAGAGCAGCGGGAGGCAGAAGAGGTCTGCACGCCATGTGGACCCTCGCCCATGGCAGGGGATCGAACCGATGCTGCAGAGGCTGCGGGCAGCTTCGCAACCCAGCGCTCAATTGCTGCACCACCAGGGAGGCCCAAAAATACTTCTTTTTAAGAGAAGTTCTAGGTTGACAAAATGAGAGGAAGATACAAGAATATTCCATATTCCATCCCTCAACCCCATGCAAACATAGCTTCCCCCATTATCAACAGCACTCAGATTTGTACATTTTTCATCAAGGGTGAGCAAATATTGACCCACAATAAACAGCCAAAGTCCATAGTTTACCTGAGGTGCATTCTTTTGGTGGTGTGCATTCTATGGTTGCACAAGGATATAATGACATGTATCCATAATTATAATGTCATATAGAGTATTTTAACTGTTCTAAAAATCCTCTTTGCTTTGCCAATTTCACTCTGGCCCCTTGGTCTTTTTATTATTTGATCTTTTAATTTGTTTATTGTCTCCATAATTCTGCTTTTTCCAGAATGTCATTTAATTGGAATCATCTTTTTATTGTCTCCATTATTTTGCATTTTCCAAAATCTCGTATAGTTGATAATCATACAGCCTTTCTATATTATATTGATTTCTTTTAGCCACCACATTTAAAAAACTGTTTTATTTAGTTATTTTCTTACATCTTTGTTACTTTTTGGATAATGCTGGAGTTTTCCCTCTGGTGTATCCCACCACCGCAGCACCCGTGCTCCATCACCAGTTTCTTGCAGCAACCACTATTATCTCCTTCACTTCTTTGAACCTGGCTGCTTTAAATAATTTCATATAAGTGGAATCATGCAAAATCTGTTTTTCTGTGATTTACTTCAATTCACATAATGCCCTCAACATTCACTATGCTGTCACACATAGCAGGATTTCCCTTTTTCACAGCTAAATAATATTCTATTATATGTATATACAACACTCTAAACCTATGCTCATACAAACTTCTCTGTTTTTAGTAGCTCCCAGGAGTTTAGAGTTTGATAGTCCTCATCAGGATTTGGATATGGTTCAACACATCAGTTCTCTGAGACAGGTAAGTTAGACATCAGACCCTTTGGTAGCAACCAGAAAGTGATGTAATCTAACTCCTACTAATGAGAAGTTGGGAAAGGGCTTTCTTTCCTTTTCACTGTACACTGAGTTGGAGGGAGGAACTGTGAAAAGTATCTTCTTGCTCATTTAAAAGTGCTGCTTTGCTCTTGATAGTCCCCAGGGGGACTGTACTCAACAGATGAGTACAGGGTTAGTCCCATCTGTTCTTCAAGAGAGTCAAATTAGAAGCCAGTCCCTCAGGTAGCACCTGGAAAAGTTGTGAAGCTCAATGTTTCACATTTAGAATCTTAGGTCCTCAGGGAGAATCTGGGATCTCGGTATCTCCTCCTGATTACATGGCACGGTGCAGGGGATGGAGTGTATGGTGAAAGAGTGTGGGCAGCTTTTCCTACCAGTTTTGATGTTGTAGTTTCACACTCAACAGAAGCCTGTCAAAGGGAAATTAATTCACTTGTTGAATTGGTGCATCTGAGAAGGAGGAATTCACCACCTTCAATTCTGCCATCACGTTGTGAGTCTGATGGTTTTTCTTAAAACAAAACATGAAGTTTTATTTGTAATAACCCAGACTTGTATAGAACCAGATGTCTTGCAATAGGTGAAGGATTTAGAAACTGTTATGACCACACAATAGAATATTACTCAAGAATGAAAAAGAATGGACTGATTACAACATGCAACAATTTTGTTGAATCTCAAGAAAATTTTGTTAAGTTAAAAAAAAAATCACAAAAGGTTACATACTTTATGATTTCATTTATATATCAGTCTTGACATCACAAAATTATAGATATGGAGAACACTCACAAGGGAAAGGGGAGTGTGTTGTGTGGTAATGTATCCTAAATATGTGAGTCTCGCTGTCTTAGTATGATGTCATATTGTAGTTTTTCAGGTGATACCAGGGGAAATTAAGTGCACATAGGATGTTTATATAATCTCTTATAACTGCATATGAATCTATAATGACCTGAAATAAGGTTTAATTTTAAAAAATAAAAGCTGTAACAGATGAAGCAGAAGCAATCCTATCCCTTTCATCATCAGAGCATCAGTACCTGCTATATAATTTGCAGGCTCAGGTGCAAAATAAAAATGTGGAGTGTTTTGTTTAAAATTATTAATAATTTTAAGACAATGATGGTAGGGTATTCAACCAAGTCCAGTGCCCTTTGGAGTGTGAAGAACTGAGCTACTGAACAGATGCCCTGGCCTACAGATGGCCTGGCCTGCAGCTGGTCTTGCAACTAGAATGATTTGTTCACCCAGTCACAAGTCATAAGCATGGTATGCTTATGCTTAGTGTCTGTTTCCAAAGATAGTATTCTCTGCTGATGTCAGGGCATGGGAGAAAAATCCCTTACCACTCTCGGTTCTTTTTAAATTAGAGAAGCAAACAAACTAACATTAGACAGATGAGTAGGAGAAAAAGTCCACATATCATAACATATGCACGAAGAATTTACATTGAGCAAGTGGGACAAACTGGGGGTTTACATTCTAGTATCAGGAATAAGAACTGGGGCACTGAGGAGAGAGGAGAAGGTCTCACATGAAAATGAGGTGATTTCCCAAGGAAAAAAACTTGCCTCAAGATATTTCCCCTGCTTTAAGGTAGGTTTCTCTGATTAATCTCTGTTCTTCAAGATAATGGCAATAGTTTCTCCCCAGGCCCATGTTCCACATGCCAAGATGGCACATGATGTCCAGCCTGATCTGGACATCTCGGGAAAAGCTTGTCTGAACATTTTGTGGAGGGTTGGGGGTCAAATCCTACGGAACCATTCAACAATAGTTACTTTGTTTTTAAGGATTTACTCACTTCCTTTAGATCCTTATGAAAATGCCCTAGGATGAAACACACCCTTTCTCCTACTTTTGAAAAAACACTGATGTTTAGAAGCATGAAACCCCCCACTGCTCTACACTGGGGGAACATGACTTTTCTAGAGATAAAGCTTTATCAGGAAGATTTCAGATACTAACGCTCACAGTATTTCCTTAAGAGGTTCGAGTTATTAGGGACTGAATATTAAGTATATTGGCAGCTGAAATGTTTTTTCACAGCTTCATCAAAATCAAAGATTTCATACTTGACAAGAAATGTATAATAGTTCTTTTATTCAAATAAATCTCCAATGTGAGAGAGCTTAACTATCATGTGATCATTTGTGCAATACTAAATTACCACAAATTGGTAGTGAAAAACAATTTTGGGGGCCTCTCTGGTGGTGCAGGCAGTTGAGTGCAACACTGTGAAGCTGTCCACAGGCTCTGCAGTACAGGTTCAAATCTGGCCGGCCACAAAGATACCCACATGGCGTGGCACACCTCTGCTGTCTCACCCGCTGCTCCCCTCAGCAGTATCTCAGTCAGTCTGCCTGTTCTGTTCCCTGCTCTGTCTCTAGTGAATCCTCTCACCCCAGCACCTCTGGCTTGTACTGTAGCTCTTGTATGCATAAATAAATAAATCTTAAAAAAAAACTACTTTGGTCTCCCAGTTTCACAGGTGATAATTGAGGTCTTATTGAGTAACCTGTGACACTGCTGTTTTCCACTGACAAGAAACGATAAGAACTGGGTTCACCCAGATAATCCAAGATAATGTCTTAACTCCCTTTCCCATCCCACTCCACTGCCATGTAAGGTCACATGTTTACAAACTTGGGGGATCAGGCCATGGCATCAGTTTGGGGTTGGAACATTATTCTTTGATTATTATTCCAGAATAATGTCTGCTGTAAGTCAACCAGCCATCAGGCTACAGGAATTGTATTTGGTTGGGACTTACTTTGCTCTAAAACCATGTTCTTTCAAGTTGATAGTGTACACTGTCTTCTAAATTCCTCTTGCACTGAAGACACCAGCAACCTGTCAAAAGTAGAAAAAGTCAAGGGAAGTAGGACACAGGTGAACTAGTAGTTTCTCTGTTTCTTGTAACTTTTTATCAGCTGTTCAGTATAATTTCTGATATCATTTTTTATGTAAGTCAGTTGAGATAGTTATTTCTATTGAGCAGTAACAAGTACCTTGAATGAATCTTTTCTTTTACCTTTACATCCAGTAGATTAGTCACAAATTTCTGTCTCCTAAATATAGGTCTAAATTAAAAAAAAAATTTTTGGAAAGAAAAAAATTATTTCCTAGTGAAATCAGAATAAGCCTCAACCTATGTACTCTTGACTCTCACACCTGACATTATAGAGACCACGGAAATTCATGTCACCACATCTTACATGTCCTATCAGTTCTTAGAAATCAGGTTGTGTAAGTAAGTAAACAGGATGGTAAAGCTTGGAAATTAGGAAATTCAAATATTTTAATAAGGCGATCTGGGCCTCTCTGGTGGCACAGGAGTTAAAAGCAGTGCTATCAAGCTATCGCTAGTGAAGGGTTTGACGGTAAAGAAAAGAAGAGCCAGACCAAATTTCTGACAGGCAAAAAGTTTATTGCGCTCCCAGGGGAGGTTCACCAACCCCCACGGAGGGCAAAGAAGTTCTGTCCTTGGGGGGATGAGGGTAAGCTTTTATCAGGCAGGGTCTGGCCTTGGCAGGAAGTGGAGAACGTGGAGTCCAAGTTGCTTTTCAAAGAAGTCATTTTTCTCTTGGAACTGGTTGTTCTTTCATTACTGCGTATCAGGCCCTGCTCTAGGCAGTCTCCAGGATGCAGGTGGCAGCAGTTTCAAGTTCCCCTCTTCTGCCCCAACCTGGCCCCAGGCTTGGCCTTACAGCTAGCCACCGCAGTGCGAACAAGTTATATCCGGTGGAACAGGGAGCAACCAACATGGCACAGCAGACCTTTGCTGTGGCGCCCGCTGCTCCCCTCCGCAGCATATTTCAGTAGATCTGCCTGTTCTGATCCCCGCTCTCCACTCTCTCTGGTGAATCTTCTCACCTCTTGCACCTCTGGTCTACAAGCCAGTTTTTGTATACATAAATAAATAAATCTTAAAAAAATAAGTTATTTTCTCACATTTCTCCTTTCTTATGTTGTGCTAAAGACACCTAAAAGTTCAACTGATTTTCTAACTATTCAATATATTCTCTTCTCTCTGAGTATCTGAATGAATTCCCTTCAACTAGAAACTTTCCCCTCCATCTCCAATGCCTGCATGGAGTAACTCCTACTCAATTCTTGTGGTTGTCAATTTAGTTCATATTTCCTTAGGAAGACTTTCCCAAGGATAGGTATCCTCACTAGGTGCTTTCATAATATCTGATGATACTATTGTTCACAGCGTCTGAATATGAAAAATATACACCCACTTATTTTCCTATCAAGTTTCCCAAGAGAAGTGATTGTGTCTTGCTCATCATTGCACCTCAGTGCCCACCTGTGGTGTTGTTTCGAAAATACATATTAAGTGGTAAATGAATGATTCACATCTTTGTGGCTTCTTGTACTTATTTCAGTTGTATTTCTCATAGAGAGTAGCTATTAATGTCATGTGGAAACCTAGAGATTTTTATAAGACTAACCTACCAGTGCTTTGTGAGTCATCATTTGACATTTTTATATGTAGATGAGTAATTACGCATAGCCTGTATTACTAACTAAAAATATAGAGAAATTACTTAGTCCCTTACCCAAGGAATTCTTCTTAAAATGAAACTATCAGCCTCATGAGCTAGTTGCACTAATTAAATGAGAATACATATTACAATCTTTAAGCAATGTTTCCCAGTACCTCTGTGTTTTCAGGGGCCTTTTCTCCATCATCTGATCATAAATTTGTGGCCTTAGGTCCTTTTCTGTACCAGCACTTGTGCAATGTGCAACCCACATGGGAAGAAGAGAGAAATGGGGGTGAGTAAAAGCAAAGCATGTGCCCTGCTCCCTTGCAGCCATTGCTGTACTCAATAGAGAGGAGAGGTCCTCCTGCAGGGTTTTGGCTATTGTGTGTTTGCAGAGTTGCCACTACCATTGTGAAATTGCCCAAAACTTGGGGCACATCAGAATGAATAGGGATGGGAAAAAACTGTTTTTTCCCCCCTACATTCTGCTTCTCTGTGCTAAGCATTCCCATTCCTGCTCTTTAGAACAGAGCTGGAGAGCTTCCCTGGAGCTGTCCAGATCTGTGACCTGATGGATGCTCAGCTCCAGGTTTCTGGATTCAACACACTAATAATGGAGAGGAATAAAAGGTACATTCAATGGTGGTTTGCTAGTACCTTGAATTTGGGTGTTGCGTCAAGCAGCACCACACTGATAAAAAATGGGGAGTCGTGGGGCAGGCTACATAATGCAGGGTGCTCTGAAGAGCAAGATTCTGGCCTTTTTATTGATATACAGCATAAGGGAGAGGAGAAAAAGGAAAGGGGAAGGAGATTAAAGAGAGGGAAAAAATGTAGAAAATCAGGGTTTGTGAGTCTGCCCTCCAGGCACTTCCTATCTGCTTTATGACTGGTATTGTCATTGAGATCAAGCCCTAGTTCCCCAGCCTTGGTTTTAATCTTATTACCTAGGCATTCCATTGATCAGCTTCTGGGGTCCTTTGATCCTTTGACCATTTCCATTGCTCAGCTGGGGTCCTTTGTTATATATTGTTTCTCAGCCCCCCCTAGCTTCCCTGTCAAACCTCTTGATTTGTAAATCAGGAGTTGTGTTATGCATAGGTCATCAGCCCCTCAGGAGTTCCTGGTCAAACTGAACAGGTCATTTTGACCTTGCTTAGGATTTAGAGCTGTAGATAACAAAATGGTGGCCAAACAGGCTCACAGGGTGTTCTTTATAGACCCACAGGGTGTTCTTTATAGAAGCACTGATACTGAATGGTTCTCAGAGACCCCAAGTCACTGCAGTATGCATTCTGTCTAGGACTATAGTTGCCTGGTATGTAACTCCACCACATGGAAACAGAACCACCTTTTATTGGGTGTTCATTGAATATTTTCTAATTCATAGGCACTGACCTAGATACAAGTATTAGATCTAATCTTAACTAATATATCAAACACATCAAGACTTAAGTAAGCAAGGAGTTTGTCCATCACAGGTTTTTGTTTGTTTTTTTTTTTTTAATCATCTTTCCTTTTTGCCCTAGTCTGTTTTGCCATTGGGTCTTGCTTTTTCAATTCAACTTGCATGACTCATTTTGAGGTCTCTTGCTGGTATCAGATAACACAGCTTAGACCAAGATCCCCACACCTTAGACCAAGATCTCCCAAAATGCCTTCATTTTCTTTTTTATTAAAGATTTATTTTATTTATTTATGCATATAAGAAGAGCTGGGGTGCAGGCCAGAGGTGTGCAGGCCAGAGGTGAGGCAGGGTTGGTGTGTGTGAGAGGATTCACCGGAGACAAAGTGGGGCGCAGAACAGGCAGATTGACTGAAATACACTGCTGAGGGGAGCAACGGGCTGAGGGAGATGAAAAAGGTCTGCTGTGCCATGTGGGTTAGCCCACTGTCTGGGAATCGAACTGGTGCTGCAGTGGCTGTGGATGGCTTCATAGTGCTGAGACTTAATTCCTTGAGCCACCAGGGGAGCCCTGCCTTCATTTTCATTGCCAGACACCAGGGAGGCCCCTAGGCTATGTACACTTCCACCTGTGTAACTGTAAATGTGTAGCTTCCCATAAACTCATCAGGCTTGGTCATTCACTAAAATGACTTATAGAACTCGAGTTCTATATATCATGTAGATATTATTGTTTTATGACAATAAAAGGCTTAGTGGAAGAGGCATATAAGGTTGTGGTGGGAAACTCAAAACAGAACTCAGTATCCTCACCTGAAAACTCAGGTATTCTCTCTTATATTTCTAGCAATAGTTGGGGCCGGAGGTTTAATCACATTAGTGTTTATTTTAAGGGAGAGGTAGAAGGCTACTTTGTGGGTTGTGTGTTCGAGATCAATTTTAATCTGTTAATAATTAAACTTTAGAGACAAAATTATAAATTAATAAAATGACAGGCCAATTGTCTCTAATGAAAAGGGGGAATATTAAATGTAAGAAACATTTTGATGGTTAATGTTTCTAATAATTGGATGCATGTATTTAATGTAAAAAATTTTTTCAATAAATTTTCCAGGTTATCTGTCCTCAAAACAGCATTCAGATAAAGCTGTCCTGAATCTAGTCTTGTGTCTCTCTGTAATTATAATTTTGATAATCATAATTTGTGGATTACTCACTGTTTTGTTAGATAAGTGATTTGTAACCTTTCCTCATCTAGAGAATTTCAAAAGAAGGGCTGACTGCTTGAAAATTGTTCTTATAGTTTTCAGATTTTAAAATTTATTAAAAAAAATTCACTAATCGAGTTGAACTCCAATAACCTTATGAGTGGACTCTAAAACTTTGTGTAAAATAGGGGTCACATTGTAGGTTTAATGACATTCCCAGTCATTTTTATGCTGAAATTTACATTGTTTCTATTTTATGGGGTTTTACTATACACAGGTATATTCACCTTTAATGGGCATTTGTGTTATTTCACCTTTTAAGAATAATGTTGTAACCACTCATCTGATCTCTTTTTTTGATGAATTACATTTTAGATTGCACATGTAAGTGAAATAATACTGCATGTATCTTTCTCTGTCTGACTTATTTCATTAAATATAATGCCTTCAAATGATGTCGCAAATTGTAAGATTTCAACATTTTATGGATGAGTGCTATTCCATTGTATGTACACATACACACACACACACACACATTTATATACAGACCACATTTTCTTCATCCATTTATCCATCAATGGATACTGAAATTGTTTCCATGTCTTGGTTATTGTAAATAATGTTGCTATGAATACAGGGTGCAGATATCATTTTTAAGGTAGTGTTTTCATTTCCTTCGGATATATTTCCGTTAAGTGAAGTAGTATAACAGGGTGGTCCCCAGGAAAAGGGGAAGTTCCAGGTTCTCTGCCCCACCCAAAGGAGGGTGGAGCTAAAGAGAAGAAAAATAGCTGGAGAGGAGATTGAGAAAGGAAGGAAGGAGGATGGAGAACCAGAAGGCGATGTTTAGGAGGCACGTGGAGCAGAGAGACATGTGAAGAAACTATGCCTGCCTTTGGTCCTGGACTGGTTGAAACAGATGTGGGTGAGAGACCCATGGGACACATCTCGCTCTAATGTTAAAGAGTTGATAGGTATAATACCTCTTACACTTATATGCTGAGGTTAGTTTCCTTATTTTCTTATCTTTATTCTCTGATTTTGAAGAAAAATCCAGTGCCCAACTGATTGATTCTACCTCTTCTATTTTAGCTTTCCTATCAGAGGGGGAGGGGAGTGTGCCTATTTGAATAACAAAGGGGCCTCCACACAGAGAGGAAGCAGATTTGTTAGAAACCAGATGCCTATGCCCAAATGAGGAAAGAAAATCCTTACATCTTAGTAATTGACCTATGAAGGACTAAAAATAACTTACTGTTGTCCTCTCCCAAGTCCACTCCTTGTCGACAATATTGCTGTATCAGATTTTTCTCCATCATTAGCCATTCCATCCCTGCTCACTTGTCCTGTTTCTCTATATTCCACAGAAAAGTGAGACCATCTGATACTGGTCTCACTCCTTTTGACTTATTTTGCTTAGCATTATTCTTTCCAGATCCATCCACGCTTTTCCAAATGGCTGTTCATCCTTTTCTATAGCTGAGAATAGTGGAATACTACTCAGCTATAAAATAGGATGAATTCTTGCCATTTACAACAATATGGATATGTCACATTTTTTCTGAACCCCTCCTCTGTCCTTGGGCACTTGGCCTGTTTCCATAACTTAGTAATTGTAAACAGGGCTTCAATGAACACAGGAGGGCATATATTCCTTTGAAGGCTCAGTCAAAACCAAACAACAACAAACTTCTAACATCTGATGGCAAAACTGAGACAACTATAGGGTTAGTGGGGTGAGGTTGGAGAGGGGAGGAAATGAGCCAAATGGAATATGATGGAAGATTGTTGAGGCACTGGTGGTGGGCAGGGTGTGAAAGTAAACATTTGCAGGGCTTGGATCCAAGCAGATACAAAGATATACGCCTACATAAGCATGATTTGAGAAAAACAAACAAAACAAACTTGTGCCCTACTTCCTAGCAGGTTAGCTCTCTCACAGGAGTAAAAGAACCCATGGTTTCAAGGTAATGGATTTCACTCCTAAATAAGTATCAACAAACAGCAGCAAAAAAAGTGAAGGATCTGTAGGGCTATCATTACTAAAGTTAGAAACTAAACCCCCCATTCTTTGCCCAGTAGATAAGTTTTGGAGGCTTGAATAAATAAAGGGAAGTGATCAGTTTGCTATGGGAGTGAGGTGATAAGACTATCACTTTGACTTTGAAAGTAGAAGCAGGGCCAGGAATGTGTCAAAGCCCAAGGCCAAGAAATCCCAGCAAATAACTGATCCAAATGGCACCACAAGTAAGAAAGACCAGTAAACAGGTCAAAAAAGAGAACCTCAAATCCTTTCCCACCCGCACACCCCACCCCCCACACCCCCACCCACCCACCCCATAGACATCTCTCATCTCGCCCCAGCTCTCTTGCTGTTCTTGCTGGGTATTTCAATACACCCACATTTTCTATTCTCCACATTCTCGGGTGAATTCTTTCACCCCCACACTTCACTCCGATATTTCTCCCCACGTCAAGGTTAAAGTTAGACAGTTTTAATCACCTTTGCACTGTAATGATTACAACTGCCGGCCATTTTGCGGTACCTTTGATGGCATCATTAATGGAGACTGGACAATCTCTTCACTTACCCGCCTCCCCTTCTTTCTGAACCCATTAGAGTAGAGATGCTTTGCTTTTCCCTACCACATAAGCCAAACTCTTGCCAAAGTCACCAGTGATCTCCATTAGGTTGAAATACAGAGTCTACCCCTCCCTCTTCCACCCCCACCCCCTACCCCTGTCTCTGGGCCCTGCTGCGCCTCCCTCGCCCAGCTGCAGCCCACTGAAGCCTACTTCATTGTGGAGATCTGGAGATGGTGGGGCCAGATCTTGAGCTTTGGGCAGGAAAACGCTGGAGGGTGGGGCAAAGACCTTGCAGAGCCCAGGCTGCTCCTGGGAACCCCACCAGAGCCAGCGGAGCAGCTGTAGTCAATGGACTCAGACACCAGAAGGTGTCACTTTTTCATTGAATGGGGGACGCACGCGAACAAATGAGGCAGGAAGAGTGGGAGAATCCTGGAGAGCAGGCGCACTGGGAGCCTCTCTGGAGGGCTCCCCACTCCCAGCAAGGACAGGACTTCTCTGCTGCCCCCGTC
This sequence comes from Talpa europaea, assembly GCF_964194135.1. NCBI lineage: Eukaryota > Metazoa > Chordata > Mammalia > Eulipotyphla > Talpidae > Talpa > Talpa europaea. Next base: position 67,613,554 of record NC_140083.1, on the reverse strand, counting down.
TCATCCCTACTCCTACTGTTAGGGGGAAAAGGATGTCCTAAAGCTAATCCCATACAGGCTTTGTGGACTCCACCCCCACCCCAGGCCAAAGCCAAAGACACTGGGAACTCCAGATCCCATCTTCACCAAAGGGAAGGTCGCTGGGACCTGAGGGTGGGGTTAAGCAGCCAGGTGGATATAAAAGCCAGACACGTGGACTTTGGGGGTTCCCCATTTTGGCTCTCCGCCAGCTCGCAGCGTCTGGCCAGCTCTGAGAGTGACTTTGGGTTTCCAGGTCGGCGGATCGGGTAGGACACATTAAAGACTTTATTTCCCTATTTTCTCCCTGAGTTGTACATTTTCCTTATTTCCTTTTCTCTTGTAAATAAACCTTTTATTAACCTTTTGTGTGTGTCTGTAGTGGAGTATTCATAAGTCCCTTTTAACCGCGCGGGTGAGGACCCACAGCCAGGAACTCATTCAATATCGGGGCTGCTCTGTAACACTACCACCTGCCCTTTCCACCTGCAGCCAATTCTAAGAAACACACACACATACACACACCGTGAAAATCATTGCACCACATCCTGTGCCACCAGTTCCTGTTTTTACTTCTCTTCAACCTTTATTTTTATCATGCAATGGAAAAACATAAGACCAGTGATATCTCCATAGTTCTGTTGGTTTATTATCACATTCCCTGCTTATCTTAGCAAGAATGGATTTGATATTCCAGTGTGCACAGTATGTCCCTAAGTCTGCCACGCTGCAGTTCTCTGCTGTCAGTTGTAATCTCATTATCTATTTCTAAGCCAAATACTCCAACTGGGATGTTGGAAGTGGAGAAATTTTTAGGGAAACAGTTTTGTTTTGTAAAAGAGCCTTACCCCTAAATAGGACAAAACTGTGGGAGGGGTAATAGATTTTAAAGCTTCCCAGATATCCTGCATCTCTGGGTGGTGGTGCTTCAGCCCAGGGGAGGCACCTTTTGTAATTCTTGAATTCAGATGAGATATCTATAAAGAACACTGCTCCCACCCCACCCCACTTTTTCTAATGTGTGCAAAGGTCACCCCAGGTTGACAGTGCTTTTGTCTCACGATCTGAGAGTTCACAGGGTTTGATCTCAAGAGTTAAATTTTCTAGGGTCATATTGTTACCGGGCAGGGAGAGGGGCACCCCAGAACCCCCAAACCTGCCTGCTCTAAATAGGTCCTGCCATCTGCCGCATCAACACAAAACATATGAGACTTTAATGGAAAGGAACTTTAATACAATTAGGAAACAATACAGGAAAGGCAAAGAATATAGTTTCTAAATCAAGTACCCGAAGTTACCTGTGGGTAAAAGTTACCTCGTGGGTAAAAGTCCACCTAAACAGGATTGTCCCAGAGCAAGACTCGAAAGCCTGCCACAAGTCTAAAGCATCTTCCAGTGGGGACCCACAGAAAAGGATCAGAAACAACCAGACAAATCTGGGAGGAAAAGATCAAAATCAAAATCAAGATAAAAGCTGCCATTGTCACCTCCCCACGGGTCTCACCCACATCTTGTCACCCAGTCCACGACCAAAAGGCAAGTGCAGTTTCTTCACATGTCTCTTGGCTCCATGTGCCTCCTCCAGGGCTCCTTCTGCCTCTCCATCCTGCTTCCTTCCTTGCTCCATCCCTTCTTGCAGCTTCTTTGTTCCCTGCTCAGCTCCACCCTCCTTTGGGGGGGGGCAGGAAACGTGGAACTTCCCCTTTTCCTGTGAACCACCCTCTTACACGCACGGGTCTCTCACCCACATCTGTTTCAACCAGTCCAGGACCAAAACACAAGCACAGTTTCTTCACCTGTCTCTCTGCTCCAGATTCCTCTCCAGCTTCTTCTCCTTCCTGCTCAGCTCCACCCTCCTTTGGGTGGGCAGGGAACCTAGAACTTCCCCTTTTCCTGGGCACCACCCTGTTACATAAAGAAATACTCTCTCTTCCTTCTTAAGCTGCCCAGAACTCTATCTAATAGATTCTCTCATAAATAGAAATAAAGTATTTTATTTTATTTTTTAAAAAGATTTATTTATGCATACAAGAGCTGGGGCACAGGCCAGAGATGGGGGTGGTGGTGAGAGGATTCACCAGAGACAGAGCAGGGAGCAGAATAGGCAGACTGACTGAAATACACTGCTGAGGGGAGCAGCGGGTGAGACTGGAGAGGTCTGCTTCGCCATGTGGTTTGCTCCCTGGCCGGCCAGGGATCGAACTTGTGCTGCAGTGGCTGCAGACAGCTTCATAGGGTGGGGCTTAACCCCTTGCACAACCAGGAGGCCCTGAAATAAAGTATTTTAAAATGACATGTGAATTTTACCATCTGTCCTCCACTCTCCCCAAATTCAAAAATGTATTGTCTTTATTTTTCATGGTAACAGTCTTTGCAAAGGTTTAAAGAAAAAAAAAAATCCAGAGACAATCTGACTGTGAGTTCAAATGTCACTTGAAATGTTTGTCCCTGTAAATGCAGCAAATGTAAGTTTGATCCACATACCCTGTTGGTGGGGATTCCTCAAACGCAGAAGCCCCTTGACTAAAGGGTCTTAACAACCTTGAACCAAAAAAATGGTATGCAATAGACATCAACAAAGAGTTGTGAAATATCACAAAACCTTGACTTTGTGGCAGAGAAAGAAAATAAAGGGGGTTTTCATCTTTTTCTCAAAAAAGTAAGAAAAAGTAGTGTTACAGAAATAAATTCTAGCCTTTAACCCAGGCAAGGGAAGAACAAGTGGTGCTTCAAGAATGGTGAGGTCAGAAGAAGCTTTATTACTCATGCATGAGGTCTCAGACCTGGGCAGTCCCGTAAGATCTGAGCACCCATCTAGAGACAAAGGGTTTCTTATTCACACAACCGTCTTACATTGATAAGAGCAGTTAGCGAGCACAACTATTTTCTGTAAAACTGCTAGACAAAGGGGGAAAAATGGACATTCGGGATGTCTTTTGAGAGATAAATCAGCTTGGCCAGCTGTCCAACCTTGTTAAAATGTGACCTCATTTAGATAAGCTAAAACTTAGATGGAAAGCTCTCTAAGGAAAGGTTTATCAAGTAAGCAAACTTGTTATTTATAATTGCATTGTATTATTTACTGCACCAGGCCTAAGACCCTTTAGCAGGAAAGATTTATTTGCTTGGCAGTTCCTTTTCACTAGGAGCCCACCTCCAGTGTCCCTCCAGGACTTGTAATGAGTAAGCCTTGTCTGACTTTGAGGAGTTCAATATAAATTCCAGATCTTATATTTCAAACTCCTGTGATCACATTTACCTACAAAGACACAAGATCCATTGTCTCAAATGCCAGAGTCTCAGTGTGAAACTTGCTCACATCCAAGGGAGAAGAGGTTTTTTGGTAATGAATTCCATGAGTGCAGGTTTATCACATGAGAGTGGGGCAGTGACTGAGTGAACAGGCTCCCCGCTGCTCAGAGACACCTTCAGGGCATTTGTCCTTGAGAAAGACAAAGAGAACCATCTTCACCTACTGGAATACTCCCCAATGGAGTGATGAGAAGGGCCATGTGGATTGTTTTAGAAAAACTGAGCTTAGTCTCTCTCACAAAGGGAAAACCACTTTGTCTTTCCTTCTTGTGTATCTCCTTTACTTTTCACACTCTACCACACCTATAACACTTCATCTCATATTTCTGGGCTCGAAATGTTACTAGGTTTTACCCACCACAGATTTCTCTGTCACACCCAGTTGTCTCACACTTTAGCGTAAATCTAGCACTATCTGCTTGGAGATTGTGTGGGATCACACACATGAAGGGCCCAGGTGCTAAGCCCGATTTCCTCACTTCAGATGCCAATTTCAGGTAACAGGTTGCCAAGTCACCCACCCTCTTCCTGGTTTGGTTACAAATGGGAGTATTCAGGACCTCCGGCTCAGGTTAACTTAACTTCTTTAAGCAGCTCACAGAACTCAGGGCAGCACTTACTTAAGTCGATACGTTCACTAAAAGATACCATAAAGATGATTTGATTCATCCTGGTGACTTAAACTTGAAATAAGAAAGAAAAGATTGTCCTTGGAAAACAATGACGTCAACATTTAGATCACAAACAACAAATTGTAACAAGGAATTTGAAGAGTCTACGTCAATCAAAAAACTCCAGGCGAATATGGACCTTTCCGGGAAATAAATATTATGTTAATCTAGCTTATTCCACATTTACAATAAGAAAACATATAAACAGAGAAGGAGGCTAACCCAGGGAGAAGGTAAGACAAGATATAAAATGTGATCAGTGGTTGCTGAGTATTTTCCAGGGAAGGGAGAATCTTGACTAAGGAGTTGCTTTATCAGAATTTTATTGGGAGTCTCTTTGAACTATTGACTGAGGGACTTTTAGTAAGATTGTCTCCATTCCTTTTTACTTTGGTTAAGCACAGGGAGAGCTTCAGAGTGGAGGCTGATTTATGCTGTTCCTATGTTGGTCCTTCAGTGAAAATCAACAAGATTGCACCACTACTACTGTTATAGGGCAGCCCCGATACAAAACGGGGTGCCTGACTGTGGGTCCTCACCCGCGCGCTTAAAAAGACTTATCAATGCTCTACTGCAGGCATACACGAAAGGTTAATAAAAGGTTTATTTACAAGGGAAGGGCAAATAAGGAAATGTACAACTCAGGGAGAAAAGTGGGAGACAAGGTTTTAAATGCATCCTACCCGATCCGCCCATCTGGAATCCCAAATGGCACTCTGAGAGCTGGCCACGAGCCAGGAGCCGTGAAGCCAGGAGGCGACCGATCACGAGCCAGAGAGCGAGCCCAAGGCCCACGTGTTTGGTTTTTATATCCAACCTGGCTGCCCAACTCCACCCTCAGGTCCCTGCCACCTTCCCTTTGGTGGTGACAGGATTTGTCTTTCCCAATGTCCGGATGGCTTTAGTCTGGAGTGGGGGTGGAGTCCACAAAGCCTGCATGGGATTAGCTCAGGACATTCTTTCCCCCTAACACTTCCACCACCACCTTCCCTCCTTCCCCAGTCCATGAGTCTTATGTTTACTTTAATATGCATAAAGTAGGGCCCCTAGGCACAGAATCTTCCTATCAGATGGCCAACTGCTTAATATGGGTCTCCAGTTTGGTTGGTGCCAGCTTTCTCTTACCCACGAGGGGCTAAAAAGCCCCTTTGGCATGTGGGAGGGGGTCCCTCACTATGTTGACTTGGCACCCACAGTCAGACCCTGGGATTTCATGTTGAACAGATGGAATGTCTCAGGATGTCAACTTCAGAGTCACTCTGTGACTACTGGTCAAGTGAAAGTAAGCCTCCAAAACAATCACCACAAAGCCAATGCCCTCTCATAACTGTCTAAGCACAACTAAACAAAGTCACAAAAATAACAAATAACTCCCATGCCTGCTCATGTGACTGATTATTGCTTCTTTACAGATTACAGTTTTAGCCTCACTTCACTTTTTTCTCTTTCTGAATAAAAATCCTTAAGGTACCCAGATGCAGAATTACTTTCCCTCCCTGACAGGATCTAATCTCAAGCAAAAGCTCACTTTCTCGGGGCCTACCCAGTGGCACAGTGGATTGAGAGCTGCACTATGAAGCTGTCTGCAGCCTCTGAGCGCAGGTTTGATTCCTGGCCGGCCAGGGAGAAATCCACATGGCGTGGCGGACCTCTCCTGTCTCGCCCACTGCTCTCCTCAGCAGTGTCTTTGATCCATCTGCCTGTTCTGCTCTCTGCTCTCTGCTCTCCGCTCTCTCTGGTAAATTTTCTCACCCTCCCGCACCTCTGACCCACACCCTAGTTCTTGTATAAATAAATAAATCTTTAAAAAAATTTTTTAAAAAAGCTCACTTTCTCATACACTCCTCCAAATTATCTAATGTAGACCAAAATTCTTTTTTTTTTTTTAATAGAGGCATGCTTTATTTTTTATTTGTTTGCTGGTTTGTTTTGTTTATACATGCACTGGGTACAGTCAGAAGCGCGGGAGGGAGGGTGAGAGAATTCACCAGAGCCAGAGCGGGGAGCAGAGCAGGCAGAAGGACCAAGGTACACTGCTGAGGGGAGCAGCGGGCGGCAGGAGAGGTCTGCGCGCCATGTGGGACCCTCCTCCGGTGGCCGGGGAGCAGCCGGGGATTGAACCGGCGCCGCAGAGGCGGCGCGCAGTTTCGCAACCCAGCGCTCAACCGCTGCGCCACCGGGGAGACCCCTGTAGACTGAAATTCTAACAAGCTTTATCTAATAACATTCTCTTATTGAGAAGCCCCTTGGTTCCCCATGGACTGGATTAGCCCTCACTGCAAGGAGAATTAAAGCAACTGTTTTACTAGGTATATTCCTGGTTATCTCTGGCTCTTGGACATTGATACATGACTTCATATCTCTTTAATATCTAAATTTTGTCATTCTACTATGGGGGGGACACTGTCTTATTCCATGTTATTTATTAGTATTACTCTTATTTTATTGGCTACATTATGTTCTATCAGTTGAATTCCTCATAGTTTAATAAACAATTCTATTGTTAGATACAAAATATTTCCAATGTTTATTTCTACAATTATCTAGGCAATAATATATTTGTGGAATTGCTTTGTAGATTTCAGGAGTTTGAAAGACATAGATTCCTGAGAGTACAACTACTTGGTCAACTTATGGAAACATTTAAAATCATAACTAAGGAATGATCATATTGCTTAAATAATAAGGGATGATCTGTTAACATTTTAGGTTTTACCAAACCGTTTTACAACAATGTAGATGACCTGAAACTATGTGTGACTGGCCTCTTCAGGACACTTAAAGAATTATAATATCTTAATATTAATTCAATAGGTAGATAATTGTAGGTACAACTTCATGATAGGTTGATTTCAGTATCTTTGATTAGTGGTTAGGTTGAATAAAATCTTATGCATTGAATCACTACTTATATGTGCATAGCGTCCAGATGAACCAGAATGAATCTTGGCAAACAATAGGCAGCTAATGTGATAGTCAGCCTTTCTTCACAGTGTGTATGTATGCTTTATATTAAGAAATTATTTTTAATATTTATTGTTTTATTTCTAATTTAATTATTTTCATCTATAGAACGATATATATTGCTCTTAAGAGTCATTTTCACATTATGCAATTTTCAATTTATTTTTTTAGCTTATAAGAATACAGGCTTGTTATGGAATATTTAGTTTCAAATTCTGCATGTTTCATCCATGTAGGATTTATCTTGGTGTACGGTATAAAATATGTCCCCCATAAAGTATCCCCATTTGGCACCAGATATTTTTTGAGCAATGTTTGTTATCCATTGATTTATTTTGCTACCTTTAAATCTGATTCAATACTTTCACATAAAAATATATAAATTGCTTATTTTGTTTCATTTGTGTGTCTCATGTCAGATTCATATTAGGACAAACGTTTACCTTTTAAAACATGTTTAATATTTGATGAGATTATTCAATCCACTGTTCTTCCTTACAGGCTGTCTTTGCAAGTTTTGCTGTTCGTTTCCTTCATCTCAACTATTCTGAAGACTTCATGTTCAACATATTTTCAGATTGGAGGGTTAGTTGAAATAAAACTATCTTAAATAATACTTGTGTTGTGTTTCATGACATTATTTCTTTTCTGCAGAGAAGAGTGTTCATAAAATGCATATCCTTCTGTGTTCTCCTCCTTGAACAGAGACATAACCTTCTATGGCTTGAGATACCTTACACCTAAAAGGATAACCCTCAGTTGGGTGATTTTCACTAATGAATTAGCAACTTCAGAATACCTATTTTTAATATAAAACTGGAGAGCTGTCTGGTCATGTAGTGACATTATAATTCCCATTGTTTGACAGTATGCTAAATGCTGCTACTTCTCCCAACGTATAAGCATAAGTTGCCTCTTGAGGACAATAGAAGACTGTGAAGTATATTTTCCACTCAAAGTAGGTGGGAGGTGGGCAGGCAACCCTGTCTGACTGGTGCTGGCAGAACCCTAAGAAAGCTGGTGCTCCAATCCAAAGTGATTCAGAGGGACTTTTTGCTGAACTTGTTATTCTCAGTATTTCCGTGGAGGTGGATTATATTCCACCCTCCATTGTGACAATCCTACCACTGATTTATTCCATCTACACACTTCCATCTACAAACTGCAGCTAGTGTGCAAAAGTCAAAGGAATCCTCATCGCAAGGTGGGGCTTCTCGCTGGCCTCCTGCATAGCTCCTGATGTCATTCCCTAAACTTAGCAAAGCTTTCTCACCTGGGAGGTCTCTCCTTCAGTTCTCCAAGTCAATTTTTTAAAATTTTATTTTATATATTCTTTACATCATTTTTCATTTTTGTACAATGTGTGCAGTTTCATCTTGGTTATAGTCCCACTAAAATTCCCACCTCCCTTGTTTTGATCCTACTCCCTTCTCCCTCCCTGTAGTGTGTCTCTGGTTTATAGTTGCCTGTTGATTTTGATTTTTACTTCATTATAATTAGTTTTTTTCCTGATCCCTTATTTGGGTCCTCTACATGACTGCTATAAGGGGAGGTTGTTTTTCTTTTTCTTTCTGACTTATTTCACTGAGCATGATCCGTTCCAGCTCCATTCATGTTGCTGCAAATGGCACAAATTTATCTTTTTTGATTCTCCAAGTCTATTTTAAAGACTGTCATCAGAAGATGTGGATTTGATTTGCATTTCCCAGAGGATAAGGGATGTTGAACATGTTTTCCAGTGCCTGTTGGCCAAATGCATGTCTTCTTTGGAGAAATGTCAATTAACTCTTCTGCCCATTTCTTGATTAACTTCTTTAGTTTCTTTTTGTTGAGCTGTATGAGTTCTTTATAGGTCTTGGATATTAACTTCTTGTCAAACGTATGATTTGCAAAATGTCTCTCCCGTTCAGTAAGGTGTTCTTTTGTTTTAACAATTGTTTCTTTTGTTGTGTAGTAGCTTTTGAGCTTGATATAATCCCATTTGTTTATTTTTGCTTTTGTTTTCCTTGCTGTTGGAATTGATTCCTTAAATTTGACATCCTTGAAGTTAGTGTGGTGGCATGTTTTGCCTATGTTTTCTTTTATTGATGTTATGGTTTCCAGTCTTATATCCAAGGCTTTAATCCATTTTGAGTTAATTTTTGTGTGTGGTATAGGAGAGTGATCTCATTTCATTTTTCTGCACGTGGCTGTCCAGTGTTCCCAACACTGTTTGTTCAAGAAACTTTTCTTTCTCTGTTGTGTACTCTTGGCTTCTAGTTGTAGATTAACTGTCCGTATAGTTGTGTTTATTTCCAGGCTCTCAATTCTTTTCCACTGGTCTTCCATTCCATGTCTAGAGAATATATTTCCATTTCTCTGTGTCTTCTATTTATTCTGGCAATGTCTTATAGTTTTCATTGTATAAGACTTTCACCTCTTTTGTTAAATTTACTGCTAGCTATTTAATTATTTTTCATGCTACTGTAGGTGGGATTATTTTCTTGATTTCTTCCTTTTCTAGCTCATGTTTGCAAATAAGAACACAACTGATTTTTGTTATGTTGATTACGTAACCTGCTACTTTGCTGAACTGATTTATTGCTTCAATTAGCATTTTAATCGGAGACTTACGATTTTCTATCTATATTATCATGTCATCTGCAAATAATTGTAGTTTTATTTCTTCTTTCCCAATTTGGATTCTATTTAGACCCTTCTTTTGTTTATTTGCCCTAGCTAGGGTTTCTAATATCATGTTGAAAAGCAGGGATGAAAGTGGACATCTTTCTCTGTCCTTTCTGACCCTATTTATTTGAGTTTCTCCTCTTTTTCTTTGTGAACCTAGCTAGAGTTTGTCTATTTTTTTTCAAAGAACCAGTTTTTCATTTCATTAACTTTTTGGCTATATTTTTATTTCTACTTCATTAATTTCTGCTACATTTTTATTATTTCTTTTCATCCATGGCTTTTCTAGTTCCTTAAGGTGAGAAATAAAATTATTTATTTTATCTCTTTATTTTTTCTTCACGTGGAACTGTATTGCTACACACTTTTCTCTTAGGACTGCTTTTGCTGTGTCCCATTGATTCTAGAAGGTTGTGTCCTCATTTTCCTTTGTCTTGAGGTGTGTTTTGATTTCCTTTTTGAGGTCCTCATTAACCCTCTAGTCATTCACTGGTGTGATGTTCAGTCTCCACATATTAAAGGTTTTTCCTGCTTTCTTTTTGTGGTTGCTTTCTTGTATATCTTTGATCAGCTTTTCTGTGTTTTCTCCCATTTCTTTGAGTTTTTTTTTTTATGATGGCAGTTCTGAACTCTAGATCATAGGAAAGGTCTTCCCTATCCTTTGTGGTTGGCTTCTGGATATTTGTTCTCTCTCTCTCTCTCTGGTGAAATATTCCTTAATGGACTCAAGGTGCCTTGTATTGTGTTCTCTGTCTCCCCATTTTGCTTCCACTTCTCCAGCAGATAGTGCTGTGTGTCAGGGAGAAGTGATTGCGGCTGGGGAGCCAGGGCTTGGGGGATGGTTCTGGAGGGTTCTAGACACTGGAGAAAGTTATACAGGGGTGGGTTATTGTGTGTGTTACCACTGATAGCTTCCTGTCTGGGTCTCCAGACCAACATTGCTATAGGTTGCAGGCTGGGCTTTCAGCACCCCTTCACGGGGAGGAGTGGTGGTGGTGGTGGTGTGTGTGTGTGTGTGTGTGTGTTGGGGGGGGAGCACCTTTCCAAGCTCACTCAGCATTGCCACACATAGAGAAATTTTTCACCATCAATTTCTTTGTAAGGAATGTAGTGGCAAAATCTATACATATTTCAGAATAAGCTCTTGGTAACTTCTTGTGAAAAGTGGTATGTTTACAGATCATAGGCAGTGATGAGATATTTGTTGTGCTTACTCACATTAGTGCTTAAATAAGGTATAAGTAGGGATTGATTTAAACAGATAAGACATGTGTGGTCAGTCAGAACATAGTATGCTGGAGAAGCAGCAAACAGATAGTGAAAGAATTGAGCCTCAACAAAGTGTCTTATTAGGGAAAACTAATAAAAAGTGTAATTCATGGTTTCAAGGATGGGCTTGGGAGAACAGATGAGTTGAGGCTAGGTTTGGTCACTACTGACGGTGCAGCATTGGCAAGTTACATAGACTCTACAAGGCTCGTATATTTTACTACCAGAGTAAGAATAAGGATAACAAATGTAACTTTCGGGGGTACATATCACAAAGCCTGAGATAACGTTCGCTATGCAAGTTAACTTTTCATATAATTAACTTCCCTGCACGTAACATAAAAATATAAAAATTCAGAAAAATTAAAAGATTGTAAAAGAGTACGCTGGCCTATAGGAAAAAAATTACTTTAATGAAGTGCAAACAAATAGATCTTCAGTATTCTCAATGCTTTAAGAAAGGGAAATGCTGTAACTTCTATTTTACAGATGCCTGTAACTATAAGTCGTTACCACTAGAGGGCAGCATAATACAAGATAGAAAACGGAACCGGGCTACAAGAATGGGCTTGGGTGCAGACCTCTGCTTTTTAAGTATCCAGTGGAAACAATAATGTCTGTCTGGATACATCCCATTAGAACTGTAAGAACCACTTAAGGATCGTGTTCAAGTATCTTTAATTTTAACATAATATGCAAAAGGCCCTCATTCTCCAAAATTTTCAGTTTTAGCATCACTGAGGTTATGAGGTTGTGTATAAAAACAATAAATATAAGAAGTCATAGAAACAAAATTATTCACTGATGAACTGACACGGAAATTAACTGCCTTTTTTTGGTATTAACTTCCCTTTTTTTGGTATTGTTTTCTGTCTGGGCATCAAGATTATTGTAAACTGTTCTCCAGCTGTCAAGATGCTAGAACAAATATAGTACAAATATTGATATAGTACAAATATAACACGCTGTATAAATTAAATTTCCTTTGAAATATGACCTCCATGTAAGTGATATTAGAGATTTGTTTAAATCAAGGTAAAGTGACAAATGAGAGAACATCAGTTATACCAGTTAATGATTTAAATGTAGAAAATCAGCAGGGATGTGAGAAAATTGGTAGTTTCTTCAGTGTAAAATAAACTGAAGAATGTAGTATTAAGAGACACTTTTGGTAAAACTAAAATCTGAAAAGTATTCTCTTTATAAATGAGATGATTTTTTCTATCATGTTACAAAAGTCAAATATGAGGTAGAGTTGGCTATCACACTATCATACAATTTTGTTCAAAAAATATTGCTGCTCTAGTAATCTCAACACTTGATTCTGTTCCTTATTCCAAGAATTATTGCATAGACACAATTTGTTGGGGCCCAGGGGTGCTGAAGGACCCTGGAGGTTCTTGACTTCTAGTCAGGAAAGAATTCGTGCAGAGGTCAGTGTAGGTGAGTTAGAAATAAAGTATTATTGGGCTCCATGGTGGCCGAGGGTTAAAGTTTTAGTGCTATCAAGCAATCACCAGCCACTGCAACCAGAATTTGCCAGGGAACTGACTCACATGGTACAGCAGGACTCTCTCTCCTACCTCGCCCACAGCGCCCCTCAGCAGTGTATTTCAGTAGATCTGCCTCTTTTGCTCCCCACTCTGTCTCAGGTGAATCCTCTTACCCTCCCCCAACCCCCCACACCTCTGGCCTACACCCAGTTCTTGTAGGCATAAACAAACAAACAAGCAAATAAATAAATAAATAAAAAGAAAGAAAGTATTATTGTAAGTGAAAGTACCCAAGAGTGAGCAGGGCAGATTCAGCAGAGAATTGTACCTGGGTCTTAAAAGCAGCTGGTGTAAATGCTGGCTTAGTTTGTGGGAGCAGAGGCTAACAGCTGGGAATTAAAATAGGTTTTGACAACATTTGCTTAACAAAAGGGACATGAATTTACATATCAGAGAATAGGTTTTTCGCCAGTTTTGTTTGAAAAAGGGCAAGATTTTACTGATTGGGATAATGAGATTTGATCAGTTTTATTTATCAAAGGCATCTGGCCCTGTTAATCTTCTGTTAGATAAGAGAGAAGTTTAACTAGTGGCACCTGGGATGAGATAAACTAATGGGGATTGAATCAAACTATTAAAAGTCACTTTGTTCTGAAATGTGCACAGCTGGTTTTCAGAACTACTGGATGGGGAAGTCGGAGGCTGCAGCCTCTTGTACCTTAAATTGAGCTTAAATTTTAAGTATAAGATAAACTTATTTTCAAAATAATTTTGCTTTGTTTTCCTGATCAAGCTCACTGAATTCCCCTTTTCTACCATTTATGATGAAGTGTGAATGCTTCTTTTATGTCAGTCATATAAATGGCCTTTCTCCAGTACCAAGTATACCTACTATAATAAAAACCTCTGATAATACTAACATGATTTATTTAGGAAAAAATAAAATCGGATTTGGAATTTGTTAAAATAATTTGATTTAATTAGGTACAGAACTTGTTTTCTCTGTGCCTTTGCATCATCTGTGCCCCTCCCACATTCATCACTATTCTCCACAAATAATAAAATTGAAAACAAACTTTTAAGTTATGTCATCAAAATACAAAGAAAAGCAAGAAAAACAATAGTTTCGACATATAATAAAATTCAAAACACTTAATGACTTTCTTCTTTCACAATATTATGTTTGTTAGATACGTTATTGTCACATGTAGCTATGCAATGAGACATATTTTTTTAAAAGTTCGTCAATATTGTTTACTTTTCAAAAGTCAAGTTTTAGTTTCATTTCTCTTTTCCATTGTTTTTCTAGTGTTTTTGTCTTAGATTCTTCAGCTCTGAAATTTCTGTTTGGTTCTTTCTTATGTTTTCTCTCTGTAGAACTCATTTTATTCTTGTATTATTTTACTGATTTCTTTCGACTGTTTCTCTGTGTTCTCTTATAGGGCTCTGAGTGTCTTTATTTTTATTTATTTATTTATTTATTTATTTATTTTATATGGTAATCAAGTTTATTACAGAGCTTATACATTCTTAGGGTTAAGTGGTCCAATGAATGAATGAAAACATGATGATACTATTACATGAAAAGTAGATATTTATCTCACAAAAATAAAGAAAATCCTTCCACTGAAATATAATTTAATTCATGGTATCTATAAATAGAATTTTTAAAATTACTGAATTTTAAAATGTTTATAATATCAAATGTTCATAATATCAAAATACTGGAAACCACCCAAATGTCCATTCATTATGAAACAGACTGCAGTTGCATGCATCAAATTGGCTGAATCTCAAGTGTAAATTTGACTGAAAATAATAAGCCCCAAAAGAATATATAATAATTTCATTAATATAAACTTAAAATGCAGGCAAAACTAATTTATATATATATATATATATATATATATATATATATATATATATATGAGTGTCTTTAGAACAATTACTCTGAATTCTGAGTCAGGCAATTCAGGGATCTCCATTTCTTGCTCTGTTACTGAAAGCTTGCTGCGTTCCTTTGGTGATGCCACTTTTCCCTGATTCTTTGTGATCCCGGTAGCCTTGCTCTGGTGTCTGCGCATTTGAAGAGGCAGCCGCTTCTTCCAGACTTTATAGACTTCACTTGGGTGAGGAAAAGCCATCCCCTGTGGCTGGAGGCATCCTGGAGGCGGCTGCGTTCCAGGCTTAGCGGCGCAGGCTGCCCACTGCAGGGCGCAGGGCGCCAACTGCAGGTTCCCAGGCGTGGGGCTCTCCGTGGCTCAGGCTGCGGGGTCAAGGGCATTGACAACTGCCCCGTGTCGGTGATGAGTGCTGCCTGGTGGTCCGCTGTGATTGCAAAGGCAGGGGGGACGCCCAGCGCACCTCCGGGTCCGGTGGCCAGGAACCCAGGCGGCAGGGGTCGCTCCAGCAGAGTGTGCCCACGCTCGGCTGTGGCGCCATCTGCGGGTCCCTGCGCGCCGCAGAGGCGAGGATCAGGGCCAACTGCAACTGCAGCTGCGCTGCAGCTGGGAGATCCCCGGTTACTGGCACGCTCCACTGCGGCGGCGCGGTCTCACCGCAGGCTTGTCAGCAGTCAGGCTGCTAGCAGGCAAGTGCACAGCTGGAGCGGGAGGCTGCAGGCGAGCCCGGTGCTGCAGCTCAAGGACTGGAGCCTCCAGGGCAGACCCACAGCAGCAGTGAGGGCCGTGGCTGTCTGTGCCACGGCCCCGGTGGAGGACACACTGGTGGAGGCTCGGGATGCCACTTAGATTGATGGTGTGCGGGGGGCAGAGCTAGGCCAGCCCTGTGCACTCGCACCTCAGTGGAGACAGCTGTTAGGGCCTTGACTGGTGTCTTGCACTTTTGCAGCCACAGCCGGGGTGGGCCCTGAGTTCTGGCAGGGACAGTGAGGGGAGAGGAAGCCACAGTTCTTTCAGAGATTGGGAGTGGAGGTTGGGGTGCTTAGCCCGCAGGGCAGATTGCTAAATCGTTCTAGGAAGGCTGGAACCGAAACCACTGACCTTGCAGCCGATTCCCCTTGTATTATTGTGAAAACTTCAGCGAATCTTATCAAAAGTATTTTCAGCCTGTTGTCTGCTGTGTCACAGGCATTAACACTAAAGTCTTTATTCTTTTTGTAAAAGATTTATTTCTTTATGCATACAAGAGCTGGGGTATAGGACAGAGGTGTGGGAGGTGAGAGGATTCACCAGAGACAGATTGGGGAGCAGAAGGGGTGGATCCACTGCTGAGGGGAGCAGCCAGGAGACAGGAGAGGTCTGCTGCACCATGTGGGTTGCTCCCTGGCTGGCTGGGGAGATGGAACTCATGCTGCAGAGGCTGAGAATAGCTTCACAGTGCTGTGCTTTACCCCATGTGCCACCAGGGAGGCCCCTAAAGTCTTTATTCTTGAGGTGAGACTGTGTATGGAAAGGTAGCCAAAACTAGAGGAAAGCAGTCAATGACATACTGTTTTAAAAGGGAACTTTTGATAGGCAGGGTCTCTATCTCCAGCTGTCCTGACTGAAGAAATAAACCACCTTGAATGCATATTTGTAAAATTTCCTTGCTGGAAATGAATTATAAGAGATTTGGGAAAAGGAAACTGGTAAAGACTGACTTTCTTCTGTAAAAATAGGATGGACCTTGGTGATTTGGGCACTAAAGAGTACTATGACTTCTGACCCAGCTAAGTCAAGTTTGAGAAGGTTAGGATAATAAAAATAATAAGTATTTTACTTAACTTTTCCTATAAGCTATTAATTCCATTTTAGTTAAAATGCATTTATCAAGGAAAAAGTTACTTTGCAAGTAATTAATAAATATTGTCTGCAAGGAAGAAACACTTGGGGCCGAATCAGTTATGTTATATTCCAGTGTTTTCTTTATCAGCTGGGTGAGCAGTTAACATATACAAACTTTTTTTTGTTTTTCCTTTTTTTAAAACTGAAGTGTTAATTTAGCTTAGTGGCTCCAAATTATGATGGGTGTTAAATCACTTGAATAGCCACGTCTTTAAAATATTTCAAATCTTTTGGATTAGAATCTTTTGCTTGGGGACCAGGAATCTGTACTTTATAAAGTTACAATGACAGATTTGCAGCAATCCTTGTATCTGTGGTTGCTTTCAGCTCCAATTTTAACAAATTTGGTTTATTTCATTCTCTTCCTGTCCACTCATATATTATGATTCATAGTGACATATTCATTAGTTGCTAATGGACATTTTACAACCCTAATTACCAAAGGAATAGTAAGGTACAATCTGAAGAAATGCTTAGTTCTACTATATTAGCTCATAGTTTGTTTTCAATTGTGTTAAAAGTTTTTATCAAAAAATAAATAAGGCAGGGGAATTTTTATAAAATATGGCGAGTTTGTCATGGTAAAATCCTGCACAGCAGTGGCTAACTCTGCTTTTCTTTGATGACCAGACAGAAAGAGCAACAGGCTCTGTGTGAGAGAAGATACTATCTTTTTCGAAGAAATTGTGCTTGATTCTCTGACCAGTGCTTCCTTTCTCTACTACTTCAGAAATTAACTTTTATACAGAATTAGTATTATTGTAAAAATGACACATAACTTTGATAAAATCATTTAGAACTTGCATTCCCATGTTTATTGCAACACTATTTACTATAGTTAAATTATGGAAACAACCTCAGTGCCCCAGGTGAGTGGATCAAGAAGATGTGTTGTATATACACAGTGGAATACCACACAGCAATCAAAAAGATAAACTCATGCCATTTGTAGCAACATGGATGGAGCTAGAAGGGATTATGAGACATGAAATAGGCCAGAAGGAAAAAGATAAATACTGGATGGTATCACTATATGTGGAATACAGAATAACTAAATTAACAGTAGGATAAAAACAAGCTTAAAAATCGCCACTTGACAGCTGACTACAGAACTGAAGCATCCGGATAGGGGAGAGAGTAGGGGTGAGATAAGAAGAAAGAGGGAAAGAAGCACTATGCACTGCAGTGGAGGACTAGGGTGATTTGGTAGTGGTTATAATACCGTGGCAATACCTGAAGTGAGTAGCCAAATATTATCTCAATTAAAAATATACAAATGGAGTCTACCTGGTGGCACAGGGGTTAAAGTCTCAGTGCTATCAAACTATCACCAATCACTGCAACATGAGTTCAAACCCTGGCCAGGCAGCTACCCCATAAGGTGCAGCAGACCTCTTTAGTTTCATCCGCTGCTCCCCTCAGCAGTGTACTTCAGTAGATCCACCTGTTCTGCTCCCCATTGTCTCTGGTGAATTCTCTCACCCCCCTACTCCTCTGGCCTACACCCCAGTTCTTGTATGCATAAATATGAATAAATCTTTAAAATAAGTAAATAAATAGAAAATATATACAAATGAATTTTAGAAAATTAAAAAAATATATATTTAGAATATATAAAATGACCAGAGAACATAACTGAGATTATTTGCACTTGTTTACTGAGAAAAAAATGTATATTACTAGTCCAATTGCTCATTTTTGACCTGAGAATTCTAGACCCATATTTCTTTTTCTTCCAATTATTAGATATTCAGGAATATGTCAAAAATCAAGAACCCAAACAAACATTTTTAGTAGAAAAATGCACATGTACCTCTATTTCATGCTCACTATAGAACTTCTTCATACACTTGAAAGGATATTTTCAAGGACTGCTTAAAGGAATGTTGCAAATGAGTTTGTTCCATTCTGGTAGCATCTGACAGAGAATAATTTCAGAAATTACTTGTATTTCATGCAATCATTGCTTGGATTTTTTATCTTTATGATACAACTGTGCATCTCATTTCTGTTTTAAGTCCCACCCATGTTTTTGTTTTTTTTTTAAACATTTATTTATTTATTTATACAAGCACTGGGTACAGCCAGAGCACAGGAGGGTGAGAGAATTCACCAGAGCCAGAGCAGGGAACAGAACAGGCATACTGACAAAATACACTGCTGAGGGGAGCAGCGGGCGAACCAAGAGAGGTCTGTCTCGCCATGTAGGACCCTCGCGGCGGCCGCGGGGATCGAACCGGCACTGCAGAGGTTGCAGGCAGTTTCGCAGCCCAGTGCTCAACCGCTGTACCACCAGGGGAGGCCCCACCCATGTTTTTTAAGTAGTGTAACAAATTGTCTTCTTGCCTGCCACAGATAGATTTGTTTTTTCTATGTGTGTCATGTGAATTGGTATTTATCACTGAAAAATAGGTAGCAAATATTTTTAATAATCTTACTAGAGGGAAGGCATTTAATTATTTAAACTGACTTATTTGTAAGGGATAAATACAATTTTCAGATATACACAGTATTAAATTTCCCTACCATCTGATTAAAAATATTTTAATGTAATAAAGAAGATAAATGAATGGAATATAATTTTAGTGCTGGAACAATAGAATGATGAGTTTATCAATCTCAAATTACAAGTGAACTTTCTAGAAAGGACCAATTGGAGCAATAGCCTCTGTGCATATTCTGATATCTAATACAAAACAGTGGCTCCTTGATAAATTTAAATTGATTCACCACATCTTTTATTAATCTGGGCTTTTGTTCTGTAACTTCTTCTACATAAATGACCAGTAACAAAATTTGGTTTCTGCTAAAAAGAAATTAAATGAAAAATGTTCTCTGAAGACAGGTTATATATTTTTACCCTCTATAAGCTCAGCAGATCATTCCTTCCTATATTTGTTTTCTCCACTATGCAATTGGTTTTCCCCATCACAAATACCAACGGCACTGCTGAACCTCAAAAGCATTTGTTAATAACTCTGTATCATCAATATTTATTTCTTTTAGGATCTTTTAGATTTGTTCACTGTGATGTTTTCTGATTGTTTTTTAAAGATTTATTTATTTATGCATACAAGAGCTGGGGTACAGGCCAGAGGTGTAGGTGGTAAGAGGATTCACCAGAGACAGAGTGGGGAGCAGAACAGGCAGACTGACTGAAATTCTCTGCTGAGGGGAACAGCAGGTGAGACAGGAGGGGTCTGCTGTGCCATGTTGGTCACCTCCCTGGCCCGCCGGGAATCGAACTTGTGCTGCAGAGGCTGTGGATGGCTTCCTGGTGCTGATGCTTAACCCCTTGTGCCACCAGGGAGGCCCCTGTTTTCTGATTTTTAAATACAATTCAATGTCCCCTGCCTGTTAAGATGGAGAGAGAAGAATAGATTTATCCCCCCACTGGAAACAACTGGAAAACTAATATGTGTAAAAATGGCTTTAAGAAGCATTTCACAGCAGACAATGAACCATAGTCACCTAAGAGACAGGAACAATGAGTTGTGGCTGCAGGTTGTGCTGGCTGAGCAAAACCAGGGAGCAGCACAGAGACCCCAGGTGGAGCCTGTTCTGGAAATCTCTTTGAGCTGAAAAGGAGCCTGGAGGCCAGAGAAACTGGGCTGCTAGACATGCATATCTTTCCCAGGTAGAGAAAGGAGATCGTTGCTGTTAGATTTTTTTTTAAGATTTATTTATTTTTGCATGCAAGAGCTGGGGTACAGGCCAGAGGTGCAGGGTGTGAGAGGACTCACCAGAGACAGAGTGGGGAACAGAACAGGCAGACTGACTGAAATACGCTGTTGAGGGGAGCAGCGGGCGAGTCAGGAGAGGTCTGCTGCCATGTGGGTTGCTCCCTAGCAGGCCGGGCATCAAACTTGTGCTGCAGAGGCTGCAGTTTGCTTCATAGTGCTGTGTTTAACCCCTTGTGCTACCAGGGAGACCCTAACATGCTTCTTTGAGGGCCAGGACAGGGTTAACTTTCCACTGTAGTGGGGGGTCTTCATTTAGTGTCACAGTTGACTTTTGCTACCTGCTTTCTATTTTTTTTCCCTCTCTGGAGGGAGAAGTTACTTTTGCCACCTGTTCTTGGATCACCTTCTTTGGAACATTCTTTTTCTAATCCAGTCTTACTTTCTCTGGAACTGTTCTTCTAATCCAGTCTAAGGCAAAGCTCACAGCCTCTTCCTGTTGGAATAATTATGGCTATGCCTTTTTTACTGCAGTCCCACTGCAGTGTAGGTTTATATTAAAGAGCAGTGAATAATATTAGTCAGCACTGCCTAGGTGGTGGTGTTCCTGGAGTGCGTGTGAGAAGATTCTTGCATCTGGTTTTTCTTTACTTCTTCCTCTTTTCCAAAAGGGAAATTAAATTTGAGGTCAAAAATGTGGTGTGTAAACTCAAACCTAAAAAAAGATTGTCAAAGTTTCAGAAAATACTTTTAGAATGCGTTCCCTAAATTTAGAAATTATTCTCTAAATACCACATTGCATGCTTTTAATTATTTTATCTTTCTTACTAGACTTAGAAAGGCTAATTGTAACTCTTTGCTACAAAGTAATTTTTCATGCAAGAAATCAGAATTGGTATCTTTGCTTTCCCTACTTGAATGCTGGACTATGTCATCATTAGGCCTCCTCCTTGATTGTTATTTTTTTCTTAAGAGAGATAGGTTCACAACTTTTATTTGGAAGGACAAAAAAACATTATTTGTTTGGGAACTTTCTGAAGTGGAGACAAGGAAAATGGAGACAAGATGCTTAGTATTTCACACAGGCCACATTTTCCCACCCCAGGGCCTTTGCACATGCTGCCCCTTTCTCCCTCCTGAAAAACCCTTCTCCCCACTCCTCACACCATGACTCCTTCCTGTCCTTCTAGTCTCAGTTCAGTGCCAGTGCATTCGGTGGTCTTCCTGAACCAGTTCAGTGGAAGTAAGCCTTCTTACCACCTGCCACTCAGGTTTTGTGGTTCTTTTTATAAATCTAACACAATCTGTCACCATTTAACCTGCCTTCTTCTTTTCGTAAGGTGTCTTCTTTTCCAGAAGATGAGCATCATCAGGTAAAAATGATGTCTGCACTATTCACTGCTGTACTGTCAGCATCAGAAATGGTAATATTTATGGGTGTTGAAAGTTGGAGTGAAGACAACAGGAATCCTGGTTGCATTAGAAACACTTTGATACTAAAACAAACACACATGCCTGGGTTTCACTTCTAATCAATTGCATCATAATCTCTGAATGGAGGCTCATAGAATCCCTAATTCTATGTGCAACAGTTGATATGGGGGATGGTTTCTTGTCTGCCAGGATCCTCATTAAACCCTGTTCACTCTTGTGCAAGTGTGAATTTATCAACTCTTTTTAATTGCATTCCCAATCCAAACTCCAGTAACACTTTGGATTTCTGTGTCCAACAATCTAAATCTCCTTAGCTTTAATTTTACTATATGAGAAAATTGTGTCAGGGACCTTTCAAAAATGGGATCTAAAATTGGAAGTAATCAAATATAAATTACTTTTTAGAAGCTTTTATATTACAATTGTCTTTATGATAGGAGCCGAGAGAAGTGATTGCAATTTGTTTTCTGTTTTCTAGATGATTGCATTTTAAATAAATAATAAGCCTGCTAACAAACAGAATGGAACCTCTTTATATTTTATTTCCAGAAAACACTAATTACATGGGCAGCGCAGAAGAAAATTGTTTTATTTTTGTAACATTCTGTATTCATTTCACAGTTTCTTCCTCCCATAAATTTCTTCCAGAACATCAAGTTTGTATGGTATGACCACTATACCTTCAGCCCTTCCCATACCCATCTTGAAAGTCAAGGTATTTGTCATAAATTCCTTGGATAAAATCATGTCCTTAGATGTCAGGAAAGCAAGAAATTATGAAGAAAAATAGCTAGTTTTCTCCCATTTATTTTAGAATATCGATGGGCTTGGCAGGGTGCAGTCCTCTTAGGTTAATTCTGGAGAATGAGACTTCTGCAGTACAGCTCATTTTGGATCATTTTCTGAATTAAAGACTGGAAACATTAAGTTAATGTCCAGGTTTGACATGCAGGTTTGAGACTGAGGACTCCTTTGAGGAAGCAGTTCCCCTCAAAGAAGAAGCTACGTCTCTGGGCTTCATTTTCTAGCCCCATAAGAAAGAAAAGGGACTTTCCTGGGGACAATGGCTTTTTTTCAGTGCTGCCTGCAAGATGTGAAACCAGAAGTTTATTTCATTTCAAAATTGAAAACTGAGGTTACAAAGCTACTCCCGTAAACATCTTCTCCCCTCTCATTATCAGCTCTGGTTTAATAGAAATAAAGACATTTCATTTCCTTCTAGAACCCTACATTCCTACTACCATAGTTTATTGTTCCAGGATTGGCTAATTAAATTGGTCTAAAAAGATATATTTCTTGAATAACACATGAAATGAGAGTCCATCCAGAGTGCACTGGTATTAATGAATATGCCAATATTATTTGTAAAATTTAGAGGCAGAGTTGACTTGATTATACAGAAGATTGGCCTTTACTTTGTTATATGTAAGATGGCTATAAAATTGTTTCTCAAGTGCCTCCCTGGTGGTGCAAGGGGTTAAGCACTGCACTGTGAAGCACTATGAAGCACCGCAGCCTCTGTAGCATGAGTTCGATCCGCAGCCGGCCGGGGAGAAACCCACATGGTGAAGCAGACCTCTCCTGTCTGGCCTGCTGCTCCCCTCAGCAGTGTATTTCAGTCTGCCTGTTCTGCTCTGAAACTCTGTCTCTGGTGAATCCTTTAAGCCCTCCTCCCCCGTATCTCTGGCCAGTACCCCAGTTTTTGTATGCATAAATAAAAAAATCTTAAAAAAAAAAAGCTGTTTCTCAAACTGTGTTCCATTATGGACTCAATGTGTCCCCTTAACCCCCTTCAAATTCCTGAAATCCTAATACCAATATGATGGCATAAGAAGGTTTGGCCTCAGGGAGGTTCTTAGGTCATGAAAGTCGAGCCCTCACAAATGGAATTAATGTCTTATAAAAGTGACCCCACAGGGCCTCCCTGGTGGCGCAGGCAGTTGAGTGTCGCACTGTGAAGCTGTCTGCGACCTCTGCAGCGCAGGTTCGATCCCAGCCAGCCGGCAAGAATCCCACATGGCGAAGCAGACCTCTCCTGTCTCATCCGCTGCTCCCCTCAGCAGTGTGTTTCGTCAGTCTACCTGTTCTGTTCCCCGCTCTGTCTCTGGTGAGTTTGCTCACCCTCCCGTGGTGTATGCATAAATAAATAAATCTTTAAAAAAAAAATGTGACCCCACAGAAGTCCCTAGCCCCTTCAGCCACATAAGGGTAAAACCAGAAGTCTGTGACCCAGGAGAGGGCCCTCACTTGGCTGTGCTCATACTCTGCTCTCTGACTTTTAGCTACTAAAAACATGAGAAATACATTTCTATTGCTTAATTACCACCAGTCTGTATTTTGTTATAGCAGCCCAAATGGACTGAGACACTGTGCCCTAAGAAAATTGCCTGTTCAGGAGAGATATTTTAAGACCACCATGGGCAGAAAGCAGGGGGATGGAGGAGGAGCCGGACATGGGGGCACCTTGCCATCCATCCCCATTTAAATCAAAACACCTCTGCTTTCTATGTGTTACACTAAATAGCACGCCATATAGGATTTTGTCTGTAAATAAGTTTCCATTACTTAAAAAGTCTGAATACCACTGAATTAGAGGGAAAGTCTAGTGGTATTAAATGAGAGCAAAATAGAACAAATACAATTCCAGTGGACTTAACAACATTTCCATATCACTCAGGATGTAATTGGAAGGCTGAACCCCACAATAATTTGAATTAGGAAAGTTAAATATAAAGATTATTTAAAAGGCCTTGAATAATAGTGGCTTGGTGGAAGGAGCTAAAGAAAGCTTTAGAGAATACAGGAACACCAGACATAGGGAGCAGCCACTACCCCTCAGGTGCAGACAAAATGCTCAAGGAAGAGGTCTCTGTTTACACCAAACTGGATTGAAATCCAGCCCTCAATAGAGGGGGCATGAACTTGGCTCAGTAGATGATAGAGATGTTAGCTGAGGTGCCATGGCAGCCACAATGAGCAATCTATTCTCTGGTGTGCCGGGCAGAGTGTGCACAGAAAGGGGTCACACTGGGGTTCACTCCAGAACCAGCAGGAAGTATGGAAGAGGAAACCCATCAATGGAGGGACCCCTCTATTTTGAAGGCACCTTCAGGGGTCCCATAGAAGTTGCCCAGAGGAAGACGTACATGCAGCTGGCCATTGGGATTGAAGTACACCAAAACTGTTCAGCAGAGTCTCCCTGATGGTGCAAGGGGTTAATAACGATGCAACCTATAAAGCTATCCGCAGCCACTGCAGCATGAGTTTGCTCCCCTGCCAGGAAACTACCCACATGGCGCAGAGGCCTCTCCTGACTTGCCTGCTGCTCCCCTCAGCAGTGCATTTCAGTTAGTCTCCTGTTCTGCTCCCCACTCTGTCTTTGGTGAATCCTCTCACCACCCCACATCTCTGGCCTGTACCCAGCTCTTGTATGCATAAATAAATAATCTTAAAAAAAAAAAAAAAGAATTTGGGAGAATAGCAGATACTAAAAGTGCACTGATTTCATTCAGCCACTAGATGGCACTGCGATTTATAGGCACCCAGAGGGATGAAGAGGGAAATTTATAAATAATTTAGTATAGGCTGGATTCTTTTTTAAAAGATTTATTTATACAAGTACTGGGTACATTCAAAAGCACGGGAGGGTGAGAGACTTCACCAGAGCCAGGGCGGGGAACAGAACAGGCAGACCGACAAAATACACTGGTGAGGGGAGCAGGGGGCACGACAGGAGAGGTCTATTGCGTCATGTGGGACTCTCGCCCGTTCCCGGGGATCGAACCGGCGCTGCAGAGGCTGTGGGCAGTTTCACAGCCCAGTGCTCAACCACTGCACCACCAGGGGAGGCCCGTATAGATTGGATACCTGAAGCAAACTTATTCTAATATTTGTATTTGGTTACTAGTTTGTAGAGGTGCTTTAAATAATGACATTATTTCCCTATACGTAGACTTATTTAAAAGCTTTTCTTATTGAGTAAAATAACTTTCATTATAAAATATTCTGAAACTAAGGAGAACCATAGAGAAGAAAATAAATACAATCTACAAGCTATTATGCCTACCTATGTAGCTATTTTGTCTTTCAGCACATGGAAACACAAAACACATGCGCACACACATATATTTAACAGGATAGAATCTTCTTTTATGTATCTCATCATATGTATTATTTTCACTGGCTTAGTGATAATAGTTTGTACATCTCCATACTATATCTTAGTGTTGGAATATTATTTTGTCATGTAGTAGAATCATATTCATTAATTAAATCTTTATTTTTGGAGCATGAAGTGGCTTCTGATCTATCACCACAAAAATGTCTTGTATACCAAGATCATTCTTTTATGGTCTTCCCACTTCTTTCTGGCCAAAATGGTCACATCAAAACCAATATGAATTTTTTTAGAGGGTTTTGATTAAGTATTTTCAAACTTTTCCCAAAGGTAAATGAAATCAATTCATATAATCCCCAGAAATCTTTCTGGTCCTATTTTCCAGCATTTTATTAGCTTTTAAATTTCAGTTATGATACATTTCCATTTGTGAAAAGACAGTAAAATTTATAGAAATTAAGAACAAGTTTAGAAAGATTATTTCTATAATAGTGTCATAAAATTCTTGAATCATTTGAATACTGACTAAAGGACCTAATATTTTATTTATTTATTTATTTTTTTTTTTAAAGTCTTTTTTTTTTTTTTAAGATTTATTTATTTATTTATACAAGCACTGGGTAGAGTCAGAAGCGCGGGAGGGTGAGAGAATTCACCAGAGCCAGAGCGGGGAGAAGAGCAGGCAGAAGGACCGAAGTACACTGCTGAGGGGAGCAGCGGGCGGCAGGAGAGGTCTGTGCGCCATGCGGGACCCTCCTCTGGTGGCCGGGGAGCAGCCGGGGATCCAACTGGCGCTGCAGAGGCTGCAGGCAGCTTTGCAACCCAGCGCTCAACCGCTGCGCCACCAGGGAGGCCCGACCTAATATTTTAATGGAATTTTATCCTCTCTAAAATATTTTTAATTGTACCAAATCTCAATTAATTATGTGAAACAAAAACATGAAGGATTACTCCCTTTGCCAGAGAAAGATACTGAAATTATGTTGGAAAAGTAAAATAAAGCACAGATAACTAATAGTTATCTTCAGCACATTGTAATATAATTATCCTAGGTGAATATAGCCTACCAAGTTAACATTAAAAGTTTGAATACAGAAGCAACTCAAGTAGTTTATTTGCAACATAGTTACACTGCATGTGAAAAAAATTCACATTTCACCCCCCATAAATATAATCATTTACTCTTTGTTTTATAAATAGACCATTCATTTTACAAAGCCAGTTACCAAGTTAAATTTGCATGGTGTTTAACTCTATTCCCCATCACAAAAGTAGCTGCTTAATAATGCAGGGGGAGAGTAAAAGCTGA
This sequence comes from Talpa europaea, assembly GCF_964194135.1. NCBI lineage: Eukaryota > Metazoa > Chordata > Mammalia > Eulipotyphla > Talpidae > Talpa > Talpa europaea. The sequence goes on along the minus strand of NC_140083.1, from coordinate 67,586,835 downwards.
GAGTGTGGGAGGGGACCCAATGGGGTCCCAGTGGGTTGGAGGATTATTGAGGTTTTGGTTATGCTCATGGTATGGCTGTGAAAATATACGTTTGTAGAGGTATGAACCTATAATCCATAAAGTGTTGTAAACCAACATTACCTCAATGAACATAAGTGGAGGGGAAAAATCACTCATTGAGTGAATTTCTGTAAAGGTCCTCAAAAAGAAAACAGAAATAAGATATGCTATGTAGAGCTGGACATATTACGTGGAAATGATGGTCTATGCCAATATTAAAGATTTAATGACAAAGTGTTCCTGTTTTCATCATCATCATCATATGTAATACATCATATGTAATACATCTTAGGGATTTACTTTACACTGGTTACTGTTCTATGTCCATTTTCAAGTGTTAACTAATTGAATTCCTCGCTAATTTTAATTACATTTTCAACTATTTCTAACAAAAATAGTTAACTAGTGGGTGGCAGATAGTATTTCCCCTGTGCTCCAGCTCTTAAAATACACTTCCTACTTTCACAGCTCACAAGCCACAGGATGTTGTTTTTGAGGAGGACTTGGGAGTAGATTGTTGTCATAAATGATGACATAAAAGCTTCCAGGCAATTGGTTTCATTTTACAGCTGTGGGGACAGAGGAAGATTAAGGAACCTCTTTATGACTTGTCTCTATGTGGTATCTGGAATCCTTATTTCTTCTCCATGTGAGTATCAGTGTGGAAGTTTAAAGACAACACCTGTATCCTACATTTCCACCTTTCAGAGGAGACTACTACATAATATATTCATAAAACCATCTCAAAGGTAATCAGATTATCCCAGGCTGAACTACTCCTTGGAGAAAGCCTCCCCGGTGGCACAGCGGGCTGAACGCTGTGCTGTGAAGCTGTCTGAAGCTTCTGCAGCACAGGTTCAATTCCCGGCCAGCCAGGGAGAAACCCACATGGTGTGGCAGACCTCTCCTGTCTCGCCCATTGCTCCCCTCAGTCGCGTCTTCGGTCCTTCTGCCTGTTCTGCCTCCCTGCTCTGTCTCTGGTGAATCCTCTCACCCTCCCATGACTCTGGCCCGTACCCCAGCTCTTGTACAAAAATAAATAAATCTTAAAAAAAAAAAAAAAGAGGGCCTCCCCTGGTGGTGCATTGGTTGAGCCCTGGGCTGTGAAGCTGCCTGCAGCCTCTGCAGTGCCAGTTCAATCCCCAGCTGCTGGTGAGGGTCCCACATGGCGCGCAGACCTCTCCTGCCGCCTGCTGCTCCCCTCAGCAGTGTATTTCGTCAGTCTGCCCATTCTGTTCCCCACTCTGGCTCTGGTGAGTTCTCTCACCCTCCCGCCCTTCTGACGGTACCCAGTGCTTGTATAAATAAATAAATAAATAAATAAATAAATAAATAAATAATTCTTAAAAAAAAAATTCCTTGAAGATAATGTAGCACCTCAACATTTCTAGTGAATGAATTATTTTATGTAGATACTAAAATAGGTGGGTGTTTCAGAATTGAACAACATGCTGTCAAAGACTTAGTTATGAGAACCAGTGATGCTCTTATTGGAGGACAAGCTTTAACCAGCTCATAGGACTTTAGGCATCTCCCAATTTCTCTGTCTCTTCAGTGTGAGGGTGAAAAACAATATAAGATAGGAAAGAACAAATAAATGGTCAATGATACAAATTCCTCTCTAATTATAATACCTACTGAACCTCTCCTATATACAAAAAGATAGATATGGCTTTTTTAAAATACATATATGTAAACTATTCAAGAAGTACAGACCATGTTATCAAGCTAAAGTTTTACTATAGGAACAGTTAAAAAAAGTTATAGTACTCTTTTTTCTACTTTCTAGTATGTTATATAATTGTTAGTATATTTTGAAGGAATGAACACTTCTTAGATACCCTTTTTTAAAAAAATTTATTTTAACATGCATATGATCAACTTACAATTGTACTGGATACAAAAACAAACAAACACTTTATTGCACTTAGAAAATATTTTGCATGAAGTATTGCACAAGTTAGAATTGATTAAGGAGAAGCTGGGATTTTAAATCAGATAAAACTAGCATTCTTTCAGGTCTGAACAAAACAGAAATTTTCTTGGTGGGGATTTATCACATCACACATGACATATTTGCCAATCTTTTATCTGTTTTACAAATATTCCTCCAATTCTTTGCTTCTGCCCTTATCTCTAAACATTATACAGGCTTTCAAGGCAGTGAGCTAAGTACCATCAACATAAACTAGTCTACACTGAAGAAGTAAAACACACACACACAAACACACACAACAAAAACATAAATACATAATTAGAGAAAAAAATGACAAAGTAACTTGAAAAAATTCTCTAAAAAGAGAGAAATATTACAAAGCTTAGTTCCATAAGCATTTGTCCATCTATAAATGCCAAGTTTTCAAAAATGTATTTATACTAAATATCTGTCACCAGCTAAAATTCCCTTTATATACATTCAGTTTTTAATACTGTCTTCTGACTCCTTCAAATAGTGCAAATGTTTGAAGGACATTCATTGTTGGCTGTCACTCAATAATAAATAATAACTCTAAACCTAGTTATTTTATTATTTCTGAACTTCAAAAAAAATATAAAGTGCACAGGAAAGGTTTAGAGTCATTCTTCTCATCCCTGAACATGATTATCAGTCAGTCTTTGACATTTGCAGCTCATGGCTAGGGTATTCCATAGTGCAGATATTACTGAATTCCTCTCCTCTTTTTCCACAATCTTGGTTAGAGGAAGATTTCCAAAATCATACAGAGTTGTTTATATTTCACAAAGTCTTTATGGAAAACTTCTGACCATTGAGCAGCATTCATCGATACAAGTTTCCTTAGGTTTCATGAGAGGATAAGTTTATGAGCAGATGTGTCCTCATTAAATGGAAGGCTTGCTACATATCCAGGGTAACTTCTCTTCACATTCTATGCGGTAGACACCTGTGCTGTTCAAAAACGTGCAGTTCACAGATCCTGTGAGTTTGAACCTGTCAATCAAGAAACAGAATTAGGGGCCTCCATGGTGGCAGAAGGGGTTAAGACATAACCTATGAAGCTATCCACAGCCACTGCAGCATGAGTTCGATCCCCTGCTAGGGAGGTATCCACATGGCGCAGCAGACCTCTCCTGTCTCGCCTGCTACTCCCCTCAGCAGTGTATTTCAGTAGATCTGCCTGTTCTGCTCCCCACTCTGTCTCTAGTGAATCCTCTCACCATCCCATTTCTGGCCTGCACCCCAGCTCTTGTATACATAAATAAATCTTTTTTTTTTTTTTAAAAGAGAAGCAGAAGTATTTTTAGTGCATTGTTTTCATTCAGTCATTGTTTTCATTCACTAAGAGAATAAACTTAGTGATGGTGTGATAGTGATGGACTCAGGTTTTGTTTGTTTATTTGTCAGTTAAGGAACAATGCATGAGGCAAGTCTTCCAGCCAATAAACATAGACTCATCTGCAGACAAAGTGGGAAGGAGTGGCATAGCGGAAGATACAAAACTCCTTTCACTTGATTGAGGAGTACTTTTTGATCATTTTGAGCTCACAAACCCTTTGGGAAACACTTCCCAGAAAGTATATACATTCAACTATCATGCATACCGATGCAAACAATTTTAGGCATTTATCACCCTTTAAGTCCACTTGTGGACATGGTATATTAAGACACATATATTAAGAATTGCTTTCTAGAAATTTGAATTTATCCTTGATATAAGTCATTATCATAATAATCAAAATTATTTAGATAACTAGAAATATATTCAGTTCTGAGTCTTCAGATGGCAGAGGTGTAAACTAAACTTATGAAGTGCCTTTCAACTTTAAAATGTATTTTAATTGCAAGTAACACAAATAAAATAAATATCTTAAATTCTGGGACAAGTTTTCTCTCCGGTCCACAAAAGGTTCTTATTAGATTTGAAAACTTTTTTTTTTTTTTTAAATCCCTGTGGAGATGAGAACTGGGAATGAATAAGAGGTAATTGTTTTCCAGAAACTAGTTCATCAGTAAAATATAACTATGAAGTTGGACATACTATATTTTTGTATCAGTATAATTATTCCTGGAATATTTGAGTGTATAACTCCACTAGAATTTGCTCACATAAAATTACTAGAAGCATTTATCATATAAATTACAAGTAGATAAAACCGGAAAGGTAATACTAAAGCCTTCCTTGACAGAATTCCATAGAGTATTTACACACAATGGATTGTTAGGACTTTGCTCACTCAGAGTTCAACCTTCGTATTGAAATTGGTTTCCCTGAGTTACCAGCCTGGTGAGCATGAAGAGACTTCCTAAAACTTACCACATCTCTTCTTTGCTGTTTGACCAGTTCCATGTGTTTCCCACTTCAGGACTCTGAGTAATCAGTCTAATCCAGTGTTTTTCTGCACCCACATATCGTTGTAAAAAGCTCTCAGAAGACCTCTGAAGAAAGAATATAGATGTAGGTTAAATAATTACTCTAGTTAAATACATAGTAAGTCTTGATCCTCAAAAGCTGTGATTTATGGCTTTCTAGCTAATCTTATCATTTGTTAGTTCTACATAGGATCAACTCATTTCAATCTCTGCCTTTGAAGCTAAACAATAAAGTCAAATTTACAAGAATGAACTGAACTATCATTTTGATCTCAGACTGATTACCTGGTTTTCTGTGACTGAGTTTTCCTACGCGGAAGATAGATACCATGTCATCACAGAGAAGGAAATAGATAAAAGCCACAGATTAGCTATACAAGAGAGAACAGTGATATTTTATGAATTTGGTTTTGATCAGTATCTTACCATGTTCTCGTTCTTTTCAGAATGAAAGACAGCAAGAGCAGCACCATGTTGGACACACTCCTTCTGGGCTGAGGTCCAGTCCCCTTTCTCAGTGGAAATGAAGTAGCATTTCCTCTGGTATCCGATCCAGTCGTCGGAGCATGAAGGCATATATTGGTCTGGACAATTGTATTTGCCCACTGTGAACCAAAAAATGGTTGGCTTTAGTATCAGAAGAAACTGAATACCCACAGCTGCAAAACTTGCTCAGGGATGCTGTGTTGAGCTAGGCGATGAAGTGGAGGATGAGAGTCAAGAATTGTGAGAAGATAAGAAGGCAGCTCTTGCCTTCTCTGATCTACCATTGTGCTTAATCATCATTGAACAGGGTATAGGAAACAAGGTTGGTGGGGGAGGGGAGCTTTTCTTTGGCAATAATGTCAGAGAGTGGTAGGAAAATAGAAAACTTTTGAAAGTAGTCTTTGGACTAGAAAGGATAATTGCATTCTAAGTTCTGAATTAGGGTTTGAATATGAATGCAGAGGTGGAGGAATCTGAAGATAAAATAGATATAACACTATATTGGGCGATAGAGAAAAAATAATTTTTAGAGAAGTGATTAATTTTACTGAGAGATCTTTGCATGGGGATGTTTCACAGAACCACAAAATTTCATGTTTGTAAAAGACACAATGTGTCTCAGTGTAGCTGTATGTTTTGAATACCATATGACAGCTGACTCTGAGAACTTCCAGATATATTCTTAGATATCCATAACCACTATCCTCTGGCCTATGAGATAAAAGACTGAGCAGTTACTAATTAAAGTATGGCTTAAATATATTTTTTCCATTAACAATGGATGTTAACTAGTATTTGGGATCAAAACCAGCCCTTTTTCATTTCAGATTTAAACATCTACCCAGATGTAATTTCCTCTGTAGTAATCTATAAAACATAGTTTTATAAATTCTAATACTTGTAAAAAAAGCTCTAGAAAACACACAAAAAATGTATTAATCATTCAAGGAACATGAAATTATATTTATTATCTATTAGTAAATTGGCCAATATGATATATGTGTTGGTGCTGAATGAAGCAGGATTTCTAATTGATTAAAATAAGTAATCCCCACTGATTTCAGCTGAGCATGAATGCTTATCTCTAAGACACTGAATGAATTCATGAAGTGCAAACCCACCAAATAAAGTAACAATAGTCATGATTGAGACAGTGATGATGACCACAATCAGCACAGCACACGGGATAGGCACTAGTAGGGACCCTTCATGAGGTTCTGCAAAAGGAGAGCTGGTGGTGGTATCTGCAGAGAGAAAATTGAAGATGAATTTAGGCAAATGATAACAATAGAACAGAACGTTGATGTTGTCTTGAGGCTTATAAATGAAAAAAATAGCTATATGTCTCCCCATTTTTTAATATGAAATTTTTATGTTAATGTCCCTCAAAATTTGATTGAATTTCGTCAGTTTCTTCTTGGCCCAACATGAAATAACCCAAATATAATAATGAGATCATAAAATATCTCTTCAATCTATGTAGTTAGTAGCTATAAAAATTCTAAGACTATTGTAATTTTGTTTTAATCATAATAACATATATTAAATATCTGATTACCCTAGAAGATGTGCTAAAAGATCATCCTTGGGAACTCTTGTGGCAACTTTATTATTAAGAACAAAACTGTAAAAATAACACAAATATTCATCAATAGGAAAATAAGATAAATTATGGCAGGTTAACAGATGAAGAATTCTCAAAAAAATGCTGCATGAAAAAAAAGGCAGACAAAATTATATACTACATATTTCTACTTACAGGAGTCAAACTAAGCTACGGTGATAGAAATCAGAAAAGTGATTGCTTTTGTGTGTGTAGGAAGGACAATTTAATAGGAAAAGGAACATACCTTTGAGAGTGATGGACAATTTCAAGTGTTGGTAATGGGTATAACTGATTAATCTATGCATTGTAACTAAGTTATACCTAATAAGAAATGATATGTGAATGAATACTGAAATCCTTAAATTCCCAGGAGAAGGAAACATAACAGAATTATAGACCAAATTTAGTGTGGAAGATTATTTTTTTCATTTATGGCTTATATAACATTGAATAAAAGTAAAAGCCAGGTTTCATCACCAGAAAATATTTTTAGTGGAAAGATTTGGAATATGCATATGTTATAAAAAAAGATGGATATCTTTTTAAAATATAAACAAATAATTGAGAAAGCAAAGAATGGTATTTTATGATGAACTTTTTATTTGATTTTTTCCAGACTGAGCTATCAGGATTTTAAAATTTGGCCTCACTAGAAATGCAGAGTCCCTTATTATGATCTCGAGATACTGAAATGGAACACAGTTACTTGGATAATATTAAATGCCAAAAAATCCTGTTTTTCAGTATGGGTAAATTTTATAATTAAAAGAATGCCTACATAGAATGTATCTTGAAATTCATTTATTTTTTCCTCTTCAGACATTTACCTAAAGTTAAACTGGGCAAAGAGATGTTGTTTTCTTTCCAAGTACTGTCAACATCAACTTTTTTTCCCCAAAGAAACTAAGGATTCATTTTTATTTATTTTTTTAAAGATTTATTTATTTATGCATACAAGAACTGGGGTACAGGCTAGAGGTGTGGGGGGTGAGAGGAGTCACCAGAGACAGAGTGGGAAGCAGAACAGGTGGAATGACTGAAACACACTGCTGAGGAGAGCAGCGGGTGAGACAAGAGAGGTCTACTGTGCCATGTGAGTAGCTCCCTGGCTGGAGATGGAACTCGTGCTGCAGTGGCTACTGCTGCAGATAGCTTCATAGGTTGCGGGTTAACCCCTTGCACCATCAGGGAGGTTTTCCCAGCATATGTCTGCATTCAGATTTTGCAAGAGTAGCCTTCATTTCCCTCCTATCTAGTTCTATTTTTCTCAGCTTCTCAAAGCCAGTCTTCTGTTTTCACCAGCAGATGATCATCTCAGGAAGCAGCCCTGGGTAGATAGGGTAGCAAGTTCAGAGCTTCTGTCTAGTTTCACTTCTTGTCATGCGAGAGTCACCCGTGCTGCTTAGACTCACTGCAGCAGCAGCTCTGGGTCCCTAGCAAGTACTAACTCATCCAGATCACTCAGGGGCTCCAGATCCTTCCTCTGTCCATTGACTCATCCAGTTAGTAAGCGGTGGGGATTATTTTCAAATGGTATTTTACATCCATTCTTGAGGTTTATTGTAACTCCTTGATTTATCACCTAGGTGACAAACACTCCGGTAGCAGCACACTTCCTCTGTGATCACACACCATGTCCATTAATGGAGATCGAAAATAAATCCACTTTAATATGTTGAATCAGCCAGTGGTGATGCCCCATGATTGTTCGTACTAGTGAAAAAAGTACAGGGCAGCCTACTTTAACCAATAAGAAGAAAATTAGGGGCCTCCCTCGTGGCACAGGGGTTAAGACACAGCACTGTGATGCTATCCGCAGCCACTGCAGCATGAATTTGATTCCCCGGGCCGGCAAGGGAGGTGGCCCATATGGTGCAGCAGACCTCTCCTGTCTCCCACTGCTCCCCTCAGCAGTGTATTTCAGTCAATCTGCCTGTTCTGTTCCCCACTCTGTCTCCGGTGAATCCTCTCACGCCCCGCTCTGCACTTCTGGCCTGTACCCCAGTTCTTGTATGCATAAATAAATAAATCTTAAAAAAAAGAGAGAGGAGAAAATGGGGATGATCTCAGGAAAAGAATGCTTGCATTAAGTCTTTTCTTCTTTCCACTACAGTCTCTATTTATTGTAGTTTTATTATTGTATTTTTTTCTTTTGGCAATTCAATTGGAGCATAAAATTTTGTTCACTTGGTTACCAGATGTTTTACATGGCTTGCATTTGTTGTCCACATTTGATTTTGTGCCTCTAAGTGAAAGATGGGTTTGTGAGACGTAACTGATGGTTTTCTAAAAGCAAACCGATCTGGTAGACACACATTCACAAAACAACCCAGTCCTCTAGATTGTTGCCGCAGACCAGCACAGCAGTAGACGATGAGGCCACCTCAGGGTTGAGAGAAGCGTGCAGGGTGGTCAGGGCGTCGGCGAAAGAAATGACACACAGACACACTTCAAGAGTGAAAATCTGAGTGTAATTTTCTTTAAGTTTGTGACTAGTATATATATGTTTTCTAAAAGCACAGGAATGAATATCAAAGAAATTAGCTTGCTCGCTGGCTCAGTCTATCACTATCAGGGAGGTGATCTACATAACAAGCAATGACCATTATAGAAGAAAGGAGGAAGTTTAGAAAGACAGATAAGGGATTAAAGTTTGTAGTTTTAGGATTTTTAGCATTCTTGTAGTGGTTCTTGGTGGTCTAAGCTTCTGCCTTTTCAGGGAACTTCCGCTGCACTTCCTCTGCTTCAGGCTGTTCTCTCCGCGCGCGCTGGTTGCCCAGCCGGATCTAGGGACCTTGGCGAAAGCCATTCCTAAAGATCACTGCGGGGAGAGGTGCAGCAGGTAGGGTTTTGCTGTTCTCCCCCTGCGCGCTGGCAACCAGCCGGACCTAGGGACGGTTAGCCCTAAAGGTCACTGCAGGGGGAGGTGCAGCAATTGTTTCTGTTTTGCTGTTCAAAACACATCCCTTTAGGGGTCTCCCTGGTGGTGCAAGGGATTAAGACACAACCTATGAAGCTGTCTGCAGCCTCTGCAGCAGGAGTTTGATACCGGCCAGGGAGCTACCCACATGGTCCAGCAGACCTTTCCTGACTTGCCGCAGCAGTGTATTTCAGTCAGTCTGCCTGTTCTGTTTCCCACTCTGTCTCAGGTGAATACTCTACCTCCCCACCCCCTGCACCTCTGGCCTGTACCCTAGCTCTTGTACGCATAAATAAATAAATCTTTAAAAAACAAACAAGCAAACAAACAAACAAAATGCATCCCTTTATGTGGCGGCTCCTGAGAGCAATGTGACAATTGCCACAATCTCGCATTAATTGGGTGGCTGTGCTAGTGTGGCATAATAAGCCCCCTGCCCCTGTGCGCTGGACTGGACAGTCAATGACGGGTAAGATCAGGAAGTGAATTCTGACAACCTAAGACAGACGCAGTCCCCGAGGGGAATTTGGTTCCCACCTTTTCAGCCATGACGAATAACTGGAACAATTAGGCCTGGGCGTTGTTAAGGCACCACCAAAATATGTTGTTACTCATTGCCAGTAACAAGGATCATAGTAAAGGAATGCAGCCATGGAAACTGATTCTATTACTTAGTAAATAATATAGCCAAACAAAGGTATAAGAATAAATAATAGTATATGAAAAATATAATACTAAAATAATAATAACAATGTAATCATAATGCAAATGTGCTAGAGTGAACCTCCAGTATGGAGATTAGAGTAAGAAATGTTCTTGATTTGCACTTGATTTCTTGATAGATAATAAGCAAGATGTAATGATATATGACACAATATGCACTTATGCCTTGGTAAATGATTAACCAGACACTGTGCAAAACACAATGAAGTAATTACTGTAAAAATGTATAAAAAGAAAAGATTGCTTTCAATAAATTGCACTCAGATTTTCACTCTCCCTTGAGTGTGTCTGTGTGTCATTCTTTCTTGTCCCTCGCCCTAATTCCTTCGATCACCTTTTGCTCATTCACATTCAACCCTGAGATTGTCTCAATCTCCCGCCACTGCTGGGCTGGTCCGCGGCACCTTTAGGATTATGTTAAATGAAATAAGGGGTGGGGAGGGAAACACTGGAGGATGTCGCTTAAAGGTGGAGTGTAGAGAAACCAGAGTCAGACAAAGCCAAACTAAGAACTGAGGCTACCAAGGGGGAGGAGGAAGAAAAAAGTGGGGCGGGAGCAGAACAGACCATAGTAGAGGACTATGGGAGCTTTGGGGTGGCATCACCATGGTAACACCACCTAAAGCGGAGAATACTATAGTGCTAAGACACAAACAACAGTTACCTCAAAAACAATACAGAAATGAAAAACAAAACACATCCCTTTATTACTGGATAGCTGCTTAAAAGTAAACTGGTTTCTAAGTTTCTAAACTAGTTTCTAAGTAAACTAGTGTTTGGGGGGTTTCTAAGTGCTAGTGTTTTGGGGGTACTTCAGTAATTAGGAAGAAAGGAATACATGAAAAAAATCAAGGAAGTCTCGGAGGACTTACAGGACAGTTCTAAAAATAGTGCTGTGGTCAGAATAGATGAATGAAAGGGAAGAAAAGATACATAGCTATGAAGATATTTTAATGAGAAACAATGGAAAGGAAGAAATATACGTTTCACCTAGCATTTGAAGCCAGTGATTGGCGGGGTGAATGCAGAAGCAGATGGTAGCAAACTCAAGAATTCTTTTATGATATTCTCCTAAAATTTGCTACTGGAATTGTAAATGTTCAGATGGTTAGATGGCTATTCTGAGAGACCCCCATTTCAGCAGCTAGAGGTGGCTGTCAGAACACAAGATGAGTCACAGAGAAATCAAGAGTGTATTTGGTGCAGAGAACTGAATTTTTATAAAGAAAGGCAATGATTCCTGGAGTATGTGCAGCTGGACACAGAAAAATGAATGCCAGTGAACTGGGTCAGCGCTGGGGGTTTCTCATTAAATGTGAAAAATAAAGATGTTATAAACTAAACAAACAAATAGATATTTAAAAAATTTCCTAAAATGCATCTAGTGATTTCCTCACAAACCTCAGGTATGTTGGCTTCTAGATAAAGATATATTTACTTCTTCCCAGGCTCTCCTTTATCTTGACCGAAATAGAAGTAAAGCAAGTTTTTAAAGAAGTGAAGTCCTCATTTTCTCCCCCAAGTACAGCTACGCACCATGTATAGAGATAGAGATATTATCAGAACGTAAGAAAAAATTTCTGACTTACGTCGCTGTCCCCTCCTCACATTCAAGAAGCGGTTCCCTGTTAGGGGGCAATTTCCAGGACTCATATTCAAGGTTCTCTAGTTAATCCCAGGGCAGTCACTCTACAGTGAAAGTCTGTGCTGGAACGCTGGTTCAGTCTCGAAATATCTTAGCACTTATATTCAGTTCTGCTGTCTCCGCCCCTTCCTCTTGTCACCTAAATGCTCAACGACTCTTGTTACTTTAATTTATGCTTCAATGGACCAGACCATTTACAACGTGCTGTTGTGGTGAGCTGTGGGCTTTCCCTGTTGTTTGAAATGTGCTTTCTCACAACTTCAGGTGTAGTCTGAAGACCCAAGTGGGATTTTCCCACATTTGGAGACATCCTCAGATTTGTAGAAAGCAAATGGTTTCTACGATGGCATATCTAGGTAAAGAACTAAAAGGGATTCCATCTTTGAGCTGGAAATGATTTGGAGAGTAATATTTCCCTGGCATCTCATTCAGTCACTTATGCATACATTTAATAACTATTTGTTGACCATGAACCTCACCTCACACTGTTTGAGGTCAGAGGATTTATTGTGGAATAAGAATTTTATTATCTCTAAGTTATGGATCTCATTCCAGTCTGAGATCATTTTAGTAAGGAAGACAGAAATTAACTTTTAGAGGTTTGTCATTCATTACTTCCCTAGGAAATAAGGTATCACTTGGTAAGTAGTTACTTTAATTCAGGAAGTAGAAACCTTGTGGTCTGGAACTTCCTTTCTATGCTCTAAAATTGTTTATCTTAAGTGATCTGTTTCATTTATCACCTGTTAATTTTCTTGTTATATTTTACCATCTTTTAGATTGACTTATTTCCCCTCAGAAATATCTGGTATGTATTCTCTTATTTTCCCCCTCTCTGCTAGAGTATTATTATTATTTATTTTTATTTAGTCTTATTATTTTATTTAGCTTCATCATTATAGTTTATGTAACCCTAAATGATGTGACATTTAATCTCACAAAAACCCTATGAGGGGAGGCAGTTCCCATAATTATCATTTATTTATTTATTTGTTTGTTTATTTATTTTTTAAATTTAAATTTTATTTTTATATTCCCCATACAATTACAACCCCCTTAATTTGACCCCAAGCCCTCCTTTCCCCACCCCCTACCCCCCATAGAGTGTCTCTTGTTCATAGTTATTTGTTGATTTTGATATTTTCTTTCTTATACTTATTCTTTTTCCTGGTCCCTTATCTGAGTCTTTTGACATTTGGAGTATGATTACTATAAAATATATATTGCCACGGTGTCAATATCTACCAGATAAATGATTAAGTTATTGCAGAATGTAAGGTGATTTAAGTTGGGGATCAAAATGACATTCTGGTTCATAATGTTGTTGCTAAAATGTTACATTTCATATGACTTTTTTGGAATAAAGATATTCTGTTTTCAGAATAAACTTTTTGAAAATGTTATGCTTAAAGTGAATTGGAAATGCTCATCTACTGTAAGTCACTGCATGTTTTTTGTTTATCTAAAACATTTTTCAGCCATTTTTTTTTTTAAGAATTATCCATTCATGCATACAAAAGCTGGAGTACAGGCCAGAGGCGTGGGGGGCGAGAGGATTCACCAGAGGCAGAGCGGGGAACAGAAAAGGCAGATCGACCCAAGTACACTGCTGAGGGGAGCAGCGGGCGAGTCAGGAGAGGTCTGCTGCACCATGTGGGCTTCTCCCTGGCTGGCCGGGGATCAAACTCATGCTCAGTGGCTGCAGACAGCTTCAGAGGTTGCATCCTAACCCCTTGTACCACCAGGGAGGCCCTCAGTCAATTTCTTAATATACTACCCTCAAGCCTTCTTGTCAAAATTACCATAAAATCCAAGGATCTTCTAGTTGAGAAGGATCACCATGACCTGTGTCTCCTGTTGGCACTCCCTCTATTTTCAGTACTAGCTACTGCCCCCTCTAACAATCACCTCTTTGTTGTTCCACAAAAAATATCAAATCATCTCTCTCTTTATGGTTTTTACATTTTCTCTAAGAGGTTCTTCCACCCTCTATTTGTATGTCTTGACCTCCTTTCTATTCAGTTCACTTACTGCTCAACTGTCATCTGCCCAGAGAGGTTGTCATGTGCCATCTATGTGTAAAATAGACCCTCCTACCTTCTGCCTCCACACACCTGTATTTCTATGCATCTGACATGGTATATCATTGTTTATCATCTGCTTTCCTTCCTGGCCTGTAAGCTTCTCGGGGACAAGGACTTGTCCTGACTTGCCCCTTCAGTGTCTTTAACACTGACATAGTAACTGGAACCTGGTATGTATTCAGTACCTATTTGTCGAATCAATATATACATAAATATGAATTAATGAAAGACTATGCGTAAAAAACACAAAAGTTCCAAAATATTCAGCATGACTCATGGAGGTTTGTGAGTTTGTATAGTTGAGAAATATGACTTTAAATGCCACTGGATAGCAAGTATACAGTTGAATAGCACTGCTGCTGCTGAAGGAGTTAAGCTTGATACTTTCATGAATAACTGATGATTTTGCTAATTGCTTTGGGTTAAAGTAACTTACATCTTTTAAATGTTTACTTATCCTGCTAGGATTGGGAGATCCAGGTTGATGTCCATATTTTGTGGAGCAGGACTTTCTGTAGTTGACTGGCCAGACATGAAATCATGATCCAGTTACATCATTTACTAATGCACCCCTCACCCCCATGATTCCCTTATGAGCTTAAAATCTATTTTTTTTAAGCTGGACATGAATTATCTTTGAAATATGAATATTCAAGAACATTTAGTCAGGTGAAATAGATACAGAGCTTACAGAGAGATACTCAGCTCTCACAATTTCCCCTCTTCTCCCTGGAGGCTGGCTGTACTGATTGTCATTCTTAAAAATGCTAAAACTATTTTCATTTTAATGGGTGTGTTCTTTTCTTGTTCCCTCTTCTTTCAGTTTTTTTATGACTAAATCTTTCTTCTCATTTATAGTTACTTCTCTTGTCACTCCTCAACACGCTCTTCCCTAACTGCCTGTATAAATTATGTCCCATTAGTCATAATTTACTTCACACTCTTCCTTTAGTTTAAGGAACTATCGTCATTTAAGTTTTCATAGTTCCACTTATTTCATATATATGTATCTATGCATATATATTTATATAGAGTTTTCTGTATATTAAACTATACATGTGTGTTATAAACAAATATACATGTTTGTACACAGATAACACATGTTTTTAGGTAGTTTCAAAAATCATTATTATTATGATCACTTATCTCTCTTACAAGAAAATAAGGTCCTCAAGAGCAAGGACATGGCTGCTTATTCAACAATGAATCTCTAGTACCTAGGACATAGAAGGAATTCTGTAAATGTTGGCTGGACACGTGAAAGACTATATGTGAATACCACCTCAGCCACTTGTTAACTGTGCAGCTTTGGCAAACACACACCTCCACTGAGCTTTGGCTTTGTTATATTGAAATGAAAATATTAGCATCAAACTTATAAGACTCTTATAAAGAAAAATTATAAATAGGAAAATTAGTTTTCTACTGCTGTATTTGGTACATTACATGAGACATTTAATGATTTGGGAAAGAATCACAGTTTGATATAAGTCATGAAAAGGGAAAATTCCTCACTTGATGTCAGACACTGAAAGATCATACCTGAGAAGTCCCAACTTAGGTGCTCATAGGATGCAAGGTGAATCTTGTCTGTCCATGGCACAGAGACAGAGGAAGCTGCAGTCTCCTACAATAACCTCTAATTGCTGACACGACACTAAGGTACTTGCTCAGGAACTCCAATTTTCTTGCAAAGTCGTCGTTAGATGAATAGATATTATATATGTATACATATGGGTATGTTTGTGTGTATATATAAACACATATCTGTTGCATATGCTACATATGTAAGGAACAGTATATATCATATATGTCATCAGATACGGAAAAATGAAATATAAAGATTTTATTTTTTAAAAAAAACAAGTACCTTCTAAACATTATAACATTGAGCAAAATCTGTTACCTTTTTTTTAAAAAAGATTTATTTTTATTTATTTATGCATATAAGAACTGAGGTGGAGGCCAGAGGTGTGGGGGGCAGTGAGAGGATTCACCAGAGACAGAGTGGGGAACAGAACAGCAGGACTTACTGAAATACACTGCTGAGGGGAGCAGAGGGAGAGACAGGAGATGTCTGCTATGCCATGTGGGTTAGCTCCCTGGCCAGATTGAACTCAGGGTATAGTGGCAATAGTGCTGAGACTTAACCTATATGCCACCAGGGAGGCCCTGAATCCGTTACTTTGGTTCTGTTTTCTTTTTAAAAGTTTTGTTTATTTATGCATACAAGAGTTGGGGCACAGGCCAGAGATGCAGGGGGTTGAGAGGACTCACCAGAGACAGAGTGGGGAACCGAACAGGCAGACTGACTGAAATACACTACTGAGGGGAGCAGCAGGCTAGACAGGAAAGGTCTGCTGTGCCATGTGGATTGTTCCCTGATCAGCCGGGGATCGAACTCGTGCTGCAGAGTTCGGATTGCTTCATAGTGCAATGCTTAACCCCATGCACCACCAGGGAGGCCTGTTACCTTGGTTCTAAAGCAAGGTACCTGTCTTTATGGGAGTTGTCAATGTATTATGTTGAACTGGGTGTGTTCTACCCGCTGCAGTGTGGAAAGGAGTAGGTGGTTGCTGTAAACGTAAACATTGGTCAAATTACCAAGAACATGTGGTATCGTTCTGTCTCCTTGGTAACCTCTGACTTAATGCTACTTAATGCTACTCAGGCCTTTTACAATAGCCTGAAGTTTCTTGCAAAATTAATTATTTCTTCATTAATCTTCTCTTTCCTTACACAATCATTTTTAAGTATCAATCCTTAGATTTGAGAAAGCTATTTGCTTACATTCATGCAAGTAGTCAATATTGAGTAGTAATACCCAGCACAGTCCTGGTTGATGCCTGTTATCCTGATGTAATTAATAAAAGCATGTCATTTAATTGGCAAGAGTGTTTTCCTAGGTACAATAAATTATATGGTCATTTTACTAATTAATCTTTGGTAAATCAAAGGAAGGTATCTCTGCATATGAAAATAAAGTAAATAAGACAGAGGATAAGGTCAGAATGTGGTATGAGAGAGGTTTTGGGGTCAGTGGGTTTTTCAGTTCATTTAATTCATCTATATAAGGAAGTCAACTTGTGGTTAGTCCTGATAGATTCAATTCTCTAAAGCAAAGAAACACCTAAAGAAAACTGAAAGAAACAAAATTAGTGCAATAAATCTTTCAGTCTCCCTGTAAAACACACATAACAATGTTATATAGTTTTCAACTTTTGAAGAGCTATTGTATATGTCTTTTTTTTTTTTAAGATTTTATTTATACAAGAGCTAGGGTACAGGCCAGAGGCGCGGGAGGGTGAGAGGATTCACCAGAGACAGAGTGGGGAGCAGAACAGGCAGATCAACCAAAGTACACTGCTGAGGGGAGCAGCGGGCGAGACAGGAGAGGTCTGCTGCGCCATGTGGGTATCTCTGTGGCCAGCCAGGAATCAAACCAGTGCTGCAGAGGCTGCGGACAGCTTCATAGAGCTGTGCTCAACCCACTGCACTACCTGCAAGGCCCTTATTTTGTAAGTAATATATAAAAAATAAGGAACATCCACGGGGCGGACAGTCCCATAACATTTCAAAATTTAATTGAGGAAAGTGAGGCTTAGAGAAACTAGTGCCTGGGCAAAGTTAGAAGAAGCCTCTGAAGATACCAGAACTCAGTGTAGCTCCCCTTTTGGGGTTGACCTTATATGAAGAATCCGGGGAAGGTCCCAGGAAGGAAATGAAGTAATGTGAGCTAGATGCAAGACAAGCAGTGCAGAGAAGACAGGATATACAGTCCTTATCAGGCAGCCAGGCTGCAGGATGCGCTAGTGTCACACGTTTATAGCCACCGCAACTTCCGATCTAAGACAATTTCCGGTGACACACCTGTTCATTTTTTTCTTTCAATGGGTGAATTAGGTTTCTGAATGACTTTTAATCTTCTTGGGACTCACAGCTTCAATCTATAATGTCTCATCATGTATAAAATTAAAGTAAATTATGCAAATAATGAAATTTATTTTTAAATCAAAGCTGTCTGTGTTTTCCAATTGGTTACTGTAAAGGGCCAACAGAGGTAAGAGGTGGTAAGTGGGGAATTTCCAGTTCTAAACACTTTCAAACCTTCTCTTCTTTCTGAGTTGACTGAACTCTCTCACTTTCCTCTTTGGTGGAACATCTCCTAAAAACACGGAAATGAGTTGGTTTGGAAAATATGAGCTGGTGTGGTTCTTCCTGAATTGAGATGGTGAAGGTTAAATACAGTGTTTATGTATACATAAATTGGACTCTGAAAAGTTTGGCTGTTTTTGAAAGTATAAGACATTAAAAATCTATATCAAAGATGAGCTACAAGGCTTAACAATAATGTGGAATTTTATATTAATTAATCCCAGGCTTCTTACATAAAGAGAGTATTTTGTGAGGATACTTATCACATTCTGCTGCTTTTGACTTTTATCAGTTTGAGTGAGCATAGTAACCTTTAGTAAGCTTAATAACTTCCTTTATATCTTCTTTGTAGGCCTCTACTTAAACGTAATTTTAAAAATATTTCCTCTATACACATTTATTACTATGCCAACCATCAAATGATTTGGAAAACTTAAGAGGAGAAGTCAGTTTATTGTATCATGCATAATTTGCCCTTACTGTGTACCAAACCTAAAAATTAACTGAAATTGATTAAATACTTGAACACAATACCTGAAATCATAAAACTCATAGAGAAAACATAGGTTAAAGTGCCGGGGGCTATCCTACTCATGTCGTCTTGTTAGCTTTAGGACATCCTTTTCCCCCTAACAGTCTGACAAAGGTCAGGGCATGGGGCAGATTCCTGAAGTCAGGAATCTCCTTAGCTGACTCCTGCTAAATTCTTCTCATTTGTTTATGGCTGGCTTCTACTGAATGTGGAAATTGTTAAAATATGCATTTAGAAGTAAAATTGCAAATGTTGCATGACCAAATACCAAATAACTAATTTGGTGACAATGGCACTGAATGATATAAACAGTACTTTTGGAAACAATTAGTTATTTTTCTGCTTGAAGGCAGTGATTCAGAATTTGGTTTCATTGTAACAAGTGATATGCCACACTTAAAATCTTCTGGGAACTAAAGGCTGTAAACATTCCCAGCCAAGTCCTTGGTGTACAATTGTGGTCTTTAAGAAGAGGAGTTTTAAAGTTAGAGATAGCAGTTAAATTAGAAACAGCAGTTAATTGACAAAATATCAGGGAAGTAACAGGTGAAAATATAGCCTTGAGAAAGTAAAAGGAGTTTCCTTTTTTTTTTTTTTTTTTTTTTTTTTTGAAGCTTGGGGTTAGATAAGGGTTAGTGCAACTTATGCGGCACTGGGATTCTTTGGTTTTTTAAATTTTTTTTACTATTTTTATTAAATTACAATAGATTAGTTATAGCAATAAGAAGTTTTTTGATTTTAGCAGTAATTGGACTTGATTACCAATATATAAGGTGATTATGTTTTTTAATGCTTAAGATTTAGAAATTTTATAAATTTTGATTAATTAGTAATTTACTAGTTATAAAGGAAGTAAGTTTTAATCATATAAGTTTTTTGTTGTTTTACTGTTGTTTAGCATTAACAGAATGATTACTGCGGCAGTGAAAAAATAAATAATTGTTAGTGGACTTTTTGGGTGGTTATTGTATTTATTTTTAGAACTAAGTGAAATGGCTGTTATCACCTCAGCAAGGGGTCCCTCCCCCTTTCTTGGGGACCACCCTGTTACAAAAGGTCCCCAGGCCGGGTTGGCAGGTTTTGAAAAAAATGCGTCGATTGTTAGTCCTTTTTTTTTTTTTTACTTGAAAACACTTGCTTATGGACTCCCAAGGCTTGCTCGCTGGAGATGTATAAATAAAGAACTGCTGAGACCCTCAGCAGGATGATACTTGCACCCTGATCAAGTGTCAGTGTCTCCTCATTCCCTTCCCCCTCAACCCCTCAGATTCATCCACGCTGTCTCATCCTTACAGGAACCCCTGACATGACAGTTTGCCAGAGCTGGCCTCTGGCATTAAAGCTCCTTGACTTCGGTCTTGGCATTTTCTTTGATTTGACACAAAAATCAAAGGCAACAAGGGAAAAATAAATAAGTAGGATTACATCAAACAATGACAAAAAACTTCTGCAGAGGAAAAAAAAAAGTGTCAACAAAATCTGTCTCTTATCATGGAAGAAAAAATATTTGCAAATTATATATGTGGTAAAGGGCTAATACTCGAAGTATTTAAGGAACTCATATAACCCAATATAATAGTAAAAAAGAAAAAGGAAATAATTCAATTTAAGAATAGGCAGAGGACGTGAGTCAACCTTTTTTTTTTTTTTTTGCAAAGAAGACATGCCAATGGCCACATAAAAGATACCATACCTTACTCCTTACCAGGGAAATGCAAAGCTAAAACACAATGAGTTATCTCCTCACACCTGTTTGGATCTTCATTCCCAAAAGTCGAGAACTAATAAATGTTGGAGAGGATATGGGGTAAAGGGAATCTTTGTGTACCTTTAATGGGAATGTAAATTGCTGTAGCAACTATAGAAAAAAATTAGTTTTCTCCAAAAAGGAAAATAGAACTACCATATCATTTAGCAATCTTACTTTTGGATATAATACATCCAAAAAATATAAAAACAGGATCTCAAAGAGGTATCTGTGTTCCCAAGATCATTGTAGCATTACTCACAATAGCCAAGATATGGAAACACAGTGGATGGATGGGTATAGAAAATGTGAGATATTATATATATATATATATATGATAAAAAAACACTAAATCAAGAAGATATCTGTGCTCCCATGTCCATTGCAGCATCATTTATAATAGCCAAAATGTGAAAACAGCTTATATGTCCCCCAATGGATAAATGGATAAAGAAAATGTAGCATATTTACAAATGGAATGGCATTCAGCTATAAAAAAAAGAAGGAAATTCTGCCATTCACGACAACATGGATGGACCTGCTAAGTTAAATATCAGACAGAGAAGGACAATTAACATATGATTTTGCTTATATGTGAAGTCTAAAAACAAAACAAGCAAACAAATAAAGAAGGAAAGCTCATAGATACAGAGAACAAATTGGTGGTTGTCAGAGCAGGTCATGAAGGGGGTACAAAATGAATGAAGGGGATCAAAAGGTGCAAACTTGTAGTTATAGAATAATTAATCATAGGGATGTAAAGTACAGCATGGTGATATAGTTGACGGTGACTTTCACAGTATGGTATTATAATACTGCATTGTGAATTTGACAGTTACTGAAAGTTCTCATCACAAGAAAATATTGTAACTGTATATGGTGATGTGTGTTAACTAGACATATTGCTGTGACCATTTCATGATATATACAATGAGCAAATCATGATGTCGTATACCTAAAACTAAGATAAGAAAATCTTTGCCTTAATCTCTGTTTGTTCTTAAACTTCAGATCAGTAGAAGGGAGAATTTAGGGCCTTCCCAGTCTTTCTGGGGCATGTGCCAAGCCTTATATATGCATATAGCATCCTATATTCTTAGCATTATGTTAGATCTCTCCCAAGCCTTCTGTGACTAACTTATTTCCTAAATTTCCTTTTTACTTTTTTCTGGTCAGTCTTTCCCTTTACTGCCACCTTAGGTAGCTACACTGTTTAGTAATTGGTGTAGATTGCTTTTGACAAATACTCCAGGATAAAAGTTTGTTTGCGCTGAGCATGCTTTGTTTAATTATTTCAGTTTAAATAAACACTTGCCTTACAGGTGGGAATAACAAGGAGCTGTCCCCATAGAGAGAGGATTGTATTCAAGACCAGCCTGGTTGCAGTAGAAATGAACAAAAGCTATTGAATTAAACACATGATCAGTAAATGTGTTCTATGATGATTGGATTAGGGAATTCGAAGAATGGAAAGTTGGGAGAGAGAGAAGAGAAGGGAAGAGAAGACAAGAGAACTGAGAGATGGTGGTCCCGTGTTTTGAGTTAGAAAAATGTGAACAGTATTGATTGAATGTATAGAGAATAAAAACAATGAGCTTAGTTTCTGGAATATGTGGGCAATTCAAGCAGGAACTTTTAACAGACATTTGAATATTTGGTTCTTGTTAAAAGCAGAGAGTCTGATCAAGAAATTGTGTTTTATACATACACACATATATGTATTTATATGTGTATGTATATATGTATGTATCACATATATCGTCTCTCTCTCTCTCGTCTATCTTTTGATTTAGATAGTGATTTTCCATCTGCTGTGGATGAAGAGATGTGTACTTAATCCAAACTGAACAACTCATTCCCTCAGTTCCTGGGATTTGGCATCTTTAGGGTTTCAGCTGCATCTCTAAGCTGTGACTTTTAGTCAATGAGTGCTTCTTTCTCAAAACCACACACTCTCTCAGGGCCAACTGCATCAAACAGACCCTTGGTTTATATCAGGATAAAGAGTCACTTAGTTCCAGAGTTCCCTGTGTTGTCAGTTGAAGTGTTTGTTGGGACTGAATCACAGTTCCAAGTTTCCCTTTGCTTAGATGCAAGCTTCTCTCTCTTTCTTGCAGATGCTAATTTTGAAATGCCTCTGATCGATCTATGTAAATGTACTTTTCTCATTGACAAAATGATTGATTTGAATGATAGATATGTTGAGTTGAATGTGATTGACTGAAAAAAAAAATCAATGGACACCTAGTACTCAGAATTATAGCAGAACATAGCCAAAATTAAATAGATGAAGAAAATAGGAAATACCTATGTTTATCCAAGCTTCCAGCCCCAAATAGTGATGTCCCAAGTTTCTCAACAAATACCAGAATAGTGAAAAACCATGTGAGAGAAAAATATGAATTCTATGAGCTTTGTCCTGGACACCTAGAGTCTAATTATAGATGTAATTCTCATAAATAAATCATTTTATCTGACAAAATGTAACTGTAAAATTACATAATCTCACAACTACACAAGATGATAAGAGGAAGAGATTTGATAAGTCTTTCAAAGGGGCTGGTTAACAAGCCAGTCATAGGCAATACATTTGGCAATTTTGCTTCAATGTTGGAATAATTTACCAGTGGCGAGATTTCAGAAACACTCACCTTTCACTTTTCATTCAAGTCTCAGAATACATTTACAACCAAATAAGGATGTACTGTCACCACATCTGTTTCCTTTACTTTGTTGCTCTTGATTTCATCAGAAAAGCTATGTAATTTATAGGAAGTAGATTTAACATCTTTTCTTAGAAACAAGAAGTTACACATTTCAAGGGTATTTTCAAGGTTATCGGAAGTTCACAATTACAAGTTTTTAGAGAAAGAATCTCTTCATAAGTTCATATTTTACAACTGATTATGTAAGGCACCCCTATAACAAAACATGTCAAACTAGAAAATAGCTGAATTAATAAAGAAGAAGATGGTAATATTAATTGAGAAGAATAAATATAGACTCCAATGTCTTTACAATCCAGTGAGGCAAACAATTATTTTTCCTAAAATGTTTGTCTATATAACACCAAGTGGACTGAGATTGTAAAATTCTTTTAGTGACAGCTGAATCATATTGCATTATGACCACGGTGACATTAGTTTTCCTGTTACAACTATAGGACTTCAATAATATAATTTGGCTATTCCTTTGTGACAAAATCCCATTTTATTTCTACACTACACCTGCACCTGACTTGATCTACCTTGCTGGGGAATTACAAAAAGCCACGATGAAATGTCTCATTATAGAAGCAAATACATCTGTAGTGGCAGTGTAACAGGGTGGTCCCCAGGAAAGGGGGAGTCATACTGGACATTCATGGACAATGCTGCTGACTAATTGTTGCTTCTCTTACACACATTGTAACCCTGAAAAAAGACTTGTCCCCTAAGACTATACCCTGAGATCTGTGCCACCATAGATATGGTGGAATAAAAATTAAAAGGGGGGATTGTAACAAGGTGGTTCCCAAGAAAGGGGGAGGTTCCAGGTTCCCTCCCCACCCAAATGGAGGGTGGAGCTGAGCAGGAAGAGGAGAAGCTGCAGAGGAGACTGAGGAAGAAAGTAGGATGGAGCCAGAAGGAGACCTGGAGGAGGTGCATGGAGCCTAGAGACACGTGAAGAAACTGCACTTGTCTTTTGGTTGTGGACTGGGTGACACAGATGTGGGTGAGACCCGTGGGGAGGTGACCATGGCAGCTTTTATCTTGATTTTGATTTTGCTCTTTTCTTTCTGGGCTTGTCTTGTTGTTTCTGACCCTTTTCTGTGGGTCCCCACTGGAAGATGCTTTAGACTTGTGGCAGGCTTTGGGGCCTTGCTCTGGGCCAATCCCACTTGGACAGAGTTTTACCCACGAGGGGATGGGTAACTTTGGGTGCTTCATTTAGAGACTAGACTCTTTGCCTTTCCTGTATTGTTTCCTAATTGTATTAAAGTTCCTTCCCATTAAAGTCTCATATGTTTTGTGTTGATGCAGCGGATGGCAGAACCCATTCAGAATAGGCAGGTTTGCGGGGTTTGGGCTGCCCCTCTCCCTGTCCTATAACAGACTGAAGGGCACAGAGCAGGTTATCTATGATCCTATGCAGACCTGGTAAAGGAGAGTCCTGGGGCTCTCCGTGGCTTTCTCAGACTTTTATTGAGCTTTAGCATGTAGTGCAGCAACAAGGCACGTGGCAAGTGTTCACTTTGAGCTCTTTCCCCCATTCTCTCTCCTGTTCTTTTCTCCTGCCTCTGCCTCTCTTGGCAAATATCTCAATACTGTCGCCATGGCCCACAGAAGTAAACAACAAAGTTTATAACAATGTAGCAAATGCAGGTGCCCCATCAGGCAGGGTGATCCTAATGGCAGAAGTGCAGAAAAGCCTGAAAATCATTTACCCTACAACATCTCTAAACACACTTTCTTAGTTGGCATTCTATCTCAATGTTTCTTGTCAAGATCATCAATGACTTTTCTTTTTAAAAACCAAGGACTCATTCTTTGTTTACATTTTACTTTAACTCTAACAGTTTTTGATCCTTTCAGATATCTATTTCTCTCCTTCCATTTCTGTCACCAGCTTTCTCTCTCTTTCTTTTTTTCCTGAAATGCTGTCTCTTTCTGAGCTGCTGAACATGTCTCTTGTTTACCCCACAGTCCTTTGTTCCCTTAAATGATCTCATAACCCCATGACATTAATGCCATTCATATTTTTACAACCTATACTTTTCAGGCCAGAATGCTTTCCTGCGTTTTATACTCCTTTATAAACTGCTTATTTACTTTCTCTACATCAATGTCAAATTGGATTTAAAATGCTTAAAATTAATCTTTAACTTTTGCTGTTCTTGCCAGATTAGTGTCCATTTTGTTGCATCTCAATTAATGGCATTTTCATCCCAGTATCTCATACCAAAAAAGCCTGAGTCATCTTTGTCTGCTCTCTTTTTCTTAAATAGTACATTTACTTAAATGTGAGTTCTTGTCTTTCGCCTTTGTCATACAGAATTACCACCTCTAGTGTTACCACAGTATTTCACTTTAACACCAACTCTTGCTAACCATTGTAGCAGATCCTTATGATCTTTCTGCTTCCACCTTGCACAGACTGCAAAGCAGCCCCAACCTCAATTTTATACCTGGACCTTGTTGTATTTTCTTCAAGCTATTTCCCCACATAGTGAATTGTTATATAGTTGTTTGGTTTTTGTTTGCTTATTTCTTATCTTCCTCCACTTGGATATAAACAGCAGGACACCATTAGTTTTGCTGCATTCTCTGCTCTATCCCCAGCCCCTAGAACATTGCCAGGCACATAATAGATTGTCAATAATTACTGATTGAATGAATGACTAAATCAAAGTGTTCATAGATAGTGAGTGACAAAGGGTGAATTAAGGGTGGTGGTCAGAGAGGACTTCTCTGAATAGTTCAGGTGACTTCTTTTAGGCTGCAAACTCTTAGCTTAAGTCATGTTCATGAAAGAATCAGACACTACATAAGTGAGGTGCAGATACCAAGTGGTATCTGCCTTATGGCTTTGGGGAGCCATGTATCCCCTTTAGTTGCACTGTGCTTTGAAAGGTGCCATGAAACTTGCACTCAAATCTTCATTTTCAATGGTCTATTACAAGTGCAGTTTGACTTTGCTGAAAAATTTGCTTTTTTTCCTGGGCAGGTGATACTGGGTGGTATTTTGGCAGCAAGTCTAATCGAGCATCCCAAGTTTTTCATATAGTTTGTATTGTGTTGCTTCCTCTTCTTGTGTCAGTGAACTACATAGTTTGTCCTGATTTAATTTTATACCCTCAGGGCCTCCCTGGTGGCACAACAGGTTAATTGCAGTGCTGTGAAGCTGACTATAGCCTCTGCAGAGTGAGCTTGATCCTCCACCCAGGGAGCTACCCACATGGTACAGCAGACCACTCCTGACTTGCCACTGCTCCCATTAGCAGCGCACTTCATTCTATCTGCCTGTTCTGATCCCCACTCCGTATCTGGCGAATCCTATCACCTCCTACACCTCTGGCCTGTACCCCAGTTCTTGTATACATAAATAAATCTTTAAAATAAATAAATAAATAAACAAATTTATACCCTCAAGACTTTTTATATCTTCTGCATAGGAGAATTATGGAAATTCAAGCAGCAGTAGTATGTAGATCACTGATATACTGTAAAGATGAACATACTGTTTTTTTCA
The DNA here is from genome assembly GCF_964194135.1 of Talpa europaea. Classification (NCBI taxonomy): domain Eukaryota; kingdom Metazoa; phylum Chordata; class Mammalia; order Eulipotyphla; family Talpidae; genus Talpa; species Talpa europaea. Next base: position 67,560,316 of record NC_140083.1, on the reverse strand, counting down.
AGGGTTTTAAGCAGATGCGCATGACTGACAATTCTCATTTTCATATCTAGTCTGATGATTCAAACATTAAAACTTGAAAAAATTTAAGAATTAATCTAAAACCTGGGTAGTGATTGTATATCAGTTTAGGAAGACAATAATAGTATTACTGTTATTCTTATTTAATATATGATAAAGATTTGTAAGTCTTTCTTGGAAGGGAGAAATCTTGACTCTTCTGCTGTTTCTTAAAATAAGTTTTCTGATATAGTCAGAAAAAATTATTGACTTGTTTCTATACTCTATACTTAATAGTCCATTTTCTTGTTAGTGGACTTCTTCGAAGAATTTAATACAAGTGATCTCTCCCTTCACTCATAAACTTTCTTCCTGTGACTGACAGAGAAGTAGTATAGCAACACCATTAACATAATAACCACCATCTTCACCATCTCTCCACTGCTATGCATCTTTTCTTGTGAAATATACATAAACATTTTTTATCTCATATTAACTTTCTTTGATGTTTTCTTTGAATTATCCATAGTTGTAAGTCTGAGATCTGATTTCATAGTGGAGTTATTTTCATGAGCAGGCAGTGAGATTTCACATTCACTGGTGAGATTTCTTGTTAATTTGCTCCTGTAAGTATTTTTTTCTACTTACCTGCCTGCCATCCATCCATCCATCCATCCATCCATCCACTGTTCACCCATTATTCATTTATCTATGTATTATCATCTATCTAGACCATTGCCATAATTATATTATGTCTCTAATCACTGGGATAGTCTTAATTTTTATTTTTTAATGAAAAATTGAGATAAAACTGTCAAATTTTAGAATATTGAAATCCATCTATGCCTAGATTCATGGTTCTTTTACTCTTAATTCAAAACTCTTAATTAAAACATTCAGATATACTGACTGGGCTGACTGGGTTCACACCACAAATACACTTTTTCTTCTTTCTTTTTCATATTTTCCCACCACACATTTTGGGTTAGTGGTCCTAAATGATTGGGTTTATGATTAGGCAACTATTTCAAAGGGCTTTGGAGGGACAGGTAATAAAATTTTTGGTCATTTTATCATAAGAAAAAATGATAAAATTGTTGTAATAAGCACTAATGTTAACTGTCTTGGTGTCTCATAGACTATTAAACTAGGAAATGTCATTTAGAGCAATGATTTTTCAGAAAAAAAAAAAAGAAAACATCACATGTCATGTTTTCTTTGTTGCAATAATGTGATTTTTTAAAAAAAGATTTATTAGATTTATTTATGCATACAAGAGTTGGGGTACAGGCCACAGGTGTGGGGCTGAAAGGATTCACCAGAGACAGCGTGGGGAACAGAACAGGCAGATTGACTGAAATATACTGCTGAGGAGAGCAGTGGGTGAGTCAGGAGAGGGCTGCTGTGCCATGTGGGTAGCTCCCTGGCTGGCTGGGAATTGAACTCATGCTGCAGTGGCTGTGGATAGCTTCATAGGTTGTGTCTTAACCCCTTGCACCACCAGGGAGGCCCAGTTTTACAAAGATTTTAGTTTCATTTACTTTGACACAATTCTTAGCCCTTAATTCATTAAGTCCACTTTTTACTTTTTAAAGAAAGAATATTATGAATTTTGCAACAATATTAGTCTTCAGGCCTACAGAGAGTCTACAAAATAGATTGGCATTGAAAGTATTTAAACTGAAACTTTTAAAGTTATTTTTGTTTGGCATTCTTAAGAGGAAATTTGTTTATAAATCAATAAAATTTGCTTATTTATGGCCTATACATTTTTCACATAATAAAATTGAGAAAAAGATACTAATTTCATTTCTGGCTTCAAAGAGGTTGACTTTAGAACAATGATAACATCTTTGAAAAAGTTTAATTTGTGCAATGAGTCTCTATGCACAAAGTAACCTAGATGTTCATGGTTTTCAGCCACAAACTTGAAATGTATATTCAGTTATCTCATGCAGCACGTAATACTACAGAAAAATTCTAATTCCAAATTATTTTAAGATTTTTAAATAATTTTTATTCTTGATGGCAAGAAAATTCAAAAAATTAAATTTTAAAAGAATACTTAATTATACCTGTATAACAGTCTTGTTATGACTGCAAATATACTTTTTTTTTCTTTTTTTAAGTATATTTTTTTAAAGCTTTCTTTTTCTTTTTTTTTTTTAAGATTTATTTATTTATTTTCGCAAGAACCAGGGTACAGGCCAGATTCACGGGAGGGTGAGAGGATTCACCAGAGACAGAGCAGGGAACAGAACAGGCAGACTGATGAAATACACTGGGTGAGACTGGAGAGGTCTGCTGTGCAATGTGGGACCTTCGCCAGCCGGCTGGCCGGGTTCAAACCAGCACTGCAGAGGCTGCGGACAGCTTCACAGGACTGCGCTCGACCGCCTGCGCCACCAGGGGAGGCCCTGCAGATATACTTTTTAAAGATTTATTTATTTATGCATACAGGAACTGGGGTACAGGCCAGAGGTATGGGGGCGGGGTGAGAGGATTCACCAGAGACAGAGTGGGGAACAGAACAGGCAACCTGACTGAAATACATTGCTGAGGGGAGAAGCGGGTGAGAAAGGAAAGGTCTGCTGCGCCATGTGGGTATCTCCCTGGCGGGCCAGGATCGAACTCGTGCTGCAGAGGCTGCAGATAGCTTCATAGTGTTGTGCTTAACCTCTTGTGCCACCAGGGAGGCCCATAACTGCAGATATTAACCAATAGCATCAGGTGGTACAGAGCACAATGACTGGGTGGGTGTAGATGATTAGTAAATATCAAATAAGCATCACTAGATTGATTTCATATGCCTTCAAAATTGGATGATTTGACATGATGTCACCACTGATAATCAACAATAACTAACAGCTTGGGGCTAAGTGAAATCCTCAGGCTGGTTTCTGACAAGAGGTTGCCCTTCATTCTTCCTTTTTTTGTAACTCAGCAGGAACTCCTCAGATGTACTTGTGAACTGGTGCTCTCTAGTGGCTGTGACACCTTTAGGAGGAGCTAGCTGCTGAGTGATTGTGAGATAGACAAATGTTTGTAAAGAATGAACTGCAAAACTCTCTACTGTCCTCCCTGCAAACATCTGTTTCCCCCAGAGGAGTACCTTCCCCAAAGCCTGCCTTGCCATCCTACTAACCAAACATTAGATACAAACTGGAGGTCCAGTAACTGATGGATGATGGAGATACAAAAATAAATACTACAATTTTTTTCTAGTTTGTGCATTTCATAAATTATTTTGTATACATAAAAAATTGAGCGTAGTTCCAGAGAAATTCTATCACTGACCTTTGGAGTTTCTTTTCTCGGTTATGAGTCATCATACTTGAGTTATTATACTTCTGGAGTATTGTAGGTACTAAATTAGCATTTAGGGATTGTATGCACTTATTTTAGAAGTTGTTTGAGGGAACCTGTCCTCAGAGCTCAGAATAGAGTTGCCTACTGTATCTATGCGGAGTTTATTGACCAAGAGAAAAAGTTCAGAGCAGAAATAAAGAACTTTGTATGATATAAAGTCTTTCAAAGTTCATATCATTCATCACATTTTAATAAATGATATCTACTACTTACAGACATTTACAAGTATTAGAATGTCCTCCTTTTTAGAAGTCATAGTTGTATAGACAGATAAAAGTCTACTTAAAATATTTGATTTGTGGAAATGTGTGTTTGTGGTAGTGAAGAAATGTGGCAAAGGGTTTTGGAGAATATAGTACGACTCATTTTCCTTGCTACACTAGAGAAAACTAGTGTGGAGGAAAAAGTCCATGATGTCAGATTTGAGGTCTTTGAGTTATAGTCTCAGAATTTTCACTGCCCTTGGGTTATCTTGGGAAAATAGCAAACTCTCTCATGTCCCCTCCTTTTACTTTCAAGGAAAATAATGTGTAAAGTCAGTTTTGAGAAAGATTATAGTTGCTTTCTTCCACATTCAGGTTGATCCTACTTGTTGAGTTTGTGACCAATACATTTGATATTTTAGTCCTTAAATGCTTGACTATTTTAACGTAAATATTCAGAAGGTGATTAAAAAGGCAAAACATGTTTATTGGAGTTTAACAATTCCAATAGTGGGTTGTTACCCACTATTCAGATAAAATGTGCCCCAACAAGGGACAAAATCAGTTTTTATGGGAGGAAAAGAGGAACATATGATAAGTGGTTAAAGAGAATTGATGTGTTAGTCAGCTTAAACTATCCTTATATGTAATTGGTTACCAATTCTCTGAAAAGAATAAAAGGGGAACTCAGGAATTCTATCTTCCACTCAAAAGGCCATGATTATCACTTCTTAAGTAATTATTTGCTTTATGACTTTTTAAATCTATCATTGTGATCTAGGCCAAAAGTCTTTGACCTAGTTCACAGGAGACAGGTAACACCTCTCCTCTGTAAGATTCTATTCTAAAGTGGCTTCACAGATGTCAACTTTTCATAACTTGTCAAAATTTTAAAGGACTTTATCTCAACATACAAACTTAGTGTTACTAAAGCTATCATACTCTATTTTGTTTGAGTTGAGGAGACTTTTCTAGTAATAGAAACTAGATTTTGATGATGGTTGCACAGATCTATATTTGCTAAAAGTCGTTCAATCATATACTCACTATGGGTGAGTTTCATGGTATGTAAATTAGACCTCACTAAAACAAAGTGCAAAATAACGTCAAATTTTTGCCCTGATTTGTGAATTTTGGGTATTCTTTTCAAATCAAGAGAGGGCAATGGGAAAACATAGTTTTTTTTCTCCTAAATTCTGTCCTTTTTTACTGTTTGGGATGTATTAAATAATTAATGTTTGGGATGTTTGGGATGTTTAAAGAAGTGATTTTTAGTCCCACGATTATAAATAAGAGAGAGACAGAGACATGAAGACAGAGATAAGATGGAGATATATTATTTCCTCTGTAAATGATATTAAGTCATCATCTTGATTTATAATCAATGTTGTTTTAAGATCAGGAAATTCTTTAATTGATAGGTAATTTCAAGCTATTATGTTAAAGTAAATGTAAATATATTAGGGTGTATAACTGAAAATCACATATTCTCTGAAAGACTGGCAATTTACATTCTGCTTTATGGGTTTATCAGGATTGTTTCTTTTAAAAAAAAACAAGCATAGTGTTAAATTTGGTATGTGGTGAACAATTGAGAAATTGTTTTATGTATGCCAAGTGCAATAGGCTTAAAGGAAAAAAAAAACAACATTTCCTTTGAGGTTTTCACTAACAGATGAAACTGTGAACCCATGTAGGTAGCCTGAGTGGACAATTTGAGGACAAGATCTGATTAGCAGCAGGTTATTCTCCTTTTTCTTTAAAAGCAAACAAGAGCATATACATACAAAGCCCTTCACTCACACTGACGATGCAAGGTGAAGAAGGATACATGGCATTGAACATACAGCTGAAAAAGAGGAGCTCTAGCCAAGCACCCCGACTTAAATTTAAAGGTAAGGAATTCAACTTTCTTTGTCAATTGGTTTGAGTTGATGTGGGTGTGGGTTTAGTACAATTAATGATGACACAGATGTTAGTAGGAATACTACTTAAAAAAAAAAAGATTTATTTATTTATGCATATAAGAGCTGGGGTACAGGCCTGAGGTGTGGGGGGTGAGAGGATTCACCAGAGTGGGGAACAAAACAGGCAGATTGACCGAAGTACACTGCTGAGGGGAGCAGCCGGCTAGACAGGAGAGGTTTGCTGCGCCATGTGGGTTTCTCCCTGGCTGACTTGGATCAAACTCAACCTCAGAGGCTGCTACCTTTCAATATTCTGTTACTTTGTTCTTTTGTGTTCTAGGACTGCTTCATTTTTTTCCAGCTTCCCTGTGTCTGTCTTAGCGCTGTCTCTGTCTCCATCTTATCTCTGTCTCCATGTCTCTGTCTCTCTCTCATTTATAATCGTGGGACTAAAAATCACTTCTTTAAACATAATATTTGGTCTTACAATTTCTTTAGGACATCCGCAGGAAATATATACACTCAATTAAAATTATTAAGGAAATGAATATTTGGTGCCAGCCCTCTACTTCTTTATCAGTTATAAAATATGGGATTTCTAATACCAATTTCTAACTCAGTCTACAAAAATATTTTAAGATGTTTTTCACCAGGTGAAAGGATTTATTTTGGAAAATAGATTGACTTGAAAGACCACAAAATGAGTCTGCAAACTTTTTCACACTCTGTAGATGTCACTCATAAACCAAAATGTGCTTTTTTTTTTTTTTTTTTGGCATGAAGAACTGGGGTGTAGGCCAGAGGTGCAGGGAGGCGGGTGATGGGAGGATTTACCAGAGACAGACTGGGGAGCAGAAAAGGTAGATCTACTGAAATACACTGCTGAGGGATGCAGGGGGTGAGACAGAAAAGGTCTGCTGCCCCATGTGTGAGTTTGGGGATGGAACTCAGGCAGTAGCAATGAAAGGACTGAGACTTAAACACTAGGCCACCCGGGAGGCCCTCAAAATGTGTTTTGGTGAAGAAAAGGGGCTCAGGAAATTTTGCAGTTCCTAAATTCTGAACAGACATATGCTAATAGTGTCTCTTTTGCTAATATTTACTTAAGCTTAGGGTAAGACATATTATATTTGAATCTGATTGACAATTTAAGCTTTGAGATTATAAGGATTTACTTTACGTAACTACTTACCTTTTCTCATGTCTTAGCATCAATGATTAAAAAAAAAATTCTTTTTCTCTCCCTCTTCTCTCTCTCCATGTATACTATAGAGATATTCTACACATATATCTTACATATATATTTGGATTATATATACATCTATCAATTAATTTAGGGTAACCATTTGTTTAAGAGACATTCATGTTATTCAGTTTTTTGTTTAGTTCTCCTTTTTATGTCAAACAAAAACACTATGAGGCTATGGAATAAGTAGAAGCATTTGCACGGTGTGGGGGGGAACTGCAATTTGGACACAGTGTAGAGTGTTGAAATGTGTCCTAGAGAAGAAATTTTTTTTACTGGCACTTTTCAGTAAACTTAAGGAAGCAACAGGAATTAGGTATGTTGTTTACAGTTATAACTGACAGAAGGTCAAATTCTCTACAATTCACTGGTTTATTAAGAAAGTCCTAAATTTTAGTAGGTCTTGCTTTTTCTTACACTCAACAATTTCAGTTGTCAGTAACAGGAAAAGAAACGATTGTGACTATTCTGGCAGCACATTGTCAGCAAAAGTCAAATGGACAAGACAGAGGCTCAGCTCTCAAAATGGCGTCAATCTGCTCAGTGTTCACATGGTTTTGGGGCACTTCTTGTTAAATTACAAGACTTCTGGAGCTGGAAGGGCTCATGCTAAATGAAATAAGCCAGAAAGAAAAAGATAAATACTGGATGGTCTCACTCATAGCAGGAATCTAGAAAACCTAAATAAGGGACCAGAAAAAAGAATAAATATAAGAAAGAAAAAATCAAAATCAACAAACAACTATAAACCAGAGACACACTATGGTGGGGGGAGGGGAAAGAGGGTTTGAGGTCAAAATAAGGAGGGTGCAATTCTATGGGGAATATAAAAATTATTAAAAAAATATGATTAACTAGAAAAAAATAAATTGCAAGACTTTTGTTTGCTTTTTTAAATATTGTTGGCTGTCTATAAATAAGCCATTCCCTTCACTTATATTTTAAATGGTTATTGCTTATATTAAGGGTGTTAATTTTATGTTAACTTTACATCTGCATCTCCTAAATTGTTTTATTATTTGCGGGATTACAGTAATTTTCCCCAATGGATATTTTTTTTAATTTTGCCAAATATGTATCCGTATTATCTTCACATATTTGTATCTTTTTTCTAATTAAAAAAGTAAACTCTAATCAAATTATTTTATCTGATTGTATTAAATAATACCTTCCAAACAATGTTTAATGGTAATGGAGATTTGAAGAAACATTTTGGCCCCAGGTTTATTCAGATATAATTGACATATACTATTGTATAAGTTTAAGGTATACCATGTGATAGTTTAACAGTTTTAAATTATATTATAAATATAATTTTTTATATTATAAATATAAATATATAACTATAAATATATAAAATATAAATATATAATTTTTATATTATAATTATAACAGTTTTAAATTATATATTATAAAATATCTTACTTGCTATCTATGTCAATGCTATGATAACAGAAAAACTGTATTTTTCTGAAATACTTTTCTACATGGATTTGGCAATTTCTACATGGATTTGGCAATTTCTAGTAGTAATAGCTTTTCTGTTGTCACAGGTTTAAAAGCTGTTTGGACTATGAAGGTCAGGATCAATAATTCAATTTATTGACTGAGCAATAAAGTAATCACAATTATAATGCATTTGCATAAATTTTATTTTATATGGACATAACCTGGTATGCAAAATATAGCTGTTTTTTAATTCAGTATAAACTGATTACTCATATAAGTCTAGAAGTCAGTATCCTCTAGATCTGAGTCCACTTTAATGAGGTTGAGAAAAATGACATATATCCTTGAGATACTGGATGAGATTATCTCCTTTTGTCAAATGATATCAGTTTGATGATCAATAGTCATCACTAAATGAACACTCATCTTGAATTTGACAGAGTAAGAATATGGAAATTAATACAGCTGTGCTCTTTAGGAATTTAATCCCATGAGAAGCTGAAGTACCATTCATGCATGGGAAAGGAAGGGCTTCAGAAATTTTTTTAGATTAATATAGCAGGTACCAGGAGTCATAATTAGCTCTGATTGCTATTACATCCTTAGTAAATGAAATGGGTAAATGACTTGTGAAATTGTATTGAACAAATGATTAATCAGAAAGTATTTTAGTGACTGTATCTCTGCATATATAAGTACACATCTATACACACAAATGTGTGTATGAGGGATTATTAGATGTGATTAAAATTGTTTTTTTCACTGGTTAATATTGTCAAATATTAGCAGTTTCTTAAGATTCAATATAGCAGGTATCATAATTTCTGACCACCCAGCATATTATCATTGTTAAATAAATATATGCTTTTCTATTTACTTATGTTTTTTACATTTGATTACCTAATCTACTTTGAAATTAAAAATCTATGTACTATCCAATTCTATTAATATGATTGCTATCACTTTTTTGAAATTCAATTTTCTAAGCTAATTCATGTGATTAATCTCTCAGATTATTCTGTGATGTTGCGCTGGTATAAAATCTTTTTGGGAATATCTGGAACAGTAAATGGCATTCTGGTTTTGATTTTCATCTCCCTGATCTTACTGGGTAAGTTAAAAGATCTTAATTAAGTATATATATGAAAAACGTTTTCATTTTTTTATGTCTTTTTATATTCATTCATTATTATATTAATGAAGATTAAATAAGGAGCTGCTATATATCAAGCATGATATTATACTCCAGAGTGATGTGTTTAATACATAGTTGAATCAGATAAGAATCTCTTCCTTAAATGTCACATAGTCTAAGAGGAGGAAAGTGTGTGTTTGTGATAATTGTTTTAAAAATTACTTTCAGATTTCTTAGACAAAATTCTACTATATTTTCTTAAATATTTTATGTATTTTGCTTAAGATTGTGTTGAATGTACCCTTGCTTTTGTCCAACAGGCATTTAATAAGAAACTTCTATATCCCAAACATTACTATAAATTCCCCATTTATTTTAAGAGAAAGGAATAATCATGGTGAGCAATCTCATATTCTTGTTGAAGAAATAGGCTTTAAATGAAAAAATATGACTAGTGGACTAAACACACTATCATAGGTTTCAGAAGAACATTAAGAAAGCATGGGAAGAGCATTTTTGCTGCTAAAGCAGGAACTTTTATTTACTATTATGTCATTGGTTCTTAAGATGATGTCTAGCAGAGTGGCTCCTCTATGAATATGTCTTCTATATGTGAATTGATTGTGTAATATTTAAAATTAGTTTTCATGAAATAAACAAGAAAATGAATTTTTCTCTTTATCACTTTAGTTTTTTCTCATTCCAACCATCAGAATCAGTTCAAAGTCTTTCTCTCCAAGACATTGCACAGAGAAAGGATTTATTCAAGCTTAAAATATTCTGTTTTCAAGTTTCTCAGGGAATGTTGCTTACGTACCAAAATGAAAACAATTCAAATGCCACCCAGCATGATGACACTGGAAACCTTAAAGAAAATGGTGACAAAAGAGGAAATATAAGGGGTACGGACTCAGACACTTGTGTTTCTGAAGCTACACACCACTCAGGTATCCCTCAAGGCTTGGCCAGTAATAGCTTTAATCATTTGAACTTTAATTATAATAAACAAATTATCTATTATGGTTTTAAGCTTAGAAATTTTAATCATAAAATTTTGGAAATCTGTACATCCTATTTCAATGATTTTTTTATTTTAACTTTTTAGCATTCTTTAACAATATGTGAGCCCATGACATTTATTTTACAGAGTAAAATGTGATAAAGGTACACATGGATTTATTTTATAATTATGTATCAAAGGATTTTTCTCTAATTTACTAGTTTATGTTATCTCTTTATCACTTTTGAAAATATCATATGTTTTATGGCTTACTTATTCACCTTCTTTTGGATTGTCTGTTTTACATGTTCAAGTCTCAAACCAGTGATAATATTGTAATTTCACCATGTGTTTTACGCACTGACTAGCTAATTCCTCATTATGTTGAATTTCACACTTTTTTCCTGAGGGAAGGAAGCTTTGATAGGTAATCAGATACTATTTCAATATTCATTAAAGTCAGTCTACTGTTTATCACTACATAATATTTATTTCCTATATTTTTAGTTGAGATGATATTATCAAACTTATATAAAGTTACTTACTGACAATTAAATTCAAGAGAATATTTGTGCAGCCACCATGTCTAAGTAGCTCCAAAACATTGTCATCACCCTAAAAAGGAAATCTTGCAGACACACCCATTAAGCAATTATTCCTCATTCCCTCCCCACCAGCTTCTGGCAAAACTCATCTGCTTTTTGGATTTACTGCTCTGACTTTTCTTACAATATTTAAATTTTTGTGTCTTCTTTCATTTGGCAAAATATTTTAAAGAGTTCATGTTGTATCATGTAATAGTACTTTTTTCCCTTTATGACTGAATAATATTCCATCATATTTATATCCCACAATTTGTTTAAGGGATAGTGACTGTTTAATGTTCATGGGTTTTAATTTTGTGGGTGATGAAAATATTCTGATAGATAGTAGTCATCTATATATGGACAAAACTGTGGAGGTACTAAAACCCATGGCATCTATACTGTAAAATTGTTAAAATAGTAAATTTTATGATAAAGGAATTTTACCTCACTATTTACCAAAGGAGATTGTAGGGCCTATAAGTTTGAATAGATATATTGCCCTGCACTTCTATTTGGATGTATACTTTACTCTTTTTTTTTTTTTTTTTTTTTTTTTTAAAGATGATTTTTTTTTTTTTTATAGAGGCATTTTTTTTTTTTTTTTTTTTTTTTATTTATTTATTTGTTTGTTTTGTTTATACATGCACTGGGTACAGTCAGAAGCGCGGGAGGGTGAGAGAATTCACCAGAGCCAGAGCGGGGAGCAGAGCAGGCAGAAGGACCGAAGTACACTGCTGAGGGAAGCAGCGGGCGGCAGGAGAGGTCTGCGCGCCATGTGGGACCCTCCTCCAGTGGCCGGGGAGCAACCGGGTATCGAACCCGCGCTGCAGAGGCCGCGGGCAGCTTCGCAACCCAGCGCTCAACCGCTGCGCCACCGGGGAGGCCCTTTACTCTTTTTTTTTTTTTTTTTTTTTTTTTTTTTTTTTTTTTTTTTCATTGCTATGGCATAGCTTTAGCTTTACCTATCAAATATCTAAGATATTTTCAATTTGAGCAAAACTAAATTTAATTTTAATTTAAGAAAGTCAAAGGAGTTCATGATCTCATGCTTATAACAAGGTTGAAAATAACTGCAACTAATCTCAGTATTATTTAATATCAAGAGTGAGATATTAAAGGGAGATTTATGCACTTAACACAGGGAAAGATTCTAAAACTTCATGTGAATAAATTCCGAACAAATATTATAAATAATATTCAATTTAATCTCTCAAGTATTATTAATGTAATATATATCTTTTTTGGTTTATGTTAATTTAGTGATTATATTAGATCTTGGCATGAAAACAAACTTGTTTTGCTTCATCTTACTAAAATGATTTTTTTTTTTTAAAGATTTATTTATTTATTTATTTATACATGCACTGGGTACAGTCAGAAGCGCGGGAGGGTGAGAGAATTCACCAGAGCCAGAGCAGGGAGCAGAGCAGGCAGAAGGACCGAAGTACACTGCTGAGGGGAGCAGCGGGCGGCAGGAGAGGTCTGCGCGCCATGTGGGACCCTCCTCTGGTGGCCGGGGAGCAGCTGGGGATCGAACCGGCGCTGCAGAGGCTGCGGGCAGCTTCGCAACCCAGTGCTCAACCGCTGCGCCACCGGGGAGGCCCTTACTAAAATGATTTTAATTCCCTTTGACTTATCCTTTGCATTTTGAACACCTGTGAATCTGAATACCTTCTTACGAGTAATTCATGTAATGTCGAACCACTATTTTTACTGCCAATTTTCAGAGTTAAACACACAATTTATTTTTTATTTGTTTCCCCAATTTCCCTTGTAGGATTGTGCCCATCGGGATGGCTCAGATATGAACATAAGTGTTACTGGTTCTCTAATGAAATGAAAAGTTGGAAAGGCAGTTATGAGTATTGTCTAGAAAGAAAATCTCGTCTCTTAATCATATATGACCAGCTCGAGATGGTAAGTGATTTAGTTTCAGGAATATAGCAGTATCCTTTTCAAAGTTAAAATGACTTTTCTCAAGTTTCTTCCCACTGTTCCATTAAATTATCATTTATCTTAATTACTGAGTTTTTGGTTCAACTTGTAGTTTGTACTTGACATCAGTGCTTCACTTGACTCATCCTACTCCTGATCTGATACTTGTATCAATTATCAAGTAGTGTATATGTATATGTTGAATATATAAAGTATTATATAATGTGTGTAAATAAGATAAATTTTGATTTGTATAAGAATCCTCTTAGCACTATGGAGTGCTAATTGTCTAATAACATTCCAAAAACTTTGTTAGTTTATCTGAAATATTAAAATATTTTGTTAAATCATTCATCAAGTTCTTTTTAGGCTTTTATACAGAAACACCTAAAACAGTCAAACTATATGTGGATTGGGCTTAGCTTTACCTCCATAACAAGAACATGGACCTGGTTGGATGGTTCTCCATTAGATTCAAAGAGGTGAGTCTTTCCTAAAAGACAATTTTATTTTCCACTGTAGAATTCATCTTCATAAATCACCTCTAAGTCAATCTAAATCAACTCTGAAATAGTTCTTGGTACTAAAGAATTTGAAAGGATGAAAATTAATTTGATATTTACTGGAGAAATGATAGATGTTTTGTTTGTTTTTCAAGCCAAAAGGACTTGAAAATAATAATGGTTTTGATTTATTGTTTAAAGTCAATCAAACTTAATATGAAAATATGCTCTTCTGTTTTCAGTGTTCTTAATGCTTTTTCTAACCACCTTGAGCATTCGAAAAACAATGGGTACAACCTTTTATTTTGTATGATTATCATAATATTAAAAGACAAATAAATTTAAGACAGTTAAAATGATTGAAACTTCTCAATAATTGCATGCTCAGTGAGAATGTAACAATTTTTATCAACATTTTTGTGTGCTTATATTATTTTTATTATTTCATAGGACATGCAGGTAGTAAAACATGGGAATTCAAATATTATCTTTATGTTGATTGGTAGAATAATGCCCCCCAAAGATGTCATATACCAATCTACAAATTCTGTGATATGTTGCCTTACGTGACAAAACAAACTTCTGGGAGTATAATTAAAATTAAACATTAAGACAGGAATATATTGGACTATACAAGTGGGGCCAATGTAATTTCAAGGATTCTGATGTGAGGGAGAAAGTTGGGGCAGAATGAGAAGAGATGTGAAGGTGAATACAGATGTGGCCATACCCAAAGAATATAAGTGGCTTTTGGGAGTTGCAAAAAAGAAAAAGAAAGAATGAATTTTCCCCTAGTGCATCCAGAAGGCAGCTCTAAAGATGTTTGATTTTAACTCTGTAATACCTGTTTTGAACTTCTGATATCTAAAACTGAAAGATAACAAATTTGTGTGGTTTTAAATCAATAAGTCTGTGGTAATTTGTCACAGCAGCAACAGGAAACAGATGTACATTTAGTCTTAGCTTTGTCATTTGCAAACAGATTCTTCAGGGAACATTGCCAGTCAGAGAAAACAATACTTAGTGAATCAAGAGAAAACAGTACTTAGTGAATCAAGATATTATATTTGAAAATGTTGTGAAATTTTTGAATCACCTTTTTATTTAAGAGAGGGTATTGGCTGAAAACACAAATGAATGTCTCCAGCAATTAATGATTAACAATGTATTTATTGTCTCTCCTTCAGATTCTTCATAAAAGGACCAGATGAAAAAAATAGCTGTGCTGCCATCAGGGGAAACAATATTTACTCTGAAACCTGCAACAGTGTTCTCAAATGGATTTGTCAATATTAGAAACTGGAAAAATACTGATAGTGATTTTTTTGGACAACATGGATGGAAGTGGAGAGAATGATGCTAAGCAAAATATGTTAGAAACAGAAAAACAAATACAAGATGGTCTCACTTATATGTGGAATATAGAGAAATAAAACGAAAGGGTTAGTCTTAGTGTTACTTGACATTCATAACCTTGACACTTTTGAAAACTATAGGCTGAACTGGGGTACAGGCCAGGGGTATGGGGTGGGGGGGTGAGAGGATTCACCAGAGACAGAGTAGGGAACAGAATAGGCAGATTGGCTGAAATACACTGCTGAGGGGAGCGGTGGGAGAGTCAGGAGAGGTCTGCTGCACCATTGGGTAGCTCCCTGGTCGGGGATCGAACTCATGCTGCAGTGGCTGTAGATAGCTTCATAGGTTGGGTCTTAACCCCCTGCACCACCAGGGAGGCCCCTGTAAAGTAACTCTTTTCCCTTTGTAATTTATTACTATGTTGTGAGGAGTGACCAAGATGTTCTTAGCCTCCACCTCAACTTGACTGACTTAAAACTGACTTTGCACCCCTTTTTTCTTTAAAGCATTTACTTTAGAAAATTTATACTTGAATATTTTTTGTCCCTTGAGATGCAAGTCTTTTAAAGGCCTCTTGAAAATTTGACAAACCAGAAATTTCTTTCTCAAGGACTTAAGAGTCACCTTTTTGAAAGGGGATCATCAAGAGAGATAGCACCCCTATTTCCAAATGCCCAAAGTGGGCCTTTTCTAACACTTGCCACCTCGGTACGTGGAGCTAAGGTCAATAGAAGCCCTAGAAGCTAAGGAGAAGTTCTTGGCCTTTTCCTAATCCCTTGGCTCTACCTCTGGTGAAGATGTCATCACTGCTTCCTATAATGACTTAGAGGAAGGCCATCTGGGAGGTTCCAACCAACTGTAGATTATCATGAGAAACTCAGTTTTACCCTTAGAGTATGGAAGAAGTCATGCCCTCTTGATGTGAAGCTCCCACCTCTTATTTCAGTGCCCAGGTCTCTTAGCACAGAATATAACCCCCCAGTTTACCTCATTTGCTTTAGAATTTGCTCTATAGTCATGTAAATTCTCCATCTGTATGCTAATTTGCTCATTTGTTCAACCTCAGAAGAACTCAGAGGGATAGGGGAATTCCCCACCGAATCTCAAAACTAGAAAAGCAGAAATCTATAGATAGTCTTACAGTTCTGGAGATTAGAAGTCCATGATCAAGGTTTCTGCTGGGTCATGTTCTCTGCCTGTTCTAGGAGACAATACTCCTGGCTTCTTCAAGTTTCTGGTAATAGCTGGCAATCTTTGGCATTCCTTGGCTCATAAATACATCACTCCAGTCACATGACTTTCCTTTCCACGTATATTCACATAAACTTCCCTTCATAAATTTCTGTTATTGACTCCAAAATTTCTCTTCTTATAAGACATTAAAGCCCATCCTAATGATGTCATCTTAATTACTACAGTTTCCATAACTTTATTTCCAAATAAGATCACATTACAAGGTACTGAAAGTTTAGATGTCAAAATAGCTTTTTGGAAATATAATTCAACACGTAACAGAGAAGAACATTCCCCACTGGGTTCCTCAGCTCCTCACCCTCACTCAGCAATGAGCAGGCCTTCACCAACAGGTGAATTTAAGAGAATCACTGGGCTTCCTTAGCATACTTAGGCTACTTAGCAGCTGCTCAGGGTGGCCCAATATCAGCACCAGCTTTTGCCTTTCTAAGAACAATGTGCACATGACTATAAGATGATAACAATTACTACCACGTGTGTCTACCACCATATTAGACCTGTGATGGATGATGGCGCTACTCTGGAAAGATTGTTAACTTCCCCACGGCTTTCTGTATATGCATTAACTATGATCCAAGCACAACCCTATTCATACACCGGCATGTCCTCCCCGACCCCAGTCATCTGACATCCTTTGTCTCACACAAGAATAATCACACATTGTTCCTTGTGTCAACATTAGTGAGCTCCGGATAATTCTGCTGCCTCGGGGGTCTTGGACTGGTCCTCTCGGACTGTCTCCTCCTCCACTTGAGCTCTTGTCCCGCAGCTCCCAGACCTTGTCCACCTCCTGTGCACCTGCAGCATCTTTAGCTCTTCTTGCAGCTCTTGGACTCCGGTCACCTCCTGTGCTGCCATGGCACGTCCAGCGTTGTCATAGACTCACGGTCTGCTACTCCTCAGTCCCTCCTGAGGAATTCAGAGGGCTCCACACCTATCTTATCGAATCATCCTGCCAGCTTATTGCAACTATTGTGCCAGGATAGGCACAGAGCTGGTTCTCTATGATCTGAGCAGATGGGTAAAGGAGAGTCCTGGAGCCCTCGGTGACTTTTTCAGGTGTTTATTGAGCTTTTACATTTAGTGTGGCAACCAGGTACTTGGCAGGCATTGGTGCCAGGGGACCAGGAGGCCGGTAGGCCTCTCAGACCCCTGTGAATCTTCACTCTTTACTGGGCTCTCTGGTGTTCTCGCTCCCTGTTCTCTTGGCCAATATAAATACAGCAACCATGTCCCACAGAAGTAAACAATACAACTGAATAAAACAATGTAACCAAATGCAGGTGCCCCCCATCCCCCAATCAGGCATGCAATCCTAATGTCGGGAGGGTAGAAAATTCTGAAATTCATTTACCCTACAGGCAATAAATTCACAATGGAATGTTATCCAGTGAACAATAAAAGATAGAACAAAATACAAAGAATACAAGGGTCTTACGGTAGTAAATCAAATCAGGGGGCCTCCCTAGGGTTAAATCTCAGTGCTATCATCACTACCGCCTGAGTTGTATCCAATAAAGCAAAACATAAAAAATAGGGGATACAAATGAAGTGAGACTTCTGAGATAAAGGAGGGTGGTGGAAGAAAGGGTCAAAAAGGTGGAAGGCATGGTGGTGGGAAAGAAAATTTTATTTTATTTTTTTCACTTTCTGAGGTTGGCTTTAATGCCTCTAAATTAAACTTATTCTAACTTGACTTTACATTCTCTTAATTTTTTTTTATTTTTTACATAACTATTCATTTTAAAACAATATTTGCTTCCCCCCACCCCCTCAGGTGTAGTCCCCATAGAGTTGCCTTCATCAATGCACCCATGCACCATCACCCAGTTCCCTGTTTCCTCCCTCTGATCCCTCTCCCTCCTCCTTCCCTGCAGTATGTCTCTGGTTTATAATTGTCTGTTTTTCCTTTGTTGTGTTTTGTACTGTTACTATTTTTTTTACACTGATGTCTATTTGGTTCCCCTATATTCCTGCTATAAGTGAAATCATACGATATTTTTCTTTTTCCTTCTGGCTTATTTCACTGAGCATAATTCCTTCTAGCTCCATCCATGTTGCTGCAAATGGCATGAGTTTATCTTTTTGATTGCTGAATAATATTCCATTGTGTATATATACCACATCTTCTTGATCCAGTCATCTATTTTTGGGTTGTTTCCAGGTTTACCTATTGTAAATTGTGCTGCAATAAACATAGGTGTACAGGTGCTCTTTTGAATCACTGTTTTTATGTCCTTTGGCTTGATCCCTAGTAGTGGAATTGCCGGGTCGTATGGTAGTTCTAATTTTTTTTTTAAGATTTATTTTTTATTTATTTATACAAGCACTGGGTACAGTCAGAAGCTCGGGAGGGTGAGAGAATTCACCAGAGCCAGAGAGGGGAGCAGAGCAGGCAGAAGGACCGAAGTACACTGCTGAGGGGAGCAGTGGGTGGCAGGAGAGGTCTGAGCGCCATGTGGGACCCTTCTCAGGTGGCCGGGAGCAGCTGGTGATCGAACCGGTTCTACAGAGGTTGTGGGCAGCTTCAGAGGCTGAGGGCAGCTTCGAAACCCAGCGCTCAACCGCTGCGCCACTGGGGAGGCCCTGGTAGTTCTATTTTTAGTAGACTGAGGAAACTCCATACAATGATGAGACCAGTTTGCACTCCCACCAGCAATGTAGGAGAGTTCCTTTTTCACCACATCTTCGCCAACATTTCTTGTTGCTTATTTTTTTGATATGTGCCATTCTTATTCATAAGGTGATATCTCAATGTGGTTTTGATTTGCATTTCTCTGATTATAAGGGATGTTGAACATTTTTTCATTTGCCTGTTGACCATTTGCATTTCCTCTTTGGAGAAATGTCTTTTAAGTTCTGCCCATTTCTTGACTGGATTGTTTAGTTTATTTTTGTTCAGTCGTGTGAGTTCTTTGTGTATATTTGTGATCAGTCCTTTATCAGTTGACTGAAGTGCAAAAATTTTTTCTTAATCAGTGGGGTGTCTCTCTGTTTTGGTTAATGTTTCTTTTGCTGTGCAGACGCTTTTCAGTTTGATGTAATCCCAGGTGTTTATCTTTTCCTTGACTTTCTTTGCTTTGGGTAATGAGTCTTTGAAGATGTTATTGTGATGTATATCTTGTAGTGTTTTACCTATATTTTCTTCTATATATTTTATGTTTTCAGGTCTTATGTCCACTTCGAGTTGATTTTGGTGCACGGTGAAAGATAGTGGTATAGTTTCATTTTTCGCATGTGATGTTCCAGTTGGGAAAGAAAATTTTAAATGAAAAAAAAAATTAAAAAACAATGTGCATAACATAATGGTATACATGAAAGAATCACTTCCTGGGGTTGGTATGCCTAATGTTTATTTTTTTTTAAGATTTATTTTATTTATTTATCATACAAGAGCTAGGGTGTAGGCCAGAGGCGCAGGGGTTGAGAGGATTCATCAGAGACAGAGTGGGGAACAGAACAGGCAGATCTACTGAAATATACTGCTAAGGGGAGCAGCGGGTGAGACTGGAAAAGTCTGCTGTGCCATATGGGTTAGCTCCCTGGCAGGGGATCGAATTTGAGTTGCAGTAGCTGCCCATAGCTTCGTAGTGATGAGACTTAACCCCTTGCACCACCAGGAGGCCCAGTACCCCTAGTGTTTACATAAAAGGTCAACTGTATTTTCCAGTCACATTTCCCAAAGAGGTAAAGGAAGATGAGCTTTCTCCCATATTGTCCACAAACACTCTGGTGACACTCTTAAAGGCTGCTGCAGTGATGCATAGATGATCAAAGATATAAATATGACTGGAAATATGCAGAAAATATAAACAATAATTAATTGTCTAGTCAATTAAATTTGCCTGTAATAATTTTATGATTTTATAGCGTAAATGTAAAGTAACTCATTTTCCAGCCATGTTTTCATTTCATCATTAACCTTTTTTTCCTAGGGAAAATTTTAGGGTAATTACACTCATGATCTAGATATAAGAATTATATAAAAATTAATATCAGAATGAAGCTTGAATATATATGATATCACATCAACCAACTTGAATTTTATGAAGGGATACAAAATTCTTTCACATTAGAAAACTTATGTCGGGCCTCCCTGGTGGCACAAGGGGTTAAGCACCACACTATGAAGCAATCAGTTTGATCCCCAGCTGGCCAGGGGGAAACCCACATGGAGAGGCAGACCTCTCCTGTCTTGCCCGCTGCTCCCCTCAGCAGTGTATTTCAGTCAATCTGCCTGTTCTGTTCCCCACTCTGTCTCTGGTGGATCCTCTCACCCCTCGCATCTCTGGCCTGTGCCCCAGCTCTTGTATGCATAAATAAATACATCTTAAAAAAAAAAAAGAAAGCTGGGCTTCCCCAGTGGCGCAGCCATTGAGCGCTGGGTTGCAAAGCCGCCCGCAGCTTCTGCAGTGTGGGTTCGATCCCCGGCTGCTCCCTGGCCACCGGAGGAGGGTCCCACATGGCATGGCAGACCTCTCTTGCCGCCAGCTGCTCCCCTCAGCAGTGTACTTCCGTCCTTCTGCCTGCTCTGCTCCCCGCTCTGGCTTTGGTGAATTCTCTCACCCTCCCACACTTCTGACTGTACCCAGTGCTTGTATAAATAAATAAACAAATAAATAAATAAATAAATAAATCTTAAAAAAAAAAGGAAAAAAAAAACCGAAAACTTATGTCATTCACCACCACATTAAAAATAAGGAAGAGAAGCTATGAAAACATAAAAAAAATGCAGGGAACAAAAGCATATAAGAAAATTCAAACTCACTTTCAAAAAAAACTTTTAGAGAATAAAAATAGAAAAGAATAGGTTTAACTATTAAAAGTCATTAAAAAAGCTAGATTAAGATGACTGAGGTTAAAATATTAGAATTTTCTATAAAATGTGAAACAAGTTAAAAATGTTGACCATCCATATTAGCCCAGCAGTCATTATATCTTCATCAGACAAGAAATAAGTAATAGTTATAAGTAGGAAATACTAAAAATGTTCTTATTAGATGCTAGGTTTTGTAATGTTTAAAAGAATCCACAAATAATTAGAAAAATAGATGTTGAACATAAGAATAGCCTAGTTACACTTCTATATAGAAAAACTATTTTAAAAGAAAATAAAGTTATATCATTGTGATAGTAAAAACATATGTGTGCGTGTGTGTATATAATAGGTATATACAAATGCAATACAGTAACTGTAGCAAAATTGTCAGTTATAAAAGAAGACAAAGATTAATATAAGATATACACACTATGAATGAATAAAAATGATTAAACCACTTCTAAAAATGGTATATAGATTCTCTGAAATTATAATATTCTTTAAAAATGACACAGAACAGCAAAGATGCAGGGCATCTGAAAAGTAGAAAAATCAGTAGAAGGAAATTTAACAATTATCAAGGTGTGCTATCTGTTTATAATATTAACACAGTAAAATTTTGAATGCTAATATATTTATACAGAAGGAAATAGAAAAGGTTTTCAGACATTAAACCATCTTACCTGTGGTTGTTAAGTCAAACATTGGAAATTGTTATGTTATGTACATTTTTCTCACAAATCCATTTTCTTTCTGTGTAGCATCTGGCGGTTGCCACGCCATTTTCATGTAGATAACCACATCCCTCATTCCCTGACACATTATACCTACAATAAAGGGGTTAAAGATTATGGACTAAGAGAGTCCTGCAGTTCCTCCCTTGCCCAATGGTCCTTTCAAAGAATGTATTGCTTGGGCCTCCCTGGTGGCACAAGGGGTTAAGCTATCTGCAGCTACTGCAGCAGGAGTTCGATCCCCGGCCAGGGAGGTGACCCACATGGCATAGCAGACCTCTCCTGACTCACCTGCTGCTCTCCTCAGCAGTTTATCTCAGTCAGTCTGGCTGTTCTGTTCCCCACTCTGTCTCTGGTGAATCCTTTCACCCCCTACACCTGTACTCAGTTCTTGTATAAATAAATAAATAAATAAATAAAACTTTTTTTTTTTTAAAAGAATGTATTGTTTATCCAGAGTCCTGAAAAAGTGTGTTGCAATACATTTCTCTCTTAGTAGGGTTAAGCTATCAGTACCAAATTGGACCAAGAAAGTTCTCTTCCAAGATTTTGTTAACCTGACATTTTGTTACATTCAATGGAACTGCCAGTTTATATATACAACGGTTCTTAACCAGGGCAATTTTATCTCCTCCCTTTCCCCTTGCCCCCACCAAAGGATGCTTGGCAATATCTGGAGATATTTTTGGTTTCACAAGTAGAAGGAGGAAGGTGGGGTAACTGCTGGAGGACAGGGTTACTGCTGACACTCTATAATGCACAAGAAAGTTTCCCTCCACACAACAGAGTCAAAAATGCCATTACTATTTTTATTCAGAAGTTCTAATATAAGCTAAGGGGCTACATTATTGGCCATCATCATTTTGGGGTTATGCAGATCTTATGTGGCAGAGCAGTAAGGCTTTCATATTCAATTTTCTGTACTACAAAATTGAAGATAGGAACATGATGAATGAAATGAAATTAGGTTAGAATGACAAACAAATTTACCTTGAATTGTAAAACATGTCATCAAACAGGTAATAGAACACTTGAAGAATAGATACTATAGAAATGGAGCAGATAGGTTAAAATTGGGCAAGAATTTAATATTGGGGAACTGTGTATATGTATCTCAGGTCTTATTTTCAAAATAACCAACAAGAAGATCTTTCTTCGCCTTCATATCCCATTTCCAGCTTCTCTGAGTAACAATGGGAATAAATCTAAATATGTGGTAGTCTTAACCACTCCATCTTTCCAATATACACAGAAATTTGGACTCTAGAGAAATGTAGTTGAACACATGTATTCTAGGCTGATCATCAATATTAGTCCAGCAGTCACTGTATCTTCATTAGACAGAAATTCTCCATAATAACAGAAGGTTCTCTTATCTAAACTTATCTAAACTTAAGTAATCCCATAAAAAAAGGAATTTACCATGGTTTTTCTGTTGTGTTTTTTATCTCCAGCCCAATCCAGTGATCACCAGTGCATTTGTGTTTCAAAAGAAAAACCTTTGAAGACAAAGTAAATGTCACCATTTTACTTAACAGTTTTACTCTAACCCATTTTGTCTTCTTTGCTTTGCAAGTAGTGGGGAGGCAGATGACAAATATTCAACTACTGGCTTCATCAGAAAATAACTGTACTATTTTGAAGAACGATGAAAGCTAAGATGTGAGATAAATTTTCACTATGAGACTTTTTGATTCCAAACTGATAAGTATTCAGTATAAAAATCTATTCCTAGTTTTTTTTTTTTTAATATGTGCCATTCTCACTAGTGTAAGATGGTATCGCATTGTAGTTTGATTTGCATTTCCCTAATTACAAGCGATGTTGAACATTTTTTCATTTTCCTGTTGGCCATTTGCATTTCCTCTTTGGAGAAGTTTCTTTTTAGCTCTTCTGCCCATTTTTTGACTGGATTATTTTCTTTGTTTTGGTTGAGTCTCATCAGCTCTTTGTAGATTTTTGTGATCAGTCCTTTATCATTAGGGTCGTGTGCAAAAATGTTCTCCCAGTTAGTGGGATTTCTCTTTGTTTTGATTATTGTCTCTTTTGCTGTGCAGAAGCTCTTTAATTTGATGTAGTCCCAGCTGTTTATCTTTGCCTTCACTATCACTGCTTTGGGTGATGTGTCTGTAAAGATGTCTTTGATGTGCATGTCATGTAGTGTTTTGCCTATATTTCTGTCTATATATTTTTTGGTTTCAGGTATTATGTCTAGTTCTTTAATCCATTTGAGTTGGTTTTTGTGCATGGTGGGAGGTAGTAGTCAAGTTTCATTCTTTTGCATGTAGCGACCCAGTTGGCAAGGATGTGGAGAAAAGGGAGCTCTCCTACACTGCTGGTGGGAGTGCAAACTGGTCCAACCACTCTGGAAAGCTGTGTGGAGATTCCTCAACCTACTAAAGGTAGAGCTTACATATGATCCAGCAATTACACTCCTAGGTATTTACCCAAAGGACACAGAAATATTAATTCAAAAGGGCACCTGCACCCCTATGTTTATAGCAGCACTATTTACAATAGCTAAGCTTTGGAAACAACCCAAATGCCCAAAAATAGATGACTGGATCAATAAGATGTGGTATATATACACAATGGAATATTACTCAGCAATCAAAAAAGATAAACACATGCAGTTTGCAGCAACATGGATGGAGCTGGAAGGGATCATGCTCAGCGAAATAAGCCAGAAAGAAAAAGAAAAATACCGGATGGTCTCACTCATAGCATTAATTTAGAAAACCTAAATATGGGACCAGGAAAAAGATTAATTATGATAAAGTAAAAATCAAAATCACCAAGCAACTATAAATCAGAGACACACTGGGGGGAGTGGGGAGGAGGAAGTAGGATCAAAACAAGGGGGGTGGGAATTATGTGGGGACTATACCCACAATGAAAATGCATACATTGTGCAAAAATGAAAAATGATGTAAGAAATATATAAAATAAAATATTAAAAAAATCTATTCCTCCAGGATTTTTAAATTGTGGACTCCTGGAAAGAAAGTATTGCAATTGAGCTGTGGCACAGCCTTCCTGATCATCCTGAAACACTAACAAGTCAAGATAGAGTTAGAAAATATTCTGCCAGATAAGGAGACAATAATGAGTACCATAAATACAAGGTGAAATTTGAGCTTTGAGTTAACAGGAAGAAGCCTCTGAGTCTTTATGGGAGATTTTCATGTTAGATGTGTGCTTAGAATGGGTCTGGAAGAGGACAACAGAAGATTCCATGACAAATATAGAGAGCAAGGGAGGAGAGGGCAATTCATATTCTAAGCCCATGAAAGAATTTATTTGAAGGCAAAATAAGAAATAAGAAAGGACAGTTTTTTTTTTTTTATTTAACCAACTGCATATATGTTCTTGGATTGTCGGGAAAATTGGATGGGGTTCAGCAGTTTGAGTCTGGATGACAGATAACTGGGCAGTAGTTTGTCCTATAAAAAATGTTAATTGCTATATGCTCAATTTTTAAATAGGAGGGAAAAATGTAAATAATTTGAGAAATAAGCCTCATTTCATTCTAGGAAACATTTTATAATTTAAATAAATATATATTTTTTAATTGAACTATTTTAAGTAAATTATACTTTCAAGATTTTCTATACATTACTTCTATCACTTTTTCACAGATAGCATCACCTCATTCAGTTTGTCACTTAAACTTTGCCCTGATCATGCAGTACATAATCACCGATGATCTTTAAAATACATCAGGATATTGTAGGACCAGATTTTTCTCTTGATCCAAGTGGTTCAATCCTCCTAAGCTCATGTATTTAAAGATTTCCTTAAATTCAAGACTAACTACTTTTGTGCACTTCTTTGTATGTGTCAATCTTTACTGATGAGATTCCTATAAAGGAAAATTTTACCATATTTTGCCTTATTACTATTTTATTCCTTAAACATTTAATGAATACTTTTTTTGTATCTTGTTGCTATTTTAGCTTTATTTTTCAAAGAGAAAATGTTAAGGGAAGTTTATAGATTTCTTAGAATGCTCCTTTTAAAGATCTTACAAAATTTACCAGGAAAACTGTTGATTATAGAAGCTATTCCTATTATATTGAGTCTGCTTTCCTCTAATTTTCTGTTTTCTCTTAACATGTCTAATTTTTCACATTTTACTCAGATTGAACCTTCTATTGCATTGATTTATAAATTGCCCAGCCTAGTTCATATTCATTTAAATTTGAAGAAATCCCCAAGCAGATTGAATAAATATACCTTATTCACCACAGAAGTAACACACAATTCTTTTAACATTGTTTGCTGATGTGCTCTGCTGCTTTCCATTTTCAACATTTCTTAATTGTATACTATTCACAATTAAAAAAAAATCAAGTTACATTATATCTTGTATTCACCCTTATTTGAAAGCAACTAAGCAAAAGTAAAAACATATGTTACCACTTAAGCAAGTTGGGGAAAGAACAGATTTCACAATGTAGAGGTATAGAGTATCACAAACCCTATTTAAACTTTGGAGATTCTTATGACTTACAGCATTTTATTCATGTAAATCAATATGTATTCAATAAAAATTAGACTTTTAAATTGTACCTGCCATTATGCTGTAGCAAAGGATACAATTTTGCATAAAACAGAATCTGCTGGGCCTCCCCGGTGGCGCAGCGGTTGAGCGCTGGGTTGCGAAGCTGCTCGCAGCCTCTGCAGCGCGGTTTCCATCCCCTGCCGCCAGGTGAGGGTCCCACATGGCGCACAGACCTCACCTGCCGCCCGCTGCTCCCCTCAGCAGTGTGTTTCATCAGTCTGCCTATTCTGCTCCCCGCCCTGGCTCTGGTGAATTCTCTCCCCTGCTTCTGAATGTACCCAGTGCTTGTATAAATAAATAAATTTAAAAACAAACAAACAAACAAACCCCCCCCCCAAAAAAAAAACAAACAAACAAACAGAATCTGCTCCCTGGAAATTCACAGTCTGGTCTGGGGGAGACTTGTTACATTAGGGGTCCTGAGTGCTCTGAGGGATGTTGCCCTAGACCTCGGAGACCACAGTAAAACAGGACCGAGAAGTCAGAGGAAGTTTCCTCAAAGGGAGTGGAATGGAGAATGTCTTCCTTCCTGAGAAAGTTCTATGTGGAGTATTTTTAAAAGATTTCCAAGTATTAACAAGCTCTTCTACCTACAGCCCTTAAAACATAAAGATGTCATCAAGTCTACTATTTGTTATATGTCCTATATATCCCAATATAATTTCACTAGGTTTTTCAACTCTACCTCACACGGCATATTCTGAACATCTTTCCTATTCTGCATACACGAAAGGCCCACGTGAAAAGTTTTAAATATCATAGTGGTATTCCCAGTGCCACGACTCAGTGTAATTTACAAAAAATGTGTATGAAATTATTTACCATTTCAATCTGATCGTCAATCCCTGTTAAGGCAGCATGTTGCGTTAAACAGATGTGTCTGCTTGAATTCCAGTCTTTTTCTTCTTTAGAGAAAAAGTAGCATTTTTTTCTATAAAAAATCCATTCATCTGGGCAAGTGCACTGACTAGAGTGAGGTTTGATATCTGGAAATCAGAGATAGACATGTTTTAAGAACCAGATGAAATAATATACCTGTGTTCTGAGACTTAGGGGAAAAGACAGGATCCTGATGTGAAAAAATATGATCCTGATGAGAACTGGAAATCTATCAGATAACAAGTTGTTAAGGAAATTTCATGTTAGGTGAAATAACAGCAATTTCAGGATTTAGCAGGACACTGAAATTCCTTTCAACTCCTATCTCAATGGGATATAGGTCTTCCTACAGCAACCAATTTGATTTCACCTTGCCATTTCTGGGTTAATGGAATACAATGAAATCCTGGCATTATCTGGGAGTAATAAAAATAATAATTTATATCACATTGTTATGAATCTAGGACATGTTTTAAGCTCTAAGGAAGCCATGAAAATAATAAAACAGGATATATAACTAAGATATATGTTGAATTATCTGGTATCAACTAGGAACCAGCAACATTATATGATTCTGGGTTAAAGAATGAAAAGAACCCACAAGACCTGGAAGGTGGTAGCAGAAGCCCTATCTTTTTTTTTTTAAGATTTATTTATTTATTTATTTATTTATACACCCACTGGGTAGAGTCAGAAGTGCGGGAGGGTGAGAGAATTAACCAGAGCCAGAGCGGGGAGCAGAACAGGCAGACTGACGAAGTACACTGCTGAGGGGAGCAGCAGGTGAGACAGGAGAGGTCTGCCATGCCATGTGGGACCCTCGCAGGTGGCCGGGGATCAAACTGGCGCTGCAGAGGCTGCGGGCAGCTTCACAGCCCAGCACTCAACCGCTGCACCACTGGGTAAGCTCTTATAGAGCTTAGTCAGAGGTTATTTCACAGTCTTTTTATAAGTTTCCCTTTGCAGTCCTGGCAGCCAAATGTTTTAACTTTTTAGACTTTTCTTTCATCTCTGGGTCCTCCACATACATTGGGCTACAAGTCAAAATCACTAATAACTGTTTCTCCAATAGCTCACCTTTAGAATCGCCACACCCAGATCTCTCCCACAGATATGTTATCTTTAAGTTCTATATTTAAAGTTCTGCTCTTGTAACATTTGCAATATCTATTTTCCTGCACACCCCAAAAGCTTAAAATGCTTTTACATTTTAAAATAATCAAACATGATTTAAAAAATCAAATAATGTTTTGTGATACTTAAAATTACATAATAATCAAAAATCTGCATTCAATTTTATACTTTCTGTGGCTTTTTGCATTACAAATACAGAGTTGGGTAATTGGAATAAGATTGAATGATTAACAAAGTCTAAATGATTTTTACTCTCTGTCTCTTTATATATTTCCTAATCCCCTTATTCAATGACTTCTGACTATGTTATGACATGTAACACAAACATAACCTGGAATAAAATAAATGGGATACAAAGGTAAAAAGCACTGCCTGCTTTTATTTATATGGACAAAACTAACCTATGTCAATGACTATCAAAATAATTGCTGTCATTGATGGGGGAATGTTGATTGGAATGTCAGATTATCAGGATAATTGTTTTGCCATTTACATTATCTTACACAGGCCATGTAATTCATAATAATTAAGTCATTGATACCCCTTTACAATAAATTATGGGAAGGAAGTGGGAATAATGAGAAAAGGACAGAAGGTAAAGGGATCATAATAGCCATGTAAAGAGGAAAAAATTAAGTGAAGAAATAAAGGATGAAATTCACTCACCTCCTTTAGGAATACAAAATATTGCACACAAAATTATATGTACTATTGATAATACAAGTGCAAGAACAAACATAACACCATAAGATCTTTTGCGTTTGTTTTTGAAAAATGTTTTCAGCTTGTTCTTAAGACCTGAGAAATAAAAAAAAATTATATATACACACACATATATTTTTAAAGTAAGAAACAGGTAAAAGAAAGACTAGATTTGCAGCTTATAGTTGTACCTAACAAATGTCTTTAGGCAATTCTGATATTTCACAAGAAAATGACACAAAACAATCTTTTTATCTTATGCAAATATAATCTGATTTTTTCTTTTGGTTGAAGTTTCTCAGGCCATCCTTCTATGCAATCCAAATGTTAGCATGGATTTTACTCTCATAGCACAAGGAATCAATGAACTAATCCCATTGAATCTTGTCCACATTCCTAACACAAACAAGCATGAACAATACAATGATTGCTCTTTTAAGTTACTAAACTTTAGGATGGTTTTTCATACAGAGCAAGAAATAAATTATTATATCATATAAAATATAATTTGTCATTAAAAATTTAATGGCTGATTATACTACTGAATATATGAAAATATTTTAGAACTACGCCATTTAAAAAATCCTCTTCTGGTATTTATGCAGTTCCATTCTCTCTATTTTTTTTTAAAGATTTATTTATTTATTCATACAAGAACTGGGGTTTGGCCAGGGATGGGGAGAGTGAGAGAATTCACCAGAGACAGAGTGGGGAACAAAACAGGTAGACTCACTGAAATACACTACTGAGGGAAGCAGCGGGTGAGTCAGGAGAGGTCTGCTGCACCATGAGGGTAGCTCCCTGGCCAGGGATCAAACTTGTGCTTCAGTGGCTGAGGACAGCTTCATAGGTTTCATCTTAACCCCTTTTGCCACCAGGGAGGCCCAGTACAGTTTAAATGTTATCTAATTATTTTCTTATGAAAATGTTTCAAAAATAAATAAATTGGCATATATGGGTCAAATGTTCTTACAAAAGTATGATACCACTCTATACTCTTATGAGTAATACAGTGCCCACAGATATTTATGGTAAATAATTTTTGTAGAGTACTATAAAGAAGGAGGGGGAAAACAGCAAAGAGAGCATCTTCATTGTTTTTCTCAGATAGTTGAAATACCTGTCATTATAATATTATAATGTCAGTATGATGATGTTATCTGAGAAATATAATTTTGGAGTTCTGTTAAACTTTATATACTTCTGCCAAAATTCTGAAGTCTTGTCATTAGCTGCATTTCCTCCAGTTCTCTGGAATTTCAAAACTACACCAGAAATATGAACTGTACTATTTGACATGCTTTACTTTTGAACCAGGACTGTGTTTATTCATTCATGATTTAACACATATTTATTAATCACCTACTTCGTTAGTTTCCAAAAATATAATAGTAAGCCAAAAAGATGTAATCCACATCTTCTGGAACTTATATTTGGTGGCTGGGACTGACAATAAATTGACAAATGTTAATTTAAAAGTTACAAATTGCAACAAGGTGCCAGAAAGGCAACTAACAGTGTACTAGGATTGATAAGGAGGAAGGAACTAAAAAAAGGACAGTCATGAGGGCCACTCTGTGGAAATGATATCAAAATAGCAGGTGCCCTCTATATGAAATAAATGAGAGAGAACATGTTAAGAAACAGACCAATAGTAAGGGCCTGGAGTCAGAAGGGGTAAAAATGGTGCAACCATAACAGATGTGACTAGGCCAAAAACAATAGACTCTAGTGGCTAGTTAAGAACAAAATGATGCTAAGCTTTGCAGGTCTTGGGAAAATGACTTGATTTTTTTTTAAGCATAATGGGAAATCAGTGAGTTTTTAGGTGGCTTTTTGACATTAACAAATGTGTTTTTTTTTTTAAGGTCCATTAGAATTTTTTTTTTTCTGGAACTTTCAAAACAAAGATTTCAAAATAATCTTTAGGATTTCCCTCCTATTTTTGCTTTTGATATTTTAATTATTTTCTTTTTAGTTTTAAAATTTAATTTAATTTAATTATTATAATTTTATTGAGATAACATTGGTATACAATGCTGTGTATGTGTTAGAGGTATAGGATCACACGCCGCAGTTGTGTGTTACCACACCCCACCCACCACCGACTGCACACGACAATTCTCCACAGAGTCCATTGTTTACCAGATCTGATTTTATTCAATAAAAAATTCCCTGACTACTGGGTGGAGAAACTACTCGGGTGGCAATAACACCAACCCATTAAAGTATGGCGATGTCTTAAACACAGAGAGTACCGTAGAGATAGAAAAAAATCAGAAGAAAAATGGGAGATCTTAGAAGATTTTAACAAGGTTTTTGTGTAATTACAGGAGGAAGTCAATTTGCTGGAAAGAAATGAAATCAGCATGTAGATTCTTAGAGCACTTTGTGTGAATGGAGAGGGAACAAAATGTTGAAATGAGATGAATGGTTATAGTAGGATTAAAATAAAAAGATACAGCAATTAACGTTTCTATGCATTTAGGCTTGATTTAAGTGTGAAAGAGAGTGCTGATGAAGGAAAGACAAAGAGGTGTTCAATGATCTTTTAAATGTCATCTTATTATTTCTTCAATATTTAGTTCTTTTTTTATGCCCTCAGTCAAGTCAGTATGTCATTATGACATTCTATTTTCTGTCCTTGAATCGGTATAGTGGAAAGAAAGGTATCATTGATATAAATATTATAGGTTCAAATTCTTGATCAGATATTTTCAGTGCATTTTTTTCCTTATTCCTTTAAAACCTATATGTATTCATCCATTAAGTAATAATATATAATTAGAGGATATGTATCTTCTTTTTTCTGAAGGTCTGACTTGTAACAGGAATAAATAAAATAAAATAAAATAAAATAATTGTCATTGCTTTTTCTTGTATGTATCTCACATCTTTGTATGTTTTAGTTATTATGTTACTAGTATGTTATTAGTTATTAGTTATTATGTATACTGAGAGGTGAAGATTATTTACTACTATATTAAGTGAAATTATTTTTGATACATTTTCTTATTCATAATTTTAAGTAGGTAATCAGGTTCCTTTGGCTCCCTTTTGCCCAGAACGATTGCTGTGGGAAAAAAAAATGAAGCTTAAAATCAAAGACTCATTAAAAAAAAAAAATTCTAGCTTACGCAAGACATGATTCTAAATCATAAATCATAAAGGGCTTTAAAAAGAGGAAATGTTTCCAAGTCAACAAGAATGAAGGACACGTGCATTCTGAGAAATGGTATTTGTGGAAGTACAGTATAATAATGCTGATAATAATTGCATCCTAACAACACAAGAAATGACAATTTGCATATACAGGTGACAGAGTATCTCCATGGCAAATTTGCTTAGATTTTAGGTCATATGACTTCGTGGTGCCTGTAGGGGTGCTAGATCCTGCATGTAGATGACATCAGGCTCAATAAAGAAGTATGTGCTATGGATGTGGCTCCCAAACCATGTTTTTGCAATAAGTCATTTAGCACAGTGTTCTAGTTGTAGTTCTAATTGTAATTTTAGTTCAGTAGAACTAGGACCAAAGGGATGATTATTGTGGATATATTGTTTCAGAAG
Source organism: Talpa europaea (assembly GCF_964194135.1). Classification (NCBI taxonomy): domain Eukaryota; kingdom Metazoa; phylum Chordata; class Mammalia; order Eulipotyphla; family Talpidae; genus Talpa; species Talpa europaea. The sequence goes on along the minus strand of NC_140083.1, from coordinate 67,527,973 downwards.
TAATGTCTGAAGACCTCTTGGTGCATCCCTATCTCATATAACCTCCCACCACCCCCATCACTTCATCCCCATACCACCAAAGGACAAAGGTTAACTGTCCCATCAGTTCCATGAGATAGGGACTTGGAGTGACATTTGGTTTGATTTGAGGCACTAATGAATGGGACATTCATTGTACTTTTGAATATGCAGGAACATGTTTCAATCTGCTACATATTTATTCTTTTATTCAATCTGTCCATTTCCTGAGTGCTAAAATCTAGTTTGGTATGATCAGTACAAATAGTTTTTATTTTAGCAGCCTCTTCTGTCTAATTTTTTACTCAATCTACAATACTTGTGCACTGCACAAATTACCCAGAAAATAAAAAAACAGAAAATACTGGTCTGGTATTGAATCTGGTATTAAAAGATGAATTTAGTATTAAAGGTGAATTTCAAAGACGTTTCTTAGCCCTTATAATCAATTCAGAAAAGGAATGTAAAAAAAAATAAATAAATAAAAGAACATGCCAGGGCAATTAAATAAAAACTTATTTAATTAACAATATGAAAACACGTGATTTTATTTAATAATGTTAAACAAAAGCCTATTTAATTAACTCTCATGGGTGTCTTGGTGCCGGTGTGCTGTAGTAACAACCACTGAAGGGGATGATCATATACAATGCAAAATAAATAAATAAATAAATAAATAAATAAATCATATACAATGCTGTATGTAAACCAATGTTCCCTCAACTAAAAAAATTAATGAGTATTTCTTGGATTAAAATTAATACATTTAATTTAATTTAACAAATATTTTAATTTTAGCAATTTAAATGAAAAATTTGCAATATTAAGATTCAGGTTAACATTTCATTTTAATAAGTAAAATAATTCTCTATTCATCCCTATTATAATCTAAACAGTTAAGGATTTTAATTACTTTTTTTGTCTGTAAGTGAGCTTCACTGTGTTAACTAGATGAGAAGAAAGTTCCAGGGTGACCAATGAATTTAAAAAACCAAACAAAAGACCCTTTCTTACTACATTTTTCCCCCTTAGTTTTCTTAAAGTTTCCAGAAACTCCATCAAGGATATCAGGGTAACATTTGTTTAGATGAGAGTATGGTAGGGAGATAATCCTTCAGCTAATAGTATCTCTTAAGTCTAATTTATCTTCAGTGCACTGATGACCCAGAGATAATCTGTGTATTGAATGAGTATGTAGATCATATTTAATATCTCTGGTATTGATTTAATTAAATATTAGTGAAAGTACAAAGTTGTGAACAGTTTCAACATCAGGTTAATCCCTCTCCCTTCCCAATTCAGATAAAGTGAATCTGAATTACAAGGATAAAAATAGCCATTTACAGATTTGAATTTTATTAAACTTTCATTTATGAAGATATTAACTAAAAAATAGATTTTTCTTACAGGTCTCCTGCCCACCTGTGACTAACTAATAAAGAAATTTTTTTCTGGCTTGGTGGAAGAAACTACAAAGCCTAATTCATGACTCCAAAAGTTTTTGTTTAACATTACGCTTCATACATTCAATGGATAACCTCATTCAAACAACTGAAAATGCCTTACCTTGCTTCTCTTCATTGGTTCCTTGGTGGTTATTACCATATGTTGATTCCTCAGTGGTTTGGTCAGCCATGGACTTGTGGCCATTGACTTGTAGGTTCATAGCTTCCAAAATCACTCTTCTAAGTTTTAAGTGTTGTTAAAATGCTATTGTGGTTTACACAACACAGCTTCAAGCTACGGTTATGCTGCTTTTGACAAACTGAGCTTTAAAGCAGTCTTACAAAAAAGGAAGTAACCATCTATGGTTGAGTCATAGTAATAACGAGAGTTTTTCACTGTGGGAAAAAAAAATTACTGGGGAGGATGTTTAGAGAGGAAAACATACTCGTGACTAAAAAATAGTGAATTCATAATTCTCACCCAGAGTCTCGTCATTTTGTTGTATATATTGATATCATAATGATTCAGACTGATCAGGAAATGGGTGAAATTGGACAAAGTGATTTTTGCTAACAATTTTAAAAGGTAGCAGCCATTTGGTCACATGGATGTTAATAACCAGATCCTTGAGGCAAGAATAAAAACTTAACTTTGCCAACAGGAAATTCCAACCTTAGCAGATGGCACTAAAATTGAGACATTTGGAATTCCCTACCACACCCTCTCCCAAGTCTTACCCAGATGTTGACACATGTTGCCAGAGGCTCAGCACCCTCACTCCTACCTACCCACCCACTCACCAAGTCTTAATGATTCTAATTTTAATTTTTTATAACTACATGTTTATAAATTTGTTAATCTGTACTTTATCTTATTTTTATACCTATTACTTCTTTTTAATTAACCATATTTTTTTCTATCACATTTCCTTCTAGAACTCCTATAAATTATTGACTAGATGTTTTCATTCTATTCCCGTGTGACTCACTTCTTTCTTTCATATTTGAATTTCTCTCTTCTGCTTTCTGTTTAGTTTCTTTAAGCATGCTAGTTCTTTAATTCTTTTCCAGGCATATTTAATCTGCTATTAAAGTGATCTGTTGAAAATCTATTGTAATAGCTTTATTTCTATTTCCAGAAATGTTACCTTTTTATCAAATTTGCTTATGTTATTACAGAATATTATTTTTGCTATAGGATTTTATGTCTGTAGTCATTTGGAGCACTCTATTTAAAAAATATTTAATTAATTTAGTTATATGTATTTTACATCATTGTTCTTTATGTTTGCTTTCCTTTCCCAGGTGTAGTCCCCATAGGATTTCCACCACCAGTTCACCCGTGCACCATCACCATAGTGCCTTGTGCTCTTCCTGCCCTCCTTTTGATCCCTCTCCCTCCCTTTCCCTTGCAGAATGTCTCTGATTTATAGTTGTCTGTTTATTTTTGTTTTGTTTTGTTGTGTTTCTTTACTGTTATTATTTTTTTCCCTGATCCCTTATTGGGTTCCCCTATATTACTCCTATAAGTGAAACCATCCAATATTTTCATTTGGAACACTTTAAATTCTCTTTCAGAATACCACTAATCTTACAAAGTTATTGGGCTTTAATTTTGCATTTTCTGCCTCTGATTTATGTGATCTGTAACTTTTACTTACAGCTCTTCTTTATTTTTATGTATTTATTTATTTTTTAGGTGTTAGATATGTTTATTATTTTAACTTGTATTTTAAATGTTAAGGAAAATCCACAGAAAGATGAAAACTATAGCTACTGCTTGACCTATATTAACTCCCATTGATTTGTGGAAATCATTAGAAAACACTATTTGTAAAAGTTGTTTTGTTAGGGGCCTAGCAGAAGTTGGCCTGGTTACCCACCTGTTGCCTTGGTTACTCTTCTTAACAGCTCTAAGAAAAATAAAATGCCTGCCTTACTTCTCAAAACTTTAAGTGTTGTTGACTTAGACAGGAAAAAAAAAAAAAAAAACAAACCAAAAACAAACACAAAACACCTTTAGCCAAGACAGTTCTAAAAAGTTACTCCAGAGAATATATGGCCCTTGCTTTGAAGACCTGAGGGATTTTGGAAGTTTCTGGGAATCCAGAATGGCAGCATCAATAAAAATTACTCAGGGTCATTATGTAAGAAATATTAAGGCAAAAAAAAATAAACTATTTAGTAGTTAGGAGTTGCAGGAATCCATGAATCACATGCTCAGTGTATAAGATGTGATATCCGGTTTTTATTTATATTTATTTTTTAAGGATTTATTTATTTATTTATTTATACAAGCACTGGGTATAGTCAGAAGGTGAGAGAATTCACCAGAGCCAGAACAGGGAACACAACAGCCAGACTGTGGAAATACACTGCTGAGAGATCTGTCACACCATGTGGGACCCTCGCCGGCGTTGCAGAGGCTGCGGGCAGCTTCACAGCCCAGGGCTCAACCGATGCGCCACCAGGGGAGGTCCTGATATCCGGTTTTTAAATGTCTCATGAACCAATGGTAATAAATCCCTATTACTCATGGACAACTAATAACTCAAATAGCTATCATAACTAATAACGCCAGAGTATGATGAATGATCTGAACCAGAATAGCTCTGATTTACTGATTCTCTTGAAGCTGCATAAGAACAGTGTGAAGAATATATCCTACAGCGAACACTAGATTTATACTAAAAAAGTGGTTGAATTTAAATGAAGTCATAAAAACAGAACAAGGTAGACTATCCTCTTGGTTGATGATGCCACCAGGGGATTTATGTGCACAAAACGATATAGGAAAGACTATCTTGACTGGAGGCTCCCTGCCAAACAAGTAGCCCTATATGAAAATCCTGCCTATGTCAGAAATATAACCAAACTTTCACACTCTGGAATAGATGCTTCTACCACAGACATCTAGAAACCTTCAACTGGCGGTTAGAGGCCCGGATCTAAAAGAGTGGCTCTTTTGTCCTCTGAAGAAAAACATCAGAGAGAGGCAGGTGTAGACTATCCAGGTAAGGCTCTTAATTTTACACATAAAAGGGCTGGGCACCAGAGTTTAGGTAACTTGCTCAAGATCACATATATAATAAATGCATTTAAAACTATAACTATACGGATTGAATATGTGTTATGTAAAATTATTATTAATGATTTGTGTTTAGGTTTCTTGCAAAAATGAGAAGTGAGATCACTCTAGCAAAGGGTATAGAGTACCATAATTATTTGACTCAGTGTACTACATAAATGTTTTTCTTTTTTGAGGACAAATATTTTCCTGATATTATCATACTCTTCATTTAGGCATGAATCATTTTTCCACTCCCTCCCTAAACACGTCTGTATACGTTTATTCCCAAACCAATACTATAGGTGTTCTTATGAACTTTTTCCGTTGCTTAAATCTCTTTTTAACCTATCATTCGTATTTTGCACTTGCCAGTTATTACATTGCTCTGTGCCTCTTCTGAGTTGTGTATAAAAGGAACCTTCTAGATCTGCATGAATAACCACATTGATCATGAATAAGCTATGGCAACATAATGGCAGGCATGAGAACTGGCGATGCAGAACAAGTAAGTTTCACTGGGTGGGTTGGATGAGTGAGAATGAAGTGAAAGAAACAGAAAAACAATGTAATACAACCTAAAAATGCTGATATCTTTTTTTAAGATGAAAAATTACTAAAATGAGGTGGGAAAAACCTTTCTGTTTTTTATGGAAGTTTGAGATAAAATGTAGTTTTATGTCTGTGTGAGAGAGTACCGGGTTGTGTGTATGAAAACATCAGGGATCAATTTTATAGTGTGTGTACTGTAACCCAATAAAACTTTCTCAAAAGTACTTTTACAAAAAAGAAAGTTAATTACTATAATTTTGCCTCATCCCATAGCTGATATTGTTTTCCCTATCTCCGTCTGCATGACAGGTTATATTAAAAGTAATAGCGGTAACCAAATGGCTAAAGTGATTGAAGTTTTCTAAATGATTGAATCTGGTTGACTCAAAAATCATTTGGTGTTTACTGTCTTCTGCCTTTTCCCCAGATTCATTTTGATGTTGCAGAAAAGAGAAATAGAGAAAATCTGGCAGGTGGTTTGACAACACTGTATGAGACTGAATGAGTTTCTGTAGAAGTATAAGTGTTGACTGAGAATAGATTCAGTGGGAGATTTAGACACCAATAATCAGTAGGGGTTCAGCCCTAGAAACAGGAACAAACTTTGGAGCTCCAGTAGAGATTTTTGTGAAGAAGCTAAGTGTTCTGGAGGAAACTTGATGAGAGCACCAACTTGCTCAGGGAGATTCAGGGATCTCAGAACAAGCATCAGAGCACCTGACCCTCTTCCAACATTATCTGTCTTTTGAGTCCAAAATGCAGAGATAAGCAGCTTGCTGAACAAGGGATGACTGATAATCTTAATGAACTCGTATAGCAGATAACTCGGGGGTGATATTGTAAGCATATAAGGAGTTCAGAAAGTAATGGGGATTTCCACCCCCTTCTCTGTTGTGGAAAACCACTTTGTAGATTTAACAGAAAATTTAAAGAGTCTAAAAAGTCATGTGGTTGCATGTGGACCTGATAGGAGTTGAAGCTATTCTGATATATTATCTTTTTTTCATTCTTGACTTGGAATGCTTTTCAGAAGATATTAGATATTTGCAAATAGTGCTTTTGTTTGCTGTTTTTTTTATTATATGTAAATATTAATGTTAAGCACATTTGTAGGGAAAAAATTGCATCATCTTTGTTACCACACTAAAACAACTCATTTTGGGTTTCTTTCTTTTTTTTTTAAATTTTATTTTTATATTCCCCATACAATTACAACCCCCTTATTTTGACCACAATCCCTTCTTTCCCTGTCCCCTCCCCCCATATTGTGTCTCTGGTTCATTGTTGTTTGTTGATTTTGATTTTTTCTTTCTTATAGTTATTCTTTTTCCTGGGCCCTTATTTAGGTTTTCTGGATTCCTGCTATGAGTGAGACCATCCGGTATTTTTCTTTTTCTTTCAGGCTTATTTCACTGAGCATGATCCCTTCCAGCTCCATCCATGTTGCTGTAAATTGCACGTGTTTGTCTTTTTTGAATGCTGAGTAATATTCCATTGTGTATATGTACCACATCTTCTTGATCCAGTCATCTAGCAAATAGTGCTTTTAATTAAACTTTGGAACAATTAATTTTAATGTCCCAGAGACTGGACTTCTATTCAGTAATAAAGGTGCATTTGGGACAATAGAAAAAAAAAAAGAGGTGGGTCACAAGGAAAAAAAGTCTAGAAGGACAAAGAACAGTAAGGATAAACAAGTGTTTTTTATATCAAAAGTGATCTTTGATGAAAATATTGATATTTCTGAGCACCAGTTTCTATATTTGAAATGGGAGGAAGTACTTTCTACTTGAAACACAAGTAGAAAAACATGTGAACAGCATGGCGAGCAGGCATCAACCAGAAAGGTCTGGAAAAGAGCCTCTCATTAGATCATCAACACCTTAATTTTATTTTATTATTTTATTTATTTTTTTAAAGGGATTCTATTCTTTTTTTTTTTTTTAAGATTTATTTATTTATTTATATAAGCACTGGGTACAGTCAGAAGTGCGGGAGGGTGAGAGAATTCACCAGAGCCAGAGCGGGGAACAGAACAGGCAGACTGACAAAATACACTGCTGAGGGGAGCAGCGGGCTGCAGGAGAGGTCTGCGCGCCATGCAGGACCCTCGCCCGGTGGTCGGGGATTGAACTGGCGCTGCAGAGGCTGCAGGCAGCTTCGCAGCCCAGCGCTCAACCGCTGCGCCACCAGGGAGGCCCCAACACCTTAATTTTAGACTCTTGCTCCAGCACTGTGGTCCAATAAATATCTGTGTCTTAAACCACCCAGTGTGTGGTACCTTCTTATGGCAGGACCAGCAAACTAAAACACCAATGAATTCTTACATTTAGATAAAGGAAATTAAATTTTTGGCAACTACAAAATGACAAAGTATAATGAGAAAAAGTTAGCAGATTTTATATGATCTTTTTTATTATCATTTTATATTATATTTTATAGAAAATAAAATGATAATTAAAATAGGGTAAGCATACTAATCCTTTATTGAGTAGTTAATTCTTGTACATCATGTTACAGAAAAGAGAAATGAAAAAGAGAGTAAAAGAGAAATCTGCCAAGTTCTTTTTAAATGGCTAGAGTCACTTTGATTTCAAAACAAGTTCAGAACAAGACAAGAGCTTCTAGAGGCTGTTTTCAGGCTTAAACTCCCATGTTTGAACCTTTAATAAATTCCCTTAATTTTGGGATAAAAAGGGTTAAAAAAGACCAATTATTTTATGAAATTAGAAGAAATTCCAAAGACAATATTGGCAACACAACAAGGTAGTTAAAAGATAATATTCTAGCAGGTTTATCTTTATTAGTTTTACCTTCTCATTAATTTAATATTTTTTGTCTTTACAAAAATTTTATTTTTTTTTCCCACCACCATCCTTTGTGTCCTCTTGTTTCTTTCCCACTCCCATGTCTCTTAACTTTAGAGCCCTTCAGGATATTTACTGATGCCCATTGGTTTTTGAAAGTGTTTTACATTATTGAATTGTCTACTGCCTACCCATCCAGCATTTGCTTTTATTGTTCTGAATTTGCTACACATAATTCTCTCAAATTCCCTCCATTTTGTTGAAAGTGGCTGCCATTTTTCATCCTTTTAAAAAAATTTATTTATTTATGTATATAAGAACTGGGGTACAGGCCAGAAGTGTGGGGCATGAGAGGATTCACCAGAGACAGAGTGGGAAGCAGAACAGGTGGATTGACTGAAACACACTGCTGAGGGGAGCAACGGGTGAGACAGGAGAGGTCTGCTGCGCCATGTGGGTAGCCCCCTGGCTGGGGATCGAACTTGTGCTGCAGAGGCTATGGATTTCTTCACAGTGCTTTGCTTAATCCCTTGCACCACCAGGGAGGTCCCATAAAAATAATATTAACTGAGAGCAATTAGGGAGAAGTAAAGTCAAGAAAATTTTGCTCTACCTTCCTCCTTTTCTACCCAAGACTAAACATCAATTCTCCTTTTCTAGAGATAGACTCTTGTTAGCCCACAGTTGGCAAATCTTATTCCATTAGTTTCCTCTCACGTGTTATCTTTCCCATGGGTTTGTTGCCCTTGCAAACCTAAAAGTTTTTCTTTTTCTTGTCATTTCCTGCAAATGTATTGTTTGCAGCCATCTTTGTTGAAGATGCATATAACTGGAGTTCTAAGCAGCCATTTTGAGTTCCTCTTCCTTTAGTTTCTCCCAACTGATGTACACTGCACCAATTAATGAACAATTTTTCTTTTGCTAATCTGGACTTTTTGGTTAAAAACTCCAACTGAAAACCTATATGAGTGGAGGTAAACTTTAGCTTCCCTAAGAGCATAATAGCCACTTTTTGTTTTTATTCACTAGGTCTGCTCTCCTGCTCTGAATGGGAATGGAAACAGAAACAGAAAATGACACCTTTTTAATTTTTTTCTTTCATCCTTCAAATCCTTTTTTTGTGATATTTAAAGATGTGTGTGTGTGTGTGGGGGGGGGTCTTTTCAAGCATAGAAATCTAATAATGTGTCAGATAGCTTAACCATTAATAGAATTATTATTCTTTGGTGCCAATCACTTAATATTTCCAGGAGAACCAAATCTCCTCTCCTCTCTGATTCATTCTGCTCACAAATAACTGCCCTTATCTTGCAATTGTATGGGGAATATAAAAATAAAATTTATTAATTAAAAACAAACAAACAAACAAACAAATAACTGCCCTTATCTTGATATTCTCTTGCTCTAGCACATTAAACTTCTTCCCCTATCATTTAAAGTATAAAACAATTTGTCTTACAGTTAAATTCTTTTGTTATATAATCTTATAATCTCATAAACTTTTTATCACTTTATTATTGTTGATTTCTATGTCTGTTAAAGCCATTTGTCTGATTATAGCCCTTTTGGTGACTGATAGTTTCTCATTAAAATCCTCCTACTTGTGGTATTTTCACTTTTTATATTAATTTTGCTTTTTCTCCCTCCTTCCACCATCTGAGAAGCTGCAGCAGTGATTGGCACTGGACTTCACTGCACTTTGTAAGGTCGTTGTGTCCCTTATTACTTGAAGGTATAGGTATTTTAATGAAAGTTTCTTAATTGATTATATAGGAGAGAAATGAATAAATAATAAATATTCAAGTAGGATTCTCTAGAAGCTTTACAATAAACATTTATTTATTTTGCAGTTCAAATGCTGACCAACCACAAGATAGTGATCATGCTATCATCGGTGATTTTTGTGCTATTGGTGATGGTTGTACGTGAGTAGCTCAACTTCGACTTTCTTTGGTTCTTTATGACTAGTAGGGCCAAAATATTTATATCTCAAGCTTAAGCCTGGTCCTGTCGGTTCTGGAGTGGTGTAAGGGTATGTGGAGACATCTATAATGTCCTATCAGTTCAGCCAGTTTGTTCCTTCTGCTCTCAAAAACACTTCAAGTAAGAAGATCATAAATCCTCAGATAAACCACCAGATAACAACAGGAATAGCTACCTTGTAAAATTCAGAGTTCTTTGCATGATTTAAAGAGCTCACATTAAATATACAATATTTTGATTTTTACTTTATTATAATTAGTCTTTTTCCTGATCCCTTATTTAGGTTTTCTAAATTTCTGCTATGAGTGAGACCATCTGGTATTTTTCTTTTTCTTTCTGGCTTGTTTTGCTGAGCATGATCCCTTCCAGCTCCATCCATGTTGCTGCAAATTTTTTGATTGCTGAGTAATATTCCATTTTATATATGTATCACATCTTCTTGATCCAGTCATCTATTTTAGGGCATTTGGGTTTTTCTATAGCTTAGCTATTGTAAATAGTGTTGTTATAAACATAGGGGTGCAGGTGCCCTTTGAATAAATGTTTCTGTAAACCAGAGACACACTACGGGGATGGGGGGAGGAGGCAGTAGGATCAAAACAAGGGGTGGTGGGAATTGTATGGGGACTATAACCAAGATGAAAATGCATACATTGTGCAAAAATGAAAAATGACGTAAAAATATATAAAATTAAAAAATAATAAATTAAAAAATAAAAAAAATTAAGGTAAAAAATATACAATATTTTATTATTTAGATTTAATTTTTACAAGACTGTGAAACAGTTATAAATAGGAGTTTAACTTGCAAAGTAGAGTTGGAGTGAATAAAATGCTTCTCCAAATAATAAATTCCAGAATCAGAACTGAAACTCTTGTGTAAATCTAATTCCTGATATTTTAACCACACAGCCAGGTTTTAATCTGTTCTTGCCTCTTGCATGTGTGTTTATCAGTGTCTTGGTAAAGAACTGGTTGCTTTTAATAACTTAAGTCATTCTATCTAAATTTCCCCTGTCCCCCACTTTCCACCAGTCAAGTTCATCACAATATCAATATATCTGACCCTTGGAGACCTAAATTGCATCTCTATATCTAGGTCTTTTCCTTGATCGCTAAATGTTATGCATTGTTCTGGTAGGATGTCCATATAGACCAAGAAAACCTTAGAAGTTCCATTTCTCAAAACAAGAGCAGGAAAATAGGCTACACTATAACATGTTCTACAGCTAAACTGTCTTCCCCACAGGCAGAGGAATCTAATGTATCACCATCGCATGAGCCTTTATAATTTTAAGGTCTCACATTAGTTGAATAATGGCGGTTTCTTCTTTTTTATCAGTACTTTGGAGACAATCTTCAGAATGTCCAAAAACTACAGTGTGTTCAAAGGAATGGATTGGAGTAGGAGAGAAGTGTTTCTATTTTTCTGATGATACCAGAAATTGGACAGCCAGTAAAAGTTTTTGCAGCTCACAAGGATCGGAACTTGCTCAGCCTGACACACAAGAGGAAGTGGTAAGAAGAGGGTAGTTCTCAATAATTCCAAGCTCCTTTTTTGCAAATAGATAATACAAATGATAAAAATAATACCCATATGTCAGTGTTCTCAGCACCACATTTGTAAAACTTAATGTAACCTTCAACCAATGAGTATGAAGTCCCTATTTTGAAGATGAGGCAAGTGTGGTGCAGAGAATGCTCTATAAGGCAGCCTTTGCCCCACAGCGATAAATTGTCTAACTGGGAATTGAACTCAGGCAGTTATTTGATGATGTTCTGTCCTTCATTATGGTACACATTGTCAATACAGCTAAATGTCTTTGTTCAAAGTTCTAAGACTATAGAATCAATTATTTGTAATACCTTTCTTTTTCTTTTCTTTTCTTTCTTTCTTTTTTTTTTTTTTTTAAGATTTCTTTCTTTCTTTCTACAAGCATTGGGCACAGTCAGAAGTGCGGGGGGTGAGAGAATTCACCAGAGCCAGAGTGGGGAGCAGAACAGGCAGACTGACGAAGTACACTGCTGAGGGGAGCAGCGGGTGGCAGGAGAGGTCTGTGCGCCATGTGGGACCCTTGCCTGGCCGCCGAGGATCGAACCGGTGCTGCAGAGGCTGCGGGCAGCTTCACAACCCAGTGCTCAACTGCTATGCCACCGGGGAGGCCCTGTAATACCTTTCTTTATATTGGCAGTCCTCCAAGAAAAGTCTGGTAAATTGAAACAAAAAATATGACTCTTGGAATTCAGTGCTGAGGTTACAAAGGAAATAGATGCAGTTTGAAGAGAATGAGGCTATGAATGGAAGGGAAAAGGACAAAGAAAGGAACTTGGATTCCAGGGGCACAGGGTAGGGAAGAGTTTGTTTGTAAAGAAAAACTGACAACTAGGTTTGAGGTCCAATTGCTAGGAGATGAGAGATTGAAGTCATCCATCTATATTACAGTAAATTATTACTTATATTACAGTAAATTATTCTCATCCAGAAGTTAGTTTGAGTTCTAATTATATGAGAAAAGCACAAAACAATGACATTCCTCTCCTCATATCTAGTTCATGATTTTGTGAGAGAACCTGTGTACAAACCAAAATATAAGCATTAATTCTGTTACCCTTCTAGAACATGTGGTGTCAATTCTTATTGAAACTGTTCAGCTTCTGATTTTGTCATTGGAACAGATAACACATCATATCAGTTTATAGTCTGTCATTCACCCTGTGACTAAAACTTACTAATGTTTTATGCATTAACTCTTGAAGGAAAGCTAGTCAAATATCTTTTCCTCACCAATTTCTATATGAGAGACAGAAGTTACCTTTAATGATAGAGGGTGTAGCTCAGGGAGCTCAATGACTTGATGAAAGCCACTCTACTACTGAGAGATAGGGAAGTAAAAGGCAGTGTACACATCTTTCTGATAAAGTTCACTTGAACTTTAATATTGGTGCTGTTAGTGGCAACAGAAACATTAGGGAATGCAGGTTAGAATGTAAATCATAAAAGAGGGGATGTTTGGGGTGCAAGACATGTTATGCAGTGTGCTCTAAAACATTAAGCGGTGAATGATGCTCTGATTTTTGTGAAAGGGATTTTTGAAGAAACTTGCGGGAACTTCTGTGTACTGGATTGGATTGAGCAGAAAACAAGGAGAGTCCTGGAAATGGACAAATGGCAGCACATTCAATGATTTGTGAGTTTCAAATTTAATAGGAAATGTTTATTCTGGTGTCTTCTAGAAATTTAAATCATTTCGAGTTGCGTTATTACAAAGAAATATTCTTATTTCTAATTTTTTTTGGTCTCCACCCTATAAAATATTCCCCTTAACATTAAAAACTGCTCTGGAATAATCCATCTTCCTTCTGCCTTGTGACATTTTGCCAGTGACATTTCCCAGTTTTATTTTTATTTCTCACTCTTGCTAATAAACCTTCCTTTGCTAATTCAAACTCAACTGTTCTGCAAATTCCAAGTCAAAATACCGTTATCCAAGTACTTAAATTTATATGAGATTTCTTTTTTCTTTAAGAGTTAGAAATCATATAATTATCTTTAAATTTCTAAATGTCAGTCATAAGCAATACTGTTTATTCATGTAGTATCTCTTGAGTGAATGCTGCTTCCTCACTTATATGCTATTTTACCCGACAGCAAGGACTATACTTTTTTTTTTGTTTTTAATCCATGGGTTCCTGCTTAATATTTCATTAAGTGCTCAATTTTAAAACATGGGAACTAATTAAACAAATATTGAAATACAGTAGATAGGACAAATTATAATTACTACAACAAAGGGAAAATTTTGTCATCAAAAGAGTAAATTTATAAAAATATCATAATTAGTCTCTTTGGCTTTATCTTTGTATGTTTCAAAAGTACCAAATTCCTTACTTTAAAAAAAAAAAACAACAACACTGAGTAAAGATACTCCAGGAATATTGTGAAGTTCATTGTGTTTCAAATACTCTGTTCTTAATTTGATTTTGTTTATAGCTGTAAGTGGTTCCCAAATTAATTCTAATTGTTCCTTTTCAGGTTTGAAATTAATGGAAATGGACGTTTTGCTTTTCTGGATGCTGATAGAGTCCAAAGTTCCAAGGGACTTGTTGATATCAAGTGGATTTGCAGCAAACCTATATTTTAACAGTGCAAAAAAAAAAAAAACTATGGAAAATGATAATCACACTTCAGAAATCAAGGAAATGAGATAGGTAAATGTTGCTTTTCACTTGCTATGTTATAGAATACAGAATTTTGTAATAATTCAAAGAATACAGAGTTTTACAAGTATTAAAGGCACCAATAATTGTTGAATGAATGAATGATTACAGCAGAACCTCATCCATTCATAACATAAGTGTTCATTATGAACACAAGTTAAGAAACTTCTATTAATAGAACCAATAAAAATAGTGATAAACAATGGGAGAACATGTGTATGACATGGTGATTAAGATAAGCAAATATAGGGCCTTCCTGGTAGCGCAGGGGACTGAGCCCAGCACTGTCAAGCTGTCGATGGCCTTTGCTGTGAGAATTTGATCCCCATCTGGTTGGGGAGCAGCCCACATGGTGCAGCAGACCTCTCCTGCCTCACCTGCTGCTCCCCTCAGCAGTGTATTTCGGTAGATCTGCCTGTTCTGCTCCCCGCTCTCTCTGGTGAATCGTCTCACCTCCCCCACCCCTCCCTGCAACTCTGGCCTGTACCCCACTTCTTAAAAAAAAAGATAAGCAAATATAAAGGAATCTATGTGGGTAGACCAGCCAACACCCAACAGTTTACAGGTTGGGAAACATATGTGTTCACCATGTAAATATACAATATTAATTAACCATCATTACTTTGGCATAGAGAATTGTTACAAGAGAATCACCCAAGGACATGCATTTACTTCAGTATCTTAAAAATTAAAAATTAAAAAATGTTTAATATCTTCAAAATTAGGAAAAGTTCACCAAGAGTGAAGTTCATCCTCACTCTATAAAAAGTAATATCTGATGAATGATCAGAGATTATTAGAGATCATTGGAATTACAAACTTTTGATTATAGAATATAAACTGGAATGGTATCATTAAATGTGACCAAAGAATAGATAATTGAAAAATTTTAATTTCCTAAGTAAGGAGAATGAAATAGAATAAGCTTATGACACATCTCTGGGTACATCATAAAACTTAAATTCTAGAGGACACCCAAAAGTTATATCAAAGATCCCTTATTACATTAATTTCAGTTGAACTTCCTGCATAGATAACTATACTCGATTGTAGGAGAAATATATGTGCAGGTGAATACATAGGGACAAAGTAGAACCTAAGAAAAAGAAAGTATCTAGGTTACAAGGCAAAAACATAGAAACACACAGACAAGTCTTCCCCCATTAAATAATGGAAATTGACTTTCTTGCTTATAGATGAAACTTTCTGATTAATGAGAAAAAAAGAGATGATTGTGAGCCACACCCATAAAGTGTTTAGCTGGCACTAATATATTCAAAGGCAGATAACTTACTTGGCCCAATGCCATGCAACTGTGGTCAGAAAACTATTTTGCAAAGTTCAAACCTGTCCCATAAGGAATAGGCAAGATATGGTCATTGTTCTTCTCTTTCCCAGGTATGTTTTCCCTCCTCCGTTTTCACATACTTGCTTGCTTGTTTTTGCAGGTTCAACAGATCCTGATCAGCAGAAACTGGAATGAGTTCTAACAAGTTATTGAGCATCTCTGATCTACAGTAGCAACTCAAATCCAGAAGTAGGGGCCTTCCTGGTGACACAGGGGTTAAAATCTCAGTGCTGTCCCCAGTCACTGTAGCCTAAGTTCCATCCCCAGGAAGGGAACTACCCACATGGTGCAGCAGACCTCCCCTGTCTCTCCCGCTGCTCCCCTCAGCAGTGTATTTCAGTAGATCTGTCTGTTCTGCTCTCCACTCTGTCTCTGGTGATTTCCTCTCACCCCCCTGGAATCTCTGGTCTGCATCTCAGTTCTTGCATGCATAAATAAAATAAACCTTAAAAAAAATCCAGAAATAGCTACCAGAGTAATCTTAGGCTGAAAAAAACCTTCTAATCCTCCCTCAGAGCACATACTAAGTCCTGCTCCCTGCCCTTAAAATGAAGATGAAACCCATGAAGAGACACGAGCAATGGGAACGCCATACTTCTCCTTTCCCTGAGCAGCCCTCCTTCCCCCCGTCCCTAGTGTCTTCTAATGTACTGAGAGGTGGATTTGAGCTGAGTCACCCACTTTGATTTTACTCCACCAGTCACAAAGCAAAAGCTTCCTTCCTGCTGTAAAAACCCATGGTGAGGATCCACCTCAGCCCCAGTTACATCAGCATGTGGCCAGTTGTGCACAGATAACATCTGTCTCATGGTGATACCAAGAAAACTTGAAACTGGTGAATTTTGGATGCCATTGTGTATTACATTGCAATGTATTAATTTTGACTGAAAGTTTAAGTTTTACTTCATTCATAATATGTGTTATTTTTTCTTCTTGGTTCACCATCACAGTTAATTTTATTAAATGCTTAGCAATGTAGAATGAGGGCCTCCATGCTTGCGTATGGCTAGGAAAGAATTCAAAGCTATGCCCAGGCATAGCAAAAAGGCAAAGCAAAAAGATGGTTTATTTAGCCACAGTACACTCAAGAAGTGGGGGTAGAGAGGTCCCTATGGGCAGGGTCCATGAAAGAACAACTGCACCGAATGATGCCAAGGGATTTGGGGCTTAGTGAGGGGTGTAAAGTTGCTCCTTCCATGGCATTCTAGGAAAAAGCTTATGGGTCCTTGTTCTACCCTTCCATTGGGAGGGGAATTCTTGGTCCTTCCTGCCCTCTACCACTCAAGCACAGCTCGGGTGTTGCCCTATCAACCTTGCTTTGCCCCCTCTACAGTGCAGGCACTTCCAGGATGTTGCCTTATTCTTGCTTGAAAGTTTTTCCTGGATCCCTTTAATTCTTTTGCTGTTTATCTTAGGCACTAACTACCTAACAGAATTATTCAGGTTCCCCCTTCCTCTCTTTTTTGTTTTTAAAGATTTAGTTATTTATGCATACAAGAACGGGTACAGGTCAGAGCTGCTGGAGGTGAGAGGATTCACCAGAGACAGAGTAGGGAACAGAACAGGAGGATTGACCGAAGTGCACTGCTGAGGGGAGCAGCGGGCGAATCAGGAGAGGTCTGCTGCGTCATGTGGCCTGCTGGGGATGGAATTCGTGCTGCAGTGGTTGCAGATAGCTTCATAGGTTGTGTCTTAACCCCTTGTGCCACTAGGGGGGCCCCCCTCCTTTTTTTAAATTCACAGTTACTAGGGTAAATATTCCTGATGACATAAAAGGCATCTTCTTTGAGTTAAATAATTATCTAACTTACACAGTGACCACAGTGTTGAATTTTTGAATTTAAGTGGAAAAATAAATGTTTTGAATAATGACAGGAAAATGAGAAGCTTGACATTGTATGGACTTTTAGTTAGAGATCTAAGGGAGTGAGATATTTCCCAATATAATGTCTAAATATAAATTTGACTAAAGGGGAGGAAATTGTGAAATTACAGTAAGAGCAATATTGTATATAACCTCAAATAAGCATCTCATAATTGCAACATCTGAAGACTTTATTACCAGTTGAAGTTTGACTTCTTTGGTATAAAAATTGAAAATAATTAATACGGGGAAAAGACCCACCACAAAGGAAAAAAAATAGCAAAGTTATATCTATGTGCCTGGTGTATTTCTTCATCACATGTTTGAAAAAAGTTAGACCCCAAGGAATAAGGTACACACAGACAGGGAAAAAAGCAGGATTAGAAGATTGAATTTAACTATTGTTTAGACATTGAAGCAAGTAAGAATTGGGTTTTATTGTTTAAATATAAGTTACATTTTCCCATGTTGTATTATTATTATTACTGAAAATAATATTGGTAATTTTTGGACATAATATTTGAACATTTTAAATTTGCATAGAAAAGAAATAAATTTGTATACTAATAAAAAATAAGCACAGTTGCCATCCATTTGCATTTCTTTCTTTTTTAAAGATTTATTTATTTATACAAGAACTGGGGTACAGGACATATGTGTGGGAGGGTGAGAGGATTCACCAGAGACAGAGCAGGGAGCAGAATAGGTAGAATGACAAAATACAATGCTGAGGGGAGCAGCAGGTGAGACAGGAGAGGTCTGCCCTGCCATGTGGGACCCTCGTAGGCAGGCTGGGATCAAACCGGCACTGCAGAGTCTGCGGACAGCTTCACAGTGTGGCGCTCAACTGCCTGTGCCACCAGGGGAGCCCCCCCATTTGTATTTCTTGATATAAATGAGCATTTTTGCCTTTGTGGCTTAGACAGCATCTCTCTGGCAAATGGCATTAAATTTGGCATTACAGTCTTCAGAATATATCTGCTTTCCTGTTATGACAGCACAGCTCATGTTGTCCATTGGTCCAATCACCAAAAAACTAGAAGATTAAGAGCAAACTTTAGATCATTTATCTTTAAATAAGGGTTGAGTTCTTAAGGTTTCCTCCAGCTAGACCTCTTAGGTAATTCTTTAGCAGTAACATGTTGCAGAGGCCTTAGAATAGACTTTTGTTGTTAATGACTGTTTTTGGGTACTTTTTTATTGTGATATAGAAAACAACTCTAAAAATTACAAAAGACAAAAAGCAAATGCAGAGCATAATGAATCATTGTGTGAACATTAAGGTATCTACCTCCTCATGGGAAAAAGTGGTCACTGGTGCATTCTAGAAAATCGTTTATCTTTTTTTTTTTTTTCAAAGCTTGCTCTCCTTTGATAGGTAACCACTATTTTAATTTGATGGAAATTCTTCCTAGCTTCACAGAAGTTTTGCCAACTATTGATGCTTCCTAATCATTATTATCAAATCTGGACTCTTTCTAAATTTTATGTAAATGGAAGCCATGTTGTATGCACTCTTCTGCATATGACATTTTAATCTGATGCCACATCAAATTAAGGTGACTCCATACTATGGCAAATATTATCTTTATTCTATATACCTAGTGTGGTTATTCTCATTGCTGTATAGTATTCCATTGGGTGGATACACTACAATGTATGTATTCATTTTCTTGTGATGGTTATTTGGGTTGAGTCCCTTGAGGGGAGGCTGTGAAGAGTCTTACACAGGTCTTCTGATGTCCATTCACCAACCACTCTAGGTTACAGATATGGCCAGAAGTTACAAGTCCCCCAAAGATAAAATGTCAAATGGCTTTCTAAGTAACTAAACCACATAACTATTTCTCAATATTAGTGAGTTAAAAGGAAAAGAAGAGGGAAAAAAGAAGAAAGGGATAAAGGACAAAAAAAAAAGAAAAGAAAAATGTGAAAAAGTACAGAAATTTTTTAAAAGAAAGGAAGGATGGAAAACAGGAAGGAAGATTAAAAGACTAATAAACAAGGAAGTTTAATAAAAAAATTCCTTTCTATAACTAAAGCATCATCACACCATTCCACCTCAAATAACTACTTACTTAGTTTGCTCCACAAAAGGATGTTTATCTATCCACATCCATTGGTTGCCTTCAGATGTAATAAAATATAGTCCTATCCAACCAGGTTGTCCAAGCTTTAAATTCATCTGTATGAATTCCTATAGAGAAAATACTGGTTTTATTCTTTTGTCTATTCAAAATATGTTGCTACATTATATAGAGTAAGTCACTGCAGCAGGTATTGATGAATTTATTTCTTCAATAATAGTTATCTTCCATAAACAATAGTAATTATATTATAACTGATGAATATTCATGAGTCATTAGCCAAAGCACCACATATCTTAGAATTGCACCTGGCAATTCTTCCTTGAACACTGAGAACCTCATTAGGATTCCTCACCAGCTCTTTCAAACTTTGAATCACCAGCAAATGAGCTTGTAACTTTATACAATGGTGTTGACTCTCATTCCAAGTTTTGGAAGAAATGAGAAACCTGTAGCATTTCCCTTCGTTCAACTGCCAGTCATGTGGGCATGTAGATTTATTTTCTGAAGAAAGATTTAAGAAAAAAATTAATTTTACTCTACAATCTATAAAAAAAGTGTGAATTGTATTCCATGTAATTGACTGAAGAATAGATTTTTGCCAGTTCAGCGTTTATGACTTATGATGTAAAAGAAAAAAAAAAAGATCCTCTATAAAGGAAATAAGAACACAATTAGTTCATTATTCTGTATATTTCCTGGATTAGGTGTAAGGCTGGGATTAGGATAAAGGGTTGGAGAGAATAAAGCTGATGAATTCTGATCCCCAAAATGAGAGGAAACAAATATATAATGTTTTGATGTTTATTTCTAGCTGAAATAGTAGCTGCGGTTTTAATCCCTCCACTGTGTGAATCTAATTCCTTTTTCTCAAGTTTGCACTTACACTTTATTTCTGTAAAATTACTTTCCATTATCATTACTTACCTCATTCCATTGGATGATTTTAGATACTTGTGCTTTTCACTTTCCCTGCCCCCCATGGAAATATAAAATGGTATAAGAAATGTAAAGACAGTTCATTAATTCAGTATTTAACAATTTATGTCAGCATATTCATATGAACTCTGAATGCTGATTTATAAGAAAAAAATCAGCAATGCACTTCTATTGGCTTGGAAAAAGAGGAGGGAGAAATCCTGATATTTGTTCCACCTTTGTGACTAAAAAAAAAAAAAAAAAGGAAAATAATGTACATGATTTAAAAAGTTAAAGCATATAATAATAGCAGTAATACTCCCTCTACTCTATCTCCACATCCCTGCTTTACCCTCCCTAGAAGAAATTACTTTTCTGTTACGTTTTAAAATACATAGCTTTGCAGTTTGGTTTCTTTTTGATCTACTAGATTTGGGTATTTTTTTTTGACTTCCTGGTATGGGAAAAGACAAATGAAGACATTTTACTTGTGCTTTTCCTTCCATGATTCTCTTAGCCACAAATGACCTCCTCCATCCTCTTCATTCTTTAAATTGGACTTACTTTTAAAAGTTCAGTCATTTTTCCACCTCAGAAACAGCGACTTTAACCATATTATCTGCCAACTCTAATACTCATAGGTCACTTAACAGTATTAACTAGCAAAGGGCAAAGAGTCTCTGGTCTAGTCATTCGTGGATGTCTTTTACGTGACTGCAAAGTTCATAAGGTGAGTGTTATATTCATCTTTGAAGCTCCTATTGCATAGAACTTAGATTACAGTGTCTGTTTTTAAAATAGAGGAGATGTGAATAAAAATGCCACAGAAATATGAACAGAAAAATTCAAAACATGAGAAATGACACACAATCATGATCCATTTTTATTTTCAAAAAATAAATGGCAAAGAAGAAAGAACAGAAAAGAAAGATTATCTACAGATAAAGAGACTCAGAAACATGTTAATGAAATGCAATTGTGGTCTTGTTCTGATTCTAACAAATCAGATGAAAGAAAAAGAAAAAAGGCATTGTAATGCTGACTGGATGGTAGATGATACAAAGAAGTGATTGCCAGTTTTGTTTTAAGAATTAGAGTAGGCAGAATTTTAAGATTCCAGCTGCCTGGTATATATGGCCTGTTTAATGTCCCTCTGGAGTGGGAGTAGGGTTGGTGAATATGGTGGGATTTCACATCTATGATTAAGTTTTATTATATGGCAAAACAGGGAGATTTTAAAGACTAAAGAAGGGTCCCCAACAATCATTAAATTTTGAATTAACGAAAAGACATCATCCCAGGAGGACCTAACTTAATCCAGCACAAGACTTTGAGAAAGGCACTGGGCTTTGTCTGAAGGAAGAGACAAAAATACTATCTTTGAAGAATTAAGGAACTTTCATGTTCTGAGACGTACAAAGTGAGAAATGACACGGAAATGCAGGGGCCCTCTAGAAGTTCAGATTTG
Organism: Talpa europaea; assembly: GCF_964194135.1. Taxonomy (NCBI): domain Eukaryota; kingdom Metazoa; phylum Chordata; class Mammalia; order Eulipotyphla; family Talpidae; genus Talpa; species Talpa europaea. The sequence goes on along the minus strand of NC_140083.1, from coordinate 67,506,198 downwards.
GCAAGAAAGCAGTGACCTCAGACTTGCAACCACAAGTAACTGAATTGTACCAACAACCACATGAGCTTGTGAGAATAACCTCAGCTCTGAAAAGACATGTGATCTGGTCAATATCTAGACAATATTTTGAGAGACCCAGAACAGAAGACGTAATTGATCTGCCCCAGACTCCCAATCCATGGAAGCTCTGACATAGAAAATAATTGTTTCATTTATTGATTGATTTTACGTAATAATTATCCTTTTAAAGTGCTCAGTAGGAGGTAATCATTACACAGCAAGAGAAAACTAACACAGGAGTTATTATGAACCAAATAATCTGGCCACTATGGTCATTCAATCACGCTAACATGTAATATTTACCATCCCAGTTGGCTTAATCTAAACTAAATATCCTTTGTAGTTATTATATCCTCATTTGAAAGTTTAAAAATTTGAGGTTTAATTGCCTGCATTTATGTGACCAGTGACTGAAATTTATTGATCTTAACACAAAGCAGCACATTCCACAAAATAAAAGAACATTACCTGGCAGATGGCTGGTATTTATATTCTGGGGGAAATCCACTTTTTTATCTGTGCTCAGTACAAAGAAAAATTTAATAAAATATTAAGTGAGATTAATTAAATTAAAAAAATTAATATGAAGATGAACAACAGTCTAAATACTAGTACAAAATAAAGGTATGTAAATAAAAATTCAGTCTCCAAGTTTCTTTTCTAGTGTTTCTACTCTACTCCTTCCCCAGAATTAACCATTTTACTATACTTATTTATACTCCTTTAATACTAATCCCAATTCTAAATATGATGTGATTCTTTAAATTTCATACCTTTTACTTTGTTTGAATATTACTTTGTTTTATTCAGTGAACTTTTAAATTAATGTTGTTTTCTTCTTGTTTCAGATTTTTAAAATCTCCTTTTTACCATATCAAATACTTTTGATTTCTTAGTTATATTTTTACAGATTGCTTTCATATAGAATGAATTCACATCTTCCCAGGAATGCAGAAAAGCTGATAAACCAAAATATCTTTTCATTACTTTCTTGAAGTAGTTTTGCTTTATCAAAAATCACCAACCCCTGCCTCATTATATGTTCCAAAAGAATACATGAGTAAATTATATTGCTTAATTACTCTTGTTTTAAACTTAAAGTTAAAATCAAGTTACATACTACAAAGGTATGTTTTTATTTGCATTTAAAAATCTTATGCCAATTTGTTTCTCTTTGTTTTGATAGAAGACTAGTTCTTTATGTAAATTCTTATATTTATGTCTTTATCGAGGGTGTCCTAGGCTATGGTGAGCATTTATCTCTTAGAATAAAAAATATCCCTGGGTTTACAGACACATCACCCAAAGCAGTGATAGTGAAGGCAAAGATAAACAGCTGGGACTACATCAAATTAAAGAGCTTTTGCACAGCAAAAGAGACAATAACAAAAACAAAGAGAAACCCCACCAACTGGGAGAACATTTTTGCACCCAACACTAATGATAAAGGACTGATCACAAAAATCTGCAAAGAGCTGATGAGACTCAACAACAACAAAGAAAATAATCCAGTCAAAAAATGGGCAGAAGAGCTTAAAAGAAACTTCTCTGAAGAGGAAATGCAAATGGCCAACAGGCATATGAAAAAATGTTCAACATCACTTGTCATCAGGGAAATGCAAATCAAAACTACCATGAGATACCATCTTACACCAGTGAGAATGGCACATATTAAAAAAACTAGCAACAACAAATGTTGGCGAGGGTGTGGAGAAAAAGGAACTCTTCTGCACTGTTGGTGGGAGTGCAAACTGGTCCAACCACTGTGGAAAGCTGTGTGGAGATTTCTGGACCTACTAAACATAGAGCTTCCATATGATCCAGCAATTCCACTCCTAGGTATTTACCCAAAGGACACAGAAACATCAATTCCAAAGAACACCTGCACCCCTATGTTTATAGCAGCACTGTTTACAATAGCTAAGCTTTGGAAACAACCCAAATGCCCAAAAATCGATGACTGGATCAAGAAGATGTGGTACATATATACCATGGAATATTACTCAGCATTCAAAAAAGATAAACACATGCAATTTGCTGCAACATGGATGGCGCTGGAAGGGATCATGCTCAGCGAAATAAGCCAAAAAGAAAAAGAAAAATACCGGATGGTCTCACTCATAGCAGGAATCTAGAAAACTTAAATAAGGGACCAGGAAAATGAATAACTATAAGAAAGTGAAAATCAAAATCAACAAAAAACTATGAACCAGAGACACTTTTAGGGGGGCGGGGGCGGGAGGGGAGGGATTGGGGTCAGAATGGGGGGCTGCAATTGTATGGGGAATATAACAATAAAATTTATAAAAAAAAAATATCCCTGGGAAAATGTATTTTCCCTTTAAATATTTCATCAATATGTTAAAATTTATTGATAACTTCTCGATAATATCTTGCTCTAAAAGAATAATTATTGCAAGAACTAAGTGATATATTTTATAGAGAAGAAAACTGAATCACAAAAGATCAGTAATAGCCTATAAATATACTTGGTATCTATATGTTCTTAAGTTTTAAAGACCTTTAAAATATTATTATTACAGAATATTCAACTTCCTAGGATTTCAATTATTCATGAAAACCAATATTGATTATCTAACATTTAATGTTGAGTACATGGAAAGTGTCAATATTATTAGTAATTTATTTCAATATAATGGTTGAACATATTTCAAGGTTATGATTGGTTGATGTCTTAGCCAAACAGATGTACAAAGTACAGAAGAATTGCATGGAGTGGAATAATTAGTTGGTTTGCTATTTTTCCATTGTTGTATTAGGAAAACAAAAACACAATTAATTGACTAATGCAAAAATAGACCTTTAACTTCTTTGTCACCTATAAGACATTGCTTTGGGCTGGGCTAAACTTAAATGTCTAATCTCAAAAGCCCTGGAGTGTGTTTCCACATCAATACTATACATAAGTACCCATTTAGCCCTTATATTTTCAAAAGTCAGTTTCAAGAGGAAAACAAAATCATAGAAACCATGAATTGGTCTGGTTATTTTAAAAAGAGCAACTATAGACTATTCACTTAGCTCTAACATTGTTTCCAGAGGTTCTTTTTTTCAAACCTATCTTATTTCAATCATTTTCTCTCAAAGTGATCTAAATGAGTACATAGTCTTTGTAAAAATACCTTACAAATTTTATAACGCGATATGACAATCTAAACTTTTACTAGGTCTTCCATAAGAAAAGATGCAAAGTACATGATAATTTTATTTTTAGTGTTTACCAATTATTCTTACATTTAAAATAATATTACAATATGACCTATATGGTTGATCAGTTTAATTGGGAGATTTTTGGACTGCCATGTGGAGCTGATCTTGACATGAAAAGAATTAAAGATCAACATTTATTTTCTAAAATTAAAATTAAAATTAAAAAATCCATACTCACTCCAAAAGTTGAATCCAATTGTGCTCATCACAAAAATAAGGATTCCAATACATGCAAATACTACCATAAGATAGTAATATTGTATATACCATGAGAAATCTGAAATATTGAGATTTTTTTGTAAATTTCAGAACACTTGTGTTTATTAAATGTTTATTTAATGAACAATTTTCTTGTTTAATTTTTATAACAGAAATAATCAATGTTCATTTTTGATATGACATTAGAATTTATGGTTAATTGAAAAAAATTTTAAAATTTCCAGTCCAAAAACAAAGACATGTCACTGCTATTTCAAATGTTGAATTATTTTGCTATTGTCTTGCTTTGTTATTTGGTGATACTTTTGATGACTTGAAAAGAATTTATTAATTTCTCTCTAGAATATATATAAATAATACATATAATTTATATGAAATATGCATGTTTATATTATGTGTATTTTACATTAATATGTAAAAGTATATATATTTTTGGTCCAAAAAGTCACATCCAAGAAAAATATACACCATACATACAGGTGAAAATATATGGCTATTCCCAGCATGACAGCTGGTACATAACAGAACTTCATTTATTCCTAACAGTGAGTCATTCAAATGAATAATACAAATAACAGTGCAGTAAGCACATTTCCTTTCAGGATTAGTGACAAGATTAATTATATCTGTCAAGCTGAATAATAAATCAAGTTTTCCTTATCAACAGCAAAAATTCTTGGAAAAAAAATGACAAGCAAAAACATGCTGAGATTATATCATTTCTCATCTGTTACCTACTTTTTATGGCCTCACCCTTCCTTCACTCATAATTTAAATGGATGTTATCTTGCTTTTTATATACCTACACTCACACTTTAGGTATCATTACTCACTTGTCTATTACAAAGTGGTTTTTAAATTAAGTAAAAATAAATAGTTTCAACATCTACATAAGAAAATAATAAGAGATTTACTTTATTATAAAAAAAAAAAACAACTGAGATTTAAGAGGACAAAAGGACTTTGCCCAAGACCATAAATTTAGTCCAGAGTTTAGGTTCCAATTCAGTCATTTTGACTGAATTCAGACAGTGGTCTGAATTTTTACACATGAAAGTAAGTTATTAGTGACAAGGGAACATTAATTTCCAGATATTGAGACCACAAAACAAGAAAATTGCCATTTTTTTTTTTTAAATCTGGAATTAGCGAGATGGAAGCTGACATACTAATGGGGTGCTGGGCAATTCCAAATTTCTGGCCAAAGGCATCCAGAAACATTTTGACTGTTTGAACAAAAATGTTTAAACATCTGCTTTAGACATAATGAATTTAGTTACCAATATGTGATTTATTGGACTTGGCAATAGAACCTGACACAGACGTGGAAAAATCAAAGCAAAACAAAACAATAAATACCTAGATGCAGGTACAGCAGCCCTAGATAGCAAGATTAGTGTTTTCTATCTTTTTGCCCTTCTCTTCTGTCCAGTGGACTGTTCTACCAATACCAAGGACTACTGCAAAGATTAAAAATTACTATATATATATATATATATATATATATATACATGCACAGATGCATAATCACATTTATATGTTTTTTTAAACTGTAAATCATGATAGAACTTTCTCCCACCATCGGCACTTGATCTTTCCAAGTGTAATAGGCATCTACATTTAATTATTCTACCTAAATAATTGCTTCCATGAAATTTACATCTTGTAGGAAGAAAAATTTCTATAAAAATATCATTTTCAAACTTTTGCTTGAAAGTTGTATTCTTGCTCTTATGCTACCACATTGAGAGGATTGAACATCATTTTAGTAGAATTTCTCCAACCCCATGGTGGTAAAAATACTGCTGTTTATTGTCGATATTTATGAGTCTAAATAACCTATCTTAGGTAATGTATGATCATTTCTTGAAATCTAAGAACATAAATATTAGGAATTAAAAAATATTCAAAGATAATTATCTTCTAAAGAGAATGACGCAACTTTGAGCTGGGTCCTGAATAAGAAAAAACAATATTCTTACCATTAGATTTCTGTTTGGGTTTGAAACGATTCTTGAAATTCAGTATCATATAGCCATCTTCATTCTCCATCTCCCCAAGTGTTTTGTGATATTACCTAGAAAATAATAAAAAGAAAATGGAGACTAGGCTCAGCCTTGGATGGTTCTCCAAAACTCAAAGGAAGTCCCAAAATAGTCAAACTTCACTTAGGTACAAATGTCTAAAACCACACAGGATGTGCTGGTGAATGAAGATGGATAGACAAGTGAACTTCTGGCTAAAATGTTGCATGTTGCAAGGTAATAGCCTTTCCATTTTGCTCAACAAATATGTATTGTGCTCTTTTATGTACCAGTCAGTTCCTAACCAACACTGGGTACCCACAAGCAACAAAGATTAACACATTTCCTACCCTCCTGTCTTTCATATTCTGCTAAGAATACGAAAAATGAAATAAACCAAATAAACACCAAACAAATAGTGTCTGGTTAGATGGGAGTAAACTTTATAGATTTACAGAATTTTTATTTATATTTAAAGATTTATTTATTTATGCATACAAGAACTGGGGTATAGGTCAGAGGCACAGGGGGTGAGAGGATTCACCAGAGACAGAGTGGGGAGCAGAACATGCAGATCTACCGAAATACACTGCTGAGGGGAGCATCGGGCAAGTCAGGAGAGGTCTGTTGTGCCATGTGGATAGCTCCCTCGCTGGTGGGGGATCGAACTTGTGCTGCAGAGGCTGTAGAGAGCGTCATAGTGCTGTTCTTAACCTGTTGTCCCACCAGGGAGGCCATACAGAATTTTTAAATAATTGTTTTGCTATTTAGGTATATATCTGACAAAACAAAAAAACATCAATAGTACATCATTAACTTTCAACTTATTGGGAAGAAGAGAATCAATTTGAAAATGTCTGATAAAGCAAGGTATTGAGCTCTTCATCTTTCATCTATCTTCTTTGCCAATGGAAGAGGTCTCCCCATCTACAGTGGTATCAGCCTCTCTAGGACAGGAAGCCCCCTGAAGTTATTCACCTGCATTATCTGAGGAAATAATAATGACCTTCCTTGAGCCAGTTGTCTGCTGAACAATGCTGTGTCTCCTCAGAATCCACCTCCACCACGATTTGCATCAGAACTTATATTTATATTTCTATAACACTCGAATGATGCTTGTTTCAAATATAGACAGTCCTCAAATTGCTCTGTGTAACTAGGTGATAAAATCACCACACAAGCTGAAATTGTGCAAAATTATTTGTATAATCAAAGAGGAAAATGATGAATGTTACTGAGCTTTATTTATCTACTTATTTTTTGGTCAATGCATTGAAAGCTTTCTTACTCTTTCTTATAAATATTGGGACTAAAACAACAATAAAAGCAATTTTTTTTTAGAACACTGTAATTTAAAACATTCCATACATGGAGAGTTCAGGTGCTTCCTTCTTAAAAAAATAAAAAGAAAATACTTAGCTAGAGGCCTTTGTAGAGGTTTCTAGTGGAATAGCTTGGAAGGTGGAGCAACCATCTTTTCTATGCCTCCTCAGAGTTTCATTTTATATTTGGATAGTCTTCCAGCATTTATCTTTTGCATTGGAATGTCATGAAATCTCAGTGAGAATTCCATTGATGTGAGAATTTTTTGTACAGTCTCTGGAACTTCTCCAACGGTTCTTTTTCATTACAGTCACTTTTCTCCTATCGAACCTCTCCTCAAAGAGGAAGAGTCATTATTCTCATGATCAGCCATTTCTTTCATAATTTCGTTTGACTGCTATAGGTCATAGAATAAGATAAAGCCCAGAAATAGCTCCTTGCTTATGAGCTCACATGATTTCAACAATGTTGAAAGGGTGTTAAGACCATTCATTAGGAGCCCTCCCTGGTGGCGCAGCGCTGTGAAGCTGTCCGCAGCCTTTGTAGCATGGGTTCAATTCCCAGCCAGCCAGGGAGATCCCCACATGGTGCGGCAGACCTCTCCTGCTTCACCTGTTGCTCCCCTTAGCAGTGTCTTCAGTCCATCTGCCTGTTCTGCTCCCTGCTCCATTTCTGGTGAATTCTCTCACCCTCCTGCACCTCTGGCCTGTACCCTAGTTCTTGTATAAAAACAAATAAATCTTAAAAAAAAAGGACCATTCATTAGGGAAAGGACAGTCTTTTCAACCATTGTTCTAGGGAAGCTGAATATCTACACGTACAATGATGAATTGAATCCTTAGCTTACACCATATTCAAAAATTCACTCAGAATAGACCAAAGTCCTACATATAAGAGCTAAAAGTATAAAATACTTAGAGGGAAAACTTTAAGACATTGGATTTGGCAATGATTTCTTGGCTGTGAACAGACAACATAGAGAACAGGGAAACACAGTTAAGGTGACTACGTAAAATAAAAATTCCTTGGATCAAAGGATATAATCAATAGATGGGCCTCCCTGATGTCATAGGGGTTAAAGTCTCAGTGCTATCAAGCTATCACCAGCCAGTGCAGCATGATTTCAATCCTGGCCAGGGAACTAACCCACATGGCGCAGCAGACCTCTCTTATCTCACCTACTGCTCCCCTCAGCAGTGTATTTCAGTAGATCTGGCTGATCTGCTCCCCAGTCTCTCTCTCTCTGGAGAATCTTCTTATCCCCTGGCTTACACCTCTGGCTTACACCCCCAGTTCTTGTATGCATAAATAAATAAAAATAAATCTTTTTAAAAAAGGATATAATCAATAGAGTGAATAGGCAGCATGCAGAATGTAAGAAAATATTTGTAAATCACTGATAAGGGATTAAAATTCAGAGTATACAAAGATCTTTTATAACTTAAGAGCAAAAACAATGAAAAGAAAATTCCCACAAAAAGCAAATAAAGAACAACAACAACCAAAGGAGAAAAAAAATCCCCAAGCAACCTGATTTTAAAAATGGGCAATGGACTCGAATAGACATTTTTCAAAGAAGACATATAAATGGATGTGAGCATCAGTCATCATTTGGGAAATGTAAAGTAAAAGTACAATGAAATAAGATACTATTACAACAACTACTAGGTTAGCTACTTTCCAAATATAAAAGACAGCAAATATTATGAGGATGTAGATATAATGGAACAATTATGCACCACCAGTGGGGAAATAAAATGGTAGCTCTCATGGAAAATAATATGGTTGTTCCTCAAAAATTATATCCATTATTTTTACTACAAACCCATAATTATATGTATCCTGTGCCATTTCATTGCATTTATCAAATATTTAGGTGTCTAATTAATATTTTCCAAGTGACTGAGTGGCATCAGGAAGTTCATTGTGTTTTTTAATAAAATGGCTGCCTACTTCTTTAGGCTCTTCCATGTATTCGGAAAGTGAATGAAATGCAGAAGGGCTTGGAGAATTGAGACAGTTAGTACATTTTTAAAAAAAGATTTATTTATTTATGCATACAAGAACTGGGGTATGGACCAGAGCTGTTGGGGAGGGGGTGAGAGGATTCACCAGAGGCAGAGTGGGGAGCAGAACAGGTGGATCTACTGAAATACACTGCTGAGGGGAGCAGTGGGTGAGACAGGAGAGGTCTGCTGCGCCATGTGGGTAGCTCCCTGGCCTGGGATAGAACTCATGCTGCCATGGCTGAGGATAGCTTCATAAGTTGCATCTTAACCCCTTGTGCCACCAGGAAGGCCCAAGACATTCACCTCTTGAGGATGGTGTGAACTCAAGCCAGATCCCACTGTGCATAACAAGAGCTTTATTTAGCAGAGAAGCCAGTATACATACAATCAGGATGTTTTCCTGTCTTTCTCCAAGAAGACTAAAGAGGTTTCTGTTCTGCTCAGCTGTAAGGAGTCTGCACCAATGGCCTGAAAGGGAGTGTTTGCTGCTAGCAATCTTCCACACCCAATGACTTAAGTTTTTGTTCCAGAAAGGGGACATTTCTAGATGGAGCTTTGAGTGTTTTTTTTTCCAATGACTGCTATTCATATCTCCCAGGCCTGCAACAACAGGGAAGCTCTCTCGAGCCTCCTAACTTGCTCTCAATTGTTCCACACTGGATATGGCCTATGAAGTGCCTTCAAGTGGGTGTGACTTATGCCGTTGGTCTGCAGCTCTCAGGGGTTCTCTGCTTTTGTGCCTCCCTGCCCCCCCCTCCATTCTGCCTTTAGCAACTTATTAAAAAATTGAGCTGAATAATTTATAATAACTTATGTGGGTTGAGGTTTTACTGCAGGTAAGCAAGATTTCCTGCTCCGTCTCTCCTTGGTGCACCTCTTATCTTAGATTTCAGTTTTGTGCACTGACCCTGTCCCCAGGTCTCTGATGGCTTTAAGGAAAGCTATCCATTTGTGGCTTACATAGTTTTACTCTGTTGTTATCAAAGCAAGGGGGTGTACTTTTTCCAGCTTTCTCTGTATGTTGAGTGAATATGAGGTGTCCCCTCCTGTGGCTGTCTGTTGCAACACTCCAGGCTGAAGTGTTTGCACAACTAAAGTGGGGAAAATGTAAACTACCCATTTAGAAACAAGACTAGGAGAGGTGAAAATTAACTCAGACAACACTGATTTGCTTCAGATATGGCACCTATAAATGTCCAAAGTAGCTGGTGTTAGTGGTGTGCAGCCATGTTGCAACTTTATGGAAGCTTAGGTGATAGATAAGTTCTGAGACATCGCGCAGTTCACACTTAAGGTGTGAGGCTGGTGGTTTCTGTGGAGAAAAGACTGAAGCAGCAGATGGGGTTCGGGGTGGGGAAGCAACATTTTCCTGTTTCAATGCCATGGAAAAAGGGCTTAGAGCACAGCGTGTTAGCAGAGGGGTTGCTAATTCCCTAGCCATGCACCCATGTGCCATAAGAATCTCCTCTCTGGAGTCTTGACACCCCATTACAGTGCATTGCCCCAGAGAGTAGCTAAGCAACTACTATTGCTTCTGATCTGTGATGTTTTCTGCTGGAAAAAGTGGTTTCAGAAAATCTAGTTAATGTTTAACTAGATTAACTAGTTAATTAACTCTCCTATATGTGCTCAGTAGGTTTTATACAATGAGCAATAAGGATACCATCTAGTTCTGGCCATCGATCTGTGGCTTGTGTTAGATGAAGCTTCCTATTAAAAGGTAATTACAAAAATGGAACAAAATTCATAAAGCAACTGAGAAGGCAAAAGTTAGGAGACTCCAAAATTGGTTAAGGTTTACTGCAATTAAACTACCTGGTTGCCAGAAAAAACCTCTTTGTAGAAAAACATAATCTTTATTATTTCATAATCTCTGTTATTTTTATATATAATGCCTGATATTTATTTTTTATAAGATTTATTTATTTATGCATACAAGAACTGGGGTACAGGCAAGAGGTGCAGGGGGCAGAGGGGAGTGGATTCACCAGAGACAGAGTGGGGAGCAGAACAGCACACTGACTGAAATACCCTGCTGAGGGGAGCAGTGGGCAAGTCAGGAGAGGTCTGCTGCTGTTATATGGGTAGCTCCCTGGCGGGGGATCGGACTCGTGCTGCAGTGGTTACGGATAGCTTCACAGTGCTGTGCTTAACTCCTTGGTAATGCCTGACATTTAATAAATTATGAGTCATCCTGAAGTTATAAAAAGCCCATGTGGCAAAATACCAATGACAATACTAAATTCACCTATGTGTATGTTTACTCCTAAAATGTTAATGTTTTCAGTCTTTTCATTCAAATATATCATCATTTAGGAGGAAGCCTATTCCCACCAAAAAAAGCATGATGGCCTCTGGATATGTATTTGAATGTTAGCCAGGATGCCTGAGTCATGCCTAAATTCTACCATGTGTTACCTGTGTGGTGTGGGATACAGAAAGACTTAACTTCTTTATAGCTCACTTCCTCATCTGTAAAATAAGTGATAATAGCATGGAGCTGAAAGTGTTGTAAACATGTCTAGTAAAACAGCTATTTTTTAATTATTTTAAAGAATCCATTTTTTTCTTTAGTAAAAAAATATAATGCCTTTTGTTATTTATATGTGGCAATGCCAATAAGAATTTCAAACTAAAATTTAGAAAAAAACAAAGGCGATATGCTCCTTGTCATCAGCTTTAAAAATATATCTTTGAGAACTCAACTTCACAAGAAGAGGAAACAAAAGAAAAACAAATGAAACTATATCAAACTAAAAAGTTTCTGAAAAGCAGAAGAAACTTTCATCAAACGAAAAGAATACTACTACCAAATGGCAAAAGATATTTGTATATCATATAGCTGACAAGTGGTTAATATCTAAATTAAACAAAGAACTCATCAGACTCAACAATAATCAAGTAAACAATCCAATTTTAAAACGGGCAACCTATCTGAATAGACATATCTCCAAAGAAGACATACAGATGGCTAATAGGCAATGGCAAGATGTTCATAATCTCTTATTTTTGGGGAAATACAAATGAAAATAACAACGAGATCTCATTGCTGTGAGAATGGTCATTATCCAAAAGATGAAACAAATCTTGGAGACGATGTGGTGAGAAGAGAACACTTGTATACTTACTGTTGGTAGGATTGCGAGTTGGAGTAGGTATTGAAAGCAGTATGGAGAAATCATACTGCATCTCAAAAATAGAAATCAAAAATAGAAATTCTACACAATTCAGTTATCATACTTGTGGGTATTTACCCCCCAAAGGTAAACACAAAATCCAAACACTATATCCACACCCCATGTTTATTGCAGCATTATTTACAATAGCCAAGAATTGAAAACAATTTAAGTAGATATCATCTGATGAATGGATACAGAAAATGTGACATATGTATGCAAAAATTGAATACTCTTTAACTATAGAAAGTTGAAATCCTGCCCTTTGCAACAGTATGGATCAACCTAGAGGGCATTATACTTAGTGAAATAAACCAGATAAAGACAAACATCTTATGATTTCACTAATATGTGGTATAGAGAAAATCAACAGATGGACTAAATAAAACAAAAACAAACTTGTGGACTGTAATCAGTGGTTATCAGAAGGGAAAGGGAGAAGGGATGGATAAATGAGGACAGAGAGCCAACTATATGGTGAAGGATAGACTCGAACTATTGGGGATGAACTCCGTGTAGGACAGGTATGTACTGATTTGCAATGATGCACACCTGCAATTTATATAATGCCATAATGCAGTGTTATTTCAAAAAATTATGAAATAACTTGAAAACAATCATTGCCCAACTCCCACCTGCTTTGCATACTTGACCAAGAAATGGATGGACCACTGCTTCCAAAATTGTGGGATCAAACATAAAAGAATCTAACTTAAGAGGCCCTCTAGATTCCTTTTCTTCCCCTTTTTGATAGATTAGTTTGGTAGATTAGATCAATGAATTGAGGCAGTTTGCAGAGAAACAAGACTGATCTCACCTCTACTGGCCTGCAGTTATTTCTAGGGATTTTTCCATCAGTGTGTATGTTACCTGGGTCCCAGATTCCTTAGTAAATTTCTTTGTTATAGAGAAACTAAGTGTTCCTTAGTTCCTCTTAGACTAACCAGCAGCTGTGTAACAAGGGGACAGGGTGCGGCTTCCACTCTTCCTCTCTCTGCGCTGCTTTCTCTACCTGCGCAGTTGCTCTACTAAAGCAAACTCATCTGACAGCACTTGGCTAGACACACACAGGACTGCAGTTCCAGGTCATTGCTGTAGACTAGTCAGTGTCTGAGAACTTGTGATCCCCTTGAAAGACATGAATAACATCCCAACATCATTTTAAAGCTACCTTCTGTAGTTGGTAAGTATACAGAAATGGAGAAAAGGAACACATAAGAGGAAGTTGAATATATGAATAAGTTAGCTCTTCAACAGCTGTTTGTTCTTATATAACACATCAGCCTGCAGCTTATTTGCAGTTCGTCTTTGGGCTCAAAAACATTGAATTTAAATATTGCTTTAGAACCACAAGCTTAAAATCACAGATCCTATTTAACATTCAACTCTGTTTTTGTTCGTTTTTTGAGGGTTTTTTTTTTTTAGAGTTTGCCAAGCTTCCTTTGCATTGCCAACAATGTCTGAAGAAGTTATGTATGCAGATCTAAAATTCCAGGACTCCAGTAAAACAGAAAATGGCAAATCTGGGATAAAAGGTAAGATTTTGAGCTATAGATGTGTTGGAATGTGATAAAACTAATGTGTAGAAGAGTAAAGGTAGAAGCTTGCTCCCTAAATATGAGTGAAGACAATGATTGTTCAATTTTAGTTTTTAATTAAGCCTCCCATTTGTACTAAAGCTATTAAATGTGTCCATATGAATGTTTATAAAGGGTATTTTTAAAGGCCCTAATCAATAGCTCGAACACTGAATTTTTCATAAATTTTCTATTTTTAATATTTCACTAAGGCAATTAGAACTGCATTTCATATAACTGCATTGTGAATTTTTTTTCTCCATGAAATAATGCCACAGGACAAGGAATATATGCTATTTAGAAAGTCATATCTTTGTATTTTTTTTATATATATATAAGAAAATGGTAGCATGCATGTGTGTGTAAAAGAGAGGGAGAAAGTGACAAAAAGAAAAAGAGATAGAACTTTAAAGACTTTCATTTGACTTTATATTAATTCAAGTGTATAATATCCTAAATTTTCACTTTCTTCCACTCCTTTTGGTCATCTTTTCTCAACTTGCTAAAATATAGAAAAGTCTAAGCTGAACGAAAAGACATTAGAACTAAAGAAAGAAAAGAGAAAGAAATAGTAGGAGACAGAACACGGAAAACCATGATGCAAGTGAAAACTTTGTAGTTTTCAATGCAAATTTGAATTATGATATAAATGAGCCAGCTGTGTAGACTTTTAGGTTATACTTCAATGAAGTGTACCCTAAGATTCATCCTGCTCACAACCCCATATTATTCTGACTTCCTGGCTCCTGGACTTTTGCATGCAGTCTGCTCCAGCACATTCACCAGGGTGTTTAAATTAAAAAACACTTAAATGGTAGGATTGGAGAACACAGAAAGTTGGTAGAGTTGGTACAGTTAGGAGAGAGAGTAACAGAAGAATCCTCATACATTATTTGTGTCTCCCAACAAAATGTAGCATTTGTTAAAATTCTAATTTTCTGTGAACAGAAATTTCATTGTTAGATTTCAGATTCATTTAACATCAACATTGTGACTCTTTAGAACAGCTCAATTTTGTTGTCTTTCCCTCTACTACATATTTTTAAGGGTGACCCTTAAGGATTGTACAATATTTTCAATTTTATTTTCTTTCTTTGTATTTCTCCTTTTTGTGTGGTGTAAGAGGATGCAAATACCACACATTTTCTATGCCAACAATTACCCTTTTTGTATCCCATCACATTTTTTCCTCTTTCCTGTCCCACTAAGTCATCTTATTCTAAATCTCCACTTCAGAAATTTTCTGATTCGCAGAAATTTTCTGGGAATGTTCAATGTATGTATCATTATTTTCTCAGTTCCATCTGATTTTATCATTAGCAGCTTAAAGTCTATAGTATGTAATATAAACATTACATTTTGTAAAAATGTCCCTTAGTGCTGCAGGAGGCCTTGTTGCTCCAGCCAGATAGGATACTGACAAGCAACAAAGAGAAAGGGCCTCACACCATGGGGCTGAAGATCTGGCATTCCTTTGCTTTTTGTTCTTGGTCATAGAGAGAGAAAAATTTATCAAAAAGCATATTAGGCAATAAATTATATGTATCAGCATATTGTAAGTAAATAGCATAAAAATTATTTGTTTAAAAATTAATTGTTGGGCAGTTTGGCCCACTTGACAATGGGAGATGGTTTATTAAACATGCCTGACAAGCATCACAATACAATAATTATAATAGGTCCTTCTATTTTGTTTTCTCTTAAAGTTTCTTGGGAAAGTTTTTAATATAAAGCTATTTAAGTTAAGAAGTTTCTAGGTAGAAAAAGTTCCGATAGCTGAACAGCAGCTGGTCTCCGGCTGAAGGTCATGTGAATAGAATAGTCCTTTGATGCTTAGGCTTTAACTGATAGGAATGCACTGGCGGTTATTCACTGTTTTAAATAATTGTCTAAATAAAAAAATAAGTAGCTTTAATGTTAGGTCTGGTTTATTATCTATTAACCTTGAAAGCTGCCGTCTAGCTGAGACCTGTAGGGGCCAGTAGTCTATGGAAAACATAATATACTAATTGTTGTTGCTTTACACATGATAATGTATTTCCTTATTATTATTACTAATAATAAATAAATAAAGACCTGCTAAGTCTCTCGGCAGAAGATACTAGCACCTCACCAAGTGTCAGTGTCTCCTCATTCTACCTCATTTTCCTCCCCCTCAGCCCTGAAGTTTCAGTTCTTTCATTTTCGCCGACGCCGTCTCATCCTTTCAGGAACCCTGACACGACGTTTTGCCGGAGGCTGGTCCCCGGCAAGTGGCGTCCGAACCTTAGTCTCTTGCCACCTTGTTTAATGTGCTGTCATTTTCCCTAGAAAAACTCCATTCTGGTTAAAATCAAGTATTTATCTACTCTGAACTCTACCCAAATAGGCGGGCATTGCTGGTGAAAATTACACAAACTCTCAAGCCCAGTTTATTAAATTTCTGTCTGAGCTGGTCTCATCTCACAGTTGTTGATGCAGTAATATTGTGAAGTACAGAGAGCATTGCCAGTCAAATGCCAACTAACTCTTTTAGACTTCGCAAAACAGTGAAGAGGAAAAGAACTGCATAGTCAGGATCTTACCTAAGGTTGAAGTGTAACTTCAAATGTTGTCTTTCTTTTTTTTTTTTTTTTTTAAAAGATTTATTTATTTATTTTATTTTATTTATTTATACAAGCACTGGGTACAGTCAGAAGCACAGGAAGGTGAGAGAATTCACCAGAGCCAGAGCAGGGGGCAGAGCAGGCAGAAGGACCGAAGCACATTGCTGAGGGGAGCAGCGGGCGCAGCGGGTGGCAGGAGAGGTCTGCGCGCCATGTGGGACCCTCCTCCGGTGGCCGGGGAGCAGCCGGGGATCGAACCGGCACCGCAGAGGCTGCAGGCAGCTTTGCAACCCAGCGCTCAACCGCTGCACCACCGGGGAGGCCCGTCTTTCTTTTTTTTTAAAAAAGATTTATTTATTTATGCATACAGGAACTGGGATGTGGCCCAGAGGTGCAAGGGGTGAGAAGATTCACCAGAGACAGAGTGGGGAACAGAACAGGCAGACTGACTGAAATACACTGCTGAGGGGAGCAGCCGGAGAGTCAAGGGAATTCTGTTGCACCATGTGGTTAACTCCTTGGCCTGCCGGGTATCGAACTCATCCTGTCGAAGCCACAGAGAGCTTCCTAGTGCAGTGCTTAACCCCTTGCACTGCCAGGGAGGTCCTGTTGTCTTTCTTAATAATTATTTTCTCATTTATTTTTATATTCAATTATTAATCTGAGTACCTTCTTATTAATCTGAGTAACTTTTTATAGTCAAACACTATTCTGGGTACTAAAAATACAGGAGCAAGTACCTGTTTTTATAGAAGATAAATTTTAAGTGTGTGAGAAAATAAATGATGGGAGAGAGAGACACACAGAGAGAGAGAGAGAGAGAGAGAGACAGAGAGAGAGACAGAGAGAGATCTCTAATTGTGCTCTGGTCTGTGAAGTTATAGTCTAGAAAGCAGGAAGACCAGCTCTTATGGTCAGTGGGAATCACCATATAAATTCAGTGGAAAGGACAGCACAGAAAGTAAGAACATCTAGTTCAAAGACCCCAGGAAAGTCTGATGGACTTGCTTCCTAGTTCATGCTACACCTTCCCTCTCTGCGACTAACACTGCCCTCCTGCCATATTCTTACTCATATCCCCTGTTTTACTTCTAGATGGTAATTGTGAAATACTCACTCTTATCAAAGGACAAATTTCATTTTACTCTGCATTTCAATCATGTACCTTGTTCAAAGACATTTCTTCTATAAGATTCCCCTTTCTCTCCTGCTTCATTGTCCTCTCACCAATATACTCTACTACCCTATTTAACAAAATACACCCCTACTTGCCCAACTAAATCTATTTATCTTCCATTTCTCTGTTTCCTTTCATAGCCCAACTTTGGGACAACATTGCCTTTGGTCATGGACTCGTGGTCTTCAGAGCTCCTTCTCTTCTCAACGGACCACATTAGGCTTCTGCCCCCATTGTTCCATGGAGACTCCTACGGATCTAGGCCACTGATGGCTTCTCTGTTTCACCCCAAGAATCATATCTCTGCTCTTTTATTATTTAACTTCTCTGCAGCGTTCACAGAGTTGAACCATCCCTCTTTCTTCACACATTCTTTACACAGGCTCGCTGACACATACTGCGTGCTCCTGGTCTCCACTACAGCATAGCAGCTCCTACTCAGCCTTCTTTTTTGACTTTCCATCCTGGATCAAACTCTGTTGTTTATTGCGGGCGAGACAGGAGAGGTCTGTTGTTCTATGTAGGTAGAACCCTGGATAGCCGTGGATCGAACTTGTTTTGCAGAGGCTGCAGATAGCTTCATAGTGCTGTGCTCAAGCCCTTGAGTCACCAGGGAGGCCCTGGATCAAACTCTATTTTATGGAATATTCCAGGACTCTCTTCTGGGTCTTCTGTTTTGTGACACTAAAGATATTTTGCTAAGTTACCTCATTCATTCCTTTGGATTCAAATACGGTGACTTCCAACTCTCTACTGATGATCTGTCCTTGATTTTCCAGACTAGAAAATTAAATACCTGTTTCACATTTCCATATAGATGTCTAATATCCTCTTAAATTAAAATGGTAAACATAGAAATATTTTTTCCTCTTGTTCCTTCTTAGTAATTATCTCCATATCATTAAATGCAAATATAAATACATACTTAAATACAATCACCAAGTGTGTGCTATGTGCCAGCACTGTTCCAATCATATTACAAATCTTAATCCATTTAGTTTCTCAGGTTTGTGGGTTTCTGTTTCTTTTTTTAAACGATGTGGAAACTAAGACACAGAGAATTAAAAGAATTTGTTCAAGTTTCCGCAAGGGATAAGAAGCAAAACCAGGATTCAAGGCTGGGTATTTTAACCCTATAGAATGTTCTGTGTTTGTTTTTTGTCACTGCTATGCTCCCTATAAATATGCTGATCTTATTATTACCTAACAACTTTATCAAGTCAAAAATCTCTCATAGATTTCATAAATGTGTGCTACAGATTCTGATTCAAAAAGTATTCACAATATACCCCGTGAGTCACTCCATTCTCTGATTCTAGTAAATCTAGCTACTGTTGTCTCTCACTGGTCTGCTGCAAGAAGTTCCTCTCTGTTTTCCCTCTTCCAGTACTGCAGCTCTGCAGTTCATCCTCTATATTCTGTAACAGTAATCTTTCTTTTTTTTTTAAAAAAAAAAAATTATTTATTTATTATTTATTTATACAAGCACTGGGTACAGTCAGAAGTGCGGGATCGTGAGAGAATTCACCAGAGCCAGAGCATGGAGCGAAACATGCAGACCAACGAAATACACTGCTGAGGGGAGCAGGGGGCACGCAGGAGAGGTCTGCCACGCCATGTGGGAACCTCGCAGGCGGCCGGTGATCCAACCGGCACTTTAGAGGCTGTGCGCAGCTTCACAGACCGGCGCTCAACCACTGCGCCACCGGGGAGGCCCTGTAACTATAATCTTTGTAAAATATTATATTATTTCTCCCTCCTGATTAAAAAACCCTTCCTGTAATTAAACAATCTCCAGTCCCCTAACTCTGGCTTACAATGGCCAAAAATACTATTTCCTGTCTTTTTCTTTGACCTCCTACTATATCTTTTGTCACCTTGGTCAATTTCATTGCCACTCGGAATGTTTTCTGTTTTTCAAATAGAACCCTAGTAAGGGCCTGAGAGCTAGATCTCCCTGCCTGTGACATTCTCACCACTGATTTTGCATGCTGATTCCATGGTAAGGTCTGAACTGCTTATGCTCTAGAATATAATTCCATTATAATCTTTGCTTACCATAGCACAATCGAGATCTATCTATCTATCTATCTATCTATCTATCTATCTATCTATCTATCTATCAACCATCTATTTATATACCATCATCTACTTATTCATCAATCCATCAACAAATTCTTCCACTTCTCTACTAATCTATCTAATTTTTTTTCCTCAAGTTAAAATTTATATTCTATAAGAACTGGAATTGTGTTTCTTGCTCACTGTGTTGTTAGTACCCAGAAGGTATTCTGTAAGGAAGTTACTCTGGTAACTTTTGAATAGTTCAATGCACAAATAAATGAGAAAAAGTATTAAGAAAGGCAAAACTTGAAGTCATGCTTGTTATCTTAAATAAGATCCTGACTCTGTCATTCTTTCCTCTTAACTACTTTCCAAAGTCAAAAAAATTGTTTCACATATTATCAGCAGTGGTCTCTGTACTTTATTGCATCACCAACTATGAGATGGAGGCATCGCTCAGAAATTTAGTGAGAATATCATGTTATACTATATTTACATTTTCTTGAAAGATTTAATATTCACATCTACATGTCATAATTTAACATGTAAAGATTTAGTAATTAATTTTAAATATATATTATTAATTAAATGCATGATTCCTTATTTATTTTTCTTTAGTAAGACAATGATCTCCTGTGGGTTTACTGGTCATGGAAAAATGAAGTATTCAACAACAGTTTGTTGGTAAAAGAACATGAAAAAGTTTCAATGAGGAAGTGATGTCGATCTGTTCTAGGATCTAGTTTATAGGGGGACTATAAGAGACATTGCAAATAGAGGTGCAGGTGCTTGATCACACTGTGAAGCTGTCCATAGCCTCTGCAGTGTGGGCTGGATCCCAGCCAGCCAGAGAGATACCCACATGGCACTGCAGACCTCTCCTGACACTCATGCTACTCCCTCACAGTGTGTTTCAGTCAGTCTGCCTGTTCTGTTTCCTGCTCTGTCTCTGGTGAATGCTCTCACCCTCCTGCACATCTAGTCTGTACCCCAGTTCTTGTATAAATAAACAAAATCTTAAAAAAAATAGAGACAGCCCCAGGACTCTCAGGATGTCCTGGGGAAAACATACATCACTGATATTATTTTTCAAGATTTAATCATTGTCCACTCAAGGTTGAACTCCCTGTTAGCTGACAGCTGCTCAGTTTCCACAAATTTGGACAGACCAGAATCTAGATGGATTGGTTTTCTCACATCTTCTTTAAAATTCCATTTCAGCCTCTTGTTCCTTGAAACAGTCCACCAGTTAACAGCCTCTCTTGTGAGAACTATTTCAGAGGCTGAACAAGTAACGAAATATTTTTTCTTTTTGATTTATTCTTCAAAAAAGATTTTTTATATCTTCCCCCCTTTTTTGGCTTTTAAACTTTGTTTAAAAATGAACAATGATGTAAAAAATATATAAATAAAAAGAAAATTTTAAAAAAGAATAAAAAAAATTTTATAAAAATGTCCTTAAGTTTCTAGCAAAAACATTCTTTCGTTTTGGGGACATGTTAGGTACAAAGTTAAAGCAAAATGAATGAGTGATTCAAATGAAGATGCACACCACTCTGCTCTCTGTTCTCACCTTGCTTTCCACAGGGCCAGCCGCCCCTCCCCGCACCTGGCAGTGCTGTGTGGTGGCTCTGGCTCTGCTCTGCCTTCTGCTGCTGGCTGGACTGGGAATCTTAGGAAGCATGTGTATGTATTACCCATATTTTGACTGGGTGGGAAAACACATAGAATCGCATGAGTTTTACAAAAAAGTTTTCCTCTTGGATTTAAGGCTCTGAAGCCATAGAACACATGTAGAACGTTGCACTTACAAGATGGCACTTAATCTCTCTCCTTGATTCCTATAAAGAAAGTGATTGCCCCCCTATGCCTTTAATATTTTAATATGATTTCAGCAAAAACGAAGTGGTGGTTGTTTGGGGGATTAAATTTTTAATCTTCTATCTTGTTTGGGATGGAGTTTATGGAACTTCCAACATGCAAATGGAAAAACTGAACAAACTGCAGAGCTTCAAAGAAGAACTTCAGCAAAATCTTTCTCTACAACTGATAGAAAACAACAATAGTTTTGTGAAGATCCGGATCCTCTCTATTAAACTGCAAAATATGGCCACCAAATTATGCCATCAACTATATGAAAAATATTCAGGTAATCTCCTATTCTTCTCTGAGTAAGGTGGACTAACTAAGAGTTTCTAGAGCATCATTTCACTGCTATCTAGCAGTTTTTCCTTAGAAGCCATTATTTGGGAGAAGGAATTAAATGTGGCTGACTGAGGATGTGTTGATATTTTCATGGAACTAGAAAAAAGAACCAGAAAAGGTAATTATAGCCAAAGACCCCAAATTATCCCCAAAGGGGGATAATAGCTACTTAATAAAATATTAGCTGGCATACAGTTTCTCTAATCTGACATGTTTTACTTTTTGTTTTTTTTTTAAAGATTTGTTTATTTATAAGTCAGAAAGTAAAAGAAAAATATTGGATGTTCTCGCTCACAGCAGGAATTTAGAAAGCCTAAATAAGTGACCAGGAAAAAGACTAATTAATACAAAGTGAAAAATGAAAATCAACAAGCAACTATAAACCAGAGACATTCTATAGGGGGGAGGGGCAGGGAGAGGAGGGACTAGGGTCAAAATAAAGGGAAAAATTGTACAGGGAATATAACCAAAATGAAAATGCATACATTGTGCAAAAATGAAATATGATGTAAGAATTATATAAAATAAAATATTTAAAAACAAACAAACAAAAAAAGATTTATTTATTTATGCATACAAGAGCTGGGGTATAGGCCAGAGGTGTGGGGGAGTGAGAGGATTCACCAGAGGCAGAGTGGGGAACAGAACAGGCAGACTGACTAAAATGCACTGCTGAGGGGAGCAGTGGGTGAGAGAGGAGAGGTCAGCTGCACTATGTGGGTAACTCCCTGGCTGGCCGGGGATCTAAAGCATGCTGCAGAGGTTGCAGATTTCTTCGTAGTGCAGTGCTTAACCCCTTGCGCCACCAGGGAGGCCCTGTATTACTTTTATTTGGGGCACTGAGGTGAGTAGAGATAAGGAGAAAAACACATGTCTTTATGGCGACTTCATTCCTAAATTTCAGTCAATGTTTGATGAGTATCATTGTAAAAGAAATAAAACTAGACTTTACCCCATGAATGTAAGGAAATGGTGTTTAAATATCTTTAGCAGCTTCTATTACTTCTACAATGAACACGCAATCTTTGTGATCCTGAGAAGTCTCCCCAGAATTCAACAAATCAGAGAGCTAGAAATGTTTTAGTTAGAGAGGCTAGGAGGGGTGGAGGTTTGTGGGGTTAATTCTCAACAGACAATGTTCTTGGGATTAGCTTTCACTGCCAAGCTGGAAGACAAAACACGAGTAAGTGAGAGAAGGAGATTCGGTGATCATTATTCAGGGCTCCTGAGGAAGGAAAATATAGTGCTCTTTCCTCTGACATATGTTGTTCTTATGATGTTTTCAACACACTACCCTGGTATGTAGGAACCTACATCTCAGGATTCACTTTCTTCACCACTGATGTTAAAAAAAGAAACACAAGTAAATTTGTTTAACTTAATATACAGGATTATAGGCGAAATGAGAATAAGGTAGATTATCAGTGCAACCAAAATAAAACTGTTTCCTCCCCCAAGGACACAAATGTAAACCTTGTCCAAAGGACTGGTTGTGGCATGAGGACAGCTGTTATTTATTCAGTCAGAGGCAAGAAGATTGGCAAACCAGTGAACAGGAATGTTGGAATCTAAATGCCAGGCTGTTGAAGATTAAGAACAAAAGCGTATTGGTAAGCCTTCATTCTAATATCTAAATAGTATCTCCACATTTCACTTTTTTCAAAATATTTATTTATTTATGCATAGAAGAACCAGGATACAGGTCAGATGTGTGGGAGGGTGAGAAGATTCACTAGAGACAGAGCAGGGAACAGAACAGAGAGACTGATGAAATACTCTGCTGAGAGGAACAGTGGGCCAGACAGGAGAGGTCTGCTGTGCCATGTGGGCATCTCCCTGGCCGGCTGGGATTGAACCAGAGCTGCAGAAGTTGCAGACATCTGCTCTCAACCACCTGCACCACCAGGGAGGCCCCCAATTTTACTTATTACTCAGCATTTCTGATCGCATAGAGAGTAACCATATATTCATTTCTTAAGCAAAAGTACATTCCCCCAAAAGTCTCAGCTTCCCTACTGTAAGAACTTTTGTCCTACTTTATACAAGAGGGAAAAACTAATTCACAGTGAATTGATCATCTGATCACTCAAGTGATCAATTCACAGTAATTTCTTCAAAGAAAAATGTTACACTATGAAAAAAAGCTTATTTTTTGGCTACACAATTCTGGACTAATTCTGACTTCTATTTCTAGCCACTCTAAAATTGCTTCATTTTACTTCTATTTTTTCTGTTTTTATTAACTTGTGTTTTGAGTGATTAATTATCTTATTTGCTTCCAGATTAAATATTTAATGCTAATATTTGAAATCTGTAGCTGGTGATTATGCATGGATTGGTAGTTCCTAAATTAAGAGTTTTTTCATTGAGTTGTTGTTCCTTCTCCATGTGAGATGGTAATTGATATAAAAATGCTGAAAGCAAGCTTACAGTAAGGAACACTGTCTCAATTCCTTTTAATGGCATTGAAAAATAGTATAATGTTTAATAAATGTTATCTTAAACAATTATCTGTACTAAATGGCACTGTGATATAATGTATAGAAATGAGAAACAATTATTTCAACAGTATAGAAATAAGAAACAATTATTTCAGCAACCATCTATATTTCTTATAGGATTTTATAAAATCCCAGAATTTCCCATCCTTTTGGTTAGGATTATCTCCCAGTAAAAATTATGAAAAGCCAAAGACTCTGAAGGAGATAATTTCCTCCTCTGACTGGTAAGTCATTTTTTATTTTCTTAAACAAGTATACTAGGTCTTGAGTTTTAATTAATATTATTTCATTTAAAAATTAAAACCTTTCACAGTGATCAACTAGTTAATCCTATATGACATGCTTATTTGAAAGCAATTGTACAGACATAATAATATGACTTTATTCTTCTTGAATTTTTTAGCTGGTTTGAATTAAGATCCTTGTTTGGGTACATAGCAATTCACAGTTAAAACTAGCTTCTATTAAAATTACATCCTTAGGACTACTACCTCATACCATGCAGAAAAATCAACTCAAAATGGATAAAAAAATTGAACAAAAGACCTGAGCCCATAAATTATACAGAAGAAAATATAGGCCAAACACTACATGACATACATCTCAATAACATTTTTTTTTAAAGATTTATTTATTTATTTATTTATACAAGCACTGGGTACAGTCAGAGGCAGGGGAGGGCGAGAGAATTCACCAGAGCCAGAGCAGAGAGTAGAACAGGCAGGTTGACGAAGTACACTGCTGAGGGGAGCAGCGGGCTGTAGGAGAGGTCTGCGCGCCATTTGGGACCCACTCCCAGCCGCCGGGGATCCAACCAGCGCTGCAGAAGCTGCGGGCAGCTTCGCAACCCAGTGTTCAACCACTGCGCCATCAGCGAGGCCCTATCTCAGTAACATCTTTAAAAACACTCCCAAGGCAAAGAAAGTGAAGGTCAAAATGAACAGCTGGGATTACACCAAACTAAAAAGCTTCTGTAGAGCAAAAGAGACACCTACCAAAACAAAGAGGCATCCTATTGATTGGGAGAGAATTTTTGCACACAGTACAACTGCTAAGGGTCTAATCACAAAGATCTAAGAAGAGCTGACACTGCTCAACAAAAACAAAGTAAACCAGCAAGAGACAATAACAAATACAAGAGAAACCCCACCAACTGGGAGAACATTTTTGCACAAACACTAATGATAAAGGACTGATCACAAAAATCTACAAAGAGCTGATGAGACTCAACAAAAACGAAGAAAATAATCCAGTCAAAAAATGGGCAGAAGAGCTAAAAAGAAACTTCTCTGAAGTTTGCAAATGGCCAACAGGCATATGAAAAAATGTTCAACATTACTTGTCATCAGGGAAATGCAAATCAAAACTACCATGAAATACCATCTTACACCAGTGAGAATGGCACATATTAAAAAAACTAGCAACAACAAATGTTGGCGAGGTTGTGGAGAAAAAGGAACTCTCCTGTAATGTTGGTGGGAGTGCAAACTGGTCCAACCACTATGGAGAGCTGTGTGGAGATTTCTTGACCTACTAAACATAGAGCTTCCATATGATCCAGCAATTCCACTCCTAGGTATTTACCCAAAGGACACAGAAACATCAATTCCAAAGAGCACCTGCACCCCTATGTTTATAGCAGCACTGTTTACAATTGCTAAGCTTTGGAAACAACCCAAATGCCCCAAAACAGATGACTGGATCAAGAAGATGTGGTACATATACACCATGGAATATTACTCAGCATTCAAAAAAGATAAACACGTGCAATTTGCAGCAACATGGGTGGAGCTGGAAGGGATCATGCTCAGCGAAATAAGCCAGAAAGAAAAAGAAAAATACCAGATAGTCTCACTCATACCAGAAATCTTGAAAACTTAAATAAGGGACCAGGAAAAAGAATAACTATAAAAAAGAAAATATTGAAATCAACAAACAACTATGAACCAGAGACACTGTATGGGGGGTTGGGGGGACAGGGAAAGTAGGGCTTGGGGACAAAATAAGGGGGTTGTAATTATATGGGGAATATGAAAATAAAATTTAAATAAAAAATTAAAAAAAAAACAAAGTAAACAATACAGTAAAAAAAGTAAGGGGGCGGGGCAGAAGAGTTAAAAAGACACTTCTCCAAAGAAGAACTGCAAATGGCCAACAGGTATAGCAAAAAATGTTCAATATCACTTGCAATCAGGGAAATGCAAATCAAAACCACAATGAGATACCACCTTACACCAGTGAGAAAGGCACATATTAAAACAACAGGCAATAACAAATGTTGGCAAGGATGAAAATAAAAGGGACACTCCTACAATGCTGGTGGGAATACTGGTCCAACCACTATGGAAAGCTGTGTGGAGGTTCCTCAAACTACTAAAAATGGAGCTTCCACATGATCCAGCAATTCCACTCCTAGGGATCTACCTCAAGGACACAAAAACATTCATTCAAAAGGATACCTACACCCCTATGTTTATTGCGGCATTATTTACAGCAGGTGAGATATAGAAACGACCCTAATGCCAATAAATAGATGACTGGATCAAGAAGATAGCATATATAAACCCAATGAAATATTACTCAGCAATCAAAAAGACAAACTCATGCTACACACAACAACTTGGATGGAGCTAGAAGGAATAATGCTCAGTGAAATAAGCCAGAAAGAAAAAATATATATATTGCATGGTTTCACTTATAGGAGGTATGTAAGGGAACCACCTAGGGAGCAGGGAAAAAAATAATTAAAATAAACATAAAAAGAAAATCGACAGGCAACTATAAATCAGAGACATTCTGCAGGAAGGGGGCCGTGAGAGATCCTAACAGGGGAGGGAAGAGCATGGGGGACTATGGTGATGGTGCCTAGGTGAATTGGTGGTGAGGATTCTAGGGGACTATACTTGAGAGGAGAAAGCAAACATTGTACAAACAAAAGAATAATGCAAAATATATATAAAATTAAATAAAAAAGAAATTATACCCTTAAAGAAAATTTTTCCATTGGGTTTTTAAAAAAATATGCTTAGGGCCTCCTCTGGTGGCACAGGCCTTTGAGCACTGCGCTGAGAGCCTCCTGAGCCTCTGCAGCGCCAGTTCGATCCTGGCCAGTCGCGAGGATCCCTCATGGCACAGCAGACCTCTCCTGTCTCGCCTGCTGCTCCCCTCAGCAGTGTCTTTTGTCAGTCTGTCTGTTCTGTTCCCTGCTCTGTCTCTGGTGCATTTTCTCACCCTACGCCGCATCTGGCCTGTACTCCCAATTCTTGTGTAAATGAATAAATAAATCTTTAAAAATAAACAAACAAACAAATAAATAAATAACATGCTTACTATTGCAAAGAGGTGCCACAAATGACAATATCTTGACAAGTGTCTGATCATCTAATAGTGGCCAAAGGGATAATTACTATGAATAAATGTTTGACAAAATGTAAAAATCAACAAAATTCACTGAGAGTGAAATGGACTTAAAATTGTGCTAAGTGCTGGGAGTCAAAAATGAATGAAAAATTGATTCTTCCTTTGTTACTTGACAATTTTATGTGCAAACTAATTAAGCTATTCTACATATAAAATAGATTGTGATAAATGCTTCAAAAAGAATGCACAGAATAGTGAAAAATAAATTTTAGCTTTGTAATTTGTGTTATTACTTACATTTGAAATGGACAATTTTGAATGAAAAATTTAGAGAGAAGCTATAAATTAGCAGAAAAGCATTTCTGCTAAAGAGAATAAAATGAACTTGGACCTGGTATATTGCATATATGATACATAAAATTTATTCTGCTTTATAATATTTTCATAAATGTAGTTATAAATATGCCATTGTAAAGGAATCCTTTTGTTTTATTTGTTTTGCTTATCATGGGCAAAAGCGAGACCTACATAAAAAAACATGCCATAGGGCCTCCCCATTGGCGCAGCGTGTTGAGCGCAGAGCTGTGAAGCTGTCTGCAGCCTCTGCAGTGCTGGTTCGATTCCAGGCCGGCCAGGGAGATACCCACATGGTGCAGCAGACCTCTCTGGTCTTGCCCGCTGCACCCCTCAGCAGTGTATTTCAGCGTCTGCCTGTTCTGTTCCCCACTCTGTGTGGTGAATCCTGTCACTCCCCAGCACCTCTGACCTGTACCCCAGTCCTTGTATGCATAAAATAAATATATTTTTTTTAAGTTTTAGAACATAAAATAAATAAATCTTAAAAAAATAGAAAAATGCCATATTTGCATTTGTTTTATAAGCTTTTAAATTGGAAAACAGACTAAAGAAGGGAACTGCAGCATCAATCTCTTGGAAACTATTCTCAGCCCATATATTCACACTTCTGTGTTAGTTGAGGGCACATCAAGATGGAACTACTCAGGACAAGTAATCTGGGGGACTGCCTCCCTGAAGCTAAGCCCTGAGATTGCTGCACACTCACCTCATTGGGCCAGGCAACAAATAGAAGTGCTGATTGTTTTTCTGTTTTACTCACTTTGCTAGAAATAGTAGGTGTGAGACCAGAGGTCAGAGATGGGACTGCTCCATCTCAGTGGTTAGCAGTGCAGTACAGAATGGGAGAAAGGTGTGTGCACACAGAGGAGAGGAGGGTCTGCATGTTCAAGAGCTAATTTGGACAGAAGGACTAGAGGAAAGGCAGTTTGTGGTCAGGGGAGTGTGTGATGGATTTTGTTTCAAAAAGGTGGATTTCCCTGTGTGCATTTGCAAGTATTGCTAATGAGAAGGAATCTATAACCACAAGGAAAGCACAGCAGATATTTCAAAATATTCATAATACTGAAATTGCAAGTACAGATTGATATAGTATATATAATGCATTCTTTTTGCTTATATGATCTTATAAATGATATATATGTTTATATGATTTCTTTTTCTTTTTCTAAATTCTCAATGTCATTTTTGGGGTTTATTTCTGGAAAGAAAGGTTTTCATTGATGATGGACACATGAGTGTCACCACAAATAGAAATATCACAATTGAACATTAATTGATGTACTTTCATTGATTGATGATGATTATGTATTGATCCAAGTACTGATGCTACATTTTTCCCAAAAGATAATGAATCAGCATCAGTAATCTTGTATTAGAGGCTGGTAATTATTCAGGACTCAGTGTAAAATCTTTGAAAAATATCTTGAAATACTATCGCTTAGAGATGATGATGAGCTTAAGTTATCATAAACCAGGTTAATCCCTGGTTTTGCTGGTTGTGAAAAACATTTGAGAGGACAGTGTCAAAGATTTCCTATTAAGCCAGTTAAAATAGAGATTCAAGAGGACTGCAGTATTCTAAATCATATTAAGTACTCGGGAAGGCAATATTACCTCTGGAGTAAAGAACAGCAAATATTCCAGATGTGAGAAAGTGGAAAAGACAGAAATAATGCAGTGTTTGATCTTGCACATCTGTCAATGAATGTGAGTAACTTGTAAACACCTGATATTCTGAATAATAATTAAAATTTATTTTAGATAATGCAGACCTTAGGAGCAAAGCTACACGGAAATGTAATTTGTGTGTGTGTGAATATGCTTCAAATATTTGATTTGAAACAAGTAATTCTTTTTTTTTGAAATTATTATTATTTATTATATATATATATATATTTACATCATGATTCTTTTAAACAATGTTTGCTTCCTCCCACCCAGGTATAGTCCCCAAGGAATTTTCTTCACCAATGCACTCTTGCACCATCACCTCAGTCCCCTGTGCTCCTCCCTCCCTTCCTGTGATCCCTCTCCCACCTAGTCCCCTGCAGGATGTCTCTGATTTATAATTCTCTGTTTGTTTTTGCGTTGTTGTATTTTGTATTGTTATGAATTTTTTCCCCTGATGTCTTATTTGGTTTCCCTATATTCCTCCTATAAGTGAAACCATCCAGTAATTTTCTTTTTCCTTCTGGCTTATTTCACTGAGCATAATTCCTTCCAGCTCCATCCATGTTGCTGCGAATGGCATGAGTTTATCTTTTTTGATTGTTGAACAGTATTCCATTGTGTATGTGTACCACATCTTCTTGATCCAGTCATCTATTTTTGGGCATTTGGGTTGTTTCCAGGTTTTACCTATTGTAAATAGTGCTGCAATGAACATAGGAATTTTTTTTGAAGCAGTGTTTATGTGTTTCTTGGGTAGATCCTTAGGAGTGGAATATCTGGGTCATATGGTAACTCCATTTTTAGTAGACTGAGGAATCTCCAGACAGTTTTCCACAGTGGTTGGACCAGTTTGCACTCCCACCAACAATGTAGGAGAGTTCCTTTTTCACCACATCCTCCCCAACATTTGTTGCCGCTATTATTTTGATATGTGCTGTTGTTAGTGGTGTAAGGTGGTATCTCATTGTGGTTTCATTTGCATTTCCCTGATTATAAGGGATCTGGAACATTTTTTCCTATGCCTGTTAAGTTCTTCTGCCCATTTCTTGACTGGGTTGTTTACTTTGCTTTTGTTGAGTCCTTTGAGTTCTTTGTATATCTTTGTGAGCAGTCCCTTGTTCTTTGATTGGAGGGCAAAATTTTTTTTCCCAGTCAGTGGGGTGTCTCTTTGTTTTGGTTAATGTCTCTTTTGCTGTACAGAAGCTTTTCAGTGTGATGTAATCCCAGGTGTTTATCTTTTCCTTGACTTTCTTTGCTTTGGGTGATGAGTCTTTAAAGATGCTACAGAGATGTATGTCTTGTAGTGTTTTACCTATATTTTCTGCTAACTATTTTATGGTTTCAGGTCTTATGTCCAGATCTTTTATCCATTTTGAGTTGATTTTTGTGTATGGTGAGACGTAGAGCTCCAGTTTCATTCTTTTCATGTGGTGGTCCAGTTTTTCGAGCACCGTTTATTGAATAAACTATGCTTGTTCCATTGCATGTTCTTTGCTCCTATGTCAAAGATTAATTGTCCATATATATGTGGTTTTACTTTTGGGCTTTCTATTCATTTCCATTGGTCTGTGTGGTCTGTTTTTGAAACAAGTAATTCTTTATTTCCTTTTTCAGGTTCATAAACAACACAAATGGCTTCAGTGGCAAGATGTACTGTGGATACAGATATTCTGAGTATGTTTATTATACGCTTTGCACTGATAGGAAAAAAATTATATGTGAGAAATTGGCTAATCGAGTGAAGATTGAAAATACACTAATAAATGAAGAACCAGATGGATTTACATAGTTAGTGCACTTATTTTGTTTCATTTATTATCCTGCAACTAAAAGCAACTTTATGCAGCGCACCTCATGTGGACCAGACAAGTGGAATAAAGATGCTGATTGACTGACTTTCTGCCTCTCTCCTAACACTTCACGCTTTTCTAAATTTCTTCTTTGTCCTCCTCTTAAGAGTAAAAGGAAATTCTGAGAAAATTTTTTAACAGCTAGACATAGACATATTGCTGAGCATAAATACAGAATTTTGGTTGAAAGTACAGAAAAAGGGCCTCCCATGGTGGTGCAGGTGGTTGCGCACAGCGCCATGAAGCTGTCCGCGCTTCTGCAGTGAAGGTTCGATCCCTGCCAGCTGGCAAGAATGCCACATGCGCCCAGACCTCCCCTGACTCACCCGCTGCTCCCCTCAGCAGTGTATTTCAGTCGATCTGCCTGTTGTGTTCCCCACTCTGTCTGTGGTGACTCCTCTCACTCCCCCATAACTCTGGCCTGTACCCCAGTTCTTGTATACATAAGTAAATAAATCTTAAAAAAAGAAAAATGCAGAAAAACAGCTATTTTGTCTTGCTTCTCCCAAAATAAACAAGCTAGATACCAACATTATAGAACAGTCAAAGGAATTAAATCTAGGAATATACATCAATAGGAAGAGTGCTGCATCATCACCAATTGCGGTTTATTCTATTAATGCAGATTTCTTTCCATCACAGAAAAGAAAAAGAAACTACATTATTCTTTATAGGTACAGAAAAATCATTTGATAAAATTCAACACTACATAATAAAGTCTCTCAGAAAATAGAAGCAAATGTTTTCCTTCTCTGATAATAGCATTAAAGAGAGATTGTTGGCATTAAAAAGAGAAGGAAAATACCACTAGAAACAACAACAACAAAAAAAACTAAATCTAACATTATACTTATGGTAAAAGAGTGATTGTTTTTCTTTTAAGCTCTGGAACAAGATATGAATGGTTTTGGTGGGTCCTGGGGGATGAGAACCATCCCTCATCAGCAGTTCAAATGCTAAAAATTTATGCTTCTGAAATCTCTTGGTGTCATTTCCACACACAGAGCAATAGAATTGTCCTACACTTGCACTTAAATCAAGAGCCCATTTTTAAAAGAAGGATCTTTATCATTTGATTTAAGACCTTCTACAGTCTATTTGAGAGTCTAACTGTGGAAAGAGGCAAGACAAAGAAATTATAAAATGCAGAAAAGAGAAAGAAGACATTTTACCTGTAGATCATACAATTGTGTACATAAAAATATAATTTACAATCAGACTACATAACTCCTTGTCAATGGATAAAATCTTAATGCAGCAATATCAATTCTACTTCTAAATGTCAACAGTAAACAATACCCTTTATACCAACACCAAAGTGGAAAAGAGTAATACACCTCAGAAAAATGTGCAAAACTTCTGCATATGAAAATTACATGCAAAATGGCCCCATTGTCTCAACCCAAGAAACACTCCCTTCCTGGACCCGGCCACCAGACTGCTCATTATGAGCAAGGGAAGTAAATGGCAATCAAGGAAACAATCCAATTTTAACACGGGCAACCTATCTGAATAGACATATCTCCAAAGAAGACATACAAATGGCCAATGGGCCTTGGTAAGATGTTCATAATCGCTTATTATTCGGGAAATACTAATGAAAATAACAATGAGATCTCATTGCTGTGAGAATGGTCATTACCCAAAAGATGAAAAAATCTTGGAGACGATGTGGTGAGAAGAGAACCCTTACACACTGTTGGTAGGATGGTGAGTTGGAGTAGATGTTTTGGAAAGCAGTATGGAGAAATCATACTGCAAATCAAAAATAGAAATTCAAGAAATCAAAAATAGAAATTCTACTTGATTCATTTATCATACTTGTGGGTATTCACCCCCCAAAGTTAAACACAATAATGCAAACACTATATCCATGCCCCCATGTTTATGCAGCACTATTTATAATACCCAAGAATTGGAAACAATTTAAGTAGATATCATCTGATGAATGGATACAGAAAATGTGACATATATATGCCAAAATTGAATACTCTTTAACTATAAAAAGTTGAATTTTTGCCCTTTGCAACAGTATGGATGAAGCCTGAGGGTATTATACTTATGAAATAAACCGGATAAAGACCAACATCATTTGATTTCAGTAATATGTGGTATATACAGAAAATAAACAGATGGACCAAATAAAACAAAAAAACAAACTCTGGACTGTAATTAGTGGTTATCAGAAGAGAAAGGGCGAAGGGATGGATAAATGAGGACAGAGACAACTGTATGGTGAAGGATAGAATTGAACTTTTGGTGGTGAACTCCGTGAAGGACAGGTACATGTTGATTTGCAATGATGCACACCTGCAATTTATACAATGCCATAATGCAGTGTTACTTCAAAAAAATTATGAAATAATTTGAAAACAATCATTGCCCAATTCCCAAGTATGCTTTGCATACTTGGCCAAGAAATGGATGGATCCCTGCTTCCAAAATTGTAGGGTCAAACTTAAAAGAAACTAACTTAAGAGACCATCTAGACTCCATTTCTTCCCCTTTTTGGTAGATTAGTTGAGAGTTTGTTCATGAATTGAGCCAGATTTTTGAGAAACAAGACTGCTAAGCCTATTTCTAGGGCTTTTTCCATCAGTGTGTGTTACCTTGGTCCCAGATTCCTTAGTATATTTATTTTGTTAAACTAAGTGTTCCTTAGTTCCTCTTAGACTTACCGGCACCTGTGTAACAAAGGGACAGGGTGTGGCTTCCACTCTTCCTGTCTGTGCTGCTTTCTGTACATGAGCAGTTGCTCTACTAAGGCAAACTCATCTGACAGCTCTTGGCTAGACACACACAGGACTGCAGTTCCAGGTCATTGCTGTAGACTAGTCAGTGTCTGAGAAACTGTGATCCCCTTGAAAAACATGAATAACATCCAAACATCATTTTAAAGCTACTTTCTGTAGTTGGTAAGTATACAGAAATGGAGAAAAGGAACAGGTAAGAGGCAGTTGAATATATGAATAAGTTAGCTCTTCAACAGCTGTTTGTTTTTATATAACACAACAGCCTGCAGGTATTTGCAGTTTGTCTTTGGGTTCAAAAACATTAAATTTATATTTAATAAATTGTTTTAGAACCACAATCATAAAATCACAGATCCTATTTAACATTCAACTCTAAGTGTTTTCGTTTTTTTTTTAGTTTTTTTTTATACTTTTCCAAGCTTTCTTTGCATTGCCAACAATGTCTGAAGAAGTTATGTATGCAGATCTAAAATTCCAGGACTCCAGTAAAACAGAAAATGGCAAATCTGGGATAAAAGGTAAGATTTTGAGCTATAGATGTGTGGGAATGTGATAAAACTAATGTGTAGAAGAGTAAAGGTAGAAGCTTGTTCCCTCAGTATGAGCGAAGTAGCAATGATTGTTCTATTTTAATTTTTAACTAAGCCTTTCATTTGTACTAAGG
Source organism: Talpa europaea (assembly GCF_964194135.1). Taxonomy (NCBI): domain Eukaryota; kingdom Metazoa; phylum Chordata; class Mammalia; order Eulipotyphla; family Talpidae; genus Talpa; species Talpa europaea. Next base: position 67,471,392 of record NC_140083.1, on the reverse strand, counting down.
CTATTAAATGTGTCGTACAAATGTTTATAAATGGTTTTTTTAAAGGCCCTAATCAATAGCTTGAACACTGATTTTTTCATAAATTTTCTATTTTTCATATTTCACTCTAGGCAATTAGAATTGTATTTCATAAAAGTGAATTTAGCAATTTTTTTCTCCATGAAATGATGCCACAGGACAAGGAATATATGCTATTTAGAAAGTCATGTCTTTGTATTTTTTTTATATAAGAAAATGCTAGCATGTATGTGTGTGTAAAAGAGAGGGAGAAAGTGACAAAAAGAGAAAGAACTTCAAGGACTTTCATTTGACCTTATACTAATTCAAGTATATATTATCTGAAATTTTCAATTTCTTCCACTTCTTTTGGTCATCTTTTCTCAACCAGCTAAAATATAGAATAGTTAAAGCTAAACCAAAAGACATCAGAACTAAAAAAAGAGAAGAGAGAAAGAAATACTGGGAGATACAACACTGAAAACCATGATGCAAGTGAAAACTTTGTAGTTTTCAATACAAATTTGAATTATGCTATAAATGGGCCAGCTGTGTAGACTTTCAGGTTATACTTCAATAAAGTGTACCCTAAGATTCATCCTGCTCACAACCCCATATTATTCTGCCTTCCTGGCTCCTGGACTTTTGCATGCAGTCTGCTCCAGCACATTCCCCAGTGTGATTAATTAAAAATTACTTCAAAGGGCGGTCTGGAAAACACAGAAAGCTGGTAGAGTTGGTGCACTTAGGAGGGAGAGTAACAGAAGAATCCTCATATTTTATTTGTCTCCCAACATTTTTTGTCTCCCATTATTTGTCTCCCAACAAAATGTAGGATTTGTTAAAATTCTAATTTTCCTGTGAACAGAAATTTCATTGTTAGATTTCAGATTCATTTATCATCAACATTGTAACTCTTTAGAACAGCTCAATTTTGTTGTCTTTCCCTTTAATACATATTTTTTAAGGGTGACCCTTAAGGATTGTACAATATGTTCCATTTTGTTTTCTTTCTTTGTATTTCTCCTTTTTGTGTGGTGTAAGAGGATGTGCATACCATAATTTTTCTATGCCTACAATTACCCTTTTTGTATCCCATCACATTCTTTCCTCTCTCCTATCCCACTAATTCATCTTGTTCTAAATCTGCACTTCAGAAATTTTCTGATTCTATGGGAGTCTTGAATCTATGTCTCATTATTTTCTCAGTTCTATCTGATTTTTCATTATGCAGCTTAAAGTCTATAGTATACAGTATAAATATTATATTATGTAATATATTATGTCCCTTACTCTCTTGCTATGTTGCTTAATGTGCTGTCATTTTCTCTTGACTAACTCCAATTCTGGTTAAATTCATTTACCTACTCTGAACTCTACCCAAATGGCCGGACATTGCTGGTGAAAATTACACAAACTCTCAAGCCCAGTTTCTAAACTTCTGTCTGAGCTAGTCTTGTCTCACAATTGTTGATGCAATAGAGCACTGCCAGTCAAATGCCAACTAACTCTTTTAAACTTCCGGAAACAGTGAAGAGGGAAAAAACTACATAGTCAGGATCTTACCTAGGTTAAAATTATAACTTCAAATCTTGTCTTTTTTGAAAAAGATTTATTTATTTATGCATACAAGAGCTGGGGTACAGGCCAGAAGTGTGGGGGAGTCAGAGGACACACCAGAGACAGAATGGGGAACAGAACAGGTAGACTGTGAATTACACTGCTGAGAGGAGCAGCAGCAGAGTCAGGAGAGGTCTGCTGTGTCATGCGGGTAACTCCTTGGATTGCCAGGGATCGAACTCATGCTGCAGAAGCTGAAAATAGCATAGTGCTGTGCTTAACCCCTTGGGCCACCAGGAATGTCCTGATGTCTTTCTTAATAATTATTTTCTCATTTATTTTTATATTTAATTATTAATCTGAGTACCTTCTTATTAAGCTGAGTAACTTCTTTATAGTCGAACACTATTCTGGGTACTAAAAATACAGGAGCAAGTACCTCTTTTATAGAAGATAAATTTTAAGTGTGTGAGAAAATGAATGATTGGAGAGAGAGAGAGACAGAGAGACACAGAGAGAGAGAGAGAGATCTCTAATTGTGCTCTGGTATGTGAAGATTTAAAACAGTTATAGTCTAGAAAGCGGGAAGACCAGCTTTTATGGCTAGTGGGAATCACCATACAAATTCAGTGGAAAGAACATCACAGAAACTAAGAAAGTAAGAACATCTAGCTCAAAGACCCCAGGAAAGTCTGATGGACTTGCTTCCTAGTTCATTCTACACCTTCCCTCTCTGCTAAAAAAAATGCCCTCCTGCCATATTCTTACTCATATCCCCTGTTTTACTTCTAGATGGTAATTATGAAATACTCTTATCAAAGGACAAATTTCATTTTGCTGTGCATTTCAATCATGTACCTTGTTCAAAGACATTTCTTCTATAAAATTCCCCTTTCTCTGCTGCTTCATTGTCCTCTCACCAATATACTCTACTATCCTATTTTAAAAAAATACACCCATAGTTACCCAACAAAATCTATTTATCTTCCATTTCTCTGTTTCCTTTCATAGCCCAACCTTGGACAGCATTACCTTTGGTCATGGGCTCACGGTCTTCAGAGCACCTTCTCTTCTCAACAGACCACATTAGGCTTCTGCCCTCATTGTTCCATGTAGACTACAATCGATCTAGGCCAGTGATGGCCTCTCTGTTTCACCCCAAGAATCACATCTCTGCTCTTTTATTATTTGACTTCCCTGCAGCGTTCACACAGTTGCACCATCCCTCTTCCTTCACACTTTCTTTACACAGGCTTGCTGACACATATGGCGTGCTCCTGGTCTCCACTACCACCATAGCAGCTCCTGCTTAGCCTTCGTTTTTGACTTTCTGCCCTGGATCAAACTCTGTTTTATAGAATATTCCAGGACTCTCTTCTGGGTCCTCTGTTTTGTGACACTAAAGATACTTTGCTAATTTACCTCATTCATTCCTTTGGATTCAAAACAGTGACTTCAAACCATCCTTTGATGACCTGTCCTTGATTTTCCAGACTAGAAAATCAAATGCTTGTTTCACATTTCCATATAGATGTCTAATATCATTTTAAATTATAATAGTAAACATAAAAAATATTTTTTTCCTCTTGTTCCTTCCTCCTAATGATCTCCATATCATTAAATGCAAATACAAATACATACTTAAATACAGTCACCAAGTGTGTGTTATGTGCCAGCACTGTTCCAATCCAAATCTTAAGCCATTTAGTTTCTCAACTTTGTGGGTTTCTTTTCCTTTTTTTAACCAATGTGGAAACTAAGACACAGAGAAGAAAAGAATTTGTTCAAGTTTCCACAAAGGATAAGAGGCAGAACCGGGATTCAAGGCTGGATATTTTAACCCATAGAATGTTCTCTGTTATTATTATTTTTTTTAATCACTGCTATGCTCCTTATGAATATGATGATCTTATTATTAACTAACAACCTTATCAAGTTAAAATCTGTCATAGATTTCTTATATGTGTGCTTTAGATTCTAACTTCAAAATATATTCATAATATATCCCGTGAGTCATGCCATTCTCTGATGCTAGTAAATCTAGCTACTGTTTTCTCTCACTGGTCTGTTGCAAGAAGTTCCTATCTAGTTTCTGTCTTCCAGTTCTGCAGCTTTACAGTCATCTTCTATATTATTTTTCTGTTCTTTTTTTTTTTTTGTAAGATTTATTTATTTATTTATACAAGCACTGGGTACAGTCAGAAGCGCGGGAGGGTGAGAGAATTCACCAGAGCCAGAGCAGGGAGCAGAGCAGGCAGAAGGACCGAAGTACACTGCTGAGGGGAGCAGCGGGCGGCAGGAGAGGTCTGCGTGCCATGTGGGACCCTCCTCTGGTGGCCAGGGAGCAGCCGGGGATCGAACCGGTGCTACAGAGGCTGCGGGCAGCTTCGCAAACCCAGCGCTCAACCGCTGTGCCACCGGGGAGGCCCCATTCTCTATATTCTGTAACAATAATCTTTCTAAAAATATTTTATTATTTCTCCCTCCTTATTAAAAAAACCCTTCCTGTAATTAAGCAAACACCAGTCCCTTAACTCTTGCTAACAAAGGCCATAAATACAATTTTCTTTCTTTTTCTTTGACCTCCTCCAATATCTTTTCTCAGTTTGGTCAGAATTTTATTACCACTCTGTTTTCTGTTTTTCAAATAAACCCCAGTTAGGGCCTGAGAGCTACATCATCCTGCCTGTGGCACTCTCACCACTGATTTTGCATGCTGATTCCATGGTAAAGTCAGAACTGCTGATGCTCTAGAATATAACTCCATTATAAATCTTTGCATATCATAGCACAATTTGACATCTATCTATCTATCTATCTATCTATCTATCCATCCATCTATCTATCTATCATCTATTTAGCTAATATCTACTTATTCATCCATCATCAACTAATTCATCCATCTCCCTACTAATCTATCCAATTTTTTTTCTCATAGTTAAAATTTATATTCTATAAGAACTGGAATTGTGTTCCCTGCTCACTGTGTTGTTAGTACCCAGAAGGAACTCCATAAGGAAGGTACTCTGGTAACTTTTGAATAGCTCAATACACAAATGAATGAGAAAAATTATTAAGAAAGACAACACTTGAAGTCATGCTTCTTACCTTAGATAAGATCCTCACTATGTCATTCTTCCTTCTTAGCTACTTTCCAAAGTCTTTAAAAGTTGTTTCACATTTTATCAGAAAGGCTCTCTGTACTTTATTGTATCAATAACTGTGAGGTGCAGGCATTGCTCAGAAGTTTAGTGAGAGTCTCATGTTATGCTATATTTATATTTTCTTGAAAGATTTATTATTCACAGCTACATGTCATAATTTAAACATGTTATGATTTCATAATTAATTTTAATATAAATGTAATATTAATTAAATGCATGATTCCTTATTTTTTTTAGTAAGCAAATGATCTCTTGTGGGTTTACTGATTATGGAAAAATGAAGTATTCAACAAAAGTTTGTTGGTAAAAGAACATGAAAAAGTTTCAATGAAGAAGTGATGTCGATCTGTTTTAGGCACTAGTTTATAGGAGGACTCTGAGAGACATTACAAATAGAGGCACAGGTGCACACTGTGAAGCTGTCCACAGCCTCTGCAGTGCGGGTTGGATCCCAGCTGGCCAGGGAGATACCCATATGGTGCGGCAGACCTCTCCTGACTCTCAGGCTACTCCCCTCAGTGTGTTTCAGTCAGTCTGCCTGTTCTGTTCCCCGCTCTGTCTCTGGTGAATGCTATCACCCTCCTGCACATCTGGCCTGTACCCAAGTTCTTGTATAAATAAAAAAAAAAAATCTTAAAAAAAATAGAGACAGCCCCAGGACTCTCAGGATGTCCTGGGGGAAACATACATCACCGATATCATTTTTCAGGATTTGATCATCGTCCACTCAAAGGTTGAACTCCTTGTTAGCTGACAGCTGCTCAGTTTCCATATGTTTGGACAAACCAGAATCTAGATGGATTGGTTTTCTCACATCTCCTTTAAAATTCCATTTCAGCCTCTTTATTCCTTGAAGCAGCCCACCAGTTAACAGCCTCTCTTGTGAGAACCATTTAAGATGCTGAACAACTAACGAAATATTTTTTATTTCTTTTTGATTTATTCTTAAAAAAGATTTTTTATTTCCTTCCCCCTTTTTTATGCATTCAAACTTTATGTAAAAATGAACAATGATGTCAAAAATATAAAATAAAAAGAACATTTTTAAAAGAACAAAAAAATGTTTTTTAAAAATGTCCTTGAGTTTCTAGCAAAAACATTCTTTCACTTTGGGGACATGTTCGGTATGAAGTTAAAGCAAAATGAATGAGTTATTCAAATGAAGATGCACACCAATTCCACTCTCTGTGCTCACCTTGCTTCCCACAGCGCCAGCCGCCCCTGCCCGCGCCTGGCAGTGCCGTGTGGTGGCTCTGGCTCTGCTCTGCCTTCTGCTGCTGACGGGACTGGGAATCTTAGGAAGCATGTGTATGTATTACCCATATTTTGATTGGGTGGGAAAACTCATAGAATCACATGAGTTTTACAAAATGTTTTACTGTTGGAATTAAGGCTCTGGACCGATAGAACACACATAGAATGTTGCACTTACAAGAGGGCACTTAATCTCTCTCCCTGAATCCTATAAAGAAAATAACTGCTCCCCTATACCTTTAATAATTTAATATGATTTCAGCAAAAAGGAAGTGGTGGTTGTTTGAGGGATTAAATTTTTAATCTTCTATCTCGTTTGGGATGGAGTTTATGGAACTTTCAACATGCAAATGGGAAAACTGAACAAACTACTGAGCTTCAAAGAGGAACTTCAACGAAATCTTTCTGTACAACTGATAGAAAACATGAATAGTTCTGGGAAGATGAGGAACCTCTCTATCACACTGAAAAAAATGGCCACCAAATTATGCCATCAACTATATCAAAAAGATTCAGGTAATCTTCTATTCTTCTCTGAGTAAGGTGGACTAAATTTAAGAGTTACTAGAGCATCATTTCACTGCTATCTAGTAGTTTTTCCTTAGAAGCCATTATTTGGGGGAAGGAATTAAACGTGGCTGACAGAGGATGCATTGATATTTTCATGTAACTAGAAAAAAGAACCAGAAAAGGTATATATAGATATAGACCCCAAATTATCTCCAAATGTGGGTAATAGCTACTTAATAAAACATTAGCTAACAGAGTTTCTCTAATAGGACATGTTTTACTTTTTTTGTAAAGATTTATTTATTTATGCATACAAGAGCTGGGGTACAGGCCAGAGGTGCGGGGGAGTGAGGATATTCACCAGAATAAGAGTGGGGTACAGAATAGGCCGGCTGAAATACAATGCTGGGGGGAGCAGCGGGTGAGACAGGAGAGGTCTGCTGCACCATGTGGGTAGCTCCCTGGCTGGCCAGGGATGGAACTCATGCTGCAGAGGGTGTGGATTGCTTCAAAGAGCAGTTCTTAACACCTTGTGCCACCAGGGAGGCACTGTATTACTTTTATTTTGGGCACTGAGGAGAGTAGATAAGAAGAAAAACTCATATCTTTATGGCAACTTCATTCCTAAATTTCAGCCAATGTTTGATAAGTATCATTGTAAAAGAAATAAAACTAGACTTTACCACATGAATGTAAGGAAATGGAGTTTAAATATCTTTAGCAGCTTCTATTCCTTTTATAATGAACACACGATCTTTGTGATCCTGAGAAGTCTCCCCAGTATTCAACAAATCAGAGAGCTAGAAATGTTTTAGTTAGAGAAGCCAGAACAGGTGGAGGTTTGTGGGGTTGATTCTCAACAGTGTTTCTTGGGATTAGCTTTAACTGCCAAGCAGGAAGACAAAACATGAGTAAGTGGGAAGGAGATTAGGTGATCATTATTCAGGGCTCCTGAGGAAGGAAAATATAGTGCTCTTTCCTCTGACATGTGTTGTTCTTGCGATGTTTTCAACACACTACCCTGGAGTATAGGAACCTAGATCTCAGGATTCACTTTCTTCACCACTGATGTTAAAAAAAGAAACACAAGTCAATTTGTTTAACTTAATATACAGGATTATAGGCGCAATGAGAATAAGGTAGATTATCAGTGCAACCAAAATAAAACTGTTTCCTCCCCCAGAACACAAATGTAAACCTTGTCCAAAGGACTGGTTGTGGCATGAGGACAGCTGTTATTTACTCAGTCAGGAGCTTAAAGATTGGCAAACCAGTGAACAGGAATGTCGGAATCTAAATGCCAGTCTGTTGAAGATTAAGAACAAAAGCGTATTGGTAAGCCTTCATTCTAATATCTAAATAGTATCTCCACATTTCACTTTTTAAAAAATATTTATTTATTTATGCATAGAAGAACCAGGATACAGGTCAGATGTGTGGGAGGGTGAGAAGATTCACCAGAGACAGAGCAGGGAACAGAATAGAGAGACTGATTAAATACTCTGCTAAGGGGAACAGTGGGCCAGACAGGAGAGGTCTGCTGTGCCATGTGGGCATCTCCCTGGCCGGCTGGGATTGAACCAGAGCTGCAGAAGCTGCGGACATCTGCTCTCAACCATCTGCACCACCAGGGAGGCCCCCACATTTTACTTATTACTCAGCATTTCTGATCGCATAGAGAGTAACCATATATTCATTTCTTAAGCAAAAGTACATTCCCCCAAAAGTCTCAGCTTCCCTACTGTAAGAACTTTTGTCCTACTTTATACAAGAGGGAAAAACTAATTCACAGTGAATTGATCATCTGATCACTCAAGTGATCAATTCATAGTAATTTCTTCAAAGAAAAATGTTACACTATGAAAAAAAGCTTATTTTTTGGCTACACAATTCTGGACTAATTCTGACTTCTATTTCTAGCCACTCTAAAATTGCTTCATTTTACTTCTATTCTTTCTGTTTTTATTAACTTGTATTTATAGTTATTAATTATCTTATTTGCTTCCAGATTAAATATTTAATGCTAATATTTGAAATCTGTAGCTGGTGATTATGCATGGATTGGTAGTTCCTATATTAATAGTTTTTTCATTGAGTGGTTGTTCCTTCTCCATGTGAGATGGTAATTGATATAAAAATGCTGAAAGCAAGTTTGCAGTAAGGAACACTGTCTCAATTCCTTTTAATGTCATTGAAAAATAGTATAATGTTTAAAATGTTATCTTAAACAATTATCTGTACTAAATGGTGCTGTGATATAATGTATAGAAATGAGAAACAATTATTTCAGCAACCATCTACACTTCTTATAGGATTTTATAAAATCCCAGCGTTTTCCATCCTTTTGGCTAGGATTACCTCCGATAAAAGATAATATAAACTGTAAGCTGCTTAAAGAGATAATATCCTCCTCTGATTGGTAAGTCATTTTTTATTTTTTTAAACAAGTATAGTAGTTCTTGAGTTTTAGGTAATATTATTTTGTTTAGAAATTAAAACCTTTCACAATGATCAACTAGTTAATCCTATATGACATGCTTATTCGAAAGCAATTGTACAGACATTATGACTTTATGACTTTATTTTTATGACAATATGACAATATGACTTTATTTTTCTTGAAAATTTTAGCTGGTATGAATTAAGATCCTTGTTTGGGTACATAGCTGATTTTAGTTAAAACTGGCTTCTATTAAAATTACATCCTTAGGACTACTACCTCACAACATGCAGAAAAATCAACTCAAAATGGATAAAAGAATTGAACATAAGACCTGACCCCATAAATTATACAGAAGAAAATATAGGCAAAACACTACATGACGTACATCTCAGTAACATTTTTTTAAAAAGATTTATTCATTTATTTATACAGGCACTGGGTACAGTCAGAGGCAGGTGAGGGTGAGAGAATTCACCAGAGCCAGAGCGGAGAGTAGAACAGGCAGATTGACGAAGTACACTGCTGAGGGGAGCAGCGGGCTGCAGGAGAGGTCTGCACGCCATTTGGGACCCTCGCCGGCCGGGCATCGAACCAGCACTGCAGAAGCTGCTGGCAGCTTCGCAACCCAGTGTTCAACCAGAGAGGCCCTATCTCAGTAACATCTTTAAAAACACACCCCCAAGGAAAAGAAAGTGAAGGTCAAAATGAACAGCTGGGATTTCACCAAACTAAAAAGCTTCTGTAGAGCAAAAGAGACACTACCCAAAACAAAGAGGCATCCTACTGATTGGGAGAGAATTTTTGCACACAGTACAACTGCTAAGGGTCTGATCACAAAGATCTATGAAGAGCTGACACTGCTCAACAAAAACAAAGTAAACCAGCAAAAGAGACAATAACAAAAACAAGAGAAACCCCACCGACTGGGAGAACATTTTTGCACACAACACTAATGATAAAGGACTGATCACAAAAATCTACAAAGAGCTGATGACACTCAACAGAAAAGAAGAAAATAATCCAGTCAAAAAATGGGCAGAAGAGCTAAAACGAAACTTCTCTGAAGAGGAAATGCAAATGGCCAACAGGCATATGTAAAAATGTTCAACATATCTTGTAATCAGGGAAACGCAAATCAAAACTACCATGAGATACCATCTTACACCAGTGAGAATGGCACATATTAAAAAACTAGCAACAACAAATGTTGGCGAGGATGTAGAGAAAAAGGAACTCTCCTGCACTGTTGGTGGGAGTGCAAAATGGTCCAACCACTATGGAGAGCTGTGTGGAGATTTCTGGACCTACTAAACATAGAGCTTCCATATGATCCAGCAATTCCACTCCTAGGTATTTTCCCAAAGGACACAGAAACATCAATTCCAAAGAGCACCTGCACCTCTATGTTTATAACAACAATGTTTACAATAGCTAAGCTTTGGAAACAACCCAAATGACCAAAAATAGATGACTGGATCAAGAAGATGTGGTACATATACACCATGGAATATTACTCAGCATTCAAAAAAGATAAACACGTGCAATTTGCAGCAACATGGGTGGAGCTGGAAGGGATCATGCTCAGCAAAATAAGCGAGAAAGAAAAAGAAAAATACCGGATGGTCTCACTCATAGCAGGAATCTAGAAAACTTAAATAAGGGACCAGGAAAAAGAATAACTATAAGAAAGAAAATATCAAAATCAACAAACAACTATGAACCAGAGACACTCTATGGGGTGTGAGGGGTAGGGAAAGGAGGGCTTGGGGACAAAATAAGGGGGGTGTAATTGTACGGGGAATATAAAAATAAATTTTAAATAAAAATATTTAAAAAAACAAAGTAAACAATACAGTAAAAAAAAGGGGGGGGCAGAAGAGTTAAAAAGACACTTATCAAAGGAGAACTGCAAATGGCCAACAGGTATATCAAAAAATGTTCAATATCACTTGCAATTAGGGAAATGCAAATCAAAACCACAATGAAATATCACCTTACACCAGTGAGAAAGGCACATATTAAAACAACAGGCAATAACAAATGTTGGGGAGGATGTGAAGCAAAAGGGACTCTCCTACACTGCTGGTGGGAATACAAACTGATCCAACCACTATGGAAAGCTTTGTGGAGGTTCCTCAAACTTCTAAAAATGGAGCTTCCACATGATCCAGCAGTTCTACTCCTAAGGATCTACCCCAAGGACACGAAAACATTCATTCAAAAGGATACCTAAACCTCTATGTTTATTGCAGCATTATTTACAGCAGGTAAGATATAGAAATCACCCTAATATCAAAAGATGACTGGATCAAGAAGATGTCATATATAAACCCAATGGAATATTATTCAGCAATCAAAAAGACAAATTCATGCTACATGCAACAACTTGGATGGAGCTAGGTGGGATAATGCTCAGTGAAATAAGCCAGAAAGAAAATATATATATATATATATATATATATATATATATATATATATATATTGCATGGTTTCACTTATAGGAGGTATGTAGGGGAACCACCTATAGGGCGGGGAAAAATAATTAAAATAAACGTAAAAACAAAATCGACAGGCAACTATAAATCAGAGACATTCTGCAGGAAGGGGGCCCAGAGAGGGATTCTAACGGGGGGAGGGAAGAGCACAGGGGACTATGGTGATGGTGCCTAGGTGAATTGGTGGTGAGGATTCTAGGGGACTATACCTGAGAGGAGAAAGCAAACATTGTACAAAAAAATAGAATAATGCAAAATACATATAAAATTAAATAAAAAAGAAATTACACCCTTAAAGAAAACTTTTCCATTGGATTTTTAAAAAAAATATGCTTAGGGCCTCCCCTGGTGGCACAGGCCTTTGAGCACCACGCTGAGAGCCTCCTGAGCCTCTGTAGCGCCAGTTGGATCCTGGCCGGCCACGAGGATCCCTCATGGCACAGCAGATCTCTCCTGTCTAGCCTGCTGCTCCCCTCAGCAGTGTCTTTTGTCAGTCTGTCTGTTTTGTTCCCTGTTCTGTCTCTGGTGAATCTTCCAGCCTATGCCGCATCTGGCCTGTACCCCTAGTTCTTGTGTAAATGAATAAATAAATCTTTAAAAATAAACAAACAAATAAATAAATAACATGCTTACTATTGCAAAGAGGTGCCACAAATGACAATATCTTGACAAGTGACTGATCATCTAATAGTGGCCAAAGGGATAATTACTATGAATAAATGTTTGACAAAATGTAAAAATCAACAAAATGTAAAAATCAAAAAATGAGAGTGAAATGGACTTAAAATTGTGCTAGGTGCTGGGAGTCAAAGATGAATGAAAAATTGATTCTTCCTTTGTTACTTGACAATTAATTTTATGTGCAGACTAATTAAGCTATTTTACATATAAAATAGATTGCGATAAATACTTCAGAAAGAATGCACAAAATAATGAAAAATAAATTTTAGCTTTGAAATTTGTGTTATTATATATGATTGAAATGGACTATTTTGAGTGAAAAATTTATGGAGAGACTATAAATTAGCAGAAAAGCATTTCTGCTAAAGAGAATAAAATGAACTTGGACCTGGTATATTGCATATATGATACATAAAATTTATTCTGCTGTATAATATTTTAAGAAATGTAGTTATAAATATGCCATTGTAAAGGAATCCTTTTGTTGTATTTATTCTGCTTATCATGGGGAAAAGCAAGACCTACATAAAAAAACATGCCATAGGGCTTCCCGGGTGGCGCAGTGTGTTGAGCGCAGAGCTGTGAAGCTGTCTGCAGCCTCTGCAGTGCTGGTTCGATTCCAGGCCGGCCAGGGAGATACCCACATGGTGCAGCAGACCTCTCTGGTCTTGCCCGCTGCACCCCTCAGCAGTGTATTTCAGCGTCTGCCTGTTCTGTTCCCTACTCTGTGTGGTGAATCCTGTCACTCCCCCACACCTCTGACCTGTACCCCAGTCCTTGTATGCATAAAATAAATAAATCTTATTTTTTAATTTTTAGAACATAAAATAAATAAATCTTAAAAATATAAAATAAAAAAATGCCATAATTGCATTTGTTTTATAAGCTTTTAAATTGGAAAACAGACTAAAGAAGGGAACTGCAGCATCAATCTCTTGGAAACTATTCTCAGCCCATATATTCACACTTCTGTGTTAGTTGAGGGCACATCAAGATGGAACTACTCAGGACAAGTAATCTGGGGGACTGCCTCCCTGAAGCTAAGCCCTGAGATTGCTGCACACTCACCTCATTGGGCCAGGCAACAAATAGAAGTGCTGATTGTTTTTCTGTTTTACTCACTTTGCTAGAAATAGTAGGTGTGAGACCAGAGGTCAGAGATGGGACTGCTCCATCTCAGTGGTTAGCAGTGCAGTACAGAATGGGAGAAAGGTGTGTGCACACAGAGGAGAGGAGGGTCTGCATGTTCAAGAGCTAATTTGGACAGAAGGACTAGAGGAAAGGCAGTTTGTGGTCAGGGGAGTGTGTGATGGATTTTGTTTCAAAAAGGTGGATTTCCCTGTGTGCATTTGCAAGTATTGCTAATGAGAAGGAATCTATAACCACAAGGAAAGCACAGCAGATATTTCAAAATATTCATAATACTGAAATTGCAAGTACAGATTGATATAGTATATATAATGCATTCTTTTTGCTTATATGATCTTATAAATGATATATATGTTTATATGATTTCTTTTTCTTTTTCTAAATTCTCAATGTCATTTTTGGGGTTTATTTCTGGAAAGAAAGGTTTTCATTGATGATGGACACATGAGTGTCACCACAAATAGAAATATCACAATTGAACATTAATTGATGTACTTTCATTGATTGATGATGATTATGTATTGATCCAAGTACTGATGCTACATTTTTCCCAAAAGATAATGAATCAGCATCAGTAATCTTGTATTAGAGGCTGGTAATTATTCAGCACTCAGTGTAAAATCTTTGAAAAAAATCTTGAAATACTATCGCTTAGAGATGATGATGAGCTTAAGTTATCATAAACCAGGTTAATCCCTGGTTTTGCTGGTTGTGAAAAACATTTGAGAGGACAGTGTCAAAGATTTCCTATTAAGCCAGTTAAAGTAGGGATTCAAGAGGACTGCAGTATTCTAAATCATATTAAGTACTCGGGAAGGCAATATTACCTCTGGAGTAAAGAACAGCAAATATTCCAGATGTGAGAAAGTGGAAAAGACAGAAATAATGCAGTGTTTGATCTTGCATATCTGTCAGTGAATGTGAGTAACTTGTAAACACCTGATATTCTGAATAATAATTAAAGTTTATTTTAAATAATGAAGACTTTAGGAGTAAAGCTACACGGAAATGTAATTTGTGTGTGTGTGAATATGCTTCAAATATTTGATTTGAAACAAGCAATCATTTTTTTTGAAATTATTATTATTTCATCATGGTTCTTTTAAATAATGTTTGCTTCCGCCCACCCAGGTGTAGTCCCCAAGGAATTTTCTTCACCAATGCACCTGTGCACCATCACTTCAGTCCTCCATGCTCCTCCCTCCCTTCCTGTGATCCCTCTCCCTCCTCCACCCCTGAAGGATTTCTCTGATTTATAATTGTCTGTTTGTTTTTGCTTTGTTGTGTTTTGTATTTTTATGAAATTTTTCCCCTGATGAATTTTTCCCCTTATTTGGTTCCCCTATATTCCTCCTATAAGTAAAACCATCCAGTATTTTTCTGTTGCCTTCTGGCTTATTTCACTGAGCATAATTCCTTCCAGCTCTATCCATGTTGCTGCGAATGGCATGAGTTTATCTTTTTTGATTGTTGAACAGTATTCATTGTGTATGTGTACCACATCTTCTTGATCCAGTCATCTATTTTTGGGCATTTGGGTTGTTTCCAGGTTTTACCTATTGTAAATAGTGTTGCAATGAACATAGGGTAGAGGAATTTTTTTGAAGCAGTGTTTGTGTGTTTCTTGGGTAGAACCTTAGGAGTGGAATTTCTTGGTCATATGGTAGCTCCATTTTTAGTAGACTGAGGAATCTCCAGAAAGCTTTCCACAGTGGTTGGACCAGTTTGCACTCCCACCAGCAATGTAGGAGAGTTCCTTTTTCACCACATCCTCCCCAACATTTGTTGCCACTATTATTTTGATATGCGCTGTTGTTAGTGGTGTAAGGTGGTATCTCATTGTGGTTTCATTTGCATTTCCCTGATTATAAGGGATCTGGAACATTTTTTCCTATGCCTGTTAAGTTCTTCTGCCCATTTCTTGACTGGGTTGTTTACTTTGCTTTTGTTGAGTCCTTTGAGTTCTATGTATATCTTTCTGAGCAGTCTCTTGTCCTTTGTATGGATGGCAAAATTTTTTTTCCCAGTCAGTGGGGTGTCTCTTTGTTTTGGTTAATGTCTCTTTTGTTGTACAGAAGCTTTTCAGTGTGATGTAATCCCAGGTGTTTATCTTTTCCTTGACATTCTTTGCTTTGGGTGATGAGTCTTTAAAGATGCTACAGAGATGTATGTCTTGTAGTGTTTTACCTATATTTTCTGCTATTTTATGGTTTCAGGTCTTATGTCCAGATCTTTTCTCCATTTAGTTGATTTTTGTGTATAGTGAGACGTAGAGCTCTAGTTTCATTCTTTTTCATGTGGTGGTCCAGTTTTTCGAGCACCGTTTATTGAACAAACTATGCTTGTTCCATTGCATATTCTTTGCTCCTTTCTCAAAGATTAATTGTCCATAAATATGTGTTTTTATTTTTGGGCTTTCTGTTCATTTCCATTGGTCTTATGTTTGTTTTTTAAAACAAGTAATTCTTAATTTCCTCTTTCAGGTTAATAAACAACACAGATGGCTTCAGTGGCGAGATGTATTGTGGATACAGAAATTCTGAGTATGTTTATTATATGCGTTGCACTGTAAGGGAATATTATGTATGTGAGAAATTGGCTAATCAAGTGAAGATTGAAAATACGCTAATAAATGAAGAACCAGATGGATTTACATAGTTAGTGCACTTATTTTGTTTCAGTTATTATCCTGCAACTAAAAGCAACTTTATGCAGTGCACCTCATGTGGACCAGACAAGTGGAATAAAGATGCTGATTGACTGAATTTCTGCCTCTCTCCTAACACTTCATGCTTTTCTGACTTTCTTCTTTGTCCTCCTCTTAAGAGTAAAAGGAAATTCTGAGAAAATTCTTTAACAGCTAGACACAGACATATTGCTGAGCATAAATACAGAATTTTGGTTGAAAAGTACAGAAAAAGGGCCTCCCGTGGTGGTGCAGGTGGTTGCGCGCAGCGCCATGAAGCTGTCCGCAGCTTCTGCAGTGAAGGTTCGATCCCGGCCAGCTGGCAAGAATGCCACATGTGCCCAGACCTCTCCTGACTCACCCGCTGCTCCCCTCAGCAGTGTATTTCAGTCGATCTGCCTGTTGTGTTCCCCACTCTGTCTGTGGTGACTCCTCTCACTCCCCCATAACTCTGGCCTGTACCCCAGTTCTTGTATACATAAGTAAATAAATCTTAAAAAAAGAAAAATGCAGAAAAACAGCTATTTTGTCTTGCTTCTCCCAAAATAAACAAGCTAAATACCAACATTATAGAACAGTCAAAGGAAATTAAATCTAGGAATATACATCATTAGGAAGAGTGCTGTATCATCACCAATTGCGGTTTATTCTACTAATGCAGAATTATTTCCATCACAGAAAAGAAAAAGAAACTACATTATTCTTTATAGGTACAGAAAAATCATTTGATAAAATTCAACACTACATAATAAAGTCTCTCAGAAAATAGAAGCAAATATTTTCCTTCTCTGATAATAGCATTAAAGAGAGATTGTTGGCATTAAAAAGAGAAGGAAAATACCACTAGAAACAACAACAAAAAAAAACCTAAATCTAACGTTATACTTCTGGTAAAAGAGTGATTGTTTATCTTTTAAGCTCTGGAAGAAGATATGAATGATTTTGGGGGGTCCTGGGGGATGAGAACCATCCCTCATCAGCAGTTCAAATGATAAAAATTTATGCTTCTGAAATCTCTTGGTGTCATTTCCACACACAGAGAAATAGAATTGTCCTACACTTGCACTTAAATCAAGAGCCCATTTTTAAAAGAAGGATCTTTATCATTTGATTTAAGACCTTCTACAGTCTATTTGAGAGTCTAACTGTGGAAAGAGGCAAGACAAAGAAATTCTAAAATGCAGAAAAGAGAAAGAAGACATTTTACTTGTAGCTCATACAATTGTATACATAAAAATATAATATACAATCAGACTACATAACTCCTTGTCAATGGATAAAATCTTAATGCAGCAATATCAATTCTACTTCTAAATGTCAACAGTAAACAATACCCTTTATACCAACACCAAAGTGGAAAAGAGGGATACATCTCATAAAAATGTGGAAAACTTCTGCATATGAAAATTACATGCAGAACGGCCCCATTGTCTCATCCCAAGAAACATTCCCTTCCTGGACCGGGTCACCAGATTGCTCATTATGAGCAAGGGAAGTAAAATAGCAATCAAGGAAACAATCCAATTTTAACACGGGCAACCTATCTGAATAGACATATCTCCAAAGAAGACATACAGATGGCCAATAGGCAATGCTAAGATGTTCATAATCTCTTATTATTCGGGAAATACAAATGAAAATAACAATGAGATCTCATTGCTGTGAGAATGGTCATTACCCAAAAGATGAAAAAAATCTTGGAGACGATGTGGTTAGAAGAGAACCCTTACATACTCTTGGTAGGAGGGTGAGTTGGAGTAGATGTTTTGGAAAGCAGTATGGAGAAATCATACTGCAAATCAAAAATAGAAATTCAAGAAATCAAAAATAGAAATTCTACATGATTCATTTGTCATACTTGTGGGTATTCACCCTCCAAAGGTAAACACAATAATGCAAACACTATATCCACCCCCCATGTTTATGCAGCATTATTTATAACAGCCAAGAATTGGAAACAATTTAAGTAGATATCATCTGATGAACGGATACAGAAAATGTGACATATATATGCCAAAACTGAATACTCTTTAACTATAAAAAGTTGAATTTTTGCCCTTTGCAACAGTATGGATGAACCCTGAGGGTATTATACTTATGAAATAAACAGGAAAAAGACCAACATCATTTGATTTCAGTAATATGTGGTATATACAGAAAATAAACAGATGGACCAAATAAAACAAAAAAACAAACTCTGGACTGTAATTAGTGGTTATCAGAAGAGAAAGGGCGAAGGGATGGATAAATGAGGACAGAGACAACTGTATGGTGAAGGATATTATTGAACTTTTGGTGGTGAACTCTGTGAAGGACAGGTACATGTTGATTTGCAATGACGCACACCTGCAATTTATATAACACCACAATGTAGTGTTACTTCAAAAAAATTATGAAATAACTTGAAAACAATCATTGCCCTTTTCCCAAGTATGCTTTGCATACTTGGCCAAGAAATGGATGGACCCCTGCTTCCAAAACTGTGGGGTGAAACTTAAAAGAAACTAACTTAAGAGGCCCTCTAGACTCCTTTTCTTCCCCTTTTTGGTAGATTCTTTGAGAGTTTGTTCAATAAATTGAGGCAATTTGCAGAGAAACAAGACTGATCTCACCTCTACTGGCCTGCAGTTATTTCTAGGGCTTTTTCCATCAGTGTGCATGTTACCTGGGTCCCAGATTCCTTAGTATATTTCTTTGTTATAGAGAAACTAAGTGTTCCTGAGTTCCTCTTAGACTAACTGGCACCTGTGTAACAAGGGGTCAGGGTGCTGCTTCCACTCTTCCTCTGTCTGTGCTGCTTTCTGTACATGAGCAGTTGCTCTACTGAGGCAAACTCATCTGACAGCACTTGGCTAGACACACACAGGACTGCAGTTCCAGGTCATTGCTGTAGACTTGTCAGTGTCTGAGAACTTGTGAACCCCTTGAAAGACATGAATAACATCCAAACATCATTTTAAAAGCTACTTTCTGTAGTTGGTAAGTATACAGAAATGGAGAAAAGGAACCCATAAGAGGCAGTTGAATATATGAATAAGTTAGCTCTTCAACAGCTGTTTGTTATACAGCTTATTTGCAGTTTGTTTTTGGATTCAAAAGCATTAAATTTATATTTTGTTTTAGAACCGCAAGCTTAAAATCACAGATCCTATTTAATATTCAACTCTAAGTGTTTTTGTTTTTTGAGTTTTTCCTTTAATAGTTTGCTAAGCTTTCCTTGCATTGTCAACACTGTCTGAAGAAGTTATGTGTGCAGATCTAAAATTCCAGGACTCCAGTAAAACAGAAAATGGCAAATCTGGGATAAAAGGTAAGATTTTGAGCTATAGATGTGTTGGAATTTGGTAAAACTAGTGTGTAAAAGAGTGAAGGTAGAAGATTGTCTCCTAAGTATGAGTTAAGTAACAATGATTGTACTATTTTAGTTTTTAATTAAGTCTCACATTTGTACTAAAGCTATTAAAGGTGTCCATAAAAATGTTTATAAAGGGTTTTTTAAAGGCCCTAATCAATAGGTTGAGCACTTAATTTTTTATATTTTTTTCTATTTTAATATTTGACTCAAGACAGTTAGGATTGTATTTCATATAACTGAAAGGTGATTTTTTTTTCTCCATAAAATGACACCACAGGACAAGGAGTATATGCTATTTAGAAAATCATGTCTTTGTAGGTTGTTTTTTTATATAAGAAAATGCTAGCACGTATGTGTATAAAAGAGATGGAGAAAGTGACAAAAAGAGAAAGATAGAACTTTAAAGACTTTCATTTGACTTTATACTAACTGAAGTATATATTATCTTAAATTTTCAATTTCTTCCTCTTCATTTGGTTATCTTTTCTCAACTAGCTAAAATATAGAAAAGGTTCAGCTAAATGAAAAGACACATCACAACTAAAGGAAGAGAAGCAAGAAAGAAATACTGGGAGATAGAACACGGAAAACTATGATGGAAGTGAAAGCTTTGTAGTTTTCAATACAAATTTGAATTATGATATAAATGGGCGGCTGTGTAGACTTTCAGTTTATCCTTCAATGAAGTGTATCCTAAGCGTCATCCTACTCACAACCCCATATTATTCTGACTTCCTGGCTCCTGGACTTTTGCATGCAGTCTGCTCCAGCACATTCCCCAGTGTGCT
Source organism: Talpa europaea (assembly GCF_964194135.1). Classification (NCBI taxonomy): domain Eukaryota; kingdom Metazoa; phylum Chordata; class Mammalia; order Eulipotyphla; family Talpidae; genus Talpa; species Talpa europaea. The sequence goes on along the minus strand of NC_140083.1, from coordinate 67,451,310 downwards.
TAATTAAAAATTACTTAAACGATAGGTCTGGAGTACACAGAAAGTTGGTAGAGTTGGTACACTTAGGAGAGAGGGTAACAGAAGAATCCTCATACATTATTTGTGTTTGTCAACAAAATGTAGCATTTTTTAAAATTCTAATTTTCCTGTGAACAGAAATTTCACTGTTAGAGTTCAGATTAATTTCTCATCAACATTGTAACTCTTTAGAACAGCTCCATTCTGTTGTTTTTCCCTTTAATACATAATTTTTAAGGGTGACCCTTAAGGATTGTACAGTATTTTCGGTTTCATTTTCTTTCTTCGTATTTCTCTTTTTTGTGTGGTGTAAGAGGATGTGCATACCATAACCTTTATATGCCAACAATTATCCTTTTTGTATCCCATCACATTCTTTCCTCCATCTGTCCCACTAATTCATCTTATTCTAAATCTCCACTGCAGAAATTTTCTGATTCTGTGGGAGTCTTGAATCTATGTCTCATTATTTTCTCAGTTCTATCTGATTTTCTCATTATGCAGCTTAAAGTCTATAGTACTTAATATAAACATTGTATTATGTCATAATATCTCTTACTCTCTCACCACCTTGTTTAATGTGCTGTTATTTTCCCTTGAAAAACTCCAATTCTGGTTAAATTCAAGTATTTACCTACTCTGAACTCTATACTCAAATAGGCAGAAGTTGCTGGTAAAAATTACACAAACTCTCAAGCCCAGTTCATTAAACTTCTGTCTGAGCTATTCTCATCTCACTGTTGTTGATGCAATAATGTTGTGAGACAGAGAGAGCATTGCCAGTCAAATGCCAACTAACTCTTTTAGATGTGGTGAAACAGTGAAGAGGAAAAGAACTACATAGTCAGGATCTTACCTAAGGTTAAAAGTATAACTTCAAATGTCTTTCTTTTTCTTTTTAAAAGATGTATTTATTTATGCATACAAGAATTGAGGTGTAGCCCAGTGGAGCAGGGATTGAGAGGATTCACCAGAGACAGAGCAGGGAGCAGAACAGGCAGACTGACAGAAATACACTGCTGAGGGGAGCAGCTAGAGAAGTCAAGAGACTTCTGCTGCTCCATGTGGGTATGGAGATACCGGCTGGGGATCAAACTCATGCTGCAGCTTCATAGTGCTGTGCTTAAGCCCGTGTGCTGCCAGGGATGTCCTGTTGTCTTTCTTAATAATTATTTTCTCATTTCTTTTTATATTCAGTTATTAATCTGAGTACCTTCTCATTAAGCTGAATAATTTGTTTATAGTCACACACTATTCTGGGTACTAAAAATACAGGAGCAAGTACTTCTTTTTATAGATAAATTTTCAGTGTGTGAGAAAATAAATGATTGGAGAGAGACAGAGAGACAGAGAGACAGAGAAAGAGAGAGAGAGACAGAGAATCTCTAATTGCACTCCCATATGTGAAGATTTAAAACTGAGTTAAAGTCTAGAAAGCTGGAAGACCATCAGTGGGAATCACCACACAAATTCAGTGGAAAGGACATCGCAGAAAGTAAGAACATCTAGCTCAAAGTCCCCAGGAAAGCCTGATGGACTTGCTTCCCAGTTCATTCTACACCTTTCCTCTCTGCTAAAAAAATGCCACCCTGCCATATTCTTACTCATATCCCCTGTTTTACTTCTAGATGGTAAATTTTATTTTACTGTGCATTTCAATCATGTACCTGTTCAAAGACATTTCTTCTGTAAGATTCCCCTTCCTATGCTGCGTCATTGTCCTCTCACCAATATACTCTACTACTCTATTTAACAAAATACACCCCCTACTTGCCCAACTAAATCTATTTATCTCCATTTCTCTGTTTCCTTTCATAGCCCAACCTTGGGACAGCGTTACCTTTGGTCATGGACTCTAGGTCTTCAGAGCTCCTTCTCTTCCCAATGGACCATATTAGGCTTCTGCCCTCATTGTTCCATGAAGACTCCTATGGATCTAGGCCTCTGATGGCCTCTCTGTTTCTCCCCAAAATCATGTCTCTGCTCTTTTACTATTCGGCTTCCCTGCAGTGTTCACACAGTTGCGCCATCCCTCTTCCTTCACACTTTCTTACACAGGCTGCTGACACATGTGGCGTGCTCCTGGTCTCCACTATCACCATAGCAGCTCCTGCTCAGCCTTCTTTTGACTTTCTGTCCTGGATCAAACTCTGTTGTTTATTTTTTTAAAGATTTATTTATTTATGTATACAAGAACTGGGGTAGGGCCAGAGGTTCAGGGGGTAGAGTATTCACCAGAGACAGAGTAGGGAGCAGAACAGGCAGACTGACTGATATACACTGCTTAGGGGCACAGCAGGCGAGACAGGAGAGGTCTGTTGTGCCATATAGGTAGCTCCCAGGATGTATGGGAATCGAACTTGTGCTGCAGAGGCAGCAATAGCTTCATTGTGCTGTGCTGAAACCCTTGCGCCACCAGGGAGGCCCTGGATCAAACTCTATATTATGGAATATTCCAGGACTCTCCTTGGGTCCTCTGTTTTGTGACACTAAAGATACTTTGCTAAGTTACCTCATTCATTCCTTTGAATGAATGATTCAAATACAGTGACTTCCAACTCTCCCCTGATGATCTGTCCTTGATTTTCCAGACTAGAAAATCAAATGCCTGTTTCACTTTTCCATATAGATGTCTAATACCATGAAATTAAAATGGTGAACATAGAAATTTTTTCCCTCTTGTTCCTTCTTCCTAATCATCTTCATATCATTAAATGCAAATATAAATAAATACTTAAATACAATCACAAGTGTGTGCTACATGCCATATTACAAATCTTCAACCATATAGTTTCTCATACTTTTTGTTTTCTGTTTCTTTTTTTAACGGATGTGGAAACTAAGACACAGAGAAGTTAAACAACTTGTTCAAGTTTCCGCAAGTGATAAGAAGCAGAACCAGGATTCAAGGCTGGATATTTTAACCCTATAGAAGGTTCTATGTTGTTGTTTTATTTTTATCATTGCTTAAGTTCCCTATAAATGTCCAATTTTATTATTACCTAACAACTTTATCAAGTCAAAAATCTCATAGATTTCATAAATGTGTGCTACAGATTCTAACTTCAAAATGTCTTCACAATATACCCCGTGAGTCACCCCATTCTCTGATACTAGTAAATCTAGCTGCTGTTCTCTCTCACTGGTCTGCTGCAAGAAGTTCCTCTCTGTGTTCCCTCTTCCAGTCCTGCAGCTCTACAGTCATCCTCTATATTCAGTAACAATAACCTTTCTAAAAATATTATATTATTTATCCCTCCTGATAAAAACCCTTCCTGTAATTAAACAAACTCCAGTCCCTTAACTCTGGCTAACAAAGGCCATAAATACTATTTCCTGTCTTTTTCTTTGACCTCCTCCAATATCTTTTCTCACTTTGGTCAGAATTTTATTGTTACTCTGAATGTTTTCTGTTTTTCAAATAAACCCTAGTTAGGGCCTGAGAGCTAGATCGTCCTGCTTTTGACATTCTCACCACTGATTTTGCATGCTGTCCACTACAAAGAGGTGCTTTGTGAAGCACACTGTGCACACTGCATGAACACACTGTGAAGCAGTCCCCAGCCTCTGTCATGCTGGTTGGAACCCCGGTTGGCTGGGGAGATACGAACATGGCACCTCAGACCTTTCCTGTCTCACCCGCTGCTCCCCTCAGCAGTGTATTCCTTCAGTCTGCCTGTTCTGTTCCCTGCTCTGTCTCTGGTGACCTCTCACCCTCCTGCACATCTGGCCTGTACCCAAGTTCTTGAATGAATATACAAAATCTTATAAAAAATAGAGACAGCCCCAGGACTCTCAGGATGTCCTTGGGGAAACATACATCACTGATAGCATTTTCCAGGATTTGATCATTGTCCACTCAAGGATTGAACTCCCTGTTAGCTGACAGCTGCTCAGTTTCCACAAATTTGGACAGACCAGAGTCTAGATGGGTTGGTTTTCTCACATCTCCTTTAAAATTCCACTTCTGCCTTTGTTCCTTGAAGCAGCCTACCAGTTAACAGCCTCTCTTATGAGAACCATTTCAGAGGCTGAACATTCTAATATCTTCATTCTAATATCTAAATATCTTCATTCTAATATCTAAATAGTATTTCCACATTTTACCTTTATTTATTTATTTATTTATTTATTTATTTATTTATTTATTTATTTATTTATTTATATAAGCACTGGGTACAGCCAGAAGCGCTGGAGGATGAGAGAATTCACCAGAGCCAGAAAGGGGAACAGAACAGGCAGACTGATGAAATACACTGCTGAGTGGAGCAGCGGGCATGGCAGGAGAGGTCTGTCGAGCCATGTGGGACCCTCGCCCAGTGGCCGGCGATCGAACTGTGCTGTGGAGGCTGGGGTAGCTTTGCAGCCCAGCGCTCAACCGCTGAGATACCAGGGGAGGCCCTATTTTTTTTTTTAAAGATTTATTTATTTATGCATACAAGAACTAGGATATAGGTCGGATGTGCGGAAGGGTGAGGAGATTCACCAGAGACCCAGTGAGGAACAGAGCAGGCAGATTGACCGAAGTGCACTGCTGAGGGGAGCAGCGGGAGAGGCAGTAGAGGTTTTGCACCATGTGGGAATCTCCCTGGCCTGCCGGGATTGAAACCATGACGCAGAGGCTCCCGACAGCTTCACTGTGCTGAGTTCAATCACCTATGCCACCAGGAAGGCCCCACATTTTACTTATTACTCGGCATGTCTGTTCTCCTAATAATCATAGTCATTTTTTTAATTAATTAATTTATTTATACAAGAACTGAGGTACAGGTCAGATGTGCGGGAGGATGTGAGGATTCACCAGAGACAGAGCAGGTAAGAGAACAGGCAGACTGATGAAATACACTGCTGAGGGGAGCAGTAGGCGAAACAGGAGAGGTCTGCCATGCCATGTGGGACCCTCGCCAGCCGGCTGGGATGGAACAGGTGGTGCAGAGGCTGCAGACAGCTTTACAGTGCAGCACTCAACTGTCTATGCCACCAGGGGAGGCCCAATATATTCATTTTTTAAGCAAAAGTACATTCCCCCAAAAGCTTCATCTTCCCTACTGTAAGACCCTTTGTCCTACTCTATAGAATAGGGAAAAATCAATTCACAGTGACTTGGTCATCTGATCACTCATGAGTGATGGACTCACAGTTGTTTCTTCAAAGAAAAATGATACACTATGAAAAAAAACTTAATACTTTGGCTGCAAAATTCTGGAATAATATGACTTCTATTTATAACCAGTTTAATTTGCTACATTTTACTTCTATTCTTTCTGTTTCTATTAACTTGTATTTACAGTGATCAATCACCTTGTTTTCATCCAATTGAATTTTTAATGCTAATATTTGAAATCTATAGTTGCTGATTATGCATGGGTTGGTAGTTCCTCAATTAAGAGTTTTTTCATTGACTGGTATTTCCTTCTCCATGTGAGATGGTAATTGATGTAAAAATGCTGAAAGCAAGCTTATAGTAAGGAACACTTTGTCTCAATTTCTTTTAATGCCATTGAAAAACGGTATAATGTTTAAAATGTTCTCTTAAACAATTATGTGTACTAAATGATGCTGTGATGTAATGTAGAGAAATGAGAAACAATTATTTCAACAACCATCTATATTTCTTATAGGATTTTATAAAATCCCAGATGATTGACTTTTGGCTAGGATTATCTCCCAGAAAAAATCAAGGATCCTATGAGCTACTTAAAGAGAAAATTTCCTCCTCTGACTGGTAAGTCATTTTTTATTTTTTTAAAACAAGTATCTACTTCTTTGGTTTTAGGTAATATTATTTCATTTAGAAATGAAAACCCTTCACAATGATCAAGTAGTTAATCCTATATGACATGTTTATTTGAAAGCAACTGTACAGACATAAAAAATATGTCTTTATTCATGTTGAATTCTTTTTAGCTAGTTTGAGTAAAGATCCTTTTTTTGGGTACACAGTAGATTACAGTTAAAACTAGCTTCTATTAAAATTACATACTTAAGACTACTACCTCACACCATGCACAAAAACCGATTCAAAATGGAAAAAAGAATAGACATACGACCTGACCCCATAAAATATACAGAAGAAAATATAGGCAAAACACTACATGACATACGTCTCAGTAATATCTTTAAAGACACACCCCCAAGGCAAAGAAAATGAAGGACAAAATGAACAGCGGAGTTTACACCAAGCTAAAAAGATTCTGTAGAGCAAAAGAGACACTATGCAAAACAAAGAAGTATCCTACTGATTGGGAGAGAATGTTTGCACACAGTACAACTGCTAAGGGACTGATCACAAAGATCTATGATGAGCTGACACTACTCAACAAAAACAACGTAAACAATGCAATTTAAAAAAATGGGCAGAAGAGTTAAAAAGACACTTCTCCAAAGAAGAAATGTAAATGAACAATAGGTACGAAAAAATGCTCAATATCACTTGCAATCAGGGAAATGCAAATCAAAACCACAATGAGATACCACCTTACACCAGTGAGAATGACACATATTAAAAAAAACAACAGGAAATAACAAATGTTGGCAAGGATGTGAAGCAAAAGGGACACTCCTACAATGCTGGTGGGAATACAAACTGGTCCAACCACTATGGAAAGCTGTGTGGAGGTTCCTCAAACTACTAAAAATGGAGCTTCCACATGATCCAGCAATTCCACTCCCCAGGATCTACCGAAAGGACACAAAAACATTCATTCAAAAGGATACCTACACCCCTATGTTTATTGCAGCATTATTTACAGCAGGTAAGATATAGAAATGACCCTAATGCCAACAAATAGATGACTGGATCAAGAAGATATCATATATATACCCAATGGAATATTACTCAGCAATCAAAAAGACAAACTCATGCTAAACACAACAACTTGGATGGAGCTAGAAGGATTATGCTCAGTGAAATAAGCCAGAGAGAAAAAAAATATGAATAATGCATGGTTTCACTTATAGGAGGTATGTAGGGGATCCACATAGGGTGCGGGAGAAAAATAATTAAAATAAACGTAAAAGGAAACTGACAGGCAACTATAAACCAGAGACATTCTGCAGGAAAGGAGTGGAGAGGGATCCTAACAGGGCTGGGAAGAGCACAGGGGACTATGGTGATGGTGCCTATGTGAATTGGTGGTGAGGATTCTAGGGGACTATACCTGAGAGGAGAAAGCAAACATTGTACAAAGAAAAAAAGAATAATGCAATATATATATAAAATTAAATAAAAAAGAAATTATACCCTTAAAGAAAACTTTTTCATTGGGTTTTTAAAAAAATATGCTTAGGGCCTCCCCTGGTGGCGCAGGCCTTTGAGCGCCGCGCTGTGAAGCTATCCTGAGCCTCTGCAGCGCCAGTTCGATCCCAGCCGGCTGCAAGGATCCCTCATGGCGCAGCAGACCTCTCCTGCCTCGCCTGCTGCTCCCCTCAGCAGGGTCTTTTGTCAGTCTGCCTGTTCTGCTCCCGGCTCTGTCTCTGGTGAATCTTACTACCCTACGCTGCATCTGGCCTGTACCCCCAATTCTTGTGTAAATGAATAAATAAATCTTAAAAATAAACAAATAAATAAATAATATGCTTACTATTGCAAAGAGGTGCCACAAATGACAATATCTTGACAAGTAACTGATCATCTAATAGTGGCCTAAGGGATAATTACTATGAATAAATGTTTGACTAATTGTAAAAATCAACAAAATTCACTGAGAGTGAAATGGACTTAAAATTGTGCTAAGTGCGGGGAGTCAAAAATGAATGAGAAATTGATTCTTCCTTTGTTACTTGACAATTAATTTTATGTGCAGACTAATTAAGCAATTCTACATATAAAATAGATTGTGATAAATGCTTCAGAAAGAATGCACAGAATAATGAAAAATAAATTTTAGCATTGAAATTTGTGTTATTATATACATTTGAAATGGACAATTTTGAATGAAAAATTCAGAGAGAGACTAGAAAAGCATTTCTGCTGAAGAGAATAAAATGAACTTGGACTTGGTATATTGCATATATGATACATAAAATTTATTCATTGTATATAATATTTTAAATAATGTGGTTATAAATATGCCATTGTAAATGAATCCTTTTGTTGTATTTGTTCTGCTATCATGGGGAAAAGCAAGACCTACATAAAAAAACATGCCATAGTTTGATGTAATCTCAGGTATTTATCTTTTCCTTGACTTTCTTTGCTTTGGTTGATGAGTTTTTAAGGATGTTACAGAGATGTATGTCTTAGAGTGTTTTACCTATATTTTCTGCTATGTGTTTTACAGTTTCAGATCTATGTCCAGATCTTTTATGCATTTTGAGTTGATTTTTGTGTATGGTGAGAGATAGAGGTCTAGATTCACCCTTTTGCATGTGGTGGTCCAGTTTTCCCCACACCATTTATTGAACAACTATCCTTGTTGCATTGCATGTTCTTTGCTCCTTTGTCAAAGATTAGTTGTCCATATATATGTGGCTTTATTTCTGGGCTTTCTATTCAGTTCCATTTGTCTGTGTGTTTGTTTTTTGAAACAAGTAATTCTTTATTTCCTCTTTCAGGTTAATAAACAACACAAATACCTTCAGTGGCGAGATGTATTGTGGATATGGAAATTCTGAGTATCTTTATTATATACTTTGCACTGAATGGAATAATTTTATATGTGAGAAATCGGCTTATCAAGTAAAGATTGAGAATATGCTAATAAATGAAGAACAATGTGGATTTTTATAGTTAGTGCACTTATTTTTGTTTTAGATATTATCTTGCAACTAAAAGCAACTTTATGCAGTGCACCTCTTGTGGACCAGACAAGTGGAATAAAGATGCTGATTGAGTAACTTTCTGCCTCTCTCATAATACTTCATGCTTTTCCAACTTTCTTCTGCTTCCTCATCTTATGAGTAAAAGAAAATACTGAGAAAATAATTTAAAAGCTAGCCACAGACATATTGCTGAGCATAAACACAGAATTTTGGCTGAAAAGTATAGAAAAGGTGGCGCAGGCGGTTGAGCCCAAGGCTTTGAAGCTGTCTGCCACCCCTGCAGTGCAGGTTAGATCCCAAGCAACCAGCGAGAATCCCATATGGTGCGACAGATCTCTCCTGTCACGCCCTCTGCTCTCCACATCAGTGTATTTCAGTCAGTCTGCCTGTTCTGTTCCCTGCTCTGTCTTTGGTGAATCCTCTCATCCTCTGCACATCTGGCCTGTAACTGGGTTCTTGTATGCATGAATAAATAAATAAATAATAAAAAAGAGAAAAACACAGAAAAGTCAGGGAGCTACCCACACGGCACAGCCGACCTCTCCTGTCTCACCTGCTGTTCCCCTCAGAAATGTATTTCAGTCCATATGCCGGTTCTGTTCCCCACTCTGTCTCTTGTGAATCCTCTCAACCCCCCATAACTCTGTCCTGTACCTGAGTTATTGTATGTATAAATAAATAAATATTATAAAAAAAGAAAAATGCAGGAAACCAGCTATTTTGTCTGATTCTCCCAAAATAAACAAGGTAGATACCAACATTATGGAAAAGTCAAAGGAAATTAAATATAGGAATATACATCAATAGGAAGAGTGATGCATCTTTACAAATTGGGGTTTATTCTACTAATGCAGATTTATTTACACCATGGGAAAGAAAAAGAAAATACATTATTCCATATAGGTGCAGAAAACTCATTTGATAAAATTCAACACTGCATAATAAAGTATCTCGGAAAATAGAAACAAATGTTTTCCTTCTTTGATAATAACATTAGAGGGAGAATGTTGACATTAAAAAGAAAAGGAAAAAACCACTAGCAAAAAAAAATTAAAAACACCTAAACCTATAATACTTCTGGTAAAAGAATGAATGTTTTTCTTTTTGCTCTGGAACAAGATATGAATGGTTTTTGGGGAGGTCTGGGGGTTGAGAACTATTCCTCATCAGCAGGTCAAATGCTAAAAATTTATGCTTCTGAAATCTCTTGATGTCATTTCCACACACAGAGCAATAGAGTTGCCCTACACTTGCACTTAAATCAAGAGCCCTTTTTAAAAAGAAGGATCATTACCATTTGATTTAAGACCTTCCACAGTCTATTTGAGGTTCTAACTGTGGAAAGAGGCAAGAAAAAGACATTTTAAAATGGAGAAAAGAGAAAGAAGACATTTTATTTATAGCTCATACAATTGTGTACATCAAAATATAATTTATAAACAAACTATATAACTCCTTGTCACTGGATAAACTCTTAATGCAGCAATATAAATTCTATTTTTAAATGTCAACAGTTTAAACCCTTTATACCAAGACCAAAATGGAAGAGAGTAAAACATCTCATAAAAATGTGGAAAACTTCTGCATATGAAAATTACATGCAAAATGGGCCCATTGTCTCACGCCAAGAAACATTCCCTTCCTGGACCCGGCCACCAGACTGCTCATTATGAGCAAGGGAAGTAAAATGGCAATTAAGAAAACAATCCAATTTTAACACGGGCAACCTATCTGCATAGACATATCTCCAAAGAAGACATACAGATGGCAAGTAGGCAATGATAAGATGTTCATAATCTCTTATTCGGGAAATACAAGTGAAAATAACAATGAGATCTCATTGCTGTGAGAATGGTCATTATCCAAAAGATGAAACAAATCTTGGAGATGATGTGGTGAGAAGAGAATCCTTAAATACTGTTGGTAGGATGGGTGGGTTGGAGTAGATGTTTTGGAAAGCAGTATGGAGAAATCATACTGCAAATCAAAAATAGAAATCAAAAATAGAAATAATACATGATTCAGTTATCATACTTGTGGGTATTCACCCCACAAAGGTAAATGCAATAATGCAAACATTATATCCACCCCCGCCATGTTTATTGTAGCATTATCTATAATTGCAAACAATTGGAAACAATTTAAGTAGATATCATCTGATGAATGGGTACAGAAAATGTGACATATATAAGCAAAAACTGAATACTCTTTAACAATAAAAAGTTGAAGTCCTGCCCTTTGCAACAGTATGAATGAACCTAGAGGGTATTATACTTATGAAATAAACCAGATAAAGACAAATATTTGATTTCACGAATATGTGGAATATACAGAAAATCAACAGATGGACAAAATAAAACAAAAACAAACTTCTGGACTGTAATTAGTGGTTATCAGAAGGGAAAGGTAGAAGGTGGATGAATGAGGACAAAGAGACAACTATATGGTAAAGGATAGACTCAATTTATTGGTGGTGAACTCCGGTAGGACAGGTACATTTTGATTTGCAATGATGCACACCTGCAATTTATATAATGCCATAATGTGGTGTTACTTAAAAAAAATATGAAATAACTTGAAAACAATCATTGCCCTCCTCCCAAGTATGCTTGCCTAGTTGGCCAAGAAATGGATGGATGCCTGCTTCCAAAATTGCGGGGTCAAACTTGAAAGAAAGTAACTTAAGAGGCCCTCCAGACTCCTTTTCTTCCCCTTTTTGGTAGATTAGTTGAGAGCTTGTTCAATGAATTGAGCCAATTTGCAGAGAAACAAGACTGATCTCACCTCTACTGGCCTGCAGTTATTTCTAGGGCTTTTTCCATTAGTATGCATGTTTCCTCGGACCCAGATTCCTTAGTATATTTCTTTGTTATATAGAAACTAAGTGTTCCTTAGTTCCTTTTAGACTAACAAGCAGCTATGTAACAAAAGGGACCGGGAGCTACTTCCACTCTTCCTGTCTGCGCTGCTTTCTCTACATGCGCATTTATCTACTAAGGCAAACTCATCTGACAGCACTTGGCTAGACACACACAGGACTGCAGTTCCAGGTCATTGCTGTAGACTAGTCAGTGTCTGAGAACTTGTGATCTTCTCGAAAAACATGAATACCATCCCAACATCATTTTAAAAGCTACTTTCTGTAGCTGGTAAGTATACAGAAATGGAGAAAAGGAACAGATAAGACGAAGTTGAATATATGAATAAGTTAGCTCTTCAACAGCTGTTTGTTCTTGTATAATACAACAGCCTACAGCTTATTTGCAGTTTGTCTTTGGGTTCAGAAACATTAAATTTATATATTTTTTTAGAACTCAAGCTTAAAAATCACAGATCCTGTTGAACATTCAACTCTGAGTGTTTTTGTTTGTTTGTTTTTTGAGGTCTTTTTTTTTTGGTAGTTTGCCAAGCTTCCTTTGCATTGCCATCAATGTCTGAAGACATTATGTATGCAGATCTAATATTCCAGGACTCCAGTAAAACAGAAAATGGCAAATCTGGCATAAAAGGTAAGATTTTGAGCTATAGATGTGTTGGAATGTGATGAAACTAATGTGTTGAAGAGTAAACGTAGAAGCTTGCTCCCTAAGTATGAGTGAAGACAGTGATTGTTCAGTTTTAGTTTTAGTCTTTAATTAAGCCTGACATTTGTATTAAAGCTATTAAATGTGCCCATACTAATGTTTACAAAGGGTTTTTTTTAAAGATCCTTATCAATAGCTTGAACACTGAATTTTTCATACATTTTTTATTTTTAATATTTCACTCAAGGCAATTAGAGTTATATTTCATATAACTGCATTGTAAATTTTTTTTCTCCATAAAATGATGCCACAGGACAAGGAATATATGCTATTTAGAAAGTCATGTCTTTGTATGTTTTTTTTTTATATATAAGAAAATGCTAGCATGTATGTGTGTGTAAAAGAGAGGGGAAAAGTGACAAAAAGAAAAAGAGATAAAACTTTGAAGACTTTCATTTGACTTTATATTAATTCTAGTTTATATTATCTGAAATTTTCACTTTCTTCCACTTCTTTTAGTGATCTTTTCTCAACTTGCTAAAATATAGAAAAGGTTAAGCTGAAAGAAAAGACATCAGAACTAAAGAAAGAGAAGAGAGAAAGAAATATTAGGAGATACAACACTGAAAACCATGATGCAAGTGAAAACATTGTAGTTTTCAATACAAATTTGAATTATGATATAAATGGGCCAGCTGTGTAGACTTTCAGATTATCCTTCAATGAAGTGTACCCAAATCTTTATCCTGCTCACAACCCCATATTATTCTGATTTCCTGGCTCCTGGACTTTTGCATGCAGTCTGCTCCAGCACATTCACCAGGGTGTTTAAATTAAAAAAAAACAAAAACAAAAACAAAACACTTAAAAGGTAGGTCTGGAGAAAACAGAAAGTTGGTAGAGTTGGTACACTCAGAAGAGAGAGTAAGAAGAATCCTCATACATTATTTGTGTCTCCCAACAAAATGTAGCATTTGTTAAAATTCTAATTTCCCTGTGAACAGAGATTTCATTGTTAGATTTCAGAATCATTTCACATGAACATTGTGACTCTTTTAAACAGCTCAATTTTGTTGTATTTGCCTTTAATACATATTTTTTAAGGGTGACCCTTAAGGATTGTACAATATTTTCGGTTTTATTTTCTTTCTTTCTATTTCTCCTTTTTGTGTGGTGTAAGAGGATGAGCATACCATAAATTTTCTATGCCAACAATTACCTTTTTTGTATACCATCACATTCTTTCCTCTCTCCTGCCCCACTAATTCATCTTATTCTAAATCTCCACTTCAGAAATTTTCTGATTCTATGGGAGTCTTGGATCTATGTCTCATTATTTTCTCAGTTCCATCTGATTTTCTCATTATGCAGCTTAAAGTCTATAGTCTATAATATAAATATTATATTATGTGAAAATGTCCCTTACTCTCTTGCCACCTAGTTTAATGTGCTGTCTGTCATTTTCCCTAGAAAAATTCCATTCTGGTTAAATTCAAGTATTTACCTACTCTGAACTCTACCCAAATAGGCGGATGTTGCTGGTGAAAATAACACAAACTCTCAAGCCTAGTTTCCTAAACTTCCCTCTGAGATAGTCTCGTGTCACTGTTGTTGATGCAATAATGTTGTGAAATACAGATAGTATTGCCAGTCAAATGCCAACTAACTCTTTTAGATGAGGGTAAACAGTGAAGATGAAAAGAATTACATAGTCAGGATCTTACCTAAGGTTAAAAGTATAACTTCGAATGTTGTCTCTCTTTAAAAAAAAAAAAAAAAGATGTATTTATTTATGCATACAAGAACTCGGATGTAGCCTAGAGGTTCAAGGGGTGAGATGTTTCACCAGAGACAGAGTGGGGAACAGAGCAGGCAGACTGACTGAAATACACTGCTGAGGGGAGCAGCCGGAGAGTCAAGAGAATTCTGCTGCGTGATGTGGGTAACTCCTTGGCCTGCTGGGGATCAAACTCAGGCTGCAGAAGCTGCAGATAGCTTCATAGTGCAGTTTCACATTTTATCAGCAATGGTCTCTGTACTTTATTGTATCACCAACTGTGAGACGTAGGCATTGCTCAGAAGTTTAGTAACAGTCTCATGTTATACTGTATTTATATTTTCTTGAAAGATTTAATATTCATTTCTACCTGTCATAATTTAACATGCAATGATTTAATAATTAATTTTAAATATAAATATGCTATTAATTAAATGCACAATTCCTTATTTATTTTTCTTTAAAGAAAATGGTTTCTTGTGGGTTTACTAATCATGGAAAAATGAAGTAGTCAACAAAAGTTTGTTGGTAAAAGAACATGAAAAATTTTCATTAAGGAAGTGATGTCGATCTGTCCTAGGATCTAGTTTATAGGGGGACACCAAGACATTACAAATAGAGGCACAGGCACTTGAGCACACTGTGACACAGTCCGCAGCCTCTGCAGTGCAGGTTGGATCCCAGCCAGCTGGGGAGATACCCACATGGCACGGCAGACCTCTCCTGTCTCTCATGCTACTCCCCTCACAGTGTATTTCGTCAGTCTGCCTGTTCTGTTCCCCGCTCTATCTCTGGTGAATGCTTTCACCCTCCTGCATACCTGGCCTGTACCCCACAGTTGTATAAAAAAACAAAATCTTAGAAAAAATAGAGACAGCCCCAGGACTCTCAGGATGTCCTGGGGGAAACATACATCACTGTTATTACTTTTCAAGAGTTGCTCATTGTCCACTCATGGATTGAACTCCCTGTTAGCTGACAGCTGCTCAATTTCCACAGAATTGGATGACCAGAATCTAGGTGGATTGGTTTTCTCACATCTCCTTTAAAATTCCATTTCTGCCTCTTTGTTCCTTGAAACAGCCCACCAGTTCACAACTTCTCTTGTGAGAACCATTTCAGATGCTGAACAACTAACAAAATATTTTTTATTTCTTTCTTATTTATTCTTCAAAAAATTTTATTTTCTTCCCCCCCCTTTTTTTGCTTTCAAACTTTGTGTAAAAATAAATAATGATGTAAAAAAATATATAAATAAAAAGAAAATTCTAAAAAAGAGTAAAAATTGTTTTTGAAAATGTCCTTGAGTTTCTAGAAAAAACATTCTTTCACTCTGGGGACATGTTAGGAATGAAGTTAAAGCAAAATGAATGAGTGATTCAAAAGAAGATGCACACCACTCCGCTCTCTGTGCTCACCTTGCTTCCCACAGCGCCAGCCGCCCCTCCCCGTGCCTGGCAGTGCCGTGTGGTGGCTCTGGCTGTGTTCTGCCTTCTGCTGCTGGCTGGACTGGGAATCTTAGGAGGCATGTGTATGTATTACCCATATTTTGAATTGCTGGGAAAGCACATAAAATCGCATGAGTTTTACAAAAAAGTTTTACTCTTGGAATTAAGGCTCTGGACTCCTATAATACACATAGAACGTTGTACTTACAACATGGCAGTAAATCTCTCTCCCTGATTCTTATAAAGAAAGTGACTGCCCCCTATACCTTTAATATTTTAATATGATTTCAGCAAAAAGGAAGTGGTGGTTGTTTGAGGGATTAAATTTTTAATCTTCTCTCTTGTTTGGGATGGAGTTTATGGAACTTTCAACATGCAAATGGGAAAACTGAACAAACTACTGAGTTTCGGACAGGAACTTCAACAAAATCTTTCTCTACAACTGATAGAAAATATGAATAGTTCTGTGAAGAATAGGAACCTCTCTATCATGCTGCAAAAAATGGCCACCAAATTATGCCATCAACTATATGAAAAAGATTCAGGTAATCTATTCTTCTCTGAGTAAGGTGGACTAAATTTAAGAGTTACTAGAGCATCATTTCACTGCTATCTAGTAGTTTTTCCTTAGAAGCCATTATTTGGGGGAAGGAATTAAGTGTGGCTGACAGAGGATGCATTGATATTTTCATGTAACTACAAAAAAGAACCAGAAAAGGTAATTATAGCCATAGACCCCATTATCCCCAAATGTGGGTAATAGCTGCTTAATGAAACATCAGCTAGCACAGTTTTGCTAATCTGATATGTTTTATTTTTTTTGTAAAGATTTATTTATTTTTGCATGCAAGAGCTGGGGTATAGGCCAGAGGTGCAGGGGAGTGAGAAGATTCACCAGAGACAGAGTGGGAAATAGAACAGGCAGACACTGAAACCACTGCTGAGGGGAGCAGTGGGCGAGACAGGAAAGGTCTGCTGCACTATGTGGGTAGCTCCCTGGCTGGCTGGGAATGGAACTCATGCTGCAGAGGCTGCAGACTGCTTCATAGTGCAGTGCTTAACCCCTGGCACCACCAGGGAGGCCCTGTATTACTTTTATTTTGGGCACTGAGGTGAGTAGAAGATAAGGAGAAAAACATATATCTTTAAGGCAACTTTGTTCCTAAATTTCAGTCAATGTTTGATGAGTATTATTGTAAAAGAAATAAAACTAGACTTTACCCCATGAATGTAAGGAAATGGTGTTTTAATATCTTTAGCAGCTTCTATTCCTTTTATAATGAACACACAATCTTTGTGATCTTGAGAAGTCTCCCCAGTATTCAACAAATCAGAGAGCTAGAAATGTTTTAGTTAGAGAAGCCAGAACAGATGGAGGTTTTTGGGGTTGATTCTCAACAGACAATGTTTCTTGGGATTAGCTTTCACTGCCAAGTAGGAAGACAAAACATGAGTAAGTGAGAGAAGGAGATTAAGTGATCATTATTCAGGGCTCCTGAGGAAGGTAAATATAGCGCTCTTTCCTCTGACATGTTGTTCTTGTGATGTTTTCAACACACTACACTGGTATGTAGGAACCTAGAACACAGGTTTCACTTTCTTCACTGCGGATGTTAAAAAAAAGAAACACAAGTAAATTTGGTTAACTTAATATAGAGCATAATGGGGAAAATGAGAATAAGGTAGATTATCAGTGCAACCCAAATACAACTATTTCTTCCCCCCAGAACACAAATGTAAACCTTGTCCAAAAGACTGGTTGTGGCATGAGGACAGCTGTTATTTACTCAGTCAGGAGCATAAAGATTGGAAAACCAGTGAACAGGAATGTCGGAATCTAAATGCCAGTCTGTTGAAGATTAAGAACAAAAGCGTATTGGTAAGCCTTCCTTCTAATATCTAAATAGTATCTCCACATTTTACTTTTTTTTAAAAAATATTTATTTATTTATGCGTACAAGAACCAGGATACAGGTCAGATGTGTGGTAAGGTGAGAAGATTCACCAGAGACAGAGTGGGAAAGGGAACAGGCAGATTGACCGAAGTACACTGCTGAGGGGAGCAGCGGGGGAGTCAGGAGAGGTTTGCTGCACCCTGTGGGAATCTCCCCGGCCAGTCGGGATAGAACCCACATTGCAGAGACTGCAGACAGCTTCACATTGCTGCGCTCAACCCCCTGCACCACCAGGAAGGCCCCCACATTTTTCTTATTACTCAGCACGTCGATCTCTCAGAGAATAATCATATAGTCATTTTTAAAAAGCTTTATTTATTTATTTATGCAAGAACCTGGGTACAGGCCAGATGTGCAGGGAGATGAGAGGATTCACCAGAGACAGAACAGATAACAGAACAGGCAGACTGACAAAATACACTTCTGAGGGAAGCAGTGGGCGAGACAGGAGTGGTCTGCCGAGCCATGTGGGGGCCCTCCCTGGCCGGCTGGGATTGGACAGGCGCTGCAGAGGCTGCAGACAGCTTCACAGCGTGGTGCTCAACCACCTGCACCACCAGGGGAGTCCCCATATATTCCTTTTTTAAGCAAAAGTACATTCCCCCAAAAGCTTCAGCTTCCCTACTGAAAGAAACTTTGTCCTACTTTATAGAAGAGGGAAAAATCAATTCACAGTGACTTGGCCATCGGATCACTCATAAGTGATCGATTCTCAGTTATTTCTTCAAAGAAAAATGGTACACTATGAAAAAAAGTGTATTACTTTGGCTACAAAATTCTGGGCTAATTCTGATTTCTATTTATAACCACTCTAAATTTGCTACATTTTACTTCTACTCTTTCTGTTTCTATTAACTTATATTTATAGTGATCAATCACCTTATTTTCATCCAGGTTGAATATTTAATGCTAATATTTGAAATCTATAGTTGGTGATTATGCATGAGTTGGTAGCTCCTAATTAAGAGTTATTTGATGTAAAAATGTTGAAAGCAACCTTACAGTCAGGAACACATTGTCTCAATTTCTTTTAATGGCATTGAAACATAGTATAATGTTTAAAATGTTCTCTTAAACAATTATGTATACTAAATGATGCTGTGATGTAATATATAGAAATGAGAAACAATTATTTCAACATCCATCTATATTTCTTATAGGATTTTATAAAATCCTGGCATTTTCCTAATTTTTGGCTAGGATTATCTCCCAGAAAAGATAAAGGATCCTATGAGAAGCTTGAAAAGATAATTTCCTCCTCTGACTGGTAAGTCATTATTCATTCATTCATTCATTTATTTAATATTTTATTTTATATAATTCTTACACCATTTTTCATTTTTGCACAATGTATGCATTATCATTTTGGTTATATTCCCCATACAATTGCACCCCTCCCCTTATTTTGACCTTATTCGCTCCTCTCCCCTTCCCTCCCCCAGACCCGCCCCGTAGTGTGTCTCTGGTTTATAGTTGCTTGTTGATTTTGATTTTTACTTTGTATTAATTAATCTTTTTCCTGGTCCCATATTTAGGTTTTCTGAATTCCATGTGTTCAGCTTTTTTGTTTGCTGAGTAATATTCCATTGTGTATATGTACCACATCTTCTTGATCAAGTCATCTATTTTTGGGCATTTGGATAAACCCGCAGATTTATGGTACTAATCTATGCAAAAGAGCAAAGAATATTGCCTGGAGCAAAGAAAGTATGTTCAATAAATGGTGCTGGGAAAACTGGGTCGCTACATGAAAAAGAATGAAGCTTGACCACTACCTCACACCATGCACAAAAACCAACTCAAAATGGATTGAAGAAGTAGACATAAGACCTGAAACCAAAAAATACATAGAAGAAAATATAGGTCAAACACTACATGACATGCACCTCAAAGACATCTTTACAGACATATCACCCAAAGCAGTGATAGTGAAGGCAAAGATTTTTTATTTTTTTTAAACAAGTATACTAGTTCTTTAGTTTTAGGTAATATTATTTCATTTTGAAACTAAAACCCTTCACAATAATCAAGTAGTTAATCCTATATGACATGCTTATTTGAAAGCAATTGTACAAACATAAAAATATGTCTTTATTCTTGTTGAATTCTTTTTAGGTGGTTCGAGTAAATATCCTTTTTTTGGGTACACAGTAGATTACAGTTTAAACTAGCTTTTATTAAAATTACATACTTAAGACTACTACCTCACACCATGCACAAAAACCAATTCAAAATGTATCAAGGAATTGACATAAGACCTGACCCCATAAAATATACAGAAGAAAATATAGGCAAAACATTACATGTCATACATCTCAGTAACATCTTTAAAGACACATCCCCAAGGCAAAGAAAGTGAAGGACAAAATGAACAGCTGGGATTACACCAAACTAAAAAGCTTCTGTAGAGCAAAAGAGACACTACCCAAGACAAAGAGGCACCCTACTGATTGGGAGAGAATTTTTGCACACAGTAAAACTGCTAAGGGACTGATCACAAAGATCTACAAATTGCTGACACTACTCAACAAAAAACAAAGCAAACAATACAGTAAAAAAAAAAAATGGACAGAAGAGTTAAAAAGACACTTCTCCAAAGGAGAATTGCAAATGGCCAATAGGTATGAAAAAATGTTCAATATCACTTGCAATCAGGGAAATGCAAATGAAAACCACAATGAGAGACCACCTTAAACCAGTGAGAATGGCACATATTAAAACAACAGGCAATAACAAATGTTGGCGAGGATGTGAAGTAAAAGGGATTCTCCTACACTGCTGGTGGGAATACAAACTGGTCCAACCACTATGGAAAGCTGTGTGGAGGTTCCTCAAACTACTAAAAATGGAGCTACTATATGATTCAGCAATTCTACTCCTAGGGATTTACTCAAAGGATACAAAAACATTCATTCAAAAGGATACCTACATTCATTCAAAAGGATACCTACAAGGATACCTACAAGGATATCTTACCTTCCAGGTAATATATGGAAATCACCTAAAGCCAAAAAATAGATGACTGGATCAAGAAGATGTGGTATATATATATACACAATGGAATATTACTCAGCATCAAAAAATATAAACTCATGCTATTCACAGTAACTTGAATGGAGCTAGGAGGGAGTATGTTCAGTGAAATAAACCAGAAAGAAAAAAAAAATACTGGATGGCTTCACTTATAGGAGGAATGTAGGGGAACCACATGGGGGGGGCATGAAATAAAACTAAAATAACCATAAAAAAACATCGAAAGACAACTATAAATCAGAGACATTTTGCAGGAGGCGGGGGAGAGGAATCATAACAGGAGAGGGAAGCACACAGGGAACTATGGTGATGGTGCCGGGGTGAATTGGAGGTGAGGATTCTAGGGACCATACCAGAGAGGAGAAAGCAAACATTGTACAAAAACCAGAATAATGCAAAATATATATAAAATTTAAAAAAAGAAATTACACCCTTAAAGAACACTTTTCTATTGGGTTTTTTAAACATATGATTAATATTGCAAAGTGGTGCCACAAATGAAAATATATTGACAAGTGACTGATGAGCTAATAATGGCCAAAGGGATAATTTCTGTGAATAAATGTTTAACTAAGAAAATTTTAAAAATCAACAAAGTTCACTGAGATTGAAATGGACTTAAAATTGTGCTAAGTGCTGGGAGTCAAAGATGAATGAAAAATTGATTCTTCATTTGTTACTTGACAATTTTATGTGCAGATTAATTGAGCAATTCTACATATAAAATAGATTGTGATAAATGCTTCAGAAAGAATGCACAGAATAATGAAAAACAAATTTTAGCTTTGAAATTTGTGTTATTATATACATTTGAAATGGACAATTTTGAATGCAAAATTTAGAGAGACTAGAAAAGCATTTCTGGTAAAGAGAATAAAATGAATTTGGACCTGGTATATTGCAAATTTGATTCATTAAATTTATTCTGTTGTATAATATATTAAGAAATGTGGTTATAAATATGCCTCCCTTCCTCTAATCCCTCTCTCGCCTCTTCCCCTGCAGGATGTCTCTGATATATAATTGTCTGGTTTTGCTTTGTTGTGTTTTGTATTGTTATTATTTTCACTGACGTTGTATTTGCTTCCCCTTATGTCGCATTTGCTTTCCCTTCTATAAGTGAAACCATCCAATATTATTCTTTTTCCTTATGAATTATTTCACTGAGCATAATTTCTTCTAGCTAAATCCATGTTGCTGTGAATGGCATGAGTTTATCTTTTTTGATTGCTGAATAGTATTCCATTGTGTATATATACCACATCTTGATCCAGTCATCTATTTTTGGGTTTTTGGGTTGTTTACAGGTTTTAGCTACTGTAAATAGTGCTGCAATAAACATAGGGGTACAGGTATTTTTTTGAATCAGTGTTTTTGTGTCTTTTGGGTATATCCCTAGGAGTGGAATTTCTGGGTCATATGGTAGCTCATTTTTAGTAGACTGAGGAACTTCCAGACAGCTTTCCATGGTAGCTGGACCAGTCTGCACTCCCCCCAGCAGTGTAGGAGAGTTCCTTTTTCACCACATCCTCATCAACATTTGTTTCTTCTATTATTTTTATATGTGCTGTTCTTACTGGTGTAAGGTGGTATCTCATTGTGGTTCATTTGCATTTTCCTGATGATAAGAGATGTTGAACATTTCTTCATATTCCTGTTGGCCATTTGCATTTCCTCTTTGGAGAAGTGTCTTTTATGTACTTTTGAGCATTTCTTGACTGCATTGTTTAATTTGCTTTTGTTGAATCCTGTGAGTTCTTTGTATATCTTTGTGAGCAGTCCCTAATCAGTTGTATGGAGGGCAAAGATTTTTTCCCAATCAGTGGGATGTCTCTTTGTTTTGGTTAATGCCTCTTTTGCTGTGCAGAAGCATTTCAGTTTGATGTAAACCCATGTGTTTAACTTTTCCTTGACTTTCTTTGCTTTGGGTGATGAGTCTTTAAAGATGTTACTGAGACGTATGTCTTGTGGTGTTTTACCTATATTTCCATTATATGTTTTATGGTTTCAGGTCTTATGTCCAGATCTTTTATCCATTTTGAGTTGATTTTTGTGTGGTGAGAGGTAGAGGTCTAGTTTCATTCTTTTGCATGTGGTGGTCCAGTTTTTCCAGCACCATTTATTGAACAAACTATCCTTGTTACATTGCATGTTCTTTGCTCTTTTTCCCAAGATTAGTTGTCTATATACATGTGGCTTTATTTTGGGGTTTTCTATTCAGTTCCATTGGTCTCTGTGTTTGTTTTTTGTAACAAATAATTCTTTATTTCCTCTTTCAGGATAATAAACAACACAATTGTCTTCAGTGGCAAGATGTATTGTCGATATAGACTGAATGAGTATATTTATTATACACTTTGCACTGAAAGGAAAAATTTTATATGTGAAAAACTGCCTAATCGAGTGAAGATTGAGAATATGCTAATAAATGAGGAACCGGAAGGCTTTATATAGTTAGTGCACTTTTTGTCTCAGTTATTATCCTGCAACTAAAAGCAACTTTATGCAGCGCACCTCTTGTGAAACAGACAAGTGGAATAAAGATGCTGATTTACTGACTTTCTGCCTCTCCCCTAATACTTCACGCTTTTCTGACTTTCTTCTTTGTCCTCCTTTTAAGAGTAGAAGGAAATACTGAGAAAATATTTTAACAGCTAGACATATTGCTGAGCATAAATACAGAATTTTGGTTGAAAAAAACATAAAAAGGGCCTCCCCTGGTGGCACTGGGGGTTGAGCGCAGTGCTGTGAAGCTGTGCACAGCCTCTGCAGTGCAGGTTCAATCCCGGCCAGCCTGCGACAATCCCACATGGCGCAGCAGACCACTCCTGACTCTCCCGCTGCTCCCCTCAGCGGTGTATTTCAGTTGCTCTGCCTGTTCTGTTCCCCACTCTGTCTTTGGTGAATCCTCTCACTCCCCCATAAGTGTGGCTGGTACCACAGCTCTTGTATGCATAAATAAATAAATCTTCAAAAAATGAAAAATACCGAAAACCAGCTATTTTGTCTTGCTTCTCCCAAAAGAAACAAGGTAGATAACAACATCACAGAACAGTCAAAGGATCTAGGAATATACATCAATAGGGTGAGTGCTGCATCATCACCAATTGGGGTTTATTCTACTAATGCAGATTTATTTCCATCCTGGGAAAGAAAAAGAAAATACATTTTCTTTATAGGTACAGAAAAATCATTTGATAAAATTCAACACTACATAATAAAGTCTCTCAGAAAATAGAAGCAAATGTTTTCTTTCTCTGATAAAAGCATTAAAGAGAGAATGTTCACATTAAAAAGAGAAGGAAAAAAACCACTAGCAACAAAAAAAAAAACACCTAAACTAACGTTATACTTCTGGTAAAAGAGTGAATGTTTTTCTTTTGAGCTCTGGAACAAGATATGAACAGTTTTTGGGAGCTCTGGGGGATGAGAACCATCCCTCATCAGCAGTTCAAATGCTAAAAATTTATGCTTCTGAAATCTCTTGATGTCATTTCCGCACACAGAGCAATAGAGCTGCCCTACACTTGCACTTAAATCAAGAGCCCATTTTTAAAAGAAGGATCTTTATCATTTGATTTAAGACCTTCCACAGTCTATTTGAGATTCTAACTGTGGAAAGAGGCAAGAAAAAGAAATTCTAAAATGCAGAAATGAGAAAGAAGACATTTTACTTGTAGCTAACACAATTGTGTACATAAAAATATAATTTACAAACAGACTATATAACTCCATGTCACTGGAGTAATCTTAATGAGGCAATATCAATTCTATTTCTAAATGTCAACAGTAAACAATACCCTTTATACTAACACCGAAGTGGAAAAGAGTAATACATCTCATAAAATTGTGGAAAATTTCTGCATATGAAAATTACATGCAAAATGGCCCCATTGTCTTACCCCAAGAAACACTCCCTTCCTGGACTGGCCACCAGACTGCTGATTATGAGCAAGGGAAGTAAAATGGCAATCAAGGAAACAATCCAATTTTAAAACGGGCAACATATCTGAATAGACATATCTCCAAAGAAGACATACAGATGGCCAATAGGCAATGGTAAGATGTTCATAATCCCTTATTATTCGGGAAATACAAATGAAAATAACAATGGGATCTCATTGCTGTGAGAATGATCATTATCCAAAAGATGAAACAAATCTTGGAGACGATGTGGTGAGAAGAGAACCCTTATATACTGTTGTAGGATGGTGAGTTGGAGTAGATGTTTTGGAAAGCAGTATGGAGAAATCATACTGCATATCAAAAATAGAAATCAAAAATAGAAATTCAAGAAATAAAAATAGAAATTCTACATGATTCAGTTATCATACTTGTGGGTATTCACCCCCAAAGGTAAACACAATAATGCAAATAATATATCCACGTCCCCCATGTTTATTGCAGCATTATTTACAATAGGCAAGAATTGGAAACAATTTAAGTAGATATCATCTGATGAATGGGTACAGAAAATGTGACATATATTGCAAAAATTGAATACTCTTTAACTATAAAAAGTTGAAGTCTTGCCCTTTGCAACAGTATGGATGAACCCTGAGGGTATTATACTTATGAAATAAACTGGATAAAGACAAATATCATTTGATTTCATGAATATGTGGTATATAGAGAAAATCAACAGATGGACCAAATAAAACAAAAAACAAACTCTGGATGGTAATCAGTGGTTATCAGAAGGGAATGGGCAAAGGGGTGGATAAATGAGGACAAAGAAATAACTGTATGGTGAAGGATAAAATCAAACTATTAGTGGAGAACCTAGTGTAGGACAGGTACATATTGATTTGCAATGATGCACACCTGCAATTTATACAATGCCATAATGCAGTGTTACTTCAAAAAATTATGAAATAACTTGAAGACAATCATTGCCCATGCAAGCATACTTGGCGAAGAAATGGATGGACCCCTGCTTCCAAAATTGTGGGGTCAAACTTAAAAGAAACTAATGTAAGAGGCCCTAGAAAAGGAGAAAAGACTCCTTTTCTTCCCCTTTTTGGTAGATAGTTGAGAGCTTGGTCAATGAATTGAGCCAGTTTGCAGAGAAACAAGAACTGATCTCACCTCTACTGGCCTTTGTTGTTTCTAGGGCCTTTTCCATTAGCATGCATGTTACCTCGGTCCCAGATTCCTTAGTATATTTCTTTGTTATAGAGAAACTAAGTGTTCCTTAGTTCCTCTTAGACTAACTGGTAGCTATGTAACAAGGGGACAGGGTGCAGCTTCCACTCTTCCTCTGTCTGCGCTGCTTTCTGTACATGAGCAGTTGCTCTACTAAGGCAAACTCATCTGACAGCACTTGGCTAGACACACACAGGATTGCAGTTCCAGGTCATTGCTGTAGACTTGTCAGTGTCTCAGAAATTGTGATTCCCCTCGAAAAAGATGAATAACATCCAAACATCATTTTAAAAGCTACTTTCTGTAGTTGGTAAGTATACAGAAATGGAGAAAAGGAACAGATAAGAGGCAGTTGAATGCATGAATCAATTAGCTCTTCAACAGCTGTTTGTTCTCATATAACACAACAGCCTATATAGTTTACTTGCAGTTTGTCTTTGGGTTCAAAAACATTAAATTTATATTTTGTTTTAGAACCACAACCTTAAAATCACAGATCCTATTTAACATTCAACTCTAAGTGTTTTTGTTTGTTTGTTTCTTGAGGTTTTTTTTTTTAATAGTTTGCCAAGCTTTCTTTGCATTGTCTACAATGTTTGAAGAAGTTATGTGTGCAGATCTAAAATTCCAGGACTCCAATAAAACAGAATATGACAAATCTGGGATAAAGGTAAGATTTTGAGCAGTAGATATGTTGGAATGTGGTAAAACTAATGTGTAAAGAGTAAAGGTAGAAGCGGTCCCCTAAGTACGAGTGAAGTAACAATGATTGTTCTATTTTAGTTTTTAATTAAGCCTCCCATTCGTACTAAAGCTATTAAATGCATCCATAAAAATGTTTGTAAAGAGTTTTTTAAAGGCCCTAATCAATAGCGTGAACACTTAATTTTTTTATATATTTTTATTTTAATATTTCACTCAAGACAGCTAGGATTGTATTTCATATAACTGAAAGGTGATTTTTTTTCCTCCAAAAAATGACGCCACAGGACAAGGAGTATATGCTATTTAGAAAATCATGTCTTTGTAAGTTTTTTTTTTATATATATAAGAAAATGCTAGCATGTATGTGTGTAAAAGAGAGGGAGAAAGTGACAAAAAGAGAAAGATAAAACTTTAGATTTTCATTTGACTTTATATTAATTGAAGTATATGTTATCCTAAATTTTCAATTTCTTTCACTTCTTTTGGTCATCTTTTCTCAACTAACTAAAATATAGAAAAGGTTAAGCTAAATGAAAGGACACATCACAACTAAAGGAAGAGAAGCAAGAAAGAAATACTGGGAGATAGAACACGGAAAACCATGACAGAAGTGAAACTTGGTAGTTTTCAATACAAATTTGAACTATGATATAAATGGGCCAGCTGTGTAGACTTTCAGTTTATCCTTCAATAAAGTGTACCCTAAGATTCATCCTGCTCACAACCCCATATTATTCAGACTTCCTGGCTCCTGGACTTTTGCATGGAGTCTGCTCCAGCACATTCCCCAGGGTGCTTACTTAAAAATTACTTAAATGGTAGGTCTGGAGAACACAGAAAGCTGATAGAGTTGGTGCATTTAAGAGAGACAGTAACAGAAGAATCCTCATACAGTATTTGTGTCTGCCAACAAAATGTGGCATTTTTTGAAATTCTAATTTTCCTGTGAACAGAAATTTCACTGTTAAATTTCAGATTCATTTCTCATCAACATTGTAACTCTTTAGAACAGCTCCATTCTGTTGTCTTTCCCTTTAATACATAATTTTTAAGGGTGACCCTTAAGGATTGTACAGTATTTTCGATTTTATTTTCTTTCTTTGTGTTTCTCCTTTTTGTGTGGTATAAGAGGATATGCATACCATAAATTTTCTATGCCAACAATTACCTTTTTTGTATCTCATCACATTCTTTCATCTATCTGTCCCACTAATTCATCTTATTCTAAATCTCCACTTCAGAAATTTTCTGATTGTATGGGAATCTTGAATCTATGTCTCATTATTTTCTCAGTTCCATGTGATTTTCTCATTATGCAGCTTAAAGTCTATAGTACATACAATAAACAGGATATTATGTAAAAATATCTCTTACTCTTTCACCACTTTGCTTAATGTGCTGTTACTTTCCCTTGAAAAACTCCAATTCTGGTTAAATTCATACATTTACCTAATGTCCACATTTTACTTTTTAAAAAAGATTTACTTATTTATGCATACAAGAACCAGGATACAGGTCAGATATGCAGGGTTGGGGGTGGGGGTGGGGGGGAGGGAGAAAAGATTCACCAGAGACAGAGCGGGGAACAGAACAGGCAGACTGACAATATACACTGCTGAGGAGAGCAGCAGGCGAGGCAGGAGAGGTCTGCTGTGCCATGTGGGCATCTCTCTGGTCAGCTGGGATTGAACCCCCACACAGAGGCCGCAGACAGCTTCACAGCGCGGCACTCAACCTCCTGTGCCACAAGGGAGGCCCCACATTTTACTTATTACTTGGCATTTCTGATTGCTAAGAGAGTAATTATATATTCATTTTGTAAGCAAAAGTACGTTCCCCCAAAATCCCCAGCTTCCCTACTGTAAGAACCTTTGTCCTACTTTATAGAAGAGGAAAAATCAATTCACAGTGACTTGATCATCTGATCACTCATAAGTGATCTATTCATTTATTTCTTCAAAGAAAAAAGTTACACTATGAAAAAAAAGCTTATTACTTTGACTACAAAATCTGGACTAATTCTGACTTCTATTTATAACCACTCTAAATTTGCTACATTTTACTTCTACTCTTTCTGTTTCAATTAACTTGTATTTATAGTGATTAATTACCTTATTTGCTTTCAGATTAAATATTTAATGCTAATATTTGAAATATAGTTGGTGATTATGCATGGATTGGTAAATAAAGAGTTTTGTCACTGATTTGTAGTTCCTACTCCATGTGAGATGGTAATTGATGTAAAAATGCTGAAAGCAAGCTTGCAGTAAGAAACACTTTGTCTCAATTTCTTTTAATAGCATTGAAAAATATTATAATGTTTAAAATGTTATCTTAAATAATTATGTGTACTAAATGATGCTGTGATGTAATGTATAGAAATGAGAAACAATTGTTTCAGCAACCATCTATATTACTTACAGGATTTTATAAAATCCCAGGTTTTCCTACCTTTTGGCTAGGATTATCTCCCAAAAAAAATTATGAAAACTCTAAGACGCTTAAAGAGATAATTTTCTCCTCAGATTGGTAAGTCATTTTTTATTTTTTTAAACAAGTGTACTAGTTCTTTAGTTTTAGGTAATATTATTTCATTTAGAAATTAAAACCTTACACAGTGATCAACTAGTTAATCCTATATGACATGCTTATTTGAAAGCAATTGTACAGGCATAAAAATATGTCTTTATTCTTGTTGAATTTTGTAGCTGGTTTGAGTGAAGATCCTTTTTTTGGGTACATAGTGGATCACAGTTAAAGCTAGCCTCTATTAAAATTACATCCTTAAGACTACTACCTCATACCATGCAGAAATATCAACTCAAAATGGATAAAAGAATTGAACATAAGACCTGACTCCATAAAATATACAGAAGAAAATACAGGCAAAACATTACATGACATACATCTCCGTAACATCTTTAAAGACACACCCCCAAGGCAAAGAAAGTGAAGGACAAAATGAACAGCTGGGATTACACCAAACTAAAAAGCTTCTGTAGATTAAAAGAGACACTACCCAAAGCAAAGAGGCATCCTATTGATTGGGAGAGAATGTTTGCACACAGTACAACTGCTAAGGGACTGATCACAAAGATCTAAGAAGAGCTGACACTACTCAACAAAAACAAAGTAAACAATACAGTAAAAAAGAAATTGGGCAGAAAATTAAAAAGACACTTCTCCAAAGGAGAACTGCAAATGGCCAACAGGTATATCAAAAAATGTTCAATATCACTTGCAATCAGGCAAATGCAAATGAAAACCACAATGAGATACCCCCTTACACCAGTGAGAATGGCATATTAAAACAACAGGCAATAACAAATGTTGGCGAGGATGTGAAGCAAAATGAACTCTACTACAATGCTGTTGGGAATACAACCTGGTCCAACCACTATGGAAAGCTGTGTGGAGGTTCCTCAAATTACTAAAAATGGAGCTTCCACATGATCCAGCAATTCCACTCCTAGGGATCTACCCAAAGGAAACAAAAACATTCATTCAAAAGGAATGAATTTAAAAGGAACCTACACCCCTATGTTTATTGCAGCATTATTTACAGCAGATAAGATACGGAAATGACCCTAATGCCAAAAATTAGATGACCGGATCAAGAAGAGGTAATATATATACACAATGGAATATTACTCAGCAATCAAAAAAGATAAACCCATGCTACTAACAACAACTTGGATGGAGCTAGAAGTGATTATGCTCCATGAAATAAGCCAGAAAGAAAATAAATATATTGGATGGTTTCACTTATAAGAGGAATGTAGGGAACCCACATAGGGGGTCAGTAAAAAAAATAAAATAAATGTAAAAACAAAATCAACAGGCAACTATAAATCAGAGACATTCTGCAGGAGGCAGGGAGAGGGATCTTAATCTCTCCTAATACTTCATGCTTTTCCAACTTTCTTCTGTTTCCTCATCTTATGAGCAAAAGAAAATACTGAGAAAATAATTTAACAGCTAGACACAGACATATTGCTGAGTATAAATACAGAATTTTGGCTGAAAAGTACAGAAAAGGGGCCACTCCTGGTGGCACAGGCGGTTGAGCCCAGTGCTGTGAAGCTGTCTGCTGCCTCAGCAGTGCATGTTCAATCCCAGGCAACCAGCGAGAATCCCATATGGTGCGACAGACCTCTCCTGTCTCGCCTGTTGCTCTCCTCATCAGTGTATTTCAGTCAGTCTGCCTGTTCTGTTCCCTGCTCTGTCTCTGGTGAATCCTCTCACCCTCTGCACATCTGGCCTGTACCCTGGTTCTTGTATGCATGAATAAATAAATATTTATTTAAAAAAAGAGAGAAAAATACAGAAAAGTCAGGGAGCCTACCCACATGGCCCAGCAGACCTCTCCTGACTTGCCCACTGCTCCCCTCAGCAGTGTATTTCAGTCCATCTGCCTGTCCTGTTCCCCACTCTGTCTCTTGTGAATCCTCTCAAGCCCCCATAACTCTGTCTTGTACCCCAGTTATTGTATGTATAAATAAATAAATATTATAAAAAAGAAAAATACATGAAACGAGCTATTTTGTCTTGATTTTCCCAAAATAAACAAGGTGGATACCAACATTATGGAAAAGTCAAAGGAAATTAAATACAGGATATACATTAATAGGAAGTGTGCTGCATCTTTACCAATTGGGTTTATTCTATGAATGCAGATATATTTACACCATGGGAGAGAAAAAGAAAATACATTATTCTGTATAGGTACAGAAAAATCATTTGATAAAATTCAACACTGTATAATAAAGTCTCTCAGAAAATAGAAACAAATGTTTTCCTTCTTTGATAATAGCATTAGAGAGAGAATGTTGTTATTAAAAAGAAAAGGAAAAAACCACTAGCAAAAAAAACCCCACCTAAACCTGTATTATACTTCTGGAAAAAAGTGAATGTTTTTCTTTTGAGCTCTGGAACAAGATATAAATGGTTTTTGGGGAGGTCTGGGGGTTGAGAACCATCCCTCATCTGCAGGTCAAATGCTAAAAAATTATGCTTCTGGAATCTCTTGATGTCATTTACACACATGGAGCAATAGAGTTGCCCTACACTTGCACTTTAATCAAGAGCCCTTTAAAAAAAGAAGGATCTTTATCATTTTATTTAAGACCTTCCACAGTCTATTTGAGATTCTAACTGTGGAAAGAGGCAAGAAAAAGAAATTTTAAAATGCAGCAAAGAGAAAGAAGACATTTTACTTACAGCTCATATAATTGTGTACATAAAAATATAATTTATAAACAGACTATATAACTCCTGTCACTGGATAAAATATTAATGCAGCAATATCAGTTCTATTACTAAATGTCAACAGTAAACAATCCCCTTTATACCAACACCAAAATGGAAAAGAGTAAAACATCTCATAAAAATGTGGAAAACTTCTGCATACGAAAATTACATGCAAAATGGCCCCATTATCTCACCCCAAAAAACACTCCCTTCCTGGACCTGGCCACCAGACTGCTGATTATGAGCAAGGCAAGTAAAATGGGAATCAAGGAAACAATCCAATTTTAAAACAGGCGTCCTGTCTGCATAGACATATCTCCAAAGAAGACATACAGATGGCCAATAGGCAATGGTAAGATGTTCATAATCCCTTATTATTCGGGAAATACAAATGAAAATAACAATGAGAAATCATACTGCAAATCAAAAACAGAAATCAAAAAATAGAAATTAAGAAATTAAAAATAGAAATTCTACGATTCATCATACTTGTGGGTATTCACCCCCAAAGGTAAAAACAATTATGCAAACACTATATCCAACCCCCCATGTTTATTGTAGCATTATCTACAATAACAAACAATTGGAAACAATTTAAGTAGATATCATCTGATGAATGGGTACAGAAAATGTGACATATATATGCAAAAACTGAATACTCTTTAACTATAAAAAGTTGAAGTCCTGCCCTTTGCAACCGTATGGATGAACCTAGAGGGTATTATACTTATGAAATAAACCAGATAAAAACAAACATCATTTGATTTCACTAATATGTGGTATACACAGAAAATCAACAGATGGACTAAATAAAACAAAAACAAATTTCTGGACTGTAATTAGTGGCTATCAGAAGGGAAAGCAGGAATGTGGATAAATGAGGACAAATAGACAACAGTATGGTGAAGGATAGACTCGAACTATTGGTGCTGAACTCTGTGTAGGACAGATACATGTTGATTTGCAATGATGCACACCTGCAATTTATACAATGCCATAATGCAGTGTTACTTCAAAAAATTTATGAAATAACTTGAAGACAATTATTGCCCAATTCCCAAGTATGCTTTGCATACTTGGCCTAGAATTGGATGGACCCCTGCTTCTAAAATTGTGGGGTCAAATTTAAAAGAAACTAACTTAAGAGGCCCTCTAGACCTTTTTTTCTCCTTTTTGGTAGATTAGTTGAGAGCTTGGTCAATGAATTGAGCCAGTTTGCAGAGAAACAAGAACTGATCTCACCTCTACTGGCCTGTTGTTGTTTCTAGGGCCTTTTCCATTAGTATGCATTTTACCTCGGTCCCAGATTCCTTAGTATACTTCTTTGTTATAGAGAAGCTAAGTGTTCCTTAGTTCCTCTTAGACTTACCGGCACCTGTGTAACAAGGGGACAGGGTGCGGCTTCCACTCTTCCTCTGTCTGCGCTGCTTTCTGTACATGAGCAGTTGCTCTACTAAGGCAAACTCATCTGACAGCACTTGGCTAGACACACACAGGATTGCAGTTCCAGGTCATTCCTGTAGACTAGTCAGTGTCTGAGAACTTGTGAACCCCTTGAAAAAAATGAATAACATCCCAACATCATTTTAAAAGCTACTTTCTGTAGTTGGTAAGTATACAGAAATGGAGAAAAGAACAGATAAGAGGAAGTTGAACATCTGAATAAGTTAGCTCTTCAACAGCAGTTTGTTCTTATATAATACAACAGCCTACAGCTTATATGCAGTTTGTCTTTGGGTTCAGAAATATTAAATTTATATTTTGCTTTAGAACCACAAGCTTAAAATCACAGATCCTATTTAACATTCAACTCTAAGTGTTTTTGTTTGTTTTTTGAGTTTTTTTTTATACTTTTCCAAGCTTTCTTTGCATTGCCAACAATGTCTGAAGAAGTTATGTATGCAGATCTAAAATTCCAGGACTCCAGTAAAACAGAATATGGCAAATCTGGCATAAAAGGTAAGATTTTGAGCTGTAGATGTGTTGGAATGTGATAAAACTAATGTGTAGAAGAGTAAAGGTAGAAGCTTGCTCCCTAAGTATGAGTGAAGACAATGATTGTTCAATTTTAGTTTCAGATTTTAATTAAGCCTCCCATTTGTACTAAAACTATTAAATGTGTCCATACTAACATTTATAAAGGATTTTTTTAAAGGTCCTAATCAATACCTTGAACACTGAATTTTTCATAAATTTTCTATTTTTAATATTTCACTCAAGGCAATTAGAATTATATTTCATATAACTGCATTGTGAAATTTTTTTCTCCATGAAATGATGCCACAGTTCAAGGAATATATGCTATTTAGAAAATCATGTCTTTGTATTTTTTTTATATATAAGAAAATGCTAGCATGTATGTGTGTGTAAAAGAGAGGGAGAAAGTGACAAAAAGAAAAAGAGATAGAACTTTAAATACTTTCATTTGACTTTATATTAATTCTAGTATATATTATCGGAAATTTTCACT
The DNA here is from genome assembly GCF_964194135.1 of Talpa europaea. Taxonomy (NCBI): domain Eukaryota; kingdom Metazoa; phylum Chordata; class Mammalia; order Eulipotyphla; family Talpidae; genus Talpa; species Talpa europaea. The sequence continues at coordinate 67,417,222 of NC_140083.1, read as the reverse complement.
TTCTTCCACTTCTTTTAGTGATCTTTTCTGAACTTGCTAAAATATAGAAAAGGTTAAGCTGAAAGAAAAGACATCAGAACTAAAGAAAGAGAAGAGAGAAAGAAATACTGGGAGATACATCACTGAAAACCATGATGCAAGTGAAAACTTTGTAGTTTTCAATACAAATTTGAATTATGATATAAATGGGCCAGCTGTGTAGACTTTCAGGTTATCCTTCAATGAAGTGTACTCTAGTCTTCATCCTGCTCACAACCCCATGTTATTGTGACTTCCTGGCTCCTGGACTTTTGCATGCAGTCTGCTCCAGCACATTCACCAGGGTGTTTAAATTAAAAAATGCTCAAAAGGTAGGTCGGGAGAACACAGAAAGTTGGTAGAGTTAGTGCACTTAGGAGAGAGAGTAACAGAAGAATCCTCATACATTATTTGTGTCTCCCAACAAAATGTAGCATTCGTTAAAATTCCAATTTCCCTGTGAACAGAAATTTCATTGTTAGATTTCAGATTCATTTATCATCAACATGATAGAACAGCTCAATTTTGTTGTCTTTCCCTTTGATACATATTTTTAAGGGGACCCTTAAGGATTTTCAATATTTTCGATTTTATTTTCTTTCTTCGTATTTTTCCTTTTTGTGTGGTGTAAGAGAATGTGCATACCATAACCTTATATGCCAACAATTACCCTTTTTGTATCCCATCACATTCTTTTTTCTCTCCTGTCCCACTAATTCATCTTATTCTAAATCTCCACTTCAGAAATTTTCTCATTCTATTGGAGTGTGGAATCTATGTCTCATTATTTTCTCAGTTCCATCTGATTATATCACTATGCATCTTAAAGTCCATAGTATGTAATATAAACATTATCATATTTAAAAATGTCCCTTACTCTCTTGCCTCCTAGTTTAATGTGCTGTCATTTTCCCTAGAAAAACTCCATTCTTGTTAAATTCAAGTATTTACCTACTCTGAACTCTATCCAAATGGCCGGACATTGCTGGTGAAAATTACACAAATTCTCAAGCCCAGTTTCCTAAACTTCTGTCTGAGCTAGTCTCGTTTCACTGTTGTTGATGCAATAATGTTGCGACATACAGAGAGCATTGCCAGTAAAATGCCAACTAACTCTTTTAGATTCGGGAAACAGTAAAGAGGAAAAGAATTACATAGTCAGGATCTTACCTAAGGTTAAACGTATGACTTCAACTGTTGTCTCTCTTTTTTTTTTTAAAAAAAAAAAAGATGTATTTATTTACGCATACAAGAACTGGGATATAGCCCAGAGGTGCAAGGGATGAGAGGTTTCACCGGTGACAGAGTGGGGAACAGAACAGGCAGACTGACTGAAATACACTGCTGAGGGGAACAGCTGGAGAGTCAAGAGAATTCTGCTGCACCATGTGGGCAACTCCCTGGCCTACCGGGGATCGAACTCATCCTGCAGAAGCTGCAGATAGCTTCATAGTGCAGTGCTTAACCCCCTGCACTGCCAGTGAGGTCCTGTCGTCTTTCTTAATAATTATTTTCTCATTTATTTTTATATTCAATTATTAGTCTGAGTACCTTCTTATTAATTTGAGTAACTTTTTATAGTCGAACACTATTCCGGGTACTGAAAATACAGGAGCAAGTACCTCTTTTTATAGAAGATAAATTTTAAGATGTGAGAAAATAAATGATTGGAGAGAAAGAGAAAGAGAGAGAGAGAATCTCTAATTGCACTCCCGTATGTGAAGATTTAAAACTAGTTATAGTCTAGAAAGCTGGAAGACCAGCTCTTATGGTCAGTGGGAATCACCACACAAATTCAGTGGAAAGGACATCACAGAAAGTAAGAACACCTAGCTCAAAGACCCCAGGAAAGCCTGAGGACTTACTTCCTAGTTCATGCTACACCTTCCCTCTCTGCGACTAACACTGCCCTCCTGCCATATTCTTACTCATATCCCCTGTTTTATTTCTAGATGGTAATTATGAAATACTCACTCTTATCAAAGGACAAATTTCATTTTGCTGTGCATTTCAATCATGTACCTGTTCAAAGACATTTCTTCTATAAGATTCCCCTTTCTCTGCTGCTTCATTGTCCTCTCACCAATATACTCTACTACTCTATTTAAAAAAATACACCCCCTACTTGCCCAACTAAATCTATTTATCTCCATTTCTCTGTTTACTTTCATAACCCAACTTTGGGACAGCATTACCTTTGTTCATGAACTCGAGGTCTTCAGAGCTCCTTCTCTTCTCAACAGACCATATTAGGCTTCTGCCCTCATTGTTCCATGGACATCACGATGGATCTAGGCCTCTGATGGCCTCTCTGTTTCACCCCAAGAATCACATCTCTGCTCTATTATTATTTGACTTCCCTGCGCTCCGTTCACACAGTTGCATCATCCCTCTTCCTTCACACTTTCTTTACACAGGCTGCTGACACATATGGCGTGACCCTGGTCTCCACTATCACCATAGCAGCTCCTGCTCAGCCTTCTTTTTTGAATTTCCACCTGGATCAAACTCTGTTGTTTATTTTTTTAAAGATTTATTTATTTATGCATATAAGAACCTGGGTAGGGCCAGAGGTGCAGGGGTGAGAGAACTCACCAGGGACAGAGTGGGGAACAGAACAGGAAAACTGACTGATATACACTGCTGAGAGGAGCATCGGGCGAGACAGGAGAGGTCTGTTGTGCCATGTAGGTGCTGAAGCCCTTGCACCACCAGGGAGGCCCTGGATCAAACTCTATTTTATGGAATATTCCGGGACTCTCTTGTGGGTCCTCTGTTTTGTGACACTAAAGATATTTTGCTAAGTTACCTCATTCATTCCTTTGGATTCAAATACAGTGACTTCCAACTCTCCACTGATGATCTGTCCTTGATTTTCCAGACTAGAAAATCAAATGCCTATTTCCCATTTCCATATAGATGTCTAATATCATCTTAAATTAAAATGGTAAAAATAGAAATATTTTTTCTCTTGTTCCTTCCTCCTCATTATCTCCATATCATTAAATGCAAATACAAATACATACTTAAATACAATCTCCAAGTATGTGCTATGTGCCAGCACTGTTCCAATCGTATTCCAAATCTTAAGCCATTGAGTTTCTCAACTTTGTGGGTTTCTGTTTCTTTTTTTAACCAATGCGGAAACTAAGACACAGAGAAGTAAAAGATTTTGTTCAAGTTTCCCCAAGGGATAAGAAGCAGAACCAGAATTCAAGGCGGATATTTTATTATAGAATATTCTGTGCTTGTTTTTTGTCATTGCTAAGCTCCCTATAAATATGCTGATCTTATTATTACTTAACAACTTTATCAAGTCAAAAATCTCTCATAGGGCCTCCCCAGATGGCGCAGGCGGTGGAGCGTTTTGCTGTGAAGCTGTCCACAGCCTCTGCAGCGCCAAGTTTGATCCTGGCCAGCCGGCGAGGGTCCAATATGGTGCAGCAGACCTCTCCTGTCTCACCCGCTGCTCCCCTCAGCAGTGTATTTCATTAGTCTGTCTGTTCTGTTCCCCACTCTGTCTCTGATGAATCCTCTCACCCTCCCGTGCATCTGGCCTGTACCCCGGTTCTTATATAAATAAATAAATAAAATCTTTTAAAAAAAAATCTCTCATAGATTTCATAAATGTGTGCTACAGATTCTAACTTCAAAAAGTATTCACAATATATCCCATGAGTCATCCCATTCTCTGATACTTGTAAATCTAGCTACTGTTCTCTCTCACTGGTCTGCTGCAAGAAGTTCCTCTCTATTTTCCCTCTTCCAGTACTGCAGCTCTGCAGTTCATCCTCTTTTTTCTGTAACAATAATCTTTCTAAAAATATTATATTATTTCTCCCTCCTGCTTGAAAATCCCTTCCTATAATTAAACAATCTCCAGTCCCCAAACTCTGGCTTACAAAGGCCAGAAATACTATTTTCTTTCCTTTTCTTTGATCTCCACCAATATCTTTTCTCACCTTGTTCAGAATTTCATTGCCACTCTGAATGTTTTCTGTTTTTCAAATAGAACCCTAATTAGGGTCTGAGAGCTAGATCTTCCTGCCTGTGACATTCTCAACACTGATTTTGCATGCTGATTCCATGGTAAGGTCTGAACTGCTTATGCTCTAGAATATAACTCCATTATAATCTTTGCATACCATAGCACAATTTGAGATCGATCTGTCTGTCTGTCTATCTATCTATCTATCTATCTATCTATCTATCTATCTATCTATCTATCATCTATTTATCTACTATCATCTACTTATTCATCCATCCATTAACTAATTCTTCCACCTCCCTACTAATCTATCAAATCTTTTTTCTCATAGTTAAAATTTATATTCTATAAGAACTGGAATTGTGTTTCCTGCTAACTGTGTTGTTAGTACCCAGAAGGTACTCCGTAAGGAAGTTACTCTGGTAACATTTGAATAGTCCCTACACATATAAATGAGAAAAATTATTAAGAAAGACAACACTTGGGCCTCCCCGGTGGCACAGAGTTTGAGCGCTGGGTTGTGAAGCTGCCCGCAGCCTCTGCAGCACCGGTTCGATCCCCGGCTGCTCCCCGGCCACCGGAGGAGGGTCCCACATGGCGTGCAGACCTCTCCTGCCTCCCGCTGCTCCTCTCAGCAGTGTACCTTGGTCCTTCTGCCTGCTCTGCTCCATGCTCTGGCTCTGGTGAATTTTCTCACCCTCCCGTGCTTCTGACTATACCCAGTGCTTGTATAAATAAATAAATAAATCTTAAAAATAAAAAAAAAAGAAAGACAACACTTGAAGTCATGCTTGTTATCTTAAATAAGGTCCTGACTATGTCATTCTTCCCTCTTAACTACTTTCCAAAGTCAAAAAAGTTGTTTCACATTTTATCAGTAATGGTCTCTGTACTTTATTGCATTACCAACTGTGAGACGTAGGCATTGCTTAGAAGTTTAGTAAGAGTCTCATGTAATACTGTATTTATATTTTCTTGAAAGATTGAATAGTCATATCTACATGTCATAATTTAACATGTAATGATTTAATAATTAATTTTAATGATATATATATAACATTAATTAAATGCATGATTCCTTATTTATTTTTCTTTAGTAAGAAAATGATCTCTTGCGGGTTTACTGATCATGGAAAAATGAAGTATTCAACAAAAGTTTGTTGTAAAAGAACATGAAAAATTTTCATTAAGGAAGTGATGTTGATCTGTCCTAGGATCTAGTTTATAGGAGGACACCAAGACATTACAAATAGAGGCACAGGCACCTGAGCATACTGTGACACAGTCCCCAGCCTCTTCAGTGCAGGTTGGATCCCAGCCAGATGGGGAGATACCCACATGGTGAGGTAGACCTCTCCTGTGTCTCATGCTACTCCCCTCACAGTGTATTTCACTCAGTCTGCCTGTTCTGTTTCCTGCTCTGTCTCTGGTGAATGCTCTCACCCTCCTGCATATCTGGCCTGTACACCACAGTTATATAAAAAAACAAAATCTTAAAAAAAATAGAGACAGCCCCAAGACTCTCAGGATGTCCTGGGGGAAACATATATCACTGATATTATTTTCAAGAGTTTCTCATTGTCCACTCAAGGATTGAACTCCGTATTAGCTGACAGCTGCTAAGTTTCCACAAATTTGGACAGAACAGAATCTATATGGATTGGTTTTCTCACATCTTCTTTAAAATTCCATTTCTGCCTCTTTGTTCCTTGAAGCAGCCCACCAGTTAACAGCCTCCTTGTGAGACCCATTTCAGATGCTGAACAACTAACGAAATATTTTTTATTTCTTTTTGATTTATTCTTCAAAAAAGATTTTTATTTCCTTCCCCTCCTTTTTTTTTTGCTTTCAAACTTAGTTTAAAAATGAACAATGATGTAAAAAAATATATAAATAAAAGAAAATTTTTAAAAAGAATAAAAAAAAATTTTTGAAAATGTCCTTGAGTTTCCAGCAAAAACATTCTTTCACTTTGGGGACATGTTACGTATGAAGTTAAAGCAAAATGAATGAGTGTTTCAACTTAAGATGCACACCACTCTACTCTCTGTGCTCACCTTGCTTCCCACAGCACCAGCCGCCACTCCCCGCTCCAGGCAGTGCCGTGTGGTGGCTCTGGCTCTGCTCTGCCTTCTGCTGCTGGCAGGACTGGGAATCTTAGGAAGCATGTGTATGTATTACCTATATTTTGATTGGGTGGGAAAATACATAAAAGCACATGAGTTTTACAAAGAAGTTTAACTCTTGGAATTAAGGCTCTGAACCCATAGAACACACATAGAATGTTGCACTTACAGGATGGCACTTAAATCTCTCTCCCTGATTCCTATAAAGAAAGTGACTGCCCCCTATACCTTTAATATTTTAATATGATTTCAGCAGAAAGGAGTGGTGGTTGTTTGGGGGATTAAGTTTTTAATCTTCTATCTTGTTTGGGATGGAGTTTATGGAACTTTCAACAATCAAATGGGAAAACTGAACAAACTACAGAGCTTCAAAGAGGAACTTCAACGAAATCTTTCTCTGCAACTGATTGAAAACATGAATAGTTCTGCGAAGAACAGAAAACTCTCTATCATGCTGCAAAAAATGGCCACCAAATTATGCCATCAACTATATGAAAAAGATTCAGGTAATCTTCTATTTTTCTCTGAGTATAGTGGACTAAATTTAAGAGTTACTAGAGCATCATTTCACTGCTATCTAGAAGTTTTTCCTTAGAAGCCATTATTTGGGGGAAGGAATTAAATGTGGCTGACAGAGGATGCATTGATATTTTCATGGAACTAGAAAAAAGAACCAGAAAAGGTAATTATAGCCATAGACCCCAAATTATCCCAAAATGTGGGTAATAGCTACTTAATAAAACATTAGCTAACACAGTTTCTTTAATCTGATATGTTTTACTTTTTTTGTAAAGATTTATTTATTTATGCATACAAGAGCTGGGGTACAGGCCGGATGCACGGGAGGGTGAGAGGGTTCACCAAAGACAGAGTGGGGAACAGAACAGGCAGACACTGAAATACACTGCTGAGGGGAGCAGCGGGCGAGACAGGAAAGGTATGCTACACCATGTGGGTAGCTCCCTGGCTGGCTGGGGATGGAACTCATGCTGCAGAGGCTGCAGACTGCTTCATAGTGCAGTGCTTAACTCCTTGCACCACCAGGGAGGCCCTGTATTATTTTTATTTTGGGTACTGAGATGAGTAGAAGATAAGGAGAAAAACATATATCTTTATGGCAACTTCGTTTCTAAATTTTAGTCAATGTTTGATGAGTATTATTGTAAAAGAAATAAAACTAGACTTTACCCCATGAATGTAAGTGAATGGTGTTTAAATATCTTTAGCAGCTTCTATTCCTTTTATAATGAATACACAATCTTTGTGATCTTGAGAAGTCTCCCCAGTATTCAACAAATCCGAGAGCTAGAAATGTATTAGTTAGAGAAGCCAGAATGGGTGGAGGTGTGTGGGGTTGATTCTCAACAGACAATGTTTCTTAGGATTAACTTTCACTGCCAAGTAGGAAAACAAAACATGAAAGTGAGAGAAGGAGATTAGGCAATCATTATTCAGGGCTCCTGAGGAAGGAAAATATAGCGCACTTTCCTCTGACATGTGTTGTTCTTGTGATGTTTTCAACACACTACACTGGTCGTAGGAACCTAGAACACAGGATTCACTTTCTTCACCACCGGTTTTAAAAAAAAGAAACACAAGTAAATTTGGTTAACTTAATATAGAGGATAATGGGGGAAATGAGAATAAGGAAGATTATCAGTGCAATCCAAATAAAACTGCTTCTTCCCCCCAGGACACAAATGTAAACCTTGTCAAAAGGACTGGTTGTGGCATGAGGACAGCTGTTATTTACTCAGTCAGGAGCGTGAAGATTGGAAAACCAGTGAACAGGAATGTCGGAATCTAAATGCCAGTCTGTTGAAGATTAAGAACAAAAGTGTATTGGTAAGCCTTCATTCTAATATCTAATTAGTATCTCTACATTTTACCTTATTTATTTATTTATTTATTTATTTGTTTATTTGTTTATTTATATAAGCACTCCATACAGTCAGAAGCGCGGGAGGGTGAGAGGATTCACCAAAGCCAGAGCAGGGAACTGAACAGGCAGACTGACGAAGTACACTGTTGAGGGGAGCAGCAGGCATGGCAGGAGAGGCCTGTCACAACATGTGGGACCCTCGCCCAGCTGCTGGGAATCAAACCGGTGCTGCGGAGGCTGCGGGTAGCTTCAAAGCCCACGGCTCAACCACTGAGCCACAGGGGAGGCCCTACTTTTTTTTTTAAAAGATTTATTTATTTATGCGTATAAGAGCTAGGATACAGGTCAGATGTGCGTGAGGGTAAAGAGATTCACCAGAGACCCAGTGGGGAACAGAGCAGGCAGATTGACTGAAGTACACTGCTGAGGGGAGCAGCGGGCTAGACAGGAGAGGTCTCCTGTGCCATGTGGGAATCTCCCTGGCCTTCCGGGATTGCACCCGCTTCCCAGAGGCTCCCGACAGCTTCACAGTGCTGAGCTCAACCACCTCTGCCACCAGGAAGGCCCCCACATTTTACTTATTACTCGGCATGTCTGATCTCTCAGAGTAATCATAGTCATTTTTTAAAAGATTTATTTATTTATTTATACAAGAACCGGGGTACAGGTCAGATGCGTGGGAGGGTGAGAGGATTCACCAGAGTGGGGAACAGAACAGGCAGACTGATGAAATACACTGCTGAGGGGAGCAGCAGGCAAGACAGGAGAGATCTGCCGTGCCATGTGGGACCCTTACCAGCCGGCTGGGATGGAACAGGTGCTGCAGAGTCTGTGGACAGCTTCACAGCACAGCACTCAACTGCCTGTGCCACCAGAGGAGGCCCCATATATTCATTTGTTAAGCAAAAGTACATTCCCCCAAAAGCTTCATCTTCCCTACTGTAAGACCCTTTGTCCTACTTTAGAGAAGAGGGAAAAATCAATTCACAGAGACTTGGTCATCTGATCACTCGTAAGTGATGGATTAAGAGTTGTTTCTTCAAAGAAAAATGTTACACTTTGAAAAAAAGCTTATTACTTTGGCTACACAATTCTGGACTAATTCTGACTTCTATTTATAACCACTGTAAATTTGCTACATTTTACTTCTACTCTTTCTGTTTCTATTAACTTTTATTTACAGTGGTTAATTACTTTATTTGCTTCCAGGTTGAATATTTAATGCTAATATTTGAAATCTATAGTTGGTGATTATGCATGGGTTGGTAGTTCCTAAATTAAGAGTTTTTTCATTGATTGGTATTTCCTTCTCCAAGTGAGATGGTATTTGATGTAAAAATGCTGAAAGCAACCTTACAGTAAGGAACACTTTGTCTCAATTTCTGTTAATGGCATTGAAACATAGTATAATGTTTAAAATGTTCTCTTACTAAAAAGAAACTTCTCTGAAGAGGAAATGCAAAAGGCCAACAGGCATATGAAAAAATGTTCAACATCACTTGTCATCAGGGAAATTCAAATCAAAACTACCATGAGATACCATCTTACACCAGTGAGAATGGCACATATTAAAAAAAACTAGCAACAGCAAATGTTGGCGAGGGTGTGGAGAAAAAGGAACTCTCCTGCACTGTAGGTGGGAGTGCAAACTGGTCCAACCACTATGGAGAGCTGTGTGGAGATTTCTTGACCTACTAAACATAGAGCTTCCATATGATCCAGCAATTCCACTCCTAGGTATTTACCCAAAGGACACAGAAACATCCATTCCAAAGAACACCTGCACCCCTATGTTTATAGCAGCACTGTTTACAATAGCTAAGCTTTGGAAACAACCCAAATGCCCAAAAATAGATGACTGGATCAAGAAGATGTGGTACATATACACCATCGAATATTAGTCAGCATTCAAAAAAGATAAACACATGCAATTTGCAGCAACATGGATGGCGCTGGAAGGGATCATGCTCAGCGAAATAAGCCAGAAAGAAAAAGAAAAATACCGGATGGTCTCACTCATAGCAGGAATCTAGAAAACTTAAATAAGGGACCAGGAAAATGAATAACTACAAGAAAGTGAAAATCAAAATCAACAAAAAACTATGAACCAGAGACACTTTTTGGGGGTGGGGGGCAGGAGGGGAGGGATTGGGGTCAGAATGGGGGGGTTGCAATTGTATGGGGAATATAAAAATAAAATTTATTATTTAAAAAAATAAAAAAATAAAAAATAAATTGAAAAAAATAAATAAAATGTTCTCTTAAACAATTTTGCGTACTAAATGATGCTGTGATGTAATGTAGAGAAATGAGAAACAATTATTTCAACAACTATCTACATTTCTTATAGGATTTTATAAAATCCCAGACGACTGACTTTTGGCTAGGATTATCTCCCAGAAAAAATCAAGGATCCTTTGAGATGCTCATAGAGAAAATTTCCTCCTCTGACTGGTAAGTCATTTTTTATGTTTTTTAAACAAGTATACTACTTTTTTGGTTTTAGGTAATATTATTTCATTTAGAAACTAAAACACTTCACAATGATCAAGTAGTTAATCCTTTATGACATGCTTATTTGAAAGCAATTGTACAGACATAAAAAGTATGTCTTTATTCATGTTGAATTCTTTTTAGCTGGTTTGAGTAAAGATCCTTTTTTTGGGCACACAGTAGATTACAGTTAAAACTAGCTTCTACTAAAACTGCATCCTTAAGACTACTACCTCACACCATGCACAAAAACCAATTCAAAATAGATAAAGGAATTGACATAAGACCTGACTCCATAAAATATACAGAAGAAAATATAGGCAAAACACTACATGACATACATCTCAGTAATATCTTTAAAGACACCCCCAAGGCAAAGAAAGTGAAGGACAAAATGAACAGCTGGGATTACACCAAACTGAAAAGCTTCTGTAGAGCAAAAGAGACACTACCCAAAACAAAGAGGCATCCTACTGATTGGGAGAGAGTTTTTGCACACAGTATAACTGCTAAGGGACTGATCAAAAATATCTACAAAGAGCTGACACTACTCAACAAAAACAAAGTAAACAATACAATAAAAAAATGGGCAGAAGAGTTCAAAAGACACTTCTCCAAAGAAGAAATGTAAATGGCCAATAGGTATGAAAAAATGTACAATATCACTTGCAATCAGAGAAATGCAAATCAAAACCACAATGAGATACCACCTTATACCTGCGAGAATGGCAGATATTAAAAAAAAAAAAACAGGCAATAACAAATGTTGGCGAGGATGTGAAGCAAAAGGAATTCTCCTACATTGATGGTGGGAATACAAACTGATCCAACCATTATGGAAAGCTGTGTGCAGATTCCTCAAACTATTAAAAATGGAGCTACCATATGATCCAGCAATTCCACTCCTAGGGATTTACCCAAAGGACACAAAAACATTACTTCCAAAGGATACCTACACCCCTATGTTTATTGCAGCATTATTTACAGTAGGTAAGATCTGGAAATTGTGTTATAATATACATTTGAAATGGACAATTTTGAATGAAAAATTTAGAGAGAGACTAGAAAAGCATTTCTGGTAAAGAGAATAAAATGAATTTGGACCTAGTATATTGTAAATATGATACACAAAATTTATTCTGTTGTATAATATGTTAAGAAATGTGGATATAAATATGCCATTGTAAATGAATCCTTTTTTTGTATTTGTTGTGCTTATCACGGGGAAAAGCGAGACCTACATTAAAAAACATGCCATAGGGCCTCCCCGGTAGCGGAATGGGTTGAGCACAGAACTGTGAAGCTTTCTGCAGCCTCTACAGATCGGTTTCATTTCAGGCTGGCCTGGGAGATACCCACATGGTGCAGCAGACCTCTCCTGTCTCACCCGCTGCTCCCCTTAGCAGTATATTTCAGTCCTTCTGCCTGTTTTGTTCCCTGCTCTGTCTCTGGTGAATCCTGTCACTCTCCCCACATCTCTGGCCTGTACCCCAGTTCTGTATGCATAAAATAAATAAATCTTAAAAAAATAAAATAAAAATGCCATAATTGCATTTGTATTTTATCATCTTTTAAATTGGAAAACAGACTAAAGAAGGGAAATTATTCCTGGAAAACATTCTCAGCCCATATATTCACCAATGTGTTAGTTGAGGGTACATCAAGATGGAATGAACTCAGGACAACTAATCTGGGGGACTGCCTCACTGAAGCTAAGCCCTGACATTGCTGCACACTCACCACATTGGGCCAGGCAACAAATAGAAGTTCTGATAGTTTTTCTGTTTTACTCACTTTGCTAGAAATAGTAGGTGTGACACCAGAGGTCAGAGATGGGACTGCTCCATCTCAGCAGTTGGCAATTCAGTACAGAATGGGAGAAAGGTGTGTGCACACAGAGGAGAGGAGGGTCTGCATGTTCAAGAGCAAATTTGGAGTGAAGGACTAGAGGTAAAGGTAGTTTGTGGTCAGGAGAGTGTGTGATGGATTTTGTTTGGAAAAAGTGGATTTCCTTGTGTGCATTTGCAAGTATTATTAATGAGAAGACAATCTATAACTGCAAGGAAAGCCCAGCAGATATTTTAAAATATTAATAAAACTGAAATGAAAAGTACAGATTGATATCATGTATATAATGCATTCTTTTTGCTTATATGTTCCTATAAATGATATGTATGTTTATATGATTTCTTTTTCTTTTTTTTATTCTCATTGTCATTTTGGGGTTTATTTCTGGAAAGAAATGCTTTCATCGATGATGGACACATGAGTGTCACCACAAATATAAATATCACAATTGAAATTTAATTGATGTACTTTTATTGATTGATGATTATTATGTATTGAACCAAGTATTGATTCTACATTTTCCCCAAAAGATAATGAATCAACATCAACAATCTTGTATTAGAGGATGGAAATTATTCAGAACTCAGTGTAAAATCTTTGAAAAATATCTTGAAATATTATTGCTTAGAGGTGATGATGAATTTAAGTTTTCACAAACCAGGTTAATCCCTGGTTTTGCTGGTTGTGAAAAACATTTGAGGAGGACAGTGTCAAAGATTTCCTACTAAACCAGTTAAACTAGAGTTCAAGGAGAATGCAGGATCTAAATCATATTAAGTACTGGGGAAGGCAATGTTACCTCTGGAGTAAAGAGCAGCAAATATCCCAGATGTGAGAAAGTGGAAAAGACAGAAATGAGGTAGTATTTGATCTTGCATATCTGTCAATGAAAATGAGTAACTTGTAAACACCTGATATTTTGAATAATAATTAAAATTTATTTTAGATAATGCAGCCTTTTGGAACAAAGATACATGGAAAAATAATTTATGTGTGTGCACATGCTTCAAATATTTGATTTCAAACAAGTAATACTTTTTTTTGAAATTATTATATATATATTTTACATCATTGTTCATTTTTAAACAATAATTGCTTCCCTCCACTCAGGTGTAGTCCCCACAGAATTTCCTTCACCAATGCACCCTGCACCATTACCTCAGTCCCCTGTGCTCCTCCCTCCCTCCCTCTTATCTCTCTCCCTCCTCTTCCCCTGCAGGATGTCTCTGATTTATAATTGTCTGTTTGTTTTTGCTTTGTTGTGTTTTGTATTGTAATTATATTTTTCCCCTGCTATCTTATTTGGTTCCCCTATATTCCTCTTATAAGTGAAACCATCCGATATTTTTCTTTTTCCTTCTGACTTACTTCACTGAGCGTAATTTCTTCTAGCTCCATCCATGTTGCTGTGAATGGCATGAGTTTATCTTTTTTGATTGGTGCATAATATTCCATCGTGTATATAAACCACATCTTGATCAGTCATCTATTTTTGGATTTTTGGGTTGTTTCCAGGTTTTATCTATTGCAAATAGTGCTGCAATAAACACAGGGGTACAGGTATTTTTTTGAATCAGTGTTTTGTTCCTCTTGGGTAGATCCCTGGGAGTGGAATTTCTGGGTCATATGGCAGCTCCATTTTTCATTGACTGAGGAACCTCCAGACAGCTTTCCATGGTTCTGCACTCCCACCAGCAATATAGGAGCATTCCTTTTTCACCACATCCTCGCCAACATTTGTTGCTGCTATTGTTTTGATATATGCTGTTCTTACTGGTGTAAGGTGGTATCTCATTGTGGATTTCATTTGCATTTCCTCTTTGGAGAAGTGTCTTTTATGTTCTTCTGCGCATTTCTTAACTGCATTGTTTAATTTGCTTTTGTTGAGTCCTGTGAGTTCTTTGTATATCTTTGTGAGCAGTCCCTCATCAGTTGTATGCAGGGCAAAGATTTTTTCCCAATCAGTGGGATGTCTCTTTGTTTTGGTTAATGCCTCTTTTGCTGTGCTGAAGCTTTTCAGTTTGATGTAATCCCAGGTGTTTATCTTTTCCTTGACTTTCTTTGCTTTGGGTGATGTGTCTTTAAAGATATTACTGAGACTTATGTCTTGTAGTGTTTTACCTATATTTTCTGCTATATATTTTATGGTTTCAGGTCTTATGTCCAGATCTTTTATACATTTTGAGTTGATTTTTGTGGTGAGAGGTAGAGGTCTAGTCTCATTCTTTTGCATGTGGTGGTCCAGTTTTTCCAAAACCATTTATTGAACAAACTATCTTTGTTCCATTGCATGTTCTTTGCTCCTTTGTCAAAGATTAGTTGTCCATATATATGACTTTATTTCAGGGCTTTCCATTCAGTTTCATTGGTCTGTGTGTTTGTTTTTTGAAACAAGTAATTCTTTATTTCCTCTTTCAGGTTAATAAACAACACAAATGGCTTCAAAGACAAAATGTATTGTGGATATAGACATTCTGACTATGTTTATTATATGCTTTGCACTCTAAAGGATTATTATGTATGTGAGAAATTGGCTAATCTAGTGAAGATTGAGAATACGCTAATAAACGAAGAACCGGATGGATTTATATAGTTAGTGCACTTATTTTGTTTCAGTTATTATCCTGCAACTAAAAGCAACTTTATGCAGTGCACCTCATGTGGACCAGACAAGTGGAATAAAGATGCCGATTGACAGACTTTCTGCCTCTCTCCTAATACTTCATGCTTTTCTAACTTTCCTCTTTGTCTTCATTTTATGAGTAAAAGGAAATACTGAAAAAATACTTTAACAGATAGACACAGACATATTGCTGAGCATAAATACAGAATTTTGGTTGAAAAGTACAGAAGATGGGCCTCCCCTGGTGGCGCTGGTGGTTGAGTGAGGGCTGTGAAGCCGTCCACAGCCTCTGCAGTGTAGGTTCGATCCCGGCCATACAGCGACAATCCCACATGGCACAGCAGACCTCTCGTGGCTCACCCGCTGCTCCCCTCAGCAGGGTATTTCAGTTGCTCTGCCTGTTCTGTTCCCCACTGTCTCCGGTGAATCCTCTCACTCCCCCATAACTGCGGCCTGTACCCCAGCTCTTGTATGCATAAATAAATAAATCTTCAAAAAAGAAAAATACCAAAAAACAGCTATTTTGTCTTGATTCTCCCAAAAGAAACAAGGTAGATACCAACGTTAAAGAAAAGTCAAAGGAAATTAAATCTAGGAATATACATCAATGGGAAGAGTGTTGCATCATCACCAATTGGGGTTTATTCTACTAATGCAGATTTATTTCAACAATGGGAAAGGAAAAGAAAAACATAGTTCTTTATAGTTACAGTAAAATCATTTGATAAAATTCAACACTACATAATAAAGTCTCTCAGAAAATAGAAGCAAATGTTTTCCTTCTCTGATAATAGCATTAAAGAGAGACTGTTGACATTAAAAAGAGAAGGAAAAAACCACTAGCAACAAAAAAAAAAAACCCTAAACCTAACATTATACTTCTGGTAAAAGAATGAATGTTTTTCCTTTGAACTCTGGAACAAGATATGAATTTTTTGGGGGGTCCTGGGGGATGAGAACCATCCCTCATCAGCAGTTCAAATGCTAAAAATTTATGCTTCTGAAATCTCTTGATGTCATTTCTACACACAGAGCAATAGAGTTGCCCTACACTTGAACTTAAATCAAGAGCCCATTTTTAAAAGAAGGATCTTTATCATTTGATTTAAGATCTTCCACAGTCTATTTGAGATTCTAACTGTGGAAAGAGGCAAGAAAAAGAAATTTTAAAATGCAGAAACGAGAAAGAAGACATTTTACTTGTAGCTAACACAATTGTGTACATAAAAATATAATTTACAAACAGACTATATAACTCCATGTCACTGGAGGTAATCTTAAAGAGGCAATATCAATTCTATTTCTAAATGTCAACAGTAAACAATACCCTTTATACCAACACCAAAGTGGAAAAGAGTAATACACCTCATAAAAATGTGGAAAACTTACATGCAAAATGGCCCCATGGCATCACCTCAAGAAACACTCCCTTCCTGGACCCGGCCACCAGACTGTTCATTATGAGCAAGGGAAGTAAAATGGGAATCAAGTAAACAATCCAATTTTAAAATGGGCAACCTATCTGCATAGACATATCTCCAAAGAAGACATACACATGGCCAATAGGCAATGGTAAGATGTTCATAATCTCTTATTATTCGGGAAATACAAATGAAAATAACAATGAGATCTCATTCCACCGCTGTGAGCATGGTCATTACCCAAAAGATGAAACAAATCTTGGAGATGATGTGGTAAGAAGAAACCCCTTATATACTGTTGGTAGGATGGTGAGTTGGAGTAGATGTTTTGGAAAGCAGTATGGAGAAATCATACAGCATATCAAAAATAGAAATCAAAAATAGAAATTCAAGAAATCAAAAATAGAAATTCTGCATGATTCATTTATCATACTTGTGGGTATTTACCTCCAAAAGTAAACATAATAATGCAAACACTATATCCATCCCCCCCATGTTTATTGCAGCGTTATTTACAATAGCCAAGAATTGGAAACAATTTAAGTAGATATCATCTGAGGAATGGGTAAAGAAAATGTGGCTTATATATGCAAAAAATGAATACTCTTTAGCTATAAAAAGTTGAATTTTTGCCCTTTGCAACAATATGGATGAACCCTGAGGGTATTACAATTATGAAATAAACCGGATAAAGACAAACATCATTTGATTTCACTAATGTGTGGTACATAGAGAAAATAAATAGGTGGACTAAATAAACAAAAACAAACTTCTGGCCTATAATTAGTGGTTATCAGAAGGGAAAGGAGAAGGGATGGATAAATGAGGACAAAGAAACAGCTGTATGGTGAAGGATAGAATCGAACTATTGGTGGAGAACCTCCTATAGGACAGGTACATGTTGATTTGCAATGATGCACACCTGCAATTTATACAATGCCACGATGAAGTGTTACTTCAAAGAAATTATGAAGTAACTCGAAAACAATCATTGCCCTTTTCCCAGGTATGCTTTGCATACTTGGGCAAGAAAAGGATGGACCCCTGCTTCAAAAATTGTGGGGTCAAACTTAAAAGAAACTAACTTAAGAGGCCCTCTATCTCCTTTTCTTCTCCTTTTTGGTAGATTCATTGAGAGCTTGTTCAATGAATTGAGCCAGTTTGCAGAGAAAAAAGACTTATCTCATCTCTACTGGCCTGCAGTTATTTCTAGGCCTTTTTCCATTAGTACGCATGTTACCTCCGTCCCAGATTCCTTAGTATATTTCTTTGTTATAGAGAAACTAAGTGTTCCTTAGTTCCTCTTAGACTCACTGGCGCTATGTAACAAGGGGACAGGGTGGGACTTCTACTCTTCCTCTCTCTGTGCTGCTTTTTGTACATGAGCAGTTGCTCTACTAAGGCAAACTCATCTGACAGCACTTGGCTAGACACACACAGGACTGCAGTTCCAGGTCATTGCTGTAGACTAGTCAGTGTTTTGAAAGACATGAATAACATCCCCACATCATTTTAAGCTACTTTCTGTAGTTGGTAAGTATACAGAAATGGAGAAAAGAAACAGATAAGAGGCAGTTGAATGTATGAATAAGTCAGCTCTTCAACAGCTGTTTGTTCTTATATAATACAACAGCCTAGAGTTTATTTGCAGCTTGTTTTGGGGTTCAAAAACATTAAATTTATATTTTGTTTTAGAACCACAAGCTTAAAGCACAGATCCTATTGAACATTCAACTCTGAGTGTTTTTGCTTGTTTTTTGAGTTTTTTTTTTTAATAGTTTGCCAAGCTTTCTTTGCATTGCCATCAATGTCTGAAGAAGTTATGCATGCATATCTAAAATTCCAGGACTCCAGTAAAACAGAAAATGGAAAATCTGGGATAAAAGGTAAGATTTTGAGCTATAGATGTGTTGGAATGTGGTCAACTAATGTGTGGAAGAGTAAAGGTAGAAGCTTGTCCCCTAAGTATGCATAAAGTAACAATGATTGTTCTATTTTAGTTTTTAATTAAGCCCCCATTTGTACTAAAGCTATTAAATGTGTCCATACAAATGTTTATAAAGGGTTTTTTAAAGGTTCTAATCATAGCTTGAACACTTAATTTTTATATTTTTCTCTATTTTAATATTTCACTCAAGACAGTTAGGATTGTATTTCATATACTGAAAGGTGATTTTTTTTCTCCATAAAATGATGCCACATGACAAGGAGTATATGCTATTTAGAAAATCATGTCTTTGTATGTTGTTTTTTATATAAGAAAATGCTAGCTTGTATGTGTGTGTAAAAGAGAGGGAGGACGTGACAAAAAAGAGAAAGATAGTAATTTAAAGACTTTCATTTGACTTTATATTAATTGAAGTACATATTATCCTGAATTTTCAATTTCTTCGTCTTCTTTTGGTCTTTTCTCAACTAACTAAAATACAGAAAAGGTTAAGCTAAATGAAAAGACACATCACAACTGAAGGAAGAGAAGCAAGAAAGAAATACAGGGAGACAGAACACGGAAAACTATGATGAAATTGAAAACTTTGTAGTTTCCAATACAAATTTGAATTATGATATAAATGGGCCAGCTGTGTAGACTTCAGGTTATACTTCAATAAAGTGTACCCAAGATTCATCCTACTCACACCCCCATATTATTCTGACTTCCTGGCTCCTGGACTTTTGCATGCAGTCTGCTCCAGCACATTCCCCAGTATGATTAATTAAAAATTACTTAAATGGTAGGTCTGGAGAACACAGAAAGCTGGTAGAGTTGGTGCACTTAGAAGAGAGAGTAACAGAAGAATCCTCACATATTTTTTGTGTCTGCCAACAAAATGTGGCATTTTTTGAAATTCTAATTTTCCTGTGAACAGAAATTTCACTGTTAGATTTCAGATTCATTTCTCATCAACATTGTAACTCTTTAGAACAGCTCCATTCTGTTGTCTCTCCCTTTAATACATAATTTCTAAGGATGACCCTTAAGGATTGTACAGTATTTTCGATTTTATTTTCTTTCTTCATATTTCTCCTTTTTTGTGTGGTGTAAGAGGATGTGCATACCAAAAATTTTCTATGCCAACAATTACCTTTTTTGTATCCCATCACTTTCTTTCCTCTATCTGTCCCACTAATTCATCTTGTTCTAAATCTCCACTTCAGAAATTTTCTGATTCTCTGGGAGTCTTGAATCTATGTCTCATTATTTTCTCAGTTCCATCTAATTGTCTCATTATGCAGTTTAAAGTCTATAGTATGTAATATAACATTATATTATGTAATAATATCTCTTACTCTCTCACCACCTTGTTTAATGTGCTGTTCTTTTCCCTTGAAAAAATCCAATTGTGGTTTAATTCAAGTATTTCCTACTCTGAACTCTACCCAAATAGCTGGACATTGCTGATGAAAATTACACAAACTCTCAAGCCCAGTTTCCTAAACTTCTGTCTGAGCTAGTCCTGTCTCACTGTTGTCGATGCAATAATGTTGTGCCAGTCCAAGGCCAACTAACTCATTAAGTCCTCGGGAAACAGTGAAAAGGAAAAGAACTACATAGTCAGGATCTTACCTAAGGTTAAAAGTATAACTTCAAATGTTGTCTTTCTTTTTGTTTTTTTAAAGATGTATTTATATAAGCATACAAGAACTGTGGTATAGCCCAGAGGTGCAGGGAGTGAGAGGATTCACCAGAGACAGATTAGGAAAAGGAACAGGCAGACTGACTGAAATACACTGTTGAGGGGAGCAGCCAGGGAAGTCAAGAGAGTTGTGCTTCTCCATGTGGGTAAGTCTTGGCTGGCTGGGGATCGAACTCATGATGCAGAAGCTGCAGATAGTTTCATAGTGCTGTGCTTAACCCCTTGTGCTACCAGGAAGGTATTGTCTTACTTAATATTTATTTTCTCATTTATTTTTATATTCAATTATTAATCTGAGTACCCTCTTATTAAGCTGAGTAACTTCTTTATAGTCGAACACTATTCTGGGTATTAAAAATATAGGAGTAAGGACCTCTTTTATAGAAGATAAATTTTAAGTGTGTGAGAAAATAAATGATTGGAGAGAGAGACAGAGAGAGAGAGACTGAGAGAGATCTCTAATTGCGCTCTGGTATGTGAAGATTTAAAACTGAGTTATAGTCTAGAAAGCTGGAAGACCAGCTCTTATGGTCAGTGGGAATCACCATACAAATTCAGTGGAAAGGACATCACAGAAAGTAAGAACACCTAGCTCAAAGACCCCAGGAAAGCCTGATGGACTTGCTTCCTAGTTCATGCTACACCTTCCCTCTCTGCGACTAACACTGCCCTCCTGCCATATTCTTACTTATATCCCCTGTTTTACTTCTAGATGGTAATTATGAAATACTCTTTTCAAAAGGCAAATTTCATTTTGCTGTGCATTTCAATCATGTACCTGTTCAAAGACATTTCTTCTACAAGATTCCGTTTTCTCTGCTGCTTCATTGTCCTCTCACCAATATACGCTAGTACACTATTTTCACAAAATACACCCACTAACTTGCCCAACAAAATCTATTTATCTTCCATTTCTCTGTTTCCTTCATAGCCCAACTTTGGGACAGCATTATCTTTGGTCATGGACTCATGGTCTTCAGAGCTCCTTCTCTTCTCAATGGACCACATTGTTCCATGGAGACGCCTATGGATCCAGGCCACTGATAGCCTCTCTGTTTCACCCCAAGAATCACATCTCTGCTCTTTGATTATTTGAGTTCCCTGCAGCGTTCACACAATTGCACCATCCCTCTTCCTTCACACTTTCCTTACACTGGCTGCTGACACATATGGCTAATGGGGAACAGAACAGGGAGATTGACTGAAATACACTGCTGAGGGGCACAGCAGGCAAGACAGGAGAGGTTTGTTGTGCCATGTAGGTTACTCCCTGGCTGCCTGGGGATCGAACTTGTGCTGCACGGTGGCAGGTAGCTTCACAGTGCTGTGCTGAAGCCCTTGCGCCACCGGGGAGGCCCTGGATCAAACTCTATTTTGTGGAATATTCCAGGACTCTCCTCTGGGTCTTCTGTTTTGTGACACTAAAGATACTTTGCTAAGTTACCTCATTCATTCCTTTGGATTCAAACACAGTAACTTCCAACTCTCTACTGATGATCTGTCCTTTATTTTCCAGACTAGAAAATCAAATACCTGTTTCACATTTCCATATAGATGTCTAACACCATCTTAAGTTAAAATCGTAAACATAGAATTTTTTTCCTCTTGTTCCTTCTTCCTAATCATCTTCATATCATTAAATGCATATATAAATACTTAAATACAATCACCAAGTGTGTGCTATGTGCCATATTACAAATCTTCAACCATATAGTTTCTCATACTTTGTGGTTTCTGTTTCTTTTTTTAATGGATGTGGAAACTAAGACACAGAGAAGTTAAACAACTAGTTCAAGTTTCCGCAAGGGATAAGAAGCAGAACCAGGATTCAAGGCTGGATATTTTAACCCTATAGAATGTTCTGTGTTTGTTTTTTATCACTGCTACGCTCCCTATAAATATGCTGATCTCATTATAACCTAACAACTTTATCAAATCAAAAATCTCTCATAGATTTCATAAATGTGTGCTACAAATTCTAACTTCAAAATGTCTTCACCATATACCCCGTGAGTCACCCCATTCACTGATACTAGTAAATCCAGCTACTGTTCTCTCTCACTGGTCTGTTGCAAGAAGTTCCTCTCTGTGTTCCCTCTTCCAGTACTGCAGCTCTACAGTCATCTTCTATATTCTGTAACAACCTTTCTAAAAATATTATATCTCTCTCCTGATTAAAAACTCTTCCTATAATTAAACAAACTCCAGTCCCTTAACTCTGGCTAACAGAGGCCATAAATACTATTTCCTGTCTTTTTCTTTGATCTCCTCCAATAACTTTTCTCACTTTGATCAGAATTTTATTGCTACTCTTCATGTTTTCTGTTTTTCAAATAAACCCTAGTTAGGGACTGAGAGCTAGTTCTTACTGCCTGTGACATTCTCACCACTGATTTTATGTGCTAATTCCATGGTAAGGTCTGAACTGCTTATGCTTAGAATATAACTCCATTATAATCTTTGCATACCATACCTCAATTGAGATCTATCTGTCTATCTATCTATCATCTATATATCGACTATCACCTACCTATCATCTACCTGCTATCATCTATCCATCCATCAACCCATTCATCCACCTCTCTACTAATCTAATTTTTTTTCTCATAGTTAAAATTTATATTCTGTAAGAACTGGAATTGTGTTCCCTGCTCACTGTGTTGTTAGTACCCAGAAGTACTCCGTAAGGATGGTACTCTAGTAACTATTGAACAGTTCAGTACACAAATAAATGTGAAAAATTATTAAGAAAGACAACACTTGAAGTCATGCTACTAACCTTACATAAGATCCTAACTCTGTCGTTCTTCCCTCTTAACTACTTTCCAAAGGCTAAAAGAGTTGTTTCACGTTTTATCAGCAATCATTTCTATACTTTATTGCATCATCAACTGTGAGACTTAGGCATTGCTCTGAAGTTTAGTAAGAGTCGCATGTTATCCCAGATTTATATTTTCTTGAAAGATTTTAGTATTCATATCTTCATGTCATAATAATTTAAACATGTGATGATTTAAAATTAATTTTAAATATAAATATAATATAAATTAAACACATAATTACTTATTTTTTCTTTAGTAAGAAAATGATCTCTTGTGGGTTGACTGATCATGGAAAAATGAAGTATTCAACAAAAGTTTGTTGGTAAAAGAACATGAAAAAGTTTCAATGAGGAAGTAATGTCAATCTATTCTACGATCTAGTTTTTAGGGGGACTCTGAGAGACATTACAAATAGAGGTGCAGGCGATAGAGCACACAGTGAAGCTATCTGCAGCCTCTGCAGTGCAGGATGGATCCCGGCTGGCTGGGGAGATACCCACATGGCACAGCAGACCACCTGTCTCTCTTGCTACTCCCCTCACAGTGTGTTTCAGTCAGTCTGCCTGTTCTGTTCCCTGCTCTGTCTCTGGTGAATCCTCTCATCCTCCTGCACATCTGGCCTGTACCCCAGCTCTTGTATAAATTAACAAAATCTTTAAAAAAAATAGAGACAGCCCCAGGACTCTCAGGATGTCCTTGGGGAAACATACATCACTGATAGCATTTTCCAGGATTTGATCATTGTCCACTCAAGGATTGAACTCCCTGTTAGCTGACAGCTGCTCAGTTTCCACAAATTTGGACAGACCAGAATCTAGATGGATTGGTCTTCTCACATCTCCTTTAAAATTCCATTTCTGCCTCTTTGTTCCTTGAAGCAGCCCACCAGTTAACAGTCTCTCTTGTGAGACCCATTTCAGATGCTGAACAACTAACAAAATATTTTTTATTTCTTTTTGATTTATTCATCAAAACAGATTTTTTATTTCCCTACCCCCTTATTTTTTGCTTTTGAACTTTCTTTAAAAATGAACAATGCTGTAAAAAATATGTAAATAAAAAGAACATTTTAAAAAAGAATAAAAATTTTTTTTTTTGAATTATCCTTGAGTTTCTAGCAAAAACATTCTTTCACTTTGGGGACGTTACGTATGAAGTTAAAGCAAAATGAATGAATGATTCAAATTACTATGCACACCACTTCAACTCTCTGTGCTCACCTTGCTTCCCACAGCACCAGCCGCCCCCCCCTGCACCTGCCAGTGCCGTGTGGTGGCTCTGGCTCTGCTCTGCCTTCTGCTGCTGGTTGGACTGGGAATCTTAGGAAGTATGTGTATGTATTACCCATATTTTGATTGGGTGGGAAAACACATAGTATCACATCAGTTTTACAAAAGGGTTTCACTCTTGAATTTAAGGCTCTGAACCCATAGAACACACATAGAACGTTGCACTTACAAGACGGCACTTAATCTCTCTCTCTGATTCCTATAAAGAAAGTGATTGCTTCCCTATACCTTTAATATTTTAATATGATTTCAGCAAAAAAGAAGTGGTGGTTGATTGAGGGATTACACTCTATAGGGGGGTGGGGAGTGGGGAAAGGAGGGATTGGGGTCAAAACAAGGGGGTTGTAATTGTATGGGGAATATAAAAATAAAATTTAAATCAAAAAAAATAAAAAAAATAAAATTTTTAATCTTCTATCTTGTTTGGGATGGAGTTTATGGAACTTTCAACAATCAAATGGGAAAAGTGAACAAACTACAGAGCTTCAAAGAAGAACTTCAACAAAATCTTTCTCTACAACTGATAGAAAACATGAATAGTTCTGGGAAGATCAGGAACCTCTCTATCACGCTGCAAAAAATGGCCACCAAATTATGCCATCAACTATATGAAAAAGATTCAGGTAATCTTCTGTTCTTCTCTGAGTAAGGTGACTAAATTTAAGAGTAACTAGAGCACCAATTCATTGCTATCTAGTAGTTTTTCCTTAGAAGCCATTATTTGGGGGAAGGAATTAAATGTGGCTGACAGAGGATGCATTGATATTTTCATGTAACTAGAAAAAAGAACCAGAAAAGGTAATTATAGCCATAGACCCCAAATTATCCCCAAATGGGGATAATAGCTACTTAATAAAACATTAGCTAGCACAGTTTCTCTTCTGACATGTTTTACTTTTTTTGTAAAGATTTATTTATTTATGCATCAAGAGCTGGGGTGTAGGCCAGAGGTGCGGGGGATGAGAGGATTCACCAGAGACAGAGTGGGGAACAGAGCAGGCAGACTGACTGAAAACACTGGCAGCAGCAGGCGACACAGGAGAGGTCTGTGTGCTGTGTGGGTAGCTCCCTGGCCGCCACAAGGGAGGCCCTGTATTACTTTTATTTTGGGCACTGAGGTGAGTAGAAGTTAAGGAGAAAAACACATATCTTTATGGTGACTTCGTTTCTAAATTTTAGTCAATGTTTGATTAGTATTATTGTAAAAGAAATAAAACTAGGCTTTACCCCATGAATGTAAAGGAATGGTGTTTAAACATCTTTAGCAGCTTCTATTTCTTTTATAATGAACACATGATCTTTGTGATCTTGAGAAGTCTCCCCAGTATTCAACAAATCCGAGAGCTAGAAATGTTTTAGTTAGAGAAGCCAGAATGGATGGAGGTGTGTGGGGTTGATTCTCAACAGACAATGTTTCTTGGGATTAACTTTCACTGCCAAGTAGGAAGACAAAACATGAGTAAGTGAGAGAAGGAGATTAGGTGATCATTATTCAGGGCTCCTGAGGAAGGAAAATATAGTGCTCTTTCCTCTGACATGTGTTGTTCTTGTGATGTTTTCAACACACTACCCTGGTATGTAGGAACCTAGATCTCAGGATTCACTTTCTTCACAACTGATGTTAAAAAAAGAAACACAAGTAAATTTGGTTAACTTAATATAGAGGATAATGGGGGAAATGAGAATAAGGTAGATTATCAGTGCAACCCAAATACAACTGTTTCTTCCCCCCAGGACACAAATGTAAACCTTGTCCAAAGGACTGGTTGTGGCATGAGGACAGCTGTTATTTACTCAGTCAGGAGCGTAAAGATTGGCAAAGCAGTGAACAGGAATGTCACAATCTAAATGCCAGTCTGTTGAAGATTAAGAACAAAAGTGTATTGGTAAGACAATTAGTATGGGGGAATATAAAAATAAAATTTAATATTAAAAAAACAAAAAAACACATAAATCCTTAGATCTTATGATTTTATATTGATAATATATTACATAGAAATAAAAGTACTATTATAAAAGAAAAAAAATAAAGTGAATTAGAAAAATCTAGGATTTGGACTTGGGAGTGAGTGAGTGGGAGAATAAAATATTCATAAGGTTTAAAAAAAAAAGACTTCATTCTAATATCTAAATACATATTTCCCTTTTTTAAAAAGATTTATTTATGCATGCATGCAAGAACCAGGATACAGGTCAGATGTGTGGGAGAGTGAAAAGATTCACCAGAGACAGAGTGGGGAACAGAACAGGCAGAGTGATGAAATACACTGCTGAGGGGAGCAGCGGGCGAGACAGGAGATGTCTGCCATGCCATGTTGGACCCTCACCGGCCAGCCAGGATGGAACCGGTGTTGCAGAGGCTGCAGACAGCTTCACAGCACTGCACTCAACCACCTGCGCCACTAGGGAGGCCCACACATTTTTACTTTTTACTCGGCATTTCTGATTGCTCAGAGAGTAATCATATATTCTTTTTTTAAGCAAAAGTACATTCCCCCAAATGCCTCAGCTTCCCTACTGTAAGAACCTTTGTCCTACTTTACAGAAGAGGAAAAAATCAATTCACAGTGACTTGATCATCTGATCACTCATAAGTGATCGATTCACAGCTATTTCTTCAAAGAAAAATGTTACACTATGAAAAAAGCTTATTACTTTGGCTACAAAATTCTGGACTAATTCTGACTTCTATTTATAACCACTCTAAATTTGGTGCATTTTACTTCTACTCTTTCTGTTTCTATTAACTTGTATTTATAGTGATTAATTACCTTATTTGCTTCCAGATTTAATATTTAATGCTAATATTTGAAATCTATAGCTGGTGATTATGCATGGATTGGTAGTTCCTATGTTAAGAGTTTTTTCATTGATTGGTAGTTCCTACTCCATGTGAGATGGTAATTAATGTAAAAATGCTGAAAGCAAGCTTACAATAAGGAACACTTTGTCTCAATTTCTTTTAATGGCATTGAAACATAGTATAATGTTTAAAATGCTATCTTAAACAATTATGTGTACTAAATGATGCTGTGATGTAATGTATAGAAATAAGAAACAAACTATTTCAACAACCATCTATATTTCTTATAGGATTTTATAAAATCCTGGCATTATACTTCCTTTTGGCTAGGATTATCTCCCAGAAAAAATTATGAAAACTCTAAGACGATTGAAGAGATAATTTTCTCCTCTGATTGGTAAGAGTCATTTTTTAATTTTTTTAAACAAGTATACTAGTTCTTGAGTTTTAGGTAATATTATTTCGTTTAGAAATTAAAACATTTCACAGTGATCAACTAGTTAATCCTATATGACATGCTCATTTGAAAGCAATTGTATAGACATAAAAAATATGTTTTTATTCTTGTTGAATTTTTTAGCTGGTTTGAGTTAAGATCCTTTGTTTGGATACATAGCAGATTCTAGTTAAAACTAGCTTCTATTACAATTGCATCCTTAAGCCTACTACCTCACACCATGCAGAAATATCAACTCAAAATGGATAAAAGAATTGAACATAAGACCTGATCCCATAAAATATACAGAAGAAAATATAGGCAAACACTACATGACATACATCTCAGTAACATCTTTATTTTTATTTTTTTAATTTTTATATTCCCCATACAATTGCATTCCCCTTATTTTGACCCCAATCCCTCCCCTATCCCTTAGAGATGATGATGAGCTTAACTTATCATATACTAGGTTAATTCCTGGTTTTGCTGGTTGTGAAAAATATTTGAGAAGGATAGTGTCAAAAAATTTCCAATTAAACTAGAGAATTCAAGGGGACTGCATTATTCTAAATCATATTAAGTACTTGGGAAGGCAATGTTACCTCTGGGGTAAAGAACAGCAAATATTTCAGATATGAGAAAGTGGAAAAGACAGAAATATAAGGTAGTGTTTGATCTTGCATATCTGTCAATGAAAATGAGTAACTTGTAAACATCATCTGATATTCTGAATAATATTTATAATAATTAAAATTTATATTAGATAATGCAGACTTTTGAAGCAAAGATACATGGAAAAAGTCATTTGTGTGTGTGTGCATGTGAATATGTTTCAAATATTTTCGAAGTAATTCTTTATTTTCCCTTTCAGGTTAATAAATGGCACATATGACTTCAGTGGCAAGATGTATTGTGGATATGGATATAGTACTAATTATCTTTATTTTAGGCCTTGCACTCAACAAGGCAATTTTGTATGTGAGAAATTGGCTGATCAAGTGGAGATTGAGAATACCCTTGTGAGTGAAGAAACAGATATAATCAAGTAGTTAGTGCACTCATTTTGTTTCAGTTATTATCCTGCAACTAAGGGCAACTTTATGCAGAAAACTTTTTTGTGGACCATATGAGTGGAATAAAGATGCTGAGAGACTAATTTTCTGCCTCTCTTCAAATACTTCATGCTTTTCCAACTTTCTTCTTTGTCCTCACTTTATGAGTAGAAGGAAATAATGAGGAAATACTTTAACATCTAGACAGAGACCTGACATATTGCTGAGCATAAATAGAGAATTTTGGGTGAAAATACAGAAAACCAGCTATTTTGTCTTGCTTCTCCCAATTAAACAATGTAGATACCAACATTACAGAAAAATCAAAGAAAATTAAATCTAGGAATATATACCAATAGAAAGGGTGCTCCATCATCGCCAATTGGGGTTTATTCTAATAATCAGGTTGATTTACATCATGGGAAAGAAAGAGAATATACATTATTCTTTATAGGTACAGAAAAATCCTTTGATAAAATTCAACACTACATAACAAAGTTTCTCGGAAAATAAAAACAAATGTTTCCCTTCCTATTAATAGCATTAAAGAGAGAACGTTGACATTAAAAAGAGAAGAATAAACAAACCACTAGCATAACAACAACAAAAAAAACATGAAACACCCTAAACCTAATGTTATACTTCTGGTAAAAGAGTGAATATTTTCTTTTGCACTCTGGGACAAGATATGAATGGTTTTTGGGGGGCCTGTGGGTTGGGAACCATCCCTCATTAGCAGTTCAAATGCTGACAATTTATGCTTCTGAAATCTCTTGATGTCATTTCCACACACAGAGCAATAGAGGTGCCCTACACTTGCACTTAAATCATGAGCCCTTGTTTAAAAGAAGGATCTTTATCATTTGATTTAAGACCTTCCACAAACTATTTTAGGTTCTAGCTGTGGAAAGAGGCAAGAAAAAGAAATTTTAAAATACAGAAACAAAAAAGAGGACATTTTACTTGTAGCTACTATAATTGTGTACATAAAAAACATAATTTATAATTAGACTATATAACTCATTGTCACTGCATAAAATCTTAATGTAGCAATATCAATTCTATTTCTGAATGTCAACAGTAAGCAATACCCTTTATACCAACACCAAAATGGAAAAGAGTAATACATCTCATAAAAATGTAGAAAACTTCTGCATATGAAAATTACATGCAAAATGGTCCCATTGTCTCACCCCAAGAAACACGCCCTTCCTGGACCAGGCTACCAGACTGTTCATTATGAGCAAGGTTCTGTTAGAAGCACTGAGTTGTAAGGTTAGGTAGTGCCAGCAGAAAACCCATTGTGAGTTGTCTCAAAGAGAACAATAAATAAGTCAGTTACTGTCAAATTAATTAATATGTACCCATTCCATAACGGAAAGAGTCCAACTCACTTTCTCAGGAACAGGTGCACACTCTGTTATGGAATTAATTGCTTGTCCTGCCCACATGTGCTTCAATCAGAATCAATATCAGTGAGCTTAGGGAATATTTATTTGATCAACTCTTCTGGGACCTCATGAAGCGTCATGTCTGATCAAGGGTGGACATTGACTATGGGATCCACTGGTCTTATCACAAACTGTGGCAACATAAATCTGAAAGCCACGTAGAAAATGAACAAGACTAAGGGCCTGGAGAGCTTAGCTGAGCTAGAAAGCCAGCTCGGAGTTAATATCTATGACAACATGATGCCATTTTCCAAGTTGTAGTGCATGCATTAAATCAATCACCTCTATGGTGCTGGGTCCTCAGTAGGTAGAATACACGGGTCTGGAAACAAAGGGCAAAAGTAGAAAAGCTCTGCCTATCATTGTTTCCAGTGACCAGCTTGGGAAATACATGCCTTTTGTCTAAGTAACTGGATTCTATGACTTTAAAGAACAAACACTTCTACCAGGGGGCATAACATCTAATTGGATAAATCACTATCTAGGAACAAGAAATTTATCTACAGAAAGTAAGACTGCTGTTACTCAATAGGGACAGAGAGATGTTTGGCATCCAGCTATCCCAACTGACTTTCAATTATGTATTTTTAATCTTTATTTTTACCACATACCTCAACTTTTTTGATTTCTTATATATTCTGTGATGTGACCTTTTCTCCCAGACACCTTCTTCCCAGAGCCCCCAGTCCTCCTGCTTCATCATGGAGTGAAGGCTCTTCCCACGGGCTCCAGGATTCATCCCAGGACACTACCCACTGCTCTCTTGACTACTCCATCAGCTGAAACTTCCCCACAGCTGTCATTTTTTTGTTTTCTCCCTTCTTTTGATGCTTTATTATTTTTTCAGCTGGTGCTGTTTGTGAAGAGTTCAATTTGTATATAGTTGTTGATGAAGAGGTTTCGATTGAATGTTTCAGGATAAAGGATCACCAGTTGTGAAACACAACCCAGCAGTCAGTGAGTACTCAGCTGCTGGGACTGGACCAGTGGATCCAGAGGCTGATTCATTCTTATTCAGATCAGATGAGGACAGAGCATTTGAAATATTTTCTTCCCTTGGTCTGATTTGGTAAGGGGTTTGGGCCAGAAGTTGAAAATAAGCAACACATTGTGATGAAATTGAAAGAAAAAGAGGAAATTTAAGCAACAGAAATTGAAGACCAAATGACTTATTTTAAAAAAATATTCTTACTCTTATTCTTACTCTTACAGAATCAATAACTAAAAGAGATGGATCTTAGGGTATTAAATTAGTTAATTTTGTAGGATATTATTTTCATTGTTGATATTCTCTGACAATGCAAAAAGAGAGAGACCTTCCATAAGTACCGATTTACAATAAATTCCTTCTCCTTTCTCTGTCATGCTATCTTTTACCCTGCTTTCTTTCCATAGCCCTTGTCACTACTTTATATTACATTACTTACCTGTAAATGAACACTTAAGTATTCATATATAAATGTATATTTGCAAATAAATATGAGGTATATAAAGCAAACTACATACATGAAGGAAAATATTTCTATCATGTGGTTTAGAATGCAAAGCACATAGTATGTCGAGAAATAAATGGAATTTGATGAATAAAGGAATGAATGCATATAAGCAAATGTTTCTTAATTCTCAAATAAAAATAGATTTCTTTCTTCAAGTTAAGAAGGCAGAAATGACCAGTGAAATAAAATGGATTGCAATTATATCAATGAACACAAGGCTTATCATGGTTGAGAAGGGGAGAATGAAAATCAGTATCTGTGAGAAGAAAGCTAAGCCTCTGAAGATTTAGAAGGTAAAGTACTACTCACGCTTTCAAAAAAAACATTAGAATATTGAGAATATTGAATGATTCTTTCTTAGGTTATTCTCTGGTAATAAGAGCACACTTATGAGGAAAGGGAAAACACCTTTTGCAAATGACAGTGAAAATTCTAAGCTTCATGGTGAGAGTTTGCCATCCTTCCAATTTCATCAAGATTTTTATATCAGAACATGGTTTTGATAAATAGGTAAATAGATATATAGGTATTATCTTTCCCAATAAAATTGGAGTTTTTATTTTAATGCCATTGGAGGTCATTCTGTCAGTTGCCCAAATGACATCCCAATCTTTTTGAAGTTCAATAAAATGTTTTTTTAATAACAATATTTAACCATTACTTTATAGTGAGCACAGCTGTGACTATTTATGAAAATTTAATAATTTACCCTAAAAATATGAATTGAACATCTAGTATGAGGTTGTCACTCCTCTGGTTATTCAGGATACAGTGAGTGTGCTCTGCCCTGACAGATCTTATGCTAAACTGTGAGCAAGACACTTGACCTCAAGAATTTCAATGTCCAGTCTTAGTTTTATTATTTTTTCCTGCATATAAGTACTGGTGTAGGCCAAAGGTGAGGGGGGTAAGAGGATTCACCAGAGACATAATGGGGAGCAAAACAGGCAGATCTACTGAAATACACTGCTAAGGGGAGTAGCGGGTGAGACAGGAGAGGTCTGCTGCGCCATGTGGGTCAGCTCCCTGGCTGGGGATCAAACTCAGGCTGTAGTTTTGCTATCATGAGACTTACCCCGTAGGCGGCCAGGGAGGCCCCTCAATATCCAGTCTTGACAGTAAGTTTATTTAAATATATGACCTACCTTCCTCCCGTAATTGAGGTTATTATGGGTACATTCTAAAAAAAGAAGTGTACGTGCGTGTGTGTGTGTGTGTGTGTGTGTGTAGGTTGTGGGCAGTCTCTATCTAGTGTAGCTAATAGCAAGTAGCTCACTCTTTCCTCTTTCTATTAGCATCATTTTTTTTCCATTTGGTGTTGCTCCAATAATATTCTGCCTTTAACTTCTTGGGACTCTTCAATCCACAAAAGTTGGAAGCAAAAAGGAGAGCAAAAGATTTGGAGAGAATGAACTCACCACAGTTTTGCTGAGCCAAGTACAACACTTAATTCTGACACTGTTCTCACAGGTACAGACTGATTAATGACTTTGTGCATGAAGAAGTAAATACACTTTTTATTGGTATTTTCACAGGGTAATCTTAGGTCTGGAGATTTGATTGGTTTCACTACAATTGCAAAGAGAGTGTTTATATTTTAAGCCCCTATTTTTCTCTTAGGACCTTGATGCTTCCCTGGAGGAAGTTAAGAGAAGGAATGTGAGGTGTGCAGAGGTGAGAAAAAAGCAATTCTGAAATTCTCAGTAGAACAGTTCTGTTTTCTGGCATGATTTTGTCACTAGGTGTTTGCAGATGTAGATCACTCATCACCATCGCGGTGTGCACACAACAACCACAGTGGCGGCTTTTTGGAGTTGGGGGTGACTCCGTGAAGCACACAGAGTGACTGAATTGTGCTTTAGTTGTTCAGTAATGTCCGAAGAAGTGACTTACGCTACTGTCAAGTTTTCAAATGATTCTAATAAGACAATCCAGGAGAGCTTCAATCTCAAGAGAAGAGGTAAGATTCTCTCTGCAGGGTCAGACAGCCAGGGAAGAGGTCTGTTCCCTGTACTGGTGGGTTCTCCATGGCTTCCACTCTGAGCTATTAGACACTGCCTACAGTTCGGTGGTGGCTGCCAGAGGGAAATCTCTTTGCTGCATCCTAGTTTTAATGCTAAAATAGATCAAATAGACATATGCTATGATACACATAAGACCAGAGACTCTCATCACTGATGATGTGTTTATTTTGTTCTGAGAAGGAATAAAGTCAAAGGTTTCTTATCTCAACATAATTTAAATTCAGACCACATAATTCCAATCTGCTTTTTTTTATTTTTCAAAAAATTCATATCTGGGAAAGTTAAGGCTAACAATGAAGCAGTTAACAGTTTTGGAAATTCCTAAATCATATTTACTGAAATGTCTTTATTGCTAGGTAATCTATTTGACCTTAATACAAAACTATATCTCTATGTTTATGTAGAATTTTTCATTTGGAAATTTACCCCCTAATACTTTATATTCAAATATTGAAAAATTCACTTTTTATGAATAAATACTGATTATAGATATCAGGTTAATAAATGACATCATAGGGACTAGCTTCCCCAAATAGCCATCTTCTCTGTTTCTATGATATTTGTAGAAATCATTGTAAGTATTCAAGGAGAGGAGGTACTTCCTCACCATTAAACTAATATCATGGGCACTTAACCTACAATACTTACAAAATTGGACATGTAGTATATATTCTATCACATCTTTTGTGTTGTATTCTCCTTGTAAAACAATTTTGTAGCTTCATATGTTTGAAAGGTAGATTGAACTACATTTTTTGAAAGGGCAAATATTTTTGTCTATGTGAAAAAGCATTATCAGAATCAGAGACAAGCCATGAAAACTTGGTGTGGTGACAAAATGAAAGGAGACTGGAGAAAAAGACTGATTTTTCTATACTTTAATTTTTTCACCCTGAAAAGATAATCATGAAGTGCCAAAGGGAGAGCAGGTTGACGAAGCTGAAAATACAACAGACAGTGTTGAGCGCATAGTTGAAGTGTCAGAGAGCAGACCTGTGGGAGGTAAGACCTGCTTGAAGAGATTCAAGGAGAAATCTAAGGATTCTGTGCCAACAATGAGAGAACGGGAAGGTGGGAGGGGAGAAAAAAGGCAGCTAAATGATAAAGAATGCCTATTAAAATATCCGCAATAGGTCATATGATCACATTTATAAAAAAGTATGTGTTTGTAATGCTACCTGTGAACATGAAGATGTGTTTGCTAAGGTGAATATAACCAGGAATGGCTTGAATTGGCAATAATTTTTAACCTCAAAAATAAAAACGGGGTTACAATGCTCTTATACACTAACTGGCAGAAGGTGGAGGAGATTAGGCAAGAGGAAGAGCATGAAATGTGTTGCTTCATGTCAATTTCCTCAATTCCTGCTTCCTCCTAGGACATAGCGCTCCATGGAGAGTGTGGCTCCCTATTTCTCTCATTTCGCTGATGGTGAACTTAGTAGTGCTGACTGGTGTTGGGGCTCTGGTCTTAAAGAGTAAGTTTCTGCTTTTCTCTGAGTGTGTCCCTTGGTTTTTCTGGCACCTTACACATGAATCTAAACTCAGAGACATCATCATATAAAATGCACAGAGAGCAAATTATTTCTATACAACTATATAGCATCAACATTCTCCTGAGGCTATCTGAATATCAGATTCCCTCAGCGGCTGTTCCGTGCAGACAGTGCTAAAGACTGTGTATGACTATACAAAGCCTGCTTTTCAAGTAGTAAAGTCAGTGCAACAACAAAAGTATAATTAATTTATACCCTGAGAATTTTCATGATTTCATTTATGTGAGGTGAATTCTTCATTTTCATGGCTTTTCTTCTTCCCCAATTCATTCTAATGGTAAACATCTTTCAAAGTGTCATTAGCAGTACTTGATTTCTTTTCTGTAATTTTTCACTGAGTCAGTCATTTTCTCCTAGGAAGAGAATAGCTCCCAAATGATAAATTCTCTTTTTCCTAGAATTTCTATAATTTTTCCTGACATTCATGAAAAAATTTGTATTCTGCCACATTTAAGGAAAAAAGGGAATCTTAAGTAATATAAATATATTTCAATAAAAATCTATTGCATGTACATTGTCAAAACTTTAAAATATAGAAAAGGAGAGGAAACTAAAAGCAATAGGAATCACCATGGGATGTGACAGCTATTTAAATATAGAGACATACATTAATGTCTTTGGCATCATAAAAAAGAGCAACCTATTTTAAATAAACATCTCTGTTAATAACTTAAATAAAATTAATGAATTCTTTTATAACCTTCTATAACTTAACATTTCTGAATACTAATGTTTTCCCAATCTCATCACATTCATTATCTTAATATCTGATGTTAATATCTGATATTAATCTGATAATTACATTTATCCTCAATTTCAGGGTCAGAGAGCCAGTTCTATGCAGTTTGTAAGTGATCAATAGAAAATATTTGATTTTATATATATCTTTATTTTATACTTTATGCATTCATTATCCTTTGCCTTTCCTTCCTGAGTCTTTCCTTTGCTTTGTTGACTCTTTTTGTTTGTTCCTTGTTTGTCTTCACTTCCCCTGCAATACTTTGTCTTTAAATACCCATACAGTTTTGATTGTGATAATTAAAAGTTTTTAGGCATTGCCTATTTGGAGAACATTTCTTATCAAGTCTGATGTTAGTGAGAAATGCCCCTCTCCTCCCTGTCCCCCTACAACAGTGAGTCCAAAGACCACCTGAGTAAGAAAAGGAAGCTTCTAACAAAAATTACTAACATGCTCTTGAGTGTCCACTCTTTGTGATGTTATCTCATCTAATCTTTGTTAAAAAAAAAAAGGAAGATTCTTTTGCTGACATCAGTCTGTCTAGAAAAACTAGGTTATAGGGGCCTCTTGCTGACGCGAGGGGGTAAGCACAGCACTAGGAAGCTATCTGCAGCCTCTGTAGCAGAAGTTGTATCTCCAGCTGGCCAGGAAGCAACCTACATGGTGCAGCAGACGTCTCCTGTCTCACTCGCTGATCCCCTTAGCAGTGTATTTCAGTCAGTCTGCCTGTTCTGCTCCCCACTCTGTCTCTGGTGAATCCTCTCACTCCCACACCTGTGGTCTGTACCCCAATTCTTGTATGCATAAATAAATAAATCTCTTTTTAAAAAAGGAAAAACTAGGTTATGTTATAATAATTCACAAATGGGAGAAGTTATGAAGTTTTCTGAATCTTCTGAAGTTCTTAGTGACATGATCACTGTCTTCTAACACTCTTTTTGAGGCTCATGTTTACAAGTTTACATTCTTCAAGTTTGATTCTGTCTGTCCAGGAAATTCACACTCATGCACATAGGCTCACTAATACATTCTGGTGGTGGCTCCTAGCTTCAAAATGTAATTGGCATTTTTGCAAACTGACTACTGAATTACATCATCTTTTATTTTGAAATCTCTGTTTCACGGGAATTTTCTTTTGGTTTTGTATTATTAAAGTTATTTGGAGATTTCCTTAACAATGAACTGGAGTGTCTTTGAGTAACATAAAATATTTTTATCTAAAATAAATTTGAATCTGAAAATTAGTGTTCTACATTTATAGAGCTATCATTTTGATGCGATTTCCATTAGATCTTAAAATAATAGCTATTTGACATTTATATAATTTATTGAAAGATTTACTATATTAAAATCAATTTCCTGATATGAATTATAGGTTACCAGGAACACATCTTCAGCAATCGAACATGTGAAATGTCACAAATCTCACAAGTACCGTTGGATGGAAATCTGACACAGTGCAGTGAAATGTGGGGAAATGTCTCAAGTGAACTGACCAATATCAAAATAAAGTTACGCAAATTAATGAAAACAATCAATTGTACCTCAAAATATGCAACCACAGAGAAGAATGAAAATGGTGAGTGATAACGAAATCTATTTTATATAGTTTCATCAGTAACTCAAGATTCCCCATTTTCCGCCAGTCTTTGCACTAGATTCAAAAGTCTGAACTATTTCTGCAATAAAAAAGCACAAGAATATATACATTTTTCTATAAAGTCATTGTTTTCCTTTATATTTTTATTTGTTTTTATTAAACTTTCTCTCATAAGACTCAGGTTTCTCAAATCCTTTCTTCTCTTATATTCATTTTACACTCACATTTTAATGCAGCTTAGTTGGGTAAGGGGAGATAAATTCTCTGTACTTCGGCATTTCTGAAAAGATCTTTACTTTGGACAGTTATCAATTTAAAGATTGAAAATCTGTTTCTTACAGAATAGAGAGTTGTTTGTCTAGCAAACAACTTGCTAATAAGAACTCTTTATCACTGCCATTTCCAGGAATGATCTAACTTTAGCTTTTACGATATCTTCCTCATTTGGAGGGAGCAGAATTTTTCGGATATTCTCGGTATGAGTGTGTTTTAAATTATTTATTTGCTGTGTACTCTGCAGGTCTTCTCAATCTGAAAATTTGTGTTTTTTAAATTTAGGGAAAATCTGTTCTCTGACAAGTTTATTTTCCCTCAGTGCATTTCCTCCTCTTTCCAGGATTCCTCTGCTTCAAATGCTAAGATTTGTAGGTTGCCTACATTTCTTTGTCTTCTGTTATTTTGGCTTTACATTCTGGGAAACTTCCTAATTTTTTTTAAGACTTCCTGCTGATTATTATTTTGACAAGCATAATTTTAATCTGATGAGATTTTACATGATTCTTGAGACTTCTGTTTTATAGCATTCTGTTCATCTCTATATAATATCTTTTGCTGTCATCTAGGTGAGTTAATTGTAGGAATATATTAAAATATTCCTCTTCTCTTTCCTAAATTTATTTTTTATAGTTGCATTTGTTTTTATTTTACCAGAGAATTCTCATTCATGTGCTGGTATTTTTATAGACCTTTGTTTATTTGCTTCTCTCTTCATATTCAGGCAAAAAAGGGAAAGATGGGTGTGATTTGACTCTGTCGTTATTTTTAAAAGATAGATTTTCCATTAGCTAGCTCTGGAATGAGAAATCTGTCTGGATATCTATGGATAGACGACCAGGGTCTACGAAAAGGCAACTATCATTTCAAATGAAATTGGATATAAAGTATGGTGCTAACAATCCTAGTAGAAACCTAGGCTTTGCCAGAGAGTTCCTTCAATTTTTTCAGAGCAGGAACCATGTCCTTTCCTTTTCTGGAAAGCCTAGAGCCTCTTATTTATTTTTCTTTCTTCCTTTCTTTGCTTATCTTCTGTCATAAATATATATATATAAATATATATATAAATATATATATATAAATATATATATATATATATTGCCCACTATTTGCCAAACACTTGGGAGGTCCTGAGGATATAAACCCTTTTGCATAACATTTTAAAAATTCCTGTCTTGAATAACTTACATTATCATAGAAGAAGAACAGAAGTTAACAAACAAATGCAATTCAGTCTACTAAAGGCTCATAAACATAAACATATAGGCAAAAAACAGTACTGTTGGTGGAAAGAGTCCAGACTATATAGGGTATAATATTCCTTGCTGGGGTTAGAAGCATATTTCAAATATAAGTGATACAAAAGATCATGGCACTCAGGAAAAATTCAACATATGAAGGATGATGGATGACAGGAAGCTCAGTGGACTCATAACAGATAACAATGGAGTGTCACGAGCCATCCTGTAGATAATGAGAAGGGGTTGAATTTGAGTCTGTAAGCTATGGAAAAATATTGGATCAACTTGAGTCAATGAAATATCACTGGGAATAGTGAGATAGATGAACAAGAGTCCCATTGCAGAAATTCTAGCCATCCTGAAGTTTTCTCTGTGTGTTTTTGATAGTCACTTCATCATTTTCCTTCCTTTATATCTATGACTTTGCTTCTATTTTCGCATTATCCAAGATCCAAATCCCATCTCAGTCACATTCTCTTCTTTTGTTCTTATCTTAGACAATCAGCTCATTCAACATGTAACTTTTGTTTATCATTTCAGCTCCTAATGCACAGATTTCAACACAAAATCCACAGATATGCATTTTAGGGTCTGTGCATATTTCTTATGCATGTGTGTATATCACTGCACGTCAATATAGGCTTTTCTCATATATCATGGATCTCATTCATTCTCAGAGTCATGGGTAATTCATGGAGCTATCTGTTGTTTCTTTTTTTACTAAAACAGACAATGCAATTCACGGTCTGAATGCAACCAGCCCCTCCACAATGACTGCAAACTGTAAAGGTAAATGAGTGGTATCCAAACAGGTAAGATCTGGAAATATGTTTTCATGTGTGATTTTTGATATATTTTTAGTTCCCTGTGAATTCTGGTTCCAGGAAAAATAGAAAGTGAGGTAGTAATCCATTTCCATATTATAATGGAATTCAATTAAAATTGGATACAAATTAAGTCATGGGATTTTCTTCCTTTAAGGGCCAGGAGGACACTGAGCAGGATCTCTATGATTCGAGCAGACAAGGTAAAGGAGGAGAGAGTCCTGGAGCCCTCAGTGGCTTTTCAGGCTTTTTTGGGGATTTACTGGGTACACAGAAGGCAGGGGGGCCAGGAGGCTGGCAGGCCTCCCAGCCCCCAGAAAGTCTTCAGGCATTCTCTGGTTGCCTTGTTCTCTGCTCCTCTTGTGGTTCTGCTTCTCTACTCTCCGCTTCCTTTCTTCTTGTGGTTCTCCTGGTGTCCCCGTGATGCCACCCTTATAAGCTCAGTCTTAGCCCAGGTGTACCCACTTATACATGCCCACACCCTATTCCAGGTGCCCGCCATCAGGCATGCATTCAGGATCACAGATCCATCATCAATCTTAATGGCAGGAGGGCAGAAAAGCCTGGTACTTTTTACCTTACCCTACACTTCCCCTTGAAGCATTGTTGTCCACTGGTGAAAACTGCTTTCAGCTTAAGTCCACTCGGCACATTGTATAAATTATGTCTCTCTCTTATCTTCACGTATTACAATCCTACTTATTGTTATTAAAGTTAAAATATCAGGAAATAAATCTCATAAATTTACTGCAATGTTCATGATTATTTTGCTATTGTTGTTTTTCTTAATATTTTAGTGTAGGAAAAAAACAAAATTTCCAACTGTGGAACCCTAACATCTCTTCTATTGAGCACAATCTATTTGTTTAATTTTCTGTATTAAATGCTGTAGGGGCAGGAAGGTCACAGTGCAGTTTTTCTGATCCAGCAGATGGGTAAAGGAGAGTCCTGGAGCCCTCGGTGGGTTTCTCAGGCTTTTATTGAGCTTTAAATGCATTGCAGCAACCAGGTACATGGAAGGCAGTGCCATGGGGGCCAGGAGATCAGCAGCCCTCCAGGCCCCCAGCAAGTCTTCACTCTGGGCTTCTCTGGCTTCCCTTCTCTCTCTGCTTCTTTGCTTGTGCTTCTCTTGGTGACTATCTCAGTGCTCCTCCCATGGCCCACAGAAGTAAATAAGACAGCTTGCAACAATGTAACAACTACAGGTGCCCCATCAGGCAGGGAAATCCTAATGGTGGGAGGGCAGAAAAGCCTGAAAAACTGTTTACCCTACAATGCCATGGTCCAAGTCAACAGGCTTATGGTATAGCTTCTTGTATTTTTACTCTGTATGTCTCTACTAACTGCATTATTTTTTGGTTCCATTGGAATTTGATTAATTCAACTGAGTTTTCAAGTTTCTACTTAATCTCACCCTTGAGCATTTTGTATCTCATTAAACTCAGCAGCTTTCTCTTTCATGTCCTGTGCATTATATTTCAGTTAACAGCTATGACTGTGTCTATGTAGTGCCAGGAAGGGCACAGAGCTGGTTTTCTCTGATCCAAGCAGATGGGTAAAGGAGAGTCCTGGAGCCCTTGGTAGCTTTTTACAGACTTTTATTGAGCTTTTACACGTAGTGCAGCAACCAGGTACATGGCAGGCAGGGGTGCGGTGGGGGAGTGGGTGCAGGGTGGGGGCGTGGCAGGAGGCTGACAAGCCTCCAAGCCCCAGGTAAGTCTTCACTCTGGGCTCTCAGGCCTCTTTCTTCCCTACTCTCTCCTGTTCTCTCCCCTGCCTCACCTTCTCCTGGAGAATGTATCAATACTGTAGCCATGGCCCATAAGAGTAAACAATACATCTGAAAATAACAATGTAACAAAATGCAGGTGTCCATCATCAGGCAGCAGGTGCTCGCCATCCAGCATGCAATCCTAATGACAGGAGGGGAGAAAAGCCTGAAAATCACTTACTCTACAGTCTATCTGTACTTCAATACTTTTTGTCCTTGAAGATAGAAAATAAGTCTTACTATTACACATCCACTCTCTAGTTCTAAAATCCAACTTCAGTCTCATATTTAGAAGTTGTTCAATTAATATCTGATGAATGAATACTAAATAACCCTCACAAAAGAATCTACACTAAAGTTTAAAATCTATTGTCAAATATATAGAGGAAATAAATTCCACAATCAGTTTATCCATGGATTTCAGTGTTCTCAGTTTCACGAAGATTTTTGACATAGAAATCCACAAGGAGTAAATAAATTTTATCATCTACACTGAGGATTCTACAGATGGTACCCTTAAACCTGTTACTCACTGTCATTAGGATAGAAATGATTGTTATTATTTATTCACTAGTCTGTTTTAGCCTTCAGTGTTCCCTTATTTAAAATCATCCAAATGTCACAAAGACTAAAAACATAATTTGGGGGCCCTAAAAGAGAGTCTTCATCTGAAAGTGTCAGTCCCTCTTCCCCTTATAACATTTATCCGGAGAGTTGGATTAGATTCTGCTCTAATATTCTGATCCATTCCTTTTTCATCATATATGGGAACTGAATTTTTCCCTTACTGATTTGTTGAATGCACAAGTTTGCTTTTCCACTACCTGTGAGAAATCTTGATCAATCAAATCAACAAAATTACACCAAACTTTCCTATTTAGTCAAGAATGGACTCAAAATAAAGCTTGAAATCTTTCTGACTTCCCAGGCATTCAAACATTCTTAACTGGGCCTCCCTGGTGGCACAAGAGGTTAAGACACAACCTATGAAGCCATCCGCAACCACAGCAGTATGAGTTCGATCCCCGGCCAAGGAGATACCCACATGGAGCAGCAGACCTCTCCTATCTTGCCCACTGCTTCCCTCAGCAGTGTATTTCAGTCAGTCTGCCTGTTCTATCTCTGGTGAATCCTGTCATCCCCCCCACCTCTGGCCTGTACCCCGATTCTTGTATACATAAAATAAATAAATCTTAAAAAAAAAATCTTAAGTATTCGTTACTGCAATGGGTCCAGAAAATATTCCTTGAGCCACAAAAGGAATGTTAACGCAGAGACCTGATGAATCCTTGATGTGTGGAAGGGATACAGTCAGGACAGATCTCACATACATCTGTGTTTCACTACTACAGTTGAGTTGTTTGTTTAGTTCATGTTTTATAATTTCAGCAGACAGAACCAGAAGACTGACATAGCACAGTTTTTAGTCAGCTACTTGTTTGTGTGCCTGGGAAATTCCAGATCACATCTTTTGTCCTAGCATAGTACCATTTAGCAACTGTCTTCATTTTTTAAGGTGAGTCCTTGTTTGGGTTATACTCTTTATGGAGATTAAAGACTTAGGAGAAAGGCTAACATTGCCATCTATCTCCTAGAACAAATCTATGTGAGACTTTTTCAGGAAATCAAAGCAACAGGAGTCTTTCTGATCCATATCCCTTCTACACCAAAAGCTAACTCAAATCCAAGTCAGTATCTCCAAAGTTCTAGATATGTCAAAATTGCTGACAATCAAAAGATAACCTTTCAATTATTGACTAAAGAAGCTATTTGGGACATTGTTCAAGGACAATAACAAGGCATCTGTGTAATTTACGTGGAAAATATTTTGAAACAAGCCTGAAGAATACAAAAATTAAGCATGTGAAAGTAAATATTTTTCTGACCATTTTCTGGAATCTCAAATGGAAAGTGAAAACACTTTGTAAAATGTTGGCCGATGCTTTGTGGAAGTAATAATGAAGAATGCCATAAGAACATGCATAATAATTTGGTACAAGGACAATCAGGCAGCATTCAGGGGCAGTATTCAAGGGCTGCAAAGGTATAAACCAGCATGACTGTTCTTGATAGCAGGACACTTTAAACCTGTCCAAGTACAAGGCTTTGTCCATGCAATTATATGGGAATTTTTAGTAGGCAAAGCATGTACTTGAAATAGTCTCAAAGAAGAGGTTTTTTTTTTTATTGTTTTAAAGTATTATTTTGCAAATTTGCTTTTTTAAGATGAAAAATAACTGAAATAGGGAAACATTAAGAAATAGCAAATTAAAAAATGAAAATTTCATGCTAACATCTAATTAAATTTGAGGGATAAAGGGTGAGGAAGCTGACTATGCTTAGTTTTTTTTTTTCACAAGAGAAAATGTCAGTTATATATGTGGTATTTTTATGTTTGGGATTGACACTGAATAAATTTCAACAAGTCAAATTTATGGTGTTTTTGAGTATCACAAGGACATAAAATGCATTTGAGCTTAAAGCTAAATGGGAAATAAATGTAATAGAAAATACCTTTTAATCATCAGAACTTAATTTATTAAACCAATTATTTATCAAATATTTATTAGTAATTATGTACATTTCTTTGGGGCGACAAGATGAC
This sequence comes from Talpa europaea, assembly GCF_964194135.1. Lineage (NCBI taxonomy): Eukaryota > Metazoa > Chordata > Mammalia > Eulipotyphla > Talpidae > Talpa > Talpa europaea. The sequence continues at coordinate 67,373,203 of NC_140083.1, read as the reverse complement.
AAAGTGCAGCTCCTCTCCATCAAGGGAGGTTTGAGTCTGGTAAACAAGAGTTCCAGTCAATAAAATTAAATTAGTAGATTTTCTAAAAACATCCAGAATGAATGGGTATTGATAACAGGAGACATCAAGATAAAATTCTAAATATACTCACTACAATGGGGCAGGAAAATGGAAAAAGTGGCACAGATGTTTAACAATAAATGATTAAAGAAGTAAGGAGAAATAAACCCACTGCACAGTGAATGCACAGAAGAAAATGAGTACCCCTGGGGGAGTGAAAACCTAGGTCATCTGACAACTTCTCTTTTTGCTTAATATGTGCTGAGTGTTGCTTGTAATGATTGTGGTAAGTAGGAAGGTGGGAAGAGTAAAGAAGATTTTAAAAATCTACCGAGGTCCAGAGAAGAAGGAACCTGCAATAAATAAAATGTATATTGAGTGGAATTTTGATGACATGAATCAGTTTTTCTTGCACTTGAATTAACTTCCATTGGTACAAAGGAGTAGTAATGATACCTCCTTTTATTTATAGCTATTCATTGAAGTTTTCCACCATTCCCCATGTTTGTGATGATCATTGAAAGGACGTGACAGCTGGTTGGTTGACTGGAGAACTGGACCCATACATTCAGAGATTCCTCCCCCTACCCCTCTGCTTGGAAAGTGCTTTCTGCTTGCTTTTCCCATATTGGAAGCTGCCCCAATCTGGATGGTGTTTGCAACGACACCAGATAATCTTCTAAATAAATGTTTAAGATAATGGTGGGTGGTTGCAGAGAACAACCATGGCCTTGTGTCTTCATCAGCTGCTCAGTGTGTACCCATAAGATACTAAGAAATATTTTTTCTTAGTAATATTCTTTCTTTGTGATACTGTAAACTTTATATGAAAATATTAGAAATTCATGTTCCTGGGAACTTGGGCAATTAATGACACAAAGGACCTAACATTTCCTGCATACTCTGCTTTCTCTTTTTATGTTCCCATGTATTTATAACACTTATTCATATAAAACATGTTTTTCTGAGTGATTATATCTCATATATTGATGGATAAAGAGAAATTTGATAGATTTCAATGTCTTCTGATTGAAGAGAAAATGGGGGCAAGGAAAGAAGAGGAAGAACAAGATGAGAAAGGGGAGAAAACTCTGGGTAAATTAGAATGTAGAATATTCCTTTAACATATTAGTGATGCTATTCTAAAATTGTACTTGAAATGAAACACAATAATGACCTACACATATTGTAATCATCAAAATGTTTTATCATCATTGCTATTAAACTTTGCCTCAGAATTCTAGTAAGTGTAACAAAGACAGAAATAAAAATTCATGATGATTGACTATAAAACAAGGATAAAATATTAATTATGAATTTGTAGAAAATAAATGCATTTGAAAAACAACTGAAAATTATCAGATATGAGAGAATTCATTAAGCTCACCAGTCTCATGATACATATCAAATATATATACCACATTTATACAAACAGAAAACTTAGAGTAGCAGTTTTCTCTCTAATGAGAAATAACAATAAATGTGTCAAAATTATATGAATAAATTAAGGAATATAAAATAATTAAAATTTAAAATCATAGTAAAGATAGCCAAGTGGTATTTACAAAAGACTGGGTGGAACTGAAACTGATGAAATGTCCTTTGAGGAGAATTTTGCAAAATGCATTTATTTACTCTTTGACCCTGAAATTCCGCTACTGGGAATCTGTGTCTAAGGTGGAGTGATAGACACAGGCAGATAAACAGACAGACCAACAGAAAGAGTGAATGTTTGAGACAATTCCTAGCAGCATTCTTCATTCTTTGCAATGAGAAAATTTTTTAATTTTAATTTTTATTTTTTTAAAAATTTATATATTTATGTAAGAAGTGGGGTACAGGCCAGATGCGCGGGAAGGTGAGACGATTCACCAGAGTCAGAGCGGGGAACAGAATAGGCAGAAGGAACAACGTATACTGCTGAGGGGAGTAGCAGGAGAGACAGGAGAGGTCTGCCTCGCCATGTGGGATTTTGGCGGGCTGGCTGGGATCAAACCTTAACAGTGCATGTTGGAGGGAGTGCAAACTGGTCCAACCACTATGGAGAGCTGTGTGGAGATTTCTGGACCTACTAAACATAGAGCTTCCATATGATCCAGCAATTCCACTCCTAGGTATTTACCCAAAGGACACAGAAACATCAATTCCAAAGAACACCTGCACCCTTATGTTTATAGCAGCACTGTTTACAATAGCTAAGCTTTGGAAACAACCCAAATGCCCAAAAATAGATGACTGGATCAAGAAGATGTGGTACATATACACCATGGAATATTACTCAGCATTCAAAAAAGATAAACACATGCAATTTGCAGCAACATGGATGGCGCTGGAAGGGATCATGCTCAGCGAAATAAGCCAAAAAGAAAAAGAAAAATACCAGATGGTCTCACTCATAGCAGGAATCTAGAAAACTTAAATAAGGGACCAGAAAAATGAATAACTATAAGAAAGCAAAAATCAAAATCAACAAAAAACTATGAACCAGAGACACTTTTTGGGGGGTGAGGGGCGGGAGGGGAGGGATTGGGGTCAGAATGGGGGGGTTGCAATTGTATGGGGAATATAAAAATAAAATTTATTATTTAAAAAAAAAACCAAACCTTAACAGTGCAGCGCTCAACCACCTGTGCCACCAGGGAGGCCCAGAAAATTTTTTTAAAGATTTATTTATTTATGCATACAAGAACTGGGGTACAGGCCAGAGGTGTGGGTGAGAGGATTCACCAGAGACAGATTGGGAAGCAGAACAGGCAGATTGACTGAAACACACTGCTGAGGGGAGCAGCAAGAGAGACAGGAGAGGTCTACTGCGCAATGTGGGTTATCTCCCTGGCCAGTCAGGATTGAACTCTGCTGCAGACGCTGGGGATAGCTTCATAGTGCTGCGACTTAACCCCTTGAGTCACCAGGGAGGCAATTAGAAAAATTTAACCATAATCCATGTACATCAACAGATGGCTGGTTGGATAAAACATAGTATATTCATACAATGAAGAATATCCTGCTTAAAAAACATTGTTAAAGAGCCCATTTTTTTACACTTTGATAGAATACCTGCATTTTGGTTTTAGTGGATGGAAAAAAACTGAAGCCCAACCATATTTGTAGAACATTGCCTTTTGTTTAAGAAAGTGCACAGAGATACAATTTAATGTAAATATATATATATATATGCAGATACATGTAGGTGATTTTCCTATATTTTTAAAAGGAAATAGGTATAGAACGAACTACAACTAATAAAGAATGAAGGAAGGTAATAAGAGAGCTTAATGAAAGCTTGACTTGTTTAAATGTGGGTTTTAAAACTAGACATATTTTATAACTTAGAAACACAAAGGGAGCTAAAAGAATAATTCCCAGTAGGAGGCGAAAGACTTGAGAATGGGCATGGGGTGTCAGTTCAACAGTCTGAAAGACCAAGAAGCAGGAGTTCCAATGTTTGGGACAGAAAGATGGATGTCCCAAGTCAAGAAGAGAAGAGATTTCTCCTTTCCCTGCTTTTTATTTGACTGGGAGTCTCACTGAATGGCTAATGTCTGCCCACACGCTGATAAAGGTGGAGCTTCTTGGTCCACTGATTCAAAAGATAATCCCTTCCCCAGTGATGCTCTTATAGCTGGCTAATCAGTTCTCATGTCCCTTCACCCAAGCATATTGACACATAAAGTAAACACTGCAATCTAGTATATAATAAGAGATCTATGAGTTTAGAAAGTTACATTGTCAGAAAATAACTGAGGGGCCTCCTTGGTGGCGTAAGGGGTTAAGCACCACACTGTGAAGCAGTCTGCAGCCTCTGTAGCACCAGTTAGATCCCTGCCTGGCCAGGGAGCTACCCACATGGTGCAGCAGACCTCTCCTGGCTCGCCCACTGCTCCCCTCAACAGTGTACTTTGGTCAGTCTGCCTGTTCTGTTCCCCATTCTGTCTCTGGTGAATCCTCTCACTCCCCGCACCTCTGGCCTGTACCCCAGCTCTTGTATGCATAAATAAATAAATCTTAAAAAACAAACAAAAAAAAACCCACAAAAAAATAACTGAGTAGATAGAAGCAGAGGAAGGGAAAAAAAAACTGATATGAAGATAATAAGAAATCAATATTATCTTTAGCAACCTTAACAATGGTCATGGAAATGAAAAAAAGACATTGCATATTCTGGGAGTAGTAAGTGAAGCATGCAATTACATAACTTTCTTATCACAAATAGGAAAACTTTTCATTATTAAATAAGTTGCTTAGTTGATAATTTTTATTTACTCAAAAGGATATAAAGCTTACATTATGTTAAGTAGTCCTCTCTTCTAAACTTCCAAAGCAAACTTTTAATCCACCCTATTGAACAGTTTTTCCTGATTAGTGCAAATGAGTATCAGCTTAAGTCTAGCAGATCCACAATTTTCTACCTTCCTTTCTATGTAAAAGTCTGGCATATTATAGTTTTGATGTTTTCCATTGCTTTGTGTCTTTCCCCACAACATTCTGTGCATATCATATAAAAAATCTCCAACATGTAGGAAAGAAGCCTGTCTCTAATGTGGTAGATAGCACTTTGCCCCCATAATACTTGCTTTCCTGAAATCCACAAAAAATTTTTCTTACATATAAGCTTTTTCCTTTGCTTCTCCTTGCAACTTTTATATTTTGTATACATTTAATTCTCAATTATGCTTCCACATCTAGTGCAGATGATTTAATGTTTATGGGACATATGGAAATCCTGTACCCAATTTAATCAACTTCAGTTACTAATTGACTAAAGCTGGAGAGAAGATGCTGAAAGCTTCTCTCTCCAAGCTGTAGCAAACAGAAAGAAAAAAACCTTTACTATATTCATTCTTTCCTTAAATAAAGAAACAAGAATTGTTTTAGGAGGTAATGTTGGTTTGCAACACTGTGTATGATTCAGGGGAATAGGTTCACCACTTCAGATGAATATCACCACACCCACCACCAAAGCCCCATAATCTTTCACCCTAGGCCACTGGGCTGGCTCCTTCTTTGTTCCCAGGCCCCACCTGCCCTCCCCCTCTAGTAACCTCAATTCTATTTGTATGGTTAAAGCCAAGATTTTTATTTATTTTAATTTTGCCTCTCCATCTCCTCCAACCACCCCAGTTCTGCTAGGTGTGTATTGACTGTGAACAAGTACCTAGACACAATATAAATTGCTAATATTTGGTTTTTTAAGAATGTGATATAGGGGGCCTCCCTGATGTTACAAGGGTTTAAGTGTAGCACTGTAAAGCTAGCCCCAGCCTCTGCAGCACAAGTTCAATCCTTGGCCAGGTAGCTGACCCACATGGTACAGCAGACCTTTCCTGTCTTGCCTGCTGCTCCCCTCAGCAGTATATTTCAGTAGATCTGCTTGTTCTGCTCCCCACTCTGTCTCTGGTGAGTCCTCTTGTTACATGGCAACCCTGATATAAAACGGGTTGCCTGACTGTGGGTCCTCACTCGTGTGCTTACAAGGGACTTATTAATACTCAACTGCAGGCACACACAAAAGGTTAATAAAAGGTTTATTTACAAAATAAAAGGGAAATGAAGAAATGAATAACTTAGGGAGAGAAAAGAGGGAGATAAACTCATGAATGTGTCCTACCCTTTCTGCTGTCCTGGAATCCCAATGGCACGTTGAGAGCTGGTGAAGAGCCAAAAGCTGTGAGGCCAAGGGAGTGACCCAAGGCCAATGTGTCTGCTTTTATACCAAACCTGGACCACCCTCAGGTCCCAGCAACCCTCCCTTTAGTGATAATGGGATTTGTCAGTTCCAGTGTCTTGGTGGCTTTGGTCTGGAGTGGCTTTGGGCTTTGTGGAGACCACAAAGCCTGTATGGGATTAGCTCAGAACATCCTTTCCCCCTAACAATTCCCCCCTTTCACTTTTTGCTACCATTTCCATGTTGATGAAGATCAAATATATGGATGCCGGGATGCAGTCTCAGATGAAAATTTTTCAGGGTTCCAGTGTGAAAGAAAACCATTCTCTCCAGGTATTGTCCATGGTGGAAAGCAAAAGTCCTCCATTCCTGGGAAAATAGTTCATCAGTCCAAGCCAAAAAAATCATCTGGAGGCATTAGCCAAAACAAGACAGCAAATATATCAAAATCACAGGGAAAAAAAATCTTAAAATTGGTTCAACTTATGTAAAAACAATTTCTTTCAACCTTGATCCCAAATTATTTTAACAGCATAGCAAAAGTTTGCAAACTAAATCTACTTTTAAATCATATTCCCATTTTTTTTGCATAAAATCACAGGGCAGAATAACTTAACAGCAATTTCAGCTGGCTTTGTTGGAATACTCCATATAGGATCAGAGTGCACTCTTGACATCTGGTCCATGTAGGCTTCAAGAACAAAGTTGGTCTCATCAGACTCCACCTGGGCTTTCCTCTTCTCGAGGGTACCAGGACTTTTTTGTTTGCTGGGTTGTCCAGTCCTGCCAATGGAGGCAAGCTTCCTCACCTTCTTTGGAGGTCTCTGGAACCCTATCAACAAAGCAAGAGGTTCTCCTCTTCTTGGTTCAGCTCTGTTTCAACTCCCTGGAAGGACTCCACTCACAGCCACACAATGAAACTCATGTCCATTTTTTTTTTTTAAGTTTAAGCAGAAAAAATACCTATGGAAGTTATGCAAAAACAGACTCTGAGATAGGTAGTAAAAAAATTACTACCACTATTTTCATGCTGTGTTGGTATCAAGGGGAGAGAAAATGCAAACACAAGTTAATTCTGCTGAAAAAAAAATGTAACATTGCTGCAGGTCCTGGTCACTCAAAACAAGAAAACTTTGTGGGTTCAGAACAAAATGCACACAAAAAAAATTACTAGTAGTATGTCAAAGAAAAACTTAGTAAAAATCAGGTGTATTTCCAGGTCTATTCAGTCCTTTGTAGGAAATTTTTCCTCTCAACAGTTCCATCAATAGGAATCTGTTGAGGCCGTTCCCCCTATTTTCTCCAGAAACAATTTCTGTATTATACAATATTGCAAGGCAACAATCACCATTGACAATTTACATACATATCAGGTCAAGGTGTTACCCATTTTCCCAAGTGACAATGCTTTCATTCTAGTTTCACTTTACTAGGTAAGCCAAATAGGACAAATTCATTTAATGCCTTTCCCAGGAGGAAAGGGAGAATCTTTGTGGAGTGTCTCAGGAGCTCTACCGAGGTTCCACAAAATTTCCTTCTATCAACCAAATGACAGTCTACCAAATTTTTACTTGAATTTAGATTTCTGGGAAGCTTTGCCATAAATATCAGAAAACAGCAGAAACATCAATTTTCAATCTCTATGAAGGCATCAGCTTGGTTCAGTAGTACAATGTTGACAATCAAACCATGACCTTTAATTTAATTTTTTTCAATATCTATAGGCACCATGTATACCAATTTGTCAACCACTAGAGGCCAAGAAAAGGACTGAGGAAAAGGATATACAGACATACAACATATAGACACAAAGAGCTCTTTAGTTACCATTTATCACACTTGGGATATCTTATACAACTGCAGTTCCACTCATAGGCCAAAGAAACAAAAACAAGCAGAAATAAAACCTCAAAGTTAAAAAAAAAGTTAAAAGGAAATACCAAAATCAATATTGAAAGCCTTTCTGTGTTAAAAAAAATACTGCCAGCATATGTGTGATTCTAGATGTCAGTTCATGTCTCCTAAACTTTGAAAGGAAGAAGATTGGTTAGAGCATGTTTGTCACCTCAGGGTTTCTTCAAAAAAGTGAATCCTTGGGTGTCCTACAACAATAACTGGAAAAGAAGTCAGTAACATTTAAGTTTTTGTCTTTTTCTTAAATAAATATCTCAAGTCCTCGATGGATTTGTTACGGGGCAGCCCCTGTAACAAATATAAAATGGGTTGCCTGGCTGTGGGTCCTCACCCGCGCACTTAAAAGGGACTTACTAATACTCAATTGCAGGCACACACAAAACGTTAATAAAAGGTTTATTTACAAGGGAAAGGGAATTGAGGAAATGTACAACTCAGGGAGAAAAGAGGGAAATAAAGTCTTAAATGTGTCCTACCCTTTCTGCTGCCCTGGAAACCCAGTGGCCCTCTGAGAGCTGGCCCCGAGCCACAAGCCATGAAGCCAAGAGGCGAGAGACCCCAAAGCCCATGTGCCTGGTTTTTATACCAAACCTGGCTGCTAAACTCCACCCACAGGTCCCGCAACCTTCCCTTTGATGGTGACAGGATTTGTCTTTCCCAAGGTCCTGATGGCTTTGGTCTGGAGTGGGGGTGGGATCCACAAAGACTGCATGGAATTACCTCAGGACATCCTTTCACCTAACAGCTTCACAAGACCAATGGGATTTCTTCTCTGGGTCTGTTCCTTCTGGGCTTTTTTTTTTGATCTAGTGGAGCCCCTGGGCCCCCCCTATTGCTCATCTGAACCTTCTCTATGTACTATCATTTGTCTCCCTTCCTCTATATGGGCTCTTGATTCCTTATATTTGGTCTGTATTCCCTCCTATCTTCCTCTGAGCCTCTGTGCTACCATCTGTCTCCTTTCCTCTCTCCTTGGTTCTGGGTTCCTTGTACTCCGTCTATATTCCGTCCAGTAACCCCTGCTTGAATCCTTATGTTGTGGTGTCCTCAGTCTTCGGATCTGTCTTCTGTAATTATTTCATCTGCCGCTTCCCTGTAATCTGGGACAACTGTACTTCCAATGTCCCTCTTCCCTGCAGTAAGCACACTGATTCTTCCCTAGGGGTTCACTTCTCCTGGGTTCACTTCTCAGTCCATTACTATTTCCCTGAAATCCTGTCCTGTGCTCCCTTTGTATGAAAACTGTTGCAGTTTTCGGTCTACTGTCCTCTCTATTATTATAAACCCAAAATTCTGAGTCCACTATCTGGGACAGACTCACCTCTGAGATGCCATCCACCTTTGCTAACTTTTCCTTACGTCTGGGGCACTATGTGTAATGAATGCCATAGTGATCAGATGAGCATTTTCTGGGGCATCTGGGCTTATATCCATGTGATTGGTGTACGTCTGAATAATTCTTTCGAAGAACTCTGAGGGATCCTCGTTAGCTCCTTGTTCCCTGCTGCAGTCCTACCAATAAACATTTTTTATACAGTTCTAACATCGCCATTCCTCCATTGTTGGGATCCCATTTGGGATCTACCACTGGGACAACCATCTCTGGCTCTGGGGAGTCTCTGTCCTGTTGGTGGAGACAGTCAGCCTCCTCCCTGGCTTTCCTGAATACCGTTCTCTGCTTGTCCAGAGTTAGCAAAGTTTGAAGCATAGACTGTATATGTTACCAGTCAGAGAGAGGGGCACCCCAGACCCCGCAAACCTGCCTGCTCTAAATAGGCTCTGCCATCTTCCACATCAACACAAAACAAATGAGACTTTAGTGGTAAGGAACTTTAATACAATTAGTGAACAATACAGAAAAGACAAAGAATATAGTTTCTAAAGTCCACCCAAAAACAGGATTGGCCCAGAGCAAGGCCCCAAAGCATGACACAAGTCTAAAACATCTTCCAGTGGGGACCCACAGAAAAGGATCAGAAACAACCATACAAGTCTGGGAGGAAAAGAACAAAATCAAAAACAAGACAAAAACCTCCACTGTCACCTCCCCACAGTCTCTCACCCACATCTGTGTCAACCAGTCCATGACCAAAAGGCAAGTGCAGTTTCATCACTTGTCTCTCCACTCCATGCACCTCCTCCAGGTCTCCTTCTGGCTCTCCATCCTGCTTCCTTCCTTCCTCAGTCTCCTCTGTAGCTTCTTCTCTCCCTTTTCATCTCCACCCTCCTTTTGGGTGGGGCAGGAAACCTGGAACCTCCCCCTTTCCTGGGGACAAATACCTGCCCAGTTAGGGTGGTGGCAGAGGAAAATAGAGGCAAACAGTTTGCCATCCTATTAGGAGCCTGATGGTATGAAGGCTCAGAGCTCCTCCAATTTAAGAGATTCGCGATGCTAAAGAGATGGTGTGACCAAAAGCACCCAGCAGGTTGCCCATGTTCATTCAAGCCACCCAGTGGCATCTGTAGGAGAGGAAATTGTCTTGCTTCAGCGTGACCCTTTCTGCCAAAGTAAGTGCTGCATCTAGTGTTGGGAGGAGACACCATTTCAGTTTCCTTCCCAGAGGGCAGTGCAGGCTGTGAAGCCTCAGGAGTCTGCGCAGGAGGGGCCTTGTCACACGGAGAAGGACTTTGTCCTGATATATTTAAGGTCTTTAGCAAATGATGCTCTTCCTCTTCTAACTCTGCTCTCTTGCAATCCTCATGGGAAGGGGAAGGTTTATCTCTTCTCTATGCCATCAGCTGAGCCTCTGCCATATCCAATTTATGGAGGGCAGCCTGTATCTGGTCCTGCATACTTTCATTTATTTTTTTTAAGATTTATTTATTTATACAAGACCTGGGGTACAGGTCAGATGTGCGGGAGGGTGAGAGAATTCACCAGAGACACCAGAGTGGGGAACAGAACAGGCAGACTGACAAAATATACTGCTGAGGGGAGCAGCGGGTGAGACAGGAGAGGTCTGCTGTGCCAAGTAGGATTCTCAACAGCCAGCCGGGATCAAACTCGCGTTGCAGAGGCTGCGGACAGCTTCACAGTGTGGCGCTCAACCTGCTGCACCACCAGGGAGATCCCTGCATACTTTTAAAAGCTTGATCCTACATGCTTTTAAAAGCTGACTCAAAAACGGTACGGAGGTGTGGAGGTATGGAGGGGTGAGAAGATTCACCAGAGCAGAGCAGGGGAACAGAAAAGGCAGGTTGACTGAAGTACACTGCTGAGGGGAGCAGCGGGCAAGCCAGAAGAATTCTGCTGCACCATGTGGCCATGGGCTGCTCCGGGGTCGGGGATTGAGCTCTTGCTGCAGTGACTGAAGATAGCTTCATAGGTTGTATCTAAACCCCTTGCACTACCAGGGAGGCCCCATCCCTCATTCTCTTAGTAGTTAAATCAAGAGCCTGAATTTGTTGTTGCATTGTTAAGTTAAGAGCCTGAATTTGTTGTTGCATGGTCTTAATAGGTGGAGTGCAGCATCTAGCTCTCAGAGAAGCAACAATGTAGCCAATGGTGTACACACACACACACACACACACACACACACTACCAGAAAAACAGCCAGAAGCACAGATTGCAAAGCAGGGATGGCTTGCAAGCCACATAAGTATATAAAAGCAAAATCATGTGCCACAGCCCTGGTTTCACCACATTATTTACGTTTATAAAGCTAGTAGTGATGTTGAATGAAAAAAAGAGTATTTAAAGTCAAGGCTGGAATAAAACTGAAAGAACTGAAGCTGGGGTGAGTTTGCTTAAGCTCATGGTTGAAAGACCAGACAGAGCATTATGCAAGAGTTAAAAAAAAAAAAAAACTGTTCAAGAACTGGGACAAAGACTTTGTTACCAGAGTTCTGCAGATCTAGTGCGCTTAAGGTAACCAACACAAGGAGTTACTTTGGACTGGTCCATCGGTGTAACTTGAAAACTACAGTTGGGTGCCAAACAGTTATAGGACAACCCCAATATAAAACAGGTTGCCTGACTGTGGGTCCTCACCCGCGTGCTTAAAAGGGACTTATTAATACTCCACTGCAGGCACACACAACAGGTTAATAAAAGGTTTATTTACAAAAGAAAGGGGAAATGAAGAAATGAATAACTCAGGGAGAGAAAAGAGGGAGATAAACTCATGAATGCGTCCTACCCTTTCCACTGTCCTGGAATCCCAATGGCACGCTGAGAGCTGGTGAAGAGCCAAGAGCCGTGAGGCCAAGAGAGTGACCCAAGGTCAATGTGTCTGGTTTTATACCAAACCTGGACCACCCTCAGGTCCCAGCAACCCTCCCTTTTGTGATGATGGGATTTGTCAGTTCCAGTGTCTTGATGGCTTTGGTCTGGAGTGGTCAGGCTTTCCATATACAAAGCCTTATGGAATTAGCTCAGGACATCCTTTCCCCCTAACACTCTCACTCCCACACCTCTGGCCTATACCCCAGTTCTTGTATGTATAAATAAATATTTTTTTTAATTTTAATTTAAAATTTTTTTAAAGATTTATTTTTTTAGGGCCTCCCTGGTGGCACAAGGGGTTAAGCATGGCACTATGAAGCACTCCACAGCCTCTGCAGCATGAGTTTGATCCCCGGCCAGGGAGCAACCCACATGGTACAACAGACCTCTCCTGACCCACCCGCTGCTCCCCTCAGCAGTGTATTTCAGTCAATCTGCTGATCTGCCTGTTCAGTTCCCCACTCTGTCTCTGGTGAGTCCTCTCACTTCCTCACATCTCAGGCCTGTACCCCAGCTCTTGTATGCTTAAATAAATAAAATCTTTAAAAAAAAAGGATTTATTATTTATTTATACAAGAACTGGGGTACAGGCCAGATGCACAGGAGGCTGAGAGGATTAACCAGAGACAGAGTGGGGAACAGAACAGGCAGACTGAAGAAACACACTGCTGAGGGGAGCAACGGGCATGACAGGAGAGGTCTGCCGCGCCAGATGGGACCCTCACAGGCAGACTGTAATTGAACTGGCACTGCAGAGGCTGGGGACAGCTTCACAGCTGGCGCTCAACTGCCTGCGCCACCAGGGGAGGCCCAATAAATAAATCTTTAAAAAAAAAAAAAGGGATATAGGGAGCACACATTTTAGCTCTGTCCAGGAAATCTGTTTGTTCTATGTTTGTCTGACTCAGAATGAGCAGATAACCTTGGACATTTTTGTGGTCTCGAAAAGGCTGGGGCTTTGCTCAAGCTGTTATGAAATCTTGTGAGATTAGCACAGAGGATGTGTCTGATGACTCAGTCTTTTTCTCACACCAAATATCTTCATTTTGGCTGGGGAAATTCCTAGAATATGTACACCATTTAGAAGAAGTAGAGAGATGAAATAATATTTAAGGCTAAATTAAAGAGGAACAAGAGAACAAATTTTTGCAAATGAATTTGTGTTGTTTTCAATAGAAGTGAACAAAACTAATTTTATTTGCAGATATAAAAAAATATAAAATTTTAACAAGAAAGATAGGAAAAAACAGTTCCATTTTTCTTCATTTGTATACTAGAAAGGTGTCAACTTAAGATTTTATTGAGCATCTAAATTCAGTAGTTCAAACATTCTACTATAAATATTTCGTCTAGAAAATTTTCTGCAGAGGGTCGCCCCATAATCTTCATTTCTTCCTTTACAATGTACTGCAATTCACAAATTTTACTCTAAAATTCTTAAGTCACATCTGTTGCCTTATGCCTATCTGTCTTACTAATGAGGAGTTAAGAGCTTTGTATAGACATAAAATCCTAGGATTCTCTCATATACATGATTTTTCCAGTGGTGCTTAAAGTTTTGTTCAACTGAAGGAAAAGTCATTTTCTAAAAACTGAATGATAGTAGAATTTTTAAAAATTGTATCAAGTTTCTGTGAAGTGGCAGAATGAAACTGATAAGGGAGAAAATAGTGATAATTTCACATTGTTAGCTTTGATTTTAAACTATTTAAATGAAAAATGTCCTTATTTTCATAAGGAATAGAATCAAAGAAAAAAATAGAAAATAAAATGGGTTTACAACATTGTATGTGATTCAAAGGCATATACCCCCCTCCTCAGATGCACATCTGCCCCACACCCATCACAATGGTAACTTTAGTCCTCACCATTTTTATTTTACCTTTTGGTTATAATTATGAAAATATTTTTAGAAGGTAAAAAACAGAGTGTAGATTCATCTAATGATGGAAAATATATACTGAATTTACCAAAGAAAACACAGAGTTGAAAGTAGTTTAAAAAAAAAAAAAGGAAGTAAATGCTGACAGTGAATTTCAAGTGGGTTCTTTTGTTTTGAAAAAGGTTTATACTGTTTTTTCCCCAGATTAAATAATTTCTAATTTTACACAAAAAAGGTACTTGCTGAAAAAGTTACTTGCCTTGAGCTTGAGTGTCAGGACCTTCCTTTCTAAACTCTACTGTCTCTCAGGCCAGTCAGATGGGAGATTACCTTTTAGGTCTTCTTGTGTTGGTGAACTTCAGGAAGTCTGCCTTTTGTAAAGGGTCTTGCCCAACCAAGGCCCAGGTGGGTGGAAGAAAGAAACCACCTCAGGCGCACCACAGCAAACAAGTTGAAAGCAGTTTTATTTACAGGAACAAGCCAGCTCCTAGCAGCAGTGGGCAGGCCTGAGAAGATTTATGCAGGGACAGATAAAGAAGCAGAACAGCTCCCCCAAGAGTGTGGTCCCAAAAGGGTGGGTAGAAACATCACGGGGGCTTTATAGTTGTGCTCAGGAGTTTGATCTAGGGGATGTGGTGTGGTGATCTCAGCTTCTTGATTTGTCAACCTTGGTCCATGCCCGACTACAGATTAATGTGATAGCATTTTGAGCTTTTTTTCTTCTTTTGTGATGTTTTGAATTTTCCCTCCTGTTATGTCTCCTGGGGTCCCAGTCCCTATTCCTCCTATTTTGTCTCCCAACACCCCAAACCCTAACTTCCTGTCAAGGTCTAACTCCTCACTTGGACACAAAACTCAGATATGACAAAGCGGTATCCCCTGCACCCAGAGAACACCACTCCCAGTATGATGGAGGGGTAGTATTATTTGTTGCACCTACAAAACTACTTTTAGACAGAAATGCAAAGCAAGCCACTATTTTGCACAACTCAATTTTATTTAATTGCACAACTCAGCCTCTGTCTTAGGCACCTAGCTGTCTCTCCATTTAAATGTTACTCTATTCTTAAGTCTTATTTTTTTGTCTAATAGTCTCCTCTATTACATCTATATATCCTAGTTTGAATGTTCTTTTCTTGAGATGAATTGTCATCTAAATAATTGGACCAAGTGTAGTATGCTTAATAGCTAGTATTAGAAAATAGATATAGCAGTGCTATGACTGAAGAAAATACACCTGTTTCTGAGTCTATCTATATTACATATATAATAGGTGTTCATATATCATATATACATAGATCTGAATATATTATATACAATGTTTATATATAAAATACAGGACATGTGTATGTCATGTACATGTATGTTTCCAAATATATATAGTATATGTATGTGCATCATGTACAAATACATTTTTAACAATAGGAAATTTTTATGCACAAAACTAATCAAATGTTTTCACCTGTACTTAGGAGGAAACAAGTAGACTGAAAAAAATTAATTAAAACCTGAGTTGAAAGGAAGTTCCAATATCAAGATCACCCACAGAGAGTAACTTTTCTCAGAAACAAACTCTATCAAGAAACCATGGAGGGCCTCCCCGGTGGCGCAGCGGTTGAGCGGTTGAGCGCTGGGTTGCGAAGCTGCCCGGGGCCTGTGCGGCGCCGGTTCGATCCCCGGCTGCTCCCTGGCCACTGGAGGAGGGTCCCACGTGGCGCGCAGACCTCTCCTGCCGCCTGCTGCTCCCCTAAGCAGTGTGCTTCGGTCCTTCTGCCTGCTCTGATCCCCGCTCTGGCTCTGGTGAATTCTCTCACCCTCCCCGTGCTTCTGACTGTACGCAGTGCATGTATAAACAAACAAACAAACAAACAAATAAATAAAACATTCCTCTATAAAAAAAAAAAGAAAAAAAAAGAAACCATGGAAACAGAAGAACTGAAAATGGCCCTTTTCATTCGGTAACTTTACAAATAAAAAATATTGCTTCCTTAGAATTTCCAGGCTTTTAGCAATCTGAAAGATAAAAGGGTCTGGACATGAGCCTTGGCTTCCTCAGTTCCAGTCTCCACATCAGACCAGATAGAGAAAGCACAAAATGAATCCCGGGAAATGCCTATCTCAGCTCATTACCCAGGTGACCTTCTGCCTCTGTTAGCCCATTGCTCCCCGCTCTGTTTCCTGGTGAGCTGGTGCTTGGCTGCATGCACTAGATTTCATCCTATTTGTATGAAAAAGTTGCCTTCTGTTGCACCAAGATAAATTTCCCTATTTGCCTAAAAAGCCAGCAATGTGCTATGAACCCTACGAACTCGCCTTTCAAGTAGATGCAGGAATCTTAACTGTGATATTGCTGCTCTTCACTGCACTATCAACATATTCTTTATTTCTCCATAGAAATCACAGGGAGTTATTTTTGTCACCTTGTGCTGTTGATGAAACAAGATTTGGGAGTTTAAGAATCCTACCTGAGAATATATAGCCCTTAAAAGGAGCATAGGAACATAAAGCTACATTTGCCTGACTTCAAATATATATTGTCTTAAGCATAAGCATCAAATTTTACTCTCCCCCGAAAAAGGCTGGGTCACTTCTGTATCTCTAAAGATAAGATATATTTTTTTGACTTTTTTAAATTTTTAAATAAATTTTATTTTTATATTCCCCATACAATTGCAACCCCCTTATTTTGACCCCAATCCCTCCCCTCCCAACCCCCCAACCCCCATAGAATGTCTCTGGTTCATAGTTTTTTGTTGATTTTGATTTTCACTTTCTTATAGTTATTCATTTTCCTGGTCCCTTATTTAAGTTTTCTAGATTCCTGCTATGAGTGAGACCATCCGGTATTTTTCTTTTTCTTTTTGGCTTATTTTGCTGAGCATGATCCCTTCCAGAGCCATCCATGTTGCTGCAAATTGCATGTGTTTATCTTTTTTGAATGCTGAGTAATATTCCATGGTATATATGTACCACATCTTCTTGATCCAGTCATCTATTTTTGGGCATTTGGGTTGTTTCCAAAGCTTAGCTATTGTAAACAGTGCTGCTATAAACATAGGGGTGCAGGTGTTCTTTGGAATTGATGTTTCTGTGTCCTTTGGGTAAATACCTAGGAGTGGAATTGCTGGATCATATGGAAGCTCTATGTTTAGTAGGTCCAGAAATCTCCACACAGCTTTCCACAGTGGTTGGACCAGTTTGCACTCCCACCAACAGTGCAGAAGAGTTCCTTTTTCTCCACACCCTCGCCAGCATTTGTTGTTGCTAGTTTTTTTAATATGTGCCATTCTCACTGGTGTAAGATGGTATCTCATGGTAGTTTTGATTTGCATTTCCCTGATGGCAAGTGATGTTGAACATTTTTTCATATGCCTGTTGGCCATTTGCATTTCCTCTTCAGAGAAGTTTCTTTTTAGCTCTTCTGCCCATTTTTTGACTGGATTATTTTCTTTGTTGTTGTTGAGTCTCATCAGCTCTTTGCAGATTTTTGTGATCAGTCCTTTATCATTAGTGTTGGGTGCAAAAATGTTCTCCCAGTTGGTAACAAAGCCATAATCATCCCTGATAATTCTTAAGCACTCTTGTATAAAAGGGAAAGCTTTAGTTCTGCAGCCGTGAGCCAGGCTGCCCAGGAGCAGCGGCTTCAGCCAGCCAGAAAAAAACAAAGATGGCAGCATGAGCCCATGTCTGTGCAGCATGCCGCTGGCCTAAAAAAGCTGTCAAGGGAGACTCGTCAGAAAGGAGGTGAGATCAGGTGCTCTTTCTCCCCTCTGTTTTCCTGCATAATAGCAAAAGAGGGGAGAGGCGAGCCCCTTTCGGTGCCTGTTGCTACTCATTTTTACCTGTTAGGTCAGACTTAGATTATAAGGTGCTAAGTTTTTTTTTTCTTTTGGAAAGGCCTCCCTTGGCCCCGGGGTTGGCCTTTGAGGCCAGCCAAGTCCACAGCTTCCCTTGGTCTTCCACACAGCCACAGGCCTCCAGAAGGAAGCATCATAGGGGCTTTTGTTTTTTTGTTTTTTGTTTTTTTTGCAAGCTTCAAAAAATGTAGCCCTGATATTGAGGATCAGCTGCCTGGTTGTAGTCTAGAATACTCCAGAGGAATGATCCTCAAGGATGAGCAGGAGACACAGGTGAGCTGGCTCATGTTTATGCCTTACTGTGGGTGTTTCTAGGAATAATTTGTGAACATTTAACAGGAATGAGAAAGGGTTTTATTGTTTTTGTTTTTGTTTTTTAAGAGGAAATGTTTTCTCAAGGGTTTATCCTGACTTGGAGTTTTTAAGGCAGTGTTGATTCACTGCAAAATGTTTTATAGACTGAAATTGCTTTTGGAACAATGGAGAATTTTTTTCCCTTTAATTAGATGTATATATGTGTTTAATCCCTTGTTTGAGAGACAATCTTTATTCAGTACCTCTGTACTAGATCCTGTTAGAAATAGTTTTTGCTCTTAGCTGGGTGAGAGTTTGGTAATAAAGATTGCTGAAGTTTCACAAAAAATAAAATAGATTAAACTTTTAATAATACACAGATTGCTAAATCAACAACCTCAACATTACCAATTTAAATAAATGAGAATATAAGTACTAAATGATATACCTGGTTACACATAACTGGAATACACCTGGATTACAAATATTTAAATTTTAAAGAGCAATTAAAATGCATTTTCATGGGGAGGTGGAGGAGGAAGTTATTTTACACTCACAGGTTGCTACTTAGCATGTACACAGTGGTAAAGACAGGCCATTTGCTTAGATACTTGGGAATTTCCAAATCATTTAGTATAGCACTGCACCCCATCAAAACTCCTACCTGCGATCCCCCAAATCACAACAGGATCCAGCAAAATCAAATCAAGTCCTCCTGGACCTTGCTCCAGAGCTGTGGCCTGTGTCAGTTCTGGTTAAATATTTAAATATCACCCTGTGCACTTGTGATTTGTAGTAACAGAGCAAGAAAAGAGTCTTTTACTTGAGAGAGAGGGAGTTCAGTGAAATGATTGTGAAATAGAATAAAAGGGCTATGCAACAGCTATTTCCCTTCGGCTTCAGCAATAATTGTAAGGCTGAAAAACAAGAACATCAGATGAGAAGTTAGCAAAGGATGCACCTACAAAGAAACCTTATTTGCCCAACAATTTAAATGCTGTCATTTTTAAATCTGTTTTTGGCTCTATTGGTGTAGCCTTCTCCTTACTCATGTAAGTTTAATAGCAAGTGCCTTACTTCTTAGTGAATTTAGAAGAAGCATTTTAATCTAAATCTTCGATCTTCACTAATGCAGCTGCCTTTTCGCAAATCCAGGAGAGTTCAGCACTGCAGCGGGAAGTATAAATATTTCCATTTTGATAGTAGGCACATCCTTTGGATCCATTGATCTGGGCATATTCTGTAGTACTAAGTCTGAAAGTGAATCAATCTAAAGTTAGTTATTAATTGCATACTTGAAATTCGATCATAATTCCATATTCTCAGCTACCCTTACAACCAAATATCTTGTATCTGAGTGTTGGCAGGCTTCTGTTTCCACAATACACTCAAACCCTTAAAGCTAGCATGTATAGGTCTTTGTTTCAGGTTAATCAGGTAGAATTTTTAAGATATATAATTCTGAGTTGAGAATACCAGCAACATGATCAAAACCACAAATTGAGATTATATTAGAAGTAGTAAAGTTACTTTCCCTGAAACCTTATGAAGAAAATCAGAAAAGTGAAAACATAGGCTGTGTGAAAAATTATTACATTTTCTTTGCAAAAATATAATTGTGATATATTTATACATTTATGGGGCGTGAAGCAGAGGTTAAGAGAGAAAATGAATGAATGTGTAGATATGACTCCACTGTCACATTCCCTTGTTACTCTCTCAGGAATTGTTGGTAACTTATCTAATGTCAGGAGAAAGGTACACTCAGCAGGTCTCCATCTTCTGTGTGTTCCCAGTTTTTTTTGTCAAAGGGTCTGCATTGCACTACAATATTCTCTTGCTTCAGGATTGGTTTGCTAAATCCTATTCTTAGTAAATGCACTTATTCAGAGTAACCTTTATTCAGTAGGAATTGGCTGTGTGATCCTCAAGTTCAGCCTTTCTAGTCTGAAGGTGATGGCTCAGGGCATGAGTATCTGCAGACTCTGAACCTCACATGATGGGTACCTCCTCCATGTTTTCATTGGGAGTGGGTAGAGGCCAGGCATGATAAAAGTTCTTTGGTATAAGGGGCACCTCTTCATACAATCTCAAATGGAAACAACTGCACTTAGATGTTGTGATGGTACCACCCATGGAAGCCCAGTCTAGCAGGAATACCGCAGATGGATCACATCATGATAAACATTGCTCTGGTTGCAAATAATTTTTTGCTTTATTAATCTGCTTATGCATTCTGACCTTTGATTTGTGTGAAACTCGACCGATAGCCTTGCTATGACTGGTAAGCCATGGCAAAATAATGGGTCATGAATGAAGATAAAGTATAAGTAGGCAGAAGAGTATAGACATATCATTGTTATTTAAGGAAATGATTGGGTCACAGGGGAAGTACAGTATTTTTGCTAGAAAATAAACATATAATTTAGTTTAAGAACACCTTGATAACATGATTAAAGAATAAAACAGGAATGAATTAGATGATTAATAACCTGATGGCATAAGAGGCAGGGGAAAAACCTGCTACACCCAGAAAGATGCCAGTGATTTTAAATTTCATTTAACATGCAAATACCATATTTTATGTTAAAATAAGATTATTATTTTATCATTTTAATATATAGCTATGATGAGGGATTTTCCAGGAAATATTTGATTTTGTAGTTGTTAGAAGAATTTTGCATTTTTTAAGTTGGAATATATTTTTTTCAAAACTTTAAATAGCTGCAAAAAATGCAATTTCTTTGTAGTCTATATATTCGCACTGTAAATTTTTCATCAAAATCTTGAAGTGGCAGATTTAACACATCTTAATTCATAAAAAAAACACTTGCCATATAATGTAATTGATTTGCCATATAATCATAAACCTGATTATTAAATGGATCTGTTAATTCAGAAACTTTCTGATAGAAAATGTTTGACAATTCTTCAATTTAAATCAATGTGTTAATGTGTGTTTTATGATAAACACCATCCTTCTGGATTGTAAGTTTGGGGAACCACATAGCTGAGAAACTGAGGTCATGGAGCCTAAATCACTCAGTCCTGATTTTGCTGCATATGAGCTGAATGACCACAAGCAAATTATAAAATCTTTCCATGATCATTTTTTTTCTCTATAAAATGAGAAAGTAACAATGCTTTTCTAATAGGGTTAATATTCATAAAATACATTGAACATTGTATTATTTATGTTTGTTAAATAAAGAGGTGAATGTAAATTAGAAGATGAGGTTCAATGTTGCATGATGAGTTTGTCTCATGATGAAATTGGGTACATCCTCTGCATTACTGTTATTGAAGCTGTCTTGTCTTATAAGTTGTGCTCACTTCAATATCTAAATATATATCAAAACTTACAATTCTTACACTTAACACCCATTATCTTAGTATCCCCGGGAAAGCTTGGTTTCCCTCAAATAACTAGACTTACAAGGATGGGGAGAGGATAGATCCATCCTCCCATAGCCAACTTCTGCTGGGTGGATCCCACGATAATCCCAACCAGAAGAAAGAAAATTTGGGTATTGGATGTGATTTGAGAAAATCCTGAGAGAGAAAACAGGTTAAAAAAAAAAACTATGTTAGAGTCATATTCTAATGAGCAAAATGGGAAACACGTGTGAAATTTATTTATTAATTCCATTCAAAAGTCACTGTAGTCCTACTGTGTGAATCAGAAATTCTATGTCATGGGTAATTTCTACAACCAGAGAAGGAGATTCCACTAGACCTTTTCTTCCCAGCTGTTGATCTTCACCAATGTGGAGTTCTTGTCCATGCAGTCTTGTCTACTATTAACCCAGGTTTTCTCCTCATTTGTTATGAAATAATAGCAGCTATTTTGGTACCATTGCCACATCTTAGGACAAGGATTACATTTGTGGTCTGCAAAAGAAATTACACCTATTATTACAAACAAAATAACTCCAGAGTGATTGGAGCAGGTTTTGGAAACTAAACCATTTGACAGTAGGAGCCTCTAAAATGAAGTCACTCCTGATTATGGGTTCAGGCAATAGCGATTGAAATTCTCTTTTCACAGCTCAAGTTTCTGCCCTCTGAAATACCAGGTACACTGCTAACTTCTTCTAACAAGAGGATCTCCTGAAGAGCAGTTTGTGAAGGGAGGAAATGAAGAATCAGATTGGAATCATAACAAATTGTTTCCCAAATCTGCCTCTGTGTCTTTAAAAACATTAAACAAATTGGTAGCTTCCCTTGCCTTTTATGCATTCAGCATGACATCATTTAGAGGTTGTTGGATAACATAAACGTTTCATTCTCTAAGGGGAGGAGAGCTCATGATCTACCTCAACTGTGGCAATTGAGTTGATCTGACTGGTCAGCAGGTCCTGGTTACCTGAAATGTGAGTGATTAATTCTTGGCAAAGTTTGATGGCCATTCGCCCCTGCCTTTTCAACAGGTTGGAAATCTGGGACTTGAGAAATTGCTCCTCCGTGGGCAAGTTCAGCAGTTTGGATTCGTTATCTTGCTGCTGGTGGATGACTTTCTGCAGTTGACTCACCGTCTCTGAATCTGAGTTAATTTTGTGAGACATCTGCAAAACTCCAGGACACAACAGGAGACAAGTTCAGATATTCTTCCTTGCTCATGATAGACAGAGATTATTCTCTTAGTCCAGAAATATTTCTTGGATCATTTAATATTTATTAACAGCTGCTAAAGATTGAAATACCATGGAAGAAACATAACAGATGTCTGTTTCAAATGATTTAGATATCATCCTTATTGTTTTATTCATATTTTAATATGATTATAGTTGTATTAAAATAAAAATTAATGATTATACCTCTCCAACATTTATCCACAAATCTTCAATTTAAATAAACACTTTGGTGATTCATCTGCTTAAATCTAAGACCCATTTAAGAACTTTAGAAAAATTAAGGAACTTTAGGTAAAAAATGGTCTGCCTTTCCTTGAACCAACCATCACATATTAATGCATCTTCATTTTTTAAAATATGTATTATAGAAAATCAAACTAATAATCCTTATAATAATTGGCTATCGAATATCTGTTTCTGCTGTAGGACCATTATATTTATTTTCACAAGAGTGAGACACATCATTAGCCTTTATAAGCCCAAATATTTAGGTATGTCTAAAGCTTAATTACCCAGAGATCTTGTATATACAAAAAGAAAAGAAAGTAGCAAAGATATAAACATTCATCGGAAAATAAACTTTTTGATTGCAAGTCCTATGAAAGTGAACACTGCCATTTCCCTACTCTAAATAGCATATATTTAGCACCCCACAAAGTGTGTATTCTCAGGATATTTTTCCACGTACCTTTAGTACAGGATTCCCTATCCTGCTCACCCCAGATTGCACAATGGCAAGTCAAAATCAGAGGAATATTCCTTTTTGCCTGTGATCCATGGTTATGTGGACATGGTTCAACTTCCTTCTTACTGAGTAAGTTGTATCAAGCAATTCTTCCTCCTTGTTTTGTATCTATTTTTTATTTATAGCCATCAGGCTGTTGCTATTGCTTAGAGGTATTCCCTACTCTAGAAAGTTCTTAGGTGAATAGATTGTCAGTTTTGTACTGTTTTAGAGGTAAGTGAAATGGCATGCTGGTCCTTGAGTCCTCATTTGCCCCACTGTTTCCCAACATTGGAATAATGTGTTTCTAAGCAAAAAGAGGCTCCTTATTCCAACCTACAACTAGAAAAATAAAAGTCTTCATAGTGCATTCTAATTTGTCAAAGGAAAACAGTGAATTCAGTTTAAAATCTTTGTAGCAATAAAGGATGCCCCCTAGTGGCTGATCTTAGAGATACAGACAATGAGAGAGAGGAATTGATTGAAAAATTAACAGGATTCAGAAAGCTTACCCCGTCATGAAATCTAACCTGAATTTCCATAGTTTAAAATATTTTTTCTGATTACCTTTCTTGGGTTTGATGCAAATATACTTACACATAGTCCCCAAGGTCACCAGTGTTATCAACAGCATCAGGCAGAGCATTAGCAGGCCCAGGGCAGTCTGACGCCATATGGGGGATAGAGCTGGATACCCTGAAGAGAGCCAGCAGACACATTAGCAAACAGAATTGCCTGTGGTTGTTAGGCTTTGGGTTACTTTTTCCACTTGGAAAGCTTTCTATCTAAATCTCCTAAAATTTCCCTCTTGCTTCCTCCATGCCCTCATCTAAAATAATAATAATAATAATAATAATAATAATAATAATAATAATAATAATAAAAAGTATACGTAGTAAATGCCTTGCTAAGATTTCTCCACTTATCTCCTCCACTATTCTCCTGTTCCTGAAGATTAAATATCTCCTAATTGTTTAAGTTTGTATTTTCCTCATCATATTCTTTCTTTTAGTGTTCTGAGTGCATGAAGAGATGTGGAAACTATCTCTGGATGATTTTGACAATACAGTGGACCCCACATTTTTGAGATTGCAAATTTCAAGGAGGCAGGTGTTCTTTTGGATTCTATTTTGACTTTTCATCCAGACTATTTATCATCTAGCAACAGGAATGAATGAATGTTGAATGAAGAATGTGCAATCTAACCTAAAGAAACAGAATAGACTAGAAAGCCAGTGGGTAACTCTTTAGGATTTAGTATGTGACCTTTTAAAAATACATGCACATACAAATGACTCTCACATGCACTTGACCTTCCTGTTCCTTAATTCGGGATCTAATGGCATCTAGTCCAGTGTTTCTGATAGATGCATGCCTTCTTCAAGCAACTGTTGGGGGTGCCATATCCTCAGCTCCTTTTTCCTCAGGAGTTACAGTTAGATTTTATATTAGACACATATAAAGTCTACCCCCAACCCCTTTTTGTAAAACATCTCCCCTAAACCACATACAGGTGGGTTTAAACTAAAAAAAAAAAATTAAAAAGAAGGACAACGCAGTTCATATGTTTTAGGTGATTCAGAGCAACAACCATGAACCATTAACAGAAGGTAAAGGACATAATCTGATATATTAAATTGGATTCTTGACCACAGAGACTGCTGTTTCTTCCAAGTATCAGAGACTGAGACTAGAACTGAGCCTGGCTCTGCCACATATCAGTTGTATGAACTTAGTTAAATCTTTAATTTATTTCACTTAAGTTTTCTCATTAGTACATTGGAGAAAAGATTACTATTATTCTACTTCAAAATTATGTTCTGATAACAATGTGATTCACTTATATAAACTACTATAGAGATAGTATAGTAGTTGGGTATTTCAACTCCTAGAAAAAGTTTCTAGTTTTTTTTTCATTTTTCCCCATCCCTTACCCCTAGTTCTAGAAAAAGTTTTAAATAGTTATAAGGCAGAAAGTGGTTTTTGTCCATTTCTGACAGCTCTCCCCTCCAACTTTTTTCTTCATTTATTTATACCTTTGAAAAGAAAAATTCTTCCACTTCTCCATTTTAAAAACTTCTAATCTGGCTTCTAAAATAATATCCCCTGTGCATCTTTTGCAAGGTGTAAATATCAAGGACTTGTAAAAAGAAATATGTAAAAAAAAACCCTAGTTCCCAAACTCATTCAAAGTGTTTCACTGTAACACAGAACTTCATGGAACTTAGTGACATCACACAATTTAGAGAAGTTCTGGAAGCCACATATTTTCTACAAAAATTGGGGATACTCTGCTAATAGATCATGTAATTTTTGTCTCCATTTTGGAGATTCCATAGTGTGTCTCCTTTACCATCAGTTCCAAAGTCAGCACCTCGACACATTCACACCTGTCCATCCCCCAGGTCACATCTTACGTCCTCTGAGCTCCTACCTCTTTTCCTTAGGTTATTTCTATCCCGGTTATTTCTTGCTCCAGCAGAATCTTGAAATGTGAGTGTCGCGTAGGTCACGTCTTCAGACATTGCAGAAGAAAGCACTACTACAAATTATGTAATGTGTCAATATCTTCAGGCCCAGAAACAAGATGTTCTTTTCAAGGCTGGGAACTTTTATTTAGATAGTCAGTTGACACAAGACACTCCCTGCTCTCCCTCTCGAAGGACAGAATGACAGTCAGCTTTTCTTCAGAGAAAGAGTCAACTCTTCTCAGACATCAGACTATCATAGATCTAAGCGGGTCCGCTCTGCTAGCATTGTTTCTTGTTGTGAAAACAAAGATCAGAACAGTGTTCCATGGAGGAATTCCCATGCTCCTCCACATAAAGCCTGCTGTGAATATTTTAATAAAGTGTCAACTTGCTGTCTTTATGTGTCAAAGGTCAGCTAAAGCTATATGAAGACATCAGAACGGGTACATACTCACCATATCAGATATCAAACAGATACAAAGAAAAGAAGAGCTGTGTAGTTACACATCGTGCATGACTATTTAAACTTAAATGAATTAAATTAAAAATCCTTTTCTGTAGTCACAGTAGTTATTTTTCAAGGGATCAATAACCACAATGGTTATTGGCTGCAGACCTGCCTTCCTACAGTTACAGAACATTCTCCTGGACAACACTGCCCCAGAGTCTTGACAAATCCATCCCTAATGAAAGAAACTGCTCTGTGACCTCAGTCCCAGAGTACCAGCTTCTGTCTTTCCAGCTCATTCCCTATAGTGATTCTGAGACCCACAGTTCTGTGATGCCCACTGGGATACCATATTTGGTGACCATGCCTCCTTTTCACTGCCATAAATTCTTCATGTCTCATTTTCTATTTTACCTCACTTAAACATTTTACTAGGGCCAACTGTAACAATCACTTCCTTACATACCCTTACAAATTCATTACTTACCCCATCATTCAGATGTATTTGTAAAATGCTATCAGAGTAAATACAATTGTACTTACTCCACACTGTTACAAGCAGCTGAATGTAACCACATTAACTCATTTTTTTTTTCCAATACAACTTTCCAATACTCTTGCTAATTATTCTGTTCTTCACTAACTTGTACACTTTCACATTATTATTTTTTCAGAGAACACTTTTGAAGTGGTGCTCATGTTAGAAAGTATCCCGGGAATGGACAAAATGGAAATTAAGCAAAATTGTTTACAAAAGAGAATGGAATATGAAGACGTGAAGAAAATAAAAATAATTTTAAAAAGCAGAACAAAAAGGTGACCACAAGGGGGAGCCAGAGTATGACTAGTAGATGGGAATTTATTTTGAAACAAAATTCATCCAATTAGGATAATAAAATATCCTTATTAAAACAAAAAGCAGTGAAGACAGCTTGATTGACTCAAACTCCAAATCAATATTTACTTTTTCCTGTGCCTTTTTCCAAGTTACTTAACCTCTATGATTTGCTTTTATTAGTCAAATTACACAAACGTAATGCTTACACAAAAGTCATTGCTACAAGCACAAGGAAGCAAATAAATGGTACCTCTCCCTGTTATTAACAGAAGCAAATTTCAATTATTCTGGATGATCTTAAAAAGAAAGAAAGCTTTGCAGTTGCACAAATACTTTTAGCAAAGCTTAAATAAATCAATCTAAATGAGCACAGTTAGGGTTGCCCAAGCCTGGTAACACTTACCATGGTCTGAGATTTTCACGCTCAAGTATCTCTTCTTTACCCTCTGTGTTCACCATCCTCTACTGGCATAATAAGCACAACAAGAGCACACCTCTTGTGTGTTTTGTTCACCACTTGACCTCCAGAAAATAGAATAGTATACCGGATGGTCTCACTCATAGCAGGAATTTAGAAAACCTAAATAATTGACCAGGAAAAAGACTAATTATAATTAAGTTACAATCAAAATCAAAATCAACAAGCAACTATAAACCAGATACACACTGCAGTCGGGGGAGAAGGGAGTAGGATCAAAACAATGGGGGTGGGAATGGTATGGGGACTATAACCAAGACGAAAATGTATACATTGTGCAAAATTGAAAAATGATGTAAAAATATATAAAATTTTAAAAATTTAAAAAGAAAAAAAAGAAAATAGAATAGAATAGTCCTTGGGACTTTCCAGTGGTTAATAATTATATGTTCAAGTAATTTACTAATGAATTCTCCCTCCAAGTGTATTTTATAGTGATTTCAACACAATAACTTATATTCCACTATCCTGTGCCTGAATCCTCAGCTCAAACATGCTTAATCAACTTGCTTTCCCATGATCCACCACACTCATGCAAACTTCCATAGCTTTGCCCTGCCTGGTAAACATCGCCTTCTCATCTCACCTTATGCACATTTTGCCTTTTCTTCAAATCTTTATTTTTAAAGATTTATTTATTCATGCATACAAGAACTGGGGTACAGACCAGTCTTAATATAAGTCATACTTAATTCTGTTTGGCTATTCTGTGTAACTGTTTTATTTGCAGATGTTTTATATGCATTTGTGTGATAAATTTTCAGTGGTATAGGTACAGGTTGACACTTTTTCCCCTTTCATTTTCTCTACTGTGTAAAACAAAATCCTCCACCACAATGAATAACAAATAGTTATTCATTGTTTAGATCACTAACTTTTAATAAATTTTAGTCTCTAAACTTAAGCTTTCTGAAAATGAAGGAGAAAATATCAATTATGCATTTTTTGTGGCAGAAAATTCTACCTCTTTCCAAAAATTAATAGTAATTTACAGATGTGCAGCTGATTAGTCATTCATGACAAAGCAATAAGCTGAATGCAGAGGACCAAGAGAGAATAGGGCATCACCCACGAATGTACCTAAGGGTTAGCTTGAAGGTGATGTTAAAGAGTCTGTCCAAAGCTATCATCAACTGCAAAATGCTTACTTCCTTTATAATTTTTCAATTTTGAGAAGTTATTGTAACACTCGTGATAGTCAACATCATTTTCCTTTTGTCTTTACACATCCATTAGTTATCATTATATATTGATCAGTCTTACCCACTAAATTCCTTTCTACCCTTATATCTAGTCACTTATTCTTATATCTTTCACTCATTGTTTAGCTAGAAACATAGATAATGGGGTCTGGACCATACCTAAATTTGAAAGACATCATCAAGTAGTGGAAAGAATTTGGAAATTAGGTAGATGGCACTGCTTTATACAAGTATGATCAAGAGTCTCAATATTCCTTAAACTTCTCTTTCTATATGTATGGTATATAGTATATCTACCACAATATATAGTGTATATATACATACTAGTATGATATGACAGGTATCCATTCACCCAGTAGTTTATCAACAAAGATCTATCGACTACCCACTTTCTACCAGTCATTATTTTAGAGCAACAGAATACATTCTTTTGGGAATAAGAGACAAAAATTATACATATGAGAAGACTCTATGTGTGTCAAATAATGGTAAGTGTTATGTAAAAGAATGAAGCAAAGCTAGGAGACAAAATTGTGTGCCGTTGTGTGGTGGGGTTGGGGAGGTCATTCTAAATACAAAAAAAAAAGTTCAAAGAGTTAAAGTCTAAGGCTCCATCCCATGAGGACTGATACCATGACTTTCTCCAAGAATATTCACCATCAATTTCAGTATCTGGAATAAGATGAACATTAATGAAATATTTGGCCTAAAATAAATAATTTATAAATTTATGTAAAAATGCCTATTAAACTATAAAATATTCAACAAGTAAAGGTTTTTATTCAAAATTCAAATTCAGGGCCTCCCCTTGTGGCACAGTGGTTGAGCACTGGGCTGCGAAGCTACCTGCAGCCTTTGCAGCACTGGTTCAATCCCCGGCCCCAGGAGAGGGTCCCACATGGCATGCAGACCTCTCCTGCCGCCCGCTGCTCCCCTCAGCAGTGTACTTCAGTCCTTCTGCCTGCTCTGCTCCCTGCTCTGGCTCTGGTGAATTCTCTCACCCTCCCGTGCTTCTGACTGTACCCAGTGCTTGTATAAATAAATAAATAAATAAATAAATAAATAGATAGATAGATAGATAGATAGATAGATAGATAGATAGATAGATCTTTTTTAAAAAATTCAAATTCATCAGAATCAGATGCACTTTCAGCTGTACGTCTCGGATCCCTGAGAAGAGGGAGCTATAAAACATGCAAGCAGAAATAAACTATGTCGTAATGTGTCTTGCAAGGTAGTCAAAAAATATCTAGCAAAGCCCTTGGGCTTTGAAAGAGGGAAAAGCTTTTTATCTCCATCTTTCTTCCTGCAATTCTCTGCTTATCTTTGCTGAGTAACTCAACTTTTATTTATAGAATGTGTTGAAGGAGAAAACAGAATTTAGACTAATGTATCGCTGACCTGACAGTTTGCTTCACCCAGTGAGTACTCACTTCTCATACTACAAAGCCACATTTAGGGGGGCCTGTAATGTTTGGGGCACAAATAAAAGCAAATTTATTTCTATGGCACATAAGTCTAGCCTGTGCTAGGATTACCAAAGATCCAGAAACCAACCTTAATTGCAGTTGGAAAGAGGAAGCAACCAAAGGAAAACCCAGAGGCTGAGCTATATGTGAGGATATATAGACATTTTGCGGTAAATGTGAAGAACGTCATCTTTGAGGCTTATGTCACCCATTTCAGTTTTGTCTACTTTTCGTGGTCAATGTACAGTGTAAGCATTCTTTAATACGTAACTGCTTCATGAATCAAGAAGTAAGCCCAGCACATTCTTGGTGGTTGACAAGAAAAATAAATGGGATTATTTTCATACTAATTAAACCAATTGCTGAAGACCTAGAAAATGTAGAAAACTCCTAAAGCAAATCAATTATTATATTTCATACCTTAACATTTCTGTTCCTCAAATAAGAAAAATGTTTACAATAGCTATAAAAACATCTAAATGTCCACAGATCTTGTATTTGTTTTATTAACTGTAAGTTTTATTAACTGTAACTTTTCAGAAATTAAATATTTTCACTAGGAGAACAGAGTAAAATCTTTCTTGAAAAAGCTCCACTTGACCACTTGAACTATAGCTTACCCAATCTTTTTTCTCTGTCACTAAGTCACAATTATTTCTTGGTGTTTCTGCACATTTTTTTTAAAAGATTTTATTTATTTATACAAGAACCGGGGTACAGGCCAGATCTGCAGGAGGGTGAGAGGATTCACCAGAGACAGAGCGGGGAACAGAACAGGCAGACTGATGAAATACACTGCTGAGGGGAGCAGCAGGCGAGACAGGAGAGGTCTGCTGCACCATATGGGAGTCTCGCTGGCTAGCTGGGATCGAACCCATGCTACAGAGGTTGCGGACAGCTTCACAGTGCAGCACTCAATTGCCTGTGCCACCAGGGAGGCCCTGTTTCTGCACATTTTAGAAAAAAGACACTAAAATGAGGCAGGAAGAAAGAGCCAAAATGATGGGTAATGGGAAAAGAAGACCAGCAGTACTGGGCATATGAGGGACAGCAGGAGATGGCGGGATGTGCTGGAACAGGTCCCGGACTGCACTGGAAGGTCGGGGTTATCATGGGCGGCTAGGAGCAAAGAGCCCACATTGACCGAAACAGAAGCTACCAGTACTTACTGCTGGTGGGAATGCAAACTTGTCCAACCACTATGGAAAGCTGTGTGGAGGTTCCTCAAACTACTAAAAATAGAGCTCCCATATGACCCAGCAATTCCACTCCTAGGAATCTACCCAAAGTCACAAAAACATTAATTTGAAAGGCTACCTGCACCCCTATGTTTATTACAGCACTGTTTACAATAGGCAAGATATGGAACCAACACAAATGCCCCCAAATAGATAACTGGATCAAGAAGATGTGGTATATATACACAATGGAATATTATTCAGCAATCAAAGAAGATAAACTCATCCCATTTGCAGTAACATGGATGGAGCTAGAAGGGATTCTGTTCAGTGAAATAAACCTGGAGGAAAGAGAAAAATATCAGATGGTTTCACTTATAGGAGGAATACAGGAGAACCAAACATTCTGCAAGGGAGGGGGAAGTAGAGGAATCAAAACAGGGGCTGGAAGAGCACAGGGACTATGGTGATGATTCATGGGAAATTTGGTGGTGGGAATTTTACCGGGACTACACCTGAGAGGAGAAAGCATATAAGCATACATTGTACAAAAATGAACAATTATGTAAAAAATATATACATAAATTTTAAAATGTTAAAAAAAAGAAACAGAAGTTACTGGAACAGAAAAGTGGTAACTGAATGGCAGAATAATGAGCTGAATGTTCCCTGCTTATGACAGGAAATTACTAAATATTTAAACTGAGATGAGAAACTCAGTGATAGAAACAGGTTTGGCCATTTAAGAAATTTGATTCTTTAATTTTTAGCACATTATTCAATGTGAGATTTATTTGAAAGAAGTAGGATTTTTGATTAAGTAGGATTTTTGTTTTGTGGTGACTTTATTTCAGTGATACTCAGTTTGGATTTTTTAAGTCAGGCAATGCCTTCTCTGTTCTGTGTATTCATTACCTCCTTCTCAAAGTAATTTGAGGTGTGTAGGAAAAGAAAATTTAAAATATAAGATTATTTTAGGTGAATTGCCAAAGGATTCAGTGAAGGTAATAAGAGGAAGAAAAAAAAAAATATGTACAAGATATTCCAAAGTAATAGTAAATAAAATACCTGCTACAATGTCTTATGCAATTATGATATGGAAAGAGAAATTTTAACATTCTGCTAAATAAAAGTAAAATAGTGGCGCAAGGGGTTAAATGCAACCTAGGAAGCTATTCGATCCCCAGCCAGCCAGGGAGCTAACCACATGGTGCAGCAGACCTCTCCTGACTTGCCCACTGCTCCCCTCAACAGTGTATTTCAGTAGATTTGCCTGTTCTGCTCCCCACTGTCTCGGTGAATCCTCTCACCCACACCTCTGGCCTGTACCCCAGTTCTTATATGTGTAAATAAATAAATCTTAAAAAAAATAGAATTAAGAGCATTTATAAAATATATGCTTAGTTAATTTCTCAGAAGAAAGGAAGCTTTTCTGGCCGTGGAGATTTCTAAAAATATCTGCTCTAAAACTCCTATGACAATAGACAGTACTATCTCAAATAGTCCTCCAATAAGTGCAGCAGCCAACTTCCTATGACTGTTCTTATAACTACATTCACTGTAAACTAAAATGACAGTTTAAAAACCCTTTTCAAAAAGTTAAATGTGTGGACTGTATATTATAATGTGATGTAGGAAATATCCCTTCCACAAAGAGCTCTTCACCCAAGTACCATCATGATTAAAATTCCACAATTTCATTAAATGACGATTTTTTCGTTTTTGAAAATTCACTATAAGGGGAAAGCATGACTTAAAGGCAATACATTGAGTCCGAGCTGTATTATTTCACTTTGATTGGTTTCCTTCAATGACTAAACCTAAGCAATATGAAGTCTGCCTTATGTGGAATCTCAAATTTTTGAAAATTTGATTTGGGAAAGAAATAAGAATTTGGATGAATGGCAGGTTGTAGTTACAAATGTTTTCTTCTAACACAACACCACGTAGCATCTAATTGAGCTTGTATTAAATAATATTATCCTCGGTCCTTACAGTGGGGCCATTTATAGTTCTGCTGATGTTTTATCCATGTCTTTTCATTGGAAATCAGTTCACTTAAACAATGATTTAGACTCTGTTAGGGTTCAGATGGAGCCTGAACTCTTGTTCTTTGAGAGGATACACAGGATGGAATATTCTTTCATTCAGAGTTGAAGATAAGGAAACAGGAAACAAATGCCATATCTACTCCTTTACCACAAGTTATTATTATTTTCATGTCTTGTGTTCAAGGTTTATGTATCTCTGAACAGCTATGAAAGAGCTTCCTCTTTCATAGGAAAGGAGGGGGGAAAAGCAAAAAAACAAAACAAAAAACACATATGCCCCAACTGATAGTATGGTCACGGGCTGCAGACACTGAAATCCTAAGAGTGGGCAGTACATTTTGCAAAGCCGTTGCATCCTCAGCTCACTTGCAGTCTTCGGAAAGCCATGCAGGATGAAGATGGGTATATCACCTTAAACATTAAAAGTCGAAAGCCAGCTCTCACCTCAGGTAAGAATATCCAGAACCAGAAATTTAGAAATGAATTTTAGAAATGGGTCCTATGACCCATGTGATGGCACATATAGTTTTACTTTCCTGAATGATCTCTTGTCCCTCAGCATTTGAATAGCATGCACATAGGCTCAGGTGACTTATTTTGAATATAGACAACAAAATATACCAGCAGGGAACCTTACATTAGGGCTTAGAGAACTTAGTGCTGGAGAGAATAGAAAGCAAAGGAATGTAGGGAAAACCTCTTAGGAGACCCCATTTTGTAGGGTATCAGCTAATGGGTGTGCTCCTCCACTTGTTGCCTATGAAAGCAATTATTTATGGAAGGTGGATGCAAAGCAAAACAAACACAAATAACAAGACATTAATAGTTGGTTAGATTTTGATTAAGAGAGAAGTCCATTTGGGATGGGGGTAGATGTGGGATATGGGAGTGGGTTGAACTTCTTGTTGATGTTCACCGAGGGAACAGAGTCAAGATTTGCCAAAGAGCTGTTTAGGTCACTTGGGAAATTCTGAGAGGGCAGTGTCACAGAGAGGGGTGACACTGCTCCATAGCTGTGGCATGCTGCCTGCCCTTGACATGTTTATTGTATGCCCACAGCTGACACTGGTTCTTCCTCCGTATGGCGTGTGATGACTTTGGTTCTGCTGGTCGTATGCATGGGAATGGTCGTTGGGCTGGTGGCCCTGGGGATTATGAGTAAGTATAGACTCATTGTCAAAGATTTCATCTGAGAAAGCTAATACTTAAGGGGCTGGGTATACCCCTGCCAAGCTTCATTGTCACTATATTCTATTCATTGTTAATCCAATAATCTGTACATACAGTTGCCAAAATATTCTTAATAAAGGAAAATCATGATTTTTTTCCTTTTGATTAAAATCCACTTTGAGATTTTTTTATTAATTAAAAATTACTTTCAAGAGTTTTAAGCTGATAGTGGATCCACATTCTCTTTTGCATTTTTTTCTCCCTATCCTTCATCTTTTAGATCCAGACAATGTGGAATTTTTCATGTCCAGGTCCCTGTTTAAGATTTTGTGTTTGAGATTTTATTCCCTCTTCCAAAAATCTTCTCCTTCCCATTTTGTTTCATGAATGTATTTCCTTCCAGAATGAGACAATTCATAGTCCACCTAATTTAGAATTTATTTTTATTCCTTTAAACCTAAGAGCCCTTCAGTGTCACATTATCATCTGTGTAGTTGTTACTTGTTTGTATATTTCTTTATTTTTTCACAAATACTTTATAACCATTGACTATCTTTTATTTACCTAAATATCGCAATAATATAACATGAAAACAATCCAAGTAACAGAGGTCATTCTCTTCTGTGAAACTGCTTAGAAATCTGTATTTAAGGGAAACATCCAAACAAGCACTTTGGCACTTTCTTATTTGTGATTGCTTCCTGCAAACAATTCACTTTTTCTTTTGGATTACTGTCAAGTCTTAGTTTAGCATAGCTCTTGGTTTGTTCTTAATTTTTTTTTTTTTTGAGGAGGGGGTGCTGGAGGGGCTTAAGCGAGTTTTCGATATGCAACATGGAATTCCTTTAGTGATTTGAAAACTTATAAAACATGTCAGCAAATTATGTCTAATTTGTTCCTTATACTCCTGTTACTGTGATCCCTTTCAACTCTCACTTACCCAAGCATATTACTCAATGACTGATAATTCTACTGAAATTAA
Source organism: Talpa europaea (assembly GCF_964194135.1). NCBI lineage: Eukaryota > Metazoa > Chordata > Mammalia > Eulipotyphla > Talpidae > Talpa > Talpa europaea. The sequence goes on along the minus strand of NC_140083.1, from coordinate 67,337,661 downwards.
AATTTACAGAGAGTTCTTTGTGCCCCCTTATTATCATGATAACAAATAATCTGATTTTTACACCTAGCTGTCACACAGCAAATTTACCTACAAGCAGAGAATGAAAATTCCTCAGAAACTTTGATACAACTAACAAAGAAGGTCTGTCAAGATTTCCTACAACTGTTAACACAGTTCGAACCAAAAGGTGTTCTCAGTAAGTATGGCTTTATAATCTCTACATCTCCCCTCTCCTGGAGTAATTTTATGGTGCTATCAATAGAGAACCTTGCGATCTGAATGCGAAGAAAAGCGATCTGAATATGGGGAAAATGTAAGTCAGCCCGATTTAGAATGAAAGATTCCTGTGTTCACTTTCTTTCTCCCCCAGCTCATCCCTGCAGCCCCTGTGACAAATCCTGGCGATACTATGGAGATAGTTGCTATGGATTCTTCAAGCAGAACTTGACTTGGGCCGGGGGTAAGCAGTACTGTGCCGACAGGAATGCCAGTCTTGTGAAGATCACCGACCAGAACATTCAGGTAAGAACACTGCCATGTCAAATAGTTTTGGAATGAGAAATAGTGAAGTATTAGATTTTGCCTTTAACATTTTTCTCCTGTCTCCCAGAGGGTGCTAATCTGCAAGCTTTATAAAGCACAGCATGTATTACATTTGAGAATAGGATGTGCTAAAGTAGGACTAATCACATTTTGAGTTCTGGTCTTGTCTGTGCAATAAGTCATCTAGCCTTTCTTAGTGTTCTTAATTCCATTTCCTGATTTACAAAAGAACCTGAAAATATAAGAAAGTCCTTATGATTGTAAAATATAAATAATAATCTTATCTAAATATTAAATGTCTTATCAGTTCCTGCTCAACTGTGGACAACTTGAACAAACCAGGATGCATACTATCCTTGCGTAAACTCTCCCAAATATAGTTTTGGGAGACTTCTTATTTACAGAACACAAGAATTCCAGATTTCAAAATTTTTCTGTTGAGTTTGTTTTCTCTTCCAAATTTCCTTCTTGACAGCTTGAAACAAAAACTCTATATTCAATCCAATATGTCCACACCCCCTCACACATTCTCCCTTTATTATTTCATGTAGTTTCTCTTCATGAATTCTGGGATTGAGTCAGAAACCAAGCTTTGGAGTCTTCCTTCTGCCCAATTATAGATTTATCAAAACATAATATTAAGGCAGAAATTCTGTTTATCTATTCCACAAATTCTAAGGTAGAAATTATTCATGGGCCTCCCTGGTGGCGCAGACGCTTGAGCGCGGCACTGTGAAGCTGTCCCCAGCCCCTGCAGCATCAGTTTCATCCTGGCCAGCCAGCGAGGGTTCCACATGGCGCAGCAGACCTCTCCTGTCTTGCCCGCTGCTCCCCTCAGCAGTGTATTTTGTCAGTCTGCCTGTTCTGTTCCCCACTCTGTCTCTGGTGAATCCTTTCACCCTCCCGCGCATCTGGCCTGTACCCCGGTTCTTGTATAAAAATAAATAAATCTTTAAAAAAAAAAGAAAGAAATTATTCATATTTTTGCAGGTGAATGAATGAAGGTGACTGTAAACTTTAACAATAACAGCAGTATTGAGGTTATGTGGAGAGAGAGATTTAACTGAACTCAAATATTCAAGCCAGTCATATTTGACAGAATTGCTGCAGTTGATCAGCAAAATTGACTGAGACCTTCCTGAGATCCAATGAACATAGTTGTGTTCTGTAAATAAAGAGAGGCGCCCATGATCATTTGTTAATTAACTTGTCATATTATCTCCTTGTTGTATGGGTACAAACTCACAGGGAAGATATTCAGACAAGTAAATTGACTTTTCTCTCCAATCAGACAAAATATAAGAGTATCCTAAAATGTCAACTCCAATAAAAGAGATTAGTTGGAGACATATAAACATGCTTTCAATTTTATTTTTCTAGGCTGACGCCAGTTGGGGATTTATGATTAAGAGAGAAAAAGTAATGTAATTTTTTTTTTAAAGATTTATTTATACACGCACTGGGTACAGTCAGAAGCACGGGAGGGTGAGAGAATTCACCAGAGCCAGAGCGGGGAGCAGAGCAGGCAGAAGGACCAAAGTACACTGCTGAGGGGATCAGTGGGCGGCAGGAGAGGTCTGTACCATGTGGGATCCTCCTCCAGTGGCCAGGGAGCAGCCGGGGATTGAACTGGCGCTGCAGAGGCTGCGGGCAGCTTCGCAACACAGCGCTCAACCGCTGCACCACCAGGGAGGCCCAAAATAATGTAATTTTTGAGAAATAAAGAATAGTTGAATTTTAGGCAAAATTTCTGGTAGACTATACTTCATAAAATGAAGTATATAATGTAGATGTATTTAAAAGAAAAGAATAGGAAGTAACAGAAGTGACAGTGGTTCAAACTCTAAGAAATGAGCAGTCAAAAGTGACTTTCACACTTTACCATTCTATATCTTACATGTCTGTCAAGAAAGTCAAGTCATTTTTGTATGCCAATAACATAGTCTCACCTGTTTTTTCTGAGAGGTATGAGAATTATAAACACTTGACTTCCTTTTAATTTTGTTACCCATAGGTTGATTGACTAATTAATTCATCCATTAATCCAAAAATATATGCTGGAATAATTTGAGGGCATAATCTATGCAGTTATTAAAACAAACAAAAATCCCTAACCTCGTTCCTTGCCTTTCCTAATTGGAAAAGCAATAAACAAAATAAACAAGCACAGTACATAGTATAACTGATAAGGATAATTGCTAAGTAGAAAAAAGGCAAACCAGGAAAAGGTAGGGTATGTTATTTCTAAATTGCTTAGAGAAAGACATCACACAATTCTTTTTTAGCCCATAAGCTAAAATAAATTAATACTTCTGTATGTTGATTTTGTAGGCAACCAATCAATGAAACCAAAGAAAATAGAACTTAAATCTAGGGAATATGAAGTTTCACCAACAGTATATTTCTTTTTTGTTTTCCTCTCTAGTTGGTTACCATTTATCCCATTTAAGAGTCATGTTTGGTACTCAACTTGGGACTCTAATCTTCAATTGAAAACAAACACGTAGAAAGATTAGCGTATCCGCTAGCTTGGGTACAATGCTTTTTCCTTATCCCACAAGTATTTTTTTTTTTCCTAATGTAATGAACTTGGCACAACTCTAAATACCAAATATAATTAACATTAATAGAAACTGTACTGTAACTTTTTTCTTGTCCAGGGTCTCATCAATCAGTTTTTGTCTTTATGTCATTACAAGTATGGGAGCATTCTCATCATTGTCCTTGTGTTGACAACAGGAATACATCAAAAGTAGGACTAGCCTTATCCGGTGGGTTGGATTATCCCGCCAGAAATCTAATGGGAATTGGACATGGGAAGACGGCTCAGTCCCCTCCAGGAGCATGTAAGTCACTAGACGCTCAGAAGGCAAGACTTAACTTTTATTCCTGAGATCCTTTATCCTCTGTCAGTGCAAGTTACTTCAATGTTGGCAGGTGGCACCATTCCCTGTGGTGGGTTATATGAGCTTCAAGAAACATCAGTGAGAAAACAATTCTACGTTCCTGGGTTCCCATTCCTCTACTCTAAGTCAGAGCTCACCTCTATTCCCAAAGTTTTCCCTATTCATTTCTATCCTCAAATTTACACTTGTAACATTATATATAGATAGATAGATATGCAGTCCTCCCTGGTGGCGCAAGGGCTTAAGACAAAACCTATGAAACTGTCCGCAGTCACTGCAGCATGAGTTCCATCCCTGGCCAGGGAGCTACCCACATGGTGCAGAAGACTTCTCCTGACATGCCCGCTGCTCCCCTCAGCAGTGTATTTCAGTCAGTCTGCCTGTTCTGTTTCCCACTCTTCTCTGGTGAGTATACCTCTGGCCTGTACCCCAGTTCTTGTATGCATAAATAAATAAATCTTTAAAAAAAAAAGATAGATATGTGTATCTATTTTTAACTTGATCTGATTCTTCCCACATAATTTTAGAGCAAAATTACCATCCTCATTTTATGGCTGAAAGTTATTATTGTGAGGATCCTTTTGAGTTTTCAGTGTCATTTTGCCTACTTTTCTACCCCAAGTGTTATCATCACCCCCAAGGTGGCTCTGACATCACCACGGGAGGATCTGTCTTTCTGCAGATGATCCCCACAAAGGGGGCAATAGTGTTAAATTCCTTAATGTGACTTTCCAGTCTTCTGCCTCAGCACCTTTTGTTCATCTTGTCTACCAAAATTTCAGTGTCTCTCCAGTTAAAATTTAAACTGATAGCCCAAAATTTGTACCATCTGATCGTTACCCAGATTTTTAATTAGTTTACTCAACAGATATTAAATATTTCCTATAAATAGGAGTCAAGTTTGCGTACAAGCAAGCTTCTTCATAGAATTTGGGCTTTGTCTCCTCTAACTTGCTTCCTCATTCACAGTATTATAGTCAAACCATTCTCCCAATTCAATTAACAAATCAAACTTATTTTGTTGTCTTAGGGTTTCTCTGCCCCATGAATCAAATACCAAGATGTCTCTTGGATATCAGCAAAATCAAAATTTTATTCACTTACAAATTGTTATTAATTGATATTGCCTTATGACATCATCTAAGTTTCAGATATGCATCATTATAAATTAGTATCTCACCAATGAATTTTTGTCTTTGGGGCATTACAAGAAGTTAGGCAGCGTCTGATCATTACATATTAAGTACACCACTAAAAGCCCAGTTCTACCCTTCCATACAGTTGAGGGCTTTGTCCTTGCTGTTTCCTTCTAGATTGCTCTGCCACAAGAACTCCCTGACAGGCTTCCTTTACTGGCTCAATTCTTTGTTTCAACATCCCTTCTGCTATGAGACCAGCTTTAATGACCCAAACTAATTAGCCCTCTTCCACCCCCACCCACTCAAGACCATACTACCACCCTATTTCTTCATAACTCTTAGCACTCTGAAATTTTCTCGACCATTTATTTATTGGCTTCTTACCAATTTCCGACTGTAATTTAAGTGCCCAGTAAATGGGACCTTATCTTTGCTTACTCTATCACCAATATATAAAGCTTGGGCAAACAATAGACATTCAACAGAGAGCTGACTTTAGAGGCAGCTACAATACAGAATGCTGTGTTGTTGCTACTCCACAGCATAAACCCTCGGCTCAGAAACAATTTAACTTTCCTTAAGCTCATTCCCATTCTGCATAGCTGCTTGCCCTATAGGACTGTCCTATCACCTCTCTGTTTATGTAAATCCTACCTTTCCTTCAAGTCAGAACTAAACTCTAATCTATAAAAAGATAAAACCGGGCCTCCCTGGTGGCGCAAAGGATTAAGACGCAACCTATGGAACTAGCTTCAGCCACTGCAGCACGAGTTCGATTCCCAGCTGGGAGCTACCCACATAGTGCAGCAGACCTCTCCTGGCTCACCCACTGCTCCCCTCAGCAGTGCATTTCAGTCAATCTGCCTGTTCTGTTCCTCACTCTGTCTCTGGTGAATCCTCTTTACCCCCCACACCTCTGGCCTGTACCTCAGTTCTTGTATGCATAAATTAATAAATCTTTAAAAAAAAAGATAAAGCCTTTCCCATCATTTCAGATCTTCCTCCAGCTCTTCCTCTGGACTCCTGTCACTTACTGTACACATACTGCTTAATCTTATGCTAAGTTAAATTGCCTTTGAGCTATTCATATAAACACACTTTTTATTTCCAAGCAGACTGAAAGTTTCTCAATGACCTAAATATTGTTTCTTACTCTTTTCCCCATACTTTTGTTTCCATCTGGTGCAGCAGATTACTACAGTTTGATTGTGGATTGTTAATTAATTTTTCAAGAAGCTCATTCTACCTTTTCTATTCACAGATTTGAGCTTTCTGGAGATACAAGAGAAAATATGAATTGTGCTTACTTTCATAGTGGGAAAATTCACCCAACCTACTGTGAGAAAAAGCATTATTTAATGTGTGAGAGGAAGGCTGGCATGGCAAAGATGGACAAACTACTTGACTACAAAGTGACGAAGGGGATGCGACAGACAAATGCCTGACTGCAATAAAAGATCTGGACGAAGGAATAACTAGCCATCAAATTGCTTACTCCTCCCTTTATTTCCTTTGGAGTCATTTTTGAATTATCTTTCCTACCAATACCATTTAGTCCCATCTTTCTATATCCCTTTATACTAAAGGTGAGCTTATGTCTACTTTAAACATTCAGAAATCAATCTGTGAGATGATCATTTGCTTCCTAATTATTCTGTTTCCAAGATTTTCATTCTTCTTGTTTTCTACTCTTAGATATCTCAACATAGTAGGATATAAAGATAAACATTTATTTTATTGGAACAGAAAAACTTGTGGTTTAATTAGCTTCAACTGTGCAAAATATAAAAGTTTGAAAGACATTATAAGGTAAGGGAAAAATATTGAACTTGGAATCATTTGGAATAATTTAGATAGTGTGGTCATTTAAAGTGCAGTCATGGACCAGTGTGTGTGTGTGTGTGTGTGTGTGTGTGTGTGTGTGTATCTTGCCGATTTTGACTAGAAGAGACAGTGAGTGATGGAGACAGAGAAATCAAAATTCCCAGGCTATGCCATGTCTCATAACCCACTTTATCAAAAAGCCAAAAGGGACACCTCTCTAACTTCCATGTTCTTATATTTAAAAGTACCTATCTTGTATACCTTAGAGTTTTATACCTTAAAAATAAAACAAACTTCAGAGTATTAACTAAAATTGAGGAGAGACCCTATTACTTTTCTCTTCACTGTTGTATGCCCAACCACAGTTCCTGGCTCACAGGAAACAGAAATATATTTGCTTCTCATTTTATGAAACAGTTCACTAGAAAGACTCACAATTGGTAAAACAAATACAAATAAAATTTCTATTCCAAATCCATCTCTGGTCAGACTCAACTTCAGCACTTTTCTGTGCAAAAGAAGGAAAATAAAGCTTACGAGCATCCTAATATGATCTAAAAATGAGTAAGTGCTTCTTAGCATAAGCTAGTAGGCAGAACAGCAAATAAAAATGTTTTATCTCTGTCTTTTCCTGACAGTTCTTATGCTTGGTTTTAGCCGAGTAACTCAGGAAGTATTTATAGAATGTGTGGAGAGGACCCTTCAAGAGGATAACAGAAAGGGATTCCGTTCTTTTCCCACAGCTTCCCTAAAGGTATTCTTTCTTCTCAAATTAGTAGTAGTAAAATGTACATACATGATTCTCAAAACATCTCAACTGAAGTGTTTGTTAAAACATGAAGATGATTCAAAAACAAATAGTCTGTTTCTCAGTTGGAATCTGAGGAAACACAGAGATCTTTCATTCTAACAAGCTCCCCCACTTGATTGTAACACAGTAGTGGAGAAAGGTTACCTGAGAACTGGCTCTGGCTGTTGTCTTAAGTTAGTCTCTTTAAGGCTAGTTTCCCTGGGCCTCCCTGGTGGCACAAAGGGTTAAGCAAGCTATCTGTAGCCTCTGTAGCACAAGTTCGATCCCCAGCCGGCCAGGGAGCTACCCACAAGGTGCAGCAGACCTCTCCTGTCTTGCCTGCTGCTCCCCTCAGCAGTGTATTTTAGTCAATCTGCCTGCTCTGCTCCCCACTCTGTCTCTGGTGAACCCTCTCACCCCCCCAACACCTCTGGACTGTACCCCAGCTCTTGTATGCATAAATAAATAAATCTTTAAAAAAAAAAGACTAGTTTTCCTCATCTATTATTACCATATCATAAGGCATTTGTGAGAATTATTTAATAAAACTATATAAAACATTAAGCGGAATACTAAGTCTGTGATCTCAATGAATGTTATTTTTATAGCTTTGTGAAGCCAAAGACACTTGAATCTTTATCTAACATTAGACGATCCATTAACAGATAGATTTAAGCAAACATTGTTTAAAAATGAACAATGATGTAGTGTATATATATATATATATATATATAAATAAAAAAAAACAAGTAGATTTGGGGAACTGAGGGAAAGTGAAAAAAAAATCTCAGTTTCTGCTTCCACTTCAAAAGTTTCAAGAGCTGGACTTTGGAGGAAGTAGGGTATCATTATTTTGTTTGTTTATTCACAGAAACCACGCAGGAATTAGTAATCCAGAAAACTATCCAGAAATCAGTCTTATCTCTGGATTTTAGTGCGTCATCTCCTGCAAAGGGAAAAGAATATACTTACAAATCACTATGGCACAACAAAATTTAGAATACCTTAGAAAGAATACCTTAGACAAAAATGCAATTAAAAGCATAAATTAATCAAACTGTGCATACTAAGATTCTGTTTTCTGGTATCTGGTATATCAAAGTCATCTTGTATATGAAATCATAACAGCACAGATATTAATAGCATAAGTTCTGTGAGCAGACCTCTAAAATGGTTCCCCCCAAAGAAATCTATTAGATGATATACTATATTTGGGAAAACTAGGTCTTATAGAGCTTGATATTTAGGGCTGGCAAATCTGATAGGACCTGGAATTAATGACACCTCATTGAACTTCCACTCTTGCATTCCTGACAGTCTCAATGCGTATTTGGTATGTTTATGTCTTCCTCTTTTTCTCAAAATAGAAATATTTTATTATAAAGGCTCTAGGGAGTTAAACTCACATTATCTTTCAGGTCAGAATCTCAGGTTACATGAAAATCATATGAAACATTTGGAGAATTTGCTGGATATTCTCTGTTTGCTTCTTGAGATCTCAGTATCTCCTTATGCCTTGGGAGGTACAACTCAAATGAACAGCATTATCTGAGCCAATCTGACATTTTCGTGGGCACTGGTGGTGATCACAGGGTGAACCAGGGAAGAATGGGCAGGTTATTTAATTCCCAGACTCTCTCCCTGCCATGCTTTGTTTTGGAAAAGACTAGACATTCCTCATTGCAGGCCCTGTCAGGTCACAGATTTCCAATAAAACCCTCCCCTTAATCGTTTAGACCTAAGGGTGATATAATAGCTTCCAGTGCACTTTTCACTCTGCACTAAGAATTTCCTTGAATCCTTCCCCAAATTTTATAAAGTGTCTTTTTAAAAATGCCTTTAGCTCACCCCTGGAGGGTGCCATTTGTTTTATTCTGTTACAGATCCTGTGAAACGCTGAAACAAAAGAGAACATTGCACTTTTGCAGACTGTTGGAATTTGCATTCCAAGACATCACCTTTGGCCACAAGAACAAAAGGCCAATATATGAATGATAATTAAAGTATCACATTTCTAAATTCCAATGCTGTAGTCACAGGATGTGGCAGAAATGGTTGTGTGCCCTCTAAATAATTCATGTTTCCTATCAAAAGATCTCATCTAAAGTTTGCTCACCAGGCAAAAATCATATTTATCAAGGACAACCTTTCCACTCAAATATTGGCATTTCATTGGTGGATATGGATATGCTTTTCAAAAAGCAGATGTGGATTTGCCACTTTAGCTTTTCCTTTCCAATGGTTCCACACACACGGACACTGATCTCTCACAAGGTAGAAGAAGCAGTCTACCTGGAGGAGAAAACTACCCACTAACCAAGATTGCTGCAAGTAAAGGCTTGGTGGACAAGAAACAAAGCTTTATTTTAGGAAGGACTGATATTATGAGTTTACTTATCACAACAACTGAATTACCTAAACCAAATAGTGTGTGAATTTCTTTTAGTAGTGATCTCCCTTCCTAGCTTTCTTGTTTGTTACATGGTAACCTATAATTCCTTACACCCTGGCTAGTACAATGTGAGTGTTCCTTATATATCTAGGCCATGCCCACACTTCATGTCCTGCTCCAAATCTAAGTGCATTCATTGTGCTTCTATCCTTTTCATCTTAACTGCCCACCCAGTGCTAACACCTTCCACATCTTCTACACTCTGCAAGTCAGAACTGTAACATGTTCTATTATTGCCATTTTGAGTTCAGTATCTTTTTCAATTCCTCCTTTGACAGATTATGCTTTGGTTTAAATTTCATAAACTTCTACTTTCTAGATGACATGCTTCTATTCTATTCCTTAAACCCAAACATGTTTTCCTCTGCATTTGAGATGGTAGCCAATTTCAGTTCTACCTCCACCTTTCTCCTAATCACAAAAGGAGCTGCTTCTCTCAGTCTTCAGTGTGGTGGCCTCACTTACCAAAGCATGTCAGACATGCAGGAGGAAGAAACATACACTTCTCTTCAGTGGGATAATCCCTCGCCAAACCTGTGTCAGGATCGACTGATTTCTACCAAATCCTCAGGTAACCAGTTCTAATTATTTAGTCCAAGATGGTGCAGTTTTGTTTTGTTTCCAGTTCTTTGAAGAGCCCAAGGTGATATTTCTGATCAGAAATAACCCACTTAAGGTCCTCCCTGGTGGCGCAAGGGGTTAAGATGCAACCTTTGAAGCTGTCTGCAGCCATTGCAGGGTGAGTTCTATCCCAGGATGACCAGGGAGCAACACACATGGCACAGCAGACCTCTCCTGACTCACCCAGTGCTCCCCTCAGCAGTGTATTTCAATCAATCTGCCTGTTCTGTTCCCCACTCTATCTCTGGTGAATCCTCTCACCACCCCACACCTCTGGCCTGTACCCCAGTTCTTTAAATCTTTAAAACAACAACAACAAAGTCTATGAAATTCTAACAACCATCCCACAAGACTTAAAAAAAAAAAATAACCCACTTAAGATGATTATAATATGCGTGATATGCTCACATTAAAAAATGAAATGGAATGGAAGGTGAAAGGAAGAACAATGTGCTTGACATAGATGTAGTACTCTTCTCCGAAAAAGAAAAAGATTCCTGAGTTTGGAAAACAAGTGAAATAAATCGGATGTTTCAGTTCCTTCACAAGACACCTTGCAAATTTTCTGTTAACTAATAAGAATTAAGGAGAAAACATGAGTTGAAAAACTGACCAAATCTCAACCTGGAGCTGTCTGCTGTCAGCATCAGTTTTGTCTTTATTATTTAATGTTTGTGTTAGTTTGCTATTGTTTCAGTAACAGATTATCATAGTCTTAAGGGTTTAATTCAACAAAAATTTATTATCTTTGTTTAGAGATCAGAAATCCAAAATATTTTCACCGGGCTGAGGTAAAGGCACTGGCAGAGCTACCTTCCCTCAAGAGGCCCTCAAGAAGAATGCATTCCCTTGACTTTTCTAGTTTCTAGAACTGTGCTTCTTGCCTTGGTTTATGGCCTCTTCCTCCATCTTCAAAGCCAGGGCCTTAATACCTTCCTTTGTCTCTCTGGTTCTGTCATCATTTTAAACTGCGTCCCCCTGCTCTCCTACTTCTCATAAATTCCCAGGTAAACAAAGGGTTTTTCGAGAAACTTAACTTGATTGCATCTTTAAAGTCTCTTTGATAACATAAGGCAACATTTACAGGCTCCAGGAATTAGGACCTGGGCATCTTGGACAGGTACATTACTCCTATCACACTATGCCAAGTTAAATTTGATGTGTTTTCTCTGGTTAACGTTAAGAATATAAGAATATAACAAGTCACAAGAGTCTTCAGTTCTCAATCCTGAATAGTTACAAATTTACCTGGAAAAAAAATGTCCATCACCCAAAACTGTATATTTAAAAAAAATACTTTGAATCAATCATATTCAAGTGACAAGGGAAAGAGATTGGGGCATGCCAGCCAGCAGTTTTGCCTCCCCAAATTAAAGTTTGTTACCTGGTTTTCTACAATGTCTAAAAGATTATTGGAAAAGACTATAACTAATTAGCAAGGTTGTGGGATCATACAAGAAAAAGAGAAATTATTAAATCTATTCGGTTTGGCTTTCTTGCAAATCAGATGTATTCCACATTATAACCTGCATTTCAAAAAGTTCTCTTTTTCCTGTTTGACATGTTTATAAGACCTCAGTGATTCTCCAGTAGGAATGGTTATTATTAACTCCTTTTACTCAGTTGAGCCTAGTCCTGGCTCATGTCTTTCATCTTCTTTCTCTAACTCAATTTTATCATTTCTCTTTCTTATTTAGGAGTATATTGGCTGGTGGTGGCAATTTCATTTGTTTTCTGGGTCGGCTCATTGATGGCTTCCATTTTCTTGGGCTTTGTGTGTAAGTACAAAAGAATATCTTCAAAATATTTATATATATACACACACTTAAGAATATATATACACAATGTATATATACATATATACATATATATGCACATATATACACAAAAGAATATCTTCAAAATATTTATATATATACACAAAAAATATATATTCAAAAGAATATATATAAAACATATATATATACACACAAAAGAATATGTTCAAAATGTTTATATATACATACAAAAGAATATATATACAAAAGAATATATATACATAAAATATATACATACATATATACACAAAAGAATATTTTCAAAATGTTTATATATATACACAAAAGAATATATATACAAAAATATATATATACACAAAATATATATATATACACATATGCACACACAAAGAATATCTTCAAACTATTAACATATATACACAAAAGAATATATATACACAAAATATATATATACATATATATACACAAAAGAATATCTTCAAAATATTTATATATATATATATACACACCAAAGAATATATAAATATACAAAAGGATACATACACATTATATATATACACATATATACACACAAAAGAATATCTTCAAAATATTTATATATATAACATACTACATGTAACTTTAATGTCAATATAAATAAACTGTATAATTTATAACTGGATAAATAAATTAGGGACAATTAAATGTATATAAATAATATAAAATAAAGGCATTTTAATTTCAGTTATCTAACATTTATTTGCTATAAGCTTCTAAATCTTTGGATGCTACTGATAAATCTTACTGTTCATTTGCATGTTTAATTCATGCTGTAGATCCCTTTGAGAAAAATATTAGATTATATACATTATAATATCTTATTATATTATATGCATTACAATCAATGTGTGAGTCATGCTAACAGGATAAAGCATGCAGCATGAAAGATTTTAGTTAATCCTCTTAGCTTTCTAATATGCATTTATTCTAAACTTGATTTTATAAATTCTCCTACTAAGAGTTTTTCATTTTACACTAGGCAAAGAATAATTGTTTAATGCAAACTTGAGAACTTTCTTTAGACCATAGTTAGCTATACTTCTTTATTCCTTTTAATTCAATTTTGAAAAATATTTCCACATTTGGCAAGTGAAGTTTTATAAAATAAAATAACACAGTTGCAGATTCTAATAAAATAATTAAAAACTCTTATTAACCCTTATGCTACCACTAAAAAAATATACTTAGAAGGAAGTATAATGGACTTTAGTGGCTGGTGCACTACGTGTGATGATATCTGATGGGGGGGTACTTAATGTTACTTCAATTTAAAAAAATAAGCAGGGCCTCCCCGGTGGCGCAGCGGGTTGAGCACTGTGCTGTGAAGCTGTCCGCAGCCTCTGCAGAGTGGGTTTGATTCCTGGCCAGCCAGGGAGAAACCCATATGGCATAGCAGATCTTTCCTGCCTCGCCTGCTGCTCCCCTCAGCAATGTCTTCAGTCCGTCTGCCTGTTCTGCTCCCTGCTCTGTCTCTGGTGAATTCTCTCACCCTCCTGCGCCTCTGACTTGTACCCCAGATCTTGTATATATAAACAAATCTTTAAAAAAATTTTAAAAAGCAGATTTATTTTTTTTTTAAAGTCAAAGAAAATATAAAAGGTAAAAAAATAGGTTCAGAAAGACAAAGATAGAGCTAAGATCTGGATAAATCCTTTTCCTTCTTTTTGGCAAATCATTTTTCAATTTAAAAGGCATTACCTGGAGAAAAAGAATTATAAATTCTGAGAATGAGGAAGAGACAGGTTCAGATTTGCTGCCACAAAGTATAGGAAACTTGACCTTATTCATGTTAGCCCTGGGCTTAATTTTCTGACCGTTCTTAGAGGAATGCTTTAAGAATTTCTAGGAGCTCAGAAAATAATTGTGAACTCAATCAACTCCAATAAAATAGCACAGAACAGGTGCTCCCTGGTGGCGCAAGGGGTTAAGATGCAACCTATGAAGCTATCCACAGCCACTGCAGCATGAGTTCGATCCCCAGGCCGGCCAGGGAGCTACCCACAAGGCGCAGCAGACCTCTCCTGCCTCACCCACTGCTCCCCTCAACAGTGTATTTCAGTCCATCCACCTGTTCTGCTCCCCACTCTGTCTCTGGTGAATCCTCTCACCCCACACCTATGGCCTGTACCTCAGTTCTTGTAAGCATAAATAAATAAATCTTAAAAAATAAAAGCAAAGACCCACATAAATGTCAGAACTTCCAGAAAGTTTTCCTTATCTCATGCAATCGTATTTCTATTCTTTATCAAAAAAAGTCAATCAAATACTAGTTCACTTTTTAAAGAAATTTATTTTGAAATACACGCTTACAAGCAGACGCACTGGAAGAAGATTGCAGAAGTGAAAAAGACCATTAAGTATCAAACAATATTGTGCAGTTCTTCCATAAAAACCATAAAAGTTTAGAGGAGCAATGACAAGCTCAATTCTAACTACAAGATTGTCTATTTAACAGGCATAGTAAATATCAAAAAATATGGTTTAAATATCAATTCTGTATAATTGGTTTTAATGTTATTTTGTAAATTCTATTTGGGGTGAGAAGATAAAGGAAACTTGAAGTATGAAGAACACTTGCAATTAAAAATAACATTAACTTATGATGCAATATTTAAGGTATTATTGTCAAGTGAATGGGATATAGGATTTGTTTCTTATATAAAAATAAATAAACCTATAGTCTCAATCACCCATTATTATATAGCCAAAAGCATATAGTTCATATTAAGATGTTTATTAAAAGCATGCTGTGCATTTTTCAAGTCCTCAAAAGCTTGCTCTCCATTGGGTACTAAATTTTGTCTCCCCTGATAGTTCATGAAATCTGTTTACATAAACCATGACAATCATATTCTTTTTTTAAAAGCAAGCATATGCCTTTTTTAAAATGCATTTATTTATGCATTCAAGAACTGGGGTATAGGCCAGAGGTGTGGGGGGTGAGAGGATTCACCAGAGACAGCGTGGGGAACAGAACAGGCAGACTGACTGAAATACACTGCTGAGGGGAGCAGCGGGTGAGTCAGGAGAGGTCTGCTGCTCCATGTGGGTTGCTCTCTGGCCAACAAGGGGATCGAACTCGTGCTTCAGAAGCCAGGGACAGCTCCACAGTGCTGTGCTCAACCCCTTGCGCTTAATGAACTCTGGATTATCTAAATTCTATTGGACACATACATTCCATTTTTGGATAATTTTCCTATAAATAAACCTGAACATGTAGCAATGGGGGAAGGGGGAGAAGATTGGGAAAAACTTAAGTGCAAATCATTAAGGAACAATTTAAGCAATGGGACATCCCTGTGTGGAATGCCAATGAGCCGAAAGAGAAGGAAAGGGGTGGGGATTGGAGGAAGGGAGGTAGGGAAACAACAACAGCGAGTTGCTCTCTATAAATAAACATTCACGACATGTTAAGTGAAAAAAAAAAGGCATTTAAAATAATGAGTATAACTACTCTGCAATTTGATTGACAAAGGACATTTAACAAAGTGACACTGGAAGGATATATGAGCATACCTAACACTGGAAGCAGGAAGAGTAAAATAAATGGTGACAATTGTGAAACAAGGTATTTCAATGTTTACTATTTAATTGTTTTTGAAATGCTTTATCATCATGGATGCAGTATGTATTAAAACAACTTTTTAAACTCTTCAAACAAAAATTGGATGAAGGAAATGTTACTTTAAGGAGGTTAAGAAAAGCTAGCTAGAAAATAAAATATTCAAACTTTCAGTAATTGATGGAAAATTCTTACACATTAAAGTTTTTTTCTTTTGTTTTGTTTTACTTAGAAAACCTATTACTAAACAAATATAAACTATTTTTACCTTTAGTTTTTATGCAAGGGTAGTGGTTTTTATTTTTTTCTATCAACTGCTTCCAGATATTGCTGCAAAATCTGCCTGAATTCTGAGTTGTTGTTTTCTTTTAAAGATTTATTTTCTTTATGCAAGAACCGGGGTACAGGCAGATGCACAGGAGGGTAAGAGGATTCACCAGATACAGAGCAGGGAACAGAACAGGTAGAAGAACCAAAATACACTGCTGAGGGAAGCAGCGGGCGAGACAGGAGAGGTCTGCCTCGCCATGTGGGTTGCTCCGAGGCTGGCGGGGATCGAACCAGCACTGCAGAGGCTACAGAGAGCATCACAGCGCTGCGCTAAACCGCCTGTGCCACTAGGGAGGCCCTGAATTCTGAGTTTTTTGATGAGGTTTATCTACAGTTATTTCAAGGACATTTGTAGAAACAAAGAAAATTGGGGTAGTGGTCCAATTAATGTACTTATCTGATGTTTCTTATACCTCGAGGAAAACAGAAAGATTTGTTAAAATTTACCTTATCTATTTAGAGCCTTACTTTCTGGGAACTTGGAGTTTTAGCAACATCATAAACCTTGAAGTCTGTCTTTTCAGTTACTGATTTGCCAGGAGGCAGCATTTTTTAATTCACAGCTATCTCTCCTTGTGCCCCTTAGTTCAAACCAAGGAGAGGGGTACCCAGTCAGCTGTTGGTTTTAGTTAACACTGGTTTGTGGGAGTGCAATTGGGTGAGTAAGAAGACAGGGAAGTAAACTTTTCGCTGTGTATCCTTTGTAGCTTTTGATTCTTGAAAAATTTAAATATTAAACAAAAATTTAAAACTCAAATAATGGATTGTAAATAATGTCAATTATAGTCAAACATAATCAGTTATTTGTATTTCTTTTTAGTCCTGTTGAAAGATCACTTTTGATACTATGTCAGCATTTTATTAGGGATTATTGCTATTGTTTGAAGGGTTCCAAGTGTCTGCTATTGTAAGCGAGCAGCAGGAGAAACTCATCCAACATGAAAAAGAACTGCAGAACTTTACACAGTGGAGGAAAAACCATGAACGCCAGATGACAAATTGCCAAACATTCGTGCAAAGCACTACCAGTCCAGGTAACTGATAAAAAATCAGTTTCTACTCTGCAGGTACAAATGTATGTATGAATTTCTCACAAGAAACTGACACATTGTAGTCTATGCAACATGGCAGTCAGGATTTTATAATGAGGGAGACATAATTTTGATCTATTCTTCAGTTCAATCTCATTTATATATTTTGGTGGTGGAAAAGTGAGACATGCGCGTATGAAAAAGCTAAAAATGGAACTTTAAAAGTTAAAATAAATTTTTTTTAAAATGACAAAATTTAAAACTAAATTGGTTCAGTACAATTAACAAACATGAAGTAACAAACAAACAAGGTAAGACTATATATTACACAAACTTAAAGGAAAGATTTATAAAACTAGAATGATCAGATTAGTTATTACAGAAGAGGAATGAGTTGGGAGAAGATATTTCCAAAATAATTGTATCTGTAGATACCTACTGCAGTTGAATATAATTATATAAATCTTACCATAGTCAGAGTCAGAGAAGCTGCAACCGGTAAATACTACATCATGTGAGCCATCTGGTTAGACTATTCATTTCATTGGGAGGTGTTGTGGGGGTTCTTGTGAAGAAATGTGCTATTAATCTTTTACAATGACAATAATAAAGTAAAATGTTTATATTGAAAGCCTTTAACCACAGCCCTTGTCCAGATACTTGGATTCATAATGGAGAAAGTTGTTACCGTGTCTTTGAAAAACATCAAGAGTGGAATAGCAGTAAAGAGGAATGTCAGAAAATGGGAACTGAGCTTCTGCAAATAGAGAACAAGAAAGAAATGGTAAACACTGTTCATGGTTTGTTATCATTCTGAAAATATCTCATTATGTGTTAAAAGAATAGAATAAATCAAGAAGAATATATTTGTCTCCTTTATGCTAATCAAAAGAGGGAGAAGTTTAGTGAAATAGCATCTTGTGACATTCTAACTGATTCCAAGGTATATATTATAAATGTATTTATGTTTTCAATATATTATTTTCAGTTTGTTGTAAGGAATTCTCATAACTTTTAGTTATTTTGTAATTCTCAAGGAGAAGCAGAAATATAAAAAGTTGATGTCATGAAGTGAAAAGGTATATAAAAATAAGCATTTACAAATGAAATGCTTAATTGACATTAAACCTAATTTACTGATATCTGAACAAGTCAATAATAAGATATTTCCCTGAAATATTTTGTACCCTTAAACGTGTGTAAAGGGAATGCATAATTATTAAAATTTTAAAAATGCGACCTTATTAAAAATGCACCTTATTTTCATTATTTGAAGTTCATTTTTATAAGAATAATGTTGAAACAATTTGTTAATTGCAATAAAGTAAGGCAACTTGAACTAACCTATTACAATTATGGGTTTACACTATTCTTTCTGTGCAAATTTGGTGATGAAAGTTAGAAATATATCTTCCAAAAAATATTACTACAGTTAAGTTGCTTCTGGAATCTCCTAAGCTATTTATCATTTTGAAATATACTGTGAAAATGATATAGATGGCCTATGACATCAGAGATATTTTTACTTTTCACAAGAATGAGGGTTCAACATAACACTTCCTTTTTTGACATACACTTCTGCCAAACTCTGAATCTGTTAAAACTATTTTAATACCACATGCCAATTTTTCCCATAGGACCATGGGAAATGACTACATTGGTCATTTAGCAACAGGAAAAAAAATCTATAAAATGTACCGCTTTGTAAACATACCCTCTCTCTTCAACACTCAAGTTCACATTAATTTCTGTCTAGACAAAATGCTAAACTTCACATTTCCCAATAGTTTGTGGTTATTGTTTGTCCTCCTTTCACCCTCAGGTTTTATTTCTTATAGGATTTTGTCACTGGCAGACTGAAGATCAGAAGTGACTTGGATTACTGGGTTGGACTGTTTCAGAATGAACTCAACCAAACTTGGGTTTGGCTAGATGGCTCCTCTCCTTCCCCTGACCTGTAAGTCACTGAAGGGAATGTTACATGAAAAATTAGAAACATGAAGGAACACAAAAGTCCATTTTATTCCATACCTTAGATTTCTCCCAGGAGTATTACCAGTGTGATAATTTCACAGGCTCTGAATTATAATCAAAGCTGACATCTTTGCACAGTAGATGAGCATTTGAATAATAAAAAGGGCCAATCTGTTGGTTGGCGGTTGATGGTGATTAGATTTTGGTAGTGGGTGTGGCAAGAAAATGTAATATTGGAACCTACACAGTCTTGTAAACTAATGTCACCTTAAAGGAGAGAGTATCTTCATGGCTACTCACACTTCCTCCTTCACAGTCTTCCTTCCATTCACCTCTAGCATAGTCTCATCAAAATTTGAGTCTGAATGATCACTATTATGAAATTATTAAGTACATTTCCTTTGCATCATTTAATGGCTAGAAAATGTCACAGCAAAGAGAGTATACTAATTTTAAGCAATTTTAAGCACATTAAGCTTTTCAGATAGAAATGGGGAGGTTGATAAGCAGGTTCAGATGACTTAGTACTTAGAGAATTAAGAGTCAGTAAAAAAATATCCAATTTAGAGCCCATATTTGTGTATCCTTGTATTTTTAAAAATTATAGTATTTGCCGAAATTATGTTAAAATATTTTTATTGAGACACAACAGCTCTTGGGGATGAAGTAGATCTACCACCAGAGGGTGCCATATTAAAACAAAGCAAAACAAAACAAAAAACCTCACACCTCGGTTTAGCAACCCCACAAGAACATCATCATAACCCACACCTAACCTCAGATCCATTGAACTGCCTCTCTAGGTTACCAGAAAGGAAACCCCAATCAGCTGACCAGGTTTGTGGGTACCTCAAAAGCAAGTTACTCCTTTTCAGTAAATGCACCTCCATCTGGAAATATTTTGTCTGTGAGAAGAAGTATGCTCCAAGACCTGGTGTCTGAAAGAAATGGTGCTCAAAGGGCCTCCCTGGTGGCGCAGGGATTAAGATGCAACCTATGAAGCAATCCGCAGCCACTGCAGCATGAGTTCTATTCCCGGCCGGCCAGAGAGAAACCCACATGGCGGGACAGACCTCTCCTGTCTCGCCCGCTGCTCCCCTCAGCAGTGACTTCGGTCAGTCTGCCTGTTCTGTTTCCCACTCTGTCTCTGGTGAATCCTCTCACCTCCACATCTCTAGCCTGTACCCCAATTCTTGTATATAAATAAATAAATCTTTAAAAAAAGAAAAAAAGAAATGGTGCTCAAAGCCATCTGTGTTACAGTGGTATCTGGAAGAGGCCGCTGCAAAACCTGTCGCAAATGCCAACCAGCAAGTGTGGATGGAAGCTAATGTGTGCCGTGAAACCGGTTTCCTGCAACTCAGAACTTAACTTTTGCGTATATGCTTGGGAATATTCTTTAGTACTTTCTAGATACTCATTTGACTTCGTTCAAATTGCCAAAAATAACAATGACTTAGAGCCACAGATGACAACATCCTGAAGAATTGAGAACTGAAGAAAAAATATTTCTACTTGCCCTTCCTCCCTCTCCTGTTCCTCCTCCTCCTTCATCTCCCAGAATGCCTATAAATCCCCACAGGACTCTCTAGGTTACTAGGCAAATGATGCACAGCTGTATGTGATGCTATATTTTTTTAATAAATAAATGTTACCTTTTCAATGCACTCTCTGAATTGAATTTTATTTTATTTTTTTATTTCAATCTTTCATTTCTCTCAAGGAGTAATTCTTCTCTCGAGGAGAAGGATTCTGATCCTTCTTGCCTTATAGTGAAGACCCCACTTAAATAGAGTTCAATAAAATCTAATTTACCCAGACAATGGAAGTCTCTTAAATGAACCTAACAATCTATTGTAAAAGGTGACCTTTGCAGCATAAAGTTCTTTAAGAATGGGAAGAGTGTGTTTTGTTTTTTTTTTTTAACTTTGAGCTTCAATGTTGGGAATTTCAGTACAAGGGATTTTCTCTAGTTTTCTGCTGCCCCTCGACTTGGAGAACAGTGCCTGTACCTGTCTCCTGCATTTGGTTTTCACAGCTGGCAGCTGGCAGCTGACTATAATAACCTGGAATAAAGGAGAAACAATAGCTACTTTTGGTAGTAAAGACTGTTTGTCTTCATGATTCCTCAAAGTATTGTCATGGAGCTATGTTTAGAGAGAGAATAGGAAGCATATAATAACTCTTTTTAGAAAAACACAATGAAGCAAAAAGCAAACATCCTCCCGCTGAGGTCACTCCACCATTACACTACGCAGTATTTACAAATCAGAATTTTATCTACACAGCAGCTGGGCTAAGCTCCAGTGAATTTCCTCAATGGCAATGTTGCTTTCCATATAGAAATTTGGGGTGTAAGATTTTTTTTTCTGCAGGTTGCATTTGACCTAGAATATTAGGGTCTTTTCAAGGTTCAAGGCAGTGGTGAGAGATTGGGCCTTACCACTAGGGTCACCAGTTTTACATCTTAGTCTCACCAACAATGAATTGGGTATCTGATATAACTCACTCACCCAGTCCCAAGTCAGCTTTGCAAAGTGGAAAGGAAAGGAAAGCTCTGTTCTTTAAATGTGAAGACACGTTGTTATATGGAACAGTCAAAGTGCATTAAACGTATAAAAAGAAAAACAAAGAATAGTGATATGAATCAAATGCTAATATTAACAGAGTCTAAACATTTTTCATACCATGAACCTTATAAAGGAAGCCATGGACACTTTAAATCAGGTGATGTGGCTTTTTGCATACTTGAAAAGTTACAGGAATCTATTCACAAAATATCTGTTGCCCAAATATTAAGACCATGGCTGAGACAACCTACTATAAGACTCTTCTCCTTACCTGGTGATCTGCTGCTATCCCCCAAGTGAAAGCCCCCATTGCATTTCTCACACTTCCTGCTGTTAAGAGCTCATGACCTGCTTCCTGTTGATAAGTTTTAAGAGCTGATCCAATATCCTCAGGAAAAGAAGTAGCTCATTGTGTGCCCTGCGGAGCTGGCTCCACCAGGAAAGACCATGTTCCTCACTTGACTTTTCCTGCAGTTTCTTCAGAATTACTTAAGCACACAAGAACCTAAAAGAAAAAAAAATTCTTCTCATGCAGAAAACCAATGCCAGGGGTGGTGCCCTCTGATTCTCCATGGAAAATTCTTCTCAGCAAATCATATTTTCAGGTACATCTTATGATTATTCCCTATTTCTAAAATTAAAAAAATGTCTGTGGAGAAAATGTTGAGTCCCACTGCCTCTGTTCTTTTAAGTGTTTACTCATATTGTGACGAAGATGGTGGGGTTCATTATGCAGGCTTGGAGTTGGGGACAAAGATGGAGACGCATATTTTCGAGAAGAGCAAACACATCAAGTAAATGCAAAGTTTTGCTTTTTCACCATCTAAAGCAACATTTTCCTTTGGTTGTAGATTAGGAGAGAATATTATTGAACACCCTCTTTCCAGGTGGCTAGGATCTTTAAAGTAATGGCATTTAAAGAGACCCTTATCATCCATTCCTGAACTAGGTTGCAATTATGTAGGATGCCAGGGGTCAAAATAGAATGTGTGTTGGGTCCCTATGTTACAGGGCAGGATGAGGGGCACCCAGGGACCCCCAAACTTGTGCACTCTAAATGGGGTCTGCCATCCGCTGCAACAACACAAAACATACTCTAGTACATAAGACTTTCATTGGAAGGAAACTTTAATACAATTAGTGTGCAATAAAGACTAGAGAAGAGAAAGAATACAGTTTCCAAATCAAGCACCCAAAGTTACCCATTCTATCATGGGGTGGGTAAATGTCCAGCCAAATAGGATTGTTGAGGCCCAAAAGCTTGCCACAAGTCTAAGGCATCTTCTGGTGGAGACACATAGAAATGAGGCAGACGGGGCCAGGCAAATCTGGAAGGAAAGGAGAAAAATCAAAACCCAAGTCAAGATAAAGGTTGCCATTGTCAGCCTCACCATGGGTCTCTCATTCACATCTCTGTCTCTTTCAAGTGTCCCTGGCACAAGCCCAAGGCTGAGAAGCAAGTGCTTCTTCTTCACATATCTCTGCTCCAGGTGCCTCCTCCAGGTCTTCCTCTTGATCTCGTCCTACCTTGTCTCTCTCCACTTCTCCTCAGCCAGGTATCTCCCTTCCTCAGTCTTTCTCTCATTCTTCTAGGTTCACCTCCCTGACCACTTCTACCCTTCCTTAGGGAGGGGCAAAGGATCCTCCCCTCTCCCTGGGGATTACCCTGTTACACCTGTTTTGCAATTTATTCTGCAAAGTCATTTGACATTTTCATAGTAGTCATATTTTCTTTTTGCAAAAAAAAAAAAGCTTAAATAACCATTGCTTAGCTAAAGGCCTAATTCATTTCTTGTGTGCTTATTTTATTAGCCACATTTGTTAAATATTTGTACCTATTATGGGAAATATTTGGTAAAATCCATGATTCCCTAATGTTGCTGGCATTCTACAATTTGTTTATAAATACAGGCTTCCAAATTAGACTGTTTACACCTGTTGATGCTTCTCTAATTTTAAAACTGAATCACCAAGTCCCTTCGCCACCCCCATATTTACATATTTTCAATATCCTTGATATTGCGATTTAAGTTATAAAATTTCACATTTACCTTATTTCAACCAACAGTAGAATCATGAGGAAATTATAAATATTTCTACTTTACATTTCACAAAATACGTGTGCAATAAAGTGATTTTCCCAATACTGTGTCAAAATAAGGGCTCTAAAACTCTCATGAAGCAATTCAGTTTTCTTCATATGACAAAATAAATTAGCCCTAAGTTTGTTCAATACTTAAGACATTTCCTAGCTAGTCAACAGAAAATTTAAAGTTCTTAAGAAATCTTCCAGTGGTGATTGGTAAGTGAGTATTAAGAAAATGATTACGTTCTATTTATCATTTTGACTAACTTAATGAGATAGATAGATGTTTACTGGAAATGAAACTGAACCACCTGAGTTTCCACTGTTGAAATACAAAGATTTATAATACACTGTCCATTCTAGAGTATTACTTATTGATTTATCTATAAGCCAATGAAGTCAGGTGCTGTTACGGTGTTGTTTGCAATGACCTCTGTTGTGTTTGTGCATATTGTCATCCTGAGAAAGGCGTGTCTAGACACCAGCTTTATACTTGGATGTCATAGTCTTTCTCTTCTCCACAGGCCGATTGGATAACTTGCCCAATTGCAAATTGGTTTACTCATCCTTAGCCATGTGTTGATGACAAACTTGTCTCAAAGGATTTTATTTTAGGAAATTATTACAAACCCAGCTTTGAGTATACCTCTCAAAGACTTCTTATTTTATAAACAATCAGTACTCTCGTACTGCCATCAAAACTCGTAGAGCCATCAAAACTCGTAGGGCTCAAATAATTAAAACTCTTATTGTTATATTTTGAAGCACATCATGCTAAATTTTTCCCAAAACCAAAAATCCATTCTAAAATCACATAATTTATATTATTTATTCATATTTATTATTATTAAATCTTTAGTACCTGAAAAATATAAAATTGATCAGATGGAAAAAAATAGGAACTGAAACCATATACGTGTGCATAAAGAGATTGACTTTGTTCTTCTTATTCTGAGAGAAACCTGAGGGACATTAATTCTGATACGGAACTGAGTTGAGAAAATTTCTTTTCTGGGAGAAATTCCTAGGCAATGGAGAAACTATTGCAGTCTTAAATTGACAGTGAAGAAGTATACTGTAAGAAGTTCAGAATGTAATAAAGGGGACTATTTCAGTGGGAAGTAGGCCATGAACATAGCAGACAGGAGCTATCTTGAGAGTCTGGGAAGGAAAAAGTATGCACTGAAGCAGGCAAAAAGAAATAGTTGTGTATTTCACAGCACAGTGTGGGGAATGATTGCTCAATTCTCATGAACTATTTGGGTATTGACACAAAAGTTGTTACTTACTTTTATTGCCTCTATTTTAGTAAGTTTCTCACATCTCTAAATGTTAAAGGAGACATGGAAACAGGGAGGTCATAATATATGCTGAGGAAGACACTAGAAAGTTTTCTCTAAGTCAAGAAGGTGGATTATAAATTTACAGGTTTCTGAGGTTGGTTAGGGGTACATAAATAAGACTTCCTTATGACTGGTAAATATATGCAGGCATTCAAGCTCAGAAGGAGTTTTGATCCTGTACACGAAACATGGAAAGTCTTCTTGTAGCAGTCAGAGACTTTGCCTTTCTGGATTATTTTTCCATTTCCCACTGTCTCAAATGTCCTTTGCATTGACCTCTGAGTTGCTGTATAAGCATAGCTCAAATGGAAGACAATGGAACTGAAACCAAACCATTGCAGGTGCAAATAAGAGACTGACTAGTTTCAGTCTTCAGTTTCCTCTGAAGGGAGCTTGAAGTTGTTGCAGCTGCAGAGTGGGTCACTTCATGGGATGGCTCAGATGGACTAATGGAGCATTTCAAGCTTCACCATGGCTGCTGTCCTCTCACACGCACATCGCCTCAACTCTTTGCAGTCTTTTGAGAAAGCCTTTCCATTGAGGATGGTCACACAGTCTCTGTTTCTCAGGCTGGTGAAATCTATTATAATTTCAAACCTTAAAAAAGGAGAAAAGTTAATTTAGTCACTGATTATTTTTAAAATGAAAATTTAAGTACACAAAAAGTATGGGGGCAAGGGTGAGAGGGGATACCTAACTTGGTAAAATTATAGACTAGACACCCAAAATGAGTTTTCTAGAAAGATGAAGCCACCAAGTTCATTCAATCACTCAAATTCCATACTCATTCTTAGACGAAGTAGCAGGTCAACCAAAATAACACAAACTATTCTTAATACAAACTAAAACACTAATTATAATCCAATTTTATCATGATTTCACTGAAAACTTACGTACCTTCCTTATGACTCAGATTATTTAAGTATAAAATTTAACATTATTACACTGAACATGGGAATAAATCCTACATGGCATATAGAGAATGGTCTTGGCAAATTAAGTTATAATCTATTTTTGTATAGAATTCACATGACCTTTTTCAAAGGAGTATGACCATGCATACTCCTATATAAATGCTCACATGATACTAAATTGTGGTAATATTACTGTTTATATCATCAATAAATGTATTCTCAGAGGCTGTATTTTTAAAGATGTGTTCCCCATTTCACTGCAGAGAAAGCCAAGAAATATGAAACACTATATACTATCTCAGGGTATTGACAGATTGTGGTGGGACATTAAACAAGTCAACAACACAAGTCAATAACAACCTGGCCCTCCATCTCAGTCAGTTTCTCTCCCCCTGCCCTTTCTGACAATTATGCTCTGAGAGACGTCAGGCCCTTCAATAAATCAAAATTTCAGAAAGCAACCCAAAACAGAGAACTATTCCTGCATATCAAGCTAACTTTCTGTATCTGTTCTTCTCATTGGTTCATAAGTCGCTCCATATTTTACCCATCTTAGATGGATCTCCTTCTACAGAGTATCCAATACAAAGTAGTTATTTGATCAATGCTTTGTGGAACCAAATTGTTGAAGTCTGTCAATCAAGCAAAACCTCTCTGTTAAATGTCCTTCCCATAAAATGTTCTGAAGGCTTACAGTTCAGGGGAGTATGGGGCTCCATCCATCCATAGCCAGTCCTTGCCACTGCCATTGCGGGATAGCCCCGTCCAGTAAGAGTAGAAAAACTCAGAGTAGCTCTGAGGTAGGGCAAGGTCCTGTGAAAGGCACATAAGAAAACCTTTAGCTTTAGAGCTGTTATAACAACCTAATCACACACACACACACACACAAAGAGGAATGAGGCGGACTAGTGCTTATAACATGAGAGCAACTACATGAGTTCTGCTTCCATCCATGACTGTAGTTAAGAGAAAAGGCACTAACACTGAGCTCAGCTAATTTGTCCCAGTTAAAGAATCTATATTATTTTAGTAAGTAGGGACTAGATATTGATATTCTGAAACCAAGTGCCACATTACACATACTTGAAACTTATTTTATAATGCAATGTTACTTCAACTTTAAAAAATTGCATTTACTTTAAAAAAAAGACCACATCAACCAAGATTTATATATAGCCCATTATTTTAAAGTCACAATTTAAACACAAAGATTGATATAAAAAGTTTGGGAGACAGATTTACAAAGAGATATGAAGTGATGCTGGAAAATGAAAGCATAGAAAAGTGAAGAAATGGGGATATAACCTTTATAAGTATATGTGAAATGACAGACAAGAAAGGAGAAGATAATAAGAGTGTACTTTAATAATGCAACAAAGAGGCAAAAGGAAAATGTGCAAGAATGATTTTTGTCCCAGACTAGGAAGATGAGAGACATTTTTCATATTTATTTTGTATATATATATTGTTATATATGTGACATAACTTTTTATAATAATCTGTGAAAATGAATGTACAGAAACCTGACTTAAATGAGGTCAGGAGACTAGAAAAGTGATCTCATATATATGCAATCAGTGTACACAGGGAACCCACCCAGAAGAGCAATGCCCCATCTCAAACTGGAGGGAGGAGGCAACTCCTTCTTGTCTAGCAACAGCTCAGCCAATGAGAAACCACCATACTTCAAACTTCCAGTTTCCTCCAATGGACTCTTTTTTGAGGACAGCCCGTCTAAAACCTACATTAGAGTTTCCTCTTTTGTTCTGGGTTAAGTGTGTGTGCTTTCACCGTGAGACTGCAATTCATAAGTGCTTTTAGTTGTTGTTGTTTCTGAATGAATCCATTTTGCTAGTGTAAAAACTGGCTGCCTATTTAAGGTCAAAAATGGTATTGAAAATTTAAAAGCTATTTCCTTATATTTAATTTCATCCTCATTAACAGAGAAATTAAATTTATTGTAATAATCGATTTTTATGTCTTTCCACTGTACTGAGTTCCTAAAGAACATACACATTCTTTCACTCATTTTTATATTTTCAACTCTGTAATTATTGGTATATATTGGTTTAATAACAGATTACTGGAAATATAAATGAAATGATCGCTGCAGTCATGCAGTAGACAGGTCAAAAGAAATAGTTGAAAATATTGTTTCCGATTGAATAGTGGACTTTCAAATGAAAAATTCAGATGAAAATGAATCATATGAAGATGTTTTAAATAAATACAACCATATGAAGTGCATGAGTATAGTTATGTAGCTTATCTTTTAAAGATTTATTTATTTATACAAGATTTATTTATTTATGCAAATATTTATTTATTTGTTTATTTATTTATTTATTTATACAGGCCAGATGTGTGGGAGGGTAAGAGGATTCACCAGAGACAGAGTGGGGAACAGAACTGACAAAATACACTGCTGAGGGGAGCAGCGGGCGAGACAGGAGAGGTCTGCCAAGCCATGTAGGTTGCTCCATGGCTGGTGGGGATGGAACCAGCACTGCAGAGGCTGTGGAGAGCTTCACAGCGCTGTGCTCAACCACCTGTGCCACCTTGTTATGTAACTTTTATAATAATATTTCTTGCAATTTAATGTAGTATAGTTGAATTATAAATCTGAGCCGTCAAGAATTAGAGGAAACACAAAAACATCAAGAAGGACTTATGCTAGAATACATTTTTATAGTTAAAAAAATACCTCCCTTTCTGTCTAAATTGATTCTTTAGGAAAGGATGAAAAAATATTATTTTAATAGATGAGAGAGATTGCAAAGGCTATTCATCACAGATTTCAGAAAGTGGATAGGAATTAAGATGTAACTAGAAGAATGTTAAGCATTTTCATAGTTAACTGGACATATATTTCAATTAAATAATCTTCTGCTGATAACATACTCTGTGCCAAGACCTCTACTAAAACAATAATAAAGAAATAATGGTCATATTGCTTGAGAAACAATAGATGCAAGAGAAAGGGGAACACTTTCACAGTGTATTTTAATTGTATGTACTTACGCAATTCATGTCGATTTATAGTTTTAGTCTCATATTTGCCTTGACCAATCTATTCTAGGTTGTAAATTTCTGGAAGGTAAGTTATTTATTTGTTGATATAACAATTTAATTAAATGTTAATCTTTGTCACTTTCACAATGAAATAGCAGGAAGTGATATTTTCGTCTTTCTGATATTGTATCAATATTGTTCCTTTCTTACCTAAACCAAAAGAGGTAAGAAATGAAGATATTCTGTATTTGATTCCTGATTGATGGTGTGTTTGAAGAGTTTTTCTCATGTTTCTATGGGGTTAGCATTTATGGAGAACAGAACTCTGTATAAATCAGGGGCCCCTTCAAAACAATAGGACTACCACTTAAGTCTTGATTGCAATAAGTGGGAGACTGGAGCTTGACTGCTTAGAATCTTCTTGCATAACTCTTTCAAATACCTGTTTGAGAGAGGACTTTGACCAAGCTTCAGAATCTTACCAGCACTTCTTGTGTATTTATCTTCAGCATGGTCGAGTTCGCAGCAAAACAGAAGTATTCACAGCCTTGCCAACTCTTGCTCTCTTTAGAGAATTGGTAGCATTTGTCCCCATGCCATTTCCATGAATCTGGGCAAGGGCTGCATTTGTGTTCTTGGAAAGAAACCAATTTTAATGTTATTTTCTATGAAAGTCTACTGTTTCCCCTCTCTTAAAATTTATATAGTATTTGATGATCCAATAAATAATTGATTCCTTTTCTTGTAGCTATTTAATTGTCTCAGCAATGATAGCTACAAATGTCTGCTGAATAACTACCATATGCCAGGAATTGTAATTGGTACTGAATATACATTGGAAATTAAAACAGATACTACCCCTTTCATGGACATTGGAATGTAGTAATGAATGATTAGAACATCCCTGCTCCTCACCTATATAATTCAGCATATAGAAAGAAATTCAGTTTCATAAAGAAATTTCATTTGTTCAGAAACTCAATATGCATTTTATTTAAGAAACAATAATTTTCTTTATCAAATGCCTCTTACATAACACTGAAAAGATTTTTAAAAGGTAATATATACCAACAGTATATGAACTGTTCTCATTCTAAATGCAAGTAGATAAATTTTAGAAAAAAATTACATAACTACTAAATCAAGCATGGATTGGAATGGTAAATCTCTATGTATTAGAAATGATGATGGATGTCAAAGTAAGAGAAGTGCACAGACAAGGATGAGACTGACTGCGTAGGTAATGGTTATAAATATAGGAACTAAGAGTCATATGACACTAAATTAACTGGAATTTAATTCATTTGACCTACATTTTAACATGATACCTGTTCGATTCTTAAAATTTTAGAAACTTAGTTATGCTTTCATTCACCTTTTTTTTTAAAGATTTATTTATTTATTTATTTTTATAAAAGAACCGGGGTACAGGCCAGATGCGCGGAAGGGTAAGCGGATTCACCGGAGACAGAGCAGGAAACAGAACAGGCAGACTGACGAAATACTCTGCTGAGGGGAGCAGTGGGTGAGACAGGAGAGGTCTGCTTCACAATGTGGGATTCTCGCCGGCTAGCCAGGATGGAACCTGCGCTGCAGGGGCTGTGGGCAGCTTCACAGTGCAGCGCTCAACACTGCCTGCACCACCAGGGAGGCCCTGCTTTCATTCACTCTTAATGGGGAAAGATTTGTAAAAAAAATTTTGAAATGTATGCTACTCCTAGGTCTTTGTGTGCCAAAGTAAATTGGCCAATAAACCTGCATTTTATTTACCAGTACTATTGTTTTGGTTATTCAAAGTTAATTGTTTTTATAGTTTAAAATATCTGAATCAGGCCTCCCTGGTGGCGCAAGGGGTTAAGATACAACCTATAATGCTATCCACAGCCACTGGAGCACAAGTTAGATCCCCAGCCAGGGAGCAACCCACATGGCACAGCAGACCTCTCCTGACTCACCCATTGCTCCCCTCAGCAGTGTATTTCAGTCAATCTGCCTGTTCTGTTCCCCACTCTGTCTCTGGTGAATCCTTTTACCAGCCCCCACACCTCTGGCTTGTACCCCAGTTCTTGTGCACATAAATAAATAAATCTTTAAAAAAATAAACTCTATGAATCTCAAGAAATTCTTTTTTTTTTTTTTTTGCATAGACGAACTGGGGTGTAGGCCAGAGGTGCAGGGGGTGGTGGTGAGAGGATTCACTGGAGACAGAGTAGGGGCAGAACAAGCAGGTTTATTGAAATACACTATTGGGGGGAGTAGCACGTGAGACAGGAGAGGTCTGCTGCATCATATGTGGGTTAACCCCTGGTCAGGGATCAAACTCAGGCCACAGCAGTAATAATGCTGAAACTTAACACCTAGGCCATCAGGGAGGTCCTCAAGAAATTCTTGATGTTGGACCTGATCATTGGTGATAACCTGGATACACAAACCACTAAATTTGCCAGACATCTAGTTAAATAGTAGAGTTCCCTGGTACACTGATGGGGAGTCAGCACTATATTGGCAGTGTCCTGAGGCAAAGGAGAGCTCTGCAGAGAGGACTCACTTACCTCCAGTTTTGTTATAGAGCTCACGACACAGTTTTTCAGCCACACGCTGCAGAGTTTCTACAAGCTTCCTGTTCTGGATTTGGAGGGATTGCAGCTGTCTGGAGAGATTCCCCAATCTTTCTTCCTTTTGAGAAATGCTTTCTTTCTGAGTATTGGAGAGCTGGTAGAACTGAAAAACTAACCCAAGTTACCAAATCAGACTGGACAGATTTTTTTTAATTTCGATTTCTATTTGTGTTTTTGCATATAATGAAGACAAAGCAGCCTATTGTTTAAGATCGCAGTTCTGAGATATCATAATGCTTATATTAGGTTTAGAATCTAGTACATAATAAGTTGTATTGCTTTGAACAAATTAATTTCTATAAATCTGTTTCCTTAGCTGAAAATGTGGAGTCATGCACTTTCTATTGGCAAAGGCAAACTCCTTAACCATATTTACTCAATGTAAGTTTTTGTATTTACTTCCAATTATTCAACCTAAAACCATAAATCCATTTATCTATAGATCATTTTAAGTATCAAAAGTGTACCATATTTTGTTTGCTTCTATCATTGAAATAATCGTATTATCATTTTTATGTTTGTATTTGTACATATTTTCAATTGTGCTCAGTGAGGAAAATTAACTTCCTTAGTATCAGTTGGCTAAAAAATTTCAACACTTGGGTTTGAACAACAGGTTTCTAAATCTAAAAGAGAAATCCTGCATGAATCATGAGAGTTGCCTTATATGCCAAAAAAATTGTCATTGCTAAACAATAGTTATACCAAAATGAAGTAACAGTTTTGGGGTTAGGGTAAAACACTAAGGAATATATACATATTTTTTAATTTTAAGATCACAAAATTTCTAAAATTTTCTAAAAAAATCCAATTTATAAAGTTTAAAATCCCATCTATGTGACCTTTTACCTTAATCCACCTTCTTCAATATTCAGGAAAGATTACAATAGGAGCTCCATCTGTTCAACAGTGGGGTCACTCTCCCCAAAAGAGTCAGATAGGCCCTCTTACACCTTAATTTGGAAATTAGTTTGGGCCAGTCCATACTCTGTGAGTTTCAGGAGGACTTTAATCATCATTTAAGAATACAGATTGTTTTAAGTTGAGATTGTAACAGGGTGGTCCCCAGGAAAGGGGGAGGTTCCCTGCCCCACCCAAGGAAGGGTGGAGCTGAGCAGGAAGAGGAGAAGCTGCAGAAGAGACTGAGGAAGGAAGCAGGATGGAGCCAGAAGGAGACCTGGAGGAGGCGCATGGAGCCTAGAGACACGTGAAGAAACTGTGCTTGTCTTTTGGTCGTGGACTGGGTGACACAGATGTGGGTGAGACCCGTGGGGAGGTGACAATGGCAGCTTTTATCTTGATGTTGATTTTGCTCTTTTCCTTCCGGACTTGTCCGGTTGTTTGTGACCCTTTTCTGTGGGTCCCCACTGGAAGATGCTTTAGACTTTTAGCAGGCTTTGGGGCCTTGTTCTGGGCCGATCCCATATGGATGGACTTTTACCCACGAGGGGATGGGTAACTTTGGGTGCTTCATTTAGAAACTAGATTCTTTGCCTTTCCTGTATTGTTTCCTAATTAAAGTTCCTTCCCATTAAAGTCTCATATGTTTTGTGTTGATGGGGCGGATGGCAGAACCCATTTAGAATAGGCAGGTTTGCGGGGCTTGGGCTGCCCCTCTCCCTGTCCTATAACAAGATCAGTGAGGCTCCTTAAACCCAGGAGAAGCTGCTGTTCTTGCCTAAGTCCTTCATTTCCACCTTCTGATCAAAGAGATGATCTTGTCTTAAGTGCTTGTCCTTTTCCTAATTGAAGAAGCAACCACCGCTTCCTCTTTTAGGACCTTGAAGAAGGCTGTTTGGGAGTCTCATCCAGGTTTATCAGTAAACATGTTCTCTCTATCTAAGAATCTTATCTTTCCTCTCGTGGTAAGGATGAGGTCACCCCCTTCTTGCATGTCCCGTGAGGTGTCTCCCTGTCTGTCTTCGAAGCCCCAGGTTCCCAAAGGCAGGACAAATATTTCTAGTCTTCTCCTTTATTCTTTAGAATTTACAGTCATATAAATCCTCCATATGTTTGTCATTAAATCGACTGTTTTCCCATTGCTAACCTGTCTGATACTATTTTGATTGACACTGAGAAGATCCCGGGGACTATGGGGTGACTTCTTTTGCACCCTAAGAGAAGTAAGTTTGCCCACTTCCAAGTGAAGTTGGGACTTCTGCATATGCATTCTTCCTCTTGTGATTTACACAAGTTTTGCAAAATGATTCTGTAATTTCCTGGGCTTTTTAAACATATCGTAGTGATTGAGGACCTGGCCTGCTTTTCTACTGAAAGGGTAGAATATAAATGAAATCTCTTCCCTCTATATTATCCCACTGACTCAGACATACTAAGCAAAAACCACTGCAGCTATAACACGTTTGTGGAATGGAAGCAGGCTGAAGTGCACTTTTACTAAAAAGTGCTGATTTTAAATATTGACATAAAAGACAAAAACTTCTTATCTCAAACAGAATGTTAAAATCTAGTGGGATTGATTTTTGAATCTCCTTCCAGGACTCATCATTCAAATGGGTGCATCAGAATTAAACACACTGAATTATCTAAAGGCTCCAGAATAAAAAGTTAGAAAAAGAATCCATAACAAATATTTCTTAGCCTAGACAAACCTTGGAACCAGGATCCTCCCCCAAGTCAGAGCGCGGACTTACACACAAACCCCAGGGCTGCCAGGCCAATCAGCAGCACCAAGCACAAGGTCAGCAAGGTCAGGGCCGCTGGACGCCACACTGAAGAGGGAGGCCTGGGCTCTGAGGGAACAACAACAAAAAAATAGGCAGGGTTTGGTTGCTTCTTCCTCTTGGAATTATGTCAGCAGCCAGTGAGAGGACCTGGTTCTGGGAAAGAACAAATTATGCAGGACAATGGTAATCAGGGGACAGATAACCTCCCTCTTCCTCAGAAACATCGCTACAGGGCACAAGGCCAAGTCTCACTGAGCTCAGTTAGATTCTTTCTCAAGCCCCACCCATTCTATCACCCCCTCTACCCTCCCTTTGCCCTGAATCAAATTCTATATCACCACATATTGATATGGTTGTTTGTATTCCTTTTTTGGTGGAAGTCCAAATTATAAATGACTCATGAAAATGTCTTAACAAGAAGTTATCTTTCACCTCATCAGAGAGGATAGGTAATTAATTTGTTACTTTTGAAAACAGGGATTCCCCCATAATCCTCCCCCACCACAGCCTACTTCCATGTACAGACTTTTTCTAAATGGGATTAACTCAGGACACCATTTCCCCCTAACAAAATCTGTTAGCAATAATGAGAAATGATCATTTTGCTGTTTCTTTTTTGGGAATTTCTTGGTTGAAAGTCACTCTTTGCTAAGGATTTTGTGAGAGCATTCGATTTCTATCTCTTCAAAAACAGATGATAAAGAAACATGATCATCAGTTTCTCAAGGATGGATCTATGCTATCTCACTTCTGCACCAGTTCAGTAATTTAAAATAAAACTGTAAAGCTGTAGCCAGCATTCTCCTCTTGCCCACGCCCTCAGGTCTGCCTTGTGTAATTGCAGAGATTCTGCTGAGTCATGAGCAAACCCATCACCTAGAGAGAGTGCATCTATCGATCTAGATGACCTGTTTTATGTGCCAAGGCGGACCCTCCTTCCTTGCCAGGCACAGGAAGCATCTAGAAACAGCGCAAAATGCTCAAACAAGTTTTGATCCCTTTGTGACCTGTGATTTCCATTTTACTGGGAACCCAAGGAAGTTCTAAAACAAAAAGGTTGAAAACACATAAATTCATTTCCTTTCTTGCAAAGTCCTCTGCATGATATATTCTAGGCACAGAGGTTTGTGCTCGACATTCCTTCCAAATGGGGGATGGGAAGTCACAAAAAAGGTATAGAAATAGGATGATTATCCTCTGAAACAATACAATATGGAAAGCAAGTTAAAATCATGACACTGACATTGATCCCTTTTCAGAAGTCAATTTTTTTTGGCTTAATCTTTCCTACACAAAATTGCCAATGGGCTGCCTTGCATGAAGAATAAAATTCAAGATTTTCACCAAAAAATCACTTTTTAAAAAATTGTATATTTGATGTTGCTTCTTCCCACCTTGAAAACCCCCATTAACTTTATTGCACTTAGACTAAAATTCTACACATAGTTTTCATCTTGACCCAACCTAGTCGACGCATCCCTTGATGACCTGAGAAGGGGTGGGGAGGGTGAAAGGGCACTGTGCATCATGCCCACACACACTGTTTGACCTGTGACCTGTTTGCTCTGAGTTAACTTCCCAGAACATGAGGTGCCAGGAAGAGTGATGGACACCGTTTCTGTCAGAGATTGAGTGGTTCCAAACTGAGGAGGGGGAGCTACCAAGGAGACAGAACTCCATAAAACTCCCCGAAGTTAACCAGTTGGAGTGAAACTCCCATCACTGATAATGAACTGTCTTTGTTTAACTCGCTATAAAATAGCCAGTTAGAACCTTTTCTTTCTGGCATGATGCTCGTCTTTCTCAGATTAGCTGGCTGATCTAATAAAAGTGCATTTTAAAATAACAATTCTTGTCCTCTACCTTTTTCAGCTTCCTGGTGTGTGGCAGGTGAAGAACCCAGAATTTACTCTCCCCTCACTCAGATGATCTCCTCACAGTGGTTTCTTTCTTTCTTTTTTTTTTTTTTTTTAAGATTTATTTCTTTATGCATACAAGAGCTGGGGTACAGGCCAGAGATGCGGGGGTGAGAGGATTCACCAAAGACAGAATGGGGAGCAGAACAGCAGATGTAATGAAATATACTGGTGAGGGGAGCAGCGGGCCAACAGGAAAGGTCTGTTGCACCATGAGGGTCTCCTCCCTGAATGGGGATGGAGCTCTCTCGTGCTGCAGTGGCTGTGGATAGCTTCACAATGCTGTGCTTAACCCCTTGCACCACTAGGGAGACCCCTCCTCACAGTGGTTTCTGTTTGTCTTTGATCAGGAGTGACCCTGTAGTGTCAGCTCTGCCTGTGCTGGTGTGTCAGGTGAGGTCAGTGCAGGTAGTGTATGGGTGTCCTCCCCCCCACAGCTTTAAGCTACAACCCACGTCCTTGGGGGTGTCCATGGGTCATCTTCAGCAGGTCCTTCCATTAAGAAGTTTTTTAAAAATAAGATTATTGAGTAACATTTTCACAGATTTTTGTTTCTTTTTGTCTATCTCCTTTCCCTTGAGTATCCATTGCACTAGAACAGCGATCTTGTCTATTTTGTTCACTCTTACATTTTTAATACTGAAAATAGTGCCTGGCATGTAAGTGCTGAATACATATTTGAACGAATGAAGAATGAAATTATGACAAATTAATATTACCTAAAACAATGTGATATTTAGAGGCACAGAAGGTTATCTAAAACTAAACTTTATAGGTCAGTTTTTAAAAATCTATGGACTTTCCTGCAATATTTCTGTCAGCAGAGGGCAGGCTTAGCTTAACACAACTCCTCTTCCTCCTGCCTCTCTCCTTTCCCCAACCCTTTCTTTCCTCCTCCATCCCTCATTCCTCAATATTCACAGTCTCACCTGTTTTATTTAAGATCCAGGGAACCAGAACCCCAGGGCATAGCCAATCCCTAGGACACCAGGCTTCCAGGATACAAAGACTACAGAATTAAACATTTCACAGTTTCTTTCTTTTTGATGCTATTTTCCCCTCTAGTTATTTTTCTTTCTAACTGTGGGTTTAATGTTCCTGAATTTTATTCCAAGTGCCCCTGATCATAATGAGGTCTCTCTCTAGGGACTGCCCCTGACCTAAAATAAGAAAAATAAGCTGCCTGGGAGGGTCTTCAGCTTGGCTCAGCTTTCTTATGGTTTACTTTTTGGAGAACTCCTGTCTCCTGAGGCATGCTTAGAAAAAGGTGTGCACAGGCCAAGGAATGAGCTAAACATCCCCAGGAATAATGAGATATACATAGAAAAAAACACCACTTTCCTGTATCCTCTTCCTAAAACCATATGATAAAAGGCTACACAGGCTGCATCTCTTACGCGTGCACCAGGCTAGCTCTTACTGCTCTGATCTTATCTTTCCACACATGGTCCTCACCATGGGAAATTCCCCCCAGAATCCCCATCATCTGCCTGGAAAACTTCCACCCTGCCTTACAGAATCAGAGACAATGTCACTTTGTTCAAAACTATGCAGGTGAATAAACACAGTAACATTTTTAATCCTACTTCCATCTGTGATTTCTGACATATAGTCAATATTACCACATAACATTTTCTTCTTTTTTTTTAAAGATTTATTTTTATTTATTTATACATGCACTTGGTACAGTCAGAAGCGCGGGAGGGTGAGAGAATTCATCAGAGCCAGAGCGGGGAGCAGAGCAGGCAGAAGGACCAAAGTACACTGCTGAGGGGAGCAGCGGGCGGCAGGAGAGGTCTGTGCGCCATGTGGGACCCTCCTCTGGTGGCCGGGGAGCAGCCGGGGATCGAACCGGCGCTGCAGAGGCTGCGGGCAGCTTTGCAACCCTGCGCTCAACCGCTGCATCACCGGGGAAGCCCCACATAACATTTTCTTGTGTCTGTTCAAACTATTCCTTCTACTTCTCTGCTTGCCTAAAACCAGTCTCCTCAGTGTCTGCCTCATAATGCTGATGTCTCTGAGTGTGCATTTAACACGTGGAATCCACTATAAGTGATTTATGCCATGACTCTGCAATAAAGGTTTAGCTACAGTTGAGAAAATGAAGCTAAAAATTTAGGGAAAATTCAAGAACATTATAATGGATGTGAGTAGGGAGAAAGTGGAATTTGAATTTATCATTCAACGGGTTTTTTTTTAAGCAAGCAATTTTCTGTATTGTGTTGTTAGGATTGCACTTAGTCTCCAGCAGGAATTTTGACCTATCAGTCAATCCATTCTTGCTCTCCAGGTGCATTATTATTGTAAAGTGCTCTCCAGGTACTTCTTTTCAAACTATAATTGAGTTTCAATCTCCTACACCTTAAAAATAATTAAAAAGCACTCAACCCCATAGTAAGTCATGCTTTTTATCTTTTCCTTTTACAGCTAGTCTCCTCAAAAGAAGAGAGGAAGAAAATAAAATGATTTAAATTGTTTATTTTCGTGCTTAACTATTAGTTCCTTTCAAAAATTACCAGTAATCTGTTTTCCTCCTTACTGCTAAAAATGTAAATTTTTATCCAGCTTCTAACTTGAGCTCTCTGAAACATGTATTGCTTTTTATTTTAGAAATTCACTGTTTATTAGCATTTGAATTTCTCTTGAAGCTGTTATGTCTTGGTATTCTAGATGCCTTTTCCTCCTGGTCCTACTTCGGCCACTCTCAACTTTTCAATCTTGGTAGCTCTTTCTGGAATCTCTTACTCCTAAGATTTGATCCTTGGCACACTTCTCTGTTTTTGTTTTTTTTTTTTTTAAGATTTATTTATTTATGCATACAAGAACTGGGGTACTGGCCAGAGGAGTTGGGTGGTGGTGGTGAAAGGATTCACCAGAGAGAGACTGGGGAGTAGAACCAGCAGACTGACTGAAATACACTGCTGACAGAAGCAGCGGGTGAGACAGGAGAGGTCTGCTGTGCCATGTGGGTAGCTCCCTGGCTGGGGATCTAACTTGTGCTGCAGTGGCGACCCATAGCTTCATAGGTTGCATCTTAACCCTTTGTACCACCAGGGAGGCCCTTTTCTGTTCTTTCGTTATTTCATTTTATCTTCTCTTCAGAGAATTCACTCATTCTCAAAAAGTTTAATTCCTACCTGAATGCTGATAATTCCCCTATATCTGTGCAGCTCAGAATCCTTACCCCAACCCACAGTCTGGATATAACAGATGTCTTTGGGCAACTCCAACTGCCTGTTCCTTCTCTTACAAGCATCTTAAACTCAAATGCACTTTATCATCTTTCCCATTCCTCCTGTCCTTTCTATCTCGGTACACGGCAGCACCCTCCACATAACTTCAGAGGGAACCTCGTCCACTAGTGCTCTCCTTTTCCTTGTCCTCGACATGTCACTAGTCACCAAATCTTTAAATTCTGTCCTATGACACCCTTCATATCTGATGCCTCCTCCTCATCCCCATACTACTTTGGTTCAGTTCTCCTAATCTCATGCTTAGACTAGAGCCAAATCTGGGTATAGTGTTCACCTATAACACTCTTTTACTCTTTCAATTGCACTCTTTCAATCCAGCCTCCTCACTGTAGTCTAAATTATCTTCCCTTAATACAAGCTCGATCATGTTACTGTTCAAATCCTTCATTGACCTTATTTTACCTACTGAATAGAACCAAGATAGAATAGAATCAAAACAGCCCAATATAACAAGTAGATCCTCAACGACCAGACTTACTCTTGTCAAGCTCTGTCCCTCCATCATAACATGACTTAACTTTGTGTTGTCAGACAACTTTATTTAAAGCCATCAGGACTATCCTCTCACAGATCCATCTGCATGTGGTGCCCCTTAAACACACCCCAATCCTGATTCCATATCACGTGGAGCATATTCAAGTCAACTCAATTCAATAGTCATTCTGTTTCTCCAAACTTTCCCGAACTCCTCTGCCCCTAACCAGTAGAAGTGCCCAAGCTCTCCATGGTGCCACACACATGTTTCCACCATGAAACCTTACCACAAGTATTGCTTGTTAACAATTCTACTAGAATTAAAGTATCCTGATAAACAAGGGTCATATTATAGTTGGCACTGTGTCCTCACACTTTGTAACAATACTTGATGTAGTGTGGCTCTGAGCACAAGGTTGTGAAAAGAAGATGTCAGGGTATTGCCTTTCATTTTCACTTTTTATTCTAAATTGTTTGGCATTTTTTTAACATAGACAAAGCTTTTATACTGAATATAAAGTCATAAAAAAGAATGCATATCATTTATTTTTGTTGTTTCTAAAATAAAAAAATAATAATTTCCTCCCACAATCGTGCTATATTAGGTTGAATCTTAATGGTCTATATGGCCCAAAACCAGCATGATTATTGTTCTATTGTTTTTAACAGTAAAATTATACCAGATCTATTTTCCTAAGAAATAAGTAGACTTCTGTAGAAAAATTCCTCTAAATATTTGCATTATCAAAAGATGAAAGCAAGAGGTCTTACATAGAGGGGAAGATAACTATTTTCAGATGTTTGCCTCTATGACACTTCTTTGTAACCTCCACTCCTACTTGTTCAAATTCCTTCTCTTTCAGAAAGGTTGCCAGATGTTTCAGTTAGTATTTTATCCTGTTCCACTTCCTCCCCACCCTTCAATCTCAGCAGAATGTGCTTGTACAGTCTGTTCCTGATGATACTAGTCTCCAATCCTGGTGAGAATTCCTGGCTCTAGTCAAAGGTGAAAAATGAAGTTTATACACAAGCCATATAAGACCACAGCCCTACTAGCTGACTCTTCCCAAGATATTTTGGAAGAAAAAGCATCATCTCCCTTTATAAAAGTCAGGTAGCTACTGAAACTGACACTTTATCACTTTGCCTGGAATCAAGGAGGCTGGAAATCCTATTCCCTAATAGCTTACAAAATAGTACATTTTTTGATATGATATGCAAGTTCTTTACATAGTATATCAACTTTAGTGCTCATAACCATCATATAGGAGAGGTTTTATTCCCTTGAAAGTTGAAAGCTGACCTTAGATCTAAGGCATCCAAAGAGGGGTGGGGAGGGAAAAGGAGAGGTATGAGAAGTGGGGGAGAGAGGGGTGAGGGGGCAGGGAGAGCACAGTGGACTCTGGAAGAGGACTGTGGGTGCTTTGGTAATGGGAGAGCAACCTGGACCACACCTGAGGGGAGACATCCTATACTGTCAAAAAAGTTAACAAGGATATAAAATAATGGTACTTTACTAAAAAATAAATATATAGAATAAAATATATAATATATATAGAGAGAGATTTCAGACATCAGAATTAATAGATAAGTCATGTTTATAGATATGTCAACTTACCTGTTAAATATTTATTATTGTTATTTTTCATTACATATATGCAATAAAATTAATCAATAAAAATAAAATTAAAATGTATAATGTTCTGACTACAAAAAACGAGGTTTGTTACTTTTGTTTAACATTTCTTCAAGTTGATATGAATTAATATGCATGAAGTGTTTAAAACATATAAAAAGCTCAATATACTGATTACTCTTCATATTTTATCAAAGCTGGAGGCCCCACAATACTTAACTAACATGCCAAATATCACACAGTTAGTAAAGATATGTTTGGTATTAGAACCTGGTCTTACTTCTATCACAATGGGATTTCTTTTCACTACAACTCAAGTCATATTTCTGGCTTATATTGATTGAATCACCCAGGAAACAAGTTCCTTCTCTGAGTGTGTGAGTTCTCTCTTCTATGACTGAAAAAAAAAAAAATTATTACTATGCCATCAGGTGAATAATTGGAAATAAAATTGTAAGATGGAAGCTAACTGGAACTAAAATTAATATTTTTAAGTTTTTATTGTCATCTCAATGAAATTCTTGGAATCAACAGTAGCACAAGGACTAGGAATGGTATCTAACTGCGACTGAGGCCACTACTTAGGTCATCAAATCAGGATTTCAGAGCTGAAGGGAACTTAGAAAACATTTGCTTTTATCCCTTTCAGTTCACAGTTGATAAAACCAAATCCCTGATGTTGACAGGACTCTGCAAGGCCTCA
Organism: Talpa europaea; assembly: GCF_964194135.1. Taxonomy (NCBI): domain Eukaryota; kingdom Metazoa; phylum Chordata; class Mammalia; order Eulipotyphla; family Talpidae; genus Talpa; species Talpa europaea. The sequence continues at coordinate 67,295,459 of NC_140083.1, read as the reverse complement.
CAACTTCAAGATGCAAAAATACAGGGCTGATGTAGCTCCTTGGAAGACTTCCTTAAAAGCCCTGAGTTCAATACTAGCAAAAAGACAGTTTCCAGAAATCTGAATTCGTACATGCAATCTCACCTCTGTGCTAACCCTACTTGGTAAAAACAACACACTTTCAACTGCAAACCATTATGCCAACTACAGATGGATTTCAGAAAAGCAAACATTGCCGTCTATACTGAGTTTATATTTTAGTATCATATAGATAAATGTTCCTGTATGCAACGCACCTGCTGTAAAAAGTACAGTTGCACGTTATTGTAAATCGTAAGCCCTTTCTCTTCTTTCTCTAGTTCCTGCATTTTGCATATTCCCAGGAGACAAAGGTCATTCAAGCATTTCTCAAGGGCTCAATTTGCACCCCGGGAGACGAGTACCTGTGTGCCCATGCTCTGGCCGCTGGCTCGTAGTAGAGGCTTGAGAGTACAGGCTCATCGTGGTGTCCCCATCGGCATCCAGCATGTCCCGTGTGCTGCTGTACTTGGCCTGCATCCCGACTCCTGCAGGGGCGAGGCTGAGAGGTGGTGGGATCGCCCGGAGCCGTCTGGCTACCGTGACACCAATCCAGTACGGAGCCACTGACAGGCATTCCTAGTGCCCTTCTCTCTCAGCAAGCAGCAGGGGAAGCCTCTGACTCCAGTTCCTGACTGGAGAGGCCCGGCCCTCCTCTGGGAGCCTGTTCTCTGAATGCCAACTGGTCAAGCGGAGGGGAAATCACATGTGTTTTCTGTTTGGGTTGTTTCTGCCTGAACAATTATCAGAGTGGTCCTGGAATCTTTTTTGTTCATCTGTTTATACTTCCTGTGTAGTAACTACAGTGCCAAGAAGGCAAGACTGAACAATTGCTCAGTGGTTCTTTCAGACTGTGAAGCGTAGAACCTGGTCGGCAGGAGGAATGTGGCAGGCCCTTACCCATTCAGCACTGGCTGAGTCACTCAGCTTGTGTGCAAGTCTCTGCTGCTTTTTGAAAAGAGAAGACACTGCTAGATGAGCCCCTTCCTCTCTCCAGGGCACAGTACAAGGCTTTGTATTCTTGGAATGACAGCTGAAGCGTCCTTTGGTGGATATCCAACTGATTCTACTCTCATTTTGTTGAGAAACAGGTGGAAGTCCAGCCAGATGAAGTGACTGGACCAAAGGCACTTGGTCTTGGGTGACAGATCAGCCTCAAAAATGCTCACCTGGGGCCTCCCTGTTGGCGTAAGGGTTTAAGACGCAACCTATGAAGCTCTCTGCAGCCACTGCAGTGAGTTCAGCTGACCCACATGGCACAGTAGACCTCTCCTGTCCGGCCTGCTGCTCCCTTCAGCAGTGTATTTCAGTCAATACTCTGGTTCTGCTCCCTACTCTGTCTCTGGTGAGTCCTCTTACCCCTCACACCTCTGGCCTATACCCCAGCTCTTGTATGCGTAAGTAAAAAACACTTAAAAAACATTTCTCAGCCCCAAGTTTATTGTTCAACACAAAAAAAAGCTACTGTACCTGCTTCTTGTTCATGCATCATCATTTTGAAGCAAGAGGTCAAATTGTGGGAGTTTGTTATACACAACACATAATTTGGAGGCTAAATGTTCTTTGATAAACTTTTTTCTTTATTAAAGTGAACTCATGTGAAAACTCATTTAAAAGTGTACAAGCCAGGGACCTCAATACAATTTCTGTTCATATATTAATAAGCTTGGGAAGGCTGTGAATGCCTTTCCAATGGAAATCTCCATTGGAAATAAAAACAGCACCAATGGGAAAGTTTGAGAAAAGAAGAAGCAAATCATGACATGTGGAAAGAGTTAGGTTACAATAATACATTTTTACAGAAATTACTGAAGAATTATTAAAATTGCCAAAAGGTAATCATAAAAATCAATAGATTCAAAATGTTAGTACTTCTGTCAATAGACTTGTTTACTTTTTTACACTCATTACCAGATCTCCTTTTGATGGACAACATCTTCAAAATAAAATCTTTCTTCTAAGAGTGGTTTCTCTACAATATCACATTTTACCAGATCCTATTATGGAAGGCACTGATACTTTTTGGATTACTTAATTGAGAAAACAAGATAGAGTTGCTACTTTTTAATGAAATTTTGAACACAACCATGGTTGCCCCGATTAAAAAAAATAAAAACTATGATTTCATGAAGTTTTTTTTTTCATTTCTTCATTTAGTTATTCAGACATATATTTTGCTTTTTGCCTGTGTCTGACTTACTGCTGGAAACAGAGAAACTACATTCCAGTGACATGATTTGAAGACAAAAAAATAACCAAACATTCAGATCCCTCTGAATACCAAGGATTTGTGGTTAATCCCCGGTAAACACTTAAGGGCATTTACTCAAGGGTAGAATGGAAATTCCAAGTACAGCCCCCTGGTTCCATGTGTAGGGTTCTATTAACTAGAATATAATACTGACCTACCAGTAGAGTCGATAGATGCAAAAATCACAGCCTTTGCATCTTGTGCCTCAGTGAAGATTAAAGCTGACTGAGTTTTCTTGATATTTTCAGAACTTATTTTGGCCACTAATGTGAATCTTTTCTGTTTTGTTTTCTACCCTCTCTTCTATCTTACATACTTGTCTGTTCCTCTAGGCCAGCCTCCTCCTCTACGTACACATCATTATTTTGATAGTCGCTTTTCACAAATACTGTGTGAGGACACATTGCAGAGTTGGTCATAAAAGATTGATGTGTGAATCCATACACAGTTGTGAGAGATATTTTCCTGGGTCTCTGTACTTGTGACTCGAAACCTGTTAAAATAAAATACAATGAGGTGATTATAACAAATATAAGGACTATTATCTACTATCTATGCAATGCTGAAACACATTGGTAAGAATTTTAGTGAAGAGTTACTGAAGTGTCTGTATTTTTTGAAATGTCTGTATTATGGGAAAAGAAGCCTTGAATTTAGGACACAATGGTCAAATGGTCAACAAAATAGCCTATTAATCAAGACAGAAAAATGACTCATATTTTTAAAAGATATATTACTATTAGCATAAAATTAACTAGAGCTTCTGAGAAAAAATAAAAACCATGTAATATTCAGTAGAAAATTCTTTACTTAATTTTCAACCTCTTACCTAAGAGGTATATTTATCAAATAAAGCAACAGTTTAATGAAATTATGTGAGTGTATAATGAATAGAAGAAATAAAATTATTAAAAGTGAACTAGAACAAAATGAAAAATTGTACAAGCTGTGGCCATTTAATGATGGGGGGAACCCTATATATTGTAATGCTTTGCAAAGCAGAATTATGTTACAAAACAATGATAGAAAATTATGATATTGTCATGGGTAAGTGAAAGTGTGACTGTTCTATTTGCTCTTGAGTTTCTTGAAGGAATGGTGCTAATTAGCTAAGTTCAAATGTCATCACTGAACTTCAGTGCTAAAGCTATGGGCAGGTACTCTTCTTAGATAGCTCTCTCTTCTTTTTTTTTTTTTTTTTTAAGATTTATTTTTATTTATTTATACAAGCACTGGGTACAGTCAGAAGCACGGGAGGGTGAGAGAATTCACCAGAGCCAGAGCGGGGAGCAGAACAGGCAGAAGGACCGAAGTACACTGCTGAGGGGAGCAGCGGGCGGCAGGAGAGATCTGTGCGCCATGTGGGACCCTCCTCCGATGGCCGGGGAGCAGCCAGGGATCGAACCGGCGCTGCAGAGGCTGCGGGCAGCTTCGCAACCCAGCGCTCAACCGCTACGCCACCGGGGAGGCCCAGCTCTCTCTTCTTGACCCTAAGGTTGGAGGATTGAAAATTCCTCTGTAGAAATGACTAGACTAAGAGCATGAAAGCTTTGAACAAGGCCTCAGAAAGAATCTGACCAGTGTTCTGCAAAACTTTTTCTTGATGCCCAAAAGTTTTGGGGTATGGATATTACATGAAGTTACTGCCAACCAGAAAACCAAGAAGTAGCAATATAACTAAATATTTACCTGGACCTACTCTTGTAATTTTAGAAAGAGTCCACTAGTTACATGTTTAAAAGGAAACAAAAGAATACTTGAGACAAATAAGAACTATAAAAAGATAAGAAATAGGGACCTCCCTGGTGGCACAAGGGGTTAAGCACCGCACTACTAAGCAATCTGCAGCCTTTGCAGCATGAGTTCGATTCCAGGCTGGCCAGGACCGGCCAGGGAGCAACCCACGTGGTGCAGCAGACCTCTCCTGATTCACCCGCTGCTCCCCTCAGCAGTGTATTTCAGTTATTCTGCCTGTTCTGTTCCCCACTTTGTCTCTGGTGAATCCTCTCATCCCCCTGTGTCTCTGGCTTGTACCCCAGCTCTTATCTGTATAAATAAATAAATCTTTAAAAAAAAAGCTAAGAAATATATCTTATCAAGGTGGTTAAATAAAATCTCTGTGCTTGGACTAGTGGAAGTGAAGTAGTTAAATGTTGTTAAGTACGTGATAATATTCACCTTATACTATTTATTCACAATGGTGTCTGCTAGAAACATGTAAACTTTAAATTAATTCTCAAACATTTATGATCCAATATTAAGCGCACTGAAACATAATCAAGAATGTAAATAAATCAATATGACTGAAAAATAGAAAAATATGGTATGAACAGATATGCATGAGTATAAAACTAGAATTATCAAGCACAAATATTAGAATAACTACTTATTTCGTCTAGGAGTTAAAAGACAATATTGAGAATGTGGAGGAAAGTTGGGGATTATAAATAGTGGCAGGGTAGATTACAGAAAACACCAAATTGAAATTATATAATAGGGCCTCCCTGGTGGCGCAAGGAGTTAAGACACAACCTATGAAGCTATTTGCAGCCACTGCAGCATGAGTTCGATTCCCGGCCAGGGAGGTGGTACACATGGCGTAGCAAACCTCTCCTGACTTGCTGGCTGCTCCCCTCAGCAGTGTATTTCAGTTAATCTGCCTGTTCTGCTCTCCACTCTGTCTGTGGTGAATCCTCTCACCCCCACCCCCGCATCTCTGGCCTGTACCCCAGTTCTTGTATGCATAAATAAATAAATCTTTAAAAAAAAAAAAGATAAGCCTGTGGAAACTGAGAAAGGGTTGCTCTGAAACAGACATAAGAAAAACAAAACTGCCAAGCAGAAAAGTTAACTTTGATAAGTGCATTTCTCAATATTGCCAGCAGGGGGAAGATGGGAGCAAAAAGTATCTCCCAGAAATGTTGAATCACACGCTGGGACTCAAACAGTTCTTCTATCTTAACCCATAATACTAAAATTTTTTTTAAAAATGCCCAAGTGTATTGTTTCATTTAAGCAGTCTCAGGTTTATGGTACCTTTCTTTGAATGGTAGAAACAAATGCTAATCCTAGTGAGTTCAATTTCTAATTCAGGCCCACAGTGATTATAAAAGGCCATCAATTGTTAGTTATCTGCCAGTTTTAGAGATATTAAAATGTGTGAGGGGATTATAAAATTTTTAAATGTGTAAAAATATGTCTGCATTAAAATACTCAAAAATAATAGCATGCAAATTGGGGAGTAAACAGAGTAAAGGAATATTCTGGTTTTTTATAGAAATAATTATAAAGGCCAATTAATATTCAATTTTGATGAATGAAGAATACACATGATAATCTCTACAGTAATCAGTCAAAGGTTAGGAAAGGAATTAAGCTTCAAATTAACAGTGAGAAATGTAATATTAAAAAGAGTAGCATGGAATAGACTGTATGCCTATAATATACACTTCCAAATCTGTATGTTTAATACCATAGCTTCCATACATCAAATAAAACATTTGCAGAGTTGTAAATGTAAATTAACAGTGGTAGATTTAATACAATTCTCTCAACTGGGAAGAAAAACATAAAGCTTAGAGAATTGCAATCTCACTGAGTATGTTCTCTGACCACAGTAGAGTGAAACTGAAACCTGAAAGGAAGGGACAGAAGCAAACATATATTTATAAATTAAAATACACATTTCTAAGTAATTTGTGGGTTAAATAGCAACTCACAATGGAAATTAGGAAATACTTTAAGCTGAACGGCAATAAATTTACATTGAAATTATAGCCTAAATGCACACATTTGAAAAAAAGAATGACCTTCACAAGTCAAACATCTGTAGAAGAAATTACAGAAGGAATCACAAAATCAACACACAATATTGCCAGCAGGGGGAAGATGGGAGCAAAAAGTATCTTCCCCCCCCAAAAAAAAAAATGAACGGAAATAATAAAAGTTAGAACCAAAATTAATGAAAGAAATTAAGTTTTAAAAAGACACTGAGAGAAAAAGAGATTGAGAACCAACAAAGCTTAGAGTTCTTTCTTTGAGAAGACTAATTAAATTGAAAAGCGCACCTGCTAAAATTTTTTTAAAAAGCACACACACAAATAGTAGAAAGTTAAAAGGGTAGTATAATTCCCTATTGTAGCAATATTAAAAAGAAAATAATGGCAGTTGCAGTGAAAAGGCTTCAGCACTTTGTAATGGTTAATTGCATGTGCCCACTTAACTGCCCACACCTGGATAGAACTTGATTTCTTACTGTGTTTGTGAGAGAGTTTGTGGACAAAATTAGCTTTTGAGGGTCAAACAAAACAAAAAAGAGGAGGAAGGGGGAATTCTTGCCTCCCTGCTTGAGCTGAGACAGCTCAGTTCAGCTTGTCTTCTGCCCCAGGAGAGAGTGTTACACCATCATCTCTCCAGCCTTCACACTTGGACTGGATTACAGTTTGTATATGCACATTGCGGGACTTTTCAGTTTCCCTAATCACATGAGCCAAGTCCTCAAAATAAGTCTCCATCTACAAACTCTTCCTCATTGTCTATCTATCAGTCAGGGTTCTTCAAAGAAACAGAATAACAGGAAATCTATATAGATCTTCTCTGGAGAAACTTGACTAATAAGTCAAGAAATTAGGGGAAGAATTTATAATCATGCAAATGTGAAATAGGCTTAAAATAACTTGAAAAAATGTGTAATGTGGTTGTTTTGAAAATAAATGGCATATATTACACATTTACCATACGAGAGAGATTATGCTGGGTTTATTTTTATATCCTTTATCTCAAAATCTTAAGAGGTAGGTAGTGGGTTGCTTTTATTTGCATTTACAAGTGTGGAAAGTGGGGTTCACAGAGAGATATGTTAAAGTCCTATATACAACTCTCTCACACAGTAAGTGAAACAATCATTGACTCCACAAACAGAACTGACTCTACAGCCCAAGCTCAGAACCTCACTTACACTGAGTAGCGGTGATTGCCACTTACCAGCCAACTTCAAACTGATAGCAAATGCCTTCCTGGTAGGAAAGCCAAGTGAACATTTGTGATGACAGTAATGGAAGGAGGCTACTCAGCATTTTCTGACTGCAAATTCCTCTCTACTATTTTTCCCTGGTTCACTCTTTCTCGCTCTCCATCACTATCTCTTTCTGTTTCTCCTTCTTACACATTACCAACAAATCAGATGCTTAAATACTTGACATAATCTCTAAGAAAGGAGGTGAAGCTTTGTCTCTCCCGATACTTACAAGGAAGGGGAGACCGTTGAACCATCCTCCCACAGCCACGGTCCATCTTTCTGATGACGAGAAAGTCCTATCCAAAATGACTGATCAGGTTGGGAAGACACTTGCTCTATTATAAATTGCTGTAGGAAAATAAAAATACAAATACACATTAAGGACAAAGAGAGGTAAAGACAGACAAAGATGATAGACCTAGAAAGACCAAGACAAAAAAAGAGACAGAGAGAGACTCTAGTTATAGACATGGGGCTAGACCAAAGATTGAATCACCCTAGATGTGTGCAAACTTTGGCATCCATCTAGAGAAAATGCCATTGAGTGACTGAAAAGGCATATTTCATTTCTTCAGAGTCATTAGTATTTGCTTTTCCAATAAAATATGATCCAGAATGTCAAAATTGTTACAGCAATTCATTCAACCTTACTCATCACATCTAAGGACAACAGATTTTATAGGCAATTTATATGGATAATAGATGGTTATCTTTTTCTCAAATTGAAAATGTAAATTGATGTGACCTTTGTCAAGAAATGCTTCTCAGAGTTAGAAAACAACTTAAGAATAATTCAACCCTATTACATGTCTTATAAATAAGTAACCTGGATTTTAGTGATAATTGAATTGTTGATAAATATAGCACAATTTAGTAATTACAGGGTCTAAAACCTGACTTCCAGTTCCATTCATTTTTTGCTGTATGTCTATTTCCATTAATTTTAATGTTAACTACAATGTAAAACAGGACAGAAACCAAGAAATTGAATGTATTGAAAGTAGTGGCAGAAATTAGAGATTATTTAGATTTATAGTGTAGAAAATCCCCTAATTATTAAACCCTTCTTATAGCCCACCTGAGTTCTAACCTTTATTATAAGTCCCACTTTTTCTGCAAAACATTGTGTTTACAAGGATCTCTTTCTGAATTCCTGCCAATACCAGGCATTTAACAATATTTTTTCTTACAAATTTCATGAACACCATAGCAGAAAGTTTACTTTTCAACCTCTTTGCCTTTCCCAGAATCTTGCAAAGAATAGAGTATTTATGGATGTACATTATTTTGCTGCTGTCATTCTTGAGAATTATGACAAGAGGAAGAATTTTCTATTTTACTCCACCAAATGTAAAAAGTGAAATCCAAACCCACAAAAATGAGTAGTGGTCAGATTATTATAGTCATGCAATCTTGAGTCTTTTGTAAAGGATTCGTTTTAGCATGAGATGTGTTTACTTTATAAAATTTTAAAAAGCATGTATGATATAGTTTACCTTTTTAATGTTATCGTAAGTATGGAGAATATTAAAAATGGATTTCTCTTAGGGAAAATGATCACAACTTTGAATCTACATCTGTTTGTTTGTTTTTCTTTTTTTCCTCAATATAGGCCACAGATAATTAGAGCTGAATTCTACTGCTACATTACCAGTTCTCCAGAACTGTCTATCTTCAGGAGATTAGAGCCCAATAGTAAGCAGTGGTTTCTGCTTTTGTTCCAGGAAGTTAGAGGTGTGCTAAGTAGGTAACAGCTGTTCTCATATATGATCCACTCAGGGGGACAATTACTGAATCCTAGAAAGAAAAGATACTTTTGGTAAGGTTCATATCATAACATCAGTGCAAATACCATGTATCTTGAGAACAGTTAATAAAGAATGAATTGTCATTAATACATTTCATTTTTATCTAAACTACAGGGATAGGACTTTATAGAAGAGACTATATTAGAATCTCTTCATTCATTGAAAATAAAAATAAATAGGTTGAGTAACTATAAATAATGTTTTAGACAATCAACCCTTTTTTACTTCTTAACTTTACTTCCAGTCTTTCAACTTCAGCCCAGAACTCCCCTTCTCCATGATAATGAAGTAAATCAACTCAAAATCATCACTGAGGTTTGTAGTAACTTCATGTTGACTTAATCTACAAGTACTAGGTCCAATTCAGAATGCAACTTCCCAAATGAAAAAAAGTATGAGCAATTATTCACATTATAAAAGTATTTCTGGTTTATATTTTTAGCTTTTTGATGAAATAGTCAGGAGATGTGAAACCAGAGATGTAAAAATGTTATTATGGATATGACACAATTAGAAATAAAAGTCAAGTGTATACAAAAATATAATGCAATCAACAAAATCATATGATTAAAAAAACCAACTTAACTAGTATTTTCAGAAATTTATCTGTGGGGTATCTAATGTGTTTGATGTTATATCATAATTCAAAATGTGTTTTATTTAGGGCCTCCTCTGGTGGCGCAGCAGTTGAGCGCTGGGCTGCGAAGCTGCCCACAGCCTCTGCAGTGCCGGTTCGATCCCAGGCGAGGGTCTCACATAGTGCAACAGACCTCTCTTGCTGTGCCTGCTGCTCCCCTCAGCAGTGTATTTCGTCAGTCTGTCTGTTCTGTTCCCCGCTCTGGCTCTGGTGAATTCTCTCACCCTCCCGCGCTTCTGACTGTACCCAGTGCTTGTATAAATAAATAAATAATTTAAAAAAAAAGAGAGACAAAGTGTATTTTATTTAGCCTGATAATTCTTGGCAACATTTTCCTCTTTTATTGTTCTTCTCCCTTTTTTCCTTTCCATTGTCCTCTCTGTTATTCTAACTATATCACTTTTACGTGTCAATTTCTTAAAGGGAGAAAGCACGTTTCTTCCCTTCACATCAAATTATGCAATCTCCCATAGACCTAAACACAAAACCAATATTAAATTAGTTACTGAGTTAAAAAAAGAAATCCAACTTACAGTTATTCAGCCAAGTGCCTAGTGTACTTGTAATATCATTTTGTAGATATAACATGACAGGAACACGTTATAGTGAGATAATACTGTTAAATGTGTTTTTCTTTGAAATGCACAATCATTGCATGCAAAGGTTTTCTTTACCTTCTTCCCCTGGGACTTAGCACCATAATAGACCTTCCTGAATCAAAGAGTCTATAAATACTTTATCTCTGCCCTTGCCTGTGCTTGGGAGAGTCCTGGTAGGAGGCATGCTGTCTTCTGAAGATGACTGTGTGGGTTGCTGTTGTTTCTCTTTATTTCTCGGTGGAAACTGGCCGCTCTCTGCTGGGAGGTTCCCTGAGTTGGATCTCCAAGTAGCTTCATATGCCAACAACAGTCACCGTGATAGGAAAATGGTCATTCTATTATGTTTGAAAATTAAAATCCCCAAAAACACACTTTTGCTGAAATTTAAATGAAGGACCAGGTACAAAACAATTTCCTTAAATCTTGAGAATAATAAATAACTTATAGCCTCAGAGACTGTGTTTCATTAGGAAGATAAGCACCATATTATACTTCTTCCCTTACTGGTATCCTTCCATTAACTTATTCTGGGAATCCCACAGCTTTGAAACCAATTATTCTAGGAAGGTAGTAAGGCAAGGTAGTTAAGATGATGAATTTTAGAGATAGAGTTCCTAAAATTCTGATCATGGGCCCACTGTGAACTAGTTTATGAGCTTAGAAAAGTGAAGCAACTTCTCAGTCTCTCACTTTACTTATGAATAAAACAAGAATTAATGGTACCAATTCAGAAGGGTTAAGATACAGATTAAATAAGATTTTGCATGTCAGGTTCTTAAAAGAGCACCTGGCACGTTATCAATGCTTCTTAGATGTCTCTGTGATTCATCTTCTCAACCAATACTCACCTGTGACACCCAGCACCACAGCTATCACCACTATTACCAAGCACAGGATTCCCAAAGTCACAGCAATAACACGCCAAGGAAGAGATACAGCACAAGCTCCTGAGGAGTCAAAGGGAAATAGACAAAGAAATAGCATGATGGATTGTGGAGCACTTCAATTATTAGTTCATTAAAATATGGCAAACTCAGGGCCTCCCCTGGTGGCGCAGCGGTTGAGCGCTGGGCTGCCAAGCTGCCCACAACCTCTGCCTCCGCAGTGCTGGTTCCATTCCCAGCCGCCAGCAAGGGTCCCACATGGTGTGACAGACCTCTCCTGCCTTGCCTGCTGCTCCCCTCAGCAGTGTATTTTCTCACTCTGCCTATTCTGTTCCCGGCTCTGGCTCTGGTGAATTCTCTCACCCTCCTGCACTTCTGACTGTACCCAGTGCTTGCATAAATAAATAAATCTTAAACACGTGCAATTTGCAGCAACATGGATGGCGCTGGAAGGGATCTCGCTCAGCGAAATAAGCCAGAAAGAAAAAGAAAAATATCGGATGGTCTCACTCATAGCAGGAATCTAGAAAACTTAAATAAGGGACCAGGAAAATGAATATCTATAAGAAAGTGAAAATCATAACCAATAAACAACTATGAACCAGAGACACTTTATGAGGGGTGGGGGGTGGGTGGGGAGGGATTGGGGTCAAAATAAAGGTGTTGCAATTGTTTGGGGAATATAAAAATAAAATAAAAAAATAAATAAAAACAATGTTAACTTGCTCGGATTTATCATAAATAAATAAATAAATAAATAAATAAATAAATAAATAAATAAAATATGGCAAACTGTAGCATACTGTACAATACCCAGATAATCTACTCATCTAATAAGAGTTCGAATTCCCCCCACTGTTAGCATATGTTTTCAGGTTTGGAACTGTAACTTGAGTCCTAACTTCATTTCCACATAGACATCTGTAGGTCTTGACACCTTCCTCCTGTCCCCACCCACCACGATCCTTAAAATTCCACTCATTCCTGGGAGAGACTAGGAGTCTTCCCTTTTCACTTATTTGTTGCACAACCTGAGGTAAATTACTTTTTTTTTTGTATCTGAAAAACTGGGGTAATAACAGCTTAAAAGGTTATTGTGGGAATTTAATGAGCTAATACATGTAAAAGCACCTAGTTCCGAGACCAACAACACATAGGTAATTCACAGTCCACATGCAAACATAAACACTCACATACTTCCCTACCTCTTGCGCCATCCGGTTTTTCCACTCATTTCCAACAGGTTGCCCAAGAAAGGAATTGCATAAGTGATAGAAAGGAAAATAATTGTGCAATGTGAGTTACCAGAAAGCAGAAGAGAGCAGATTCTGATGGCAAAACCAGTGAGTATTTTTTTCTCAAAAACAGGGAACTCATTTTATGTTAGCCTCACCATACCAAAACATAACTCTGCCTTTGAAATAAGCAGTAAGAACATTATAGAGAATTGCCAAATGAGAGTCAAAGAAGACAAAGTCCGATTCAATCTCTTACACAAAAAAATTCAGTCTCTTAAACATTACATTCGCGATACTCAACCCTATGACTTCTGACTTCCCTTTGACCTTCCCCACAAAATCATTAGTTTGATTTTTCCCTCTCCTGTCTTCTATCTTTTCATCCGCCACCTTTCCCCCCACTATATCCTGATGTTGTTCATAGGCACTACTTTAAATTTCTCTGACCTCCATTCTTCAATCTACTCCTTTCTCTCAAACAAATAGCAAGTCATTCCTTTTGAAATTCTTTCATTTTTACATAACATTACATAACATTTATTTCAGATCCTTATGGCTTAAGTGTTTATTTGTATAGAAGAGAGAAATTATATTTTCTGCCATTAATAAAGTTAAATACTAATAATCAGTCACCAAATGATTGTCGTGAAAAAAAGAACAAAATATATTCAGTGACTTAGAAAATGGCTAAAAATGTATTAATAAAAGTCCTACAGATAACAAATCTCTCCAGTTTCCTCCACTTTCATGTTTCAGTTTGTGAGAATAAGCATTTTGAAAGCAGAAAGAAAAGGTACCTTTTTTGGAAGCCACAGGTCTGGCGCTGCTTCGGGACCTGAAATCTAATTGAGTATATCCATCTTCATCTAAATTTCCTAACTGAGCCTGGTCATCCATCACTCATTGAGAATGTGAATTGGCGTTTCATTGGAGTGCTCTTCCCTCTCTTCTCCTAAGACAACCCACTGTGGACTAAAGAGAATCTATAAATCAAATCGTGTGGGATGGGCATTGGCTTAATAAGGAGGAGTAAACTGAGCATAAGTAGTCCAACCAGCTACCCAAAGCAGGAAATGCAGACAAGGCTGAGGTAATTTCCCATTTGTATCTGTAGATCCTGTTTCTGAGAATGATGATTCTTAAGAAAATTATAAGAAAACACAGCAAATGGAACTTTGTTTCAGACCAAATACATAATAATGATAAAAAAGTCGAATGTGGACCTCCCTGGTGGTGCAGGGGATTAAGCACCGCACTATGAAGCAATCCGCAGCCTCTGCAGCACTAGGTGTGGTGGCCAGGGAGCAACCCACATGGTGCGGCAGACCTCTCCTGTCTTGCCCGCTGCTCCCCTCAGCAGTGTACTTCGGTCAGTCTGCCTGTTCTGTTCCCCACTGTCTCCGGTGAATCCTCTAACCCCCGCCCTCACATCTCTGTCCTGTACCCCAGCTCTTAAATGCATAAAAATAAATAAATATTTTAAAAAAAAAGAATGTCTTCATTGCTTTCATTATTCTCACAACTAAAGTAAACATCACTAACTACCTATTTTGGAAACTTGAATTCAGCCTTTCTTCATTATAATTATATATGCATTCATTTATTTATACACTCACTCCTTCAGCAAACATTTATCAAATGCCTATCTTTTCAATTGGCAGGAGCTGGGAATACAAGGAAAGAAAACACTTGTGCTCAAGTTCATTGCCAAATAGAGAAAACCTACAGACAGTTTGTGATAAGCATGTACATTGCCGGACATTGAACTCAACTTCCCACAATGTTGGAGGCAGCAGAGAGAAGACACATATCTCCTTGGGATTTGTCAAGGATAAATAACATAACATGTTAATTATTTACTGATTTAATTACTATGAGTTAGGTAATTTCCATTGCACATTTTGCCATTGAATTTCAGTTTTCCAACAATGCTATGTAGTAGTTATTATTATTTTCAAATTAAAGAAAAGAGAAATTGAACTTTTAGTCCTTTTCTTGGTTTTAAGAAACCAACAAAAATATTGAATCAAGGAATCAGATCAAAGTCCATCTTGCTTCATGATCTTTTCTGCTATCCTACATTGACTCTGTCACCATTCTGTACACAGATAGAAAGTAACAGCTTATGGAGAATTCTGGAGCTCAGATATTATGCTAAATGTTTGATTTTTTATCTCCCAATTTCATAATATTACTCAAATTAATGAAATACAGATAACAGTTTTCAGGACAGATTTCATTTAGTCATTCTATTATAATGAGAAAAGAATACAACAGGAATTGGACTCAACTTCCCCCAACAATAATCTGAAGACTTCTTACAGGTTGGGTGCATCCAGCAGCATACTACCCAACTATAAAAAAAAATGATAAAATCTTGCCATTTGTATTAATATGTTTGGAACTGGAGGGGATTATGCTAAGCAAAATAAATCCTCCTCTCTGACAGGTCTTCTTTGATTGCCTAGTCTGAAGTGGAGTATAATCAGAACACTACCAGTCATTCTGGATCAAATCACCCCACCTACAAAACTATAAGCTCCATGAGTTAAGAATCTTGTTTGTCTTGTTCACTTGATCTATCCCAAGAACCTAGACTAGCTTCTGATTCCTTGTAGGTCATCAATAACTATTTATTGAGTCAATGTAAATGAAGGTATAGAAGTAAATGAGAACAGTCTATAAGTAACAATACATACACATAATAAATAAATACCTTCATATATTTTATAGCCTAAAATTACCCAATTTTATTGTCTGGTTCAGTTTATGAACTCCAAAAGGACCAACATTTTTTCTCTATCATCATCATAAGTCCAATGTGCAGAACAATATTCCCTAGGTCTTCTGTCTAATTGGTGAAATAGTGAAGAAAACACGCAATTACTCTTATGAACTGGAAACTAAGCTCTTGGTAATTCCAATTTTAAGTCTCAAATTACAACCAAGTTGTATTTGACTTGTAGCCAAATCCCCTCCATTTTGTAACAAAAACTTCCCTATACTAAAAATGAGGAATACGCAGAATTAAACTAACCACCTTTGTTCTCTCTTCTCCCTATGCCCCAACTTATGGTTAAACTTTAACTGACAACTAATGATTTTCTCTCCAACTGTATCCCCAGGAACCTGGAAATTGATTGTGCCACACATCTAACAAGAATTCTCTGTGCCTCTTGGAAGTTGATAGTAACACCAAGAACAAACAACTGTTGATTGTTATGGGCTGATGTCTCCGCAAAAACACTCCCTGCTGAGAAAAATAAACACTGTAACTCTTGACACCCACACTGCCTCCAGGCATCTCCTCCGGACCCCCCACTTCCTTCACATGCTGCACCTCCTCACATTCCTTCCCCTTCCATAATCACAGCATGTCCTCTGTTCAGGGACTTTTAGTGGGTTTGTCCCACTGACTCCCTCGGTCCATCTCAGATGTAGTCCTTGTGGTAAGACATGCTTGTGATTCAGAGTTTGATTTTCTGGGCAGCAAATGAAAGACCTGGTTTGATTGCTTACAAATTTACCTTTGGAAAGCAGGGGAAGAAAAGTGCAGGTAGACTTACACATATATGTATGCTGACTGTTTAGCTTTAGGTGGCATATGCATTGTCCCCCTTTCTCCTACCTACTTAGCTCTTCTTTCTCTATTGCATTCACTGAATTTATTACCACCTCGACCATCCATGTTTTCATGGAAGAAGTCGATGTGCACTTCAATTTATCACCTTTAACAGGAAGAAAGCTACAGCAGAATGTGACTTAGGACAGGACAAACTGTTGAGTCTCTAGACTGTCCTGATAATAATAAACAGAGCATCTTGGATTTTGCTTGTTTAACATGTTGGAATTTCATTCATAATGTCAGTTTACAAGCAAAATAGTTGAGTTTACAAAATAGTTGGAATCTGTTCACCTGGTGTTGGCCATTCATTTTTTAAAGAGGGGAAATGGCCGAAGGGAAGGCAACTGAATTGCATGGTGTGGGTGAGGGGGAGAGGGAAATTTCTGAATTATTGGCAGAACTTCTAGATTCAAAGCCCGAAGTCTATATCTAAGAAGGGCATCTTAGGATCTTGTCACTCCTGCTTCTGTCACTATTGACTGAGTGACTGTAGATATGTTGTTTAATTATGTCTGCTTGTTTCCACACCAGTAACATCATGATCTGTCTAAATTTCCACTGGGATGCTTGGGTGTTGAATAAGAGAGGTACTGATAATTAAAAGTGGTGTGTGCTGTGTGATCTAAATTGACATGAATTAATCAAAAGATTGAGCAGTCACACAAGTGTGAATGAGGTGATGGTGCCACCTGCTGCTTTGTAGTAGGAATTTCAAAGCAAGTCAGAGGAAATTCATCTGTTACATTCACTTGTGAGTAAAACTGAAGAATTTCTTCAAACTAGATCACACTCTGAGTAAAAATGTGACTTTCATTCTGCTTAAAGGCATTTTTATTTCTTCATTCTTAAAACTGTGTCTATGAAGAGTTATTTTCCATGGTGAATGGCTATTGGATTCTTTCAATACTTACTGCATATGATTATTTTAGTTTTAATTTTTCATTTCTGCCGTCATCTGCTGTCATCTCATAAATTCAGGGAGGGTAGACAACTTGTCATTTTCACTGCTAATTCCAAGCATCTAGAGTCGCATATGCACATATTAAACGAATGGGGGGAAATGAATAAATATCGTTATTTTTAATTCAAGTATTTTCTCTCTCCACACTAGATAGACTATTAACATTGTGAGAATAGACTGAATTATATTCATTGCTCTCTACCCTGTCAACTCTAAGGAAAGAAGGGATTCAAAAGAGTGAATGAACCAAAAAACAAATGGGAAAAATACATGACACTTCGTCAAGGTAAATCAGAATAACTTGAAGAAAGCAAATATTCTGAAACCATTATGCTGATATTAAAGTGACTTAAATATATTAGACATTCTGTCTCATCCAAAAAATCATATACAGGCTGAATAGATGGGCATAGGACTTTTAAAAAGCTGTTCATTTTCATTTTTCATTTGTGCTTGGGTTTGTTGTAAGCAAATAAAAGACAGTGCCCTATAAGCATTTCTCAGGAAAGAGCTTAGAAAGTAGATGTTTTGACATTTATGAATATAGTGAGGTACATTCCTGCTGTCAGTCTTCTAGGATGCTATATAGATTGTTTATATTACTATTGAATTATTTATATTACTATTAAATTGTTTATTCTCTAAGAGTAGGATTATACATTATCCATCAGCTCTGCTCTTAATGGAGTAAAAGAAGAACTCAGGAACATGAGTTTAATGTGGGCCATTAAGTTGAAAGGCATTCTAGCTAAGAGCCAATTTTATAACTTTCAAAGCCACTTAGAGTTTCTTACTGTCCAGGTGCAAGTCAAATGGTTAATACCCTTGCTTCAAATTCTGAGTTTCTCAGCTTGCAAAAATGTTTAGAACCACTTGTTCCTCTTTCTCAACTTGCTCCCAGTAAACTGATGGTTAATTAATGATCTGGTTCATGGCATCCTTCATGAGTTAATGCCTTCCCCACAATTAAGATGACAGTGGAGGAGCAGGGGCTTAGAGGATTTTGGCGCAAAGGGGGTGCATTGAGAGATAGTAGGATATGAAGATGCAGTATTTTAAATTTGCTCATTGGCCTTGCTAAATTTTGAAACTTGAACAACAGATCAGAAAAGCATCCATATTCTGCTCAGGTTACTGAGCCAGAACAGCGTGAGTCTGTGAAATACTCTGAAGGAATGCAATATTGGAAATAATATCGATGTGATGCCGTCTAGTCCCTATGGACCCGAGAGCCTTGCAGAGCCATTACTCAGAAAATGTCTATAAAGAAATTCAAGAATCTCTGAACACTGCTAACTGGTTAAGGAAATAAGTACAAAGTCAGGGTGTCCTCCACAGCACACTGTTTTCAACAATAATAACAACAGGAGGGTTCTAAGTGTTTGCAAACATAATTAAATCAAGAATAACCTTCAGTTATTTGATCAGTAGACTGTAAAAGCAAGAACCTACTATAAAAACAGAAACATATGAGGAATCCTATAAGATAGGAAATATAAACTAATAGTATAAATAACTAACATTTCCTGAACTCTTAACAAATCCTAGGAACTCTGTGATATTGTACAAACATTATTGTACTAAACCTCAAGTATCCATGAAATAGTTACTCTTGGTATGCCTGCCTTTGAGGTGAGGAAATCAAGGTTTCTAGAGCTTAAATAATTTGATAACAGACTTAGTGAAACACTGAGACTTAAACTCACATAGTTCAAATTGAGTATTTCTACTAAATTGCCATGTTCATTTCTCATAGAGAAATGATTACATAACCAATAAGCTATACACATCAAACATCAGCAAACCTTTTTTCTGAGAGAGAGTAAATATTTTAGACAGTGTGGATCACTTACAGTCTCTGCTGCATATTTTTAAAAATAACCCTTTAACAAATGTAAAAATTCATAGCTCACAGAATATATTTATACAGACAACAGGCAACAAGCTGCAGTTGTAACCTTGATTTAAACAATAAAAAGGAGAGGGATATTTAGATACTGGGATAAGAAGCAGTATATTAACTAAGAGAGAGGAACATCCCCACGATACATAGATTAGAACAATTGCCTCTGCATGTGAGGGTTAGTGAGACAGTGCACATGGCAAGAAATGGAGACAGAAATAGTAAGGGGACAGACAGTGACTCATAGGCACTGTCAGCTTGGCTAAAGAAGGTAGTTCTGTCATCATTTTAGGAATAGAAACTAACCAGCCACAGAAGCAAGAAATCCACCTTCCCGTCTTGGACTACACTTTTTCCTCCCAGATTCTTCCACATGTTTGTTCAGAGATACTGGCATCACCAACAGAAAGAGAAACTTCAGTACCTAATTATAACATAATATCTCTTAAACTTTTGCTTAAAGCCAAGACAGAGCAAGGAAGTCTTACCTTCCGACTCAACACAAACACACAGACAAAATACATAAAATGTGAATTCTCAAAATGCAGAACATCAAACAGCAAATGATGCATGAGAGATGGAAAATTAACAAGGTGAGCTTGAGCCACTGATCACTTGTTTACAGAACACTGATAAACAGACTCCTGAGGCAAGAATAAATAATAGCTTAGCTGTGCCAACAGGCCACTCCCCTGTGGGTGAAGTGGTTCTGATAATAGCTTCTGACGCTGTGCAAACATCAGAGCTGAATTGAGCCACTTTAGCTGTTTGGACTCTTCACCTATGGGGTCTGAAGCCTTCTGCAGATGTTGGCAGCTGCCACTGGAGTCCTGGAGAAGCAACCCCAGCCCCTTCAAGAAGTAGACACTGCAGGGCCTTCCCGGTGGCGCAGCAGTTGAGCTCTGGGTTGCGAAACTGCCCACAGCCTCTGCAGCACCAGTTCGATCCCCGGCCTCCGGGCGAGGGTCCCACATAGCGCACAGACCTCTCCTGCCACCCGCTGCTCCCCTCAGCAGTGTACTTCGTCAGTCTGCCTATTCTGCTCTCTGCTCTGGCTCTGGTGAATTCTCTCACCCTCCCTGCGCTTCTGACTGTATTCAGTGCTTGTATAAATAAATAAATAAATCTTAAAAAAAAAATTTAAAAAAAAAGGTAGACACTGCAAAGAAATTATAAGCCTTGACCACCAAGGCCAATATTTAGTGCTTGGTATCGCCCCCCACACACACACCTTCTTTTACTGCCAGTTGAATTGAATATTTCTATTATTGCAATGTTGATTTCCCCCAATAAATCATGTAATTATATGTGATTGGCTTGAATCATAAGTGGAATCTCTCTACCTAGGTGGAAATATACCACACTGAAAAAGAAAGTGCAAATTATATAGACCAAAAAAAAAAAAAAAGATACCTGATAAAAAAATTTTTATCCAGCATATACAAAGAACTCTCAAAAATCAACCATCAATAGACAAATAACTCAAATAAAACTTCAAAAAAATTCAATATGTGCAATGACTTTACCAAAGAAAATAAGTACAATATAAGCACTATGTAGTAACAAATTACTAAAAAGATGCTCAACTTTTTTTTTCAAATGCAAATTTGAAATACAAATTTCAGATACAATGATCTATCACTACATACCTACAAGAACAGTTAAAATGAAAAGACTTACCACATCAAGTGTCTGTAACGCTAAGATGAAATTGGAACATTTATACATTGCTGTTAAGAATATAAAATGGTCCAACTTTAGGAAAGTTTGGCAGTTTCTTAAATAGCTAAACATCCACCTACTAAATGATGCAGGCATTACACTTCTAAGAATTTGCCCAAAAGAAGAGAAATCCAATATTCATGCAAAGAGACTTGGCCGTGAATGTTCATAGCAGCTTTATTTGTAAGATCCAAAACTAAAAACAACCCAAATGACATCTACAGGTGAATAGATAAACAAATAGAGAATACATCCATACAAAAAAATAATACTCAACATTTTAAAAGAATGAAAAGCTAACACAAGAAGAAGGTGAACGACACTCAAAATGATGACAAATGAAAGAAGTCAGATTTTTTTAAAAAAGGCATAGGGTATGATTCTACTCATATAAAATGTTACAAAGTACAAGCCCAACATAAATTAGGGGCTGTCTAGGTGTGATGAAACTGTTGGGGGTGACAGAGGTGTTCACTCCCTTGATTGTGGTAATGATGTCAAAGAAACACACTCACATCCGTGAAAGCTTATTGATTATGTAAGTTAATTTGCACGTCAATTAAATCTCAATAAGGTTATTCATAAAAGAAAATATCTCTTATCTTCCTGAGGATGAGACAGGTCTTGCTCACTCTCATTAAGATTGTTACAAGACTTTAAAAGTATCTTTTAAAAGAGGCAAAAAGGAAGTAGAAACGCTGAAAATAAAAGGGGTATTCGTATAAGTCCATGTTTATCTTCACAGTGCTTGCACACCCTCTGAGTGTGCACTAGAAGTGAGTGTCTTCGTTGTCGTCCTGCATGCTTCTGCCTTTGTGCGTAGCACAGCTGTTAAGAAGAGGCCACCCAAAAGGGTACATAATTTAGGGGGCAAATTCTGCTATTGGGCCATCAACTTACAATTCTAACAAATACCGTTCTGAAGGACTAAAGCTATGAAAGATTAAAGCTACGAAGCTATGAAGATGTCCTTTGGCAGAGAAAAGCTATAGAAATACTATCCAATTCAGGAGCTGATCATGAATTGTGAGCTAGTTCACAGAAAAGACCACTACATTTCTAACTGCTGCCTGGGACATTCCAACTACCCCAAAATATGAGGTGAAGGGGGGTGTGTGTGTGTGTGTGTGTAAATGTTGGAATCTGGTGGGGTCTGGAGAAACACCACAGGAGTGACCTGTCACACTGAGAACATGAATTTCTCAGCCAGCATAGCTCTTTACCTCCTCTTTCTCATGCTCCCAGTTGCTCAGTCTTGCTTCCCCTTTTGCCCTCTGCCCGCCATTGGGCAACTTTTCCATGTTCTGTCTTCTATGTGGCTTTAGGAGGTTGAGGGAAAGATGGCGTTAAGGTAGAGAGGACTGAGGACAGAGGCTCCAGGCCTTTGCCTTTAAAATAAAAAGGGAAGAGAGCTGGAAGTCTGGCAGGGAGGCTTGGGCTAGAGCAGGCGAAATATATATATAAATTGAATCAAAATGTTAGCTATAAGGTGCCAGGTGGCCCAGGGCCCAGTCTCTGCTAAGGAGTGCTGCAGTCCCTTAATCCCAAGCAGTTCGCAGGGCTCTTGTGGTCTGCACCTCAGTGACCAAAAACAGCTTACATTCCAGAAGAGAATTCAAAGTCCACTGCTCATTCTCTTCAGTCTTCAGATTCACAGTGCTCTCAATAGGCTGGCCTTCTTCTGACATATACTGAAAGCAGTTAAAA
This sequence comes from Talpa europaea, assembly GCF_964194135.1. NCBI lineage: Eukaryota > Metazoa > Chordata > Mammalia > Eulipotyphla > Talpidae > Talpa > Talpa europaea. The sequence continues at coordinate 67,273,050 of NC_140083.1, read as the reverse complement.
CGCAGTTGTCAGCAAAAATAGCTCCCCTCTGCAAATAGGCACAGGTGCCGGAAAGGTACATCTGGGAGACAGATCCCTGGAGTCTAAACCTGCAGAAAAGGAGGGAAAAGGAGATTTGTCGCCACCTTGTGTCAGGAATTTAGCTCATCTTGAAGCTTCAAATCAGTAGTAAAGGTAGGAAGGCAAAGGCAAAAGATTGGAGTGCGTCAATGACAAGTCCCAGGTGAGAGGTGGGGAAGGAGTTTTGAAAATGCCCCCAAGCATAAGAGGCATCAGAGGACAGTGTATGGAATTCAGCAGTAGTTTCACTTGTAGATTCAGCGAAGGGGGAAACTTACAAGTGAGGTTTCAAAGGAGAACCATCCTCCCAGATCCAGGAGTAGTGGGGCTTCCTCAGAGACAACCCTATCCAGAACGGGAAGCTGGAATGGGCACTTGCTTGCTGGATGAATTCCTGTGGGGAGCGAGCTTTTTGAGTTCATGCTGGAGTCAATGTGGTTATTTAGATTAGATTCACAAACTAAAGAACCAAAGGAAATCTCGAACAGCACCTCCATGATTTTGCAGACATGTTTACTGACAACTAGTAATACTACACAGCCTGTCCATCCCACGGCCAACACAAAATGAGTGGTAGGGTAAACTGAAATTGGGGACCCTGACTTTCCCACGAGAGCTCCACCCAGGGCTTAATCCTGACTTATTGCCCTCTAAGCTATTTTCATCCCAACGCTCATAAACAAAAACTCACCAGATCATCCATGTTACTAATTTTCAGCAACTGGGCATCCAGAGATAAGCAATTCTCCTGGCTTTTTTCCCAATTAAATGGCCCAGAGGAAAACAAATAACAGTTTTCTTCATGCCACAGCCAGTCTTGGGGACAAGGAGCTAGGAAGAAGAATAGGTACGATCAGTGACTTACACCTGAATTAAAACATCACTACAATTCTCCCTATAGGACACATACCATCCCCTCCCAATTAGAATTATATTCAGAAGCTACAAGTACCTAAGTACTCTCAGAGCTTTCATTTCCCCAGTTTTTGGAGAAAAAATAATAAAACATTCTGATATTCGGTAAACTAAGTTAAAAAGCAAGGCTTGTGTTGGGATGCCATTTTAGAATCTGATCTATTTTGTAATGCTATTTTTGGAATAATGGAGATACTTAATGGCTATTCTATTTAAAAGACATGCTTGTGTATTTTAAAATTTCAGCTCCTTGAAAAATGAAATTTGGTTTAAGCCCTGTAGCCCCTGCTTCTAGGCATGTGCTGTTTGATATATCAACAGCAATTAGATGTACTCTTAGGTACATGAATTGTGGCTAGTGTGCATTAAGATGTGTTGTAGTGTAAAATTTGTTATAGTGTAAAATTCGAAATCAAAATGCACATATGATGCACGTATATGAAATGTACGTATGAAAAGAATGTGAAATGTCTCAATAATTTTTATGCTGGCTAGTGTTGAAATATTATTTCAAATATATTGGTTTAAGTAAAATACGAAAATTAATTTCATCAGTTTCTTTTTCATTTTTTTAATGTGGTCACTAGAAAATTTAATGTTGCCTATGTGGTTCACACTGTTTCTTTTGGAGAGAAATAGTCTAAGAAGAAAGGAATATTGATACAAAGTAATGTCTTAATTTCAGTAAGATTTCAGGAAATAGGGAAACGATTTCGGCAGCAAAAGTCGCAGATAGTTCAAAAACTCATCTCAGAATTCAGACAATAGACAAAATATGTCAACGTCTATTTGCATATAGATATCCTCTCCCTCCTCTTTTCCTCTCCTCCAACTCCCTGTTAGTAACATTTGGAATCTCTTTAATAAGAAACAACACCCCTTTGTCTACAGTGTGACCAAAAAATTAAAAAAAAAAATCCTTGAGAAAGGTAACATTCTAATTCCAATTTCCATTATAGCATATAATCAGTTTATGGGTAGACCTCATCAGAAAGGAGAAAGTAGGGGGTTGTTGAACCATGAAAGAAGAAAGTAAATGAGAGAAAACGCACAAAAAATGATGGTCAAAGTAATAAATGCAAGCTTCACATGGCTTAATTTGTCGAATGCCATTGTGTTATGTCAAAATCTCTCTCTCTCTCTCTCTCAATCTCTCTCTCTCCACACTCCAGGCAGGTTTTCTAAACTGACAAAGTCAAACAGCAAATCTCAAACACCCTTTAACTAAATCATCTTTTAACTTTTTTTTTTTTTTTTTTTTTTTTAGCAAATGTAACTGTCACCATATGCCCAAAACTTGTGGCAGTTACATATATTAATTTAATTCTTGGGGCCTCCATGATGGTGCAAGGGGTTAAGCGTCAGCACTATGAAGCAATCCACAGCCACTGCAGCATGAGTTCGATTCTAGCCAGGGAGGTGACCCACATCGCGCAGCAGACCTCTCCTGACTCGCCCTCTGTATTTCAGTAGATCTGCCTGTTCTGCTCCCCACTCTGTCTCTGGTGAATACTCCTACCATCCCCTCACACTTCTGGCCCGTACCCCAGTTCTTGTATGCATAAATAAATAAATCTTAAAAAAATAATTCTTGTAGCAATGCTATGGGAGAGTTTCCATTCATTTTCTTCATTTGACAGAGAAATGGGAAGTTGAACCTACACAGAGTAACTATAGCAGCTGTGAGTGTGTTTAATCACTAAATGACTCTACCCCTCTAACTTCTAAACATCTGGGGGTACATTTCATGATGCACCTCAAGACATTCTGACACAGAATTTGGGGGTAGACCCTGAACCTGCCATTTCTAACAAGTTACTTGGATGGTAACTTTGTACATATAGGCCAAGAACTATCACTAATTCTGGTGCTAAATGGACAGTCTGTAGCTGGGAAGAACCTGCACCTTTCTAGCTGAGTGACCTCAAGCAAAACCCATTGAGTGGGCCTCCCTGGTGGTGCAAAGGTTAAGATGCAACCTATGAAGCTATCCGCAGCCACTGCAGCATGAGCTTGATCCCTGGCCAGGGAGCTACCCACATGGCACAGCAGACCTCTCCTGACTAGCCCGCGATTCCCCTCAGCAGTATATTTCAGTCAGTCTGCCTGTTCTGTTCCCCACTCTGTCTCTGGTGAGTCCTCTTGCCCCCCCATATCTGGCCTGTACCCCAGTTCTTTTATGCATAAATAAATAAATCTTAAAAAAAAAAACACTGAGTAACTTCCCAGCATCTCCTCCTCTTCTTCTAAACACTGAGGACCACAAAGATAAAAACTTGAAAAAAATTGCATAATTTTCCATTTGGCGATGATCACTGATTTTTTTTTTTAAATCTTCTCTAAGCTGCCTGGTGAAAAGCCATACTTTTGGGGGTATCTCTGCCAATTCGTCTTTATCTGATGCTGTAAATGAATGGGACATGGTACCCGATACATCCTCACCAAAAGACATCACTTATTTTTTTTGGCTAGTTTTCTGTGTCTGGCAGCTCTAGGAGATGTTTCTAAATGGTACTGGCATAGCTTTAATCCCTTACAACTGATAAAAATAAATATTGTACAGCCTGCCTGAGAAATAAACCACTGGTTGGTAGGGAGCTGTGCCTGCTTCCATTAACATTCCTCTTCTTGATATATTAGCTTCTTCCTATTAAGCTTTCTTTGCAGTGGTGTTTTCTTTTACTTCCAGAATGGTTTCCTTTTTAAACAGATTAAATACACGTTTTCACACTTGCAAAAGATCCATTTGTCCTAGTAGTTCTACTTATTTCAGAAATTTAAAGAACTATTAATATTCAAAGGTTTTACAAGCTGTAAGACTTTACACAAAACTACACATCACTATTATTATCATTTAATTATTTGAGTTTCAATTTGTTCACACCATTCCCTGACCATCATACCTGAAATATTTGCAGCTCTCTTCAAGGCTTCTTGGAGATTCAGGTTCTGCTGCTGGAGTTCTGTTTGGTTTTTGGCTTGCTCTTCTAGTTTCTGGGCAAGGGTTTCTATCATTTCCTTGAGTTCCCTCTGTGATTCCTGGGAAGTCTTTTCCACCTGCTTCCGAGCTAAGATCTGTCCCTCCAGTATATTTTCCTGGTGAGTAATATTTGCTTGCTGTCGCTTCAGGAGGTCAGACACCTGGGAGACTAAAATCATAGCTGAATTAAGACTCCATTTCAATTAAATTCCTCCACTGGGTTTTGAGAAAATCAAAGAACTGAATCAAATAATCCCTTTTAACAACAGATAAATTACTGAAAATGACCTGTATTTACTCAGAAATTAGGGATTTGAAAGTCAACTGATATTCCTGCAATTTTTGTAAATGTCAGGGACTGTCATAGACACTTATGATTTAAAAATATGATTGGGGGGCCTCCCTGGTCACACAAGGGGTTAAGCACCGCACTATGAAGCTATCTGCAGCTTCTGCAATAGGAGTTCAATCCCTGGCCAGCCATGGAGCAACCCACATGGCGCAGCAGACCTCTCCTGACTCACCCGCTGCCCCCCTCAGCAGTGTATTTCAGTCAGTCCCCACTCTGTCTGGAGAATCCTCTCACCCCCCACACCTCTGACCTGTATCCCAGCTCTTGTATGCATAAATAAATAAATCTTAAAAAAATATGATCAGGATTTTACTTGTTGAGAATTAAACACAAGTGAAACATAATAAAAAATAAGTTGTATATCAGTGACATAAATGAAATGTGGGCAATCTAAAGTAGTCAGATGCCAAGCAGTTGAGCGACCATAGGTAGGAATTGTCATTAGGCATTGACTCTTCCACCTCATTCCTTTACCATCTAGCCACCCTTCCACATGTCCTAATGTATTTAACAACTGTGATACTCACCCCTTTTTTGAGACACCCTCCCAAAGAATTATTTTAAGATGCTGTGTCACAAGAGCCTAAAATTGTTGTTATTATTATTATTATTATTGGCCACAGCACATTTTAGGAAGGGTGGAGATGAGATAAAGGTTGTGAAATCAAGCAGAACAAAAATGTTAATTGCCCAATGTCTCAATTCTAGAAGTTTGTTCTTTCAGTACAAAGTAGACCCCATGGCTCCAAGGTCAGATTCCATGGTGTAAAGTGATGAGAACCACAGAGAAGACCTCCAATCACCACCCCTGGGTTAACTCATTTGGAAAGACCCTAAGTCTATAGATTGTAATAAATAAATAGTTTGTGACCTTAAACAGAAAATAAGAATTGAAGCTTCCAGAGTGGGGAGGGGTGGAGGAAGGATAAAAACAAAAAGGGAAGGAAGCCCAATAGACGAGGGTGAAGGACTATGGGCAATTTGATGGTGGGTACACTATGGTGGCAATACCTGATAGGATTTCCAAATATTACCTCAATTAAAAATTAATTAATTTTTGAAAAATAATAAAAAAATAAAATAAACAGCAAGTAAGAAACAAATAGCTCTTCAAAGGTCTTGACAACCTGGGTCCTGGCCAGCTGAAATAACTCAAATGTACAACTAACTACACGAGCAAATTAGATGGAAGGCTGGGACCATTTTCATCCCTTCCTGACCCCTCTCATCCTTATTTTCACTTCTTTTCTTCTCTATACCCTCTTTTTCCTAGATGGCAATATTATAAACAAGAAGTGTTTTTTGCTTTAAATGTTTTTATTCATTGTCTATATTTCTAATTTTTAACTTAAAATTGGTCTTTAGTAATTTCTATTAAAACTGAAATGAACTGGGCCTCGCTGGTGGACTAGGAGTTAAGTCTCCCCACTGTCATTGCTATTGCCTGAGTTCTATCCCTGGTGAGGGAGCTAACCAGGAGACCTCGCTTGTCTTGCCCACTGCTCCCCTCAGCAGTGTTTTCAGTAAATCCTCCTGTTCTGCTCCCCACTCTGTCTCTGGTGAATACTCTCAACAACCCCCCCAACACCTCTGGCCAAATTGCAGTTCTTCTACATGAAAATAAAGTTAAATAAAAATGAAACTGAACATGAATGAAATGAAATTTCTTTTTTCTTCCCCCATTTCTCAGGTGATCTAGGGACAAATAACTTCAAAGTATCTTCTTTCTCATCATCTTAGAATTTAAATAGACTTTATTCATGAAGTTATGAAAACAAAACAAAAGTCTACCATTCAGGATCTACGTTGTGTCAATTTAAGTCATGAGCACAAGGCAGCTCATCCTCCCACTCACACTAAAAACAGTTTGCCTAAAATGTGTCTCACTCAAGGCTATTTGTGATGATTATGAAACCAATTTGTAAACTATGATTTTAAATTCACTTTTCTCCTTCACCTCCCCTTCCGCATTTACCCTGCATTGTCAGCATTATGATGGTCACCAGTAAGCCCAGGCACAGGATCCCGAGTGTCACAGCAGCAGGGCACCACCACCGGGAAGAAAGACGACCTAGAGGGACAGGGAGAGAACCAAAATGACCAAAGAGATGAAAGCAAATAACCCAACCACACTTTGGATCCTGCCTGTACCTGGTGCTGTGTATGTCTTACCTCTTGTCCTCCCCTTGGCTCAGCAGATAATTCATGATTCACATTTACAATGAAAAATATGGACAGCTAAAGCATTTCAGTAATCTACCCAAGGTCATACAACTGATACAATTTTGGAGCCAGGATTCAATAATTCTGATTCGGAAGTTTATACTGTGCCTACTCTTCAAAAAATTCTCAGTCCCACTGGGTGGAATCTGCTTCATCTGTAGTACAGAGGGTCTGATGTTTTTAATATAGACTGTATATAGCACGCACGAGCACACACACACACACACACAGATGCAGTGTGTTTATAAGTAGCATACAATAAACGAATGTCAGACATCAAGATAATGATCTTTAAGTCAATCAACTGAGAGTACCTCAAAGAATTACAACATAATTTTGTGCTATTCGATTTTTATTTCACTAAAATTACACTTTGTAAGTAGGATTATTGACCAAAGAAAAATATGAATGAAACATCAGTGGTCATCTGTCTTATATTAGCATCATGTCCTACATTTATAACATCTGTTGTTACAGAGAAAAATACACCATTATTATAAAAGCCATCGTGTCACTCACAGGAGTAGGAATATCTAGTTATGCGTTTCACCACTGAAAAAACACAGACATTCCTTTAAAAAGCACAGATCCTACTGGTTTAGTAGAAGCATCTCATATAATGTATTTGTAAAATAAGTAAATAAGGCAGTGATATTATCCTCTATGTGCAAGTAAGGAAACTGAAAGTTTCAATGATTTGCCTAGGAGTATACAGATTTAAGACACACAAAGTCTTTTACCCAATTGTCAATAACTATATTACATCACAAATTTCCACTGTGAATGATCCACACTAATTAGTAGTCAAGTATATTTCACAGGGTTCTCATGTATCAAAAACACTTCGTTCAGACTTTCCAGATGAAACAAACAAAATAGATACGTTGACAGGGAGAAACATGACAATCACTGATTTAATCCTTATTGAGCTCCTACAATGTGTATGGCAAATTGTCAGAGCAGAAGTAGAAGAGGGTTGTGCCTCTTGCAAATAATTGCTTAATCCTGTCCTCAGAGGCACGTATCTGTGTTAATCTTTCTACCAACATTTCCCTGGGGTTAGTATTCACTCTATATTACAGGAGATCAAGTGTGTCCTCCACTCTCAAATGATGAAATTCCTGAAATTTTAGAAAAAAGTCACAGCATCCACACCATGCAGGGAAGGTACAGATTCCTATTTTTGGACCATCTTTTCTCCAATCTCCTTGATGGGCAGAGATCATTAATCCAATCCCTGCTCTAATTAGTCATTCTCTAATTAAAGCTCAACTGGATCTTTTTGTAATCGGTGACTGATTTAAGCAGGTTCTGAGAGTAGTAATTTCATAAATGCAGTAAAAGTCACTCAATATTTACTACATGAAGAATGAATGAATGAATGAGCAAATGACTATTGTTAATTTGTAGGTCTATCTGCATACCAGTGCTATTTTCATTCCTAGTTATTAACAGTTCATCAGCTCAAATGTTAAATCATTCTGCGCACATACTTATCTTCCCCATTGAGAGAAATATCTGTCTTGTTTATGGAAACATGACTTGGAATTTCTTTATCTAGATTCTGAAAATATTTGTGTATCTTCCCTTTATTGTATTTTATTTCTTTCTCTCAGAATGGATATAAAATAAAATGCAGTAGAGTCAGATTTTCTATGAAGTTGGAATTATGAATTAATTTATCTTTAAGAAGTTTAACTTACAGTATATATCAAATAGAAACTGAATTTTTTTAAAGCAGTGGTATACAATTAAATATAATTTATGCTAAACCATGCTGAACAGAATTTAATCTGCTCAGATGACCCATAAACTATATCCATTTTTTGCAATGCCTCACGGACACTATTATCAAAATTATCATTGTACACAGTGGGTGAATTCAGTATTTCCCAAAGTTTCTGATGGATTGGATTCAGATAAATGGGAGTTTGTGATCCAGTTCCAGCTCGACCACTTACTAACTGCATGAGATTGGATAAGTTAGTCAATCTTCCTGATCCTCTATAAAAGGGAATTAATAACAGTCCTAATTTTAAGGTGCAAAGATTCAGAGAAATAATGCATATAAAGTGAAGTTCAACGAATATGACCTATAGAAAACTCAGTAAAATTTATCATCATCATTCACACCAAGTTAGTTCATTCATTCATTCATTCATTCATTCATTCATTCATTCATTCATTCATTCTTCATCATCATCATACCTAATTTGTTTTCCTTTTAATTTGATTAATTTCATAATTTCCTTTAAATTTGATTAATTTCATAATATTTCCTAGACTTGGGTATTCTACTTTTTTACTCCTATATTCAGTTTACTTTTAAGGTAATCTTAGAATTCTGCCCCTGTACACATTCACCCACCCCCTGCTACCTTTAATTTGCTCTCCATTTGGCTTCTTACCAGGTTGATCCTTCATAGTATTGCTCTTGAGGTCATCAAAAGCCATCTCCAAATTCATTCCACGATGAGAGAGTGTAACAGTCACAGGCTTCTACAAAGTAAAACTGTGTGAACTTGCTAGAGCACTTAAATAGTTACTGCTATCACAGAGGAGTGACTCAACCATTGGTAGGAGGAAGGAGAGGCTTTGCTTCATACTGGGAAGTTGGCTGACGCAAATTCTTGGGTTATGTCTGTGGCAGGTGGGGAAAGTGGAGATTCCGATAATATTTCAGGATATTTCATTAAGTAATTAATGAAAGGGAAAATTGAATTTTCCATGAGCATTAGAGGAGAGACTTTTGTACCCCTTTTGCTGATAAGGAAACAAACACAAAAGGATGTCATATTCGGCTTCCCTGGTGGTGCAAGGGGTTAAGATGTAGCACTACAAAGCTATCCACAGCCACTGCAGCACGAGTTCGAACCCTGGCCAGGGAGCTGACATGAATGGTGTAGCCGATCTCTCCTCTCTCACCCCCTGCTCCTCTCTGCAGTGTATTTCAGTCGATCTGCCTGTTCTGTTCCCTTCTTTGTCTCTGGTGAATCCTCTCACCCTAGCCCCCACGCTTCTGGCCTGTACCCCAGTTCTTGTATGCATTAATAAATCATTTTTTGGTGAAAAGATCTACATTTAGAGCACAGTGTTTTATTCCAAAACTCATATCTATTCAGTAATTCAACTGTAGTAGATTATCTCTACTATAATGTGTCTTTCATAGGCCTCACATTTTCCTTTTTAATTTGTACTGTTGTAATTAGCAATAGACTTAGAAATTTGGGGGCTAATCACATATGACTCCCACCCATCTCCAGCTGTGATGTCTTAGGTGATTTTAGAATTTAATTAGAGATTCAATTTTATATAGTGGCAATATAACATAGCATCAGAGAACATGTTGGAGCTAGACAGAGTTAGCTTCAAATCTTTCCTTTGAAGTCTTTTGGTCTATAATCTCAGGGAATTACTTTGTCTATAAACTAGGACATTATAGCATACACTTGAAAATGTTGAGGTTGTTGCTATAGGGAGTCAAATGAGATGTTAGATGAGAATGTTAAGTTTGTACTTGGAATATAATGCAAACTCAATAAATGGTAGCTCTGATTACTGTTTGGAATAATATTCAGCATAGTTGACTTGCCGAATCATGTATACAGGATTGAATTAAGTCACAATAAAGCTTCACTGGGTTCCCCATTAATAAACCTACATAGAGCATTGATAGAATTCTTACCTATTTTCCCTTCACCTTCTAACCAGACTTGTCTCATTACAGTCACACACGGTTTTTAAAAAAACTATTATTGTTTCTATCTACCACAGAGCTCTTCTGAAGTATCTGGAATTTGCTTTAAACTACCCCAGGATTCAAACACAAATAAAGGAATAAAAAAAAAAGATTAGAAACTATTCAATAAACAAGGCATCTAGGATACTATTAGAAACATCATCAATATTGACTGTCCAAGTAGGATTCCAATTCATTCCATCTCCCTAGGTTTCTGTATTGCCTTTTTTCTCTTCAGGTTATCTGAGACCAAACTGAAAATAGTTTAGCAGTCATTTAAAATTTTACTCTATGGACCTCCCTGGTGGTGCAAGAAGTTAAGACGCAACCTCTGAAGCTATCCACAGCCACTATAGCACAATTTTTATCCCCTGGCCAGGGAGGTGACACACGTGGTACAGCAGACATCTCCTGTCTCTCCTGCTGCTCCCCTCTGCAGTGTATTTCAGTCAGTCTGCCTGTCCTGTTCCCCACTCTGTCTCTGGTGAATCCTCTCATCCCCCCACACCACTGGCCTGTACCCCAGTTCTTATATGTGTAAATAAATTTTTAAAAAGAATAAAATTTTACTCTGTAACACAATTCATGGAAGAGCAACACCACTTCAGTGTGTGGCAAATATATGCTGGTCAAATCAGCCTGTGACAAATCAGTGTTACTTAACTATGTATGTGTCAGTGCCACTTATCACCCAAGCCCACCCTGCCTCCCTGAACTGAATGCCAAGCAACAAGACAGGATGCATTTCTAAACTCATCCTGACAACTTTCACATAAACAGAATGTCAAGAAATTGTTTTTAACAATGAATTAATATACTGAAATGATACCATGATGACTAGGACACCTTACCATTCCTCATAGTGACTTAGTTATTTCAGATGCCATCATCAATATTCTAGTGGAGTTAGTATACTTCTTGATGAAATGGACTTAGCACATTTCATGTGAACACTAATTTTTTTTAAAGATTCATTTATTTATGCATATAAGAACTCAGGCATAAGGCAGAGGTGTGGGGGGTGAGATGATTCACCAGAGATAGTGGGGAGCGGAACAGGCAGATTGACTTGAAATACACTGCTGAGGGTTGCAGCAGGTGAGGCAGGAGAGGTCAGCTGCGCCACATGGGTCAGCTCCCTGGTTGGGGATCAAACTCATGCTGCAGTGACTGGTGATATCTTGATAGCACTGTCTTTAACCCCTGCGCCACCAGGAAGGCTCACGACTAATCTTTCTTGGATTGTCTTGACAAGTATCTCAGAAGGATACATGTGACTATGAGTTAAAACACGCAAACATACACACACCAGCAGAAAGAACTACATTTTTTAGGAAAGTCCAGCAGAGTATAATCATCCTTTTTCCTGGGTCAACACACACAGGCAGCTCACCAAACAATCCAGGACCTGGTGATGAATCCTACAAATACAGTATTTCCTGCAAATCCAATTCATTTTTTTTTTAAATTTTCTCCACCTAATACCTACAGGCAGAATTGCCATCCTCAATTTTTTTCCTTCTCGTTTTATAAACTCTTACAAGTGTTCTGCATTGATTTCCAACTCCATTAACGTTATTCTACCTCTCCAACTAGATAACAAATCCTTCAAAAGTAGGGCTAGATCTCCATCTATTAAGAAGAACTTGTTTTTTCCTACCACCCTCACATACCATAAATTAACTAATATTCTGCAAACAGTAGACAGTTAACCCTTGAGATTCTTAACTATGAAGATATAAGCAGCATAAACTGAACTTAAAAGTACAAAAAATAAGGAAAATCTATCTCAGTTCTTCTATTCTGATAAAGTAGAATTAAATAACAAAAAATTAAGTGGTTTATTGGATATTTTTATTTAATCAGCAAGAACTCAGCTCACTGTTCTTTCAATTATGCTAATTAATCAGAGACAGAGGAACTATCTTCTAGGAGAGATTATAAATGCAGTTGGGATCTCTCTCAAAAGGATTCAATGAGAGAAATTTGCTATTATCAAGATAGTGAATGTCCACTTCCTAGAAGACTTGAAAAGTACACTGAGATAGGAGACACCCATACCAGGATCACCCTCAATTTTTTTTATAACCCTCCTTAAACCAGACATTCATGGTGAAGAGCCACACAGCGTGGAGAATCTAGAAGCTGAACCCATTACCAACTTCTGGTGACTTGGTTCTGCGGTACTGCCATTTTTTTGCCTTTCACTATTCAAGCTTAATAGAAACAAGTGGGTTCCTCTTTTTCTTTATTGTGGTAAAACTTACAAAACATAACATGTATTAGTGTACAAACCAGTGACATTAAGTGAATTCACATTGTTGTGCAACCACCACCACTATCCCTCTCCAGAACTTCATCTTCTCCAACTGAAGCTCTGTCCCCATGAATCAATGAATCTGGTGATAGTTAATTATATGTGTCAAATTGATAGGGTCCCAAGATGCCCAGACATCTGGTCAACCATTCTTCTGAGTATTTTTTTGAGGATGTATTGAATGAGATTAACAGTTTATTTGTCAGATTGAAGCAGAGTTCCTTTCATAATGTGGGTGGGTCTCATCTAGTCAGTTGAAGATTTCCGCAGAACAAACAGACTAATCTTCCCTCAATAAGAAAGAAATTCTTCAGCAGACAGTCTTTGTACTGGATCTGTGCTGTCAACTTTTTGAGGTTTCAAACCTGCCTTCCCACGCTATATATTTAAACTTACCAACATCCATAACTGAATGAACCAATTTCATATAGTAAATCTATTATAATAAATCTAGTTCTCAAGATACATACACAACTATTGGTTATTTTTCTTTGGAGATCCATGACTAATACTACTCCCCATCTCTTCCTTACCCCAGCCCCTGGAAGCCAACATTCTGACTACTATGCTTACAAATTTGACTACTCAATTGCACTCATATAAAGGGCAATATTTGTCCCTTTGTGTCTGACTTATTTCATTTCATTTGGCATAATGTCTTTAAGATTCATCCATGCTGTAGCACATGCCAGCATGCCCTTTCTTTTTCTTTTTCTTTTTCTTTTTTTTTAAAGAGTTATTTATTTATGCACGCAAGAACTGGAGTTCAGGCCAGGAATTGGTGGGGTGTGTGTGCGAGAGGATTCACCAGAGACAGAGTGGGGTACAGAATAGGCTGACTGACTGAAATACACTGCTAAGGGGAGCAGTGGGTGAGTCAGGAGAAGTTTGCTCTGACATGTGGGTAGCTCCCTGGACAGGGATCGAACTCATGCTGCAGTGGCTGCGGATAGCTTCATAGGTTGCATCTTAACCCCTTGGGCCACCAAGGAGGGCCCCCCATGCCCTTTCTTTTTTTTTTCTTTTTAAGATTTATTTATTTATTTATGCATACAAGAGCTGGGGTACAGGCCAGAGGTGCAGGGGGGGGGGGTAAGAAGATTCACCAGAGACAGAGTGGGGAGCAGAACAGGCAGACTGACCGAAGTACACTGCTAAGGGGAAAGCTGGTGAGTCAGGAGAGGTCTGCTGCTCCATGTGGGTGCTCCCTGGATGGCCAGGGATCGAACTTGTGCTGCAGTGGCTGTGAACAGTTTCATAGGTTGTGTCTTAACCCCTTGTGCTACCAGGGAAGCCATGCCCTTTCTTTTTAAAGAGAATATCCTTATGTATGTATGTATGTACCGCATTTTGTTATCCATTCATCCATCAATGGATGTTTGGGTATTTCCTATTTTTAAAAACCCATGGGGATAATTTCTACCACCTTTTTTGGTAGCTAGCTAGACAAATTTATCAGATTAAATGGTTTTCATTACCCCTGCCTCCTGGTGTTCATGCCCTTGTTTATTCCCTTGAGTGTAGGTGGAATCTGTGCTTGGAGTGTGGTAAAGGTGATGCAATATATATGGTAATATATATGTTACTGCATACAGTATCGTGCCAATCTTGCCTAAATTTCTCTTCTTCCTCCACCACCCGCCCTTTTCACTGCACTAAAGAAGCAAGCTTACATTTGCATTCATCCTACAGCCATAAAGAAATGCATTCTGCCTGAGGGAGCTTGTAAGTGGATCCTTCCCAGCTGTGACCCAGCAGACTCTGACAGCAATCTTATGAGACTAAGCAAAGGGCCCAACTAATTAGTCATATTCATATTTCTGACCCACGGAAGTTGTGAAAAAAATAAATATATACTGTTTTACATCGCTGCCCACATAATTTGTGATAGTGTCACACTACATATAAAACAAATATCCTGCGATAAACTTAGTCCTCCTGTCTTGTTAAACTTCCTTAAATCTAATCCTATCACTCACTTTCAATGCCTCTGAGGTTGCCATAGACATTGAGGTTACATTGTTGGCTGATAAGAGACACTTCCTAGTGGAGCTTCCAGTGGTTGCAAGGTAGACTTGTTTTCTCCCACCATATTCTCTCTTTTTGCAGCCATGGCTGTGACCCCAACCTTGCTCAGCTCTTTATAGCCCACTCTTAACACCTCAAAGTAATAATAGTCCAGGCACCTATTTCACTGAAGCCTAGAGAGAAAAGGAATTTACAGTGCGTTACCTGGTTCAGGCAAGGTCAAAAGGAGAATAGTCAAAGGAATTAGAAATAAGTAATTCTTTTGCTCCACTTGTTACTCCTGTGGTATAACAATTCCCTGAAGCATAGGTGAAAAGCTTTGGACATGCACCCTCCATTGGTTCCACTCCAAGTGCTTAACAACCTGGGTAAAAGCTAATGATTCACAAACTTACTGAACTACAAGATTGTGTGGGAGCATAATGAGATTATTACCTTCAATCTGTTACCTGCCTGCCCAGGGTATACGTTTTTGTCTTCCCACCTGAATCCTCTTTTCTCTTTCATCATTCCGTACATGGAGGCTTTGAAGGGGACTAATAGCAGAGTTAAAACTACCACAAGTCATCATCACTTTCATTAGGATAAATAAGAAGTTCTAGTTCTCCAGGGAATAATCCAGTGATGAAGAAAAAAAATGCAGTAGTAATTCCAGAAGCAAAAATAGCAAGGAGACCATTAACAGAATACTATTTTGTTTAAACCTGTTAGGAACCTGTAGGGCAAAGAGGTGATGGCAATCACACGGCAGGGAAATGCAGTGGGGGGTGGGGGGGCAGAAAAGTCATGGTAATTGGCAAACCTGTTCTTGCAGGTGAAAGCTGGCATGTGTGGGAAAAGAGATGGTCAGAACAGCAAGGGAACATATTGAATACCTGGAATACTAGGAAAATTAGAACATGGGGATGGAGGACATCAGTGAGCTACCACATTGCCAGTTAAAGTTCTTGGTAAAATTCAGTGGAAATCAAGATAATCATAGTTAACACTTATAAAATGCTTGTTCTATCGGGACTGTTACATGCATCTCATACCTATTAACTTATTTAATCTCTCTTAAGTCTTTGAAGCTAAAATTATTATCATTATTATTATTACTTTTATATATAACAAAGAAGTAATAACTTGCCCAAGAATGCACAGCTAATAAGTGACAAAGCAAGTATTTTTTAGTTATACATTTATTAATACAGCAAGAAATCTATTGTGTTATTCATTATTATCTCATAACATCATCATTTAATTATAATTTTATCCTCATTTAATATTTGTATCCACACAGTAAGCATTCTGTACATAGTACATGGAACATGGTTAAGTAAATGAAACTCTTCCAGACATAACTTTCTTTTATTTTTTTAAAGATTTATTTATTTATTTGTTCATTTATTTATACCTACAAGAACCGGGGTACAGGCCAGAGGCATGGGAGGGTGAGAAGATTCACCAGAGACAGAGTGGGGAATGAACAGGCAGACTAATGAAATACACTGCTGAGGGGAGCAACAGGTGAGACAGGAGGGTCTGCCTTGCCACATGGGATTCTTGCTGGCCTGCTTGGATCGAACCCTCTCTGCAAAGACTGCAAACAGTCTCACAGCACTGTACTCAACAGCCTGTGTCACCAGGGGAGGCCCGACATAACTTTCTTTTAATTCCTTTTTTTTTTTTTTAATTAAGGTAACACTAGTTTACAACACCATATATGCTTCAGAGGTAGAGAATCACACTACTTTCAGATGTTGGTTACCTCACCACAGCCACCACCAAAGCATCCATAATCCTCCACCATAGTTCATTGGGCCCCTCCCCACATTTCTCTCTCCCTATACCTCTCTGGTAGCCTCAGTTTTGCAGTCAGATTTCTAGGGTTTGGTTGTGATTTGGTTGACAAAGCAAATATATATTCTAGACAATCTTGGAATTCCAGACATCATTTTAGCCATGATGCTCTGCAATCTCTCTGTTAAGAGAGGGGAAAAACCAATGATATTCAAGTACAAGGGACTCTGAATAGAAATATTCTAATTAAAATGCCTCCATACCTCTGGCTGCATTTTCTCTATGAAACAATATTGAGGTTAAATCAAGTGGGTGTGCCAGTCCGCTTTCATAAATGGGGAAATTAAGGCCTGTAGAAACTCCACAGTAATTTAGTAGAGGGCCAGGATTAGCTTTCTGCTTTCCTTGTCCTGTAACATAGCTCCCTTCTTCAAGCTTTCAGCTGAAGTTTGGAAAATATTCTTTATTATACTCCAGCTTCCTAACTTTTAAAGAAAAGTGCACTGTTTATTTAGTGTTGGAATGGAGTGATTCTCACCACCAGCATCCTACCAGGCTATATTCTCTCAGTATTTGATTCCTTAGCTATGGGGGAAAAAAAAAAAAAAATATATATATATATATATATATATATATATATATATATATATGTTTATATTCTCCAGTCCATACTACATTGCCATTCTGGGTAAGTGCTCTTAAAATCAATCCCATCCAGCAGCCTCCCTTCAAGAATTGCTCATAAAATGAAACTTTCAGAGTTAGAAAGGATCTGAAAGTGGTTTCAATCAATTCCCATGAGTAAGATAGAACCCTGTTAAGTAGCATCTAATTTTCTTATGAAAGAAAAACATTGTAATGTAAACAAAATTTAAACATACTTTGTATTAAGTAAAACATTACTAACAAGTATGAACTATTTATATAGTGTGCATTTGTTCCTGTAGATTTTTTTTTAACAAATATTCTGTGTCCTTTCTATGTTTTGTTATGGTTTTATTTGAAAGAGAGACCTTGAATTTTATTTGTGAGGAAGGCAAAGAGTGGGAGGGGGCAAGTGAGGGAAGGGGGGAGAGAGAGAGAGAGAGAGAGAGAGAGAGAGAGAGAGAGAGAGAGATTTTATTCGAGATGGAGAGGGAGTCACGGTTTGGGGGGAGAGAAAGATTGAGATATTGGAACCCCGTTCGAAAAAAAATTCTGTTTGGGGCCTCCCCGGTGGCCAGCGAGTTGGGCGCTGCGCTGTGAAGCTGTCCACAGCCTCTGCACCACGGGTTCGAATCCTGGCCAGCTGGGGAGCAACCCACATGCCACAGCAGACCTCTCTTGCCTCACTCACTTCTCCCCACAGCAGTATCTTGGTCTGTCTGCCTGTTCTGCTCCCCACTCTGTGTCTGGTGAATTCTCTCGCCCTCCTGCGCCTCTGGCCTATACCCCAGTTCTTGTATAAATAAAAATAAATCTTTAAAAAAAAAGCCTGTTTGACTTGTCTGTTTTAATGGGAACTGAAGTCTGGATGAAGGGGCCTATTATGGACATCATCCATAAACTCTAATCTCCAAACCAGCTTTCTCAAAAGATGGGATAGTTTTCTGGTTCATTGGTCAAACTCTCAGGTCTACTCCAAGGGTTGCGAAGAAATGACCCAGAACTAGAGAGTTGATTATCAACACAGTGAAAGAGAGGGTTTCAAAGAGCAAGAGAGGAGAGCAAGTCACGTGGGGAGGGGAGTGGAGAGTGGAGGGTGATTTTCCACCTTCGTAGTCACCAGGGGTGCTGTGGTGACTCCTCTTCTGATGGAGAAGAGAACTTACCTGGTCACCAACAACCTGCCTTTAACTCTTCTGAGAGCCACATTTCTCACCACTGCCTAGAAAAATACCTAAGTCAGAGGACTCACGCGTCCTTTCTGCCTGTTTTCTTCCTGGAGCCAGAGGGAGAAAGCTAAAGATGTAGGGGAAGGATTCATAGCAGAAGGGAAGGAAAGAAGGCAAAGGGAAGCAAAACAAAAAATAGACATAGAAACCGAGAAAGAATCCAGGATGAAAGGGGAGAGAAAGGCCACAGGAAAATAAAAGGCCAAGGGAGTACAAAAGAGAGAGTGAGAGAAGGAGAAAACTGAGGTATTGCTGAGGAAAGTTTCTCTTTTGAAGCCCTCCAGGTCCGTGAGTCAGACATGGCGCAGAGCGTGGAGAGAAGGGCAGGGAGATCCAGCGCGTGATCCCGGCCACCCTGGAGTCCAGCCCGATGGGAGTGCGCGCCCATGAGGTGAAGGCCGTGGGCCTGCTATGTTTCCTCCAGGTGAGTGGTGGGAAAGCAGGCATATGCCTTTGGGTTTGGGGAATTTTTATTTTCAAAATTTTCTCAGCTAGCTCCCCTCAGCGGTGTATTTCGTCAGTCTGTCTGTTCTGTTCCCCACTCTGGCTCTGGTGAATTCTCTCACCCTCCTGTGCTTCTTACTGTACCCAGTGCTTGTATAAATAAATAGATAAATCTTTAAAAAATTTTTTTTCTTAGCTAAATGAGCTCTCACAAGAACCTGGTAAGGAGGTGGTGGTAGTGAGTGAGGGAAAATATAATTAAGTATTGGAGAAATGAATAATTAGAGTATTTCCTTAGTATTGGGGGTGTCATGGTGCATGTGTAGCTAAAAACAGCAGTGAGAAAGGAGACAGACATTTGGATAATCAGATGCAAGTTGAATAGCGATGGAACTTCACAGATGCCACTTGTGTTTGCTTCTCTCTAGTATTTTATCTCCTATCCCACATAATCCAAAGTTAATTTTCAAAACTATGTAATTCCTGTAAACAGAATTTCCTACATCAGTCCTAATGCCATTGTAGCAGTTTAGTTCAAATCAGAAATTAGTTAAGAGGGAATATTCTTTAAAAATACTTTGGACCTTTCATTACTCCCCACTATAAATCAGAAGCCCCTGAGCAACTCATTCACTGAGAAAAGGGTCGTTGAACACAGAAATTCTGGACAATTGCTGTTTCTCTAATTACAAAATCATTAAAAGAAGAGCAAATGAGGAAACAAGATAGTGTCAGATTCTCCTTACAGCTCCTGGTGGGGAATGGACTGTTTTGCTACCTATATACAAGTTAAGTTGAGGTCTAAAAATTCATTCTTTAATTCTTCTTATATTTCCTTTTCATTTCCTCTTCCTTTGTGCTCTCTCTCCTTCTCTTTTTACACAGATCTGAAAAGAGATATTTCATCTGCTGAGAGCTTTAGGATTTTCTTCCCTTTAGGCAAGTAAAGTGCCAGGGCTGCTTGAGGAAACACACCTTGTCACCCTCAATGGCCAACTATTTAAAATTAAATCCCAATCCAGGAGTTTCTCACATGTTATTTTCAGAGAACAGTTGTCTTTTGACAATCCTTTTCAACTGATTGGTAATGAAAATGGATGCCCCCTTCCCTTTTAACCCTTTTCCCCAACTCCAAATAGTGCAAATCTCTGATGATTTTTAGAGGATCTTTTTGGCTTCTGTCATTGATTTCCTGAAATATTAAATCATTCAAGTTCTTGGAAGAGAGAAACAATTTCTGGATTAAAAGTTTATCTAGAGAAGTCTTTGGAGGAGAAAGTTAGTGGAAATATAAAATACAAGGTAGAAGGAGGAGCAGGGTATTTTTTTAATGCAGTATTAAGAGAGACTTGATAGCATGTCAAGTGTTTGTTCAAGCAGATTTGTCCTTGATTCTATTAATCCTTTCAGCACATCCATGTGATAGATCTTTATTTGAATTCTGGCTACATTTGTAGGTAGGTGCAGTTGATCATGTTAATTAAAGTCTTAGCCCCTTAATCTTTCAAAATTAGGTTAAATATATCCATCTACATGGCTCTTGTGATAAAATGTAGTGAAATATTAAAATTTCTTAGTCGTACTGGCGCAAAGTATTCAATAAATAATATCTTTCCTTTTTCTCTTGTACGGTGAGGTTTTGATATAGTGAAGGAATAAAAGCAAAAATCAAGTAAGTGGAATAGTATTCAGTTTACACTGGGAAAGCATTTCGATGGTAACACCAACCTGAGGGACAGATCAGGAAATTTCTAGAACAAATCGATATAAATGCTACCATAATCTCTCACTTACAAAACAAACTAAAGAAAGAGTAGCTATTTGCTTTTCCAGGTTCTTCCACTTCAAATGTAATCGTCAACAGGGTTGAAAAAGATGGAAACAACCAATTGTAAACTTGGCTGACCCTATGAACGGGTCCTCATAGTTATTTTGCTGCCAACTACTGATCCAACAGTCAAGAGAGATGACTGATAGGCTGCTGAGCAAAGAATATGAGACAATTTCCTTGTCTGAGACTATTTCCCTTCCTACAGCTTCCTCTGGCAAGATGTGAGGAGAACTGTGTTAGCCCTGAACAGTAAGTATGTGATAATCCAAAGTGGGAAGAAGGAGAGACAGACAAAAAAAACATCACACCCACTCAGGGTCAAGATGTCATTAGACTTCCCTTTCTTTCAACTTAAATGGACATTAACCTATTCATCTCACAGATGGGTTATCTAAAAATAAAGACAGGCATTCATGTCATCGTAAATACTCAAAATAATACTGCTGACAGCATTTTTTCCACAGCCAATTTTTCCTATCAAAACAGCTGAATCAATCCTAGTTGTATATAGTCAGAGAGATTAGCAAGACTTTCTTACCCTTGTTTCTCAAGACAGTCTGAGTTCAATAGCTAGTCACAGACAGATATCTTTGAGTAATTTCCAAAGTAACATCAATGTTTCAAATCTGAAAATCATTTTTTTTTCACCTGTAGGGCATGTTAATATAAGGCAGATTTCATTTAGCAATTGCTTTGAGGTACTATTCCTTAATTTAAGCTTGTTACAATTAGGCCTTAGGTAGACGCAGAATTCATAAAGATAAAAATGGCTGAGATCCAGTCCACATAGAGATGAACTGCTAAAAAAAAAAAAAAAAAACAAAGACAATTTGAATAAAATACTTTATTGGGCTGAAGGAAAACAGACTAATCCATGAGAAAGGTTATCCAATAGCCAAGTCTGTTAAGCCCAGGGATATGCTGATGACTGCAGTTACTTTTTACATGTACATTGGTCTTGGCAACTTAGCACAGTTCTGAGTTTTCCAACACCCACCATCCTAAGCAGTCATTTTTAATAGTACCAGAATCGTGGCATTGCAGAACTTGAAGGGGCTTTATACAAATAGGGAATGCAAGAAAACCTCCAAGAGACAGAGTTTAGTGAAAACGCAAGGTATGTCATCCAAATGTGCAGCCAGAAAGAGCGTATGAAAGTGAATTTCCGTAGGTTGTCATATCTGAAAGTATCATTGAATTTATTCATCTTCTAAGATAAATGTTTTCTATGCTCTCCGTCTCCCATCCCTATTTTATCCCACGCAATCCATGTTTTATCATCCCTATAGAGAAAATTTTAGTTATCATTTAACCAAGAGTAGTTCAGTAGTTTTCATCATGGTAACTTTGGTTTCTATAATTTTCTCTCTTCTTGTTTGGCCTCAGTGGATATGTATGTCAATTTTGATCCTGGATAGGAAAAGTTAGGGCCATTTTTATGATGGAAGTTTTTATGGTATTATGGTGGCCCTTTCTGAAAGAATTTGCAAAACAATTATAAACATCATTGTGTTGCTTTCATACTTGTAGCTGAAATTTTATATTTAAAATTTATGTTTAAAATTTGGCCTCAAATATATACAAACCTTAACTTCTATGAGTATTTCCATATTCACTCCTTATAAACTTGTATTTCAAGTGCTTTCTTGCTAATTATCATAACCCTTTACAGTGGTCATGGTCACATTTCCTATTAACTCTGTTTTCATGATCACTGCTTTATTCTGTCTTCAAATGGTTTACAAATGCCATCTAATTCACTAGCAAAGGCATCCAATTTCACAATAGATTCAGTGGTGTCCAGTGAAGTTAACATGAACTGTGATGCTTGTATGACAACTAGGTATACTATGATATTGTAATTCCTATTTCTCATTCTGAAATTACAACAGGTATTGACTATTATTTTTATTGCAAAATGCTTTATTCTTTCTTCATAGTTGTCTGACCACAGATTGGGTACATCTCTGGTATATATGGTAAGTTTCAGCATTAATACCCAGAAAGACATTTCAAAGAGACTTTGCTTTTCTCAGAGGCATTATTTTCTTTATATTTTTTAGTTTGTTCACTTTTAAATGTATCGATGGGGGTGGGGTGGGGGGAGGGGTATTGGAAAGCCAGTCTATTTCCTAGTAACTCGAGTAAAATTTTTTTACTTCATCGCAAACCTATGTGACAATATGCCAGGATTTCCTATTTCAATACTATATCCTCAGCCAACATCAACAGATCATTGTGCACTTTCTGAGGGATGGCTCTAGAAGTAGCCACAAAGAAATTACTTCAGAAAAGATTAAGGGGCCTCCTTGGTGGCGCAAGGGTTTGAGAAGCAGCACTATGCAGCTATCCCCAGCCACTACAGAACAAGTTCAACACCAGCCAGGGAGCAACCCACATGGTGCAGCAGACCTCTCCTGACTTGCTCGCTGCTCCCCTCAGCAGTGTATTTCAGTACATCTGCCTGTTCTGTTCCCCACTCTGTCTCTGGTGAATCCGCTCACTCCCCACATCTCTGGCCTGTACCCCAGCTCTTGTATGCATAAATAAATAAATATTCAAAAACAAAAGATTAAGCAGCCCCTCCAAAGCACATTGAATCTCTTACTAGTGGTACCAATGAACTGACTTACAGCCTTGCTGACAAAATAAAGAACTACATATGTGAAGACTCTGGAATTAAAATCTTAAAAAAATAAAATCTAAAATATTCAAACAAGAATGAAAATGCAGACAGATGCATCATTTTTACATTGAAGACTGAGGGTTGCTGCAGTTGGGCACAGACCAGGTCCCCAGCCCAGGCTGCTCCGGTGTGCCCCCTGCAGGTTGCTGGTGGTAATTGGCGCGCTGCTGCTCCTGTGCGGCCTGACCTCGGTGTGTCTGCGCTGCTGTCTGAGTCGCCAGCAAAACCGGGAAGAGGAGGGCCAGCCACCCTATGAGGTGACAGTCATCGCCTTTGATCATGACAGCACCCTCCAGAGCACGATGACTTGTGAGTATGCTGAGATACCATGAGAGGGGCTGATTAGGTAAACAATAGATTCAAAGTATTTAAGGTCAACATGAAACTGAAGTTATCCAGGCAGATCAACACAGAGACCCTGGTGACAGAACAAACAGAACCAGTGTCTCCTGGGGAGATGGCAGTATGGACCAAGCCAAGTTCTAGAGCAACCGTCCTGCTGAGGCCTCTGCACACAGAATCCGTGGGATACTATGCCTGGAACTGGTTTGAACTTACTGGAAAGTAAATAGAATTATGGATTTGTAAAACATATACAAAAATATATGATTAAGAACACTGATAGAAAAGCATTCTAGAACTCAGTAGTTTTAATTCCCAGAAACCAAATGGTGCTATGATGTGGACTCTCGCTGAGGCTGTAGTTTCAAATATTGGTCTGGCTGATGACAGAGTGAAGAAAGAAGTAAAATGTCTTACAGGAAAAATCACTCAGTATGTAGTTATTTTGGTAAAACTATTTCAAGCTCTGAGCATATTTTTCAAAAATATCTTGGATTCTGTTAAAAAATACTGATGTTTTCTATTTTTCTATTTTATATTTATAACAAATTAGTTATATATACTTTGGAATCTTTACTGTCTAAGTCTTGATGCACTAAGCATTAATATGTGATCAGAAAACACTCACTGTATTTCCTTCTTTTCTCTTGTATTATATTCTTTCCTAAAATTGGAGAGTAAATCCCAAACAGAACAGCAGGTGGCGAAACACTGTGATGTTTATTTAGAAAAGGACAATATAATATTTCTTCTTTTTCCTTTTTCACTGTCATTTTAGAGGAAAAAATGTATCAGAAATAAGTAATTTTTTAATTGCATCATTTTTACTGAGGTAACCTTGGTTTACAATGAGGTATATGATTTAGGGGTGCCAGTTCACACTTTTCAGATGTATGTCACCTCACCACACCCACCACCAAGGGCCCCCTAATCTCTCTCTCTTCTTCCCCCTTGAATAGCCTCAATTCTGCTGTCAGATTTCCAAGGCTTGGCTTTGCTTAGTTTTGTCTCTTCCTTTGTTTCTTTATATCCCGCACAGAGTGAAATCATGTATGTTTGTCTTTCTCTTTCTGCCTTACTTCACATAGCATCATCCGCTCTGGTGCCCTGCTCCGGTGCCACCCCTGTCATTGCAAACAGCAAGAAGAAATAAACGCTTCTAAGGAATTTGGGTTGGTGTAAAGGGTTCCATTTCTGTAAAGGGGAAATGAACGGGTTGTGAGAAATGGGAACACAATTTAGATGATTTGAGGATTTGAGAGGACCGCATATTCTAACAGGGAGTGAAGTTAGTTTTTAAATAAGCCTCACAAGATTTGTATTACATTTTGTGGCCCAGAGTGACAATGAGTTTGGATGTGTGTAAAATGAAGGGAAAACAAGTGTGTGTCGTCTCTGACTTCTGGGGCTGTCATGTTTACTTGGATCCTTTTCCTCTTTCCTCATCAGCCCTGCAGTCAGTATTTGGCCCTGCGGCTCGAAGAATCCTGGCCGTGGCTCATTCCCACAGC
The DNA here is from genome assembly GCF_964194135.1 of Talpa europaea. NCBI lineage: Eukaryota > Metazoa > Chordata > Mammalia > Eulipotyphla > Talpidae > Talpa > Talpa europaea. The sequence continues at coordinate 67,247,966 of NC_140083.1, read as the reverse complement.
CCCCTGGGCCAGCTGCCCTCCTCATTGGACACCCTCCCAGGGTATGAGGAAGCTCTGCACATGAGTCGCTTCACCGTGGCAAGATGTGGGCAGAAAGCGCCAGACCTGCCCCCAGTGCCAGAAGAAAAGCAGCTGCCCCCTTCGGAGGAGTCTCTGAGAACAGAGCAGCCTTCCAGCTGATGGGGCCTCTGGTTTCATTAATGGTGTGGAGTATCCCCAGAATCTGTAAAGATTCACAGACAAAAGGAACAGCCCCCCCACCCCCATAACTTTCAGAAGATTCAGGATGGCATCTAAATATTATTCATGGAAAGATGGGTCACACCTCTTTATCTCCACATTGATGTATTTCCTGACGTGGAATGCTGTAGTCAGGAACTCTACGATTCTAATCACGAAGAACCAGGGAATCATCAAAGGTATCTTGAATTCTTTCAGCTGTTGAGTTCCTGCATGCATATGATTCTGTGAGTTGCCTTCCCCTCTGCTAACTAATGGATGGTCACACCCTTGAGACATACAAGAACATGGGTGCAGCTATAGACATCAGTGCACAGAAGTCACACACACACTCCTCTTGAGTGTACCCTCATTTTATATTGAATTACAGTGATCATTTTGGATATCATCAAATATCTAACTGGACATCCAGAATTCAGAGGTGGGACTGAAGCTTTGAGCTAGCAACAGTATGGTACTAAAATTCCAAATATCAAGTTCTTTCTTTCCCTTTGGCCTTACCCACCAGCAGTATGATAAATATGGAATGCAGTAACAATTCTATTAAGTTTTCAATTCCTCTACCCTGCAAATACATGCACAAACACATACAGACATGTACAGCCACCACCTTGCTGTTTTCCTTCCTGCTTTGATCATTTAAATTCAAGTGTCTGGCAGCACTCCATCTACCCACCTGTGACTATACAGGTGCTTCCTTTCACCAACTCCCTCCCTCTGCAGGGCAGCAGCTTCCTACCTGCCCGTGACCTGTACCACATCGGGACCTCTCTTTACTGACCTCCCTCAGAGGAGGCAGCTCTACTCAAGGCTGTCCACCCACAACCATGCAGACCTCTTAGCAAACCTGTCCCTTTTGGGGCAGCTCTTCCTGCCGGCTTGTGTCTATGCAGGTGTCCTTCATTCTCCTGTCCCTTTCCCTAATAAACGTGCTCTTTAAATATAAAAACAAAAACAAAAACAAATAAATAAATTCAAGTGTCTGTAGTAACACACCGTAGTCCTGACTGCTGACCTTTACTGCCACCTAGTGGAATGATAGTAGAATGCAGTCTCTGAACGCTGCTGCTTTCCACTAGCCTGGAGGGATTCTGCCCCTGGGATCACCCTGCTGTGCAGTGCTAAGCTGTCCACAGAACATTCTACCTCTAAAATGCGTTGTTGCTGAAAGGCTGAGGAAATAAAGTGTATTTGGGGCAAAGCTACTGGCCTGTGGCCTTAGGTAGTCACTGAATCTTTAGAACACAATTTTCTCATCTGTAAAATAGGGGAAAATGATTCCAAGGATTTTGTAAGGATCAAATAAGCTAAATATACATGACAAGATTTGTAAAGTATTGCATACACGTATTCTGACTACTGACAACTCCTTTTCACCCACCAACTGTGAAATCTACTGAGAGTTTTGTTCTGATTTGTCCTTTGCCCGCCAGCCTGTTACGCGTTTGCTAAATCCCACCCACTGTAGCTTTATTTCATTAATAAATATTTGCTGATTGAGGTAAACAACTAAAGATATAGGGTTACTCTTAATACTTTCTGTGTGGAAGTAAGTATTATTTGAGAAACTCCTCATGGGGCTGTTAGCTCTAGGACTCAAGGACTGACTAGTACAGATCTTTATCAAATGCTTTCTTGGAATGCTCACTCAGGCAGAAGAGAAAATGTTCTGAATATAACCTGCTGGTGAGCTAAATTTATCTGAGTCATTTATCAAATTGCTTCTGAAAGTGGCTGAAATGCTTGAATTGATAACATACCTGAGGTGACCTTATTTTGCCAAAAGAATTAACACACAATGCACAAAAAATTCTGTTTAGGTTCTATTGTCCTTCAGGACAGGGCAGTCTCCAGTTTACCCCAGCCTATGGATGATGGGGTGGGAGTCAGGGAGGAAAAGGGCCCAAGGGAACATGGTGGAAGATTGTTGGGCCTCTGGTGGTGGGAAAGGGGTGAATGTATTTGTAAATGTTTGCACCAGAGCAGATACAAAGAGGTAAGCCCACTTTATTTCAATAAACATAATTTGGGGGGGAAATAAAATTAAAAGGGAAAAGATACTACAGTCTTGAAGAAGCTAAAATGCTATTGGATATAAAAAGATCTTTGAGGAACTCCTGCAGATAAGGATCTTATTTTAAAGCGAAATCTTGCCCCACCTTTATTAGACCCTTGTCATGTTCCTCAGTCATATGGAGGTTACGCCTGTGGATTCAGTCAGTCAAACTGTACTAGAGGTCTCCAGCACTACTTGAACCATTTTCTATTTCTTTTTTTTTTAAAGATTTAATTATTTATGCATACAAGAACTGGGGTGCAGGCCAGAAGTGCTGGGGGTGAGAGGATTCAGCAGAGATAGAATGGGGAGCAGAAAAGGCAGATCTACTGAAATACACTGCTGAGGGGAGCAGTGGGCGAGCCAGCAGAAGTTTGTTGCGCCATGTGGAAGGCTCCCTGGCTGGGATTGAACTCGTGCCACAGTGGCTGGGGATAGCTTCATAGCGCTGAGACTGAACCCCCTGCACCATCAGTGAGATCCCTATTTTATATTTTTTCTAGATTTTCTTTAGTAATTTCCCCATTCCTTTTAGTAGTTATTCACATTTCAAGGGCTCTCCTCAAGCCTCACACCCCCTTACCAACTTATCAATTCTAGGCAAGGGTCTGGTCCTTCCAGTTCAGAGAGAACATCTAAGCTGTCAGGAATGAAGGAATTCCTGTCCCAAAGCAACAATCCCCTTGTACCTGTGCTTCCTTCTTGCCAGTTTCCTTGAAATAGTGTCCTTCCTTCTCCCCAATAATATTGTTGTGCTTTACATTATATTATGTCAACCATTTCTTTGTTCAATAAGTATTTTTTATGAAATTACATACCAAGAACAATGAAAAAGCAATGGGTTAAAAAAGCAAACAGGGCCTCTGACTCTTAATCCTCCCAGAGCTTAAGAAAATTTAAAAAAAAAATGACATCGAACATGAAAAGTATCAGGAACCCTGGGGAAAGGCAGAGTGAGGGAAGAATGTTTCCCAAGGTGAGAATGGGTTTGGTAAATGCTAGAAACTAGAAAGAGTAGCTGATTATAGTGAGTTAAGAAGGGAGCAGCAGACTATGAAGCTTGAGAAGGAGAAAGGGCCTGGGGCAAGGAGTTGACACAAAACTTTACAGGCATCTGGAAGCCACTGGAGAATTAAACAGCCATCTGAGCTTTTTTTTTTTTTTTTTAAAGATTTATTTATTTATTTATACAAGCACTGGGTACAGTCAGAAACACGGGAGGGTGAGAGAATTCACCAGAGCCAGAGCAGGGAGCAGAGCAGGCAGAAGGACCGAAGTACACTGCTGAGGGGAGCAGCGGGCATGGCAGGAGAGGTCTGCACGCCATGTGGGAGGCGGTGGCGGGGATCGAACCGGCACTGCAGAGGCTGTGGGCAGCTTTGCAGCCCAGCGCTCAACTACTGCGCCACCAGGGGAGGCCCAACCTGAGCTTTAAGGCAGGAAAGCTTGATATCCCAGGAACATTAGAGGGGAGTAAGTGTGAGAAGGAAGAACTACAGGGTAGGTTATTGACAAAGAGCAGGCAAGGGTGGTTGTAGGACTAATGTGTGCTATTTGAGGTGGAAATAAAGACAAAGGTAGCTTATCTCAGGATTTCCACACCCAGCCACTGTTTTTTCCAACCAAAGCAGAAATTAAGTTCAGGAAAAAACTGAATAGAGGATTTCAAAGCACAAAGTTGTGAAACAGCAGCAGAAAATTCAGGTTCAGTTCTGAAAATGAAAGTTCACTGTTTGGAGAATTTACACATTTTAAATTTATATTACATATATTAGAAATCTAGTTTGGAATAAAAAATATAGTCTTGCTAAAAAAAAAAACAAAGGTAGGAATTTGACTGATTGGAGATAAGATCATTAGCAGGTGCTGAAGGATTGGGGATGAAAAAGAAGTAAAGGCAAGCATGGAAAATGACTTCAAGCATGGGAGGAGCATTGTTTTTTTGTGGTGGAGAATATTTGGGGAGGACCACATTTAGGGGGAAATTCAGGCAGTGATTTCTAACATGGGGAAAAGGTATTTGGTGAAAGTTATACCAAATTAATTTAAGATAAAGCTTACTGCACAAGAACAGCAGAAACAGTTCAGATGTGCCAATGGGAAAGTCAAAGGTTTTTTTTGAGATTTAATGAGTTAAGACTATATATAATATGTAATTTATATGTAGACTTACAAAAACATATTTATATATAAAGTATATATTTATTATTTATTATAATATATAATGTAGAAAATATATATAATATAAGCTTATAATATATATCATATATTTATATATAAATATATATATTTAAATTTAACAATGTGGCACTTTCCTTCTTCAGCTCCATGTTCCTCTCCATTTTACAATATCCAGTTCATACTAAGCTTTTTTTAAAATTATTTATTTATTTGTTTATTTAGACAAGAACCGGGGTACAGGCCAGATGTGTGGGAGGATGAGAGGATTCACCAGAGACAGAGTGGGGAACAGAACAGGCAGACTGATGAAAGGGAAGCAGTGGGCAAAACAGGAGAGGTCTGCTGCGCCATGTGGGACACTTGCTTACAGGCCAGGATCAAACCCGCACTGCAGAGGCTGCTGACAGCTTCACAGCAAGGCGCTCAACTGCCTGCGCCACCAGGGGAGGCCCCATACTAAGCTTTATAATAAAAGGAAGAAGCCAATAGAAAATGAGCAAAAGGAAAAAGGAGGATGTCAAGGAGATATAAATATATGTAAGCTTATATATAAGTATATATAAAAATATATGCTCTCTCACCCCAAGAACAGTGGGGTGGTTACACAGAGCCAAAAACCTTACTCTCCACTGCTTTCTACTTGCCCAAATGGAAAGTCCTGCAAACAAGAAGGGCCACATTTCTGGTGTGATTTTGTTACAGGAGAAGGAGAGTGGCACCCCAGAACCCCTCAAACCTCCCTGCTCTAAATAGGTTCTGCCATCCACTGCATCAACACAAAAGATATGAGATTTTCATGGGAAGGAACTTTAATACAATTAGGAAACAAGACAGGAAAGGCCAAGAATACAGTTTCTAAATCAAGCACCCAAAGTTACCCGTCCCCTCATGGGCAAAAGTCCATCCAAATGAGATTGGCCCAGAGCAAGTCCCCAAAGCCTGCCACAAGTCTAAAGCAGCTTCCAGTGGGGACCCACAGAAAAGGATCAGAAATAACCAGACAAGTCTGGAGGGAAAAGAGCAAAATCAAAATCAAGACAAAACCACCATTGTCACCTCCCCACGGGTCTCTCGCCCACATCTGTGTCACCCAGTCCACGACCAAAAGGCAAGCGCAGTTTCTTCACATGTCTCCTACAGGTTTCCTTCTGACTCTCCATCCTGCTTTCTCCCTTTTTCAGTCTCCTCTGCAGCCTCTTCTCTCCCTGCTCAGCTCCACCTTCCTTTTGGGTGGGGCAGGAAACCTGGAACCTCCCCCTTTCCTTGGGACCACCCTGTTACAATTTCAATATCTGAAAAAAGGGGTTAATAGCCACATAGAGGAGGAATGATTGACAACACGAAATTCCTAACTCATGAGAAAAAAAACAAAATCTTAAGGGGGGACAGAATAGTAAATTACACAAGAAAAACCAGGCTCCATTTTCCGAGGAAAGCTGGGTCCGAGGGAATATGGATTGGGCTGTGGTAACTGGTTTGTCTGTGGCTTGGGGGTTAATAGTACAGTACAGAATCTTACTGAGTTCACTTTATAGAGGTGGCCTAGAAGACTGTAATGAGAGTTCTGATTAATTAGCATGTCGAGAGTTTACTTGCATATGAGGGCATGGAAATAGAGCCAAAATGGTAAGGAGTAAATTTAAGGGGTTGGGGAAAAATAAAGTCTGGGAAAGTGTTCTTTTCTCTTCCTTGGTATGAGGCTACAGAAATGAATATGTTTCCCCAAATGGAGCAGGAAATTTGAATCCAAAGAAGGAAGCAGACACATCGATTAAACATAATCAAAGTTTATTAAGGGCAACTTACACACAGGGTACTCAGCGTTGAGACCAGTGGACTTCAGGTCAAGGAAGGGTCCACCCAGTCACCCCGACAGGGGCTTTCTTATGCCCTGCTAAGTGTGTGAGATCATTCTTGTGTGAGACTAACAAGGGCAGGTGCTGGGAATGACATGCCACCTGCATCTTTGTCCTATTAAGATGAATAGAGTTGTGTGTGGTTCAAATACAAATAAATACACAAAAAAGAAACAATAGGAAATTGGCCATCTTCCCAGGGTAGGACAAATACTAGTTATGGGCATCAGATGGCAAGATGGAGTCACTTTGGTTTCCCTACACTGGGTAAGCAGGTTCACTGAAGGCAATAAAGAAGTCAAGATGGAAAGTCTGCCCTTGAGAAGCTTGACTGACTGGGAAAAGAATTTCAGTGAATTATGGATTGTCCAAGATACAATGTGAGTTCCATAGTGGAAGGTATTTTATGTGCTGTCTCTGAATAATGTTGGTCTGTGTCCTTCTGTTGGCACCTCCAAGGTGCTTGACTCAGAATTGTTCCATTTCCCAGCAGAATACCTCAAAAATTTTAATTTGGAAAAGGGATCTTGAAAGCAATAGTACTGGAATTGAAACTGAAGGATGATAGAATTTTAAACAAATAGACAGTAGAAGAACATGCTTTCTGATAGCAAGGGTAGGAAAAAATAAGAACATGGATCATCAAAAAATCTTAAAGATTCTAAGTGTGATACAATGGAAATGAGTCTGAAAAGATGGGTCAGCATCTATTTTGTGGACAAGTACTTAGGAGTTTAAACAGTTTGGTCTTTATCCCACCTTCTGAAAAATATTGTAAGTTTTTGAAAGGGAAAAAGAAATCATGTAACTTATAAGATGAAGGATGTTCACAAGAGGATGCATAAGAGAAGTGAGAGGTAGAAAACAGAAAACAATTACAGTTTTTGAACTATGTGAAAGATAATACTTCTTTCAGTTCTCTTATAAACTCTCAGCTATGGGCAAATGATGAAGCAAAGCAATGCTTTGCAATAATGCCCCTTCTCTGTGTATTAGCTCCTCATGCTACCCTTTAATTGTTTATGTTACCCTTTAGTTATTTTTTTTTTAAGATTTATTTTATTTATACAACAGCCGAGGTACAGCCAAGATGCATGGGAGGGTGAAAGGATTCACCAGAGACAGAGTGGGGAGCAAAACGGGCAGACTGACGAAATACACTGCTGAGGGGAGCAGCAGGTGAGACAGGAGAGTTCTGCTGTGCCATGTGGGTTGCTCCTGGCCCTCCTTTGTTCTTTTGACTATGCAAGCGGCACGTTTTTTGAGTCTTTATTTTGTCATAGACTAGGCAAAGCATGGAGGACAGAAATTAAGTAATATGGCATCAAATATCACAGAATATACTGGGAAAACAACCTAAAAATATCTATCTGTATCTTCAAGTGTCATCTTCTCTATCTCCCTTATCTCTAAATGGTACATTTGTACTGTGTGAGATTAAAAATGTTTCTATAGTGAGAGTCTCATTTTCTATCATCCAAATTTTGTCACCAGAGGAGGGGGGGTTTCTTATTTGAATTAATATGTGAGAACTTCCAAAGATTCTGAATTGTCTTGGGTAAGTCACCTGGCCTTCTAAATTGTCAAGGCAGTGAGGGTCTATGCCTTGTTGATTCCCACTAAAAGAAATACGTGGGGCCTCCCTGGTGGCGCAGGCGGTTGAGCGCAGCACTGTGAAGCTGTCCACAGCCTCTGCAGTGCCAGTTCGATGCCCGCCAGCCTCGGAGCAACCCACATGGCGAGGAGACCTCTCCTGTCTCACCTGCTGCTCTCCTCAGCAGTGTATTTCAGTCAGCCTGCCTGTTCTGTTCCCCGCTCTGTCTCTGGTGAATCCTCTCATCCTCCCGTGCATCTGGCCTGTACCCTGGCTCTTGTATACATATATATATATATAAAAGTGATCTCAGGATGGGAGGAGTAGTTTCTTGTGAAACTGAGAGAGAGAGAGAGAGACAGAGATAGAGACAGAGAGAGAGACAGAGATAGAGAGGAGAGAGAGAGAATAATGGGCATTGCATTGTCTCATGAACAATACATCACTATAAAAGCTATGACAAAGATACCACACAATGCTTTGAAAGCACCTGGAAAGATACACAACCCATGTAAATGAGGTTGAGAAGGTTTCCTAGAGAAAGTGGTGCCTAAAGGATTTATAGGAACTAGCCATTGCGAAACAGGAAATGGCTATAGATGAAGCTAGAGGTATAAACAGATTATTAGTTCTGTACTTATATTTCTCTAAGGAATTTGAACTTTTCCTGAAGACTGTGGGGAAGCTCTGATCACTAAATTACATTGAGAAATACACAATAAAATATAATTTTAGGGCTTCCCTGGTGGTTCAAGGAGTTAAGTGTCAGCACTATTAAGCTATCTGCAACCACTGCAGCATGAGTTTGATCCCTGGCCAGGGAGCAACCCACATGGTGCAGTAGACCTCTCCTGCCTCGCTCACTGCTCCCCTAAGCAGTATATTTCAGTAGATCTGCCTGTTTTGCTCCCCCACTCTGTCTCTGGCGAATCCTCTCTCACACACCCCCCCCCCCCCCACTTCTGGCCTATACCCCAGCTCTTGTATGCATAAATAAATAAATCTTTTAAAAAATATATAATTTTATTATGTTTATTCTGACATCAGTTAGCCCTTTCTTCTAGAAATGATAAAGGAAATATTAAAGATCAAAGACTAATTAAGAATGGGTTTGAGTAATGGTAGTTTTAAAACATGTTCATCTGTGCCACCCCTGGTGGCGCAGAGGTTGAGTGCTGGGCTGCGAAGCTGCCCACAGCCTCTGCAGCGCCGGTTTGATCCCCGGACACCAGGTGAGGGTCCCACATGGCACGACAGACCTCTACTGCCGCCCCGCTGCTCCCCTCAGCAGTGTATTTCGTCGGTCTGCCTGTTCTGTTCCCCGCTCTGGCTCTGGTGGATTCTCTCATCCTCCTGCGCTTCTGACTGTACCCAGTGCTTGTATAAATAAATAAATAAATCTTAAAAAAAAAAAAAAACCCTCCATATCCCCACCTCCAGTGTGGGTCTACTTTAGTAAAAACAAACAAACAAAAAAAAATTCATGAATTTTTGAACACTCCTGCTGTCTCAAGGGGCATGTATGATATCCTCCCTTTGCATCTGGGCAGGATTTACGGACTACCTTGAGGATCAGAAGGAGGCAGGAGTGTCACAGCAAAACTGAAACAGCAGGGTTACCAAGGGCTGTGTGTTCTGTGTATTACTCTTGGGAAATTTTCTGCGACTCTGCAGCTGGCCTGGAAGCACCCCGCCTAGCCTTGACCACGCTGAGACTGGTGAGACCAGAGAGTAACAGAGGTGGCCCAGGCCCCGTGTTTAAAATTTTCCCATTTCTCTCCCCAAATGTGCAAGTGAAGCAGCCTTCCAAGAAGATCCAATTCCCAGCTACTGTCTAAACCCAAATAAGAGTCCAGGAAAGAATTGTCTCATTTGTGGAACCTATTTCCAGTTAATAGACTCCATCTGGCCTCTTAGCTGCCAGGGTGAGATTTCTAGGTGAAAAGCAGCCTGATTTCCCTCTGAAAGAGCTCACTGATTGCACCTTATCAAGGACTGCAAAAGAACAGCAACACTCTGTACTCTCCTTATCAAGGCTTAGGAAAGAGTCTGGAAAGGGATGTGCTGACTGTTACAACAAACTCCACACTACAGCTTTTTGTCTGAAGACTCCCGTGAACCCATCCAAATATTTTGAACATGTGATGTAAGCTTAGTAAGACCACACCCATGCTTGATCCTTTAAAACTGTCCTGCCCTCACCCTGGTGGAACATGTTTCAGGGTTTAGACCACAGGCACATGGGCGAAAGGATTCATCAAAAAACAGAGTAGAGAGCAGAAATGGTGGATTTATTGAAATACACTGACTAGAGGGGTCTGTTACACAGAGATGAAGGATCCCCAGTCTCTATATATATGCCCCAGGCATCCTTGATGGGTTAGGGTGACTAGTCTTGGGTGTGTCCTGACTGAGCTTATGAATTAGCACAGAGGATCATCAGCTCTCTTGATCATCAGCTTAATGTCCAGGGTCCCTTTGTTAGGGGGAAGTGATGTCCTGAGTTAATCCCATACAGGCTTTGTGGACTCCACCCCCACTCCAGACTAAAGCCATCAAGACTCTGGGAAAGACAAATCCCATCACCACCAAGGGAGGGTGGCTGGGACCTGAGGGTGGAGTTGGGCAGCCAGGTTGGATATAAAAAACCAAACACGTGGGCCTTGGGCTCGCTGGCTCGCGATCGCTCTCCTCCTGGCTTCACCGCTCCTGGCTGGCGGCCAACTCTCAGAGCGCCATTTTGGGATTCCTAATCGGCGGATCGGGTAGGACTCATTTAAAACTTTGTCTCCCACTTTTCTCCCAGAGCTGTACATTTCCTCATTTCCCCTTCCCTTTGTAAATAAACCTTTTATGAACCTTTCATGTGTGCCTGCAGTAGAGCATTGATAAGTCCTTTTAAGCACGCGGGTGAGGACCCACAGTCAGGCAACCCGTTTTGTATCGGGGTTGCTCTACAACACCTTGGCAGTCCCATCCTCTCCCTTTCTCCATTCAAGCCTCCCAAACTTGCCTGCTGGGCAAGGAGTGGAGGCTTAGTTTTTAAATTTAGAACACACTTAGGACCTCCTCTTGGTTATGATTCCTCTTTGGGATAAACGCTGTTTGGGGGAAGAGAGGGGATCAACACTTTCTTAATTTTATTATAGCCAGATTGTTTCTTGGTGAAAAGCTGAACCCCCAACCTCAGATTGGTAGTAGGCAAAATGGATGATGTTGTTTTAAGCCCATGATTGAAGTGGTTTGTTATGTAGAGCAATAGGTAATCAGCAAGTGAGAAACAAGACTAACCTAAGGTAGAGACAGTTGGATGGAGAAGAGAGTACATTCAAATTAGAAGGAGGAAGATTCACCCAAGCACCCTGTCCAAGAAGCAAGACATTTTTCTGTTCTTAGAGTCACCCAGTCCCATCCCCGCGGAGCTGGCATTAGTTTTGTGGATTGCAACACAAGTAAAAACTTCAAATTAAATAACTCCCTTGTCAAAATGCCAGGCTTAGCAAATGACGTGAGGAACTGAACTTTTTGTTACTATATTTCTCACTGGCGATCAATACACTGAAAGTCTGGTTTTGCCTATCTGTTTGGATATAATATTAAAAAAAATGCTGAATAGAAAATAATTCAGACTCATTTATATTGAGTTCTAGCTTTCGTACTCAAATGCCTGATCGAGGGAAAATATTAAAAGTATTTTAAGGAGCCATTGAGAAATTAGGTGATGTTGGAAAATATTGGTAATGTTAGTTGTAATAGTTGATGATTATGTAGAAACATACTCTTATTCTGAAGAGGAACACAGTAGGTGTTTTAGCTGAATTTTCAGTGCATCCAATTTACTATTAAATGGAAAAAAAATCAAGTGGTGGGTATATAGGTGTTTACCATACTATTTTTTTTAAAGATTTTTTTTTAAGATTTATTTATTTATACATACAAGGACTGGGGTAAAGGCCAGAAGTGTGGGGGGAGAGGATTCACCAGAGACAGAATGGGAAACCGAACAGGCAGATCTACTGAAACTCACTGTGCCATGTGGGTAGCTCCCTGGACGGGGATAAAACTTGTGCTGCAGTGGCTGCGGTGAACTCCATAGGTTGTGCCTCAACCCCTTATGCCACCAGGGAGGCTGTACCATACTATTTTTTGAAACTTTGAAAAAAAATTTCAACCCTGGAGAACACATTAGATGAGAAGACTAATTTGAAAGGGATATTGGAGAACATGGTGGGTTTTTTAGGAACCTCATTGTTTTTTTTTAAGATTTATTTATTTATGCACACAACAACTGGGGTATAGGCCAAAGGTGCAGGGGGTGAGAAGATTCACCAGAGACAGAGCAGGGAGCAGAACAGGTGGAACTACTGAAATATACTGCTGAGGGGAGCAGTGGGGAGACAGGAGAGGTCTGCTGCACCATGTGGGTAGCTCCCTGGCCAGTCAGGAATCAAACTCATGCTGCAGAGGCTGGGGATTACTTCATAGTGCGGTGCTTAACCCTTTGCGCCACCAGGAGGGCCCTCATTTCTTTTTAGTCCTGAATAAGAATAATATTCACGGCTTGACAACTCATTCCTTTGTTTTCAGCACTGAATAATATTCAATTGTCTGGGCCTGCCATGGTTTACTTATCCTTTCACCTACTGAAGTACCTTTTGATTGCTCCCACTTTTGGCAGCTGCTGTGAACAAGTGCATGCAGGATTTCATGTGAACCTAAGCTTTCAATTTCTCTGGGTAATACAAAGAATGATTGCTGGATTGGATTATAAGAATGTGTTTACTTTTCTAAGAAATTACCAAACTCTCTTCCAAAGTGGCTGTGTCATTTTCTATTCCCATGAGCAATGAACAAATGCTTTTGAACGGCTGGTTTGTTAAGATAGCATTTTTGCCCTTGGTTAAAAAAGGATTTTTGAAATCCTTTTATCTGATTGTGTTAATTTAAAAAATTAGTTTCTGTATACTATTTTAAATGTTATGCTGAGAATAAAAGTAGATCTCAAATTTGGAAGCTGAGAGACTGGGTATGCTAAGATACAATGATAGCATTTAGGAAAGCCTTGAGTCAGAAAGATACGCTGAAATTTTATCAGTAAATTATTTTTCATATACAAATTGCCACTTTGCTTATATCCTTTTCATATAAAAGTTTAAATCAGCATTTTAACAAGCTCTGTTGGTTTCCAGTATACTTGACACAAAACAACACTGAAAATATCACTCCATCACAATTATTTTTTCCAATTGTAAAGTACTCATTGGAAAAAATTAGCTGTATTTGGGTAAAACTAAAATGAGGGAGGAGGAATTAATGAAACCATTTTCATCTTGAAAATAAGGACTACAAATCATAAACATAGAATGTAATAAAATAAGTCTTGATTTTTCCTCCATAAAATGGATTGAAAAATACATGGAAAAATATTAAAATCAAGAAGTTGGGCTAAGCAATTCATTTTCCTTGTTTTAATTATGAAATATAGGGGTTTGTTTTTTAATTCAGAGACATTGAGACTAGATAAAGGAAGTAAGTGTAGGAGCGGTGGGTACCTAATGTATTTTCCAGAGCTTCCTGGCCTTGTTCAGGGCATAGCAGCCCTTCCTCTCTTATATTTTACAATTTCCACTGCCCTACCTGATAGTTGCTGGAACCACTGCCTCTAGTGTTGGCTGGAGAGGTTTTGATACTTAGTGGGGAAAAGGATGGGCCAAAGCTTTGGAGGTGACATGGACACTTGGCCCAACATCCAGAATCTTCCACCAGTCTCTCAGGGGGCACATTATATTCGTGAGGGACACTTAATACCCTGTCTTGCTATAGGTCAGGTGAACTTTCGCTGGGGGGAAAAAGTTTGGAAACTACTGAGTGAATCACCTAAATTGCTTGATGTATTCTTTACTAGAAGAGACTCAACTTTTGAGTTAACCAGAGAAAGTGAATCATCTCTATATTTGAAAGTGGCTGAAGCCCGTAATAGCCATGACTGACATCACTTCTCTGGACTTTGATTACACTTCATCTTATACATCTCTTCAAATCCCTGAGTCACGCTTAGTTTATGTTGCTGCTCCAGGAGCAAATTGCGACATGCACTCAAACAAGATGACGCTGAGGCCGACAGGTGACAGAGGGGTTATGGCTGCAGGAAGCCAGCCCAGTCCTCTCTTTCCAGGGGGATCAGATGAGCGAGCAAAGGGCAAAATGCAGTCCTGGGGGCATTTCTGCTGGGGCCAAAACAATCTCAGAACGCCACCCCTTTCCCCTCAGGACTACAGATCCCAACAAGCTGGAAAAAGGATTGCTAATTTCTGTATGTGTTTTGGGGCTCAACCAAGAACAGCCAAGGAGAGGGGAGCAGATAACTTGAGGGCCTTGCATTGGTTGTCTCGAGCCATCTATCATGCAAAATCAAGATAAGATGAGAAATTAAAAATATTTTATGTTTGCAATGAACTCTATAGAGGAAAATTTTAGCCAGAAAGGACTTACGCTGAAATCGACGAGGTGTCGTGCACCCCTATTCCGCTTGGCCTAGAACTCGGGGGGCGGGCCCAAGGGTGGGGCCTCGAGACGTCACAGCACCTACGCGCCCCGGAGTTGTTTTTGTGTTCCCAGCTGTAGGGAAAAGCCGCTGGGATCCCTTCACCTGGCCCTCCCCTACCTCTACTCCAGGAGCCCGGAGATCCCTTCCCAAAGCTCGGCCCCGCGGCGTCGCGGCCGCACCTGACACCCCGAAGCGGCTCAGACCCCGTCGAGACCCGGCGGGGCGAAGCGAGACGCAGCAGCCGCGAGGCAGGCCGGCCCGGCGCGGGCATCTTGGAAACCCTGCGGACCATCATGAAGTTCCAGTACAAGGAGGACCATCCTTTTGAGTATCGGAAAAAGGAAGGAGAGAAAATCCGGAAGAAATATCCGGACCGGGTGCCTGTGAGTGTCCTGGCAGCTGGGAGGGGACGGGATTAGTGGGGGGCTGGGGAGGCGACATGGCCGCCCTAGGGCGCAGAGGGGGTTCCGGAGAAGGGAGGCCCCTAGAATGATATCTCCGAACGACCTTTACCGCAGCGAGAGCCAGTGGACGGGCATTGGGACTGCGGATCTTTTTAAGCCCGTATCCCGGGGCCGGGTACCCCAATCTTTGCAGCCGGCCGCATCCTGAGAGCCGGAGACTACGTGCGTTCGAGTGACTCAGCAGTATCCCGAGGATGTGCAGGCTGGGATGTCTCCAGACGTGGTCCTTTTGTGCGAGAATGATTCGGTTGGGGGATGATGTTTGTTGATTTTCAGGTTGCAGGGAAATTGTTCTGGGAATAATTGGGACGATCGGGTTTGTTCCCAGCGAATTCCGACTTAGCTGGTTCTCCCCGAATAGAGTCGACTTTGACCTCTTGGCATTGCGTTTGGGAGGGGAATGTGGATTCTTTTATTCTGTGAGGATTAGGAATAGGGTGGGGGACGCCACGAGACTTGCCTGGCCTAGAAAACAAGGTCAAATTTTCTGCGTTAAAGCCCGATTGCCTCATCATTTTTGGCTCCAGGGGCGCGTGTGGGGGCGGCCTGCCTTCCTCCCGTACTGCGATCAGATTGTACCTGGGCACGGTAAGGGAGGATAGGAGCTTTCTCCTCTTTTTAGGACCCCGGTTTGTATAGTTAAAACCAGTGTAGGCAGTGGAGGAGCAGAGAAATATTAAGAGATCATTCTGCATCCGGGCGTTTTTTAGTTCCCCCCTCCCCCGCCCCTTGCTTGGTTTTTTCCTTTAATATTGGCTGCGCAGCCAGATTGGAAGGCAGAGTGTGCTAGAGGGGACGGTCACAGTTCCATTTGGACGATGCAGGAGCCAATGATATTAAAATTGCTCATTATCTTAAGATAGGGACATTATGATACATATGGCATGTGGTTTACAGGTTAAGGAGTTGCAATTATCTGATGTCTTTTTTGGACCTGCAGGTACACTCTGGGACACCTGTCCCACCCTTACTTAACTTTTGTGATTTTACAGATACCAAGGACAACCCGAGGGCGGCCAGACGCCTGCGTTAAAAACCCTTGGGAATCCTTTTCTTGTAAGGAAGAGGAGACATTAGATTAGGTCTGTTGCAATCGCAGGCAAAAGGTTTCTGGTTAACAAGGAGTGTGAGCTTTATATCCAGTGAAGGAGACTTTCCAGGTTACTGGTCCCTGGACCTTGGATGACTCCTAGTGATAATATTCTCACTCTTGTACAGTAATATTTAAAAGTAACAACTTCTGTTGATTACCATATGCCTGGCAGTATTCTAAGTGCTCTGTCTGGATTCATTCACTTAACCCTCACACCATGGTAATCTCCATTCTACCGGTGAGGGGTCCAAAGCAGAGTTGAAGTCGCTTCCTAAGGGATTCACATTGCTGGTCTGTGGTTGAGTGGGGATTCCAGGCAGCCTCTTGGCTCTCCAGGCTATAGGTTTCTCAAGTTCTGTTACCAGAACGAATTAATTAAGTGTGCACTACCTGTGCCTCACTCTGCTCCTTAATGAAGATAGAGAAATAAATTGTTACCCAGGAGGGTAACAGAGTGAGTGATGCCAGAAAAGTAACCCAGAAAGCAAAATGACAACCATGTATTTCCAAGTGCGAAGCTCTGCAGAAGTCACAGATTCTGAAATCTATCTTTTCCTAAGTCTAATTAAAATCCCAGTATATTTTCTCAAAACTGAGCTCTTCCATTTTAATCATTTATATGCATTTACCCAGAATATTTTAGCTAATCCTCCCAATTTGTTCCTTGCTCATCATTTGGTGTAAATGTTTTATGGTAATGTCTAAACTCCAAGGACCATCCCTCAGGTCTCATGGTTCTTCTCGTTAAGTTTTAACTAGAGATCAGCCTCTTGACCCACGATTTCTTAGGTGCTCAGCCTGTGAGTTTTTTTCTGGTTGGGATGCAGAGAGAAGAGCAATGGTCTCAGAGTTCTGAAATGTGCTAGATCTGGGAACAGTCCTTAATCTTGCCTGTGCCACAGTGCCCTATTTGCAGAAGAGAAGGTAGAATAAATGAAGTACCTGCCAGGAGTCACGTGTCTGGTGTTGTTACAGCAGTCACATGCTTCAGTCCCTGATGGGTCACCTAACTGGAGTTTAATTAACCCTGCGAGCTCTGTGGCTACATCCAAAAAAACAGGTGTGCTTATGCCTGAGAGAGGAGGGTTTTATGGGGTCCTGCAATTTTCTTTAATAACTACAGTGAATTGAAAAACTAGCAACATAGCAGGAAAAGGCAGGAACAGATTGTCTCCTTTTTAAAGTGTGTGAACAGATTTTTAGAGTGTTAACCACATGTCACAGATTGGAGAAACAAACAGGAAAAGCATCTAGCCCAAGGTCACTCGAGTAGTTGAGCCTCCTTTAAACCTAAGTTTTTTTTCTAGTAACCAAAACCTTAGTGATTTCTCACCCCAGCCTGTTTCTTAGCTTAGCTTTTGCTCTTTTTCCTGCTCCCTTTTAAAAACTTTCATGGCTTCTTACTGATCAGACCTGCCAGGCCTTAGTTCCTGTGAAGTAGTAACTGCTTTGATTTTATTAACCTGCTACCCCTCCTGGGAAGCTTTTCTTGCCCTTTTTTTTTTTTTTCCCCTGGTTTACATTTTTCTACCTTGATTTACATAGATTTTGAAATTTTAAGTGTGATCAAGTCCCTCTGGTCTTACTGGCATGGGATTCTTTTTCCCTGTATATGTAAAGTAGGTTTTTAAACCTTTTTCCATTGAAAGTTTGAAACCTTTCTAAGTCCTATGTTTGGAGAGTTCTTCAAACCTGACATCTTCACACACATCTTACAGATGACTCCAGTTCACTGTATTAGTATCAGGACTTTCACTCCCTGAAATGCTGAAGCACTAGAGGTTTAATTTTGATGACCTGTTGAAGATCACACCTGTTCTTTAACTTTTCTATCCTCATATCTTCTCTCTAGGATGATTACATTTTCTAAAGTAAACATTTACAGTGGATGGTTTTGTTCTAGAATATTAAATTTTACAGTTGAGATTAAACAACTATAGTATATAATTGATATAATATATAAATATTATATAATTGATATAATATATATGATATAATATATAAATATATACTAATACTAAATACATATTTGTAATATATAATTTAGATATGTTTAAATATTTTCTGTTTACATACCTAAGAAGCTACTAACTTTTTTTGCATTTTAAAATATTTAATCAAATTTTAGTGATTTTTTTTCCTTAATTTACATAATTATGTCATTTTGGGAACACAACCTCATACCTCATCTTCCACCAATTGTCCAGCAGCAATGTCCTTTGAGTCAAACAATATAAACCCACGGGTCATACAATATCTGTCCAAAGTAGTCCAGACTTTGGGACATCATTAGGATGAACAAATGCATCAGGAGAATACTTTCTTTTTATTCTGGTAAAATAAGCACAACATAAAAATGACTATTTTAGACTAAATGCCACTGAATTGTACAGAAAATCCACTTCTTCCTAATTGCTTTGTTGTACGAGGACTTGGTAAAACGGTGTTCATTTGGCAAAATCTGCCAGAGCCAAGGTCAAGCTCGAGGTGGACATGTAGCCCCTCTGTTACCATGATTTTATTTATTTATTTTATACATATATGTGTGTGTGTGTGTGTGTATATTACATTGTTGTTCCTTTGAGGTGTAATCCCCATAGAATTCCCACCACCAAGTCACCCGTGAACCATCACCATAGTCTTGTGTGCTATTCCCGCCCCATTCTGATCCCTGTCCCTCCCCTCCACAGCTAACTGACTGTGATTTATCTTTTGCCTGCTAGTTATGTTTTTTCCTGATCCCTTGTTTGGTTCTCCTATATTCCTCCTATAAGTGAAACTATCCGAATGTTTTTCTTTTCCTTCTGACTTATTTCACTGAACATAATCCCTTCCAGATCCATCCATGTTGCTACAAATGAGAAAGCATTAAATTTTATGCATCTCATTGTTTCTTTATGTATCATCTTTATAAAATTTGAAGCATAGAAATATTTAGAAATATTTGAAGCGTAGAAATATTTAATGTAGACATTGAAAATCCTTTAAAATTCTAACATAATTAATGTTGGTAGGTGGATTATTGTACTGAATATTACAGAATGTCATACTAAAGGATCCCTTTTAGTACTTATTTCACTCCATAGTGCCTTGAATATATTTTTTTTGCAGTTATACTTGATATTTTTTGACAAAGTACAAAATTTATACCACTTTATCGACGATGTCTAAGGAAAGAACAAAACTAAATGTTTCTCGGGACCATCTAAGAAAACCCAGACAGTCGTCTTGATGTTCTAATTAATGCAGCAAGAATATATTCAGCAAGGTAACCTGTCATTACTCAAAATCAAAGTACTCATCAAAGTGCTTTCTCCAGCATCTCGTTATTGAAGTTAGAAAACTATTGCCTTACTAAGGAAGCCTATTTCCCCTCATTTTATATGGAGTGAAGGAGGAATAAGACATGGAGAAGTTTCAGTGGCTCTAGACAAACTCACTTTAAGTAGAGCAACTCTAGGATTTTGGAAGAAAAAACACTCTTTTGAATTCTATAATTTTCATTGCTACTTTTCTCTCCCCCTAGGTGATCGTGGAAAAGGCTCCGAAAGCCAGGGTGCCCGATCTGGACAAAAGGAAGTACCTGGTGCCCTCTGACCTCACTGGTAATAAGCTTCCCTTCCCATCCTTATAGATTATGGAGGCATGCTTTATTTATTTGTTTGTTTGTTTGTTTTTGTTTATACATGCACTGGGTACAGTCAGAAGCGCGGGTGGGTGAGAGAATTCACCAGAGCCAGAGCAGGGAACAGAACAGGCAGACTGACAATACATTGCTGAGGGGAGCAGCGGGCGGCAGGGGAGGTCTGCGCACCATGTGGGACCCTCCTCCGGTGGCCGGGGAGCAGCCGGGGATTGAACCAGCGCCGCAGAGGCTTCAGGCAGCTTCGCAACCCAACGCTCAACCGCTGCGCCACCGGGGAGGCCCTCCTTATAGATTATGACATAGAGAAGAATGCTTGAAGAAAGCGGGTGGGCTTCTCCAGACAGTGATTCAAAAATGGTGACCCTGTAGTTCCTCATCATCAGCCTTTCCTGTCACAGTGTCTTGTTTGATTAGTCATAGCAAAGTGCAAATAGATAAACAAAAACACCAGGTGTGTATTTTATCTACCACTTACAATTCAGTTTTGTTATTGTGATGCCAGTGTATTCTAAAAGGGAAACCAGAAACGTTTCTTGGATCACATTTTAGAGATTCTCAGTGGAATACCTTATCCGAAGCCACAGTTTTTCTGTTTTATTGCTATTGCTTACAGTATTACAAAGAATATATTCATTCCTCACCTTGATCCTTAGTGGAATAACTACAGAATTCAGAAAACAGAGGAAAGATTTTGTAGATGTGTTTGCTCCGAAGGGATTAGGTTTGGCATGTGAACCTTCTAGAACATTATCAGAATGCTCAGTGACAGGTAGAGCATTGAACCCCAATCATGGTTGCAGTGTTTGGAATGAGTCATCTGGTAAGATGAGAGTCCAGTGTACCTCTTCCCAGAACTAGTTTGTCTTAGGGAGAAGAGATGGAAACTTGTTTCAAGTCAGTTCAGACAGTAATGGGAATGTTTTGGTTTAGATGTGTATAGTGTTCCCTTCAAGTTGTCTGTGGGCCTTGAGTGGATTTTCTTTTTTTTAAAAAAAAAAAATTTTTTTTAAGATTTATTTATTTATGCATACAAGAGCTGGGGTACAGGCCAGAGATGCGGAATGGGTTGAGAGGATTCACCAGAGACAGAATGGGGAGCAGAACAGGCAGACTGACTGAAATACACTGCTGAGGGGAGCAGCGGGTGAGACAGGAGAGGTCTGCTGCGCCATGTGGGTTGCTCCCTGCCTGGCCGGGGATCAAACTCATGCTGCAGAGGCTGCAGATTGCTTCATAGTGCAGTGCTTAACCCCTTGCGCCACCAGGCAGACCCGTGAGTGGATTTTCTAACACGAAGTCTGCAATTGAGTAAGTTTGAGGAGAGGGGAGGATTGAGGAACGAACACCTCAGTGGTGTGTCAGGGACTCTGCCGGCTTCCTTGAGTTTCTTTTTCTCTAACGCTGCAGGACAGTATTAGTCTCAGCGCAGATTCTATCTAAAGCTAGGACTTCAGAGGCAACAGGTGCAGTAGAATTTTAGGGGGTGGACTTTTACCCTTTCACTAACTCCTTGGTTTCTTCCATGCCGGCTTGCTTTTTCTAAAACCATTTTCCTTCTTCCAGTCGGCCAGTTCTACTTCTTAATTCGGAAGAGGATCCACCTGAGACCTGAGGACGCTTTATTCTTCTTTGTCAACAACACTATCCCTCCCACCAGCGCGACGATGGGCCAACTGTATGAGGTAATGGTCCGGTGACAACAATACCTTGCAGTCTGGTTTGCTCCGGCTTTTGTTCCCGTGTGTGTTGATACCATACTGGGAAGTGGGGCAGGAGGTGTAGCTTATCAGGAGCTCTTCCGCATGGAGGGTTCAGGCTCTGGGGGATGAGATACCTCCGGTCCTTTGCTCCTGGAGCAACCTGCTAGATTTAAGGAGTACATTTGCATTCTTCGCTCGGTCTTGCCTTGCTCTGCCATGTTTTTATGTTGGCTTGTCTCCCTTGAAACAGCAGGAAGTGACTCTTGGTTGCAAACATAAATGCAAAAGTACAATTGAAATCTAAAATTGAGGCAAGGTCTTTAAATGGATTCATTTGGTTTAATGGGGCTGACTCAGTTGGAGAGAGTAATTTATGTGATTTCATTTCCTTGGTAACTATCAGACTTTAATTAAAAAAACCTTGATATAGGGAACTTTGTCATGCTGCATCACCTAGGATTGTAAGTGTATTATTCCTTAAAGGATTTCACAGGATGCTGCCTTCATTTCATGCCCCTTGGGTGAATTGCATAAGCATCTCATAACCTGCCATCTAACTTTTATTCCTTGACACATGTTCCCTGTTCATGTGTACCCCGTGTCTATGTTTTGTTGTAACTACTGCCTGCTGGAATGCACTTTTTCAGTGTTAAGCACTACACCCTTGTCCATTGTACCCCTGATATCAACTAACTCTATGTTCTCCATGCAGGTTTTTTTTGTTCGAACCCCCATACGTAGTTTACAAGGTCTGTGTGAGGCTGAGAACCCTAGAGGTAGTGAACATGATTATGTCGTCTAAACTGTCCTTTTAACTCTCTCCCCAGGACAACCATGAGGAAGACTATTTTCTCTACGTGGCATACAGTGATGAGAGTGTCTATGGGAAGTGAGTGGCGGAAGCTCAGCAGAGGGAGCACCTGGACTCGGGGGTAGAGGGAGGGGTGTGTGTGGGACTCGGGGGAAGTGAGGGGGGGCTCCCACCATGGAGGAGACGCAGGGGACGACATCTGGAAACACTAAACCGCACACACCGTCACCATATTTTCACATGCTCAATTGATATTTTTTGCTGCTTCCTCGGCCCAGGGGGAAAGCATGTCAGGACAGAACCGTTGGATTAGCTTTGCTGGACGAAGGAGATGATGTAATTTCACAGCATTGCTGCGAGTTAACTTCTGTGTCCTTTTTTAGACGAGCCAGGAGGTGGGCAAGTTGGGGTCAGAGATGATGGTGGACCACCAGTCACTTCCCTCTCTCCCCTCTCTTTGGGCAGAGATTCTATTTTTGACATTTGCACAAGTCAGGTAGGGAATGGGGAAGGGAATGTTTTAGGATGAGCGATAGTGGATCACTCTAGGGGACCAGAAGAGACTCGTTGTATTTAAGCATTTTGACCCTCGATCGCTCCCTTCTCCATACCTCCCACCTCACCCCTGTCATAACCTCACACATGTCACGGCACTACGCCAGTGGTAGCCACAGACGTCAGACACAAACTGAGAAGGGGCTCACTGAACTATTGGAACACAGTGGCCAGGCGTGAGGGATGTCACGAGAAAGATCCTGTAGATAGCATTAAACTGGAATTCACTTAGTACTGAGCATCTCTAGCTAACCTGCTTCTCTGGTGTCCCTCATCCTACCCCAACCTCTGACTTTAATAGAGCCTTGACCATTTCCAGTTAACACCCTAATCCCAAACCTCCAGCTTTTCCCAAACTGGCTCCTTGGGTGGGGACGAGATGACTTAAGGAAGGGGCAGGTGTGAGGTGATGCAGAGCATCCATGCTTTGCCCTGCCCCAGAATTCTCCCTTCCATCTCACACGCATGGAGATCTCGGTGGTGGCCAGTGGCCTCCCTCCTTGGGTTTCCATGTACTGCGGCTGCTAGTTAGAAAAATTTCGCTGGATGACTTTTAGTCATTCATGGGGATTCTACTGATTCCGATTTATTTTAACTCTAAGGGCGGGTATGACGTGGGTGGGGGTGGGAGCAGGAATTACACTCAGATGTGACATTTTAATTCATCTCTGCTCATGAGAAGGGTCCTTCTTGTGGGGAAAATCAGTGGGTCTGTTATGTCAGCTGCAGGCTCTTGTATAATAAAGTTGATGCTGTCAGGCCAAGGAAATAAAATAATTGCATACTTTCAAAACCCACCATGTCACAAATGTTGCCTTTTTTAAAGAAAGTATTCGAAGAGTGGGCTCTCTGAGCAGAAGATCTTTGGGGGTGGCAATTAAAATAGAACGCTCACATCTCATCGGATGAGCACGTGTTGCCCTGTTCTGTACTGGCCAGGAGCTGGTATGCAAAGGTGAAGGTGGTGGAGCTCGAGGTGGTACGGTGGTGGTGGTATGCGTTTGACTTTCTCCTCCGCAGATAAATGCTTTGTCACTGCTTTCTGTGCTGCTCAAAGCTGAAGGCAGAAGACTTCTTCCAGCAGAATATAGGAGGTGGGGAGGGAGGAGGTGTGCTTATTAAAAATGCAGATGGCTAGGCCTGGCCCACATTTAGCTGACTCAGAATCTCAGTGTAGGTGTTTGTATTTTTAACCGTGATGTTGCTGCACCCTGAAGTTTGACAGGCGTTGCTCTATAGATGTGGGTTTGCTGTAAGTCCCAACCCAGCCTGTTGTCCCTGTCACATCTTGGTCAGTATGTCACCACCATCGCCCAGAGCAGCAGATGGCACCTAGATCAGGCTTGGGGCTGAGAACCAGCTCTAATGCTATGAGAGGCTCATGTTCAGTCAGGAAGCTATGTGTGGGTGGGGAGTGGGGTGCATGTTACGAGGCACTGAAAAAACAGATGAGTACAAGACTCTCTCTTTTTTTTTTTTTTTTAAGATTGATTTATTTATACAACCACTGGGGTACAGGCCAGAGGTATGGGAGGTGCCAGAATTCACCAGAGACAGAACAGGGAGCAGAACAGGCAGAAGGACCGAAATACACTGCTGAGGGGAGCAGCAGCGGAGACAGGAGAGGTCTGCTGCACCATGTGGATATCTCCCTGGCCAGCCAGGAATCAAACCGGTGCCATGGAGACTGCAGACAGCTTCACAGCACTGCGCTCAACCCACTGCGCCACCGGGGAGGCCCATACCAGGCTCTTTTTTTTTTTTTTTTTTCATACAAGGCTCTGTTTAAAAAACCCTTTCAAACTCTTTCTAACCCTCTTTAATCCCTTCGAACTATGTCCCCAGGTGGTGTCTGCCTCTCTAGAGTTTTATAGAACATAACCAGAGTCACCAGAAAACAAGCAGGTGGTCCAAAATACAATGGCAGGATCCCACCCACGCCCCGTGCCATGTTTGAGAAAGTTAGGTCAGGGTTTGAGGGGCATAGAAATAGCGTAAGCTTAGCAAGTAGCACATAGAATACATTATGGAGAACTCTCAGCAGTTTCCATGCTGCCATCAAAATACTGAAAGTGGACACCTGTCACTAAGGGTAGACAAATTTGGGGGAGGTTTTCTGATAAAGCCAAATGGAAGCTTGTTTTTGAATTAAGGTATGAGCCATGTTTTTGAAACAGAGTTCCCCACAACCTGGGAATGAGACTTGGTGAGTGTTAAAACAGCAGGTCCCAGCCATCTCTACTAAGGGGAGCCATCCCCATGTGTAGGAGAGACTGTAGGCCATGGCAGACACCAAGAGAGGGACCTGGAATTTGGGGCTCTGCCTCCCCAGGAATCCTTTGCATGTTGCAGTGCTATTTGTCTCTAGACTTCTGGTGAAAAAATTTTTCCGTATATGGGACATTACATACCATTTGAAACCAGTCTTTGATTTTTTTAGAGTCCATAAAGTTTAAGTTAGCTAAGTTGAGAGGCAAAGGCAGACCCATTTTAGTGCTTTGCTTTGAATATAATGCTCTGTCTGGAATGTCAATACTGGAGCACTGCTCCTGGGTTTCCTGCTAGTCAGGCTTTAAAGCTTCCTAGTATCTTTGGACCATTGTACCCCTAGTGAACTACACCCAATTTAGGACTTATCTTTTCACTAAGTGGGTCCTGTGCCATATAAGACTCACCTTGATGCCTGGAGGCTTCTCTCTGGGGTGCCAGATCTGAATGACTTGTCAAGTAAACCCCTTCTTGCTTTGGAGCGAGTATGGCACCAATATTGGTGAACGGTCCTGTGCTTTTACCTGAATGTTTTGATGGAAAGATCTCAGATACCTGTAGGGTGAGCATACATCTAGGGTTTTCCTAGGGTAGACTTACTCGACCCTCTTGTCTTGATTGATGGATTAAGTGTCCTGCATTTCTCTGTCACAGGTTCCCCAGTGGACAGAATATCAGATGGTTGCTCTTACACTTAGTGTAAAAATAGAAGCTTCTCCCCATCAGAGAGAGTGTAGGGAGGGGATGCTATTGAGATGCTGAGAGAGTGATAGCCTGACCTAGGAAGTCTTACCTGTAGGGGCAGAGACTAGAAGAATGACACTCCTTAATTGCAGATTATTCTGCTTCATTCCATTACCCCTCCATCCCCCTAATGTGGAATTGTTCTGTTCCTTTAGTCTATTGTATACTAAAATAAAAGTCTGTATAGATTATTGTGAAAGCAGAGGTTAAGACTAAAAGAGCCAAACCGACTGGTTAAGTTACATATAAAGGTAACATGGATAGATGAGTGCACTGCTTGGCACAACTCCAGGGGGCGCCCTGTCATCGTGACGACAGATCTCCTTGTGGTGTACTCCCATGTCTCTGGGCTCGTTGGACACAATATTGTCAGTTCGTGTCCACTTTTTGGTTTTTATTAAGCACACAGTTGTACATTGTATCTGTCATTAACCACCAGATTTGGGTCTGGTGTGATTTTGATACTGGGGTGCAGGCCATGCCTGCTCACCCTGACTATAGCTCCAGGTCGGTCACCTCTTAATAATGAACAAGTTCAGTCATTTCTGGAAAATAAATTAATTGATAAGTGAACGCCACCTAGTGTTTGCTCTGTAGAACTTGTAACTAATTTTCTTTCTGCTACACTTTCATTCTGACAGATTTGAACAAGTTCTTCACGATCATCTTTTATTTCTTCTGCATGAAGCCAGTTAGGTTCACTGGTGCATGTTGGCCTTGATTGGCTTTGCATCCAGTTTGTTGCTCAGTGCAGCCCTCAGTGACTCCCCACTCCCCACCAGGCCTCCTTGTCTACCTGGGTCTTGTGCTGCCAGGGGCAGTGACTTCCAGCCTGTGGCAGGCTGTCCTAAGGATGACTCAGGGCTATAGAACTTGTTTTTGTCAGCTATTTTGCTAACATACTTGAAAAAAAGAAACAGCCCCCAGAACAACAAATCAATAGACTCTTTGTCCCAAAAACTGAGACTGATGGTGTCAGTCCGATTGCTCTGTTGTGTGCTGTGCCCTTATTTTTCTTTAATTCTTACAGTTATAAGTCCATTAGTACTTTTGCAAGTAACTATATGCAAGCAGATTATTGACAAAGTTTGTAGCAGCAGGAAGTGATGGTCCCTGGATAAGCAAATGGCACTGCCCCAGGCCACAGGGCAGGCACGCAACTGTTCCCACAGTGACGAACAGAAGATCGAAGCTGCCACTCTGGTGTGTGTTCAGCTGCGTGGGCTGTCTCTTGACAGTTCTATTTGCAACACAGCAGTGCAGCTAAGAGCCTTATGATTTGTTTAGAGGTGCTTATTAGCACCTAAAACTTGCATAAAGCAGCTGACAAAGAACAAGACTCTTGGGTAGGAGTTGAAACATTTTTTAAAAAAGGGTTTATTTTATTTATGCATACAAGAGCTGGGGTGTAGGCCAAAGGTGTGGAGGGCAAGAGAATGGGGAGCAGAACAGGCAGACTGACTGAAATACACTGTTGAGGGGAGCAGCAGGGGAGTCAGGAGAGGTCTGCTATGCCATGTGGGTTAGCTGCCTGGTGAGAGATTGAACTTGTGCTGCAGTGACTGCGGATAGCTTCATAGCACTGACACTTAATCCCTTGCTCCAGGGAGGCCTGGAGTTGAAACATTTCCTACTTTTACTCTATGATAAAGTTGAAGTTGCCTTACATCACCAATAAAAGCAGGATGCTTGTCAAATGCATATTTCAAAGAATAAAAGTAACCATAAGCAGTATTCTTCATGCTAATGTTGGCTAACTTCTTACCTCCCCCAAGTCCTGCTCAGAGTTCCTTACTGAAGACTCAGCCACTGGTCACCGTCCACCTGTTCCCACCTGGCTGGACTCTGTCCTTTGCACTGACACTGGCCACCTGCTAGCATCATTTTCTTCAGCTTATTATCTATCTTCTGTCACTGGATTGTCAGCGCCACAAAAGTGGAAGCTATGTTTTTTTGTTCTCCGATTTATACAAACTGGTCAGAACAGTGCCTTACATATCGTTGATGCTCAAATCACAGTGATAAAAGAGCAGTTTCTGCAGGACTGCTGCTTGCAGTTCCAGGACTAGATAATTAGAAGGTAAATAACAACACAAGGTACAAAAGGGCTATTCAAGGAACTTTGGAAGCACCTTGGGAGTTTACTGAAGAGCTGGAGGCAGGAGCTGAGAGGAACTGAGACCAGGAGGACTTGGGGAGCAGGAAAGGCTGAGACACGGGACAGTGATTTTAAACATTATAGGAACAGATGGAACAAAACAGCTCCCAGGAAAATAGAAGTGTTTCATTGAAATGTTGCTGAGCTAGCCACCACCTAGAGTAAGATCCGGTTACAGGACAATTAGGAAACAGAAAAGCAATCACCACGAAACTTCCTGACCACCTAGTGCCTCATCTATAGTCCGGTGCATTGGACAACAGGGAGTCTGACAGGATATAGTCGTAGTCAGGCTGGAGAAAATGGGCATTCTCCCTTGGAAGTTCTTTCCTCTTGCTTCAATAAGTCCACACCTGCTTGCTCTCACGTTTGGTGTGGCAAGCGCCGTATACACCCGGACCCACAAGCATCTACTCTCATAACAGAACCAGGGCGGGGGCCCCAATACTAACATTTCACCAGCTCTGTGATGACAGCCAGTTTATCTTCTGATGCTGATAATCACATCATGTCACTATTATATAATGGTTTGCAAAGTAAACCATTATATAACATTATTGCATATTGGGCATAAATTGCATTTAAAACTAACATGGCAGAGCCTCCCCAGTGGCGCAGTGGTTGAGCGCTGGGCTGCGAAGCTCCCGCAGCCTCTGCAGCTCAGGTTCGATCGCTGGCTGCAAAGCGAGGGTCCCACATGGCGTGACAGACCTCTCCTGCCACGCCCGCTGCTCCCTTCAGCATGTGTTTCGTCGGTCTGCCTGTTCTGTTCTCCAGTCTGGCTCTGGTAAATTCTCTCACCCTCCCGAGCTTCTGACTGTACCCAGTGCTTGTATAAATCAATCAATCAATCAATCAATCAATCAATCAATCTTTAAAAAAATAAATAAATCTTTAAAAAAATAAATAAATAAAACTAACATGGCAGTAATGTAACCGAGCTGGCAGGACTAATCTAGGATTTCTTTCTTTTTTTCTTTCATTGCTACTAGTACAGAACATTTGTGGGCAAATACAGGAATGATTTGAGTCAAAAAAAGATGAAAATGAACATGTTGAGCTGGGTGTCTCCAAAGACAGCTCTCAGACTTGATGGGAAAGACAGCAGAGGGCTCTTTTCCTTTCTGGTTAAATTTTAGAATTGATTTTCTAACTTCCATTTAGCCTCAAAAATGTACTGTCTGTCTCCTTTTCCACAGCAATAGGTAAGACCTAGGCGTGGGGCAGAGCTGACAGAATATTTTTCAGGCCTCAGTAGAATCAACATTATGAATCTTATTAAAACTTTTATTTATTAAATAGTTATATAATGTCCAGACAAATTGACATCACATTGTAAACACATTAACAAATATAACTCACTCCCGAGCATTCATTCGCAAGTTAGGTGTCTTCTGTCAGCTTTAGAATCCCCAGGTGGCAAATCCTTCAAGCACCCACACTTCTGAAATACCCACCAGTGAGCAAGAAGGGACATTAAAGGAGAAAGGGAGGCACAGAGGACAAACCTTCATTAGCCAACTCTTACATAGAAATCACTGTGCCAGATACTTAATGTTCATCCTGAATATTACAAAATAAATGCTAAGTTGAATGTTTTACTCAGTTTGACTGCTAAATAGGAATTTTTATGTTTTCCAAGGTTATTACTATATATTTTTAAAGATTTATTTATGCATACAAGAACTGGGGTACAGACCAGAGGTGTGGGGGATGAGAGGATTCACCCGTGACAGAGTGGGGAGCAGAATAGGCAAATCCACTGAAATACACCGCTGAGGGAGCAGCAGGCGAGACAGCAGAGGTCTGCTGTGCCATGTGGGTCAGCTCCCCAGTGGGGGATCAAGCTTGTGTTGCAGTAGCTATGGATTTCTTCATGGTGCTGAGGCTTAACCCCTTGTGCCACCAGGAAGGCCCCCTAATATATATATTTAGGGTAAAAGGTTTTCAGGCTTTTCTGCCCTTCCACCATTAGGATTGCCCTTCCTGATGGGGCACCTGTAGTTGTTACATTGTTGCAAACTATCTTATTTACTTCTCTGGGCCATGGGAGGAGTATTGAGATAGCCACAGAGCCAAGCAGAAGACAGAAGCAGAATCAGGAGAGAGGCAGGAGAGAGAAGGGGAGAAAGAAGGTGAGAGAAGCCCAGAGTGAAGACTTGCCAGAGGATTGGAGGCCTAGCGGCCTCCTGCCCACTCCGCCCTGCCTGCCATGTACCTGTTTGCCATACTACATGTAGACACTCAATAAAAACCTGAGAAAGCCACCAAGGGCTCCAGGACTCTCCTTTATACCCAGTCTGCTCAGATCATAGATGACCTGCTCTGTGCCCATCCTGCCTCTACAATATATATATTGTGTATACACACACACACACACCTTCCTCTCTCTCTCTCTCTCTCTCTCTCTCTCTATATATATATATATATATATATATATATATATATATATATATGGCTATTTCTGTTGGTAGGCTTTGAGTTGGTTCTTCCTAAATATCTCAGCCTGCAGACTCCAGGCTGCGACCAGTCACGGTGGGTGAAGACTCCGAAGCTCACATCCAGAGTGGGTCCCTTAAGCATGTTCCTGACATCAGCCTCAGTTGCTCCCTGAGGTCTGAAACTTGAGTCAACTCAGAGGACAAGGTGACTTCCTCTGTTCTCAGTCAGAAGCCAACTCAGCAGCTTTCCTGGAGGCTGCCAGTGCACTAAATGGGGTGATGGGAGGCAAGTGGGTGGGGAGATCCGGGCCTAACCAACATTCTCACATGTGGGTCCTCACCAGGGTCAAAGCAGAGAAAATTCCACGTGTTGTTACAAGAGGAGAAAAGAGACTGAAGCCAGAAAGTATTTGCGTCTCTGGGCTGGTGCCCTGTGCGCACCTGAGTTGCTTCTGTTCACTGTATAGACATGTAAGTCAGGTTATTTTACATTTGAGGTGTCTCTCTGCGGAATGCCCCTCCCTGTCTACCTGCCTGTTCTCTCGAGGAGCAGCAGCTGTGTGAGGTTAGGCTCTGGTACACGTAACCAAAAACAGGAGCTTAAACAAAATAGTTGCATATTCCACTGGGAACAAGTCCAGGTTTGGTGTTAAATGCTCAGCCACCTCAGACTCTGGCCACTCCTGCCCTCTCTGCTCCATGTCCTTTGGGTGTGGCCCCCGAAAGGTCAAAGGCAGCATCTGTTCCCTGAAGCCAGTGGAAGAGTCCAGAAGAGGACATAGCCTGTAGTCAGCTGTCTTGAGGAAAGGTCCCTGGAGGTGATGGGGTGACTTCTTATTTCCACTGGCCAGGACCGAGTCACCTGGCCACGCCTAGCTGCAAATGAAATAGGAAAATGTAGCCTTTATGTTAGGTGACCAGCTCCCTGTCTCAAAGCTTTATTCTATGGAAGAAAAACATAATGGATATTCTACAAATCAGT
Source organism: Talpa europaea (assembly GCF_964194135.1). NCBI lineage: Eukaryota > Metazoa > Chordata > Mammalia > Eulipotyphla > Talpidae > Talpa > Talpa europaea. The sequence goes on along the minus strand of NC_140083.1, from coordinate 67,216,630 downwards.
TCTCAGTATCTCCAGCACTCTTGGAAAACTGGCAACATAATTCCTGGTGTAGTTGTAACATCCTATGTCACTGTACTGGTTTTAAAGCGTTCATACATTTTATTTGTATTTTTTTGCATTATTTATTTAAACTTATCTTAATTTCCAAATTGTATTTTAGATCCCTCAAGGTCTGGAATCCTATCTCTGTGTCCCCTGTAGCCAGCATAAGAGATATGTGTTCCCCAAAGGAGATAATGTTTGTTAAATGAAAGTCTGATCAGCAGGCACAGATGCTTGTACTAGAAAATGAGATTTACCTGTGCACTCTTAGGGAATATCCACCGGAATGTTTCAAATTAATCTAGATGCTTCTGGCATTGATTGACTAACTATAAAGAACTAGGAATCCCTTTATCCCAGTGAATGATTTTCTATAAAGTTATATAGGACACATACTATAAAAGGAATTTAAAATTTAGAATTGTGATGCAATTATGACTTTATTAATGTGTTTAGTATGATAATTTCATAGTAATAAAACAACATTAACATTCTTAAATTCCCATGATCAATTTTATTGCTAGCATAAAAAGAAACTGAGTTATTTTATTTTTTTGCATCATTGTTCATTTTTAAACAGTGTTTGCTTCCCCCCACCCAGGTGTAGTCCCCATAGAATTTCCTTCACCAATGCACCCCTGTACCTGTGCACCATCACCACAGTCCCCTGTGCTCCTCCCTCCCTCCCACTGATCCCTCTTCCTCCTCCCCTGCAGGACGGTCTCTGATTTATAATTGAGAATGAGTTATTTTTGTGACAGAGGTTAACTGCCCCTCTCTTTTAACACCTTAGCTAAAAAGGTCACAATGGACTTGAGTATTAAGACTAGCAACTTTCTATCTCTCTCTATCTTTTGCTTATAAGGAATATGAGAGAGAGGTTAAGTGATTTGTAAGATGTTCCCAGTTTTAATCATTTTTGATCTATTTTAGAAAGTATTGTTACTATATTTATTCTTTGTGTGAGCACTTTTGCAGAGGCTCTTAAAATGCAACTGTATACATTTTGAAAGCAGTAAAAGTAGGATTGTGTATCCAAGACCATTGCTGTGGGGGAAAATTACCTCACTAGAGAATCACACTTGATTTCAACCTGCTACTGGGGCTTGCACAACTAACTAAAGACTAAGGTGATGAAAAGAATCAAGAGTTTGAAAGACTCTGAAAGAATCTGTTTTCAGTGTTTCGAAGAACCTCCACACAGCTTTCCAGAGTGGCTGGACCAGTTTGCATTCCCACCAGCTATCTTATGATCTAGCAATTCTACTCCTAGGAATCTACCCAGAGGACCAAAAACACTAATGTCAAAGTAAACCTATACTCCGATGTTTATTGCAGCCATTATTTACAATAGCTAAGATATGGAAAAAACCCAAATGCTCCAAAACAGGTGAATGGCTCGTAAACTGTGGTATATGCACAGAATGGACTACTACTCATTGATCAAAAAAGATAAACTCATGCTATTTGCAGCATCATGGGTGGAGCTGTAAGGGATTGTGCTCAGCAAAAAAAGTCAGAAGGAAAAAGAAAAATATCAGATGGTTTTGTTAGGGGGAAAAGGATGTCCCAAAGCTAATTCCATATAGGCTTTGTGGACTCCACCCCTACCCTAGGTCAAAGTCAAAGACACTGGGAACTCCAAATCCCATCACCACCAAAGGGGAGGTGGCTGGGACCTGAGGGTGGGGTTAAGCAGCCAGGTGGATATAAAAGGCATATACGTGGGCTTTGGGGATCCCCCATTTTTTGGCTCTCTGCCAGCTCGCAGGGTCTGGCCAGCTCGGAGAGTGACTTTGGGTTTCCAGGTCGTCGGATCGGGTAGGACGCATTAAAGACTTTATTTCCCTATTTTCTCCCTGAGTTGTACATTTTCCTTATTTCCTTTTCTCTTGTAAATAAACCTTTTATTAACCTTTTGTGTGTGTCTGTAGTGGAGTATTCATAAGTCCCTTTAAAGCGCGCGGGTGAGGACCCACAGCCAGGAACCCGTTTAATATCGGGGCTGCTCTATAACAGTTTCGCTTATGGGAGGAATATAGGAAAACTGAAGAAAAGGTCAGGAAAAATACAAAGACTTGCAAGCTGATTGTAGATCTGAGGTGTACAACAGGGGACGGGAAAAGGGAGGTTAGAATGGGAGAGAAGAGCACAAGGGACTATAGTGATGGTTCATGGGGGCTATGGTAGTGGGAGAACCATGGGTGTTACAGGGCAGTAATATCCTCAGTCCCGATATAAAACCCACCCCCTGGCTGTGGGTCCCCACCCCCCCACTTAACAGTGACTTATTAATACTTCATTGCAGGCACACACAAAAGGTTAATAAATGGTTTATTTACAAGGGAAGGGGAAATGAGGAAATGTACAACTCAGGGAGAAAATAGGGAAATAGTCTTAAATGCGTCCTATCTGATCCACCAACCTGGAAACCCAATGGCACTCTGAGAGCTGGCCCAGAGCCGCGAGCTGGTAGAGAGCCAAAAGGGCACCTCCCAAGGCCCAAGTGTCTGGTTTTATACCAACCCTGACTGCTTAATCCCACCCTCAGGTCCCAGCCACCTTCCCTTTGGTGGTGATGGTGATGGGATTTGTCTTTCCCAATGTCCTGATGGCTTTGGTCTGGAGTGGGGGTGGAGTCCACAAAGCCTGTATGGGATTAGCTCAGGACATTTTTTTCCCTTTTTTCCCCCTAACCTGGGGACTACACCCGAGGGACAAATCAAATAATGCATCAAAATGAACAAAATGGTACAAAATGTACCAAAATGATGTAAGAAAAATAAATAAAAAAAGGTAACTCTAACCACAATAAACACCATCTTTAGACTCCTAAAAAAAGTGTTTTCTTAACCTAAATAAGGGACCAGGAAAAAGAATAACTATAAGAAAGAAAAAAATCAAAATCAACAAACAACTATGAACCAGAGACACACTTTGGGGGGTCGGGGAAAGGAGGGATTGGGGTCAAAATCAGGGGGTTGCAATTGTATGGGGAATATAAAAATAAATAAAAAAAAAATTAAAAAAGTGTTTTCTTCAGAAAGGCACAAGAAATGATTTCTTATTTCCCAAAACCCATTTTCTTTTTCTCCTAAAGAAATAGGCAAATCAAAGACTAGATTTTTCTACTTGACAGGCAGCACTGTATAAGTATGCCAGTGACTGAACCTCTATGAATCTTAATTTCCTTATTGGTATATTAGAAATCATATCTGCTTTTCAGAATTACTCTCTAATTCTATCAGAGTGAGTGTTAATCCTAAAATACTGTAACTTTTCCCATAGATGTTTCTCTCCTTCATTGTCTTGAATTCTGTAAGACCTGGATTTTGTTGAATTCATCTTGGTATCCCCATGCCTGGCTCTTACTGCATTTTCTGTTGAATCTAAAATGGCTGTGCAAGAAACATCAATTCCAAAGAACACCTGCACCCCTATGTTTATAGCAGCACTGTTTACAATAGCTAAGCTTTGGAAACAACCCAAATGCCCAAAAATAGATGACTGGATCAAGAAGATGTGGTACATATATACCATGGAATATTACTCAGCATTCAAAAAAGATAAACACATGCAATTTGCAGCAACATGGATGGCGCTGGAAGGGATCATGCTCAGCGAAATAAGCCAAAAAGAAAAAGAAAAATACCGGATGGTCTCACTCATAGCAGGAATCTAGAAAACTTGAATAAGGGACCAGGAAAATGAATATAAGAAAGTGAAAATCAAAATCAACAAAAAACTATGAACCAGAGACACTTTTAGGGGGGCGGGGGCGGGAGGGGAGGGATTGGGGTCAGAATGGGGGGGCTGCAATTGTATGGGGAATATAACAATAAAATTTATAAAAAAAATAATAAGCAAATAAAGAAATGCATGCAAAAAAAATAAAAATAAAATAAAATGACTGTGCAGTATGGTACAGCAATAAAGACTAAAGCAGATTGGACATTTTTCATACCGTGCGTACCAAACACAAATCTCAAAATTCTCTAGCATGCAAGTGAGGCATCTTTGGAAGCAAAATTAAGTGTAGTTTTATTTAGTTGTCAAAGACAGAGTGTAAATTGGCAAGTTGCTTCCTCGTTGGTCCCTACCAGCTTCTCTCTCCAGCCTCAGCCAGTGCCACTGCTCTGTCTCTGCTTTTGCTTCAGTAGGTTTTTCTTCCTCACACACATCAAATGTTTTGTGACCCGAAGACCTTCCAAAAATTTATCTAAATTATTTGTCCCTTCATATTAGTCACAATCAGTGAAACAGAAATGACAGGGTTATATACAGAGAGCGATACGTACATAGCCTTTCTTTACTTGCTGCTAGATCTCCAGTGATTGACAGGGCTGGGATTCCCTTTCAGGTCTTGTCATTTTAAATCTCAGGCGCCTTCCCTTCTATTGACATATAGGCAAGGAGCCTGGTTGTTTCCTAAAAGCATGAGTTAGAAGAATGATGAAAAATTGTATGAATAAGGAGAAACTCCGTGACAAAGCTGTGAAGCAGGATGGCATGATTTGAGACCAGGAGACTTGAATTGTAGAGTGCATCAAAACCAATCAGAAACCAGAGGTTCTAATTCCATTAACTCTAGAGGAGAACTAGAATTTGCATTTCTAAGAAGTTTCCAGGTGTCTTTGAAGCTACTTTTATCTGATTAAATGACTTTGATTAGTTAACTTGCAAGACAACCCTCCTGTATGGCTCCCCCATCCCATTCAGCACAGCTTGAGTCTGGATTTCTCCAGCACCTGTTGATTGTGCTTATGGCCACAAGGTGGTAGGCCAGCTCCATGTAATAATGCACTCTTGTTACTGGTTGCTATGAGCATTTCCCCATTTATCACTAATAAAAGAGTGCCCAGAATTTCTGTAAACCAACACCGCAGACTCTTTTTAAAAAAGATTTATGTATTTATGTATGTATTTATTTATTCATACAAGGATTGTGGTACAGGCCAGAGGTGCAGGGGTGAGAGGACTCACCAGAGACAGAATGGGGAGCAGAATAGGCAGATTTACTGAAACACACTGAGGGGAGTAGCAGGCCAGACAGGAAAGGTCTGCTGTGCCATGTGGGTCAACTCCCTGGCTGGGGATTGAACTCTTGCTGCAGTGGCTGGCAATAACTTGATAGTGCTGAGACTTAACCCCTTGTTCCACTAGGAAGCCCTCCTTTTCTTATTAAGAACATCAATCCTATAGGATTAGTGCCCACCCTAATGGCCTCATTTTAACTTAATCACCTCTTTATAAGCCCCAATCTCCAAGTACCATCACATTCTGAGGTAATGAGGGTAGGACTTCCGCACACAATTCAGTCCATAACAGAGACCATGGCAAGTCTACTGACTTTCTCATTAACCATTTTGTTCTGCAGGACCTAACTTCTGGGGTGATATTGTTACAGGGCAGGGAGAGGGGCAGCCCAAACCCCGCAAACCTGCCTATTCTATATAGGGTTCTGCCATCTGCCGCATTAACACAAAACATGAGACTTTAATGGAAGGAACTTTAATACAATTAGGAAACAATACAGGAAAGGCAAAGAATCTAGTTTCTAAATCAAGCACCCAAAGTTACCCGTCCCCTCGTGGTTAAAACTCCATCCAAATGGGATTGGCCCAGAGCAAGGCCCAAAAGCAAGGCCCAAAGCCTGCCACAAGTCTAAAGCATCTTCCAGTGGGGACCCACAGAAAAGAGTCAGAAACAACCAGACAAGCCCGGAAGGAAAAGAGCAAAATCAAAATCAAGATAAAAGCTGCCATGGTCACCTCCCCATGGGTGTCACCCACATCTGTGTCACCCAGTCCACGACCAAAAGGCAAGCGCAGTCTCTTCACGTGTCTCTAGGCTCCATGCGCCTCCTCCAGGTCTCCTTCTGGCTCCATCCTGCTTCCTTCCTCAGTCTCTTCTGCAGCTTCTTCTCTCCCTGCTCAGCTCCACCCTCCCTTGGGTGGGGCAGGGAACCTGGAACCTCCCTCTTTCCTGGGGACCACCCTGTTACAATATGTCTGTAGAGTCTTCTTGCTTCTTTATATTCTACTCACATTTATTTCCCCACTAGAAAAAAATAACTTATGTCTGTTATTCATTGGCTTTTATTATCTTACATTTATTTAATTTAATTTTTTATTTCTCTACTTTCACTGGTGATAATCAGTATGCTTTCTTTATTTTTAGACTTATATTTATAAAATAAGTTCCTAGTTTAAGATTGTGTCCTTGCTAAAAATGATATTTAGTTACAGAATCTTAACACTGATTATGTAAGGGAACTGCTAAGAAAAGGAAATCTTTCCCTGTTAAAGAGTCATAGACCTGGAAATGTAAAGTAAATAACAAGTTTGCTTCCTTAATAAGCATGTCTAAACAAGGCCTGGCAGCCTGCTAGGCTGATTGAGCCCCCAGGCCATCCTGGAAGAACTGTATCCTTCCCCTTTTCCTGTGTCAAGAATTTGTATGCTAACTAACCAACTTTATCAATGTAAAGTAGTTGTGTATAAAAGAAACTCTTTGTCTCTAGACTATAGTGCTCAGACCTTAGGGACTACCCAGGTCTGGGGCTCACTAAAGCTTCTCCTGACCTCACCATTCCTGAAGCACTGCTTGTTCTGCTGCCTGGGTAAAAGGCTAGAATTTATTTCTGCAACAATTACAAAGAATGGGTTGGTATTTTTAATATAATCTCCAACAGTGTCCTAAAGGTTAAATCCCTGTGCTATTGTTGTCGTTTTTGGAGTCTGTGGGTTTGGAGTGTGGATCCTTGGGTTCACTCTGGGAAAGGTTTTGTTAGGGGGAAAGGGATGTCCTAAAGCTAATTCCATACAGGCTTTGTGGACTCCACCCCCACCCCAGGCCAAAGCCAAAGACACTGGGAACTCCAAATCCCATCACCACCAAAGGGAAGGTGGCTGGGACCTGAGGGTGGGGTTAAGCAGACAGGTTGGTATAAAGGCAGACACATGGGCTTTGGGGATCCCCATTTTGACTCTCTGCCAGCTCGCAGCGTCCGGCCAGCTCGGAGAGTGCTTTTTGGGTTTCCAGGTCGTCGGATCGGGTAGGACGCATTAAAGACTTTATTTCCCTATTTTCTCCCTGAGTTGTACATTTTCCTTATTTCCTTTTCCCTTGTAAATAAACCTTTTATTAACCTTTTGTGTGTGCCTGTAGTGGAGTATTAATAAGTCCCTTTTAAGCGCGCAGGTGAGGACCCACAGTCAGGCAACCCGTTCAATATCGGGGCTGCCCTATAACAGCTTCACTAGAGCTCCCGTTTCAGCTGCACACAGTGAGTTTCCCAGGCGAGTTTCTCCATGAGACAGACATTAGTTATATTTAAAGAGCAGGGTTTTTAGGGAAAGGGAAAAGGGACAGGTTTTGCTAAGAGAGGCCTGCATGGTTGCAGGTGGGCGGCCTTGACAGGTCATGGGCAGGCAGGATGCTGCCGCCCTGCAGAGGGAGAGTTGGTGATGATACCGGAATTGTCAGGCCTAGTCTCTCAGCCAGGAACAGATCCCAGTCTGCAGGTGCAGCGCTGAGTCCCAGCCACTAGATCCCCATGGGTTGGTGTCTCACAAAGCTGCAGCAGGAACTTCGCAGACTCTCAGGCAAGCAAGCAAGAAGAGGCAGGTTTGTTTAGAGAAAGAAAAAGTTTATTGAGGAGAAAAAGAACAGAAATAAAATGGGACTCCCAGGCCAGGGAACCAGGCCTGGGAGGGGCAAGGAAGCCAAAGTGGATTCGTGTCTCAGGGAATATGTACCTTCTTTCCCTCATTATTCTAAAGCTCCACCAGTCTCTTTGTGATTGGTTAGTTCTCGGCTGTCTCACTTAATTTGCTACTGAGTGGGGGATCTTCACATTCCTTATCCAACAGGTTTGTCTTTCCCCATTTGTTGCATCTTTATCTTTATGGCCCAGTCCTCTGGATGGGCATCCCTGCATTGAAGTTAAACAGCTGCCCTTCTAAGTTGTCCATAAATTAAACCACTCTCCATTTCTCCAATCTCTGCCTCCCTTTACCACCTGAAGGAAACCAGGACCAGCGTTAACAATGTTGTCCTTGGTCCTGAGATGTTTGTTTTTCCTAGTGGAATTGGTTACATTCCCTTAGTTGTCCTTATCTCTGAAGCCTCCCTAAATTCTTCAGAGGTCTTCTCCTGCACTGTCCCTAAAACTGCCTAATTTCTAGCTTGCCCTGTGTCTCAGTGAGCAGAGGCACCTGCGTAGGCACAGGTGGGCAGTGGGAGTGCTGCCCCGAGCCTGTGCAAAGACTGCACTGATATAGTCCTTGTCTCTTTGGGAGGGGTCACTCCTCTGTGGAGTGGCTGCTTATTGCTGATATTGGGTAACAGGCAAAACTAGAAAGGGACCAGAGATTCCAGGGTGGGCCCAATCTCCTATCTTTCCCCTCAGGCCTGTGCTCCACTCCCTGTAGCATCTGATCCTGCTTGGGTCTCCTGCCTTGTGATAAAGCATCGGTGCCTAACGGTCGGACATCTACAGCTGGGTTAATGGTTATGTTATTTCCCTCTACAGCCACCTCCTTGTGTGAGTCAGGTTTTAGTCTTGTGAGGCCTCCTTTCCAGTTTTCCTATTCTTAGCCTCCATCAGTTGCAGGCTGGCGGCCTTGAGGAGAGCAGCCTCCACTGAGGGAAGTCAGTGAAGAGAAGTCCTGGCCTGGTACAGGTCATGGGCAGGCAGGAGACTGCTGTGGAGGGAGAGAATTGGTGAAAAGAGGCACCTGCATAGTCACAGTTGGGCAGACGGAGTGCTGTCCTGAGCCTGTACAGAGATTGCACTGATATAATCTTCTTCTCTTTGGGAGAGGCTCACCCCTTGTGAGCCTTTGGTTAGTTGCTGATTTTGGATAACTATGCAGAATCCGAAAGGGGCCAGAGATTCCATAATGGGCTCAATCTTTGTATCTTTACCTTTGGATGTGCACTTGGATACCTGCTTGGATGTTATGCTTTGTAATCTAGGAGTGAGTGCCTAAGGATCTTGGTTTCCAGCTGTGTCAATGGCTATGCTAATCTCTTCTACCCCCACCTCCTTGTGTGAGCCAGGTTTCTGATTTTGTGGCACCTCCTTTTCAAGTTTTTTTTTTTTTTTTATTCCTGTCCTCCATCACTACCACCTCTACAGCCTGGCCTGAGTCATCCCCAACAGGGAGGTATCCACATGGTGCAGCAGACCTCTCCTGTCTTGCCTGCTGCTCCCCTCAGCAGTGTATTTCAGTAGATCTGCCTGTTCTGCTCCCCTTTCTGTCTCTGGTGAATCCTCTCACTGCTCACCCAACCCCTCCACTGCCCCACCTTGGCTACATCCCAGTTTTTCTAAGCAAAAATAAATTAAATCTTAAAAAAAAAGGTTTAAAAAAATCACGGTTATTTGATACACTTCATATTTCAGCAATAATTTTTACTATACACTATTTCTTATGGTGTGAGCTGTCTTTATGCCTGTTCTGAAAACTTTTTGATCTATTTCAACCACCTTTCTGGGTGATAAGGGCTCAATAGGAACTAGGTGCAGGTAGTAATTCTATTCATTAAAAGTTTAATCTTTTTTTTTTTTTTTAAGATTTATTTATTTATTTATGTATACAAGCACTGGGTGTAGTCAGAAGTGCGGGAGGGTGAGAGAATTCACCAGAGCCAGAGCAGGGAACAGAAGAGGCAGACCAACGAAATAAACTGCTGAGGGGAGCAGTGGGCGTGGCAGGAGGTGTCTGTGCCCCATGTGGGACCCTCGCTGGCGGCCAGGGATCGAACCAGCTCTGTAGAGGCTGCAGGCAGCTTTGCAGCCCAGCGCTCAACCGCTGTGCCACCAGGGGAGGCCCAAGAGTTTAATCTTTTTAATCAAATTTATATAGCAACAACCAGGGTAATTTTTTTGTATATTATTATTGAAATCTTCCCCCATAGCAACTTAGTTGTTGTTCCTGATGTGTCTTTATTTTCCATCTAATCAGTCCATTAGTCCATTAATTCCATAAAATATGCCTCCTTTTTACATTCTATTAAAAAAGACATTTCTGGGTTAAAAAAGCATCATGCAAAATATGATGTTGTTGTTTGCAGACCAATAAAGGCTTTGGGAACCTGTTGCTTTTCTGAGCATCTGACTCTTTGGTTTTCCCTCCTCTTTTCTTAGTGGGTAAATGTTGTCATAATTCTGAATTTAGGGCCATTTCCTGTGGTCACACTTGCCCCAATGAAATAGCACAAACAGTGGAATTAAAGGAAAAAAAATAAAGTGATTATTTTCAGACTGCATGCCCTGCTTTGCTCTCCTTTCCTCCTGAAGTTTTAGCATCTGTTCCTTGGCCAGGTGCACTGCCTTGGGTCCCTATACCTTTTGCAGCTGCCTCTTGTTCTTTTTTCAGAAATGCTGTTCCCTCTACTCAGCACCCACTGACCTTATCCCCAAGACTGTATGGTTCAATCCCAGTGGTGTGGTGGGTGGGTGAGATATACTGTTGCTGAGGTGAGAAACTGCCCTCTGAAACCGATACAATACTGTGTAAATTAAAGTGAGCTCAATTAACAACAGTGACTAGTGTAGGAGTTAAATGTTATTTCAAGCAGCAACTAGTTTGTGGCTAGAAATATTCCGAGCTGCACAGTGTGATGTGTCAGTCACACTTTATATATACAGAAATGATTCTTGGTATCTGGTCAAAAAATGATGGCCTGATTAACCCCAAATGACCATCTTAGTAGCATTTCTGGAAATTTCAAAAATCAGGCAATTCAGTTACAGTTTAATCTCCAACTTTATTGTAACTAATGACCGCTGTGTTCTGAGCCCCAACATCTTTCCCTACCTTAAATTAACCAGGGAATCCTTCCCTGGTACCAAGGTACATCTGCTTACATTCAGCAAGAGCCCTCAGGGGTGGACTGGGGTGTCCACTGAATATGTGCACATTGCTCTTACACCATCTCATGCACCAGCTGGACACAAGCCAAATAATTCCTGGACTCCAAGCATGGTACTGAGCAGAACACTGATGGTAAAGCAGGGGCCCTGCCTTCCCTGATCAAGTGTATGTTGACCAGTGATCAAGGGTCAAAGCTGACACTGGATATCTAAGTGGAATCCTGTGTGATATATGACCTTGAGGCTGCAAATACAGCACATGTATACACACACACTCACATACACACACACAGACACACATACACGAGCCAGCAACACATAAGGCTTCTAAACATTCTTGGTAAGAATGGCACATATGAAAAAAACAAGCAACAACAAATGTTGGCGAGGATGTGGTGAAAAAGGAAATCTCCTATATTGCTGGTGGGAGTGCAAACTGGTCCAATCACTTTGGAAAGCTGTCTGGAGTTTCCTCAGTCTACTAAAAATGGAACTACCTTATGACCCAGCAATTCCTCTCCTACGGCTCTACCCAAAGGACACAAAAACATTCATTCAAAAGAATACCTGTGCCCCTATGCTTATTGCAGCACTATTTACAATAGGTAAAACCTGGAAACGACCCAAATGCCCAAAAATAGATGACTGGATCAAGAAGATGTGGTATATATACACAATGGAATATTATTCAGCTATCGAAAAAGATAAAATTGTGCCATTGACAGCAACATGGATGGAGCTAGAAGGAATTATGCTCAGTGAAATAAGCCAGAAGGCAAAAGAAAAATATCAGATGGTTTCACTTATAGCAGGAATATAGGGGAACCAAATAAAACAAGGGGGGTGGGAATTGTATGGGGACTATAACCAAAATGAAAATGCATACATTGTGCAAAAATGAAAAAATGATGTAAAAATATACATAAAATAATATAAAAATGCTCATAAAAAAGACATCAGTGTAAAAAAATGTTAACAGTGCAAAATACAGCAAAGCAAAAACAGACAATTATAAATCAGAGACATCCTGCAGGGGAGGAGGTGGGAGAGGGATCAGAGCAGGGGAGGGAGGAGCACAGGGGACTGAGGTGATGGTGACATGCATTGGTGAAGATGGGGACTACACCTGAGGGGCTGGGGGAAGCAAATACTGTTTAAAAATGAACAATGATGTAAAAAAAAAAAAGAACCCAATTGAAGGAGGGTTTGGAAAAAAAATGTCATGCTATAGAAGAATAAAGAATACTTTTCTTGCAAAAAATACCTTTATTTCACCTGTGAAACATGATTTTATATACTCATGTGACTCTCATGTAATTAGAATCTTACCTCCAAAAATAAAATTTTAGTATAGCAATTGTTTTTTGTAGTTATAGGACATTCCTGTTTTTTTTTTTTTTCTTTCAAAGGTTAGCCACTAAATGCTATTTTGAAGATAAACTTTGTTTTCTCTAACTGTCCTACAGCATTTTGGCTTCAGTTTGCTTCAGTTTGCATCAATTATGCATGACATTCATAACATTTTCATTTGTTCATGCTGCCCAGATCACCAGTCTTTGCCAGTATGTAGTGTGATGTCTTCTATAATTTTGAACATTCACAGGCATGCTTTTTTCCAGGAAAAGTTATGGGTAAACTGTGAATTCCAAAAGCAAAATTTAACGTAACAGACCATTAAGAGACATTGCTTTAGCAGACTCATTACTCTTAATACACATTTTCTACTTGTTTTCCTGAAAGAGTTCACCAATGATCGATCGATCTATCTATCTATCTATCTATCTATCTATCTATCTATCTATCTATCTATCTATCGATATGAAGTTCAGTGTGAAGTATAGCATGTAAATGAGATGAGAACAGTGGATCTGGGGAAGACTTTCAGGTGTGATTTGTTGAAAAATATTCAGTGGATTCTACCCTCAGTAAGGAAGAATGTTGTAATTGTGATGTGTGCCTTCCAAGAACACCATGAAGAAATTGTCAGCATACCCGCCATAAATTTCCCATCACTGATATGGATTGATGTCTTTATTCAAGCCAGTAACAGAAACTAATAAAAAATAATATAGAGACAATAATTACATAGTGGATAAGAACTAAAAGATAAGGGGACCTATATTCTTTAAGCTTGCTAGAGTTTGCGGGGCATCGGAGAGGGTGATGAATTCTATTAATGTCTTTTTCTTTTATATTCCAAACAATAATTATCAGAAAAATAACCAGTCCTTATGAAGAAATTTTCTATTTGATTTTTGAAAATTCTTTTTTCCACTTGTTCCTCACTGTAAGATACATTCTGGGAGAAAAAATATTATTCTGCTTAAATGAGCAGCCCTGACTATTTTCAAAGAAGCAATATTCTTACGACTGATTTGATGATTTGTTGTTTGGAGTCAGAATGGCATAAAGATTGTACTCATGATCTCTAGGGTAAGACTTTGTTGTCTTAAATGTTGGTTTTCATTCTCACTAGCTCTACAACCTTGGGAAAGCTTCCCATCTTCTCTGGGCTTCAGTTTATTTATTAATATGATCACATTAATTAGTATGACAGCATTAATATAAAGGACTATTGACAAAGTACACGCTTTCACTTACTCACTGAAGTAATACCAGGAATATTAGAAGCAATCAATAAATGTCAATTTTTTAGATACTAATTGTGACTAGGTTCATTTTAGTTTTATGTCCTATGTAATTTCTTCCTCAATTACCAAGGTTTGAAAATTTCATATATTAGTATTTACTTCCACAAGCAAATTTATTTATTTATTTATTTATCTTTATAGAGGCATGTTTTATTTATTTGTTTGTTTGTTTATACATGCACTGGGTACAGTCAGAAGCGCAGGAGGGTGAGAGAATTCAGCAGAGCCAGAGAGGGGAGCAGAGCTGGCAGACTGACTAAGTACACTGCTGAGGGGAGCAGCGGGCGGCAGGAGAGGTCTGCGTGTCATGTGGGACCCTCCTCCCGTGGCCGGGGAGCAGCTGGGGATCGAACCAGCGCCGCAGAGGACGCGGGCAGCTTCGCAACCCAGTGCTCAACCGCTGCGCCACTGGGGAGGCCCAAGCAAATATATATATAATTTAAAATTTACACGATAGCTTTAAGCCCATATTTTAAATTTTCAGGTGTAAGAGATTTCCAATAATAATATATTGAGGTTAGTATGCATAGTATGTGAATGAACACAAGATGTTAAAAAATTCTTTATAACTGTCTTCTGGATAAGAAAATACAGGAACGAATAGCATGCCATATACTTCAAGACTTCCTGGCTACTTGTCTGGATCAGACTGGAGCTCAGTGATTCAGAACAGCTTCCTTGCTGCCAATGTTTTCTTTTCAGCGAAATAAAATACCAGTTTTCTTCAGGGAAAGAGGAGTTATCTTGATAGACAAAAAGTACACACATTAAAATAACTTCATCACCCATAGTCACTCAGCACATTACAAATTTTGCATAATTATTCACAGCTATCCTACCTAACTTCAAGAAAAGTCTTGATACATGAGAATTTTTCTAAGTGCTCCATAGTTATTTAACTATTTTATTGATATTGTGTTGGTTGATAAGTATTATATTGGTTGACACTTTAATTATAATTACAAAAACAAGATTAAATTTAAGCAGGTTACATGTGTTAGCAAGATTCCCATTGTAATCTGACACATACCTCTGTTTTGCTATGGAATACTGCAGAATGCAGACGCATGTATGTTGTTTTTATTCAAGAGGTCTTCTACACAACGAGCTGGAATTCATAAAGTTTGCAAAAGAAAATATGTTTTAAGACTTCATCACTTTCAAACATTTGGGACTTCAAATAAAATAGAAATCTAGAGCCTCCCTAGTGGCGCAGCGGTTGAGCGCCACGCTGAGAAGCTGTCTGCAGCCTCTGCAGCGCCTGTTTGATTCCCCGCCATGGCACAGCAGACCTCTCCTGTCTCGCCCGCTGCTCCCCTCAGCAGACTTTGTGCATCTGCCTGCTCTGTTCCTCCCTCTGTCTCTGGTGAATTCTCTTACCCTCCCGCGCTTCTGACCTGTATTAAAAAAATAGAAATCTAAAATTTCTGAAATAACAATTATCTAGTCACTTTTTTCTTATTAACTGGAGTGAATTTTAAGTTATCATTTGCAAGTGACTGATATTAGAGTATGAACTTTTTTATAACACTTACTTATAAGGCCCTAACTGGTGCTTTAATAATTAAAGTTTCTGCATCTGACTGATGCCACTCTATGTAGTTAGTAAACCTGGCCAGTTAGGACAGAATGACCTAGACTATCTTTAAGGCATAAAACACCATTGTTATACCACACATACTATTAGCCACAAAGTACTATTTATTCAGTCATAAACACAAATATACATCTGTCCCTTCTTCACGGTACAGGTACAACAAACTATCCCTATTCAGATTTTCATGATTTTTATGTTGAGCTGTTATAATGGTCTACAGACTCTGTCTTTAATCTCACCTTACAATATTTTCCTCAGAATGCCTCTAGAGATAAGACTCTGATGCACAGTTGAAAAATGTGACCCTTCTAGCTGTCTTCAGAGACTATTGGCTGTTTATATGTTAAAATTTAAGTGCATTTCAAGTGAAATTTTGCAAAATTTCACAGATTTTTTTTTTAACAGCTCTATTTTCATTTCAAATCTGAAAACTTTAACTTGCATAATTTCTCATTAATGTGGTTGGTTTTGTTTTGAAGACGTTGGCACTCCATGTGCACCACATAAATTTGAAAAGACAGGGCCTCCCCGGTGGCGCAGCGGTTGAGCACCGGGTTGCGAAGCTGCCCGCGGCCTCTGTGGCGCCGGTTCGATCCCCGGCTGCTCCCCGGCCACAAGAGGAGGGTCCCACATGGCGCGCAGACCTCTCCTGCCGCCCGCTGCTCCCCTCAGCAGTGTACTTCGGTCTTTTTGCCTGCTCTGCTCCCCGCTCTGGCTCTGGTGAATTCTCTCACCCTCCCGCGCTTCTGACTGTACCCAGTGCATGTACAAACAAACAAACAAACAAATAAATAAACAAAAATACATGCCTCTTTAAAAAAAAAATTTTAAAAAAAATTTGAAAAGACAGAGCAAATGGAATACACCTAGCTTAATTTTATTTTAGTCCAAATAGTCTATGGCTACTTCTAAGCGATTATGGAAAGTTTCACTAAATGTACAGAAAATCTTTCTGTATGCCTGATTTACCAAGATTGGATCTCAGTCCAATTACAAAATCATGTAACTTGCTGGAAATAGGGTTTAGTCAAGTACAGACTCATATCACTGACATCGTTTCAGATCTTAAGTTCTCTGCACCATCCTGCTCCAGCTTGAGACTTAAATGCATTGCTGGACTCATGAAAATACATGTAATAAATATTGCTGGGATATCTCCTCATAGGCCACTTATAGACTGAAGTTAAATATCTTTTTATGACAAACTCACTGGAACAAGAAGAGTATATTATCAAACTTTCCATTCCCTCAAACTTGCTGTCTTCCATGTTTGTTCCCTAAATTGGAAGATTCCCTATTTAAACATATTCTATATCCATTCTATGATGGAAGCTGCAGGGCACTGATTTGACACAAGCTGAACGTGAAGTAATTATTCCTTTATCTTGTTTAAAATGATCCTAAGTGAAATAAACCAAAAGGGGAAAGATAAATTCTGGATGGTTTCAGTTGTATGCGGAATATAGAGAAACCAAGAGGGGCAAGATAAAAGTACAATGGAGAGAAGTCCTGATTTATTCTTGTTGTCTTAGAGTAATTCTTAACAGAGTTTATCCTCATTTTAAAAATTAGACTTGCCTTTATGATGTTACATGGTAACTTTGGCCATGAGACAATCAACGAACTAAGGAACAACCTCGTCTGAGCCTACAGACATGGTGCCAGAGTTCACAGACCAAGTGAGGAAGAGCTTGATAAACCATGTTAGGATTATTAAATTTATACTGAATTTAGAGTATTAAGAAGATAACAATGAAGGTATGATGAGTTTGTAAACTTTATATTTTGAAGAGATGATGCTGGAAATTGATTGGAAGGGGCTAACGGTGGGGTAGTTAGATCACTTGGGCTTGTATAGTAATAGAGATGGGGGAGATTGTTGTCTAATTTCTTTTTTTTTATTATTTTATTTTTAAAGATTTTTATTTTTTATTTATTTATATAAGCAGTGGATACAGTCAGAAGTGCAGGAGGGTGAGAGAATTCACCAGAGCCAGAGTGGGGAAAACAACAGACAGACTGATGAAATACACTGCTGAGGGGAGCAGCCGGCGGCAGGAGAGGCCTGTGTGCCATGTGGGACCCTTGCCCGGTGGCCAGGGATCGAAACGATGCTGCAGAGGCTGTGGGCAGCTTCGCAACCCAGCGCTCAAATGCTGTGCCACCGGGGACGCCCTGCTGTCTAATTTCATGGTTGGTAATAAATACATGGTTACATAACATGGATGACTTGTGGCTTCATTTGACTTGCCATAAGTATCAAGAAAAACAATAATATTAGGTACCTGGTATTTTTCTTGATTTTCATAAGATTCAGAGCCAGGAAGATAAGTTTCTTTGGAAATGTAGTATATTAGGTGTTTTGTAAAAGTTCTCTAAGAACAAATGTCCAGTAGGAGAATAAAATAAGGACTTAGATAATTGGATGTTAGCTCTTGCTGGTATATAATAAAACTGTTCATTTTCTTTCAAGTATAGGAGTGTTCTTTTTAATTATGATTACTTTCTTTTTCTTTTCTTTTTTTTTTTTTTAAGATTTTTTATTTATACAAGAACCGGGGTACAGGCAAGATGTGTGGGAGGTGAGAGGATCCACCAGAGACAGAGCAAGTAACAGAACAGGCAGACTGACGAAATACACTGCTGAGGGGAGCAGCGGGTGAGACAGGAGAGGTTTGCTTCACCATGTGGGATTCTCGTTGGCCAGCAGGGATCGAACATGCACTGCAGAGGCTGTGGACAGCTTCACAGCATGGTGTTTAACTGCCTGTGCCACCAAGGAGGCCCCAATTCTGATTATTTTCATTTCAGTAGATTTTCTGGCAATATCCCAGTAAGGAAGTATATCATATGCAGATAATTTTGGTATTCAGTTTTTAATATCTAAGTAGGTATTCCTGAACTATTTCTTTATTTTGGTCAGGAAATAAAAATGTTGGGAGATCATAATTTTAACAGTCACCCTTGAACTTCCTAATTCTAATAAAAATGACTCTAGTTTTTCTTTATGAAAGATGATATTCTCTGAAGGTACTTATAGATACCATACCTTTAATTGAGATAAGTATATTTCCTTCTACTTGTAACTATTTCTTTTCCTCCTTTATATTGACACGTTTCTATATAAATGTACAAACTTATCCCTAATTTTGACCAGAATTTTATTATCATTTAGCATTCTTCTAGCAAAATAGAATATTATATAAGTTCTTTTATGTAAGGTTTTGCTTGTAAGTTTGTAAGGGGTAGACATCTTCCTGTATCTGGAGATAATTTGAAATAATGGTAAAGTCACCTTATTGATTTGGGTCGACACCTTCAAATTCTGCTAGATAACTAACATTTTATCTAAGAATCAGCTTGTGTTGTTAAGATATTTTCAAATTCTTTCTTTAAAAAATAGTCTGGTATCTATTTGGATGTACATCTTTGATTATTCATTTACCTAGAAAATCTAGTTATTTTATTCAATTTCTCTACATTGTCTTGCATTTCTTTATCATATGTGTCTTTGCAGAATATATTTCAGCAAGCCTTTTTATTTTTTTATTTTTTATTTTTTTAAGATTTATTTATTTATTTATACAAGCACTGGGGTACAGTCAAAAGCACGGGAGGGTGAGAGAATTCACCAGAGCCAATTGGAGAACAGAACAGGCAGACTGACATAGTGCACTGCTGAGGGGAGCAGTGGGCGGCATGGAAGTCTGCGCACCATGTGGGACCCTCATCCGGCAGCTGGGGATCGAACCGGCACTGCAGAGGCTGTGGCCAGCTTAGCAACCCAGTGCTCAACCGCTGCGCCACCGGGGAGGCCCCTCAGCAAGCCTTTTTAATATTTATAATTGAACATTGTCTATTATGCTTTATATTCTGAAACAATTCACTTTGAGATTATGGTTTTATGATGTAATTACATCTTTAGGATGAACTTATACTCTGTGTTTTGACCTTTTGTTTTCTGTGTTTTACAAATCTAATTTATCTTGCTTTCAATATTTGGAGAAATTTTTCACATTTCTGATTTGCTAATAGTGCTGTTTTATGGACTTATTTTTTAAAAGTTATATATTTTAAAATAATATTAAGACATATTGAGTTCAAGCAATGTATACATTCAGTCCAATATCCTGATGACTCATTTCATTTTTTGATAATACCTGTCCATCTTTCCCTTTCTCTATTAAATTTGCATTCAAATTACTTGACTCAATGATCTTATAGTTAATTTTTAATAGGACCCACCAAAAACATCTATAAATATTTTCCCATTTTATTACATCTAATGGTTGGAGATTCTATGTCAAATAAGGTGTCTTAAGCCTTCTTTTCAATAGTTTATTTAGCAAACAGAGGCCACATGGACAGTTTATGCAAAATACAGAATGCTGCTATTTTTTTCCTTTTTTATCATCACATTCAACAACATATTAACATGTTTAGTACATCACCTGAGTCTGTCCTAATTTAATAATTCAAAAACTGAATTGATAAATTAGTTTTATATATAAAATAAAAAATGAGGAAAAATGCCTTGAAGATATTTTTAAAATCAAATTTACTTCCAAAATTATATAGCTATGTAAATGACTAATACATGAATAAAATTCGAGGGAAAAATACATTCTTATAATTTAAAACAAATTAAGGAAATAACTTTAAAAATTACTTACCTTTAGCAGCCATAACTGCAGCCACTACCAAAGTAATTAAATAAAGGAATGCAAATATTATTGCAGCCCAGCACCATGGAGACCCTGTGCAAAGAGAAAGAAATGGGCCACTGTGACACCAATGGAGAGAGGATGCAGGAGTTGGGAATGGAAAGAATTTGGTTAGGAATATTCAATCTACTTGAATGAGGCTGAAATCAAAATTCATGGCAGCACCACATTGGGGAAAAATACACCCAGCCTGCGAAGGGGACTCTGAAACTTATTCTGTTTATTTGGGTAGTCAGAGAAGACAGGAATATTTTTATACAGAACAGGTTGTTTGTGGAATAAGAAGTTGTCCTATTAAGAAAATCTTCCAAAGACTGCAAAGGAGGCTTTAGAAATCCTACTGGAGATTTAATTAATCAGTTTCCCCCAATTATAAAAAAGAGACTTCTTCTTACTTTGGAAGGAAGAGGGTTAAGAAGTAGGTTAAGAATAAAACTCCTATAATAGCTGTTGGCACAGATATTTATTAAGAGATACCTTATAAGTTCCCTTTTTTATTTTTGTAGGAATACTGAAGCGACACTTGACTTTTTCAAGACTGAAATATTAAACTGGAAAACTATATATGCACCATTCTTTGTTCTATGACTATTAAATATCTTCCTAAGCCTTGTGGCTTAGAAAGTGATTCTCACATTTTTTAAACACTGCACTTTAGGTACTTTAACCAGTTTAAAAGTTTGGGAAAGAGTGATAATTCCAACTCAGAGATTAGTCCAAGAATACTTGTTTTTATGATTAGTTCATTAAAATATTCAAATGAAAAGGAAATTTAAAGCTTTAAATCTGTTTTACCTTTTGTTTTTAAAATTCTAGTCAATTTTTTCTTCTGAATATTTGAAGAACATTCAGCTTTGAGTTCTGTGTATGTTATATTTTCCTCACAAAAGTCTAGATAGAAAATAGATAAGAAAAATGCATACAATCACTACAGTTGATATACATAATTAATAGGTATGTATAGAAACATACATATGACAGATAAACATGCAATTGAAAATGACATTGGGATTATAATAAAAAATACCCTATTTTATGCTTATATAAAACTTTATATAAAACTTTAAAAATTGACTTGCTGCTTTGTGAAATATGGTTAGCTCTGTTTCAATTCTTAGTTTATTTCATCCATCAAGGGATAACAATGTTCCTTTAATGTATACAAAATCAATAGCAGTGTGTTTGGAACCATATATTTGCTATCGTGTTATTTTAAGTAGCAATAGTAGCAGTAGTGGAGACTAGTGATTATAAGAATCTAATAGGCAATACCGTCAGGTATAACACTAGATGCAGAAGCAAGGGTAGAAATATCTAAAAATTAATTTAAATGCCTATCTTTGTTCCTTCCTAGAGTTAAACTTAATCTTAAAGGAAAATGAGACAAAATATATATGTAATTCTCACTGGGTAGATATATTGTCTTAGTGACATAGTGCAGGCACTTCTTCATTCAAAGTCAAGCAGACTCAGAACCACCAAGTCAGAAATCATCTTTAACCCCACTGTTAATGTTAATTCATCAAATGGTGATTGACTAAAATTTAATTGCATTTCAATTGGGAAATCTTAAATTCATTCATAAAGACAAAAGATTTTCAACTAGTCCTTTCAATGTATCTGGTATAACTGTTGTTTTTGAGATCATTTTCTCATCAGATGAAGGAATTTTTAGCAATAATAGCAGTATCTGAATTTACCTGTATTTCTTTCCCGAAATTCCACTGACTTTGAATGAGGATCGCAGAAGCAGGACAGATTCAATAATTCTGGTTCCATAGTGTGGACTAAGTGGCAAAGGTCAGATGACAAGCTGAGGGTCAGAATGAGACAGGAGCAAAAAAACAGACCTCTCACTGTTGCAGACAGGATGTTTATCCTGTTTAATATGTAAACTACTTTTTTTCACTTAAAATAAAAGGCAATGTGATCTAGTCCCTACAGATTAAATCTATTATTCTTCTGGTATAATGATCACTTCTTTATTTTCAAAGATAAAATTTAAAATTCTGTTACTTTTATTGGTTTCTTCTGTCCTATTATTTTTCAAAATTAATGAATAAAACATTGAAGACTGAAGCATGTTTGTTTACAAAAATGCTATGTTGTATTTAAATAAGATAATATAAACTGATTCTTATAACTTTTTGTGGTAATATGTATTCATGGTCATTGTAAATAATTAAAAATATATTAGAATGTACCTTATAGAAAGTGAAAATGACATACAACCCTGTTCACTCAATATAACAAGTCTTAACATGATATAATCATTTATAACTTTTCCTAATTTTTCAAGTGACCAAAGGATGTTTTGTTCAGCAATGTAAAAGTAAAAGTGTGATTATCAAATCAAGTATTGAAATAAATTGTAATGTATTCCTATAATAAAGCTTAGAGGCATTAAATATAGATGAGAGAGTTTTGAAAGTATTGACAAGGATAATTTTCCATATATCTCTGGGAAGAGATACAATTGTTATATTATGTGGTTTCTTAATTTTATTTGATAGAAAAAAAATCTGTTGTTATGGATGTGCTTAAATATTTAAGATTACAATGCAATAATATTTAAGTGACTAAATTAGCTAATTTGTATTTTTCATTACTGTGTTCCTTATTTTAATGAGTAGAGTTTATTTTTCTCATCAAAAGAATTAGACTGCATATGTGAAATTTTGTATACAGCCATGTATTTTATGAAGTTAGAACACTAAGTGACCATGAGGTTACCTGCCCTCAACAGACATGAATGTCATAGCAAAAATAGTGTGACCAGGAGACCATAGAGAATTCTGGGTCTTTTGTCTTGGATGATGGCAAATATAATAATGCATTTTGGACATTAATAAGTGACATACACATGCATTACCTTTTATGCATATATTCTATGAATTCTGAAAGGATGGTAAGTATAGCTTCAAAAATTATGGAGGAAACTATAGACTGAGAATAATAAATAAATCCAAAAGAAGCTGGTGAGAAAAACCCAGGAATAGGTAGGGCAAGAAGAAAGCACCAAATTGTGATACTAATAAAAAATATCCACAGTGTATGTGAAATCTACAATGCTCCTGTAAAAAAGATGAAGATCATCACATGGGAGTTAAAAAAATCCTAAATATTATTTAGTATTTACAAAAGTAATGTAATTTCCAGCCTAATGTGTGCTCTGAGGTATGCAAACCACTGTGACCACTGCCTCACCTTTGATCAAATAACATGAACTTCGTAGCAAAAATACGTAGTGTCACTAGGAGACCAAAGAGAGATCCTGGATCTTTTAGAAGCATGGGCCATAATATTTCCTCAGTGTTTCCAGGCAGCAATGGGAGGGGTCACCTAAGTAGTCTGGATATAAAAGATCCATCACCTCTACAGCTTGGCCTGAGTCATCCCCAACCAGGGAGCGACCCACATGGTGCAGCAGACCTCTCCTTGTCTTGCCTGTTCTGCTCCCCATTCTGTCTCTGGTGAATCATCTCACCACCTCACCCACCTCGCCCCACCTTGGCTACATCCTAGTTTTTCTATGCAAAAAAAAATAAAATCTTAGAAGAAAAAAATGTTTTAAAAATCATAGCTATTTGATACACTTCATATTTTAGCAATAATTTTTACTATACACTAACTATTTCTTACGGTGTGAGCTGTATTTATGCTTGTTCTGAAAACTTTTTGATCTATTTCAACCACCTTTCTGGGTGATAAAGGCTCAATAGGTACTAGGTGCAGGTAATAATTCTGTTCATTAAGAGTTTAATCTTTTAAATTAATTAAATTTATATAGCAACACCAGGGTAATTTTATGTATATTACTATTGAAATCTTCTCCCATAGGAAATTAGTTGTTGTTCCTGATGTGTCTTTATTTTCCATCTAATCAGTCCATTAGTCCATTAATTCCATAAAATATGCCTCCTTTTTACATTCTATTAAAAGACATTGCTAGGTTAAAAAAAGCAGCATGCAAAATATGATGTTGGTGTTTGCAGACCAATAAATGCTTTGGGAACATGTTTTCTTCTGAGCACCTGACTCTTTGGTTTTCCCTCCTCTTTTCTTAGTGGGTAAATGTTGTCATGATTCTGAATGTAGGGCCATTTCCTGTGGTCACACTTGCCCCAATGAAATAGCACAAACAGTGGAATTAAAGGAAAAAAAAATAAAGTGATAATACCACCAAATCTAGACTGTATGCTCTGCTTTTCTCTCCTTTCCTCCTGAAGTTTTAGCTTCTGTTCCTCAGCCAGGTGCACTGCCTTGGCTCCCTATACCTTTTGCAGCTGCCTCTTGTTCTTTTTTCAGAAATGCTGTTCCCTCTACTTAGTACCCACATACCTTATCCCCAAGACTGTATGGTTCAATCCTAATGGTGAGATGGTGGTGGGCGGGTGAGATATACTGTTGCTGGGGTGAGAAACTGCCCTCCTGAAACCTATACAATACTGTGTAAATTAAAGTGAGCTCAATTAACAACAGTGACTAGTGTAGGAGTTAAATGTTATTTCAAGCAGCAACTAGTTTGTGGCTAGAAATATTCCGAGCTGCACAGTGTGATGTGTCAGTCACACATTATATACACAGAACTGATTCTTGGTGTCTGGTCAAAAAATGATGGCCTGATTAACCCCAAATGACCATCTTAGTAGCATTTCTGGAAATTTCAAAAATCAGGCAATTCAGTTACAGTTTAATCTCCAACTTTACTGTAACTAGTGACCTCTGTGTTCTGAGCCCCAACATCTTTCCCTACCTTAAATTAACTTTCTCCTTGCAGGAGGAGGAGCCTTCCCTGGCACCAAAGACCACATCTGCTGACATTCAGCAAGAGCCCTCTGGGGTGGACTGCGGTGTCCACTGAAAATGGGCACATTGTCTTATACCATCTCATGCACCAGCTGGACACAAGAAGCCAAATAATTCCTGGACTCCATGCATGGTACTGAGCAGAACTCTGATGGTAAAGCAGGGGCCCTGCCTTCCCTGATCAAGTGTATGTTGACCAGTGATCAAGGGTCAAAGCTGACACTGGATATCTAAGTGGAATCCTGTGAGATATATGACCTTGAGTCTGCAAATACAGCACATGTATACACACACACTCATACACACACACACACACATACACACAAGAGCCAGCAACACATAAGGCTTCTAAATATTCTTGGTAAGAATGGCACATATGAAAAAAACGAGCAACAAATGTTGGCGAGGATGTGGTGAAAAAGGAAATCTCCTATATTGCTGGTGGGAGTGCAAACTGGTCCAATCACTTTGGAAAGCTGTCTGGAGTTTCCTCAGTCTACTAAAAATGGAACTACCATATAACCTAGCAATTCCACTCCTATGGCTCTACCCAAAGGACACAAAAACATTCATTCAAAAGAATACCTGTGCCCCTATGCTTATTGCAGCACTATTTGCAATAGGTAAAATGTGGAAACAACCCAAATGCCCAAAAATAGATGACTGGATCAAGAAAATGTGGTATATACACACAATGGAATATTATTCAGCATTCAAAAAAGATAAAATCATGCCATTGGCAGCAACATAGATGGATCTAGAAGGAATTATGCTCAGTGAAATAAGCCAGAAGGAAAAAGAAAAATATTGGATGGTTTCACTTACAGCAGGAATATAGGGGAACCAAATAAAACAAGGGGGGTGGGAATTGTATGGGGACTATAACCAAAATGAAAATGCATACATTGTGCAAAAATGAAAAAATGATGTAAAAATATACATAAAATAATATAAAAATGCTCATAAAAAAGACATCAGTGTAAAAAAATGTTAACAGTGCAAAATACAGCAAAGCAAAAACAGACAATTATAAATCAGAGACATCCTGCAGGGGAGGAGGTGGGAGAGGGATCAGAGCAGGGGAGGGAGGAGCACAGGGGACTGAGGTGATGGTGACATGCATTGGTGAAGGAAACTATGGGGACTACACCTGAGGGGCTGGGGGAAGCAAATACTGTTTAAAAATGAACAATGATGCAAAAAATAAAAAGAACCCAATTGAAGGAGGGCTTGGGAAAAAAAGTCATGCTATAGAAAAATAAAGAAGTACTTTTTCTGCAAAAAATACCTTTATTTCACCTGTGAAACATGATTTTATATACTCATGTGACTCTCATGTAATTAGAATCTTACCTCCAAAAATAAAATTTTAGTATAGCAATTGTTTTTTGTTGTTATAGGACATTCCTTTTTTTTTTTCTTTCAAAGGATAGCCACTAAATGCTATTTTGAAGATAAACTTTGTTTTCTCTAACTGTCCTACAGTATTTTGGCTTCAGTTTGCTTCAGTTTACATCAATTATGCATGACATTCATAACGTTTTCATTTGTTCACGCTGCCCAGATGACAAATCTTTGCTGGTATTTAGTGTGATGTCTTCGATAATTTTGAACATTCACAGGCATGCTTTTTTCCAGAATAAGTTATGGGTAAACTGTGAATTCCAAAAAGCAAAATTCAACATAACAGACCATTAAGAGACATTGCTTTAGCAGACTTATTATTTGTAATACACATTTTCTACTTGTTTTCCTGAAAGAGTTCGCCAATGATCTATCTATCTATCTATCTATCTATCTATCTATCTATCTATCTATCTATCTATATCCATCCATATGAAGTTCAGTGTGAAGTATAGCATGTAAATGAGATGAGAACAGTGGATCTGGGGAAGACTTTCAAGTGTGATTTGTTGAAAAATATTCAGTGGATTCTACCCTCAGTAAGGAAGAATGTTGTAATTGTGATGTGTGCCTTCCAAGAACACCATGCAGAAATTGTTAGCACACCCACCATAAATTTCCCATCACTGATATGGATTGATGTCTTTATTCAAGCCAGTAACAAAAATTGATAAATAAATAATATAGAGACAATAATTACATAGTGGATAAGAACTAAAAGATAAGGGGACCTATATTCTTTAAGCTTGCTAGAGTTTGCCAGGAATTGGAGAGGGTAATGAATTCTATTAATGTCTTATTCTTTTATATTCCAAACAATAATTAGCAGAAAAATAACCAGTCCTTATGAAGACATTTTCTATTTGATTCTTGAAAATTCTTTTTTCCACTTGTTCCTCACTGTAAGATACATTCTGGGGGAAAAATGTTATTCTGCTTAAATGAGCAGCCCTGACTATTTTCAAAGAAGCAATACTCTTACGACTGATTTGATGATTTGTTGTTTGGAGTCAGAATGGCATAAAGATTGTACTCATGATCTCTAGGGTAAGACTCTGTTGGCTTAAATCTTGGTTTTCATTCTCACTAGCTCTACAACCTTGGGAAAGCTTCCCATCTTCTCTGGGCTTCAGTTTATTTATTAATATGATCACATTAATTAGTATGACAGCATTAATATAAAGGACTATTGAGAAAGTACACACTTTCACTTAAATACTCACTGAAGTAGGACCAGGAATATTAGAAACATTCAATAAATGTCAACTTTTTAGATGCTAATTGTGAGTAGGTTCATTTTAGTTTTATGTCCTATGTAATTTTTTCCTCATTTACCAAGGTTTGAAAATTTCATGTATTAGTATTTACTTCCACAAGCAAATATATTTATAATTTAAAGTTTACACGATAGCTTTAAGCCCATATTTTAAACTTTCAGGTGTAAGATATTTCCAATAATAATATTGAGGTTAGTATGCATAGTATGTGAATGAACACAAGATGTTAAAAAGATCTTTATAACTGTCTTCTGGATAAGAAAGTACAGGAACGAATAGCATGCCATACACTACAAGACTTCCTGGCTACTTGTCTGGATCAGACTGGAGCTCAGTGATTCAGAACAGCTTCCTTGCTGCCAACGTTTTCTTTTCAGCAATATAAAATACCAGTTTTCTTCAGGGAAGGAGGAATTACCTTGATAGACAAAAAGTACGTACATTAAAATAACTTCATCACCCACAGTCACTCAGCACATTGCAATTTTTTTTTTTTAAGATTTATTTATTTATTTATACAAGCACTGGGTACAGTCAGAAGCACGGGAGGGTAAGAGAATTCACTAGAGCCAGAGCGGAGAACAGAGAGCAGAGAGCAGAGAGCAGAGCAGGCAAACTGACGAAGTACACTGCTGAGGGGAGCAGTGGGCGGGAGGAGAGGTCTGCGTGCCATGTGGGACCATCGCCAGTGGCCTGGGATGGAACTGGTGCTGCAGAGGCTGTGGGCAGCTTTGCAACCCAGCGCTCAACCACTGTGCCACCGGGGAGGCCCCGCACATTACAATTTTTTCATGATTATTCACTACTACCCTCCCCAACTTCAAGAGAAGTCTTGATCATGAGCATTTTTCTAAGTGCTCCATAGTTTTTAAACTATTTTATTGATATTGTATTGGTTGATAAGTATTATATTGGTTGATATTTTAATTATAATTACATACACAAGATTAAATTTAAGCAGGTTACATGTGTTAGCAAGATTCCCACTGTAATCTGACACATACCTCTGTTTTGCTATAGGATTTTGCAGGATGCATTGTCATATATGTTGTAGTTATTCAAGACGTCTTCTACACAACGAGCTGGAATTCATAAAGTTTGCAAAAGAAAATATGTTTTAAGACTTCATCACTTTCAAATATTTGGGACTGAAAATAAAATAGAAATCTAGGGCCTCCCCAGTGGCGCAGCAGTTGAGTGCCACGCTGAGAAGCTGTCTGCAGCCTATGCAGCACCAGTTTGATTCCCCGTTGGCCAGGGAGAACCCCACATGGAACAGCAGACCTCTCGTGTCTCACCCACTGCTCCCCTCAGTAGTGTCTTTGGTCCATCTGCCTGTTCTGCTCTCCACTCAGTCTCTGATGAATTCTCTTACCCTCCCGCGCTTCTGACATGTACCCCAGTTCTTGTGCAAAATAAATCTTAAAAAAAAAAAAAAAAAGAAATCTAAAATTGCCTAAATAACAATTATCTAGTCACTTTTTTCTTATTAACTGGAGTGAATTTTAAGTTATCATTTGCAAGTGACTGATATTAAAGTATGAACTTTTTTATGACACTTACTTATAAGGCCCTAACTGGTGCTTTAATAATTGAAGTTTCTGCATCTGATTGATGCCACTCTATGTAGTTAGTAAACCTGGGCAGTTAGGACAGAATGACAGAAACTATCTTTAAGGCATAAACACCATTGTTATACCACACATTCTATTAGTCGCAAAATACTATTTATTCAACCATAATCACAAATATACATCTGTCCCCTCTTCACAGTACCATAAACTTTTCCCTATTCAGATTTTCATGATTTTTATGTTTAGCTGTTATAATGGTCTACAGACTCTGTCTTTAGTCTCAACTTACAATATTTTCCTCAGAATGCCTCTAGAGATAAGACTTTGATGCACAGTTGAAAAATGTGACCATTCCAGCTGTCTTCAGAGACTATTGGCTGTTTATATGTTAAAAATTAAGTGCATTTCAAGTGAAATTTCACAAAATTTCACTGATTTTTTTCAACAGCTCTATTTTCATTTCAAATCTGAAAACTTCAACTTGCATAATTTCTCATTAATGTGGTTGGTTTTGTTTTGAAGGCATTGGTACTCCATGTGCACCACATAAATTTGAAAAGACAGAGCAAATGGAATACACCTAGCTTAAATTTATTTTAGTCCAAATAGTCTATGGCTACTTCTAAGAGATTATGGAAAGTTTCACTAAATGTACAGAAAATCTTTCTGTATGCCTGATTTACCAAGATTGGATCCCAGTCCAATTACAAAATCATGTAACTTGCTGGAAATAGGGTTTAGTCAAGTACAGACTCATGTCACTCACATCATTTCAGATCTTAAGTTCTCTGCACCATCCTGCTCCAGCTTGAGACTTAAATGCATTGCTGGACTCATGAAAATACATGTAATAAATATTGCTGGGTCATCTCCTCATAGGCCACTTAGAGACTGAAGTTAAATATCTTTTTATGACAAACTCACTGGAACAAGAAGAGTATATTATCAAACTTTCCATTCCCTCAAACTTGCTGTCTTCTATGTTTGTTCCCTAAATTGGAAGATTCCCTATTTAAACATATTCTATATCCATTCTATGATGGAAGCTGCAGGGAACTGATTTGATACAAGCTGAAAGTGAAGTAATTATTCCTTTATCTTGTTTAAAGTGATCCTAAGTGAAATAAACCAAAAGGGGAAAGATAAATACTGGATGGTTTCAGTTGTATGCGGAATATAGAGAAACCAACAGGGGCAGGATAAAAGTACAATGGAGAGAAGTCCTGATTTATTCTTGTTGTCTTACAGTAATTCTTAACAGTGTATATCCTCATTTTAAAAATTACACTTGCCTTTATGATGTTACATGGTAACTTTGGCCATGAGTCAATCAATGAACTAAGGAACAACTTTGTCTGAGCCTATAGACGTGGTGCCAGAGTTCACAGACCAAGTGAGGAACAGCCTTATAAACCATGTTAGGATTATTAAATTTATACTGAATTTAGAGTATTAAGAAGATAACAATGAAGGTATGATGAGTTTGTAAACTTTATATTTTGAAGAGGTGATGCTGGAAATTGATTGGAAGGGGCTAACGGTGGGGTAGTTAGATCACTTGGGCTTGTATAGTAATAGAGACGGGGGAGATTGTTGTCTAATTTCATGGTAGGTAATACATGGATAAGTAACATGGATAACTTGTGGCTTCATTTCACTTGCCATAAGTGTCAAGAAAAACAATAGTATTAGGTACCTGGTATTTTTCTTGATTTTGGTAAGACTCAGAGCCAGGAAGATAAGTTTGTTTGGAAATGTAGTATACTAGGTGTTTTGTAAAAGTTCTCAAAAAACAAATGTTCAGTAGAAGAATAAAATATGGACTTAGATAATTGGATGTTAGCTCTTGCTTGTATATAATAAAATTGTTCATTTTTTTTCAAGTATAGCAGTGTTCTTTTTAATTCTGATTACTTTCTTTTTCTTTTTTTTAAAGATTTATTTATTTATACGAGAACTGGGGTACAGGCCAGATGCGTGGGAGGGTGAGAGGATTCACCAGCGACAGAGCGAGTAACAGAACAGGCAGACTGATGAAATACACTGCTGAGGGGAGCAGCGGGTGAGACAGGAGAGGTCTGCTTCACCATGTGGGATTCTCGCTGGCCAGCAGGGATTGAACTGGCACTACAGAGGCTGCGGACTGCTTCACAGCGCAGCGCTCAACCGCCTGTGCCACCAGGGAGGCCCCAATTCTGATTATTTTCATGTCAGTAGATTTTCTGGCAATATCCCAGTAAGGAAGTATATCATATGCAGATAATTTTGGTATTCAGTTTTTAATATCTAAATAGGTATTCCTGTACTATTGCTTTGCTTTGATTAGGAAAACAAAATGTTGGGAGATCGTAATTTTATCAGTCACCCTTGAACTTCCTGATTCTGTTGAAAATGACTAGTTTTTTTTTTTTATGAAAGATGATATTCTCTGAACGTACTTATAGATACCATACCTTTAATTGAGATAACTGTATTTCCTTCCACTTGTAGCTATTTTTTTTTTTTTTTTTTTTGGTGGGACCCTCGCCGGTGGCCAGGGAAGGAACCAGCACTGCAGAGGCTGCGGGCAGCCTCGTAGCCCAGTGCTCAACCGCTGCACCACCAGGGGAGGCCCTACTTGTAGCTATTTTTTTTCTCCTTTATATTGACACATTTCTATATAAATGTACAACCTTATCCCTAATTTTGACCAGAATTTTATTATCATTTAGCGTTCTTCTAGCAAAATAGACTATTATATCAGTTCTTTTATGTAAGGTTTTTGCTTATAAGTTTGTAAGGGGTAGACATCTTCCTGTGTCTGGAGATAATTTGAAATAATGGTAAAGTCACCTTATTGATTTGGGTGGACACCTTCAACTTTTGCTAGATAACTAACATTTTATCTAAGAATCAGCTTGTGTTGTTAAGATATTTTCAAATTCATTCTTAAAAAATAGTCAGGTATCTATTTGGATGTACATCTTTGATTATTCATTTATCTAGAAAATCTAGTTATTTTATTCAATTTCTCTACATTGTCTTGCATTTCTTTATCATCATATGGGTCTTTCCAGAATATATTTCAGCAAGCCTTTTTAAAATTTATTATTGAACAATATATATTATGCTTTATATTCTGAAACAATTCTCTTTGAGATTATAGTTTTATGATGTAATTATGTCTTTTGGATGAACTTATACTCTGTGTTTTGACCTTTTTTTTCTGTGTTTTATAAATCTAATTTATCTTGCTTTCAATATTTGCAGAAATTTTTCACATTTCTGATTTGCTAATAGTGTTGTTTTATGGACTTATTTTTTAAAAGTTATATATTTAAAAATAATATTAAGACATAATTAAGTTCAAGCAATGTATAGATTCAGTCCAATATCCTGATCACTCATTTCATTTTTTGATAATACCTGTCCATCCTCTTTCCTTTCCTCTATTAAATTTGCATTCAAATTACTTGACTCAGTGATCTTATAGTTAATTTTTAATAGGACCCACCAAAAACATCTATAAATATTTTCCCATTTTATTACATCTAATGGTTGGAGATTCTTTGTCAAATAAGGTGTCTTAAGCCCTCTTTTCAATAGTTTATTTAGCAAACAGAGGCCGCATGGGCAGTTTATACAAAATACAGAATGCTGCTATTATTTTCCCTTTATCATGACATTCAACTACCTATCTATTAACATCTTTGGTACATCACTTGAGTCTATCCTAGTGAATTGATAAATTGAATTGATAAATTAGTCTTATATTTAAAATAACAAATGAGAAAAAATGCCTTGAAGATATTTTTAAAATCAATTTTACTTCCAAAATTATATAGCTACGGAACTGACTAATAAATGAATAAAATTTGAGGGAAAAATACATTCTTATAATTTAAAACAAATTAAGGAAATAACTTTAAAAATTACTTACCCTTAGCAACCATAACTGCAGCCACTGCCAAAGTAATTAAATAAAGGAATGCAAATATTATTGCAGCCCAGCACCATGGAGACCCTGTGCAAAGAGAAAGAAGTGGGCCACTGTGACACCAATGGAGAGAGGATGCAGGAGTTGGGAATGGAAAGAATTTGGTTAGGAATATTCAATCTACTTGAATGAGGCTGAAATCAAAATTCATGGCAGCACCACATTGGGGAAAAATACACCCAGCCTGCGAAGGGGACTCTGAAACTTATTCTGTTTATTTGGGTAGTCAGAGAAGATGGGGATATTTTTATATAGGAACAGGTTGTTTGTAGAATAAGAAGTTGTCCTATTAAGAAAATCTTCCAAAGACTGCAAAAGGGCCTTTAGAAATCCTACTGGAGATTTAATTTATCAGTTTCCCCCAATTATGAAAAAGAGATTTCTTCCTACTTTGGAAGGAAGAGGGTTAAGAAGTAGGTTAAGAATAAAACTCCTAGGTCTCCCCGGTGGCGCCAACCGCTGGTTTGTGAAGCTGCCTGCAGCCTCTGCAGGGCCTGTTCGATCCCCGGCAGCTGGGCGAGGGTCCTACAGGGTGTGCAGGCCTCTCCTGCCACCCACTGCTCCCCTCAGCAGTGTACTTTGGTCCTTCTGCCTGCTCTGCTCCCTCTCTGGCTCTGGTGAATTCTCTCACCCTCCCACGCTTTTGACTGTACCCAGTGCTTGTATAAATAAATAAATCTTTAAAAAAAAACCAAAACTCTTATAATAGCTGTTGGCACAGATATTTATTAAGAGATGCATTATAAAGTCCCCCCTTTTTTTTGTAGGAATACTGAAGCATTGAAAAGACACTTGACTTTTGCAAGACTGAAATATTAAACTGGAAAACTATATATGCACCATTCTTTGTTCTATGACTATTAAGTATCTTTCTAAGCCTTGTGGCCACCAGTGATTCTCACATTTTTTAAACACTGCACTTTAGGTACTTTAACCAGTTTAAAAGTTTGGGAAAGAGTGATAATTCCAACTCAGAGATTAGTCCAAGAATACTTGTTTTTATGATTAGTTCATTAAAATATTCAGACAAAAAGGAAATATAGAGCTTAAATGTGTCTTACCTTTTGTTTTCAAAATTCTAGTCAATTTTTTCTTCTGAATATTTGAAGAACATATAACTTTGAGTTCTGCGTATGTTATGTTTTCCTCACAAAAGTCTAGAAAATAGATAAGAATAAATGAAGTCATATACATGTGATACATAAGCATGTAATTAAAAAGACATTAGAATCATAATAAATTACCCCATTTTATGCTTATATAAAACTTTAAAAATTGACTCGATGCTTTGTGAAATATGGCAAGCTCTGTTTCAATTTTTAGTTTATTTCATCCATAAAGGGATAACAATGCTCCTTTAATGTATACAAAATCAATAGCAGTGTGTTTGGAACCATACATTTGCTATCATGTTATTATAAGTAGCAACAGTAGTAGTAGTGGAGACTAGTAATTATAAGAATCTAATAGGCAATAACATCAGGTGTAACACTGGATGTAGAAGTAAGGGTAGAAATATATAAAAATTAATTTAAATGCCTATCTTTGTTCCTTTTTAGAGTTAAATTTAATCTTAAAGGAGACTGGGACAAAATATATATGTAATTCTCACTGGGTAGATATATTGTCTTAGTGGCACAGTGCAGGCACTTCTTCAAAGTCAAGCGGACTCACAACCACCAAGCCAATAATCATATTTAACCCCATTGTAGGTATTAATTCATCAAATGGTGACTAACTAAAATTTAATTGCATTTCATTAGGAAATCTTAAATTCATTCATAAAGACAAAAGATTTTCAACTAGTCCTCTTAAAGTGTCTGGTATAACTTTGTTGTTTTGATATCATTTTCTCATCAAATAAAGGAATTATTTAGCAATAATAGCAGTATCTGAATTTACCTGTATTTCTTTCCTGAAATTCCACTGATTCAAGATGAGGATCGCGGTGTCTGGACAGATTCAACAATTCTGGTTCCATAGTTTGGGCTAAGTGTCAACCATCAGATGACCAGCTGAGGGTCAGAATGAGACAGGAGCAAAGAAACAGACCTCACTGTTATGACATCAAACAGGATATTTACCCTTTTAATATGTAAACTACTTCTTTTCACTTAAAATAAAAGACAGTGTGATCTAGTCCCTACAGATTAAATCTATTATTCTTCTGGTTTAATGATCACCTCTTTATTTTCAAATTAAAATGTAAAATTCTACTACTTTTATTGTTTTTTTCTGTCCTGTTATTTTTCAAAATTAATGAATAGAACAATGAACACTAAAGCATGTTTATTTATAGAAATGGTATGTTGTATTTAAATAAGATAACATATTGATTCTTGTAACTTTTGTGGTAATAAATATTCATGCTCATTATAAATGATTAAAAATATATTAGAATGTACCCCATAGTAAGTGAAAATGACATACAACTCTGTTCACTCAATATAACTACTCTTAACATGATATGATCATTTATTCCTTTTCCTAATTTTTCAAGTGACTAAAGGATGTTTTCTTCAGCAATGTAAAAGGAAAAGTGTAATTATCAAGAAATCAAGTATTGAAATAAATTGTAATGTATTCCTACAATGAAGCTTAGAGGCAGAAATATAGATGAGAGATTTTTGAAAGTATTGACATGGATAATTTTCCATGTATCTCTGGGAAGAGATACAATTATTATATTATGTGATTTCTTAATTGTGATTGGTAGGAAAAAAAATCTGTTGTTATGATGTGCTTAAATATTTAAGATTACAATGTAATAATATTTAAGTGAATAAATTGGCTAATTTGTATTTTTCATTACTGCGTTCTTTATTTTAATGAATTGAATTTATTTTTGTCATCAAAAGTATTAGACTCTGTATATGTGAAATTTTATATTCAGCCTAATGTATTTTCTGAGGTTTGAACACTATGTGACCATGGGTTTACCTGCCCTCACCTTTGATCTTTAGGCATGAACGTCATAACAAAAATAATGTGACCAGGAGACCATAGAGAGTTCTGGATCTTTTGTTTTGGAAGTGGGCAAATATAATGATACATTTCAGACGTTAATAAGTAACATTCATTACCTTTTATGCATATATTCTATGAATTCTGAAAGGATGGTAAGTATAGCTTCAAAAATTATGGAGGAAACCATAGATTGAGAATAATAAATCCAAAAGAAGCTGGAGAGAGGAAAACCCAGAAAAAGGTAGGACAACAAAAAAGCACAAAATTATGATACTAATAAAAAATATCAACAGTATATGTGAAACCTACAATGCTGTAAAAAAAAAAATCCTATGTTATTTATTATTTACAAAGTAATGTAATTTCCAGCCTAATGTGTGTTCTGAGGTCAGCACACCACCCTGACCACAGGGGTGCCTGCCTCACCTTTGATCAAAAGATATGAACTTCAGAGCAAAAATATTTACGCGTCACTAGGCGACCATAGAGAGTTCCTGGATCTTTTAGATCCTGAAGCCATATTTCCTCAGTGTCTTCCAGGGGGCAAAGGGAGGCGGCGCCTAAGTATTCTGGATATAAAAGATGTAATCTTTTGTAATTTTACCTGATTCTAATTTTACCTGATTCTCAGGTTAGAGCCACCATGGGTCAGAACACGACAAGTGAGAATGTTGTGAGTATTGATTGGCTGCATCAGAAACCAGGGATCCAGCGTTCCCGCGACTCTTGCCTCTACCCCACTTAAGAGAAAAAAAAAAAGAATGTTTATCAGTTATTTTACTGATTACTCTCTCTTTTTTTAAAGATTTATTTATTTTTATACAAGAACCAGGGTATAGGCCAGAGATGCGGGAGGGTGAGAGAACTCACCAGTGTCAGAGTGGGGAACAGAACAAGTGGACTGACAAAATACACTGCTGAGGGGAGCAGTGGGCAAGACAGGAGAGGTCTGCTGCCCCATGTGCTGGCTCCCTGGCCCGCCGGGATGGAACATGCTCTGCGGAGGCGTCGGACAGCTTCAGACCGCGGCGCTCAACCCGCTATGCTCAACGCACTGCCCCACGGGGGAGGCCCTTATTTTACTGATTACTCTTTAAGAAAGGTTATAATAAAGCAGAGGGACTTGTCCTAAGTTTCATACAAATTGTTGATTTTTACCCTTGGGTCCTATGACATACAATTCTTTGGTTTCCACATATTGAGAATATGATACAAAATCTTGGTCTTGTGACATTGTTCACACTGATTGAGACTTTTTTTGTACTCAAGAGCAGACCTCTGTCAATGGTACTTTGAATCCATCACCAAAAATCCTGCCTAGCACTTAGCCATGGTCCAGATCCTTTAGCTTTAACAGAAATATAGTTTGACTAATCGCAACATGCTTTACAAAAATGTTCAATCTCCATTTCTTTTTTTTAATAATTAACTCAAGTTAGCCAAATTTATAATGCTAATTTTTTTCAGCATTTTTTTCTATCTGTAGTAAAACGAAAATCAAATCAAAATAAAAACTAGGAAAAGTATATAAATAATGTGAAAACTCACCCATCCATGCATAAGCACAACAAACACCCACTCAGTATAAAATACTGAATATTCAAATATTCAAACAGCCTATTTAAAATCAGTGACTTCAGTTTGATAGACACACTAGGAAATATCCTCTCCATTCAAAGTTTTCATGAAATTCTCTAACATGAAAAAATATAGACTAATTTTTTACTTATAAATTATTATTTATTAAATAATATTAAATAAGGCTTTGCTTGAGATATTCACCCCATCATCATTTTACCCAATCTCATGGAGAAAGGATATAACCTACATCTAACTGATGGAATTTGGGAAATCTAAGTTTAGAAAAATTCATAGGTGTTGGTCTTTGGGCAAATTCAATGCACTTGTTGCTTCTACATTTGAATGTATAGCAGGAATTAACATATGCTTATCATTTTCCTTTCCTGAAAGATTCCCTTAATTAAGAGACTAATGTGGAACTGTGCTAGAGGGACAAGCTCTCTGGCTTTTGCCACTAGTAGAAGGTCAGGATTTATATGGAATGCTTGATCCACAGACATGCAAAGCATTGACATATAAAGGATGCTCAATTGATTAGAAAATCAGAGCCTGACGGGCCCGGCTGCAGTGGCATATGTCTGCCAGCAGAGAGCGCTGATAAACTACAAAATTTAAGAATCTGCGTAATTGCTCTCTTCGGACAATGTGGGCTGATTTACAAGCCTAATTTCTCCAGAAGTCAAAGAAACACAGCAGTCTCTTCACTTCCATGCCCACTTCCAACAAGGAGCTCCAGCATTTTACTGGGTATTGGAGGGAGGCTGGGGTCTTCTATTTGACAGATTAACAAACAAATCAACGCATTTTTTGGGAGCAATTGTGGCAAATCTTAACACCATTGTGGCCTCAGGACATTAATAAACCCTTGGAAATACAACTTTCTACAACTGACAGTTTTCTATTCTTTTTCTTTTTTTTAAATAGAGACTTTTAGTCAAGGAAGAAAGCCATCTGAAGTGTCCTTGAGGTTTAGGCTGTTAGTCTCCTAACCTGGTTACCTATTTAAAAGACAGCTATCTGGTCTGTCATGTTTTCTTGTAAAAATTGAACACTTGATGCATGGGTCATTGCGACTCTGTAGTCTGGCTTCCCTGTTTGGGGTGATATAACTTGAATTAAATAAGAATAGAGAGAGCAGGAACTCATAAGCCTTCTGGTCAAATGTAAATGCCATGTCCAGAAACACAGACAGCCTGTTCTAGAACTATCTTGCCTGTACCTGAAAAACTGGCACATCTCTCCATTTTGTGGAAATTTCATCCCTCCCTCTGTGATGTGAGGAAATTTGATAGCTCAGAAGGTCTGGGGTCACTGAGGTGTGGATAGCAGGTGGCTTGACTATTGAAATCTGATACTGATAACCGGATTGGTGACTATAGCTAACACTGCCATATGATATCCAGGAAATGTATTGAGAATAAATTCTAAGAGTTCTTACCAAAGAAGAATTTTTTCCTTTTTTCCTTTTCTTTATTATTTCTTTTTTTTTTCAGTTAACATATGGATGTTTAATTATGTAAATAAGTTTACAACAAGTACGTACACTGGAATGAACAAGACATTGATACTGGAATCAAATTGTCAGATTAAATGACAAAGATATATTTTTGAGACTTAACATGTTCAGAGCTGGTGTAGATCTCTTAATCTCCAGGGCTGGACATCTTTTATTACTTCTTTTTATTGTATCTATAGGAGATGGATATCAGCTCAATCTCTTGTGGTAAGCATTTCGCAAAACATGTAAATCAAATTATGCTTTATACTTTAAATTGATGTGATGTATATAAATTATTTCTCAATAAAACTGAAAAAAAGCAAAAAAAAAAAAAGAAAAGAAAAGAAAGAAGTCTGATACTGATGAGCCAGTGCCTGCTTGGGGCAGGACCAGAAAAAAAAGTTGCACTCTGAGACTCTGAGAACTCAAAGCCATTCTCTTAGCCCTGGACAGTATTTCTTGAACCAATCTCCCTATGTTTTTTTCTGGATTCATGGATGGATTGTTGCCCCGTGGCCCACCTGTGTGCTAGATTTGAACATCTACCCTGGCAGATTTAAGACACTTCCTCACTGGGCATAAACTATAAGATGACTTAGCAGCTACTGACTTACTGTCTGTGCCTCTTCTGTGGAGTCCTAATCAAGTAGTGGCCTGAGTCTGTACTGCCTGAGAGCTGCCATGGCTGCCTGGATCCCCCATCAGAATGGATAGGACAGGACAAAAGTATTGCAAACTGGTACCAAGCATTGTGTCTGTTTCTGATTCGGAGGCTACCTCTCCTTACTAGAATTCATGAGTCCAGACCAAACTGACTCGTCCTTCTCTGGAGGAGAAAAGCACAAAGCACAAAGCTTTGCTCCCACCCACCCCTGGGGCATTAACCTTATGGATATTTGGCCTCCTCTTGGAGTTGTCTATGGGCCTCGCTGCTCTCAGCATTTTCGTGGCAGTGGTGTTACTGTTCCACTTAGATCAGCCAGCTCTGGCCACACCATTTTGGTCCATGAAATAATGTGTCAGGTTTGCTGCTTTCCAAGTTAAATTTGCTATTTGACAATATGCATGTTTTATTATAAATTCAATCAAAATGGCAAATATTTAAGGTATTTGATGGATCCCCGTGATCCTGACCATTCATGGGTATCTGGTATTGTTCAGTTTTGCTCAGGCCTCCTCACAGAAGAAATGTCTGCATCTAACTTTCTCACCTCCTCTTGGTTTGCATAACATGTATTTAAGAACAATCCCTGAACTACTCTTATCTCGATTGCTTCCTCTGCCAAAGAAAATTCCAGTCATGACTCTGAGGCCAAGGCTGTTACCTGTGATGAAGCATGTGCAGCTGAGAGCAACATTAGAGTAACCTCTTGTACAGCTAACGTGGTCATGACCTCACAGCCGTCCTTGCAAGTCTCCGTTTTCATTTCCCTTTCTTTTAAGCTAAATCTGCTTTTTGGCCAGCAACCCAGGTTTGACTTCCAAATTCTTCTGAAATGTAAACATGTCATTCTTTTTCATTAGAAATGCTGTTGTCCTCTCCGATCACCCTGTCAAGGCTGGTTGAGGTGTGAAATGCTGTCTGAATGTCAGCAGCACTGTGGTTGGAAACGCTCCGTGCCGAGCAGTGTACAATGAGTGGAGACACCAGAGGCAATTTTGGCAAACCCAGAGTGTGTTGACCAGATGCAGGATGTTTACACTAAAACAAAATATACCGCAGTAAACGCAGAAGCAAATTTAGTAGCCTTTCTGAAAAATAAAAGCACAATAAAGGTCATATTAGCATACAGGTGGTTTATTTATTTAGCAAGTAATGATAAACATGGTTTTTAGTTGCCAGGCTTCCAGAAAAACACCATAGAGTATTTTATTAGAACTCACTTTTTATTTAATAAATTAAATGAACCAATTTTAAACTTATATACATCCTAGGCACCGTTGCATTGGATCAGGAGAATGATCGCTTTGATACCAAGAGTTCACAAGGACAGATTCTAGCCATTTCTAGGATTAACCTATTGAGGAAGAAGCTGGGGAATTAAATAGTTGTTCTACTTTATCCTTTTCCCTTTTGATCACCTGTCATATTCCCCCTCTGGCTGAAATTAGCCAGAAGCTAGAAAGCAGATAAGCCTGAGCAATGCAGATGTTAGAGTTTAGCTTCCAGGGGCACAGATACAGCAAAAAAGCCTGTAAAATGGGTTTGAGAGTGACATTAAGAAAAAAACACAGAATCTTGTCCCTGCAGGGCCTTCCATGGCAGAGTGCTAGAGCTTCACTGTGACTGTGGCAACGGTAGGATGAACTATGTGTCTCTCCTGTGGCCTTAAATGGACCCTGGAGAGGGCAGAGAGCAACCTGGGGGCTTGGATTCTGTGTTAGACTGAATAATGGTCTCCAAATATCCAGGTTGCAATCATTGGAAAATACCAAAATTATAGGACAAGATAGGCTTTGTGGAAGGATGGAGGTAAAAGTCTTCAATAGGGAGACTATGTTGGATTTTACAACTGGGCTTGAAATGCAGTCAAAGATATTTGTGTTAGAAGGAGACAGAGGGAGATTTGAGAATAGAAAGAGGCAATGTAATCATAGCAGCAGAAATGGGGATGTAGCCAAAAGCCAAGACATCCTGGATGATTTGGGAAGCTGGGAGAAGCAGGGAACAGATCAGCTGAAACCTTGTTAATAGTGTTATGAAACTTTGTTAAAAGCTTTATAAAACTCTTCCTGGACTTATGATATCTTTGATTGGATGGAAGAAGCAAAATTCGACCCCACCTGTGCATGTTCACTGCTCATGTCATAAGAGCTGCAGCTGTAGGACTCCATGGGACACCCCCAAGAACTCCCTGAGCTTGACCTGATGCAAAGAGAGGCCCCAGGCACACCTCTATTCTGCTTTTCCTATCTGACTTCAGTTGTATAAAGGAGAGAAGTTTCAAATTTGCATGAAGTTCAATAATTTTGTGTGGTACAGTAGAAAGCTGAATTGCTGAAATGACATGTTCTTGTGACTGAAAAGAACTAAGAGACTTAATTATCTCAGATTGACTTACATTAATTCTAGGAATTAGAATTCCTTAGACTTTAGGGAATTTCTTTCAGTTCTCTTTAAACATAATATGTAGTTTTTGTATTATTTGCTTCCCCAGACTCAAGGAAATAGAAAGAAACCTTCATTTTAAACTTATACAGGCAGTATTTGAATTAATTTAATTGTTTTGTTTATAAGAATAGGATTTTGGAGTCTCAAAACACTGGCTAGCATACAAATAAGGCTTTTATTTAAAATTTTGTCAAAAATGTCAATGATTTCTAATCTCATTTAGTTTCAACTTTCTGGGTTATCTAGTATCTTTGTTGACTTGAGAATCAAGTTCTCTAAGGTTTTATGTCATGATTCTTGCATTTATTGAAATCAAAATATCTAATTTTTAAACATTGCTTATAATCTTGGCAAATCTTAGCATTATATCATAAGAAGTATATTCTTCATAAAGTTACAAATATCAAATGAAATATACTTCCTGGACCTCCCTGGTGGTGCAAGGGGTTAAGCCTCATCACTATGAAGCTATCCTTAACTACCCCAGTATGAGTTCGATCCCTGGCCAGAGAGCTGACTGACATGGTGCAGCAGACCTCTCCTGTCTTGCTTGCTGCTCCCCTCAGCAGTATATTTCAGTACATCTGCCTGTTCTGCTCTCCATTCTGTCTCTGGTGAATCCTTTCACCCCTCTGCACCTCTGGCCTACATCCCAGCTCTTGTATGCATAAATAAATCTTAAAAAAAAAT
This sequence comes from Talpa europaea, assembly GCF_964194135.1. NCBI lineage: Eukaryota > Metazoa > Chordata > Mammalia > Eulipotyphla > Talpidae > Talpa > Talpa europaea. The sequence goes on along the minus strand of NC_140083.1, from coordinate 67,173,843 downwards.
ACACTTTCTATCAAATTCAAAATAGTGTGCCATTTTAGATTTTGAATTTTGGTTCTTGGTCTTATGAAGGAATTTTGGTTACTGTGTCTATTGTAGGAAATATTGTGGGACATACATGATGATATAGGCACACATCTAGAAAGGTAGCCAGAGAGGTGGTCCTGGCTGAGGGGTGACATGTGAGAGGGGTGAATGAAGGGAGTGAGCCTTTAAGGTATTTGGGGAGGGGCTACATAAACATCTCGAAGACTCTGAGATGTGAGATTACACAGTATAACTGAGGAATAGCACAAACGCTTTGTGAGGTGCAGAGTGGGTGAGGAGAAGCAGGGTAGGAACCAAATGGGAATATCAGGGAGGAGAGGGCGTGGCAGATTATTTGGATTTTATTCCAGTGGGTTGTTTTCTGGTGACAGTCTAGGCAAGAAGACAAATTAGACAAAGGGAGTTTAACCCAGGAAAAGATGTGAAAAGCAGTAGGACAACTTGAAAAACACAACCAGGACAACGGTGGCAATCCAGAGATGAGCAAACAGAAAGCTGGTAGCTTTTTAGGGCTGGGGGACCCGAGGAAGCAAGTCCCCAGAATCCTGTGGTGGGAACAAGGGTCACAGTGAATGATACCTGGAGGCAGCTGGGAAGATGAAGTTGTTACTGTTTGGCAGAAGACAACAGTCTGATGCAGAGAGAGTGAAGGGAAAATTCCAGCTTCTCCCCACTTCTCACCTTCCAAATGTCAAGCCAGCTGCTCCCATTAACTGAACCTAACTTGAAGCTGGTGACTGTGGAAACTGAGATATATTTTGCAGGCAAGCAGAGATGCAAACAGAGCAGGGGCAGGGCAAGAAGATGTAGAGGAGGAGACTGATACAAAATGGAGGAAACCAGACCTACAAGGCACAGGACCGTGCTGTGTTGGGAGAAGTGCTCCTCACACCCCATCAAATGTCTGGCTTGTGGGCAGTATTCTGTGAAGAGATTCATCTTATCCTTCCAAGCTGTATGTCTGTCCTTTTATTGTAAGCTGTGGGTGGGGCCACTCCAATAAATCATGAGTGTGGAACCACATGTGGAAGGGTTCAATAAAAATGGAAGGGATTTTAAAAAGAGTTTCTGAGAAAAGAATTGAGTATACTTTATTTCCTATACCGACATGGGAGCTATAAGTCCTCAATCACTTTTCTAAAAGGCCCAAGGCTAAATATCTATAAGGCAAAATCTTTTTATTAGTGTGGTTCCAAAATCTGAACTAAATGATAGTTTTCGTTTTATGCATTTTGCTGTAGAAATATTGATTAGAGAGTAAACCACCAGTTTACCCTGGTACTGGCAATTTGTATATGTGTATTTACATATAATATTTTAAAATATAACATTGTGAATTTTAAAATACATTTATCCCTAAGGATTTTGGATAAGGCATTAGGGACTGTATTTGTATACAGATCATTTAATTTTAGTTCTAACTCTTAAGGGAATGGTGAGAACACAGTGTATATAAAATAATAATCTCTAATCCACGTCTGCTTGAAGTCTCTTTCATTTTTGTTCTATTGGTGCTGCCTGAGTACCGAGCAACTATGTCTCATGTTAATTTGGATTATTTCCTTATGTTAAAACACTTCATTACTGTATGAAAAAATAAGTACCTTCTTGCTAAAATTGTAATTCAAGTACAGTGTCCTCACCAGGCCTAAAAATAGGTTGCTTCTTTTACTACTTTTACACAAAGAGAAAATGCATTACTGTATGCCATGGGAGAGTGCCAAGCTATTAAGGGATTTGTACCAAATAGCATGAACTTAGGGGAAATAATAATGTATTATTATGTATTAATCCTGTTTATTATCACACAATGATGTATTAATCACGTTTACAAAAAAAGAGAAATAAAATGGCTTGAGTCTGCAAAATTGTGACTATGATTCATCTTTATTTCACCTTTATTTTTGCCATGGACTAACTGCTTCTTCCTTTGATGTGAATTGGCTGTCTATTTTAAAATCATTCTATTCCCATCAGTATTCTGTCATGACAAGGGTTTGGGACAAACTTGGGGAGAAACTTATTTTCAGAAAGACAGATAGATTCCTTTTTATATCAACATCACCCTGATAATTTTCTTACAGTATTAACACCTTGCTAACACCTTTGAATACTTTTTTGTATCATTTTATTTGAAGTCTTAACAACTTACGGTCATTCTTTTGTATTTTTACCTAATTAGTACTTTCAGCTGCACTCTATAAAAAGAAAACTCTAGGTGAAAAAAAATCTCATGTAAAAACATGTTCAGTATTTACAGCCCCATCAATGCTGTGACCCTTGTGCTGTTTTCTTTGTGTTTACCTCCTTCCTCTTCCCCCACCTACTCTCTTAGTGGGTAAATGTGGTTATGTTTCTGAAATTTGTGTCGCTTCCTGTGGTCTTCTCTGTCCGAGTGGTAATAATATAGGTATTAACAGCTGAAGTGTTACCATCACCCACCTCCAGGCTTGTTAAACCCTCACTTTTATTCTGCTTCTCTCCTCAAACTTTATTTTCTCTTTCTCAACCAGGCAAACTGTTTTAATTCCCAGTATGCTCTACAATCACTGCTTGTTTTTAAATTGCAGAAGGTACTTGCTCTGTCCCATGTCCATGCACCTCGCCTCCTAGACTGTAGGGACCATCACAGCTAGTGTTAAGTGTTCGATGTTATTTCCAGCCGCAGCAAGCTGCGGTTGGAAATATTTTCTGATGCATTGTACACCTTTTACGCACAGACAGCACCCTGAGCTGATGACTGAGATCTGACGGAAAGGGTGTGGATTGACCCGCTAAATCCAGACACCATTTCTCATAAAATCTTATCTCTAAATTTACTGTAATCAATGGCCTCTGTCTGTCCTATTACATCTCTTCATGCTTTTGCACACTTACTAGGTGTTAAATTGTTTACATATTTATAGTGAAACCATTCTTACAACACTTCTAGAAACTACTTGGTTGCATTTAGCCATTTTACAAGATGAAATGAATACAAAAGTGTTCTGTTAGTGACTCAAGTTAACAGCTTTAACAAAAGAATGGAAGCAGATACTCAAAAAGCTTCTGACTTTTCTCTCATATTAAGCAAGTGGAAGAAGTGGAGGGAAGGATCACTTGATCAGGACCAACTTCTATTTAGTTTGGAGTGCCAGATAGTCGACCTTGGTATTGTAGTCTCATTGAGCTATGTGTTGCTAATTTGTAAGATTCTCTCTCTGCTCTGTTCTATGTGATGATCCACTGAGGCCATGATTTCCATGCTGCTGAGAAAATTGTTTGATTCTGCCCACGGTTAATGTCTGAGTTTCATTCAGATTTTAGAAATCTACATAGTACCTGATTCCATTCATACACCCATTCATTAAACACATGCTTATTTAAAAAACTTGCTGTGATAGGCAGGGCTCTAGGAGCTGTAGACACAGAAGTAAACAGAACAGGGAGCTCACTGGAAGGGAGGGGTTCTGTACTTCCAAAATACAAACAGTGATGTAGACCTCCATTAAAAAAAAAAAAAAGTGTTTTGAAAGCTGTAACAAAAAAAAAATAATCATGCTTTCAGGTAACTTTTCCTGGCAGGGTTAACCCCTCACTGAAAGGGAGGGGTTCTATACTTCCAAAATACTAACACTGATGTAGACCGCCATTAAAAAAAGTGTTTCGAAAGCTGTAACAAAAAAAAAAAAAAATCATGCTTTCATGTAACTTTTCCTGGCAGGCTTAACATACAAAATGACAAGGCTGTCACTGTAGAGCCAGAGTCCAATATTATGCTCATGAGTGTCCTTCCCTTGTCTTTTCTGTACACTTGGAACTGTGTTTACAAAAGTTCAATGAGTCACACAAAAGAGAGTACAGCAATTTCTTAATTTGAGCATATTCTGTCAGTGGGTTTGTTTTAGGTCCTGGTCCTGACATAATTATTTATGTACCACTTTGTTCAGATAATGAAACTCATTGGTTTTTTTTCAGATGATTCAAAACCTTTGAGAGATCATTATAGGCATGCTGTATGTGGTAGGCTTTAGATCAAAGAGCCAGTGGGATAAAGGTAGGGTATGTATGAGATCAACAATTAATACTTAAATGAGTTATTAATTGTATTATTTATGAAGTCCTTATAAAAGAGCATGGCAATAAGTGCTTGTTGGTGCTTGTTACATGCATACATACATGCATAAAAGCAAATTACACAGAAAATGCATACTCAACACTCATACTTCTTCCTGATAGATTACAAAATATGTTATGTAAATGATGACAGAATGTTTACCTTTCTGTTGCATAAAACAATGAGCACACAAACAGTCAGGAAAATTCATTTCAATAGTTTCTCTAGCAGATACAGGCCATATTTGCATCTACCATGGTGCTTGTTATATTTCAAGTAAATTATTTTATATTTGAGTGTATCATAAAATCCACAAATAGATATTAGCACATATACGTGTTTTCAAAAGTTAAATTATTCTTGTTAGAAGACAACAGAGGCATGAGAACAGGGAAGCCATGAACTAAAGCCTGTGACTATAAGCTTGTTAAGACTTAGAGGACCATGCATAGGCTATACAAAATTCTGGTGACAACTTGCATCAAATATATGTCTACATCTGGGTTTTATCTCTAGGAACATAGTCAAGTGTGTGTATACATATTTTCATATGTATATGCAAATATATGCCATTATTATAGACTATATACCCAATGTATCTATAGTTATTTATGTATCTAAAATCAAAGACCCAAAATTATCAGTTCATTGAGGCAATATAAGACATAATTCTCTAACAATTATGCCAAGGCAACTTCTATATTTTGTTCTGTTAGGGGTAGGCAAAGAGGTAGATGAAACTTAGAGAGACAACTCACCCATTGTTAACTAGCTGACTTTGAGCATATTTTCTTGATAATGGTCTCTTGTCTTCAATTATGAAATTAAGTAAATTATACAATAAATATCATAGGGCTTATGAAGATTAAATGAAGTAAGTTAGGCAAAATATCTAACCTTAAACTGGTATATAGTAAGTCACAAAATTATTTCATAGTTATTAAATATAATAAACTATGGACCACTTCTCTATTAAAGAATCATGGGGCACATTATAAAATGTTAACAATAATCCTTTGTATGATTCTTTTGTTCTGAGATTGATTTCAGGATACTGGAGCTTGGGAATGTGTAAATTAACACATCCTCACTGAATGAGAGTTAGTACAAAAGTTAGATGGTGAGTTCTTTAGATTGATAGATTTTTACTGATCTGTTTAGTATCCTGTTTGGGTACTGATGCATCCTACAATTCTTAAGTCCTTTTACTTCCCCAGTCTTTTTTTAATGCATAAATTTTATCACCAAATATTGACCATAGAGCTTTACAATGTATTTTGCCTAAAGATCAATAAAGAAGCTCAGCAGCATTTCTAAAACACTTAGTAAAAATATTTGAGTTTCAGACGTCAGAAATGACCAACTTGTCACTTTTGGTGTGTTAATTTGGAGTGAGAACTCAAAGTCCCAACCAACAGCTCACCACAAAGAGGCTGTTTCCAGCTACTAAGGTCTGAGAAGCCACAATGCAACAAATAAGCTCTTTGCAGCTACTAGGTAAAGTTGTTGCTTCAGTCCATGTGATGGACTTGCTAGTGAGAAGAGATGTGCATTAGGAATGAAATACAGAAATTTTAAATGACGTTATATATTTTTCTTCACTTTGGCTTTATAAACATTTCCCTGTCCTACACATTGGAGGAATGCCAATGTTTTATCCAAAATGTATGTTACCTGTTAGATCAACATTCTTTGGAGGCTTCTTATTCTGTGTAGACATCTCATATTATAAAATCACTATAATATATTGTTAATTGCCAAGAAAGATCTAAATATATACAATGTGTTCACACTGTTTTGGTCCTTTCATTGATGTCTGAATAAGCTATTCCTGAATTCAATGAGGAATTGGTTGTTGCTTTGTTTTTATTATTTCTCTTGGTGGGAAGTGGTTCTTTCAGTCTTTTTAACTTCCTTCCAAAGGGGAAACATTCTTGTGTAAGGTCTCTGGTCAATAGATCTGATTGAATTTTTAGTGGTCATTTAAAATTGCAATTTAAAATGATAGCATTCTTGCAATAACAGAAGTGCAATCTCCAAAACTCAAAATACAACTGCAAAATTGCGGTAACATTTCAGAGATCAAATTAAGACAATGTATTGAATAAGAACTGAAATCAGCATATCTACCAATGGAAAATATTTCCTCATTTGATTGGAGCTGCACTGTGATTGTCTCTACTCCCAGAGAAGGGCAGAGCAAGACCTGTAAATAACAATCCTACTCAATTCTTAGAAAAATTCTGAGAATTTCAGTGGAACTGAACGACCTAATAAAACTAGTTACTCAGTTTAAAATAACATCAAGATCTTTAACTTAAAGATGAGAATGTTCAGAAGTGGAAAAAAATATAAATGGTTTCCTGTTGCTAATAGACTGTATGATCTTTGCAGTAAAGAAAATAAATTTCTACATAGTAAAATAGTGGAATATCCAAACACTTTTCTATGATCAACTGTACTCACACTTAGTGAGACATACACATTAAGCTCTACAGTAGGCTGCAATGCATGTTGAATAAATGTTAAAATTACCTCTCAATGAACCAACCTATTTATATAATAGTAAACAAATGTGTAGATCAGTGATAGACTAATTGATAAGGCCCATTTTCAGAGTAAAGCAAAACTAAACACAACACAAGAACATTATTGAAATAGGTCAGCAGTTGTCAAAAGTTCATCCTCCTAGAAGTTTGTTTGTTTATTTATTTATTTATTTATTATTTTTTTAAAGATTTATTTATTTATACAAGAACCAGGGTACAGGCCAGCTGCACGGGAGGGTTAGAGGATTCACCAGAGACAGAGTGGGGAACAGAACATGTAGACTGACAAAGTGCACTGCTGAGGGGAGCAGCATGGGAGACAGGAGATTTCTGCTGCACTATGTGGGATTCTCGCTGGCAGGCCGGGATGGAACCAGCACTGCAGAGGCTGCGGACAGTTTCACAGTGCAGTGCTCAACTGCCTGTGCCACCAGGGAGGCCTCTCTCCTAGAAGTTTAGTGCCTCAAAATTTCCTTTTGATAATTAAGTGTACTTTGGGTAAAGTTGACACCACTCAGAGATACAAATTGGCTCCCATTGATATAAGTCAATCAATCCACTGTTCACAGTAATTTGCATCTATCTTAGCCAGTTTCCATAACATGGAGAGGTGTCCTGAATGAATATCACAAGAAATTTAGGAGAATAAATAGAACATATGAAAATCGCTATTATTTTGGTCTAGCTCTATACATGTCAAAACCAGACAAAACTACACTACCGTGCAAGAGGTCAAGATAATGGTGATATCTGAAAGGACATTGATGGTAGTTACTGGAAGTTTAAGAAAGTAGTTACTGGAAGATCTTGGAATATAGGAAATCTTGTTATCACTGGATGTAGCTACCTGGCTGCTGTTTCTGATAATCAAATTGTTTGCATTACCTTTCAATATGTGTTATATATAAAAAGTTAAAATATATAAAGAGTTTTATATATATAAAAAGTTTAAGATGAAAGAACATGTGTGTTAAATTTAGGCTTTGCCATGAGGCAGTTCTGAGATCAATTTCTCACTTTATGGTAAATACATTTCTGTACTTTCAAGTTGCATTTATCTTATAAGATCATGCTCAAATTTCAATTTTACTATGACTCCTTTCTTCATTTCTTTCTAACCTTGTCTCTCTGTCCCTTTTCTGGTCCTGAGTGAATTAGGAGCAGATTTAAGTGTTAATCCTTTCTAATGAAGCAAAAGTTTCAATAGAGAGCTGGAACTCTGGATGTCAGAATGTCAGTCTATTTCATTTGAGAGTAGGGATGAATCAATAATTTTTCAAAATATATAATACACAGTTTCCTTTGGGAGACATTGAAAAATATTTCAGAAGTGATTCAAATACTTAATTTGGTTGTTAGACGTTTACTGAACTTTTGAACAAATTATCTATTTCTCTTACTCTAAAATATTTATAAAACTGTATGTCTTTGGGCTTCCCTGGTGGCACAAGGGGTTAAGCACCCCACTATGAAGCAATCCACATGGCACAGCAGACCTCTCCTGTCTTGCCCCTTGCTCCCCTCAGCAGTATATTTCAGTCAGTCTGCCTGTTCTGTTCCCTACTCTGTCTCCGGTAGATCCTCTCACTCCCTGCATCTCTGGCCTGTACCCCAGCTCTTGTTTGCATAAGTAAATGTAAATGAATCTTTAAAAAAAAACTGTATATCTTTATCAAATTATATGTCTATCACACAGTACATGTTTTTAGAAAAAGTGAGTAAAACTTTTAGGAAGTTTTAAAATAAATAAAAATAGGTAATATTAAATATTAAAATATGACACATGTTTCTGCAAAAATGAAATGGTCTTTATCATGACTATATATATGTATTCTGTGTCATATCATGTGATGTGTCACTTAAATAAGTTTATTAGGTTTGCATTGGGTACTTTCGGTGACTTGAGATAAAATTAGCATCATAATTCTAATACTGGGCTTCCATCTGGGGTAAAATGTCAGTCTTACCCATTGTTTTATTCAACAGCTACTTAAATTTCATATTTATTTTAAGTTATTTCTAGCATTTTTCTTAAAATGCTGTAGCTTTTTCACATCTCAGAAATCTTAGAAATCCATCTTAGAACATCTGTCTAAGAGGATCTGTCTTATCTAGCTGGACATAACAATTAGTCCTGTCCTTTTAAGAAAGAAAATCCTGCTGTGGCTTCCTTCAACCCTGACTCTCCAGCTACAGGACAAGCCAGTGCTTTCCCACAAAGTTACACTGGATCCAGATGTCAGGAGGTGTGAGCTCTAATATCTTAGGGAGGAAATGTTTGCTTAAACCATTTATGTTTTGTACTTTCCTAAGATGAGTGTAGTTGGTGGTGATTTATACTCCATAAATGAACAAGGGGAAAAATAGAAAAGAAAAATGAAAGATCAGTCATATGATTATTCTCTTGCAAGTGAAAATTATTTCAAAGCATGAGTCTGATGGCTAATCTGATTGCATCCATTTACTTGATTCAAAATCAAGGTGCCCAGAGTTGCAGAGACAAAAGTGAATATATGAGCCTCTGTGTCTCTGGGCTGCAGGGAGTTAGGTTCATTTTGTATGATTAATTCTGTTCCAGGAGAGCTTTACAGACTTCCTAGCATTTCTTTGTTTCTTTAATTTTCTTTCTTTGTTTCTTTGTTTCTTTGTTTCTTTTTTTTTTCTGGATCATACACTTAGCACTTGGTTGTGGGAGGATGACTGTACTTCTCCCATAATTTGTCAAGAGTCTGATAATTCTATTACTTTTGTGATTTTTAAGCTTAAACTATGATCTAACCCAGGCAATTTGCATAGATTTGCACTAAAGATAAAGTGCCAACGTGTGAAATGTCAGACATGAAAAGAAAGTGAACAGGTTCATAATTCTCCACCCATATTACTCCAGTGGGCTCTGGAAATAAGAATGTTCCTTTGACCATAGAGATTCAGACTTGTGTTTACTTATATATGGGCACACACACACTCACACACACACACATACACACACACACCATCTCTCTTTTATCATTGTAAGAAAAGTTGAAAGCTATTAAATTAAAGCCATTTTATTATATAAAACAACTGTACTCTTAGGAAAATTTAAGTTTATTCTGACAAAAGTGGAACACCTCACATTTTAACAACTCAGGCTCAGCCTCCCGGGTGGTTCAGGTTGAGCGCAGGACTATGAAGTTGTCCGCAGCCTCTGTAGCACGGGTTCGCTCCTGGCCAGCCAGCAAGATAACCACATGCCTCAACAGACCTCTCCTGTCTCACCTGCTGCTCCCCTCAGCAGTGTATTTTGTCAGTCTGCCTCTGTCTCTGGTGAATCTCTCACCCTCATGCACACCTAGCCTGTACCCCAGTTCCTGGGTAAATAAGTAAATCTTAACAACTCAGGCTCATTTCTCTAGCTCTATAAGGCAGTAAAATATATCAAAGTATATTTTAATTCATTTTAATAAATATTATATAAGTAAAATTTAAACTATGTTGTTGATTAAATTCACAAATCTCTGGTGGAAATTTAAATATAAATTTGTTTTTTAATGTTCTGATCTTAATATATTTTATTAAACTTAATTTGTTCCTCTATCTTTGAAATTATGGATTGCACAGTGATTACTTTTAGATTTTCCCAAAAGAATTGCTGATGCTACTGGTCACTTTCATGCAGCTTTTTTTGTTTTCTCTTGGGTGTTCTTTCTTATGCCTCTCAGTAAAAGATTGTTCTTTTTTCTGATCAATAGGAAACACTTTTCCTAAGTATCATGTTCATTTTTTATAAGACTCACCTTTATGATAGTGTTACACATGAGTCTTAATAAAGTCAGAGGGTGGGGGCCTCCCTGGTGGCGCAGGGGTTAAAGTCTCAGCACTATCAAACTATTGACAGCCACTGAGTCAGGAGTGTGATCCTGGCTGGGGAGCTAATCCACATGGCGCAGCAGACCTCTCCTGTCTCGCGCACTGCTCCCCTCAGCAGTGTGTTTCAGTAGATGCGCCTGTTTTGCTCCCCACTCTGTCTCTGGTGAATCTCCTCACACGTCCCCACGTCCCCTTCCCCCAATATCTGTGGCCTACACCCCAGCTCTTGTATGCATAAACAAATAAAATAAATCTTAAAAAAAAAAAAGTCAGAGCACCTGAGATTCATTTTGCACATTAACAAGGGGACTGTCAAATCAAAACCACTTTCATTCTTGAATAGGTGAGAATTAGGTGAAACAGATTTAAATTACATGATGATTGATACAGATTAGAAAAATACAACCTCTCAAAACATTTGAAGTCTGAAACAAGTAATGGATGATGCTTCTTGGATACTGAATTTTTTGCTTTATTTAAGGTCATTATTTTGCCAGAGCAAAACATGCATATGATTTACATATACAGAAGGGCTGTGTTATGAATCAACAATTCTTCTGTTTCTCCTTAATACCAGTTCTTCCTCAAAGGGCAACTGATTATCATTCTGGTTTTTCTATTTGTGTCAGTTTTCCATGTAAAAGTTTAGAGAATTGTTTTATTGCTTTTCCAACTCAGGATGAATCTTGGACATCTTTTATCTCAGCAATCCAAGGTCCAGAGATATTCATTTCTACTTGATTATATTTGGTTTATTCATTAATTTAATATCATTATTAGTTAATTAATTTTAATATCATTATTAATTCTTTTCTGGATTACAAGGATTATTGGGTTTAATGACAAACATGGGTATCTGATAGTATTAAACATGGGTATCTGATAGTATTATTTATTTTAAGATTTATTTTTTATTTATACAATAGCTGGGGTACAGACTGGTGGCACGGGAGGGTGAGAGGATTCACTAGAGACAGAGTGGGGAGCAGAACAGGCAGATGGTGAAAGCACTGCTGAGGGGAGCAGCGGGAACGACAGGAGAGGTGGGAATTGAACTCGTGCTGCAGAGGCTGTGGACAGCTTCACAGCAACCCGCTGCACCATCGGGGAGTCCTGGATGCTCTTGCTTTAAAGGGAAATTACCTCCAAATGGTGAAGAGAAGAATCACTTCTTGGGAGCATCCCTGGGGAGCAGGAAGCGCCTGGCACTGCCCACAAGGTGCAGGGTGAGCTGCTGTCAGGTTTTCCTCAGCTCCACATGACTGATGAGGGAGTGTGAGTGTGGTGCATGTCACCAAGGGGGCCCGTCTCCTCCTACCTGGTTCCTTCCTCTCAGTAGAGACTAGTACAGCCCTCTGCTCTGGCCTCTGGCTTCTATCTCCCACCTCTCACCCTGAGCTTATTCTCCATTTTCTTACGTCAGGGAAGAATTGGGAATCTTGAAAAAGGGGAACAGCCTTCTTACACATTTTTTTTCTTTCAGACATGCTTCCCTCCATATTAAAGAAGCAATAATATTCTCTCCATATTAGAGAAGCAATAAGAGTTGGATATTTATATGTGAGTTCTGAGACTTGTTGGTATGAGAGCAGCAAGGCTTTCAGCAGGCCCAGTGTGAGAGAGGACCCCAGGTGCTGAGATGCAGACTTCTGCCTTTTGCAATACATCATAGAGGGCCAGGGCTGATGGTAACTGCTATGAATGAAGATGATTACTGGGAGTGTCTGATTATGCACATAATAGAGTTCCTCAGCAAGATAACTGAAGGGGTTGCATTATTAACTAGACTGACAAGCATCATAAGAGATTTTACCCAGTATCTGGTTTTACTAATAATTTCAATATTATGATAAGTGTAAGAAACAAAGCTTGAAAATGCAGCTCTGTAAAAGCAACCCCCTAGGAGCTTTCTATGCATCTCAGGACATGCCCTGATCCAGAGGAACTGATTGGGGTCTCTGGGTACCCCTTGATCAGTAAGATCAAAATAACATTTTGATGCTAACATTTTAAAATCAGTAAGATCAAAATAAATTTCTCATTTGGGGTTTTAGGAATATATGCCATTACTATGCTCTATAACATTTTAGTTACACATTTTTAGACAGAGAAGACTTCACTGTATATGTCTTGAGTAACTTCTGGTCTCTTTTCTTCAACTCTTTTTTCTGGGTTTGAATGACCTTTGGTTACTGGGAGTCATCACTTTGACCCAAGTCATTAGTTTGGGGGGAGAAAAGGTATTGGTTGCCTGAGATATTTGCCAAGAGAGAAGCATCTTCTGGCAGAACACCTAATGTTTTTTTAAATAAACTTTTTTTGTATTGTTCTTTAAAATAAACTCATATGATGAAATATTTCTGACTGGTTTCTCTGTGCTGTAGAGCCTGAGGACAGTCTTGCCGCAAAGTTTATTTGGGTGTTTATGGAATAAAGGTTGGAAGGGAGTGTTGGCACAGGAAAGGAAGAGCAGGGCACAATGTGATGTGCTTTCTTCATTTTGCTGGTAGAGGACAGGTGGGGGGAGTGAGGTCGGGGGAAGCTTAACTGTGATTCTGGAAATGTGGCAAAGCACAAAGTTCAGACTTGCTTTACTGACCAATGTTAATGGATCATACCAAATCTTGAGTTTCCTTGGCTAAGGCCCATCCCAGAGATATTGCTCAGCACTTCTGGACATGTCAGGGCAGCAGGATTTCAGCAGTTATAGGAGAAAAAATTCTGCAGATAAAACAGCAGATGTAGTTGACCTTAGTTCACCAAATATTCTGAGGGGAATGGGTGAGGCAAGTCTTCTGTTCCCAGTAGAGATAAGTGGTGGTGACTGGAATTCCATTGACAGTTCAGAAACAAAAGAAGAGGTTAAGCTGTACCTTCTATCTTGCTGGTGATTGAGCCTGGAATTCATGCATTGAATACACCTTTGATGGATTTTTACTTCCCAGTCAGTACATCAGAATGAAAAAACAGAAGACTTAAGTTTCACTGAATATGATTCTGAAAACTTAGAATAACTTCCAAGTACAGGGAATACTGCTAGTGTCAGAAGTGTAATGACAATCCTTATACTATATATCTTCATCAATTTGTACCAATCCAAAACAAAAGGTAAAACCAAAATTCTTAATGCCAAGTAAGGGGAATACTGTTAGTGTCAGAAGTATAGTAACAATCCTTATACTATATATTTTCATCAATTTGTACCATCCCAAAGCAAAGTGAAACCAAAATTCTAAACTCCTATTTAGTTAAAGCAATTTTACATGGGGCAAGAAATGAGCACCTCTGGCTGTTTTGACAGTTCAGCTTTGTTCAACATCAAAACTGAAGAACAGACTTCAAGTAGGCAAAGAATCATTTATAAATCACCTCTTTCAACTTGAATTTGCACAAAATCCATATAAAAATTTTTCTTGTTTATATTCTCTGGTCAGAATTTTTATCTTTTAATGACGTTGGTGGTTCAGTAAAAGCAGTTTTAGAGACACAGCACAAATTAAAAAGAGAAAAGTTTTGAATACATAAACTGAGAAATCAAATCCTTATTTTTCTTCTTTGTGTTTGAAAATCTGCTCTTTATAAAATGTTTCATCAATTGTTACAGGGAATGGAGAGGGGTACCTTAGAACCCCCAAATCTGCCTCCTCTAAATAGGTTTTGCCATCCGCCACATCAACACAAAGCATATAAGACTTTAATGAAAAGGAACTTTAATACAATTAGAAGCAATACAGAAAAGACAAAGAATATAGTTTCTAAATCAAGCACCCAAAGTTACCCGTTCCTTTGTGAGTAAAAGTCCACCCAAGCAGTATTGGCCTAGAGCAAGGCCCGAAATCCTGACACAAGTCTAAAGCACCTTTTGGCAGGGACCCATAGAAAAGGATCAGAAACAATCAGACAAGTCTGGGAGGAAAAGAGAAAAATCAAAACAAGATAAAAGCTGCCATTGTTATCCTCCCCAAGGTCTCTCACCCTCATCTATTTCAACCAGTCCAGGAACAAAAGCCAAGCGCAGTTTCTTCACATGTCTCTCTGCTCCATGTGCTTCCTCCAAGTCTCCTTCTGGCTCTCCATCCTGCTTCCTTCCTTCCTCAATCTTTTTTCCAACTTCTTTTTTCTTCCTACTCAGCTCCATCCTCCTTTGGGTGGGGCAGGGAATCTGGAACTTCCCCTTTTCCTGGTTACACTATGACAATATCATAATGCTTAAAAAGAAATGCTACAAACAACAGCCAAAAACATTTTGACTCAAGAGCTTATTCTGCCTATCCATCCTGCCTTTCAAATGTTCATGAATAAAGTCAGTCTTCTGCGGGCAAAAATGTGTAAATTAAGTTATCAGTATATTATCTGAATGAGATAAAACAGTACACAACTATAATAAATAAAATGTCAGGGAAAATAGGGATAAGAAAATGTTGTGGTCAAGTTCAAATCCATGAAGGGAAGGGAACACTGGAGAATCAGGTGATGGAGGAAGGTTTGAAGGTTAATGTGAGTGAGGCACTAAGTGTGGGCTCAGGCCAGCTGAGGCAGTTGTAGAGCATAGGGATGTGTGTGTGTGTGTGTGTGTGTGTGAGAGAGAGAGAGAGAGAGAGAGAGAGAGAGAGAGAGAGAGAGAGAGAACTATAAACAGTAATGGGAGGATACTCTGGCTCTTCCTTTTGATCCTTGCATTTGTGAGCTGAGTTAAGGAGACAGGGAACAGACACACAGGCTGAGACAGGGAAATACCAACCACTCTGTGTAAAGAAAATTAAAATGCACAAGCTATATAGACAGAGAGATGCCCTGATTTAAAATTCATCACATGTGTGCTGTGGAGAAATACTGCCTGGATTTCAAATGCAAGTCACCTTGACAATTCATTATGCCTTAATTCTCTTACTGATAAAATTAGTGTATTTGTTTATCTTCATTATTAAGCCATTTTCAAAAATAAATGAATTAATGTACACTAAATAATCTGTGCTTAGCATAAGATAAATGATGAATGTTTCTTATTATTAAAAGTGGAATTTTATTTTACCGAGTAAATTGACCTTTGGTTTACTCACTTTTTCCTAGTTTCCAAATAATTTTGAAAATGATTTTAATGCTCAAACAAGTAAAAAAACTCTTTTTCTCACTTGATTTTTTTGATAGTCAAAGGGTTGCCATTACGCAATTATTGTGAGAATTTCCTGTGCTGTGGTTCCGGAACATTTTAAAAGCTAGTGATTTTGCTGCTTCTTGTTCATACTATGCATCTGTGTCTCATCTATAGGTGATTCAAGATCATTGTTTGAATGCACAACTCTTCTTTTAAATTTCTGCCTACACAACTTTTGAATTTCTTAGCTTCTGGCTCAACTTTGTGATCCAGCTCCCTTCATGAATAATCAAACCTCCCGCCTGCATTGATCTTGGAGCACATTTCTCATTTCTCATGGCAGGTAGGTGCAGCATTGCTATTAAATTGAAAAAATAAAAATAATCAGAAGTTATATTATGAGAATGGATACTCTGAGGCAGTGCTTGAAGAAAAAAGTGGACATTTTTGGTTTCCCACGTAGCAGCATTTTTTTTACTTAATTTTGTTCCAATTTTTCACTGTGTAACTTGGAAAATATTTTGTGGTGCTTTTTCAATAGATTTAGAGGGTGTTTTCCAATAGAAATAATTCTAAATAATAAGTGGAACTAATTTACCAGGTTAAATTATGAACTACATAGTTTGAACATAGAAGTATAAAGAGAATGCCAAATATTAATGACATATGCTTAAAAATGTTTTCTCCCCTCCCAAATGCATTATTTATGTTGTGACATCTCCAAATCACTGAGATTAATAGACATATTGGACTGTTGTTAATGATGAACTCTCTGGGAATGTGCCAATGTTAACAGAGAATCTTCTAATGTTCTATTGTTTTAGGGGAAATGGCTATAAGCATGCTGTTTTGAGCATGAGAAAATGTATTATCATGTAAAAAAAGTTTACCTAAGTATCATTATACAAAGTATGCAAAATAAATGCAGATCCCCATGGTGTTACCACTACACCAGGTCCAGGGTGTGTGTCTTTTCTTTCCCATGCGACCTTTACAAAGTTATGAGCACCTGCTATTTCTCTGAGCAGGGATGCGAAGGGCACATAACCAGGAGTGTTGTTGTCACAGTGGTAGGATATATTATATGCAAGAACCTGGGACTAGACAAACTCATTTTATTTCAAAGTTGGATTCTTACTGACTTCAATATGCTTGAAAAACAACACTATTAATGGTTGTTAAGTTTTCTCATTTACTTAATAAGAATCATGCTACCTTGTGATTTTTATTGAGAGATTAAAGTGAATGTCTGTTAACTAAGTCCATAAGACAGATCTTTGTGTCTGTTGATTTCTTTTTACTCCAGATCACCAAACTTCTTTGCCAAAATAAAAAAAAAATATATGGTAAATTCAAATTATTGAGATAAGGTTTTTAAGCAAGAAAGGTATGGATAATTAAACAGAATACAAAATACACTATATAAAATTTTTGGTAGTTTGGTGGGGTTCTGAGTAGGTATGGCTTTATAGTCCAGTATTTCATTAGCAGGAAGTTTGGGTTAGCAAACCAAAGAACTTTTAGAATTTCTTATGTTGGTTTCTGCTTTGAAGAATGTCTGCTTCTGGCTTTCTTGGTTATTATCCCACTTCTCTTTCTCAACAGAATTTCGGGATACATTATGGAGGTGGATTTCTGGGATCTTAGGAGTCACATGCCTTTCATTGATAATAATTTTGGGAATTTTGTTGAACAATAGTAAGTTTTTTTTTTTTTAAATTAAGATTTATTTATTTATTTATACAAGCACTGGGTATGGTCAGAAGCACGGGGGAGGGTGAGAGAATTCACCAGAGCCAGAGCAGGGAGCAGAACAGGCAGACTGACGAAGCACACTGCTGAGGGGAGCAGCGGGCAGCAGGAGAGGTCTGCGCGCCTTGTGGGATCCTTGCCTGTGGCCTGGGATTGAACCAGCGCTGCAGAGGCTGCAGGCAGCTTCGCAACCCAGCGCTCAACCACTGCGCCACCAGGGAGGCCCCGAACAATAGTAAGTCTTTATAGACAAGTCTTATGAAGACCAAAACTCAGATAAGATCATTTAATATTAAAGACTGAATTTTGCTAATCTGTAATATTTTGTTTTTCATAAACCTGTAACTAATTAAGTAAATTTCTTATCAAACCTTTTAGCATTTCATCAAGAAACGATTAAATCGACAAGCCCTGCGGAACCATCCACACAATTCCAAGAAGGTAGGTTCCAAACTCTGGTAGAGGTTGAAATAGACAACTTCTTGCTTTTCTCAACAGAATCATGATGGATTATTACACTTACTAATACAAATTTACCTACTAATTTAAGGGCAGCCTCATTTCAATTGTTTGCTAATGTAAGAAGAATTATTAAGTTACATTGAATGAACATCACTTATATATTTATTTATTTATTTTAACTTTTTTTTTTTAAAGATTTATTTATTTATGCATACAAAAGCTGGGGCACAGGCCAGAGATGCGGGGGGTGAGAGGATTCACTAGAGACAGAGCGGTAAACAGAACAGGCAGACTGATTGAAATACACTGCTGCGGGGAGCAGCGGGCGAGACAGAAGAGGTCTGCCTCACCATGTGGGTTTCACCCTGGCCGGCGGGGCTCGAACTCATGCTGCAGAGGCTGCAGACTGCTTCATAGTGTGGTGCTTCACCCCTTGTGGCACCAGGGAGGCCCAATCACTTTTATTTACTTATTTATTTATTTTAAGATTTCTTTATTTATGTATACAAGAGCTGGGGCACAGGCCAGAGATGTGGGGGGTGAGATGATCCACCAGAGACAGAGTGAGGAACAGAACAGGCAGACTGATCAAAATGAAGTGCACTGCTGAGGGGAGCAGTGGGTGAGTCAAGAGAGGTCTGCTGCGCCATGTGGTTTCTCCCTGGCCTGCCGGGGATTGAACTTGTGCTGCAGAGGCTGTGGATTGCTTCATAGCGCGGTGCTTAACCCTTTGTGCCACCAGGGAGGCCCCACTTATATATTTAAATAGTAAGAAAATATTAACCTGAGATGGCATATCCTTTCCTTATGAGTGTAACAGATAAAAAAAATAAACTAAAATAAATAATGTAGTTAATCCTAACCTCCCATACTTTGTTATCTCTTTGCCTTTGCTTCTGTTTCTTCCTGGATTAGGAAATAAGTGCAAATAATTCTATAGTTCTAATCCTACTTATCTCATGAAAAGCAGCTCATGCCCAGTATTTTAATGTACTTGTTCCAAATCCTTTCTATGTGATCTCTCCATCTTCTGTGATCATATATCACATCACAATACTCCACAGAGCTTTCTTCTTTCCTGTGATATTTTCTCCAGTTTTATTGACATATAATTGAGAGACACCATTGTGCAAGCACTTACTGATCTGATATACTTAGATGATGCAATATTATCTCCTCCATAGCTTTAGCTAACACTTTCATCAAATCACATAATTGCCATTTCTTTTTTGTTTGTTTGTTTTTAAAGATTTATTTATTTATGCATACAAGAACTGGGGTACAGGCCAGAGGTGTGGGGGGTGAGAGGATTCACCAGAGACAGAGTGGGGTGCAGAACAGGCAGACTGACTGAAATACACTGCTGAGGGGAGCAGCAGGCGAGACAGGAGAGGTCTGCGCCACGTGGGTCACCTCTTTGGCAGGGAATTGAACTCATGCTGCAGTGGCTGGTGATCACTTCATAGTGCTGCACCTTAACCCCTTGTACCACCAGGGAGGCCCTGCCCTGCCAGTTCTTTTTGTGATAAGAACATTTAAGATGTACTCTTTAAACCAACTTACACATATATAACATAATACTGTAAACTATCATCACAATGCTGTGTAGTAATTTCCTAAAACTTATTCATCTTCTAACTTGAAGCTTATACCCTCTGACTACCCTCCTCTCATGCTTCTCCCTCTCTCCAAAAATCCTGGTAACCACCAGACTATTCACAACCTCAGTACTATTTATTGGTCAAAGATTTGAAAGCTTACTGTGGGTGATGACTTTTATTACTGAGAATAGTAAATGTTCAAGGTACGATCATTGATAAACTGTATAATGGGACTTAATTTTAAAATTTTATCTTCATTATGTTAAACACACATCAAAATTCTCCCAGTTTTTTCTCATCTCTCTCTTTCATCTAGCTTATTTTAGTACAGCAAAGCTCAATTTCAGTCATTTCCTCAGAGTTGTTCTAACAATCCCACCCTGCATCCTACACTCTACTATAAGACTTTTTAATATACTGAATTACTTTTGTTTAGTTACCCTTATCATCAATTATTTCATTATTGAATTATTGGAAATTATATAATTCTCACTCTACTGCTAGAAAATAATCTCCATGAAGAAAAAGTTATGACTGAGTCATTCACAGTAATATTCCTTGAATGGTAGCATATATAGTAGTTTTCAAAGAATATTTGTAGGAAAAAATGAGTAAATAAAAATTATGGCTTCGAATGAGCAGCACTGAAAAAACAAAATCTCCAATGTCATCATTTATGCTTTATTTTTTCTTTAGGAACTGACTGCTATTTTTGTCAAGAAAGGTGGATTGGATCCATGTGCAACTGTTACTTTGTTTCCAGTGATTTAGAAACTTGGGAAGAAAGTAGGAATTTCTGTGTTTCTAACAATTCCACTCTACTTCAGATGGACAACAGAGATGAATTGGCATGTATTTAATTCTGATTTCCCACATTTACCTTGACCTAAAAAAATATAATAAGTAACTGGGTACTTCAATTCAAGAATTTAATCTGATAGGAAATGGATAATCATATTTCAATGAATAATTGCTCATTTTCTACACTTTGAAATAGACATTATAAAGCCAACACATAAATTCTAATGATTATATCATATGGGATAAACACAACTTCGATGCAGATGAAGTTTTTAGAGAGAATTAAAATAAGAAATAATAGCTCATTTTTATTCAAAGAACTAATAAAACAACTTTGTAATATTTGCTTCTTTAATTGAATTTGTAATGTCTTTTATAATTATATATTTTTGTTATCATCCTGGGATAAAATGTGAAATATGGAGAGTACTATCACAAACACTATCTACTTATTAAGATAAAGTAGAAAATCTCTTTGCGCGCAGAACCTGCACTGAGTATTGTATTCCACAAAATTCATCTCTCGAGCTGTTGGCGATTTGGGGTCAAATTTGCTTGATCCCTTCAAAGGGAGTGTTTCACAACAGTTCCAACTCCCTTTAGAATATTTTTCATTCCTTCAAAAAGTGAGATTTTGTGATATGTTCTCATGCATACACAAATGCACTCCTGTAAAAAACAGGAGGGCTGTGACAATATATACCTTGTAAAATACATATTAAAACATGCTTTCAGTTGATCAAAAGACTGAATTTGATGTTGTGAGACTGACATTGTTAAAAGTCACATTTCCAGATTAGATACAAATCAGGTTAATATGTTTATCTCTCCAAGCAGTATTTTCTGAAGGGCACTAAAAATTTTTATTGGATTGGAGTCCGCTACAGTAAAAAACACCAGGACTGGGAGTGGCTAAATGGCTCTACTTTCCCCCAACATGTGTAAGTTACTGGCAGGCAAGCCTTTTCTGTTCTCTATGGGTTTAGTCTTCCATCTCACCAGAAATGTAACATCTAGGAATAGTTTAACTAAGTCAACTTGTGTAGGACATGCAAATACAGAGAGAGATAAGGTTCAACAGAAATAATAATTTTAGCCATATCTAGAACACTCAAGTTTATCCTTCAGGGATATGAGGTTTGTGTCCTTATGACCATGAAAGAGATTTTGACGTATCGCTTTGTATTCTTCTGCCTTAAAACAAACCCTGGGTGTTTAGATACAGAGGCACATTCACAGTTGTCCAGAGAAACTATCTATGATTTTCTTTATTCTCCTGGAGTCCAGTATCCTCAGTATTCTCCCTTGTTTCAAATATTCTGGACTTATTTTATGTATATTTTGAATTTCTGTCTTTAATTTTAATTTATAAACATGGAATTTGTATCATCATACAAAGACATTTTTTTCCCTCTGATTTATTTTCCTAGACTCAGATAGGTCAATATATCTTTAAACACTGCAGATGCAAAGTATATCATATATCAAAACTGTTCATAATAAAGGCAAATCAAATACTATTGATTTCTGAGGCATTAACTGAATTTTTTTATATTCTACTCCGAAATTGTGAAAACTGGATACCGAATAAAAATACAGTGGTTCAGTGTATTAATATCTCATTCAAATGTACTGAAAAATTCTATCATTAATAAAAAGTGCCACCTCTCAACATTCTCATTTTCTTTCCTCATATGCTAATATTTTTATTTTTTAATTACAGATTTCCATTCCTTGAAAAACCAAAAGAAGAGAATTGCATAACATACAGCCCAGGCAACACTATTTTGGATTATTCCTGCAATAACAAAAACCGTTATATCTGTAAGAAACAACTTAAATAGGTATTTCTCTGTGTGGAAGGACCAAGTAATGAAGACCTACTTAAAGTTTGATACATTTACCTCATATTATTGCTAATCTACTTTCAGTATCTGTAAAGGTTTCAAATTGTATCTTATAATATTTTCATGTACTTGAAAATATGTTTTAAAATCCATGAAATTTGTGTACCTCCCCCCAAAATTATAAAGCATCAAGATAAAGATTTTACTGACTATTTTGATGTACTACAGAAGTTCAATATTGGATTTTTAAATATTTTATGCATATAGTCTTGTAAATTTTCTTTGCAGACATCTAATTAAGTCAAGCAATTCACATCAAATAATATATAGCAACATTATTTCAGTTCTTCATTTGGCACACTAAAGACCTTCATCTCCAGTTTTTGAAAGTTAATGCTTTCTGTGTATCTATATATCTGTACGTTTTTACTTTGACAATTTTACTGTTTTGTATCTTCATGTAGGTCTTTTTGCATTTAGATAATTAGATCTTCTATTGGCTTCATGGATTTTATAGTAAGTTCCTTCCCCAAGGTTGGGATGTTTGCAGCTATTAATTTTTTTTTAAAGATTTATTTATTTTTGAGTAGAAGAACTAGGGTACAGGCCAGAGGTGTGGGGGTGAGAGGATTCACCAGAGACAGAGTGGGGAACAGAACAGGCAGATTGACTGAAATACACTGCTGAGGGGAGCAGCGGGCGAATCAGGAGAGGTCTGCTGTGCGATATGGGTTACTCCTTGGTCAGGGATCGAATTGTGATGCAGTGGCTGGCAATAGCTTCATAGGTTGCATCTTAACCCCTTGCGCAAGCAGGGAGGCCCCTATTATTCTTGATAGAAGTTTTCTGTTCCCTCTTTTCTCTCTTCATCTTCTGAAATATACATAATCCTTACATTTCCTAATGGAAACTGGTAGTTCTCATAGTTTCTTCATCTTTTTTTCCCTAAATCTTATTTCTCTCATCTCTTCACTTGAGTCATTTCTAGATGTCTATCTTCTGCCTTACTAATTCTTTCTTTCATATGATCTACCCTACTTCTGTGTTCCTTATAGCAGTTTTAATTTCATTTATTGAAATCTCATATCCAGATTCTCTGTTTTTCCTTTTCACCTAATCTCTTGGATGAAGTACTGTTTTTCTACTCCTTAATTTCCTTCCTGAGTCACAATTTGCCTTTCTTTTTCCTGTAGTTCATTAAGTGTCTTCATGGCAGTTATTCTGAATTCTCTATTCATTAGTCACAAAATTCTGTGTCTTTAGATATGATTTCTGACAAAACAAAACAAGACATCCTGCAGGGGAGGAGGAGGGAGAGGGATTGGAGGGCAGAAGGGAGGGAGGAACAGAGGAGACTGTGGTGACTGTGCACGGGTGCATTGGTGAAGGAAATTCTATGGGGACTACACCTGAGGGGGGATTAAAAAAAAATAGCCAATGTTGTTTAAAAATGCACCATGATGTAAAAAATAAATAAATAAATAAATAAAAATGATTTCTGGATATCATGATTTTCTTTTAGTATGTAATAATGCTGTAATTTTTCATATTATTTGATGGTTAACTTCTCTTCTTCAAGGTACTTTTCTTCTTATATCCAATAGGTGGTTATGTGGCTTTAGTTTTACGATTATCTTTTCTATGTTAGGATAGAAGGTGGGAGTCCTGGGCAGGTGGGGAAAGTCAAAGCTAAATGCAGAGTCACTATGTTCTCTACTTCCTGTGAACCTGGCTCAGGTCTTGTCCTCTTGCATGGTCTCTTCCTCAGAGCAGCAGGCTATTGTGATGTGCCACTGTGTTCACTGAGAGGACAGATTTCAGGTCACAGATATGTAGGTCGCCCTTGTATTCTGGAGTGATGAGCACAGGATCCCTACTTGAGTTGCAAATGTCCTATTAGTTGTAGCTTAAAGGAGAGAAAAGTTGGTGGCATATTACTCTGTCGTGATGCTGATATGATGCCACTTAATTAAAATTTTTATTGCAGTAAATATAATTTATAATATTTTATAGGTTTCAAGTATATAGTATTATAGTTTTACATCTATTCATACTACATAATGATTGTCTCCAAAAGAATATTTTCTATTTTCCACCATAAAATTAACCAATTTACTAACCCCAATTTTTTTGCCCAATTTACCAAGCCCTGTTCTTTCTTTTTTTTTTGCTTCCATAGTTTGTTATTATTTTTTTAAATAAATTTTATTTTTATATTCCCCATACAATTATAATCCCCTTATTTTGACCCCAATCCCTCCCGTCCCCGCCCCCCACCCCCCATAGAGTGCCTCTGATTCATAGTTTTTTGTTGATTTTGATTTTCACTTTCTTATAGTTATTCATTTTCCTGGTCCCTTTTTTAAGTTTTCTAGATTCCTGCTATGAGTGAGACCATCCGGTATTTTTCTTTTTCTTCCTGGCTTATTTCGCTGAGCATGATCCCTTCCAGTGCCATCCATGTTGCTGCAAATTGCATGTGTTTATCTTTTTTGAATGCTGAGTAATATTCCATGGTGTATATGTACCACATCTTCTTGATCCAGTCATCTATTTTTGCCAAGCCCCGTTCTTTAATCCATATTGGTAACCACCATTTTATTCTTAGAGTTTAAGAATATGTGTTTTTTTTTTTTTTGCTTTGTTTTTATTTTTTTATTTTTATTTATTTATTTTTAATTTTTTTAAGAGGCATATATTTTATTTATTTGTTTATTTATTTGTTTGTTTTATACATGCACTGGGTACAGTAGCGCGGGAGGGTGAGAGAATTCACCAGAGCCAGAGCAGGGAGCAGAGCAGGCAGAAGGACCGAAGTACACTGCTGAGGGGAGCAGCGGGCGGCAGGAGAGGTCTGTCTGCCATGTGGGACCCTCCTTCGGTGGCCGAGGAGCAGCCGTGGATCGAAATGGCGCTGCTGCAGAGGCTGCGGGCAGCTTCGCAACCCAGCGCTCAACCGCTGCGCCACCGGGGAGGCCCTGCTTTGTTTTTAACTTTTCATGTACATGTTGGTCATCTGTATCTCTTCATTGTAGAAACTTCTATTTGAACCTTCTGATTAGTTTATTTTGTTACTGTTGTTGAGTTTTTTATGTATTTTGGATATTAACTCCTTGCCACATATATGCTCTTTGAATATCTTCAACCATTCAATAAGTTGCCTTTTCATTGCATAATGGATTATTTTAAAAAATTTCTGCTGGGAGGAAGGGAGGGAGGAACACAGGGGACTGTGGTAATGGTGCATGGGTGCATTGGTGAAGGAAATTCTGTGGGGACTACACCTGGGGCAGGGGGAGAAAGAAACATTGTATAAAAATGAACAGTGATGTAAAAAATATAAAAATAAAAAAATAAATGTATCCAGCAAGACTCTTACATGAGCAACTAAAAAATGAATAAATAAAAATTTCTGCTGGTTTTCTGTTTGCTTATAGAAATGCCAAAGATTGTTTTACATGGATTTTTAGATTGCTAATTTATGGCATTCATTTAATACTTTTAATAATTTTTAGCAGAGTCTTTAGGAATTTCTATGTATATTTTTCTTTTCATCTGTAAATGGTGACAATTTTCTTCTACCTTGTCTTTTTGATGTTTTGATTACCATTTCAACTTCCTTTTTTGTAATTGCTCTTTTGAGGTTTTCTGTTTATGATTCAGTGTCAGAAGGTGGCATATTTCCAAGAATTTGTCCATTTCTTCTGGGTTAGTGATTTGCTGCCATATAGCTATTCATAGTAATCTCTTCAGGTCTTTTGTGTTTCTGAAATGTCTGTTGTAACTTTTCTTTCTTTTCTGATTCTGCTTATTAGCATTTTCTCCCATTTATTTCTAGTTTCATCTATTTTGTTAAATTTTTTTAAAGAATCAGCTCTTGGTTTCACTGATCTATTGGACAGTCTTTTTGATTTCTATTCTTTAAATTCCTCCGTTTTTTATCATTTCCTTTCTTCTACTGGTTTTTGGTTTTGTTTGTTCCTCTTTTATAAGTTCCTTATGTCGAGACATGAGGTTATTTATTTAGCTCTTTTTTGTTTCTTGATGTGGGTTGTGTTGCTATGTACTGCCCATAAGATCTGCACCCCACAGGTTCTATGCTCTTTATTTTCATTTGTGTCGATGTATTTTTCAATTTCTCCATTAATCCAGTAGTCGTTCAGTGGTGTGTGGTTCAATGTTCATACATTAGAGCCTTTCCTGCCTGCATTCTGTGGTTGATTTCTAGTTTGATACCATAGTGATCAGAGAACACAGTTGATATGACTTCAGCCTTCATGAATTTTGACTCTTGTTTTATGACCAAACATGGGGTCTATCTTGAAGAATGTTCTTCAGGCACTATTAATTTTTCTTTTAATTTCCTTATTTGTCTTATAGTTTTGAGTTGCATAATGTTTAACCTCCAATATTTTTATTTTTCCGTCTTTATCCTTTTGGTTTATCTCTAGTTTCGTACCATTTTGGGGTCAGAAAAGATGTTTGGAATTATTTCAATTTTCATCACTTTATTGATACTTATTTTGTGTCTCAACACATTATCTATCCTTGGGAATCCATGTGTGCACTTGTGAAGAGTATGCATTCACATACATCTATTGAGTCTGTTGTGTGTAATGTGACATTAGTTACTAACTATTGGACTAGCTAACTATCCAACAAGTTGATGATTTATTTTAGGTTCTTTCCAGTTCAAATTCCACAGTGAAGCCTACAATCAATTAATTTAATATTTTGTCATCTCAACTCAATAATTTGAGATAGTTGGTTAGAGATTCTGTTTGTGGTATTTGTCCAGAATCTGCAGGAAACTTCTGTTTGAACTTACCTGAAACCCAGTTTTATCATACATAAATCAGCACAAATATCAGCAATTTCAACCAAAGATGGATCATGTCTTTATGACAATATAGGAACATTGAGCAGCTTATTCCTGGATATTTCACAGTTCTCAAATGCTCATTTGAATTCTCCTTTTCCTATTGTATCACATCATTTGCTTTTATTAAAAGTGTTGTTTGAGGTCCTCCCCTGGTGGCGCAGCAGTTGAGTGCTGGGCAGTGAAGATGCCCATGGCCTCTGCAGTTCTGGTTCAATCCCCGGCCACCTGCAAGGGTCCCACATGGCGCGCAGACTTCTCCTGCTGCCCGCTGCTCCCCTCAGCAGTGTATTTCGTCAGTCTGCCTGTTCTGTTCCCTGCTCTGGCTCTGCTGAATCCTCTCACCTTCCTGCGCTTCTGACTGTACCCAGTGTTTGTATAAATAAATAAACAAACAAACAAACAAACAAACAAACAAAAAAACAAAAAAAACCAAACAAATAAATAAATAAATCTTAAATAAAAGTGTTGTTTGAATATTCTCATTGGGACCTTATGATTTATTTCCTTTCTAAATCTTAAAATCATTGGAACATTTAAACCATCTTTATCATTTATATAACTTTGTACCTTGTGAAACTTTTCTATTTATATTCTACTGCAGGGATTGGTGAACTTTCTCTAAAGAAGTATAT
Source organism: Talpa europaea (assembly GCF_964194135.1). Lineage (NCBI taxonomy): Eukaryota > Metazoa > Chordata > Mammalia > Eulipotyphla > Talpidae > Talpa > Talpa europaea. The sequence goes on along the minus strand of NC_140083.1, from coordinate 67,146,232 downwards.
AGTAAATATTTTCATAATTGTGAGCAAATCTGTTGAAATTACTTAACTCTACCATTGTAGTGCACAAGAAAACATTGATACTAGATAAATAGTTATCTGTGGTATCAAAAAATTTGTAACATTAGGAGGGATAATTTGGTGACTATTCTGGTGACTATTCTGGAGGGATAATTTGGTGACTATTCTGGTTTTCATGTTCCCTGGTTTTCTACTTTCATGCTTTGTGATCAGAGAAGATAAATAGTTAGAATTGATTTATCTCCAGATCTCCCCCAAATCTATAAAAATAATGAAATAAACAAATATAATCACTCAAGACCCATGCCCTTTCAGCATCTTCAGAGACACAATATCATCACTTTTAAATTATTTGAAACTAAAGCAAATTCTAACGAAGCTCTTCTCCAGTTTATAACTAAATGCCTAGGCTAGTAGAACTAGTCCTTATAGTAGTTTGTGAATAAGAGAGTAACACAACCTCCCTGGTGGCACAAAGTGTTAAGTCTCTTTACTAAGAAGCAATCAACAGCCCCTACAGCATGAATTTGATCCCCTGTCAAGGAGCAAACCCACATGGTGCAGCAGACCTCTCATGTCTCACCAGCTGCTCCCCTCAGCAGTATTTTTCAGTAGATCTGTCTGTTCTGCTCCCCACTCTGTCTCTGGTATCCTTTCACTTCCCACCCCCGTACCTCTGGCCTGGACCCCAGTTTTTGTATGCATAAACAAATGAATCTTTAATAAAAAAAGAGTAACAGAAGATATAAAGTATGGATACAGAAGATGTATGGAAAATAAAACTACCATGATAAATTCCAAAATACTAAATATGGTTTGGGACTTGGTTGTTCATAACATAATATAATGTAAACACACATTACAAAACATAATATATATGTAATACCAGAAGCAAGAAACTTGGAAAAGCTTTTACTTCTGTGGAAGAACCAAATAATAGAAGAGATGGAGTCTCTTAGAGAAGTGAGTGTGAAAACAAAGAAACATTTGGAGAATTTGAGGATTCTAAAAAAGAGAAAGAGAAAAAATAATATCTTTATTTCTTTACCTCATATTATCACCAGTAGAAACTTCACAGAATGTAGCAGAACCAACAGAAGAGGGAGCTCTGTAACTAGAAATCTTGACAACTAAGTGGAAAATCAATAGAAAAAAATGTATTCATATGAAAGCTTTTTTTACCTGCATGAAATAAACCACCAAGAAAGAAACAACCATAGTATTCAAGAAAACTGCAATACAACACTGAAAATTGAATTAGTTATCTTTACATAGTTATAAAAAAGCAGAAATTTAAAAAAAATAGTAAATATAAAATGCCGAACATATACTAACAAGGCTAACGGTAGCAAAAAAGGCAGGCATTGCAATCCTGATAGTAGGCAAAAGAGAAGTTACCTAAAGAGAATTAAATGTCACAGGCACTTTTAATGTTAAAAAATTAACAGAATTCACCCTGCTACCATATAACTACATATATAAATAATAGTGGCTATTTATATAATTTATAAGTTATATAATTTATAAGTTATTTATAAGAAGAGAGATAATGTAGATAGTAACATTAATAAAAGGCAACTTTAACATCACTTACAGTATAAGACAGACAACTTGGACATAATAAATAATATTACAGAAGATCTAAGTAATAAAGTCAGTATGGTAGATATTTTGGATATAGGTTGATCACTATATACAGATAACTGGAAACATGTTTTTTTTCCCCTAACATACCTGAGTCATCCACAAAAATATCAATATATAAAACTCTCAAAAAAAGTAAAATTGAATGAATGTATTTATGGCACTAGATCATGGATTAAAAACTATTTTCAACAAAAATAAATAAAATAAATTATTTGGGAATTAACAAGGATTATTCAAAATCTGTATAAAAACAATGTAAAATTTCAGAAAGGCAAAAAATTGGCTTTATTTAAAAAGGTAAATACAAGGGATCAGAGGGAGGGAGGGAGGAGCACAGGGGACTGAGGTGATGGTGCACAGGTGCATTGGTGAAGGAAACTCTATGGGGACTACACCTGAGGGGGTGGAGGAAAGTAAATATTGTTTAAAAATGAACAATGATGTAAAAAATAAAAAAAATCAAAATAAATAAATAAATAATATAAGAAGGTAAATACATATCCTATTTCTGGCTAGACCTTTTCTTAAGTTTAAGGTGATTCTTATAAAAAATCAATAATTGATGCATCTGGGCAAGTTGTCACTGAGGTTCATGTGGAAAAACAGATAATAGGTGATGTACACAGCAAAATCAGCAACAAATCTATGAACTATTAAAACAGACCTCAAACCTCCAGTTAAAGTGTGTGGTTATGGATCTTGGTTAACAGCACCTTGTCAGATGTATGGTGGGCAATTATTTTGTTCCATTTAGAAGAGTGTCTTTTTGTTTTTTTCTCTGTGCAGAAGTTTTTTTTTGTTTGATGTGGTCCCAATTGTTTATAATCTTTTTGTTTCTCTTGCTTTTGGAGATGAATCCACAAAGATCATCATTAAAGGGTACTTTGATGGTGAGTATGGTATGGTAATGTACCTTTAAAGAGGTGTGAAACTGTAACTGAATCATGTACAATGTTGTGTACCAGGGTTATCCTAATAAATGTAATACAGTTGACAAATAAATGAATTATTTAAAATAAAACTATCCAAGGGAGGAAAGTTGAATATGTTTCTCTATGAGCTTGGGAAAGTTTTTCTTATTATCTTAAATTTTAGATGCAATAAATAAAACAATTGAAAAATATAACTATGTAGGGCCTCCTTGGTCATGCAAGGGATTAAGTCTCAGCACTATGAAGCTATCAGCAGCCACTGCAGCACCAGTTCAATCCCCAGCTGGGGAGTTAACCACATGGCGCAGCAGAGCTCTCCTGTCTCACCAGCAGCTCCCCTCAGCAGTGTATTTCAGTCAGTCTGTCTGTTCTGCTCCCCACTCTGTCTCTGCTGAATCTTCTCAGCCCCCTGCACCTCTGGCCTACAGACAGCTCTTATATGCATAAATAAATAAAATAAATCTGAAAAAAAAATGGCTATCTAAAAATAAGAAAAAGAAATAAAATGGCTATGGAAATTTAAAAAAACACCAAAGGCAAAGTCAAACATTTCCAAAATGCATGATATATAAAAAACTAATATTCTTTATATACAAAGACTGCTTAAAAATTGAGAAAAGCACACCAAAATTCTCTAGAAAAAAATTTCCAAAAACCTGGGAAATGTTAATTAATGCAAATAGATATAAAAATTACCCTTAAAAAAACTATTATTATCATTACATCTCCTCTCTTCTTTTCTCCTCCCATCACCCTTCCCTTTCCTTCTCTCCCTTTTTTTCCCCTTCACTGTCTCTTCATCTGTAAATGTAGAGATGTAAGTATAGTTCAGACATGCTTATAGGCATTGGCTAACAAATACAACAAGAAAAGAGTGGACTAGAAGCATCAAGGACATACCCTAACTGAAAAGAATAAACAAGTTGATTTTGTAAACATGGGTGCAGATGCCATGGGGCCTGGAAGTCAGAGAGAACACGGTTTTGTTTTTGTTTTTTTTTTTTTTTAGCAAATTGAGGTAACATTGGTTTGCAACACCGTGTGTGATTCAGAGACATAGGACTCTTCAGATGTATGTCATCACACCACACCACACCTACCACCAAGATACCATAGTCCTGCACCATAATCCCCCCTCTGCACTTTACTCACCGTCCTCCCCTCTGGTAACTTTAATTCTGTGGACAGATTTGTAGGTTTTGTTATTGGTTTGGTTTTGACTGACCCTTTGTTTTGTTTCTTTTTATTCCACATAAAAGTGAAACCATGTGGTAGTTTCTTCTGACTTATTTCACTTAACATAGCCTCCAGTTCTATTCATGTTGCAAATGGTAATGCCTTTTTTACTGCTAAGTAGTATTCCATTGTGTACATGTTCCACATCTTCTTAAGCTACTCATTTGTCCTTGGGAACTTAGGTTATTTTCATAATGTGGCTCTTGTAAATAGTGCTGCATTGCACATACATGTTTCCCTTTCAATTACTTTTTTTGAATTCTTTTGGTAAATTCATATGAGTGGAACTGTTGAATAGAAGAAGATACACACAAAAAAGGAATGATAGTCCCTGTTCATGGATTGGAGGAATTAACATCGTTGAATTGACCATTTTACCCAAAGCAACATACAGTTTCAATGTAATCCTTACCAAGACTTCAAGGCATTCTTCAAATAAATAGCCAAAACAATATTGGAATTCATAAGGAACCACAAAAGACCCCAGATAGCCACAGCAATCCTGATAAAAAAGAAGAGTGGTGTCACATGTCCAGAGATAACAGATATAAAATACTGAACAATTTGAAAAATAAAGTTAATCATTGATTCACATCTGTGAATTTGTAGTTATTATATTAAATTATAAAAATTATATGTATCATCACCAAATAGATATTTTCCACTCAACATTTTACCATTATTATCTCTTATTTTACCACTATTTAATTTTCTTCATTAATTGGTCATGTATGATAACCTGCATTTGGGGAAAATTTGAATTATTGTTTGCTCCCATATTTTCGTTGATATAAATAGCACAGTGATGCAAATTCAACCTTTAGATGCATGTAACATTTAATTAATTCCTTAGATTTTTGACTAGCATAAACATCTAAAATATGAGCAAATTTATGCCTCTTGATACATTGCAAATTAAAAGCTAATTGTTCAAATTTTCATTTCATTTACTTTTGAATAAAGCTAATACTCTTTTACTAAACTTTACCAGTTTCATTCTTTATTAAACAGTCGCCTGGTTGTGTATTATTATTATATTTTAGATTCCAGAGTTCTTTAAGAGTTGAATTGGACTACTTTTGCCAACTTTCTCATTGTTTTAATTGAAAGAGTGTTTTAGAGCTCCTCATCTTGTCACTTTCTTCCCTTAGCATTTGAATGAATATTTATTATTTGTGTATTAATAAATCTACCAAAGAAATATATGTATACATTTTTACATTTTCAATAAATGCATTGTAAATTATCTTTCATAGTATTAATAAATGAAATAAGTTTTATTTAACATGGAAGTTCTTTTCTAGGCATCCATTAAAAAGAACTGACACTTCCCATAATCAATGCAAATACATAAGAAAATGTCAGTTATAAGGATGGTGATTGCAAAGAACTGAGTTATTGCATATGTAAGAAGAGAATGAGTGGAGATAATTTTTAAAATTTTTATTTTTTTAGTGGTATTATTTTTTGTCGAGGTATCATTGGTACACAAAACCATAGATGATTTCGAGGTGGAGATCACACCTCTCCAGACTACCACACACATCCACTGCCAAGGCACCCACAATCTCCCACCATAGTCCACTGTTCCCCCTCCACACTTTGCTCGTCCACCAGCACTCCTTCTCAGGAAATCTCAATCCTGCAGTCAGATTTCCAGAGTGTGTTTTGGTTTGGTTTTGTCATTTTTCTTTGTTTTGCTTCTCTTTATTCCATTTATAAATGCAATCATCTAATATTTGCTGTAAGAGGTCTGCTTAAAAAAAGGAGGTAGGGCCTCCACTGGTGGTGCAGCAGTTGAGCGCTGGGCTGCAAAGCTGCCCGCAGCTTCTGCAGCGCCGGTTCGATCACTGGCCACCAGCGAGGGTTCCACATGGTGTGCAGACCTCTCCTGCCTCCCACTGCTCCCCTCAGCAGTGTATTTTGTTTGTCTGCCTGTTCTGTTCTCCGCTCTGGCTCTGGTGAATTCTCTTACCCTCCCGCACTTCTGACTGTACCCAGTGCTTGTATAAATAAATAAATAAATCTTTAAAAAAAATAAGATAATATTTTATATTATTTTGTAATAAGTAAGATACTATTTTGTTAACATTTTGAAAGTGCTGCATAATTGATATGCAAAATGAGTGTTCACAGAGAGGAAAAGAAATAAACTAACACAGGCCATTAATTGCCCCACCAAAAATAACATAAAATTTGAACATAATTACGTATTTTTAATAAATTACTTTTACAAACGTAAAATTATATGAGTGCATAGGTTGAAATGATGATTGAAACACACTCACGCACATATGCATATGTATATTTCAACACAGATAAGATTTAATGATCTATATGTATTTGATGATCTGTATTGGATGAAGTCAAGTGTGACTTTTTTTGTTTGCTTGTTTTAACTTTAGGCATTACTTTAGATTTAAATGTCTGAAAAAAGTAATATAAAGGATTGATATATACCCTATATTCACTGATTACTCAATATCAAAATTGTCAAAGCATTGTCATATTTTATATATTCACCTCTCTCTCTCTCTCTCTCTCTCTCTCTCTCTCTCTCTCTCTTTCTTTCTCTCTCTCTCTCCCCCTGTCACCTATCTGGTGACAGCTTGGGAATGTGTTACTTTCACTGAATGAGAGTTCAGTACAGAAGTTAGAAGGTGAGCTCTCCAGTCTGGCAGTTTTTTTTTTTACTGATCTGAACAGTATCCTGTTTGTGTACTGATGCACCTTACAGTTCTTGAGGAGACCTCTTTCTCTCCTGGTCTTTTCCTTCCTCTTTTCCTAAAATTTATCAATAGATGCTGATCAGAGAGCTTTACGATGTAGGATATTTGCCTAAATATCAAGAAAGAGGCTCAATGAGATTGATTTAATGATTTACAGTAAAAGTCCTGAGCCTTAGACAGTAACAAATGCCCAACTTGTCACTTTATGTCTTTTAGTTCAGAGTGACAACCCAAAGACCCACAGCACTCACCACAGAGAGACTTTTTCCATCTACGAGGGGTTGAGAAACCGCAGTGCAACAAAAAAGCTCTTTGCAGCTCCAACAGGAGATTCTTGCTTCAGTCCATATGATGAACTTTTTAATGAGAAGAGATGTGCATTAAGGGCTGAGATTAAGAAAATTTGAAGCAAGTTGTGCTTTCTTATTGGCTTTATAAACCTTGTCCTACCACACACAACTGGAAAATGCCAACATTTTTTTCAAATGTTGTGCTACCAACAAGGTCACCATCATCCAGAAGCTTCTTTTTCCTGTGCAGACATCTCACTTCATAAAATAGTTCTAAGGTGATGCCAAGGACCAAGAAAGATGTAAACATATCCACAACTGTCAAACTGTTTTGCAGTTTTCATTGAAGTCTGAAAAGCTGTTTTTAAATTTGAAACAGAATTGGTTGTCACTTTGGTTTTAAAATTGCTCTGGATGGAAAAACAGTTCTCTTGGTGCTTTTCACCTTACACAAAAGGGAAACTTTTTTGTGTCACGTTTCTGGTCAATATTTCTTTTTGAATTTGTAACTGTCCTTTAAAATTACAACTGTAAAATGACAGTGTACTTGTAAAAAAGTGCAGTATCCTAAACCCAAAATGTAATAACATAGATATTGGTGACATATCAGAGATCAATTTAAATGATATATTGAATAAGAACTAAAAGTCAGCAATCTCATGTCTCAACCAATGACAAATTGGAGCAGCAAGGTGATTATATCTACTTCTTACAGAAGGGTAGAACTTACAAGACCCATAAAGAATTATGCAGTCAACACCTAGAACAGTTCTATCAATGGACCTGAGTGATCAGTTGATGTTGGCTACTTGGCTTAAAATAATTACATGTTCTTTAGTTCTAGCAGGAGAATATTCAGAGTTAGAGAAAATTTAAATGATTTCTTACAGCTAGTAACCAGTGTGATCTTCACATTTAATGAAGAATTTTATACAATAGAATTTCTGTGCATTATATATTCTACATGAATAAAATAATATGCCAAATTCTCCAGCAGGATTAAATATACTTAAACTGAATTTTTATAAGACATACACATTTAGCACAGAATAGACATGTTCAATAAATGCTAAATTTTACTTCTTTGGAACCAGTTCACTAAAATGAAAATTGGTAAACGAAGGACAAGTTTCAGCAATTTATCTTGCCTTTTCCTTAGAAATCATACATCATAGTAACAAAATAATTGTTACTAGAACACAAAAACAAGTTATGTGATGTTGGTAACATGAGTTTACACATGTGTTAAACTTTATACACACATGCATGCTTTCTCCCTCAAGCAAATGAATGCATTTAAAGCCCAGAACCCCAAATAAGGTCTGTGGATTATGCTAATGTCAATGCCTTGCCTTTGGCACTGTACTCTAGGGATATAAAACATTATTTGGAGAAAATTGAGTGCATGCCTATGTAATGTTTTATTTTTGCCACTTTCTTTCAATCTATATTCATTTCAAAATAAAAGGTGAAAAAACAAGTTAACAGAAGACTGTATGCATATTCCCTTATTGTTAGCACTAGCTGTCTTCATTTTCCTTTACTTTATATCTCAGCTACAGTACCGGTCCTCTCATTAAAGTCAAATTCTGTTATATATATATATTTTTTTTTAAATATTTATTTATTTATGTAAGAACCGGGGTACAGGCCAGATGTCGGGAGGGTGAGAAGATTCACCAGAGACGAACGGAGAACAGAACAGGCAGACTGACGAAATACACTGCTGAGGGGAGCAGCGGGTGAGAGAGGAGAGATCTGCTTCGCTATGGGAATTCTTGCCGGCTGGCCGGCAGGGATCAAACCCATGCTGCAGAGGCTGCGGACAGCTTCACAGTGCGGCACTCAACTGCCTGCACCACCAGGGAGGCCCAAATTCTGTTATATTCTTTACACAATGTTCATTCTAGGGTCTCCCTGGTGGCGCAGCGGTTGAGCGCTGGGTTGCGAAGCTGCCCGCAGCCTCTGCGGCGCCGGTTCGATCCCCGGCTGCTCCCCGGCCACATGGCAGGCAGACCTCTCCTGCCGCCCGCTGCTCCCCTCAGCAGTGTACTTCGGTCCTTCTGCCTGCTCTGCTCCCCGCTCTGGCTCTGGTGAATTCTCTCACCCTCCCGCACTTCTGACTGTACCCAGTGCATGTATAAACAAAAAACGAACAAACAAACAAATAAATAAATAAAACATGCCTCTATTTAAAAAAAAAAATAAAAAAAACCCACAAAATGTTCATTCTACATAGGAGGTATAAATTCAGAGATGTTCATGTAATAAATGGTTTCAAGTCAAAGCTATGGAAGCCATTGCTCATCTATTATAACCTTTTTTCTGTTTCTGGTCTTGAACATTTCTCAACCACACATCCAACTATGCTCCTAATTGATTACAGTTGGTTCACAGAAAAAATCTACTCCCATCTTCCTGTGCTCAAAGTGACCTTGGATATGCAGATCAGTGGTAGACTTGTAGATAAAGACCCATCTTCAGAGAAAAGAAAAACAACACACACACACACACACACACACAATATCAAAAGAGGTCAACAACATTACAAGTTTTGTACCTGAAAATTTCCTTTTGATCATTATTATTATCCATTTTGTTTTGGGTAAAGTTGAGAACTCTTGCTTTGAATTCATGGTTCACACAGAGTTTGCTTCCAAATTTTCAAAAAAAAATTCGCTGGGCCATGATCACCTAATTAAATAGTTTTTACTTTTCCTCTGTCTGTTCTTATGCCTTGGAAATGGACCCTTCTGTCTTTTTTCCCCCCGTTCAATCCAGAAAACACTTTCTCTAATATCATATACCATATATTATAAAACTCACTTTCATTATACTATATACATATATTTTAATAAACTTGAATTGATATTCTTATTTTGAGCTTAATTATATATTAGAAGCACTAAAGATACAGATGAGCATCACATTATTTGATTATACCACACAATGTCTCAATGCAAAGTAGAGAAAACCTTTCATTTCTTTCCTAAGGTAGAAGGACGATATATATTATTACATCATTTGCAACTTTCAACAAGGTGTGAAGTAGGAGAAATGAACTTTATTTCTATAATATATTCAGATTAAAAAAATACCATGTTTCAAGCATTTGAGATCTAAAATATGATGTTTTGATTAACTGCTTATTTTTTTTTTGTCGATGAAAACGTGAATATGTTTAAAATTCTGAGTACTGAGAACTAACTAGTAAAATCAATAATTCTTTTTCTGTTGTCCTCACTTTGGTATTTTTTCCTATGGGATAAACTGATTATATTTTCATTCTTTTACTTGTCTTCTGTTTGCCATAAAAATTTGGAGAGGTATTTTATTCTTTTCCAGTCCAGGATGAATCTTGGACTTCCATTGTCTCAGCAATCTGAGGTTCAGAAATATTCCTTTCCACCTCATCATTAGTGTTTCATCAAATTATTTAGAGTACTAATTTTATTTTTAATCTGTCTTTTGGTTTCTGCAGTAGTCAAGTTCAAAGGGAAGGGAGAGTCTAATGTTGATGGAAGATTTGAAGGTAATGTGAATGAGACACTGAGTGTGGGCTCAGACCATCTAAGGTGATTGTAGAGGAGAAGGGTGTGTGTGTGTGTGTGTGTGTGTGTGTGTGTGTACATGGAACAGTAATGGGAGGTCACTCTGGTTCTACCTTTTTGACCCTGCCTTCCTTAGCTGAGTTAATGAGGGAGAACCAGAAACACAGAAGACAGATGGAAACACCAACCACTCTGTGGTAATTCAAGTGAATGAAAACCCACAAAACATATAGACACAGGGAACTGACTTAATTTAAAATATATTACAAGTGAGCTGTGGAGGAATACAACTTGTATTTCATACTTAAGTCACCTTGACAAAATACTTAGTACTATGATGAATTATTTTTCTCACTGATAAAGTAAGATTTATTCATTTTCATTTTAATCTATTTTTCAGAAATAAATGAGGTAACATATGCCAAATGCTTTAATATGTTTTATAAGGTAACTGAATGCTTATTATTAGAAAGGAAAATACTGTATCAAATTTTAAGATACTGAGTACAATTACCTTGGGTTTGCCCATATTTTTCCTATCCAAACACATTTTAAAAATGATTTTGATGTTCAAACACATAAAAAAAAATCACACTGTCTTCTTTTGTGATAGACAAAGGTTTCTCATTATACAAATACGTAACAATTTCCTGTGCTGTGGTTCTGGAACACCTTAGAAGCTAGTGATTTTGCTGCTTCTTGTTAATCCTCTACATCTGTGTCTCACCAATAGATGACTCAAGAACACTATTTGAATGCGCAATTTTTTTTCAGTTTCTTCCTGTATAGCTTTGACTTCCTTAGCCTCCAGCTCAACTTCGTGATCCAACACCCTTCTTCGTGATGCAACACCCTTCTTCATGAATAAGCAAACCTCCCACCTACATTGACCTCGGAGCACCATTTCTCATGGCAGGTATGTGCAGCCCAAGTCATACAATTAACAAATAAAAATAACCAGGAAAGGTATCTCATGGATATTGCTAATTTGCATGCAGGGTTGGGGGAAAAGTGAGATTATTAGGTTTCCCATGCATCAGTGCTTTTCATTTAATTTTATTTTTTTGACTCTTCATTCTGCAACTTAGAAATTATTTTTTGAAGCTTTCCCCCAAAATTTAAAGAGTTGTTTCTGATATCACTAGATACTGAATGGGAAATGATTTACTTGGTTCAATTATAATTTGAGCATAGAAATAGAAAATGCTAAATATTAGTTATGGTGCTTATAAGTGTTTTTTAAACATTTGCCACTTGTGTCATAATATTGAAAAGCCACCCAGATTAAAAGGGATACACTGGACTGTTAAAGAAAACATTCTGTGGGTGTGTGCTAATGTTAATGCAGAATTATCTCCTTTTCTTCTTTATTATAGAAATATTTCAATACAATTGTAGGACAGTAATGAATTCCCCTTCAATTCACTGAATATATTCAAGGTATTAATAAAAATATTATTCATATTTTATCACTATCTTAATACAATTAATGTATTTGGTTCTTAGAGATAAGAATAATTGTCATATTCATTCATATTGACTCTGCTAGTCAAATAGCATGTAAGTAAATCTATGGATGCTGTTAATGGGGCTTCAGACCCTTTTGAAATCTAAATGAATACCTTCTCTTTTAAATGTCCTGGTACTTGAATCCTAGAAAGAATAGTCAACTAATTTAAGGCATTAATTTTATACAATTTTAACATTAGAAGATAATTTGATACTTTATCAAATGTCATACCTACCTTAACATGTAGACACCTATAGATTCATATAAAGGTAGATAAAACCATCAGTGTAAGTTCAATATTGGATTCTTGTGATTTTGTTGAGAAATAAAAGAAAATATCTGTTATTTAAACCCATAAAGCAGACCTTTGTGTCTGTTGTTATCACCTTAAAATTTCCAAGCTTCTTTGTCAAAATAAAAAATAACTACTACTGCTTTACTGACACAGAACTGGAAAAAAGAAAAAGTATGGATAATCTCACCGAAAAATACAAAGTATACCTCTTCAAAATTTTGGTATTTGGTGGAGTTCTGACTGGAATGTCTTCGTTTTCCAGTGTTTCATTGACAAGATGATTGGTTTACCAAACCAAAGAACTTTTTGTTTTTTCTTTCACTTATTTCTGCTTTTAAGATCTTCAACTTCTGTGTTTTACCCTTGAAGTCATTACCCTACCTCTCTTTCTCTATTATTATGCCATTTCTCTTTCTCAACAGAATTTCGGTGTACGCTATGGAGTTGGATTTCTGGGATCTTAGGAATAATGTGCCTTTCGTTGATGGCTACTTTGGGAATTGTGTTGACAAAATGTAAGTTTTTCTATCCAAGTTTATATAACTTCCAAAGCTGATGAAATCATTTAATAATAAATTGCTCATTTTACTAATGTGTTTTACTTTATTATTTCATAAACATATCTAATTAGGTAAATTATTAATTAGTTCTTATAGCATTTGATGAACCAAGTGTTGAGCCACCAATGTCTACAATGTCTCCAGGAACCATTGTACAATTCCAGAAAGGTGAGTTCCATACTTTGTAAGTCTTCGTGTCAGTGGAGAATGAATTAGGCAAGTGTTTGCTTTTCTCAATGAAACCACAATGGATTATTAATTGTTAGGTAGTCTCATTTTGTGGTTCTTTAATGCAAAATTATCAAATTATATTATGTATCATTTGTATATGTAAGTAATAAAGAACATATTAGCCTGAAATGACCTATTTCTTCCTATATGAGTGCTCATGTTTAAGTAACAAATAAAAATAAGTTATAGTAAATTTTATAGATAATCTTACCTCCTGTATTTGCTCATAACTCATATGTATATCTCTCTTTATGTTTGTTTCTGCTTTCTGCTACCACTGAGATATTAATGCATAGATTTCTGCAATTCTAAACCCTTCTTATTTCAGGAATGCCAACTCAAAGTGCAACTTTTAATATTGTTTTTCCAAATGTTGTCCAATTTGTCTTCCCATCTTCTGTGATCACATAACATTTTATTTATGTACTCTTTCCCTTAGTTTTTCTGGCACTCTTGGAATATAGTTGACGTGAAGCATTGTGTAAGTTTAAAGTATAGTGATTTATTGGATAAACTTAGATATTGCAGCTTGAGCCCAACATATCATTGATAAACCCCCATCATATCACATAATTTCATTTCATTTTATAGTGAGAACATTTAATATCTTCTCTTTTCTGCAACTTATATGTAATAGAGTTGACTATTATCACAATCCTCAGAACTTATTCCTCTTCTAGTTGAAAGTTTACACCTTTTGACCAGTGTCTGCTTATCCCATGTCATCCCCAAACCCCAGCCCTTATAAACAACATTCTACTCTACAATGTCTGCACCTCTCATTTGGCAAAGATTTGAGTGCCTACCATGTGTTATGGCTTTTGTTACTGATTATAGTAAATGGCCAAGGTGCTATCAGTGGTAAACTCTATGATGAGACTACAAGGCAGTTATTTAGTTTCATTTTGAAAATCAAATATATAACATGTATGTCAGAATTCTTCCAATATATCACATTCTTTCTTACTTAGGAAATATGTGAAAATGCTTTGTTCTTATAAATATCTGTGAGCTTGAGTCTACTCTTAGATCTAGCTACTCCTAAAAGACAAGAAAAAGAGTAAATTCTACAAAATAACTTTTTTAAGCACATTTAGAATATTCAAATCATTGCTCAGTTAGATTCTCAAATATTTAATAGAAAGTAATGAGTAGTAAATGATTTTTGAATGAACAAAGAACACTGAAAAAACAGAAACTGCAGTGTCTTATTTTCTCTTAGAAATTTTTTTTTTCACTTAGATTCTGGACGTAGTTCTTGCCAAGAGACATGGGTTGGCTACCAATGCAACTGTTACTTCATTTCCAATGTATTCAGAACGTGGAATGAAAGTAGGGATTTCTGTATTTCCGAAAATTCTACTCTACTTCAGCTGGACAACAGAGATGAACTGGCATGTATATAATTCTGGTTTCTTATATGTGTCTTGACCTAGCAAAATGTGTATTCATGAGCTGAATACAATTTGATAAGTCATCAGATAGTAATGATTTGATAGTATCCTTTAGCTTGAAGCAATAATTATAAAACCTACATAAAATTTGTAAAAGATTTATGTTATTGGGGTGACATTCAAGAATGAATGACAGATAAAGTACAAGAAATATTTTAGAGTGAGCGCAAAGATGATCTAATAGGTTTATTTTATTTTAAGAAGCCCACTAAATGGCCTTATACATTTTAGTTCAATTGATTTTATAATTTATTTTGTAGTTCTTTATATTTTGTCATTATTTTGGGATGTGGAATGAATATGCGTCCAATCATAAAAATTACCCAATTTTTAAGAAAAAATAAAATACTTCTCTAGCTTCTTGCAAATCTGTGCTGAATATAGACTGAGAAGGTTATATCTATAAAATGTAACCATTAAAACACTTATGTGGAATCAAATTTGAATGCTGGTCTTCTGTGAAGGAAGTGTTCCCTGAAATTTCTGACTTCTTTTATAATATTTTTCATTCTGTTGATATATGAGATTTTGTGTTATTTTATTTTTCCTATAATGTGAATGGCCTGATATGTGAGGACATAAGAGACTTGTGTTTCAATTTATGAGATTGAGAGTCTATATCTGAAGTTGGACAATAACTTTTAAAAATTTTTCTTACATAGTTGTTTGTTTTTGTACAGTAGTTGATTTCTTCCCTCAAATATAGTCCCCATAGTTCTCCTGCCACCATAGCACCCATGTACCATAACTTTTTAAAAGAATGTTAATCCATAGTAGATTTAAATTATGTTAATCTGTTTGTTTCTATTTCCAAGCAGAATTTTATGAAATTTAATACAAACTTTTACTGGATTGGAGTCACCCACAGTGCAGATTACCATGACTGGGTTTGGTTAAATGGCTCTGTTGTCACCCAAGAGTAAGTTTCTGGCAGTCATTGGTCTTTTCTGATTTTACTGAGTTTATGCTGAGATTTCACAAGAGAATGTAACATCCAGGAACACCATAGCTAAGTTAACCTATAAGAGCATGAGAATGTGGAAAAGAGAATCAATTCAACAATAATCCAACAGCAATGTTTGCTATATCTAGAACATCCAACTTTATGCTCAAGTGGCATGAAGTTTGTGTGTTTGTGACTATAAAATGGCTTTTGACATAAGCCTTTTTTCCTTTTGCTTTCGATTACACTGGATGTGTGTGCATGTAGCGGTGTCCCATTCACAGGCTCTGGCCAGAGAATGGTGTAACCATTATTTTCTTTATTCTGGTGGGACCTAGTATAATCAGCATCCTCTTCATGTTTCAAATATTTTCTATATATTTGTAATCTTGGAATCTCATGTTCAGTCATAAACATGGAATTTGCATCACCATACAATGGCAATCTTATGCTCTGCCTTATTTTTCTAGACTTGATTAGCCTATACGTCTTTAAGCAAAATAGAAATAGTATATATCATATATCAAAGCTATTAATTACAGTGAGACCTCAAGATGATTATTGATTATTGAGACAATAACTAAGTTTTTATAACATTGTATCTGAAACTGTGAAAACTTTGGCTATTGAGTGAAATGATTCAGTAATCAATATGTTAGTATATCATAAAATGCTTCAAAAGTTCTATCTGCTAATAAAGAGTAGCATTTCTGCATATTATCATTTCCTTTTCTCATGTGCTAATATTTTACTTTTCTTTACAGATTTCCAATAGATCCTAAAATTAAAAAAAACAAGTGCCTATCATACAGTGGAGAGAAACACATTTTGGGTTCATCCTGCAAAAATCAAATTTATTTTATCTGTAAGAAACAACTTATTTAGGTGTTTGTTACTGTGGAAGGGGTGAGTAGTGAGGTTCATTTTAAGAACGGTAACTTTACCTCGTAAATTGTTACAAATTAGGTACTTTTGGAATCTTTAAGAGGTTTCAGATTATGTCTTATATAATTTTCATATATTTGAAGACACATGTTTTCAAATTGATATTTGGGCACTTATACCTGAAAATATAAAGAATCATGGTAAATTTGATGAAGTGAATATTTTCAGTAGCAAAGTCAATTCGTTTTTGTTTATATTTTTGTAAATTTTCTCTGAATAAATTTAATTAATTCCCATTAAAATATCTACTAATAGTTCTACTATGTTAAAAAATTCCACTGAATTTCAGAGACAGGGGATTTTATAACTATAGAATAGGACACTGGAATTTGGGGGGGGGTGTCCTCTTAGAATTCTGCCTACCATCCAAACAAATATCTAAGAAATATGTTGCCACTGCTACTTTATAGATGATGATGATGATGATGATGATGATGATGATTTTTAAAGACTTATTTATCTATGCATACAAGAGCCAGGGTACACGCCAGAGGTGTGGAGGGTGAGAGGACTCACCAGAGACAGAGTGGGGAACAGAGTAGGCAGATCGACTGAAATACACTGCTCAGGGGAGCAGCGGGCAAATCAGGAGAGGTCTGCTGCGCCATGTGGGTTGCTCCCTGGCCGCCTGGAGATCAAACTGTGCTGCAGCGACTGCGGATAGCTTCATAAATTGCGTAACACTTTGTGCCACCAGAGAGGCCCTTTACAGATTATTTAAATGAAGCATTTACTTTGATTTGTGATTGATAATAAAAATTTAATTCACGTGAGAAGAAGTAATCCTTTTCTATTCATTATGATATATTAATTTTAATTCCTCCATTAATGTTATCTAGCTTTGCTTAATGAAAGTAGAGTTTTTTTTAAATTTATTTATTTTTGTGTAGAGAACTGGGGTGTAGGCTAGAGGTGCATGGGGTGAGGGGATTCATCAAAGACAGAGTGGGGAGCAGAACAGGTGGATCTATAGAAATACACTGCTGAGGGGAGTAGCAGGCGAGTCAGGAGAGGTCTGCTGTGCCATGTGGATTAGATTCCTGGCGGGCAATTGAACTCAGGCCTTAGCAGCGACAGTGCTGAGACTTAACCAGTAGGCCTCCAAGGAGGCCCCAAAGGTAAAGTTATTTTACAAGCAGACTGGGACAACTCTTTGCCTATCTGCAGAGATGCTTCAGTGTCTGTTTTTGATTCTTGACCACAATGAAGCAGTGTGCTAACTAACTACTTATGAGCTAACTAGTGACTTATGAAAAGATTTTTAAAGTTCAAAATTAGGGCAAATTAATTTACTATTTAAATATTTCAATTTATACTTTAAATAATTGGCTAGATATCCTGTTCTGCTATTTGACCAAAATATGCAGGAAACTTCTTGAGTGCCTCTTAATCTAGGTTTCATCACACAAATGTCAGCAGTTTCTCCAGAGACTGATCATGTTTTTATGTAAATAGGAATGTTGGGAAACATGTTTCTGGATGTTTCATGGTCCCTGCTGCTTATTTGAATTCTTATTTATTTCTCCTGCTGTATCATATTGTTTGCCTTTATTAAAAGTATTGCTTGAGTATGCTCATTAGAGTTTTATGATTTCTTTCCATTGTCTAAACCTTTTATTATTTCCATAAATTTTGATTTTTTGAAACTTTTAATTTATATCCTAGTGCAGGAATTATAAAATTTTCTCTCAAAAAAGATGCCAGGGAAAGAGAATCTGTTTACTTTCTCAACACATATTGACCACAGAGCTTTACAGTGTAGGTTTTTTGACTAAAGGTCAAACAGTGACATTTCAATGATAGTAAGATACCTGAGATTTGGTTGTCCAAAAGTGATCAATTTGTCACCTTTGGTGTGTTAGTTCAGAGTGAGAACCTCAAGGACCACAACACTCACCACAGAGAGACTGTTTCCAGCTGCAAGGAGTAGAGAAGCCACAGTGCAGCCTGTGAGCTCTTTGCAACTCCAATACGAGAGTCTCGTTGCAGTCCAGGTGATGGGCTTGTTAGTGAGAAGTGATGTGCAGTAAGGGCAGACATTAATAAAATTTGAAACATGTCATATGTTTATTCCCCTTTGGCTTTTTAAACTTCATCCTACATATGTAAATGGAGAATGCCAACTTTTATCCAAAATATATGTTATCAACTAAGTCACCCAACTAAATTACCTTCTTTTTTGTACAGACATCTCATATTTTAAAATGGAAATTAGGTTAATGTGAAGGGCTAAGAAATATCTAAATATATACAAAGGGTTCATGTTGCTTTGTATCTTTCATTGAAGCCTGAATATTCTATTCCAGAATTCGTAGCAGAATTGGTTATTGTTTTGGTTTTAATATTGATCTGTTTATTTCTCTGGATGGAAAAAAGGTCTCTTTGGTCCTTTTAACTTCAAAAGGGGAAACTTTCTTTTGTCATGTCTCTGTTCAATATCTCTGACTGAATTTGTAATTGCCGCTTAAAATCACATCTGTAGAATGATATCACATTTGTTAAAAGAACAATATAATATCCTAAATCCAAAATATAAGTTTAAAGACATTGAGTAACATATTAGAGATCAAATTAAAACAATGTGTTGAGTAAGAACTGAACATAAGGATGTCAACCAAGGACAAAATTTCCTCATTTGCTTGGAGCTACAAGGTGATCATCTCTACTCCTGTGAAGAGCAAGGCAAGACCTGTAATGAGCAATCCTGGTGGGCTCTTAACAGAAGTTCTGTTATTCAAACTGAAGGGCCTGCAGAGGCTGTCTACTAGATTGGAGATAATGTCAGGAGCTTTAACTCTAGGACAAAGTAGCCACAGTTAGGCAAAATTGAAATGATTTCCAAGAGCACACAAACTTGTGTGATTCTCACATTAATGAAAGTATTGCTGTAGGGTAAATGATTTTCAGGCTTTTCTGTCCTCCTGCCATTAGGATTGCTTGCCTGATAAAGGATATTTGCATATTGTTACATTGTTATATTTAGTTGTATGTTTACTTCTGTGGGCCAAGGTTGCAGTATTTATATATTCACCAAGAGAAGTAGAGGAGAGAGAAGCCAGAGAGCCTAGAGAGAGCAAAGACTCACCCGGGGCTGGGTGGCCTGCCAGCCTCCTGTCCCCTCTGGCACCCCTGCCTGCTTGTGTACCTGGTAAAATCCCAATAAAACACTGAAAAAGCCACTGAGGGCTCCAGGACTCTCCTTTACCCATCTTCTCTGGATTACAACGAACCAGCTCTGTGCCTTCCTGGCACTACATTGCACATACAGAATTTCTGGTGTATTACAAATTTCTACATTCATAAAATAGTGTAAACCAAAATTCTTCCCAAGGATTATAAAACATACACATTCGGCACAGTAAAGACTAATAATAGTAATATGTGCTCAGTAAATGTTAAAATTCTCACCCAATGAACCAACTCATTAAAATGAAAATTGGCAAAGGATTAAATAATTTATATTGATTTTATTTAATAACCATATTTCAGAAAAACAAAATAATTATTGGTACTAATTTTTCTAGAATATGACAATAATTGTTGCACACACACACATACATTCAAGCAAATGAATGAATATAAAATTGTTGAAATTTGAGTAAGGCTTATGGATTGTGCTAATGCCAGCATCTTGGTTTTAGCTTTGTTTTCTAGTCTTACAGGATATTACTATTGCAGAAAATTGATTGCCTGGTGCAAGCCAACTCCCTATACTATATTATGTTGTTACTTTATGTCTATCTATGTTTGTTTCAAAATAAAAAGTGAAAAAATACAGAATTATCAGAAAACAATATATATATTTCCTCCTTGTTAGCACAAGCTATCCTTATTGTTCCTTTATTTTTATGACTCAGCTCTATCATTGGTTGTCTCACTAAAGTCAAATTGTGTTATATTCTTTAACATTCAACCCACATTATAATTGCAAATTTAGAGATGGTGAATGTAACAAATGTTTTCAAAGCAAAGCTCATGGAAATCATTGCTCGTTTATTATAACTTGATTTCTTGCTGATTCTGAGCTTGAACATGTTCTTAGTTGTTTACAGGTGTTTCTAGTTCTTCATAGTTAATCCATTCATGCCTTTCTTCACCGTGCTTCAGAGTGAACTTGCATGAGTAGATCAGTGATAAACTTGTTCATAAAGAGAAAAACAATATAAAAACATACAAAAATTATTCTGAGAGGTCAAATTTTCTGAGTTCATCCTCCTAGAATTTTCATGCCTCAAACTTTCCTTTTATAGTCATTACTATCTGTTATGCTTTGATTAAAGTTGACATCACTCAGGGATCCAAACTGGGCCCCAAGTGATGTAAATCAAGCAATGCATCTTATCCACTGTTCACAGTAATTTGTACCTAAACTAGTCAGATTCCATAATGTGAAGGTGACATCATGAGAACTTGAGGAGAATAAGCAGGACACACAAGAATTGATATTAAGTTGTTCTACTTATATGTACTTGTAGGGGCAGGACAGGACACGGTGCAGGTTTTCTGATCCCATGCAGACCAGGTAAAGGAGGAGTCAGAGTCCTCAGTGGTTTTTTGCAGGTCTTTCATTGGGGTTCACCAGGCATATGGCAGGCAGGGGTGCTGGCTGGGGGGCTGGCAGGCCTCCCAGCCCCCAGCAAGTCTTCACTCTATCTGAGCTCTCTGGAGTTCGTTCTGCTGCTTCTCGGCTTCTCTTTCGACTTCGGCTTAGGCTTCTACTGCTGCTGCTGGCGTCCCCGTGACGCCGCCCTTAAAAGCACAGTCCCAGCTCAGCTGAATCCCATCTACCTATGCCCACACCCTATTCCAGGTGCCCGCCATCAGGCATGCATTCAGGACAAGGATCCATCATCTATCCTGATGGCGGAAGGGCAGAAAAGCCTGATATTTTCTTTACCCTACAGTACTTCAAAAATTAAACTATAGGGGGTGGGAGAAAAACAAACAAACAAATCAAAACCAAAAAATTAAACTGCAGTGTTAGAGTCCAAGATGACGGTAATATCTGAAAGAATAGGGTATTTTCCAGAAGTTTAAGAGAAGAGAGATCTTGGTATGCAGGAAATGTTCTTTGTCTTCACTGGATGTAGTTACTTGGGTGTTGTCCTGGATGATTATTAAACCTTATGACTTTATTACTTCTCTATATGTGTCATATGTATATATTTTAAAAGGGTGAGAAGAAAGAATATGTCACTGATTTTTTTTTTTTTTTTTTTAGCATTGTGGCTTAATTTATTTTTTTTCTTACATCACTGGTCATTTTTGTACAATATTTGATTTCTCCCCTCAGGTGTAATCCCATAAAAGTCCCATCACCACATCATTGAGAACCATCACCATGGTCCCTTGTGTTCTTCCCTCCTCTGTTTTGACCCTTCACTACCCCCATCCCTGCTGTATGTCTCAGATTTATAGTTTTCCTGCTATTTTTATCTTTTTTTTTCTGACTCCTTGTTCAGTTTCCCTGTATTCCTCCTATAGGTGAAGCCATCCGATATTTTTCTTTTTCTTTCTGACTTGTTTCACTGAGCATAATTCCTTTCATCTCCATCCATGTTGCTGCAAATGGCATGGATTTATCTTTTTTGATTGCTGAGTTGTATTCCATTGTGTATATATACCGCATCTTCTTGATCCAAGCATCTGTTTTTGGGCATTTGGGTTTTTTTCCCCCATATCTTAGCACTCCTATGTTTATTGTAGCACTATTTATAATCACTGATTTTTTTTTTATTTAGGCATTGATATAAGGCAGTTCTGATATCTATTTCTCACTTTACAGTAACCACACTTCTGTATTTCCAAGTCTTATTTATCTTATATGATAACGCTCAAGTTCCAATTTTACTATGGTTCTTCATTTCTTTCTGAACTTGTCATTTTTCTCTGTGTCACTGTTCTAGTCCAGTTGGGGTTAAAAACAGATTCCAGTGTTACCTCCTTTATAATGAAGCAAACATTTTGATGGACAGCTTGGATTCTAGGGGAATCAGAATTTCAGTTAGAGAGTATAATTGAATCAATATTTAATAAAAAAACATATATTACACAGTTTCCTTTGTGAGACATTGGTAAAAACTTCAAAATTAATCTGAGCATTTATTTTGATTGTTATACATTGAATGAAGTTTTAAACAAATTAGTTATTTCTCACATGCTAAAATAACCATAGGGTGATTTGACAAATTATATGACTATCATAAAATTTAGGTTTTTAACTATAAAACACTGTTAAAAGAAATAGAAGAAGACACAAAGAAATGGAAAGACATCCCCTGCTCATGGATTGGAAGAATAAACATTATTAAAATGGCCATCCTACCAAAAGCAATATACAGATTCAATGCTATTCCAAAAAAATTTCAATGTCATTCTTCAAAGAAATAGAACAATTATTGATGAAATTCATATGGAATCACAAAAAACCCCGAATAGCCAAAGCTCTCCTGAAAAAAAAAGAAGGGAATGGAGGCATCGCACTCCCAGACTTCAAACTCTACTACAAAGCCATAATCATCAAAACTGCATGGTATTGGAACAAGAACAGACATACAGACCAATGGAATCGAATAGAAAATCCAGAAATAAACCCACAGATTTATGGTCAACTAATCTTTGACAAAGGAGCAAAGACTATGCATTGGAGCAAAGAAAGTTTGTTCAATAAATGGTGCTGGGAAAACTGGGTCGCTACATGCAAAAGAATGAAGCTTGACCACTACCTCACACCATACACAAAAATCAACTCAAAATAGATTAAAGAACTAGACATAAGACCTGAAACCATAAAATACATAGAAGGAAATATAGGCAAAACACTACGTGATATGCACATCAAAGACATCTTTACAGACACATCACCCAAAGCAGTGATAGTGAAGGCAAAGATAAACAGCTGGGACTACATCAAATTAAAGAGCTTCTGCACAGCAAAAGAGACAATAACAAAAACAAAGAGGAACCCCACCGACTGGGAGAACATTTTTGCACCCAACACTAATGATAAAGGACTGATCACAAAAATCTGCAAAGAGCTGATGAGACTCAGCAACAACAAAGAAAATAATCCAGTCAAAAAATGGGCAGAAGAGCTAAAAAGAAACTTCTCTGAAGAGGAAATGCAAATGGCCAACAGGTATATGAAAAAATGTTCAACATCCCTTGTAATCAGGTAAATGCAAATCAAAACTACCATGAGATACCATCTTACACCAGTGAGAATGGCACATATTAAAAAAACTAGCAACAACAAATGCTGGCGAGGGTGTGGAGAAAAAGGAACTCTTCTGCACTGTTGGTGGGAGTGCAAACTGGTCCAACCACTATGGAGAGCTGTGTGGAGATTTCTGGACCTACTAAACATAGAGCTTCCATATGATCCAGCAATTCCACTCCTAGGTATTTACCCAAAGGACACAGAAACATCAATTCCAAAGAACACCTGCACCCCTATGTTTATAGCAGCACTGTTTACAATAGCTAAGCTTTGGAAACAACCCAAATGCCCAAAAATAGATGACTGGATCAAGAAGATGTGGTACATATATACCATAGAATATTACTCAGCATTCAAAAAAGATAAACACATACAATTTGCAGCAACATGGATGGCACTGGAAGGGATCATGCTCAGCGAAATAAGTCAGAAAGAAAAAGAAAAAGATAAATACTGGATGGTCTCACTCATAGCACGATTCTAGAAAACTTAAATAAGGGACCAGGAAAATGAATAACTATAAGAAAGTGAAAATCAAAATCAACAAAAAACTATGAACCAGAGACACTCTATGGGTGATGAAGGGCGGGGAGGGTAGGGATTGGGGTCAAAATAAGGGGGTTGCAATTGTATGGGGAATATAAAAATAAAATTCATTAAAAAAATTTAGGTTTTTAAAACAGTGTATCAAACTTTTGGGAAAAGTTACAATAAAAATCTTTAATAAGATTAAATATAGATACCTATGTCTACAAAACTGAAATGGGCCTGATCATGAATAAAATATCAATATATGTATTTAATATTCTCACTGTGATGTCATTTTTTTATTTTTATTTTTTAAAGATTTATTTATTATGCATACAATAACTGTGGTACAGGTCAGAGGTGTGTGGGGTGAGAAGATTCACCATAGACAGAGCGGGTAACAGAATAGGCAGATTGACAGAAGTACACTGCTGAGGGGAGCAGCGGGTGAGCCAGGAGAGGTCTGCCAAGCCATGTGGGTATCTCCCTGGCTGGAAATCGAACTCGTGCTGTGGAGGCTGTGGATGGCTTCACAGTGTTATGCTTAACCTCTTGCCCCACAAAGGAGGCTCTGATATGTCATTTTTTTTTTATTTTAATTTTTTTTTAAAGGGATACAATCTTTTTTTTTTTTTTTAAAGATTTATTTATTTATTTATACAAGCACTGGGTATAGTCAGAAGCGCAGGAGGGTGAGAGAATTCACCAGAGCCAGAGCGGGGAGCAGAACAGGCAGAAGTACACTGAAGTACACTGCTGAGGGGAGCAGCAGGTGGCAGGAGAGGTCTGCGCGCCATGTGGGACCTTCCTCTGGTGGCTGGGGAGCAGCCGGGGATTGAACCAGTGCTGCAGAGGCTGAGCGCAGCTTCGCAACCCAGCGCTCAACCGCTGCGTCACCGGGGAGGCCCTGATATGTCATTTAAATAAGGTTTTAGTTCCATGTTTTGTACTTTAGGTGATTAGCGATATAAGTGGCATCATAATTCTAACATTTGGCTTCCATATGGAGCATGTCAATTTTACCCAGTTTTATTCAACAACTACTTAAAATTCTTTGACTCATAATAATATTGTCATTTATTTTAAAATGAAGTTTTTTTTCCACATCTCTGAAATCTTCTTTGGAGCCATCTTAGAAGTTTACATAGGAAAAGACAGAGGCCTTCCTGTGGCTGCATTCAAGACCTGCATTTCTGATTCTCCCAGGTAAAGGACACTTCCCCACACATTTCATTGGAGTCGGATGCATGAGATGGAATCATTAAGTACTTAAAACTAAATCATTAACTACTTTATCTTTTGAACTCTCCAAGATGAGTGCTGCTCAGTAGTGATTTATATCCATATGTGAATGAAGGAAAGATTAAAAAAAAGAAAAGATGAGTCGTGATTATTCTCTTATTACAGAGAAAATCATTTGGAGCACAAGGTTTGATGGCTAACTCTGATTGCATCCATTTATTTTATTCAAATTGCAAGGAACCCAGGGTTGCAGAGATAAAAATAAATACAGGAATCTTTGTTTCTCTGGGCTGAGGTATTAGAATTCATTTTATATGTTTGACTATCTCCAACCAGGGCTTTATGATCTCCCGCCTATGTTAGACTGACTCACACATTCAGCCCCTGATTGAGGGAGGTTCAGTGCATCTTCCTAGAATCTTTAAGTGTCTGAGAGTTCTTGTGCTTTTCTGCTCTTTTGTGTGTGTGTGTGTGTTTAACCTCAGAACTGACCATGGCCATTCATATTTCATAGAATGACACTGAAGGGCAAACTCAGGGTGTGAAATGTAAGACAAAGGGAAGAAAACAGAGTAATAATTACTCCTCCCCACCTAATTTATCCCAGTCAGTTCAAAGCATGAAAATGTTCCTGTGTCCATACAGATTTCAGATTTGGGCATATTTGTATGCTGGCATGGGTATACACACACTCAGACACACACACACTCAGACACACACACACACAGAAAAATACACACACACTCACACGCATATTCACACATTCTCTTTCTATCTATCATTATCATCATCATTATTCTGCATAGTATAGGAAAAGGGGAAAGATTTAAAAAATATCAAAGCCATTATATTTGTAAGAAACGTCTTAATTGTTTTCTTCAGAAAAATTTAAGTCTGTTCCAACAATAATGGGCCTTTTACATTTTAACAACTCATGTTCATTTCTCTACCTCTAGAAGACAGTGAATTATATCAATGTGTATTTTTTCTCATTGTACTAAATATTATATAAATTTTAAATTGTTGTGGAATGTAAAGTAACACATTAAGTAGTCGGGTAAAGGGAAACTGAAAAACTAACCCCTAATAACTGACTACAGAACTGAAACACCAAAGGGTGGAGGTGGGGTGGGGAGGTGGGGTGAGGGGGGTGGAGGGGTGGGGGGGTAGGGGGTGGGGGATGGGAGAAAGAACAAAGAGGAAAGGAAGCACAGTGGTCGATGGTGTTAGAATATGGGTGAGCTCCGTGGTGGGTACACTATAGTGGTAATACCTGACGGGGGTTCCCCAATAATACCTCAGTTAAAACTTAAAGAAATATAAATATCAAGAAATTTTTTAATATCTTGATTTTAATATATTTTATGAACCTTAATTTTAGTCTCTTGCTTTGAAATCATGGTTCACACAATGATTACTTCCTGATTCTCCCCCCCCCCAAAAAAAAATGTTCTGTGCCATGCTCACTTAAATTAGAACTTTTTACATTTTCTCTTGGGTGTTCTTGCTCCTCAGCAAAGGAATCACTCATCCTTTTTTCCTGATAATTCCAGAAAACACTTTCCCCAAATGCCATGTGTAATATATTATAAAACTCATTTTTAAGACACTATTACATATACATTTTAATAAACTTGGGTTGATAGTATTATTTTATCCTAATTGCATATTACAAGTTTTAATGATAATGATGAGCTGCACATAAAAATCCACACGTTATATAGACAGAGAGATGGTTTGATTTAAAATATATTGCACGTGTGCTGTGGAAAAATATTACTTGTGTTCAAACTTAAGTTACCTGATAAAACCCTTTGTTGTAACTTGTCTTAGTTTCCTCATTGATAAAATGAGTAGATTTAAGTATCTTCACTATTAAGCTGTTTTCAGAAATAAATGAGTGAATATATTCCAACTACTTTAATATATTTAGTACATGGTAAATGAATGCTGATTATTAAAAGAGGAAAATATGGTGTCAAATTTTATTATACTAAGGACATTTACCTTTGGTTTGCCCTTTTTACCCTATCCAAACAATTTTTTAAAATTATTTTGATACATTCAAACATTTGATACATTTTGATACATTTAAACATTTGATATGTTTCAAACATTTAAAAACCTCCACTAAATTCTATTGTGATAGTCAATGGTCAAAGGGTTCTCATGACACACATATACTAAGGATTTCCTGTGCTGTGGTTCTGGAACACTTTAGAAACTAGTGATTCTGCTGCTTCTTGTTCATACTCTACATCCGTGGCTCACCAATAGATGATTCAAGAACATTGTTTGAATGCACAATTTTATTTCTTTCAAATTTCTTTCTACGCAAACTCAAGATTCCCGTGACCCGATCAGGATCTTCTGGAACAAGCACCCTGCCAGCTTCCCTCCAGCCACCCGGAGCTTACCTCCTTATGGCAGGTACGTGCTGCCAGATACATACAATTAAACAATACAAATAACCAGAAAAGCTATCTCATGGATATTTTGGTTTTTATTTTATAGCAAGGCTGGGGAAAAATGACATTTTTAAGTTTCCCATGTAGCAGTACTTTCTGCTTAATCTTATTTTTGTGACTCTTCATTCTGTGACTTACAAATGATTCTGTGAGGCTGTCCTACCTGCTTAAAGAGTGTTTCTTACTAAAGTACTCCACCTCCCTTCCCCTACAGCTTGTCGCACCAATATATGGAGGTGGATTTCTGGGATTTTAGGAGTGACTTGCCTTTTGTTGATGGCTACTTTGGGAATTGTGCTGAAAAAATGTAAGTTTTTTCTAGGCAAGTCTTACAAATATCAAAACTGGTGAAATAAGAGTAAAGATTTCCTTTTACTATTGTGTAGTATTTTATTATTTTATAAACTTATATCTTATTAAGTAAATTTCTAATCAGTTCTTATATCATTTCTTTAACAAAGTACAAAGCCAACAATCTCCCCAGCACTCACAATAGAATTCCAGGAAAGCAGTTTCCACACTTTGCAAACCTTGCTCTTAGTAGAGATGAAGTTAGGTGACTTGATTTTCTCACACTAATCATGCTGGAATATTATACCTAGTAATACAAGTTTACCTACCAATCAATTGTAGGTAGTCTCATTTAATTGTTGTCTAGTATAAGAATTAATAACTTACATTGATTACCCATCATTTATATCTTAAAAATATGAATGTATTGCCTGAAATGACATTTTTCTTATGAGTACTCATTTCAAGTAACAAGTCAAGAATAAGTTACAGTAAATATGACAACTAATCCTAATTACGTGGCTGTGCTTACCCTTAATCTATATATTTTGTCCCTTTATCTTTGCTTTTGCTTCTTTCCTGACTCAACTTAGTGCACAGTGCACAGATTTCTGCATTATCTAAACGCTGCTTATTTCCTAAAAGTCAAATCAATGGTCAACATTTTAATGTACTTTTCCCCAAAGCTTTCCAAGTTGTCTTCTTGTCTTTCGTGATCATATAATCATTCATATTTTGCCCTTAAGTTTTTTCTAGTTTTATTACAACACATTTGACATAGACCATTGTGCAAGTTTAAGTTTTGCATTGTGTTGATTTGACACATTTATATATTGCAGTATGTGCATAGTATTAGGTAATACCTCCATCATGTCACATAATTATTCTTTTTATTTTGAGAACATTTAAGATCTATTTTTTGTTGCAATTTACAAGTATGGTTAGCTGAAATATTTGTAGTATGGTTAACTATAATCTCAGTGCTGTGCCTTAGAGCCTCAGAACTTTTTCATCTAACTGGGTGTTTATATTCTATGACCAACAGCTGCTTGCCTCATCACCCCTATCCCCTACCCTCAGCTCTTGGTAACCACATTCTACTCTGCAATGTCAGTATCACTCACTTGGCAAAGATTTGAGTGCCTACCATGTCTATGACCTTCTTCACTGAGGATAGTAAATGCTCAAGGCACTATTAGTATAAACTCTATGATTAGATTTCAAGGTAATTGATTTATTTATCTTTATTTTGAATATTAAATATCCACTATGTATAACAGATATGATTCAGGAAATATCTTAAAATGTTTTTCTCCTTCAAATATCTCTTTGATCTATTTGCTCCAATTTAAAAACCCAAGATTAATTTGGATCACTTCTTCCAAAAGGATTCTTCTAAACACCATTACCCTCATATTGTATTCTGTCACACAGTGTTTTACATACTTGTGTATACTTTACACAAAGTTAGTGTCATTAAATGTGATTATAGATGACCAGAAACCATATAATAGTCACATTATTCTCTATTGCTAGAATATAATCATCTCCATGAGAGTAAGGGTTCTTGACTAATCCACATTAATATTCCCTGAACTGTGGTGTATTTACTATATTCTCATTGAGTGTTTGTAGAAAAAATAAATTGATAACAAATGATTTTTGAATAAATGGAGAACACTAAAAAAATAAAATTTCCATTCACATAAATCATGTTTTAGTTTTTCTCTTAGAGTCTGGCTGCTCTTCTTGTGGAGAAGGATGGATTGGGTACCGGTGCAACTGTTACTTGATTTCCACAGACCTAAAAACTTGGGAAGAGAGTAGAAATTTCTGTGCTTCCCAGAATTCCACTCTATTTAAAATGGACAACAAAGATGAACTGGCACGTATTTAGTTTTGATTATATATATATTATAACATAACATCTAAGTAAGCTGGATATTTTGATTTAAACCTTTCATCAGGTAGTGAATGAGTAACTATTTTTTGACTTGAAAGAATCATTGTAAAACTTACATAAAATTATTCAAAGATTTATGTTACAGGAATAAAATTCAAGACAAATATCAGATAAAGTACCAGAAACGTTTTATAGATAATTCAAAGATGGAAAATAGGTCATTATTTTTACTCAAAAGCACCAACCAAATGACTTTGTAATTTTTAGCTCTTTCATTGAATTTATAATTACTTTTGTAATTGTATGTCTTTTGTCATCATTTTGGGATACATTGTGGAATGAATGTGGAGAAAATGATCGTAGCAATTGTTCAATTCTTAAGAAAGAGAGAACCATTTCTGTGCTGAGTAGAAGCGCAATAAATTATATCCTTAGAATTTATCTCTCAAGGTATCATTGATTTCAGATTAAATTTGAATGTCAGTGTCCTATGAAAAAAGTTTTCCATGAGAATTCCAATTCCATTTATAACATTTTTCATTCCTTCAAATAGTGAGATTTTGTGATATTTTATTCTTCAGAAATATAAGAACCAATGAAGTGTGACAACAGGAGGCATGTTACTATATCCTAAACTAGCTGTTAAAAATGCTTTCGATTTGTGTGATTAAAAAACTGTATTTGCTGTTGTATACTTTGATTCATGTCTTAATCATACTTCATAAAAAATTAGGTTATTACACCAGAGTACATTTAATGTTTTTGTTTGTTTCTAAACAGCCCTTTATGAAGAATAATCCATATTTTTACTGGATTGATGGTACCTACAGTGGAAACCATGGGGGCCGGGAATGGGAGAATGGCTTTGCTGTGTCTCCAAAACTGTAAGTTTCAGATAGTCAAGTCTTTTTTGTTCTTTGTGGCTCTATCCTCTGATTTCACCAGAGAATGCCGCATGTAGCCACACTGTAACTACATTAACCTGTATAGGGCATGAGATTGCAGAAAATAGACTCAAGAGAACAACTATTTTAGCTTGATCTAGAACATCAAGTCTATTCTTAAGAAATATATAGTTTGTGTGGGATATGTAGGTGCATGCCTGGATGCCCTGAGCTGGCCAGAGAAAACACTGTATCCATGATTTCTTTAGTTTGCTGGAGCCTGGTATCCATGCTCCCTTTTTTCATGCTATATCCTAAATTCAAATACTCCTTTGTTATATTTAGTTTTGACTATATACTCTGTCAAATACTCTGAACTTATTTTATGTGTATTTGTAATCTTTGAATCTCATTTTCATTCAGAAACATGTGTTTTTTTTTCTTTTCTTTTTTTTAAATAATAAATTTTATTTTTATATTCCCCCATACAATTGCAAATGCCCCATTCTGACCCCAATCCTTCCCCTCCCGCCCCCCACCCCCCAAAAAGTGTCTCTGGTTCATAGTTTTTGGTTGATTTTGATTTTCACTTTCTTATATTCATTTTCCTGGTCCCTTATTTAAGTTTTCTAGATTCCTGCTATGAGTGAGACCATCCGGTATTTTTCTTTTTCTTTTTGGCTTATTTCGCTGAGCATGATCCCTTCCAGCGCCATCCATGTTGCTGCAAATTGCATGTGTTTATCTTTTTTGAATGCTGAGTAATATTCCATGGTATATATGTACCACATCTTCTTGATCCAGTCATCTATTTTTGGGCATTTGGGTTGTGCAGAGTTTGAGCAATACCAATTTTGTTGGTTAAAAAAAGCTCTAGTTTGTTTTCTTAGATTGCTTTAGTCATACATCTTTAAACAAAATAGAAGCAAAGTATATCATATATCAAAACCATAATAACAAAGGCAAAATCAAAAAAAACTTGTTCTCAAAGCATTTGATTATTGTGGTACTGAGTTTTTATAATACTCTACCCTGAAATCATGAAAACTGTGGCTTTAAATGAAAAATATAATATCTAAATATATTCATCTCTTATTTACACACTTTGAAAGTTAAAGAAAGTGTCAGCCCTGAACATTCTCATCTTCTTTTGCGAAGTGTTAATATCTGTATTTTTTTAAATTACAGATTTCCATTCAGTCCAATTGCAGAGCCAAAATACTGCACAGCATATATCCCTACCAATGGCCTTTTGGATGAATCCTGTGAAAATAAAAATTATTTTATCTGTAAGCATAGAATGACTTAGGTCTTTCTTGGGGCAGACATGGTGTACAATGAAGATCCACCTTAAGAATGGTATCTTTACATCATATTATTACTAATAATCTACTTCAACACCCCCAACCAAAGTTTCCAATTGTGTCTTTTATGATTTTCATATATTGGAGAAGATGTTTTAAGATTGATGAAGTTTGTGTACCCACAATTAAGATTATAAAACATCAAGATAAAAATGTTAATGAACATTTTGATTGATTAATATTGAATTTAATAAGTCATGCATTTATTTTTATAAATTTTATTCACAGAAATTTAAATAAAATAAACAATTTACATCTAATAATATATCTCAACATCATTTCATTCTTTGTAAGTCACTAAATTGCAACGATCCACCATTGGCTCCTGTTTCTGGAAGTTAGTTCTTTCTGGATATTTATGTATTTTAATTTTCGTATTTTACTATTATTTATCCTGGTGTAGGGCATTTTTATTTTTATTTTTTTATTTTTATTTTTAAAGATTTATTTATTTATTTGTACAAGCGCTGGGTACAGTCAGAAGCGTGGGAGGGTAAGAGAATTCACTAGAGCCAGAGCGGAGAGCAGAACAGGCAGACTGACGAAGTACACTGCTGAGGGGAGCAGCGGGCGGCAGGAGAGGTCTGTGTGCCATGTGGGACCCTTGCCTGGCGGCCGGGGATCGAACCAGCACTGCAGAGGCTGCGGGCAGCTTCGCAACGCTCAACCGCTGCGCCACCGGGGAGGCCTTATAGGGCATTTTTATTGCCACTAAAATGCTACTTTCTATCCTCAACCATACAATTGACTTATTTTACTCAATTTACCACTCCTTTTACACATAATTTATTTCTATGGTTTAAGAGTTTTTTGTTTGTTCACTTTTTAAAATCTTCTACTTATGAGCAAAATTACATTTTCCTCTGTATGACTTATCTTACTTAACACGATATACTCTTGGTCTATCTATATTTTTGCAAATGGCAAAATATTTTCTTTTTTATAGCTGAGTATTATTACATTATCTATATCTGTATGTCTATATATATATATACCTATCTAAATACACACACACACATCTTACATTTTCTTTATCCATTCATCCATCAATGTAAATTTAGGTTTTTCCAAGTCTTTTAAGTAATTCTGCAATAAACATAGGGTGTATTTGTCTCTTCAAATTAGTTTATTTTACCTTTCTGTAAGTAATCAGAGGTGGAATATCTGGACCATATAGTATTTTATTCTTAATTTTTTTTGAAGAATTTCACATTGTTTTCTTAAATACCTGCACCAATTTATAATTCCCATCAAACATGTATAAATGTTCACTTTTCTCCAACCCTCTGCAAATGTCTCTTTTCTTTTTTGTAATAGCCACTCTCACAGGAGTGAAGTGATATTAGTGGTGAAAGCATTAATGGACTTTTCAACAAATGGTACTGAGATAACTAGATATCTATAAGCAATAGAATGAAGGTAGACCCCCTACCTCACATGATACATTAAAAAAAAAAAATCTCAAAATAGACCAATGACTATATGTAAATGCCAAAACTGTAAACCTCAAAGAAGGAAAGGTGTAATTCTTTTTTTTTTTTAAAGATTTATTTATTTATACAAGCACTGGGTACAGTCAGAGGCGTGGGAAGGTGAGAAAATTCACCAGAGCCAGAGCGGAGAGTAGAACAGACAGTGACGAAGTACACTGCTGAGCAGAGCAGCGGGCGGCAGGAGAGGTCTGCGCGCCATGTGGGACCCTCCTCTGGACCAGCGCTGCGAGGCTGCGGGCAGCTTCGCAACCCAGCACTCAACCGCTGCACCACAGGGGAGGCCCATGTATAATTCTTTATAACCTCGGATCAGGCAATGGTTGCTTAGATAACACACCAAAAATACAAACAATGAAATAAAAAAATACATAAATTTGACTTCATCACAACTGAAACCTTGAATACTTCGAAGGTTAATATGAAAACGAAAATATATTTGTGGTATTATCATGTCCTCTGTAAAGAGAAACTGTTTCATTTCTTCCTTTCATGCATGATTCACTGTCAGTTTTTGACTCCAAGCTGCAATAAGAATAGTGAGCTAACCAATATCTATCTATCCATCCATTCATCCATCCATCCATCATCTATCTATGTATCAAATCATCTGGTTAACTTGGCCAGATTTTGCAGGAAACTTCTTGTTGAGCTTTCCTAAATCCAGGTATCAGCAGCTTCCCCAGAGATGAACCATGTCTTTATGCAAATAGGAACATTGGGGAGGTTTCATGGACTCCAGTCACTTGTTGAAATCTCCTCATTCCTTTCTCTTGTTGTATTATATTGTTTAACTTTATTAATATTTCACTTGAGTAAGCTCCTTGGAAACTTATGATTTCTTTCCTCTTCATTCCCCTTTTTCATGTCATTCATGTTGGATCTTCTGAAACTTTTATATTTATAACCTCGTGCAGGACTGTGTGCAAAGTTTTCTCTAAAGAACTAGATAGTGAGTATTTTCAACTTTGTGGGCCTGTCACTACTGAAACTCTTCAACTCTGCCATAGTAGTGAAAAGAAGACACTGTTAATATATAAATAGTCTGTTTACAGAAGAACTTTATTTACAAAACAAGTGGCAGAGTAAATTTGGTGAATTTCCCAGTTTTTCTGCTATGGGTTCATGCTATTGTGATGAAAAATAAAAGATAGTTGGTATTATTTCAATCCTCTTAAATTTCTTAAGACTATTCTGCTTTGTTCGTCTTCTCTCTCCCAATACACATATCAAATAACACAAAAAAAGCAAATAAAACTGCACAAGACCCATGTCCTTTAAGCATCTCTAGAGACACAGTACCACAATCTGCAAATTAGATAAGGAATTCTAACAAAACTCTCAATCCAGTCTAACACTAAATGCCATTATGCCAGGCTATGGGAACTAACCCTCAAATTATTCTATGAAAAAATGAAGATCGAAGAAGTGTAAGCATCATCAACTCAGGAAGATAAAAATACCCACAGTAAATTCCAAAATGCTTTCTGTAGTTTGGGACTTGAGTTCATTACAATGGGAAAGGATATGAAATGTAAGACAAGAAGGGAAAAATCGAGAAAGCATTGTTTTTTTCCTTTTGAGAATATCAGATAACAAAGAAGAGGTGGGGGTCTCAGAGAGAAGTGAGTGTGAAAGCAACTGGTAGGATTTGAAGAGCCTAGAGAGAAGAAAGGGAAAAAAAAAAACAAATATCCCTTTGCCCTCCTCACCTCATATCATCACCATCCATAAAGGTAACTGCGCAGAATAAAGGAGAATTGACAGAAGAGGGAGCTCTCTAACTAGGAATCTGACCAGTGAATGAATAGGATTAAGGCGGGGAAGTCTGTGTTTACATAAAATCTTTTCAATAATTTAAGGATGGGAATAAAATATTTCCTACCTGCAGAAAGTAATCCATCAAAAAAACAACAACAAAACAACCAGAAAGCTCAAGAAAAATGTACCACAACACTGGAAATGCTGCAAATTAAACTGGATATCCTCACATAGTCATAAAAAGAAAAGTAGATACAAAAAAAAGATGGACATGCTCAAGATAATTTAGAAACAGCTTATGTTTCCTAAGTGAGAGAAAGTAACTATAGTCATGTGTTACTCATGTTCATATACAATTACTACTGACTACATTGGGTGTGAATTAGATCACACAAATATGTACCTTTATATATTCAGAAACATGGTCACTGAAATCCACATAAATTTGGAAGTTATTGATAATGTTGGCAAATTAACAATAACCTAATTAGAATTATGTCCTAGCATTATTGTAACTGGTTAACAAGGGAACATTTAAATTTGATGAATATATTGCTTTCATTTAATTTAGGTATTGTTACCATTTTTTTTCATATTTTTAAAGACCTATTTTTCATTTAAAAATGTACTGGTAGAAGACATTTATTTTATTTTTATTTTTAAAAAATTTAATCAATTTTTAATTGAGGTACTATTTTGATGTCCCCATCAGGTATTGTCACCATAGTGCATCCACCACCCAATCACTTATAGTCCTTCACTTATAGTCCATTGTGCTTTCTTGATAGAAGACATTTAAATAATTACTCAGTTTTCTCTTTGAAAGGTCACCCTGGTGAAGACAACTGGCAGCAGCATAGGCCAATCTGCTACTCTCTTTTTTAGAAATTTGTCCTTGGAGAAATTGTCAAAGTCACTTTCAAGTTTTCTTAAATGAATATAAGATGGTAGAGGCCTTTCTCGAATTGTAGTAAGTTTCTTAGGAACTATTTCTACCACACTAGGCATTCTCGCTGCTGAGATTACTATTTCAACACAGGGAACTTTATATGAGACACATTAGATTGTGCCACTCCCTTTCCCGAAACTTCCTCAGGGCTGGTATAAAGTGCCTAAGCCCTAACATTTGGACAGGTTTTATTTGCTTTGAAATTATCTTTGGAGACTGCTTAGTCTCTACTACTTTCCATCACATCTTCTCCCTCATCTCCTCCTTTCTACTGCTCCTCTTATGTATGCCTGAAAGAGTAATTCAAACTTCTCACAATTTTGCTCTCCTCCCAAACCTCTTTAACTATATTTACTAATAGATGCCTGCATATCCTCTGGTTTATCATAGAATCACTATACTCAAAAAATTCTTTGGATGAACTGGTCTTTTTTTTCTTTTTTATGGTATATGCAATTGTTATTATTTTTTATTTTTCACATCATTGTTCATTCTTAAACAATATTTGCTTCCCCCCACCCTCTCAGGTGTAGTCCCCATAGAGTTTCCTTCACCAATGCACCTGTGCACCATCACCTCAGTCCCCTGTGCTCCTCCCTCCCTCCTGCCTATCCCGCTCCCTCCTCCTGCCCTGCAGGATGTCTCTGATTTATAATTGTCCATTTTTGCTTTGTTGTGTTTTGTACAGTTAATATTTTTTTACACTGATGTCTTATTTGGTTCCCCTATATAACTGGTCTTACCTGAGACCTGATAAGTACTGTCATTTCATCCTCTACTACAGTTTCTGTAGCAATTTCTTACTTAACGGATATGCCTGTTTCTTAATTCCTAGTTAATAAGTCTATTTCTGCCTTTCACTACTCAGCGTCTAGCAGTGTTCAGAGTATTATAAAGGTTCCATAAAGGTTGCTTGATTAATATGTAAATTACTGGCTGGTAGTGGTTACCAACAAATCCCAAGAGTCTTGTACTATAGTTGGTAGAAATCCAGATAAAATTAAAATGCTTAAAGTAGAAAAAAAATTGTCTGCATATGTAGACAATTAGCCAAAGGCATCAGATTGATTTTTTTTTTTTACTGATTTTATTCTACCCAGAATGTTGTTTTAAAAATTGAAAAATACACTATTTTATTCATGTGGAAAAATTGTACATTGATTTATATTGCGATTGCAGCTAACCAAAATGGGTATGGCTAGATGTCACGGTCTTTACCCCAGACAAGTAAACATCTTGCTACTTTATTTTTTGATTTTTTTCCCTGCTACTTTAAAATCCTACTAATTAATTATTGAGTGGCATGTGATCAGGAGATAAATTTCATACCTGATGGATCCATCTATGGTAACCACGTGAAAAGAAAGGAATAAGGTAGGAAAGGAGAGAAGTAAAATTATAGTAACTATATACTATACTATACACTAACTATATACTAACAAGTTTGCTCAAATAGGCTCAATCAATTTTCATACCAATGATGCAGTTTTTGTATTATTACTTGCACTTTATGTAAATATACTATAATTTAAATAGTTTAACTTTCCAAAGATAACAAAATGCATGCAAGTGGCTATAATCATTGGCTTAGATGATTAATGAAGTAGACAGAAACCCTTAAAAGAGTAAAAGCAGGCTCTATCTATAATGTCACTAAGCTCAGAAAAAGACCATTTTCAAATCTATATATTTTTTACCTTACTCTTATAACGAAAAGAAAAAAAAATTCCTAGCAGGATTTTGTTATTGGTAAACAGAGCAACATTTAATTGTTTCTAGTGTTTGTTTCCTAACACCTTTCTCTCTTATTATTGATGGAAGAAAGGAGATACAAGGTCAAGAACCTAACTCACCCCAGGAGGTAGGGGTAGAAGGGATTAGCATAATCCATTAACCCTGTTATAGAAACTAAGACCCTTAGGCATCAACGCCTGGATCAGGAGGCGCAACACCCAGAAACTATCAGACTGCTACAAGGAGTGTCAGGGCCACAAACCATCCACCCACAAAGACGAGCCCCTCCCTGAAGTTGATAAAACCTAACACAGCTCTCACAAAGGGGCAGCACGACCACTGCCCACCCGTGACTATGCAGGTGCTTCTTTCACCCACTCTTTCCCTCTGCAGGGCAGCAGCTTCCTCCCTGCCGGTGACGTGCCCGCCTGCAACCATGCAGGCCTCTCTCAGCAAACCTGACCCTTCTGGGGCAGCTCTTCCTGCCCGCCTGTCTCTGCAAGTTTCTTTCACTGTTTCACCCCTTCCCTAATAAACCTGCCCTTTAAATATAACTAATGTCTCTGTCTTGAGGAGACACTCATCTGGGAAACTTGCCGTGTTTTGCTGAAATGGGAGCTCTGGTGAAACCTTTCCCAGAGTGAACCCAAGGACCCCGCACTCCAAACCCAATGACTCCAAAAAACCCCATCAATATCAGCTTCATCAATAATATAAATGGGAAAATATTTAATCAGATAATTATCTACAAATAATATAAATCATATTTTTTAGATATTTCTACCTATTATGCCCAAATTTTCAACATCTTGAAATATTTGATGCTTTGAAGAGGATATCAATAATGACTAATATAGGGGCTAATGAATCACACACATAGACTTTATTTTTTATTTCTATAAACTGTGTTAATTTACTATACAATGTATGATATGCTTTCTGGAAGGCTGAGATGTCAAAACTGACATAATATTGAAATGGGGTTTGCTCCTTTCAATCAAATAATTTCCTCTTAAGTGTGTGACTTGTTCCTGAAGTGTCATGATGTATATACCACAACAGATTAAGTGCTGAAGCAGATATAAAAATTCAGTTGCCTTTTTGTAATCCCAGAAAATTAAAAATTTGTAAAGACATAAAGCAGTGTCAATGTTGACACTATTTTTTGTTTCTTTTGAAAAATGTAATTCTGGGGCCTCCCTGGTGGCGCAAGGGGTTAAGCACTGCACTATGAAGCAATCCCCAGCCTCTGCAGCAAGAGTTCGATCCCCCAGCCGGCCAGAGAGAAACACACATGGCGCAGCAGACCTCTCCTGTCTCACCCGCTGCTCCCCTCAGCAGTGTGTTTCAGTCAGTCTGCCTGTTCTCCACTCTCTCTGGTAGATCCTGTCAGCCCCCCCGCATCTCTGACCTGTACCCCAGTTCTTGTATGCATAAATAAATAAATCTTTTAAAAAAAGGAAAAATGTAATTCTTTTTTAACGTGAAATATATGTATTCTATATCATTCATACATGAATGAATCTTTTTGAACATATAAGTTTTAATTTTTAATAGGAAAATATAGATACATGTATTTTAAATAATAAAATTTCTGTGGATTCCTCAATAATTTTTAAGAATTAAAAGGAATTCTGACCCAAAAGTTTGAGAACTGCTCTTGTGATAAATACAACACTAATTTTCAAATCATGGTGCTAATAGAGAGCGCTTAGTTCATTTTAGCATGTTAATAAAATAAATTTAAAAAGTTCCTATCTCCCCTGAGCCAACATACAGAGATCAAATTAAAAAATAATTCGCATCTCACCTCCATTCAATTTTGAATGAAAATGCTCTCATTTAAAAATCTGGTAATTTCTTTCTTCACTAAATAGCCCTCTGGTTGTTATGGTTTTTTTTTTTTTTTTTTATTAGAGTCTGAAGTTTTGAAATAGTGTAGTGAACAGTTTTTTCCAGCTTTATCATTACTTTAGTGGAGGGAGAGTGCTTTAGAGTTCTTTACTTAGCCATTTTTCTCGGTTAATATTTTAATGAAACAAATATTATTTATTATTCATATAACAATACAAATGTGAAAGTGCGGCAGGCTGTGCTACCCATGATGTCTCTTGACAGGGTCCGGGCATTGGGGGAGACTCCTGAGAAGCTGAGAAGCGGGGAGTTCCTGTGCTCCCCAGAAGAGGGAAGTTGTACTTCCCAGAAGAGGGGAGTTCTTACACTTCCCAAGAAGATCTGAACTAGGGGGTCTCCATGGCAACACCTGTTAATGCTCTCCTCTTTGTTCTTGGTTAATGCAAACTTAAGTTAGTTATAAACTGGCTTGTGAAAACTGAATTCGGGCCCAGGTGACAATTGGCTTATTGTTCTTACGCATGAACTATCACAAAAGAAGTAAAAATTGTTTAAGGTATAGTTAGGAAAGAAATGTTTTGGCCCTGAGAACTATGGAGAACAAGCTGCCCTGAACCAGCTGTGCTTGGAAACCATAGCCTAACCTGGGGGGTACGTGTTTGTGGCAACAGTACATCTCCTGGTGTATGCGAAAGATTAACAGTTCACAGGTTGTGTGGAGATTAAGTATTTCTAGTTAAAAGTTAGATTTCTGGGGCCTCCCCGGTGGCGCAGCGGTTGAGTGCTGGGTTATGAAGCTGCGCGCAGCCTCTGCAGTGCCGGTTCGATCCCTGGCTGCTCCCAGGCCACCGGAGGAGGGTCCCACATGGCGCGCAGACCTCTCCTGCCGCCCGCTGCTCCCCTCAGCAGTGTACTTCGGTCCTTCTGCCTGCTCTGCTCCCCGCTCTGGCTCTGGTGAATTCTCTCACCCTCCCACGCTTCTGACTGTACCCAGTGCATGTATAAACAAAACAAACAAACAAATAAAATAAATAAATAAAGCATGCCTCTAATAAAAAAAAAAAAAGTTAGATTTCTGTAGAACTAAATGGTATTGATGAGTTACTTTAAATCACTTTGAAGTAATGATAAAGAGGCTAGATTAATTAAATATTAGGGAATGGGTTGATTTTAGTAATAAAGCATAACAATGGACTTTCATGTCCACTCTGAAATTAGGAAAGCTTGACAGGATGATTGATTGTTACTGAACATTGTACTGTCTTAGACAATTGATTATGCTAGAAAATGAGTTGTACCAAGGAGAGTAATTGTCCCTGTTGTTTTTCTTAATCAGATTAAAGAAGTGTCTTTTTGTAATGTGAGATCAAGAGGGTTTCTGCATGTTCATGAGAAAATATGTAATGATTGTCTCTGTTCTGCTTTGATGCTTATGCTGATGTAATCTCACCGCTGGACTTAAGGTATAAATAAAGACCTGCTGAGACCCTCAGTAGGAGATACTTGCACGAAAGAAGGTGTCTGTGTCTGCCTCACTCCTACCTCGCTCCACTTTCCCTCAGCCCTCCGAAAATTTCACTGATGCTCTCCTCTCTTTTCTGAGATCCCTGACACGACTTCTAGCTGGAGCTGGTCTCCAGCATGAAAGCAATCTCTAGAAAACTGTAACTAACATATAAGTGTACTGTCTCTCTGGAAAATCATGATTAGCATAGAAGTTTACTCTTTAATGGCTTCAATAATATACTTTTTGAAGGAAGATTAAAATATATAGCTCAAAGAATACAACAATTATTAAAGTTAAAATAGAAATTATACAGTTATAGATAACAATTCAAAAGTGGTGATGAAGTAGTATCTTGTCTTATATAATATCCAAAAGAAGTAGATTTGTTAAAGATAAAGTTATTGATGACATTTGTTAAAATGTAAGGCAGGCTAATTCAGGACTATTGAGATAGATATAGGGATGACTATAATGGGGTTTTGCAGCATGGGTGAGATTTGGCTTAACTCTGAAAGCCAAAAGAAGAAGTGGTCCCTAGTCCCTCCTTCCCTCATACATTGTGTGAAAATGAAAAATGATGTAAAAAGTATATAAAATTAAAAAAAAAGAACAAGTGGAGATTATCAAGGAACAGGGATCAGGGGACAGAAAATCAGTATCAGGAAATTTCAGGCAAAGGTGTATTATGGTTAAGTTGATTTGACAGAATTTGTATTAAAGGCAGGTCAAGGTGATAAGACATAGGGTGGGAGAGATGTAATTTGATAAGATAACAAGGTTGGGTCTATTTGCTAACCCACCCAGTGATCCAGTACCTTTCTTTCTTTCTTTCTTTCTTTCTTTCTTTCTTTCTTTCTTTCTTTCT
This sequence comes from Talpa europaea, assembly GCF_964194135.1. Classification (NCBI taxonomy): domain Eukaryota; kingdom Metazoa; phylum Chordata; class Mammalia; order Eulipotyphla; family Talpidae; genus Talpa; species Talpa europaea. The sequence goes on along the minus strand of NC_140083.1, from coordinate 67,103,832 downwards.
TTCTTTCTTTCTTTCTTTCTTTCTTTCTTTCTTTCTTTCTTTCTTTCTTTCTTTCTTTCTTTCTTTCTTTCTTTCTTTCTTTCTTTCTTTCTTTCTTTCTTTCTTTCTCTCTCTCTCTCTTTTTCTTTCTTTCTTTCTTTCTTTCTTTCTTTCTTTCTTTCTTTCTTTCTTTCTTTCTTTCTTTCTTTCTTTCTTTCTTTCTTTCTTTCTTTCTTTCTTTCTCTCTCTCTCTCTCTCTCTCTCTCTCTCTCTCTTTCTTTCTTTCTTTCTTTCTTTCTTTCTTTCTTTCTTTCTTTCTTTCTTTCTTTCTTTCTTTCTTTCTTTCTTTCTTTCTTTCTTTCTTTCGGATTTATTTATTTATTTATACAAGCACTGGGTACAGTCAGAAGCACGGGAGTGTGAGAGAATTCACCAGAACCAGAGCGGGGAACAGAACAGGCAGACTGAAGAAGTACACTGCTGAGGGGAGCAGCGGGTGCAGCAGGAGAGGTCTGCGCACCATGTGGGACCCTCGCCGGCGGGCCCGGGATAGAACCTGCGCTGCAGATGCCGAGGGCAGTTTTGCAGCCCAGCGCTCAACTGCTGCACCACCAGGGGAGGCCCCAGTAAAATTCTTTCTAAAACTGGTGCTAGTAAAGCAAGAACCTACAATGAAGACCTAGTCCAAAACAGGATTCAGAGTTTATTTTTATTTATTTATTTTCTTACATTATTGTTCTTCCTTCCCGGTGTAGACCCCATATTTCTCCTACAACCATGGCACCTGTGAACCATCACCATCACCCGTGCTTTTCCTTCACCTCTTTCATCACTCTCTCTCCCCTCCCTTGCTGTTTGCCTGAAGTCTGGTCTGATTACTGGTTTTGTCTTTTTCCCCGACCCTTTGTTTGGTTTTCCTATGCTCTACCTGTAAATGAAACCATTTGATATTTTCCTTTTGTATTATTTTGCTTATCATGATGTCTTCTAGCTCCATCAGTGTTGCTGCAAATGTCTTGAGTTTATCTTTTGTGATTGCTGAGTAGTATTCCATTGTGCATCTATACCACACCTTCTTGAACCATTCATCTTTTTTGAGGCATTTAAGGCTGTTTCTGTATCTTAGCTAGTCAACTTTGTTCATTAAAGGATTTCTGTTAAGTTGAAAAATAACAGATGATTCAAATAGCAAAATGGCATATGTGAACTAAACTATATCAATAACTATATTAAATATCAATAGTGTAAATAGTCAATTAAAAGGCAAAAACATGAAGATCCAAGAAAAAGACAAAGAACAGTTATCATCTGTTTCCAATAACCCATTTTAATTACTTTTGGTATGAATACATGTAAGTTGAAGTTAATGGAAGAAAAATTTACACCATTAATCAGAAAAGAGAAAAACAAGAACATTACATAATGTAAAGAATTCATCAAGAAGCTATAACTGCATTCAATGTCATGAATGCAGTAGATGTTCAAAATTTGTAAAACAAAACTTGACACAATTGAACAAAGGAATAAGATATAGACATATGTATATAGTCCTTGCTGAGACATTACCACCCCCTTATTAATTAATAATATGAGTATTGAAATAATATTGAAAATTTATAGAACCCTATCCAATCACTTGTCAGAATTGACATTTATACACCACTTGGGTAACAACAACAAAAGAATGTGAATTTTTTTCAAATGTACACTGACTTTGCTGAATTAGATCATAATCTGATCCATTAAAAAAATAAATTTTAGGGCCATCCTGGTGGTGCAAGAGGTTAAGCACTGCACTGTGAAGCAATCCGAAACCTCTACAGCACAAATTCAATCCCCAGCTGGCCAAGGAGCAACCCATATGGTGAGTCAGACCACTTCTGTTTCGCCCACTGCTCCCCTCAGCAGTGTATTTTGGTCAGTCTGCCTGTTCTGTTCCCCACTCTCTCTCTGGTAGATCCTCTCACCCTCCCGTGCCTCTGGCCTGTACCCCAGCTCTTGTATGCATAAATAAATAAATATTTAAAAACAAAAAGAAATGATCTATAAATAATAAACAGTGTGTACACATACAGATGTGGACAATTAACATTAAAATTTTTGTCACTGCTATTTTAATTAAATTCACAAACAAAAATCTTCCTATATATTTTTGTTTTTTTTTTTTTTTTTTTTTTTTTTTTTTTTTTTTTTTTTTTTAAAGATTTATTTATTTATTTATACAAGCACTGGGTAGAGTCAGAAGCGCGGGAGGGTGAGAGAATTCACCAGAGCCAGAGCGGGGAGCAGAGCAGACAGAAGCACCGAAGTACACTGCTGAGGGGAGCAGCGGGCGGCAGGAGAGGTCTGCGCGCCATGTGGGACCCTCCTCCGGTAGCCGGGGAGCAGCCGGGGATCGAACCGGCGCCGCAGAGGCCGCGGGCAGCTTCGCAGCCCAGCGCTCAACCACTGCACCACCGGGGAGGCCCTTCCTATATATTTTTGTATTTTTACTGTGGTCAAATTTTTTCATGACTGCATTTCACACTGAATTAATTATTTTAAAATTTATTATTGGGCCTACCCTGGTGGCGCAGCGGTTGAGCGCTGGGCTGCGAAGTTGCCCACAGCCTCTGCAGTGTAGGTTCAATCCCTGGTTGCCGGTGAGTGTCCCACATGGTGTGGCAGACCTCTCTTGCTGCGCCCGCTGCTCCTTTCAGCAGTGCATTTCGTCGGTCTGCCTGTTCTGTTCCCCTCTCTGGCTCTGGTGAATTCTCTCACTCTCTCACACTTCTGACTATACCCAGTGCTTGTATAAATAAATCTTAAAAAAAAACAAAAACTACTCTCACTGTTCTATTGAATATATTCAGATATTTTAAATTTCCCTACTGATTTACAGAATCTCAGTGAGCAAGTTTGAATAAACTGTTTTTTTTTCATGTTTTTGTTTTATTTGTATGTATTTCCAATTATTACAATTCTGTGTACTAGAACAAATGCTACATATAATTTTCAAATATTGGTCTATGTGCCTTCAATACCTCAACAGCACAGGTTGTTTCTATTTATTTTTGTTTATTTATTTATTTAAGATTTATTTATTTTTTTACAAGAGCTGGGGTACAGGTCAGAGGCGCTGGAGGGTGAGAGAATTCACCAGAGCCAGAGCAGGAAACAGAACAGGCAGACAGATGAAATACACTGCTGAGGGGAGCAGCAGGCGTGACAAGAGAGGTCTGTGGCGCCATATGGGATTCTCACCAGGCGGTGGGGATTGAACCGGCACTGCAGAGGTTGTGGACAGCTCCACAGCACTGCACTAAATCACCTGTGCCACCAGGGAGCCCTGATTTTGATTTTTAATAGTTAAATCTGTAATTTTTATGCTTTCTGTCTTCATGTGTGTAACAACATCAGATTTTCAGAAATACTTTATAATTATTTATATTTATCAGATATACATATTTACTACAGTTTATTTTCAATACAAAATTTAAAAATTAATAGGAAGTTAAATATTTGAGGTCAAAAATGCTTCTTCCTTTGAAATTTATTTATTCATAAAGTTCTCATACTTTCTTATAGTTCATGGCATTTTATTTACCCTTTCCCTAAATTTTTTACATTGTTTCAAAATAGTTATTGACCTTTTGTCCACATATTACTTATTTATGTGAATATTAGTAGCTTGAAATATGGTTATTTTCCTGCAGATGATGAAGAAATGACCCAGATCTGTTAGCTAAAATCTTTAAAAATGTTGAAGATTAAAATGAATATAATTTTAAACTAATTTAAGCTAATGAGATGGTAAAAATGTTAAGATGTTTTCCATCACCCAAAGAATAAAATAATTTTGAAAAATTACATTTGATTCAAATGTGAATAAGTCAATGATTAGTTCATATTGGTCTGGTGGTTTCTTTCTGTGACATGACTGATAAAGATGATTCTTGGGAATTGATAGACAGACAATAATGACAAGACAAACAAATAAAACCAAAAATAACAAGAAATGTGGAGGGGTCTGAGACAGGTCACACATACACCATCTAGTGATGAACTACAGCACCTGCTCTAGAATTGAAAGGGTCAGCAAGAGACAGCAGAAAAGTGCTCAAAGAATATTTCCAAAATACTGATTGAATTTATAATGTAATAAAGTATATTGAAATTAATAAACATATCTGAAACTACTAATTAACAATATTCAATTATTTCCTTGATAATGAGAGATTGAATGAAGGGGATTGGTCATTATGAAAATGTTGGGTATCTTGTGTAACTTAAGTAAGACTGAAGAAAGGCCCAATCTAGAGATGACGCAGAGCTAAATTGAGCAGCAGAAAGTTTCCTGTGTGGTTGCATCCAGAGCTCACTTACTCTTGACTTCTATTCTCACCTATTAGAGTGTTTCATAGGAGAGTCAAAGGCATTATTAGCCTGTGCATTTTATTTCTCTTCTTATCTTCTGTTCTGGTCTCTAATTTACTATGGACTCTCAAAAATTTTAAATTCCAACTTCTTTAATAAGAGCTTGCGCATGCTTCTTCCCAGGATATAGATATACACTCTTCAAAAGATCAGACATTTTCTTCTAAACATCAGGTAATTATAATTTCTCATGTATTTATTCTCTCAACATATGTTTGTTTAGAATTTTGATGACATGAAGTTGAATGAAATTAAAGATTTATAGTTAAAGACAAATTGCTTATTTGATATTCATATGTATATATTTCTTACAATAATACATAAGTGTATTGAATTTTTAAACAATCTATATATATATATCTCTGTATGTGTAGATGTGATTTGGAAAAAAAAAAAAAAGAAAAGAATGGTTCAGAGAGTGGGAAAGTTCAGGAGAAAAGATTGGTTAAAAAGAGAGGTCCTAGGAGGAAAATCAGGTGTGTTTAAGAGTCTTTAAAGAATCTATTTTAAATATTATTTCTTTTTATCACTTTATTATTATTATTTTTTTATTAAGATTTTATTTTATGTAATTCTTACATCATTTTCCTTTTTGCACAATGTATGCATTTTCATTTTGGTTATATTCCCCATATTATCACTTATTTGCTGATACATTTTATGCCATTTAGAAATTGTTAAGTTATGTGAAATACGGGTTCAAAGAAAGCAAACAAGGAAATTCAAAATTCAATAGGATAAATCATAATTAATCTTCCCACAGGATGTTTCTTTTGATTATAGGAATTTGGGTTTATTATCTTCTGGTAGAGAAAAAAAAATCTCACATCGATTCCTTTCAAATTTCCTAAAATGTTATAACAAAGGAAAATATTTCCAGATATCATTTTAGCTAGACTTTGTTTAGTATAAAAATATTAACTTTTAAGATAAATTTAACATTTTTCATACCAATTTTACTTACTGATTCTTCATTTACACTCATTGAAAATATATTTTTCTATTCATTTTCTCATCTTTCTACATTTCAGTAATGAGTGAAATAACTTACTCAGATTTGCGACTGCAATGTCCATCACAGCCACAGAGAAGACAAGAACTTAAACAACCAAAAAGAAAAGGTCCATCTGAACAAACCCATAAAGGTAGGTATGCTGTCTACCTTTTCATTTTAGAAATTATATTATTAAAGTATACAAGATTGTGCGTGCTTATGCTCACACACATCCACAGTTAATTTAAATGTTTGTCTTTTACAGAGCAAGGAAAATGCTTAATAGAAAGTGTCTTCTAATTTTACTTACTATATTTCATCTTAGCTAAACTTTACTTGGCATAAAAATACTAACTTTTTAGAGAAATTTAATATTTTTCATACCAATTTTACTTACTGATTCTTCATTTACACTGATTGAAAATATATTTTTCTATTTATTTTTTCATCTTTCTATATTTCAGCAATGAGTGAAATAACTTACTCAGATTTGCGACTGCAATGTCCATCACAGCCAGAGAGAAGACAAGAACTTAAAACACCAAAAAAAAAAAGGTCCATCTGAACATACCCATAAAGGTAGGTGTGCTGTCTACCTTTTCATTTTAGAAATTATATTATTAAAATACACAAGATTGTGCATGCTCATGCTCACACACATCCACAGTTAATTTAAATGTTTATCTTTTACAGAGAAAGGAAAGTGATTAATAGGAATTGTCTTCTAATTTTTCTTACTATATTCTTAACAATATTTAAAAAAAGTTCTTTATACTAGACACTGCCTATGATGATTGAGAATTTTTTTTTATCCCTAATGAACAGTTTGTCTGGCAGTTTATGTTATTTCCATCACATCTATATAGAAACTTTATTAATGAAAGCATTGTGTGTAGGTATATGCATAAATATATACAAAACATATACTTCACCATTATTTATTTTAAAATACCTTTAAATTTTTCTCAATTTATAGTTTCTCATATGTACATCAATACCAAAAGAACACTACAAGGTAGAATGTATTTTCATTCCCAATGTGAAGTTCTGATATTTAAATGGCATAATTGAAGTTAAGTGCTTACCTTTTGAAACTCCATCTTTCCTTGGGAAGCCCAAAATCTTCTCTCCTCCCAGAGAATAGTGACTCAGCTAATCTACCAAGGAGCTCTGTTTTTTCTGCCTTTTCTGTGACTTCAAATTCATTCCTTGATGTGTATCTCACTAGACACCTACAACTAAAAATGGAGCAATACAATGATAAATATTTGACTTCATATTGTGAAATGAAGATCTGTCTTTCAAAACTTTTTTTTCAGCCCTAATCCATTATTTTCTTCTCTCACATTCTGTATTTTTAGGTAACATTTTAATTTATCTATTGATCTTTTTTATATCTATTGATTTTTATAGGGTTTCAAGATAGAACAGTGACTACCAAAATAACTACATTCCTGTATAAAAACAGGAATGAATTTAATATTTTAATTGCATATTTTATGAGGATGATCTCAAGTCTATTGTAATTAAGTGAACTTGTATAATATAAAACATCAGTATCTGAACTGAGACAACACTGAAAAAATAAAAATCCTACTTTTGATTACTTTCTTTATTTTACCAGATGTTATTGACATATGATATACTAATGAAATGTTTAATTCATCCTTCTTCAAAAGGGCGTTATGGCCCCCAGTTTGGCTCACTCCCCCTAACCAATGTTGGCAGTCCCTGAGGATGTGTGCCACAGAGGGGGGTCTCTTAGGTCTTCTGAAATTCTCCCCTCTTTCCATGAGCCCCCAGTGGAAATCAACAAATTCTGATAGCAATACAGTGAACTCCCCATGGCTTACAGGTGCAAGGAATTCTAATCTCATGATAACCGGCTCTTACCTTGAAGATCTTATTAAAATTCATTAGTGTTCCACAGCTGCCTCCTTCCCTCTGATTTGACAAAGTGAGTGGAGCGTGTGTCCTGTCTCCCCATGGACACAGGCGTACGTCCTCTTTAGAATTCATTTCACCTTAATGTTTTTGACTTGAGCTAACACACTCAAAATGAGCAATGCTTTATAGATTACCTTTCTTTTCCCTATTAATTGGGTGTGAGCTGTGTTTTGTAGTTTACTACACATGATAGAGAAGGTGAACTCTGACAAACATTTATAAACTGATGTCATAAGCTATATTCCTCCTTTTCCATAGATGTTGCTGCCCCATCTTCTTCATGGAAAATCACTGCAGTGATTCTGGGGATCATTTGTCTGGTCCTTGTTTTGTCTGTTGGACTCTTAACTACAAAGTTTTATGGACACTTATGTACACAGTGTAAGTCACAATGTGAAAAAGAAATATACTTTTTTTTCTACTTACCTAATGAAATCTGTTGAAGATAATGCATTTTGATTCACTCTATTCCTGGACTAAGAAGTATTCTCACCAACTGAAGATGAATTCTTACAGATGAGTCAAATTGTTCATTTTAAAGCATGTGATGAATTTTACTTATTACTTGTTTGTTCTCATGTTTGCTTTAACAGAAATATTTTCTTCCTTTCCTTGTGAAATAATTTTTATCTTACTGTGAGAAGTTTATATACACTATTAGTAAAATATTTTTAATAAAGTGTAATTAAGTGAACTCATGTAATATGAAATATCTATATCTAAAATGAGACATCTCTCAAAAATATAATTCTTACTTTTGACTAGTTTCTTGACTTTGGCTGGATGTTACTGACATATGATACACTAATGAGAAGTTTGATCATTTTCTAGAGTTTATTTCCTTCTGATATCTGTTGCTGTTTGAACTGGTATGAACTTGTCATACTCATATTGTAGTTTGATTCTTATGTTTTTTTTCTTTATCAATGGCTTCAAGGGCTTTTTGATGTTTTATTTTTATTTATTTTTAAAAATAATTTTATATATTTTAATATAATTTTTCATTTTTGTACAATATGAGCCTTATGTTTATATCTCTATTACATTGAGTTCTTCAATGCAAGTGATGTTTCATTAATAATCAGTTTTGTATTTCCTGTTTAAGCATATTTTATGGTAAAAAGTTTGTCAAGTTATTTTTCTCTTTGAGTTTAAATATGACCTTTCTTTCTTAGTGAATCAAAACTCATTTAATGAAGAACAACAATGTAAGGAGGGAGCAAATAAAACAGGTAAATTTGAAAGTCTTTGAGCCATAATATTATTTGCAGGAGAGAGGAGAGAATTCACTTATTGTTTGTGATGTTGCTCAATACCTTCGACTGTATACAACAAGCAGATAAAAGTGAAATCTACTTATAGCACCAGTATTTCTCAGGCAGTTATATGTACTTATAAAATATAAGTATATTAATATATACTTAATAAACAAATACATAATATATACTTAATATATACTTAATAAACAAATACATATATTAATTAACAATAAACAAATACAAATGTTTAATTGGCTTTGTTATAGGATTCATTAAATGGGTAGTGTCCTGTCTAGTAAGTATCTACAAGGACTTACCCTAAGTGGAAGATGGTGGGTTATTGACAAAAAGAAAGATTATTTCAGGCAAAGACACTTTCTGTAGGGGAAATTAGAGACGACTCATGCAGATGGTTTCACTAGTGCTAGCAGGGCCCTCCAGTTTAGTGGGTTTAGAATTGCACTTTGGTTTGAGGAAAAACCTGTAATTAGGCTAAGTATTAATACTTGGTGGGATCCTGCATGAAAGACTCCATTTGGGGCCCCGGGTGTTTTAAGCACTTAACAAGTATATGAATTTATATTGGATTATGTTTACTGAGACTTAATTTTGTGGTTAAAAATATTTTGTCTCCCCTGGGGATTCTTGTGAATCTTGAAGAGCCGATTGTTTTCAGTGTAATGGATTATGGCTGTAAAAGAACTCAAACACTAAATTTAAGTGCATATAAATAAAATGTAAAATAATGATAGGGTCTCCCTGGTTGCACAAGGGGTAAAGCACAGCACTATGAGGCTGTCCACAGCTACTGCAGATGGAGTTCGATCCCTGGCTGGCCAGGGAGCAACCCACATAGTGCAGCCAATCTCTCCTGTCTCGCTCTCTGCTCCCCTCAGCAGTGTATTTCAGTCAATCTGCCTGTTCTGATCCCCGCTCTGACTCTGGTGAATCCTCCTCTCCACCACCCCGCCTCTGCTTCTCTGGCCTATACCCCAGCTCTTGTATGCATAAATAAATAAATCTTAAAATAAAAAAAACAAAAAAAAACAAAAAAAAATATTTTGTAGCCCCGAGGCATTCTTACGAATCTTGAAGAGCACAATGTTTTCAGGGTGATGAATTATGGATCTAAAATAAGTCAACCACTAAATTTAAGTGCGTATAAATAAAATGTAAAACAAAGACACTTTGTTGGTAGAGGGTAGATTTGCATTGTGAATTTACTGGCTATAACTTGCATTGATGGGACACATTCAACTACGGTTTCTCTTTTGTAACAGTTTTGAAATATCCTACTTGTTCAACCAACTGGTATCAACGGGGAGAAAACTGCTTCTTTTTCTCAAAAATCCTGTACCCTTGGAAACAATGTCCCGGCTACTGCTCTGGTTCAAATTCAAGCTTTGTTAAAGTGGAAACTGAAGAAGATTTGGTAAGGATAAGTTTTGTTTCTTAAATTTTAATGTGTTTTGTGTCAGAAAATTAAAAAAATGCCAACAATCACACAAGACACATGTTCCTCTAAAGCATTTTCTATATGACAGTCACAGGCATCTTTATATTTTGACTGTAATGTTGAATATTAACTTTATCATAATACTTGGGGTTTTTCTTTCAGCTCTCAGCATAAAGTTCAAATCATGTATTTCAGTTAATATATAGTCTGATTCTTAGCTACTATCCTGGCCTCCTCTGCACCTGTTCTAGTGCAACCTGACTTGGGCTCATGGTCATGAACTACTTTAAATGCATAAAGGACCCTGTGCTACTTCATGTCTTTGTTTCTCAAATTGTTTTTTCATGTGCCCTTGACATATTTTGTCTCCTCCACCTCTCACCCCAAACACTTTTTTCATGGTTAATGCACCCTCTTTTTCAAGATTTTAACTTAAGACACTCTGGGCTCACCACACCTGTTAAAACCCCTACTATTTCTTCTCCTTTGATTCTGTATTTATAATGTTGTGAAATATGTCACTACTTAATACATTGGTTAATGAAAGTTCTATTTTTTCAGTGTCTTAGTGACTACACATATGAGGTTTATTGCTCATTTTTTCCAACCCATTGCCAAAGAATATGACTAAATTATAATATGGGAAAAAAACAATTGTTCATGAATAAAGGAGTCCTCAGCAGTCAACAATCAATTATTTCTAAGTAAAATAAGCCTAATCTCTATTTGTTTGCATACAATTAAAGAGAGTGAAAGGGAAATTGATCAATGAAAGAAAGATATTTAAATAATTATACTCCTATTTCTCAGGCACAGTTCTACTTTCTGATTTATTTTCCTCTCTCTGCAGAATTTTTTATTGCACTTGTCAAAGATGCAGTATGAAATGAGTCAAAAGATGTTTTTTATCAGCTTGTACTACAACAGCCAGCGACTGAAATGGGTTTGGCTGGATGGCACACTTTTTAACTTGAACAAGTAAGTCTCCTGGTGTTTTAAAATTCCAGACCAGAATGCTCTTATTTTCTTCCAAATCTCAATAATTACTGTGCATATGGAGCAGAGTTATTTTACAAAACAAATGTAGCCATAATAAATCCTCTAGGAAAAGACAGGATAAATGGAAAGATGTGAAAGTTTACTGTACTAGGCTGCATATTTGTTTCATAAATCTATTAGATCGTTCATTAATTTTATGAATGAAGTATTACCATTTTGCAATGTATTATAATGTAATTGAATAAATATGTGCAAATTTCAAGAGGTATCACTTCAATGTTAATGTTTTTTTGACTCCACGACATGTGCTCACAGGAAATTTTTGAGGCAATTTTCTCCCTCCATAGGTCTCACCCAAAGTTTTCCATAAACCATATTTGCATTTATATATATTATAAGCCACAAAGTGGGTGGCTTAAAGGAACAGAAGTTTATTCTCTCATAGTGCAGAAAGCAGAAATATGAAGTCAAAGTATTGATTGATTTGTTTCCTTTGGAAGTTCCCTTCTCTTGAAGGAGTTAGCTGAAAATTTCTAGGGACAAACTTAGTTGTTATTGACAATGAGCATCAATTTGTTGTAACATAAATCAATTCTACTGAATATTCATCTAACCAATATTTTGGTGTCAGGTGCCCATTTATCCACCCCATGTCTTAGTTTATTGCAGACATTTCCTGATTTATAATGAGAAAGATCTGTATTGTATGGACATTTGCAAAACTTAGTGATTATTGTGCAACAAAAATCATTTATTTTGAAAAAAGAAATTTTAATGTGCTACTCTATGGAGTGATGTTTTTCAAAATTATGTATCTCTAATCTACAGTCCTAATTTTAATGTTAATTATAACCTCTGTTAAAATGCACACATTACAAAGAATGTTTGTAGCAATCAATGTGAAGTAAATGCAATTTTCCATTCTATCCTTTACAAACTAAGAATTTGATTCATTATATTTATTATTTAAAGTTCATCTCCATCTTTCAGTTTTATATTTTGTGCTTTGTAGTTGACACTTTCTATTCCAAATTCCTATCCTTCAATTTTTCATTTCATTTACTGTAATCTCATCTCTGTATGATTCCCTTTTTGATTTCCCCTGTGATTCCCAATGTGATCAGGTTGATCACTACATTTGTCAAAGTGAGTTCAGTAAGACTCTGGGCAAAGCTGAAATGTCAATAGCCTGGTTTCCCCTTCTTCACTGCCATAGTTTAATGTGGTGATGTCATCTTACATTTGTTCCTTCTTACTATTCTTCCCTCAAATAGGAATAAATGTCAAATATATCTTTAAATGTAGAAATCTAATTTAAATATATAATTTCTCTTCTGAAGGTTCATGAATATAATATGCTGATTTCCTTCCATTATTCTCACACTTAAAAGATGATTTTCCAATAAGGGTTATGTTTTATAATTAAAACTTCACATTTACCTGTACTTCTGTCATACATCTTCATTTCCAGTGCTGCACTTGCATAGTGTAATCACATGCCCCCTTGAGGAATGATACTTATTTTCATGAGACTTTCCCTGACTACTTTGATTCCCAAAATATATTCAAATATTTGATCATTTGAAATAATTGCCACTACTTACTCATATGAGGATTCTGATTTTTACTCTTGAAAAAGCCAGCTAAACTTTTTCAGAAGAGAATCAATTATTATTGATGATTAACAGCAGCTTTTTTGTACTATTTAAACAATAGAATGTGTTTTGTGTTTATCAAAATGCTACTGTGTAAAGGCAATTTGTAAACCCCAGGGAAAATGGAAGATAATTTAAATATGCCTGAGGTCATGGGGATTATAGTCATAAAGAATTTGCTACCATACCAATTCTAGATTTCAATTAAATTTTGGATGACATAATACATTTATTATTTGCATTGTTGAACAACTGGGAAAGTGTCATTTCTATTTCTTAATAATTTTATCAAAATATTACTGTTCATAAGTTTACAAATGTTATAGAAAGTGAATTCAGAATTTAATGGAAATTATTTTCTCTTCTAGGCTATACATTCCCAGACATAAGAATTTTTTAAATAAATGCATGCATATAAAACATGGTAAGTTGGATGCTGAAGATTGCCACCTAAGTGGCTACTGTATCTGTTGGAAGACAATACATTTAGAACTGACAAATACATGAGAAAGAAAAGAAAGTATATCTAAGATTTCCTGTGATGATGACTTCAGCTATATGAACTATTATTGATATTGGTAAAAATCAATGTCATTATGCATTGAAGTCCATGTATTATTCTTTAATTTAAATTCATCATATCTAACAGAAAAATTACAATAAACATCAGTAACTTAGGAAATAATACAAGTAATCTAAGGAATGTGAAGGAACTTTATCGGTACATATAAATATATTTATATTTAATATAAATATTAAATAAACGCTGCAGGCTGAGCAAGGCATTCAATATTTTTAAGATTCTCATGTCTTCCAGTACTTTCAAAGTGAATCTTGTCATTGTAATCACATGCTCATGATGGGAGGTCATTCTTTGTCTTATGATGGTCATCTATGGGAGGGATGGATAGTCAGGGTAAGAAGGTAAAATTGCCTGATAAAATCAACCAAGAAAAATTTTTTGAGAAGATATTATAATAGTAAAATATGATTGTATAAAGGTAGATGACATTTAACTTTTACTATCCACACAAGGGACAAACAGTTTGAAAATGCATAGTCCAGAGAATTGGAAAAAATGAACAGAATTTACTTCATTCACAAACATGCTGTTATCCTGCAACACTGAGCTTTTGGCCCTGGAGAGACACACTTGAGTAAATCAAAGGGTTGTGTCTGCTTTCATGGGGCTCCTATATTGTTGGAGGCGGCCACCCTGTGTGGTGAGCTGAAGGGCCTTGACCCGAGTCCCTAAGGCATGTGAAAACACATGCATCTCAGAGGAAAACCTCTGGGTGACAGGACTTGGTGTTGAGAGCCTGGAAGTGAACTGCGTACATCTCCACAGTTTGAGAACAACAAAATAATGAGTGAACTTTCCAGGCTCTGGCTAGGAGGCGATAAGATTATGTGTGTGAGATATAACAACCTGGTACCCTACTGTCTGAAGTAAATAGATAATAGTAAGAAAATATACTAATCATTCATACATGTTATCATTATACGGTATGCTTTGATGTTACACCTGCTGCAATTAAAATAGTATATAATGAGCACTAAGACAATAAAGATTTACTGCATGCTGGACATGACAGTCCCCCATGTCTGATTTCCCTCCCCGTCATGTCCCAGGTTCGGAATCACTAGAAGTCCACACTATATCACAGGGAGGATGGACATCAGTAATAACACTAGTAATACACAATGCAAATGAAGTAAGTTCTAACAATTGGGAGAAAAGAGTAATTAGAGTATGACAGAGACCTGGTCTAGATAGAAGAGTTAGTTGAGACTTTTATGATATTGAGAGATCTGAGAAATGAATAATTTTGTTAAGATAGATGCCTGGAATCCAGACATAATAGTCTGAGTGAACAACAAGCAGCAAATGCAAAGGCCTTGTCTGGAGTGAAGATCAGCGGTAGGCCTGGAGTCCAGTTTTGGTGGGGTGGGTGCAAGTGGTCTGATGCAATCCTGGAAAAGACACAGCTTGAATTATGTGAGAAAGACTAATATCTTCAGGTTACTCTCAATCCTTAAAGTCCCCAGTTTGACCCAGGACAGAAGGAAGCTCTTCCTTCTTCACAGTGATACATGGGGCTGCCAGGTACCAATGACCTGGGGCCAAAGACCACTGCTATTGACACAGAAAAGCAAGGTCCTCTGAAATAAATATGAAAATGAAATTTCTATTTTTTGGATAAAATTAATTGATAGTGCACATTTATGGAACAATCAAGTTTTTTTTTTCAGTTCGTCAAAGTTGCGGGCCTCCTAGTAATGTGGTGATAAGTGATGATGACTGAGATACACAAACACTTGCATATACATGTGTGTAAACACATGTATATCCCAAAGTGCATGAAAATCAGGTTTAATGCTATATTAAATGCAGTATGCAAGGGGAAAAGCTTTCATGTGTGACTTTAGTTTTTGACATAATTTCAGATTTAAACATGCCTGAAAAAGTAGCATAACAGATTGATATATACCCTTTACCCAGATTACTCAATGCAAAATTGTTAAAATATTATCATATTTTTTCTCTCTATCATCTATCTATCTATCTATCTGTCTATCATCTACCTATCTTTTGATAGTTGACAAAACATAAATTTGCTCAATCCTCATTGAATGAGAATCTAATACAAGAGTTAGGTGAGCTCTCTAGACCACAGATTTTTTTACTGATCTGAATACTGTCCTGTTGGGAACCAATGTATCTTACAATTCTAGAGATCTTTTACTCTTCAGTCTTGTCTTTAGACCTCAATTTTATGAACAGCTACTGACCATAGAGCTTTATATTGTTTTTGCCTAAGGTCAAGAAAGAGGCTCAGGGCCATTTCAGTGATACTTAGTAAACCTGAACTTTACATGTCAAGAAGTGACCAGTTTGTCACCTTTCGTGTGTTCGATGAAAGTGAGAACCCAGATCCACCAAACAGCTCACCACAGAGAGATTGTTTCTAGCTACGAGAGGTGGACAAGCCACATTGCAAACAAGTTCCTTTCACCTCCTGCATGAGGTTCTTGCTTCAGTCCATGTGATGGATGATTAGTGAGATAAGTTGTATATTAGGGCTAATATGAAATTTTGAAACAAGTTTTATGTTTTCTTGTTGATTTTATTAATCTTGCCCTACTGCACTCAATTAGAGAATGTCAATTTATCCAAAATATATATTGCTAATAAGGTCACTAATGTTTGGCTGCTTCTTTGTACATGCAGATATATCACTTTATAAAAATAGACATAAGGGTCTGTCAAGGGCTAAGAAAGATCTAAACATCAAAATTTTCACATTGTTTTATATTTTTCATTGAAGTTTATATAAGCTGTTGTGGAATAAGAAGCAAATGGATTGTCACTTTGATTGTAATATTTATCTCTTTATTTCTGTTAATGGAAAACAGTTGTCTTGTTGCATTTAATACCATGTAAAAGGAAACTATACTGTGTCATGTCTATAGTTATTATCCCTGATTCTATTTGTAACTGTTGGTTAAAATTCCCACTGTAGATGATAGCTATTTGTTAAGACAACAGTGTAGTGCTATAAATTTGAAACACAATGCACCATATAAGATTGTATAATTTTTAAATTTCAAGTTTTTAGATAGTATACAAAACATTTATTGACATTTATAATAAAAATAGATCATTACTGAAGATAAATACAGATGTCTATTTCTACAAAGAATAAACATGTTTCTGCATATATGATTAAAATACATATTCTCTGTTCTTACCATGTGATACGTCATTAAAATTACTTAATAGGTTCATATTTTATGCCTTAGGTGACTAGAGATAAACACAAGCATCATAGTTCTAACATCTGATTTTAATATGTAGTAAAATGTAATTTTATTCATTGCTTTATTTAACAACTACTTGGAACTACTTGAATCTGATAATTTTAAGTGACTTCTATCACTTGATTTAAAATGATGCAGTTCTTTTTTCACACCTCTGAAATATCAAGTAGAAGTATCTTAGAGATGAGACTACAAAAATTCATCCAGTCCTTTTAGGAAAGAAGATTCCACTGTATTCATTCATGCTTCCCTGACTCTCCCAGCTACAGGACAAGCCAGAACTTCCCCATAAAGTTCCATTGTTTTCTGGTGTCAGGAGATGGGAGCTCTACTAACTTAGGAAGGAAACACTGTGCATCACATTTCTGCTCTGAAATTTCCTTAGGTGTTTACACTCCATAAGCAAATCCTCCCCCCTTCCCCTCAAAAAATTTAAGAAATAAACTGGAAAGATAAATCTTAGGATTTATCTTGAGTGGTTCAGACTCACTCAGCACAAACTTGTGGAGCTAATTTGTTTATTTCTATAATTTATTAAGTGTCTTGAGAGTTTTGTGGGTGTATTTCCTTTTTGTTTTTCTTTGAGCTGAGACTTAGATATGACATCAGGTGTTCACTTTTCATAAACCTGCACTGAAGGTCAAGCTAGGGATGTGAAATGTGAGAAAAGAAGAGAAATAAAACAACAGCAATAATTTATCCCAGTTGGGTCAAGGGATGAAAGTTTTTTTGTGTCTACAGATTTCAGTCTTGCATGCATTTGTATGGCAGTATGTGTGCACACATACACACCCACCCACCCACACCCATTTTTTCTTTCTCACATTATTATTATCAGTCTGTACAGTGTAGGGAAGGAGGAAAGTTATAAATCAAAGTCATTATATTTGTAAGAAATATCTAACTCAATTGTTTAACTTGGAAAAATTCAAGTTTATTCTGACACATGAACCTCTTACATTTTAACTACTCATGCTTATTTCTCTTCTTCTACCAGACAGTGAATTGTATCAATGTGTATTTTTTATCCCATTGTAATAATTATGTTAACTTTATATAAAATATATTGTTGTTGATAAATTCATGTGTCTGCTTGCTCCACTTAGTTTAAGCACTTAAAACTACTTTTTTTTTAAAGGTTTATTTAGTTATGTATACAAGGACTGGTGTGTAGGCCAGAGGTGTGGGAGGGTTGAAAGGATTCACCAGATACAGAGAAGGGAACAGAACAGGTTGATCTACTGAAATATACTGCTGAGGGGAGCAGTGGGTGAGACAGGAGAGGTCTGCTGTGCCATGTCTGTTAGCTCCCTGGCCAGGGATCGAACTCATGCCTCAGTGGCTGTTTATAGCTTCATAGGACTGGGACTTAACCTCTGATCCACCAAAGAACCCCCTACCCGTGCATTTTCAATAATTAATTTAAAAATTGAATGGAAGGTAAATATTTCAGGTGAAAATTTCTTCCTTGAATTTTATCTTATCACATTTATTTATAAAGTTTTCTCACTTCCTTAGTATTTTTCTAACTTTATTATGCAATTTTATAAGGGTTGACATTTACATACATTGTTTATTTTGTGAATATATTTTCTATTTAGTTAGTAGCTGGAAATGTATATATTTTCCTACAAGTGATGAAGAAATGACCCATATTAATTAGTTAAAAATCTTTGAAAATGTTAAAGGAGAGGGTAAAGTGAATAAAAATTTAAGCTAGCTTAATTTAAGCTAGCTAAGCTTAAACAAGTATAGAATTATGCTTAAATTTTCTTTTTTTTTTTTTTTAAAGATTTATTTATTTATTTATTTTTAGATTTATTTATTTATTTATACAAGCACTGGGTACAGTCAGAAGCACGGGAGGGTGAGAGAATTCACCAGAGCCAGAGCAGGGAGCAGAACATGCAGAAGGACCGAAGTACACTGCTGAGGGGAGCAGCGGGTGGCAGGAGAGGTCTGTGCGCCATGTGGGACCCTCCTCTGGTGGCCGGGGAGCAGCTGGGGATCGAACTGGCACTGCAGAGGCTGCGGGCAGCTTCGCAACCCAGTGCTCAACCGCTGCGCCACCGGGGAGGCCCATTATGCTTAAATTTTCAACATCATTATTTTTAATAAAGGCATATAACTTTTCCTTATTTGAATATATATGCGAAAGAAATCTTCATTTAATTTGAATATTCTTTTCTCTTTTCTTAATTTGTATATATACTCCTAGCAAGGGTGGGGCTATTTGCGCTCTGATCCAGTGATCCAGAAAGATTCTCACTAAAAACTAGACTCTGTAAGTCAAGAACCTAAAATTAGGACCTAAGGCCTTACTGGTGGCCTGAGGGTTAATTCTCAGCTCTACCACCACAAAGGTTCACCACAATGGCCTGAGTTCCATACCTGGCCAAGGAGCAACCCACATATGGCACAGCAGACCTCTCTTGCCTTGTCCCCTGCTCCCCTCAGCAGTGTATTTCAGTAGATCTGACTGTTCTGCTCCCCTCTCTGTCTCTGGTGAATCCTCTCACCTCCTGCATCTCTGGTCTATATTCCAGTTCTATGTGAAGTATTCAATCCTAACAGAAGGTTGAAACTGAGTCCCAAAATATGCCCATAGGACTTTCCACAAAACTAAAATATTCTTCCATGTACCAGACCTTACAAAATTATGTACATTGATATTTAAAGAAAAGTATGAAGAATTGCTTAAACTAATGATTGAGCCTATATGTAGATCAACACAGAGAGAAATTTACAGAAGGAAAATAAAGTTCTTCAAATTGGAGACAGAAAAATTCAACTGCAAGTCACACAATCCTAATGAACTTGTCCTACTGTGTGATGTATGATGTCCCTGCTATTGGGCACCAAGTTGTGAGAGGAGGACAACAGCAAGGGATATCGGTGACCTGTGTGTGTCCTCACCCTTATGCTTTAGGACATGGGACAAGACTGAAAAGCAGAAACCACAGAAAACATTTAAAATGTTTTATTTACAAGGGGAGTGGAGAAAGAGAGAAAGAGAGAGAGAGATAACAATTGGATGATATTTCCTACCAACAACAGCAACTGAGGTGAGACACTAGGGTGCAAGTGAAACCTGGAAAAGCAAAAGAGTGACAGCATGCATTTGTTTAGGTTTTAAGGCAAATATGGCTGCTTAACTCTCCCCATAGTTCCTAGTGACCCTGTTCAGGAAGACAGATTCATGGAATGCTGGGAGTTGTAGTCTAAGTGTCTGTGATCTCAGTGGCTTGGAGATGGGTGTGTAGTCTGTAAAGATGTCAAGAGGTGAAGTTCATTTAACATTGCAATCACGGGCTCAGTTTACTCCTACCATTCCCATAACAACTAAGAAAGAACTAACTACAAAATTTCATGAAAACAATAGAATACCTAGCAATCTAAATGCAGGAAGTTATACACCAAGACACATAATAGAAAATTGTCAATTATCAAACATAAATATACTGATATCCAGAAAGAACTAATTTCAAGAAACAGGAACAAGTGTCTCTTCCAAATTTAGTATGCTATACAAAAGACTGAAGTGATGTCGATATATATCATTTGATGTGAATCATTGTTTTATTTAAATTTCTACAGAGAGATTGTATACAATTATGTGCATAAAACATATGCAATTCAATGTTGAACATGCATTTATTGAAATATCCATTACAATAATTATTTTTATGCTTTATAATTTTAAGTATAGGAGCACAAATTTATCAATTTTAAAACATTTTAAATATGTCAAAATCATACATACACTCAGACACACACAATTAGAAACATTTTATAGATTCTAGAAATACATAATTGGAATACCATTCTTAAGATGGGACTATATTGTCCACTTCTACCCCAAGAAACACCTACATAAGTTCTTGCTTACAGATATATAAGTTTTTCCACATGCAAGGTTGATCCTTAAAACCAAGGTGTGGGTTGTATACTATGCAGTTCTTTGAATTTGCAGTTTGATAGGAGGAGAATCTGTAATTAAAAATAAAATATTAACATATGAGAAAAGGAAATGAGAATATTCATTGGTGGGTGTTTATCAAATAATAGAACTTTTCAAAGCATTTGATTGACTCATTACTGACTCATATTGAGCCAGTATGTTTTTTATGATAGGTACAGTTTTGACATTTAAAAGAACAATATCACAAAATTAGACTATTGCCTCAGTAAACAACTGCACAGAGTTCAGTCACTTTTTTTTGCATTTGTTTTAATGGATTTGATATATGATATACTGTTTCAATTTTGCTTAAATATGTATTGACTAAACTAGCCTAAGTAAACAAGGTAGGTGATACAATTTGTATGATACTGAAAAATCCTGTTTATTGATGAAAATGAAATTCAAAAGCTACAAACAGAAAATTAACCTAAAAAATTTGAAAAGAAGGGGGTGTAAGCTGAGGCTATTGGCCTCCAGCAAAATAAAACTATTATGGACACTGTTTTCTCTGGATAGTTCCTGTGAATGTAACATCTATGCATCCACCCACACCCATCAGGGTGAAAAAGCCTATCTCACTTATCTCAGATGTTCTTTCATGGTCACAAGTACACAAATTTCATGTTAATTGACTTGGGTTTTCCAGATGCACCAAAATTATTATTCTGTTGAATCCATTTTTTTCTGTATCTTTATACTTTAGGAAAACTATTTTAGTTACAATGTGTGGAGAGAGAGAGGAATAAGTTCATAAAGAACAAAAAAAATCTGGACTAGTAGAAACGTACAGATCTTGAGAGAGAGCAGAGCCATTCAGCCACGCCCAGGCTTGTTGTTTTTCACTGTAGATGGCTCCAACCCAGTAATATTTTTTACTGAATTTCATAAAGTTCTGCTTAGAGACAGAAACAAACAATTAACATAATTTAAATCTACTCTGGAATAATACTATTTTAAAAAGTTAGTGTCCAACAGAAGATTCAGCCTTTTGATCATACACACTTAAAAGCATTTTTAGGGCTTCCTTGGTGGTGCAAGAGGTTAAGATGCAACCTATGAAGCTCTTGGCAGCCACTGCAGCGCGAGGTCGGTTTCTGGCCAGGAGCTACTCACAGGGCGCAGCAGACCTCTCCTGTTTCACCCTCTGCTCCCTTCAGTAGTGTATTTCAGTCAATCTTCCTGTTCTGTTCCCCACTCTGTCTCTGGGGAATCCTTTCAAACCCCCCACACACACCTCTGGCCCATACCCCAGCTCTTGTATACATAAATAAACAAATCTTTAAAAAAAAGCATTTTTAATGCTTGCTTAAAAAGGTAGTCACAAGTGTATTTTTTACTCAAATATCAAGCCTATCTACTTATTGGGGAAAATAACATGAAAAATCTCAGATTTCACAGAATGAAGACTTTATCATACATATTATGTTATAAAGGGAGTTAGAATTTTACTTCACAGGAGTGTGACATCCGAATTTGATTCTACATCAGAGTCTTAGGGAATAAATTTTGTGGGTGAAATCTTCTCAACCTATAGTCAGTATAGATTCTGCATACAGCTAGAGAAATATTTCCTTTTTTCTTAAGAACTGGGTAATTTTTATGATCATACATTTCATTTTCATTGCATATCCCATAATGATGACAAAATATACAGAATTACAAAATAAATTATAAAATTAATGAAAGCATTAAGATTCAGTTATTTATTTTTTAGAATGATACTCATAATAGATCCTCTTTGAATTCTCTTAAAATGTCCATTATACTTTATCTGACATTTCTCTTGAGCTTTTTTCCAATAAAATTCTGAATTTATCAAATTCCTTAATAAAATTTTATAGGTTTTATAATGGTTAAGTTAAAAGCTATTAGTAAGTCATTAGTTCAAAAAATACTCTTCATTATCTGATACAAAGACCTGAATCTAATTCAGCTTACTTAAATAGTACATATCTCTAGGTCAAAAAATACATAGGAAACCAGAATTAAATACATGCCAATTCATTTCTGTTGTTCATCTGAAGAAGGGTGGAATTATGAGAAGCACAGAAATCACTACTTTCATTCCACATTTTGGATTCATTGGAAATGAAGTAACAGTTACAGCTGTACCCAATCCACCTCTCCTGGCAAGAACAGCAGTCAGAGTCTAAGGAAAAAAAAAAAATAAAGCTTGACTCTTGATATTGGAGATTCTGATTTTTAAATACTCTTTACTCCTATAAAAATTATTGTTTTTTTCCTAAAATTTTCTAAAAAAACTAAATTCAATGTTCAACATCCATTATCATATTTATCTTGACACCTTATAATGTTAAATGCAGGTGCACAAATTCATCAATTTTAAACATTTCAAATATGTGAAAATCATATGATCTGTCACAATTAGAAACATTTTAGATTCTAGAAGTTCATAATTGCAATACCATCCTTATGGAGGATATTTATTGCTCACTTGTGGCCCAAGAATACCTAAATAAATTGTTGCTAAAAAAATGAATTCTCTGAACATCTATCTGAACATAAACTTGGATGGTCAAGAGGCAGTTAAAAAGTTTTTTATGTTGAGTCTTAAATGTACACAATGTCCCGTGTCAATTATATCCCAAAGCCAGAAACAAATTGAAGGAAAAAAGAATAAAATAAAATGAGAAGTAATCACAGAAGATATTGAGACAAGTTATAAAGCACACTAGACAAAGTACATTAAAAATTGTACTTTAACTGCTGAAATCTGTGTACTATGTTCTAGTCATGAGAGATGCAGAAGCAAAGGTAAAGATATAAATTCATGGGTTGTGAGCAAACAGTTAGGTAATTAGCATTAGCTGGGATATATAATAGAACTTATTTTTTATTTATTACTTAAATATGATTGCTCATGTAGGAAAAACTAGGTTATTTCAGGTCAATATTTTCCTTATTTAAATATACAAGTGATGCATATTCAAAGTAATTTAATAATTCTTACAATGGAAGACAATGAAATGAGACTATCCTGCAATTAGTATATTACTTGCATAGCTAGATCACAATGGTTCCATCATGATTCTGTATGAGAAAAACAGGAACTGCATATTTTATCCTCTACTAAACCCAAGGTTTACAAAGTATGGAACCTACCTTTCTGGGATTCGAGGGTGGCTCCTTGAGAGAGTGTTCGCTCAATATCTGGTTTATGAAATGTTATCAGAAATGGTAAAAAATTAATGATTAGATACAAGTTTGTGAAACAATATAATATTCCATGTTTAGTAAATGAAAGCTTTATTAAATGATTTCATCAATGCTCTGAATTTTATGTAAATTGCCCTGAAAAACTTACAGTGTTTCAACACAATTCCCAAAATAGCCATCAACAAAAGGCACATTACTCCTAAGGTCCCAGAAATCCACCTCCATGGAGTGGTGCAAAAACCTATAAAGAAAGAGAGGTAGGGTAGTGACTTCTGGAAAGACATAGGAGCTGAAGATCTCAAAGACAGAAACTATCACAAGAGAATTGAAAAAAAAAAAAGGTATTGGTTTGGAAACCCCAACATCTTCCCAATGAAACACTAGAAATATGAAGACATTGCATAGAAAACTGAAAACAAAAATCTATTCTGTGAGATTATCCACACTTTTTCTTTTTTTTCAAATTCATGTCATTAATGTGATTTACCAATTGTTTATTTGTTGGCATAGAAATTGAGACATTATAGAGTAGAAGTGATCAGACACAGAGTTATGTTTTGGTCATCATAGCAAAATTTCACTTTAATTTTCTCAACAAAAGTCACAAGATATATGATTCTTACTAGGTGTAGAGAAAACTAGAATTCTTTAATAATGCTATTTTTTCAAGGTATCAACATTAGTAAACACACAGAAATAAAATAAATTTGTCTCCCAGAGTTTTTCATGTAATATATCTATCAATGTGTAAATCACTCTTCTGTGCATGTCTCCTAATGTCAAGGTATTCCCTCATGAAGTGCTGTCAGGCTGCTCATGACTCTGGGAGGTCCAGTGGGGAAGAAAAGATAGGATTCTCTGGTCCAGGGATAATCAGATGCTCCCAAAACAATTATGTGACACACCCGGGTGACCAGCATTTATTTCACATATTTTGGAAGATGATTTAAAAGCAACCATTTTGAACAAGACATTTTCTCATTCCCAGAGTTACTTTCTTATAGGAATTTCCTCTCAAGCAATTGGCCACTAGAAGATTCAGAACAATCTCTAAGAACAGTGTCAATAACAGTCTACTGTGTCAGATTATTAATCAGGAAGACCTTGGATGTCAAAACATAAATGGTCAACTTATATAAACTTGTAAGCATTGTCATTAATATTTGGCCTCCCCTATATTTTTTTTTATGCGCAAACTGTGTTGCTCATACTTTGACCTGGTAAATCAGTCCCATAAGCATTTAGTGCTATCCCTGTCAGAAGACAACCTTTTAAACTGTTGGAAAAACTTTCACAAAACAATTTATATGGCAGAATGAAGAATCATGAAAATAAAATTAAATGGAAAATATTGATATATGAAAAACCAAAAAAATCTCATTTTTTCCAGTCCTGTCTTGAAGTTAGCAAATCCATGATATGCACCTTCTAGTTGTTTTAATTTTTTAACTGGTTTGGATTGCACATACCTGCCATGAGGAGAGATGTCCCAGTCCATGCAGGGAAAACTTGCCTGTGCTTGTTCCAGAAGATCCGGGTCACGTCATGGACTGAGCTGGAGGCTGAGCAATCTTGAGTTTGTGTAGGAAAAATGTAAAAGAAAAAGAGAAATTGTGCATTCAAACAATGTTCTTATATCACTATGGACTGGTGAGAATGGATGGACAGTCTGAACCAGAAGCAGCAAAATCACGAGCTTCTGAATGTTCTGGGACCACAATACAGGAAATTGTCACTGTAGCCGCCAACGCCTCCCTTTGTTTATGGTAAAAGGTCAGCATCAGTTTTTTTTTTTTTTTAATGACTAAAGATCAAAATAATTAAAAAAAATATTTGGGGGACTCCCTGGTGATGCAAGATGTTAAGCACAGCACTTTGAAGCTGTCCGCAGCCACTGCAGCACGAATTTGATCCCCGGCCAGCCAGGGAGCTACCCACATGGTGCAGCAGACCTCTCCTGTCTCGCCCGCTGCTCCCCTAAGCAGTGTATTTCAGTGGATCTGCCTGTTCTGTTCCCCACTCTGTCTCCTGGTGAATCCTCTCACCGCTTGTCATTTGGGCTGTATCCCAGTTCTTATATGCATAAATAAATTTAAAAAGTATATATTTGGGAAACAGGAGAAACATAGGGAAATCTAAATATGTAATTAGTTTAATAAAGTTTCACATAATAAAAATCTCCTTTTTTAATAAGAAACAGGCATTACTTACATGGTGCTACCCACTGATTAAAGCACTTAGCATAGTATAGATCTATTTATGAAACTGACTTAGTGAGATATATATATATATATATAAACTGATTAATGGTGAAAAACCAAAGACATGAAAAAACTAAGAAAATTGTCAAGCAGACTTACATTTGAAATTTGGTAGTATATCTCCATAAACACATGCAATTAATTTTATTTATTTATTTATTTATTTATTTATGCATACAAGAACTAGGGTACAGGCCAGAGGTGTAGTGGGTGAAAGAATTCACCAGAGACAGAGTGGGGCATAGAACAATTAGATCGACAGAAATACACTGCCGAGGGAAGCAGCTGGTGAGACAGGAGAGGTCTGCTGCACCATGTGGGTTGCTCCCTGCATGGCCAGGGATCAAACTCATGCTGCAGTGGCTACGGACAGCTTCATAGGTTGTGTCTTAACCAGGGAGGCCTGCAATTAATTTTAAATCAAGCCTTTTCTCCACATTTGTATATTTTGTGAATTTTCATTTTCTTACCACAGAGTGGTTGCCATTTCCATGTCTTATTCTGTGCTGTGATCTGTGTCTCCATAACTCAGCTAGGGAAGTCAGGGATAAAAAAATTTAGAAGCACAGTGACCTTCTGCTATTGTTGCATTCACACACACACACACACACACACACACACTCTCACACACACTCATGTGCTCTAGTACAGCCTCAGCTGGCTTGGGACCACACTCATTGTCTCATTCACGTTAACCTTCAAACCTTCCTTCAACACTTGTCTTCCCAGTGTTCCCTTCCCTTCAGGGCTTTGAAAGTGACTATAGCTGATACAGGAATTCAGGTCAATAATAACATTAATAAGCTAATTAAATAATTTGATAGAACTCTAATGATGAGGTGAAAAAGATTTCTGAACCTTGAATTGCTGAGACAAAGGACTTCCAAGATTTATCCTGGGCTGGAAAATAATAACAACTTTTAATACTTTTACAGCAAAAAACAATAAACATATATAAAGCAGAAATAGTATCATCAACTTCTCAGAGAAGTAGCAAAGAACAAACAGAAGAAGAATCATTGATTTTACCGCCAACCTCTTTTATTTTTTTTTTTAATCTTGCTTGATTATTTATTTATTTATTTATTTATTTTTAAATAATAAATTTTATTGTTATATTCCCCATACAATTGCAGCCCCCCCATTCTGACCCCAATCCCTCCCCTCCCGCCCCCGCCCCCCTAAAAGTGTCTCTGGTTCATAGTTTTTTGTTGATTTTGATTTTCACTTTCTTATAGTTATTCATTTTCCTGGTCCCTTATTTAAGTTTTCTAGATTCCTGCTATGAGTGAGACCAGCCAAAGCAGTGATAGTGAAGGCAAAGATAAACAGCTGGGACTACATCAAATTAAAGAGCTTCTGCACAGCAAAAGAGACAATAACAAAAACAAAGAGAAACCCCACCGACTGGGAGAACATTTTTGCACCCAACACTAATGATAAAGGACTGATCACAAAAATCTGCAAAGAGCTGATGAGACTCAACAACAACAAAGAAAATAATCCAGTCAAAAAATGGGCAGAAGAGCTAAAAAGAAACTTCTCTGAAGAGGAAATGCAAATGGCCAACAGGCATATGAAAAAATGTTCAACATCACTTGTCATCAGGGAAATGCAAATCAAAACTACCATGAGATACCATCTTACGCCAACCTCTTTTATACTGTGAATTTTTACTGAACATGCAAGTTTAGCTTCGGAAACAAAATAGACTGTTGACCAAAAAGCATAAATTCCCCAAAAAGAATAATTCATGTACACACTTAAATATTTTGAAAGATGGTATTTTGTAATCTGCATCAATCATCATATAATGTTACTACTCCTAATTTTCACCTTATTGAAAAATAAAAGTGTTTTAGGTTGATACATATTGTCCTTAGACCTTAAGAAAGAAATGAATTTTATTTACTCCACATGAGCACATTGGTGAAAATGTGAAACCAAATCATGTGCAGGTTACCTGTATTCTTAGGGCTTATAACATACAATGAGGATCAAAATAATATTACCCATCCAAGTTTACTAAGATATGTCAGTGACATTATCACAAGAGTTTTATAATATACAACACATGACATTTAGGAAGTGCTCTCTCTGGGTTGATCAGTGAAAAATGAGCAAAAACTTCCTTTAGTGAGGAGCAAGAACATCTAAGAAAAAAAAGTGCTAAGTCTAGTCTCCATATGATTTTATTTTTAATGATACTTTAGCCTATTTCTATTAATGTAGATGGAATTATCTTTTTTATAATTTTATAATTATTATTTTATATATATATTACATCATTTTTGTACAGTGCACGGTCTCTCCTCTCAGGTGCAGTCCCCACATCTTAAGCAAGTTTTCTTTTGACAAAATCTGGAAGCAATCACCGTGATCCATGACTTCAAAGTGAGAGGCTCAAATTGTTTTATAAAATACATTAAAATCAGGTGCTTTTTTTTAATATTTATGCTTCAAGTAGAGACTTAAATTATATAAAAATAATGTATTTGGCTTAAAATTTATATAATACCTATTACAATAAAATAAAATATACATTGATGCAATTCACTGTGTTAGGGAGGTAGGAAAATGATCCTTAGGTGTTAAAATGTAAGTGATTCCTCTTTTGTCAGAATAGACTTGAATTCTCCCTAAGAAAACTGTGAAGTGAGATGTTTCTTATAAATATAATGGCTTTCATTTTATATTTTTCCCCTTTCCCTGCATTGTAGGGGTTGATGATGATAATGTGAAAAAAAGAGAATGTATGTGTTGTGTGTATATGCATCACATACCTGTCTACAAATACACACAGGTCTGAAATCTGTATGGACACAGAGGCACTTTCATCCCTTGGGCCAACTGGGGTAAACTGGATGGAGAAGAATAATTATTATTCTGTTTTCTTTCTTTCTTTCTCTCACATTTCACATCTGGAGCTTGACTTCACTATGAAATGTGAATGACTAACATCATATCTAAGGTTAAACTCAAAGAAAAAACACCCACAAAAAACGCTCAGACACTTAACACATTATAGAAAGGAAAATAGCACCTCCATCACCAGGTGCTGAGTGAATCTGATCGAGTCAAAGATGGTAGGAGGTTTACAAAGCCCTGGCTGAAAGAGAGTCAATTAAATAAAATGAATTTCAACCCTGCAGCCCAGAGACACAAAGATTCATATATTTATTTTTGCTCCTACAACTCAGGGCAACTTATATTTTGCGTAAACTAAATTCCTGCCATCAGATGTAGCCATTGAGTCTTGCACTCCAAAGTGTTTGTTCTCTTTTAGTAAGAAAATTATTCTGTGATTCATCTTTATATATTTTTCTTTTTTCAACCTTTTTGGCCATTCATTTAAAGAATGTAAATCACCCTCACCTGCATTCCTGTAAGGAAAGTTGAGAACAGAGATGTGATGAGCAGTGTTTCTCCTTCCTAAGTTATTAAAGATCCCACCTCCTGACACCTGAATCCAGTGAAACACTGTGGGTAAGGCCTGGCTTGTCCTGTACCTGGAGAGTCAGGGCAGGTCGAGTGAAGCCACAATAGGACCTTGTTTCTAAGACAGTTCCATTTGATATTTCAGAAAAAAAACCTGCATCCATTTAAAACAAATGATAAAAATGACTTAAAATTACTAGCTTGATGGAGCTCCAAGTAGCTGTTAAATAAAACAATGGATGACATTTTACTATATGTTGAAATCAATATCAGATTATGATGCTTTTATTTCCCTCCAGTCACCTAAGGAGCAAAATATGAACTTATTAAGCTTCTTATGTGAAATATCACAGCTTAAGAACACTGAATACATATATATTAGTCATGTATTCAACAATTTGATTCATTTTTGCAGAAACATGAGCCTCTATACCTACATAATTATTATTGATCTATTTTATTATAAATTTTCCTAAATGTTATAAATACTTCCTAAAAACTTGAATTTTATAAAATTTCTATATTTTCATATTATATAAAAATTGATCTATAACGAGTCTAGAGCACTAGAAAGATTTACATATGTGTTCTAAATTTCAATGTCTGGCAGTCAAATTAAATGTTTACATTCATTTTTGAAGTATATTTCAATGTCTCCTAGAAGAAACAACCAATAATTGACTCTCTTCTGAAAAATATACTGTAATTCCTAAAGGAGATAATGTCACCATTATATGAAAGTACATTAGGAATGAAGTGAAGTCACTTAGAATTGTAGCTGAATATGAAGTATTAATTGAGCACAGACCTTGTGTTGGAAAAGCACTTTCTTTTACTGGGGATTATCAGAAGGTAATGTGCATTTTATACTCATTAGATCTCATAGGAGAAATCATATATTTTAATTATATTTATATACTTGAAGATTTATTTGGCATTAATTTATTGTTAAGATTTGGTTGAGAAAAAGGAAGAAGGAACAAATGTGAGATAATTATCTTCATGGAGTTTGTCTATGTAACACACACCTTCTACATGCTGAAATTTATCATTAAGTTCTTTTTTGCAACTACCTATGAGGTAGGTTCTCTTATTCACTTATTTTTATAGAAGATGCATAGAAGCTGTAACCCATATTGTTTGAATACAAGACTAACACCATCCAAGTGGCAGAGAGAAGCCATCAATCCAAACAGTTCATCTTCACAACCTGTGTTGTCAATTACTTACCACATTAAACTGTGGAAATGGAGACAGGAAGCCAGTGTTAATATTTCAGCATTTCCCAGAGTCTCATTAAACTGACCTCTACAGACATTGTGATCTGCTTGATATCATTGGGAATCTCAAAAGGATGTGTTTACAATAAATAAAGTGAAATTTCAATACATCACTTGTATTGAGGGCATGTGCATGATGAGGCCCCTCTAACTTCCCTAATGGAAAATGACTTTGCCTGAAACAACCTTTTTATACTTTTGCCAATAGTCTTGTACCACCCTATTTCTGTTTTTATAATTAAACCCTCCATGGTATGTAAGCCTGCAGATTCTTTCTACGTGCTACTCAAGATGCAGTCCAATTGAAGAATCATGTAATAATCCAATTAGAAATTTATATTTAGTAATTATGTTTTTTATAATACATTTGACTAGATGAGAAATACTTGGTCCCACATGTAGATTTCACTCTCTCTGCTACATGGATACCAGTGTACATATCAAGCAAAATAACTGATAACAAGTGAATTCTCCACTCTCTCCTACAAATAAAATTATGACTCAGACACTTCTAAGATTACCTTTTTTATTTCCTTCTTTGTTGCAGGAAATATTTCCTGGATGTCTTTTTGCATTATATGAGTTCTGAATCACTAAGAGAAATGAGAAAGATCCTTTCTAAGCTCAAAGAGAAAATTAATCAGACAATCCTATTTGCCAAACACTATATTTACATAGGAAAAACAAAAGTGATTAATGTTTTGCATTGAAGAAATCAATGCAATATAGACATAAATATAAGACTCAAACGATAGTATGACAACTCCATACAGCAATTGTGCAGAAGACAGAAATTCTATTCTTTTAACAGTGTGAGCAAACTTCTCACAGTGAGATAAAATAATTTTCAAAAGAAAAAGAAGGAATTTTTCTTATAAAGCTAATATGACAACTGATAGGAATTAAGTAAAGTTCATGATATACTTTAAAATGAACAACACTGAACACTGCTACCTTTCCCCACCCACAAAGCTGGTACACTGACTAAGAGAAAGAGGAAAAAACAAAACAAAACCAAGAACAAACTACAGATCAAGTGAGAAAGTGAGTGGAAAGGATCTACTGTAGACACCACACGCTGCAAATGGGAACCATGGAGAACCGTTCAGGAATTGCCACAGAGATGGCAGTCCTGCAAATAGCCCAAGGCCAGCTGGTAAACTTGTGTGGAAAAATGAAAGTGCATGAAAAGCATATCTGGATTGTGGCTGCCCCGTGCCTGAGCCCCTGATCTAAGTCTCTGGGGAGATGCAGGGGAACTGTCACTGAGGTGAATGACTTTCACTGACTAATCAAAAAACCAGGTGCCAGATGTGCCATCTTTAAGACAGCGAGCTTTGCGTCCAGACCTCACCAAAACTGTGTGGAACAGACAAAGGCCTGTCCCCACAGTAAGAGCTTCTGACATCCCAGAAGGAGCTCACCAAAGAGATGCTGGCCAGTACTAGTGACACAGTGTCCCAACACATAGGGCAAATCAGAAAACAAGCATCAGGGAGAAGAAAAACTACATGCAACCAAGCAAGTCCTCAGGGAAAGGACACCCCACAAAAAGAAAAGCAACCACCAGTCTCCAGCAACAGTGACTTGGAAGAACTTCTGAGTTTTCCAGATATAGCATTTAAAATTGCCATGATTAAAAAACTGAAAGAAGTCAAAAATGATATGCGAAAAATAATCAACAATCAGAGGAATGAAACTGAGTCCCTAAAGGGAATTGAAAGAAGTGCAGGAGCTCAAAGGATTAATGGAGGAGCTGAAGAACTCTGGGGAAAAGCAATGAAAGCAGAATAGATGAGAAGGATGAATAAATACTCTCAAGGACACAGAAATAAAAAGAACCAAAACAGAAAAGGGAAGCGAAGTATGAAGGAGAAAGAATGAAGAAAGATTTCGGGAACTATCTGACTCCATAAGGAAAGGAAATATAAGAATTAAAGGGTCCCAGAGGGAGTGGAGAGAGACATAGGAACAGAGAAAATATTCAAGGAGATAATCAAAGAGAACTTCTCAAGCACGAAGAAGGAGCTGAAATAGACATACAAGAAGCAAGAACACCAAGCTTCCATGATGAAAGGAAAAATGCAGCAAGACACATAACAGTAAAGGTCCCAAGAATCCAAAACAAGGAAAAAATAATGAAACTGACAAGAGGGAAGAAAAAGTTAACATACAAAGTAAAACCAATCAGGCTGACATCAGACTTCTCCGAAGAAACACTACAGGTAAAAGGAGACAGTGGAGGGACATAGTCAACAAACTCTAAGACAACAAATGCCAACCAAGAATACTTTATCCCACAAAGCTTTCCTTCCTCTATAAAGAAAGAATAAGGACCTTCCCAGACAAACAGAAATTCCAGAATTTCATTAAAACAAAAACCCCACTCCAAAAATACTACAAGGAATCCTAAAACTGGAGCCAACAGAGACAAATAGAACAAAACAAGAAAAAAAATAAAACCACAGAAAAGACAAACAAAATGGCAAACACATAAAGAAGACATAACATTCATCAACATATACTCATCAAATGAAAGAGCACCAAAATGTATCAGACAACTATTATCATCTCTAAAAACAGAAATCAGAGAAAATAGATATATAGTAGGAAACTTCAACACACCACTATCAACAATGGATAGATCAATGAGACAAAAAATAGGGACATTAAAGCTCTAAATAAGGATCTAGACCTCTTGGCCTTAATAGACATCTATAGAACACTACACCCCAAAAAATCTGAGTACACATTTTTCTCAAGCACACATGGATCATTCTCCAGGATCTGTCACATACTGAGACACAAGACAAACAGCAACATATACACCAAGATTGAAATCATCCCAACCACCTTCTTTGACCACGAAGGCATCAAACTAAAATAAATCATAAAAGAGGCAAGGAACCCTCCCACCTCATGGAGATTGAAACCCACACTACTGGAAGACCACTGGACTAATGAGGAGATCAAAGAAGAAATTAAAAAATACCTTGAGTTGAATGACAAGGAAGACACCAATTTCCTAAGTGTATGGAACACAGCAAAGCAGAAATAAGAGGAAAATGTACAGCAATACAGGCTCGCATCAAGAAACAAGAAAGAACTCAAAAAAACAACCTAATCTCACATCTCAAAGAACTAGAAAGAGAACAACAAAAATAACCCTAAAATCAGGATCAAGAAGATGTGGTACATATACACAATTGAATATTACTCAGCAATCAAAAAAGATAAACTCATGCCATTTGCAGCAACATGGATGGAGTTGGAAGGGATCATGCTCAGTGAGATAAGCCAGAAAGAAAAAGAAAAATACTGGATGGTCTCACTCATAGCAGGAATTTAGAAAACCTAAATAAGGGACTGGGAAAAAGATTAATTATAATAATAAAAATCAAACTCAACAAGCAACTATAAACCAGAGACATACTATGGGGGGTGGGGGGGTGGGAGAAGGGAGTGGGAATTGTATGGGGACTATAACCAAGATGAAAATGCATACATT
Organism: Talpa europaea; assembly: GCF_964194135.1. Taxonomy (NCBI): domain Eukaryota; kingdom Metazoa; phylum Chordata; class Mammalia; order Eulipotyphla; family Talpidae; genus Talpa; species Talpa europaea. The sequence goes on along the minus strand of NC_140083.1, from coordinate 67,069,677 downwards.
GTGCAAAAATGAAAAATGATGTAAAAATATATAAAACGAAAAAAAATTAAAAAATAAAAATTTGAAAAAAAACATAGAAAAGAATATATGCAAACTACTAATTGAATATAATAAGTACATTGAAATTAATAAACATACCTTAAGCTACTAATCACTGATATTTATTTATTTCCTTGACAATACAAGAATTGAGTGAAGGGGATTGGTCATTACGCAAATATGTTGGGGATCTTGTGTAACTTGAGGTCCGACAGAAGAAAGGCCCAATATAGAGGTGATACAGAGCTAAACTGAGCAGCAGTAAGAGTTTCCTGTGTGGTTGCACTCAGAGCTCTCTTATTCTTGACCTCTGTGCTTACCTATCAGAGTGTTTCATAGGAGAGTCAAAGGCATTATTAGCCTGTGCATTTTATTTCTCTTCTTCTGTTCTGGTCTCTAATCTCATAGTATGGACTCTCAAAAATTTTTAAATTCCAACTTCTTTAATAAGAGTTTGCATCTGCTTCTTCCCAGGATATAGATATACACTCTTCTAAAGATCAGACATTTTCTTCTGAACATCAGGTAATTATAATTTCTCATATATTTATTCTATTTCTCAACATATGTTTGTTTAGAATTTTGATGAAATGTAGTTGAAAGAAATTATAGATTTATAGTCAAAGACAGATTGATTATTCAATATTCATATGTATATTTTTCATACAATAATACATAAGTGTATTGAATTTTTAAACAATCTCTATATATCTCTGTATGTGTTGATGTGATTTGGAAGAAAAACAAATAAAAGTATGGTTCACAGAGTAGGAAAGGTCATGAAAAAAGATTGGTTAAAAAGAGAGGTGCTAGGAAGGAAATCAGGTGTGTTTAAGAGTCTTTAAAGAATCTATTTTAAATATTATTTATTTTAATCACATTATTATTACTTATTATTTGCTGTTACATTTTATGATATTTAGGAATTGTTAAGTTGTATGGAATATGGGTTCAAAGAAAGCAAACAAGGAAATTTAAAATTCAATAGGATAAATCCTAATTAATCTTCCCACAGGATGTTTCTTTTGATTATAGGAATTTGGGTTTATTATCTTCTGGTAGAGAAAAAAAATCTCACATCTATTCCTTTCAAATTTTCTAAAATGTTATAGTAAAGAAAAATATTTTCAGATTTCATCTTAGCTAGACTTTATTTAGTATAAAAATATTAACTTTTTAGATAAATTTAACATTTTTCATACCAATTTTACTTAGTAATTCTTCATTTACACTCATTGAAAATATATTTTTCCTTCATTTTCTCATCTTTCTACATTTCAGTAATGAGTGAAATAACTTACTCAGAGTTGCGACTGCAATGTCCATCTCAGCCACAGAGAAGACAAGAACCTAAACAACCAAAAAGAAAAGGTCCGTCTGAACATACCCATAAAGATGGGTGTGCTGTCTACTTTTTCATTTTAGAAATTATATTATTAAAGTATACAAGATTGTGCATGCTCATGCTACATGATTGATTTAAATGTTTACCTTTTACAGAGCAAAGAAAATGATTAATAGGAAGTGTCTTCTAATTTTACTTACTATATTTCATCTTAGTTAGACTTTATTTAGTATAAAAAATATTAACTTTTTAGATAAATTTAACATTTTTCATACCAATTTTACTTACTAATTCTTCATTTACACTCATTGAAAATATATTTTTCTGTTTATTTTCTCATCTTTCTATATTTCAGAAATGAGTGAAGTAACTTACTCAGATTTGCGAGTGCAGTGTTCATCGCAGCCACAGGAAAGACAAGAACTTAAAACACCAAAAATAAAAGGTCCATCTGAACTTACCCATAAGGGTAGGTGTGCTGCCTGCCTTTTCATTTTAGAAATTATATTATTTAAGTATACAAGATGGTGCATGCTCATGCTACACAGTTAATTTAAATGTTTATCTTTTACAAAGCAAGGAAAATGATTAATAGGAAGTGTCTTCTAATTTTACTTACTATATTCTTAACAATATTTAAAAATATTATTTATACTAGACAATGCCTATAATGATTGAGAATTTTTTTTATCCCTAATGAGCAGTTTGTCTGGCAGTTTATGTTATTTCTATGAGATCTATATAGAAACTTTATTAATGAAATTATTGTGTGTAGGTGTATGTGTAAATATATAAAAAAATACTTTACCATTATTTATTTTAAAATATTTTTAAATTTTTCTCAATTTATAAAGTAATTTCTCATATGTACATCAATACCAAAAGAATGAACGACATTGTATTTTTATTTCCAATGTATTTATTTCCAATGTATTTATTATGAGCGACATTGTATTTTTATTTCCAATGTACAGTCCTGATGTTTAAATGGCATATTTGAAAGTTAAGTGCTTAAATGCTGAAACTCCATCTTTCCTTGGGAAGCCCAAAATCTTCTCTCCTCCCAGAGAACAGTGACTCAGCTAATCTACCAAGGAGCTCTATTTTTTCTGCCTTTTCTGTGACTTCAAATTCATTCCTTGATGTGTATCTCACTAGACACCTACAACTAAAAATGGAGCAATACAATGATAAATATTTGACTTCATATTGTGAAATGAAGAGCTGTCTCTTTCAAAACTTTTTTTTTTCTGTCCTACTCCATTATTTTCTTCTCTCACATTCTGTATTTTTAGGTATACATTTTAATTTATCTACTGATTTTTATAGGGTTTCAAGATAGAACAGTGACTACCAAAATAACTACATTCCTGTATAAAAACAGGAATGAATTTAATATTTTAGTTGCATATTTTATGAGGATGATCTCAAGTCTGTTGCAATTAAGTGAACTCGTATAATATAAAACATCTATATCTGATCTGAGACAACACTGAAAAAATATATTTCCTACTTTTGATTAGTTTCTTGATTTTTGCCATATGTTATTGACATATGATACACTAATGAAAAGTTTAATTCATCCTTCTTCAAAAGGGCGGTATGGCCACCAGATTGGCTCACTCCCCCTAACCAATACTGGCAGTCCCTGAGGATGTGTGCCACAGAGGGGTCTCTTAGGTCTTCTGAAATTCTACCCTCTTTCCATGAGCCCCCAATGGAAATCAACAAATTCCGATGGCAATTACAGTGAACTCCCATTGGCTTATAGGTGCAAGGAATTCTAATCTCATGATGACCTGCTCTTACATTGATGGTCTTGTTAAAATTCAATAGTGTTCCACAGCTGCCGCCTTCTCTCTGATTTGACAAAGTGAGTGGAGTGTGTGTCCTGTCTCCCCACGGACACAGGGATACGTCCTCTTTAGAATTCATTTCCCCTTGGCTGCAATTGTATGGGGAATATAACAATAAAATTTATTAAAAAAAAAAAAAAAAAAAAGAATTCATTTCCCCTTAATGCTTTTGAATTGAGCTAACACTCTCAAAATGAGCAATGCTTTATAGATTACCTTTCTTTTCCCTATTAATTGGGTGTGAGCTGTGTTTGTAGTTTACTACACATCATAGAGAAGGTGAACTCTGACAAACATTTATAAACTGATGTCATAAGAGATATTCCTCCCTTTTCTATAGATCTTGCTGCCCCATGTTCTTCATGGAAAATCACTGCAGTGATTCTGGGGATCATTTGTCTGGCCCTTCTTTTGTCTGTTGGATTCTTAACTACAAAGTGTAAGTCACAACGTAAAAAAGAAATACACTTTTTTCCTACTTACCTAATGAACTCTGTTGAATATCATGCATTTTGATCAGCTCTATTCCTGGACTAAGAAGTATTCTCACAAAGAGAAGATGATTCCTTACAGATAAGTCAAATTAGTTCATTTTAAAGCATGCGATGAACCTTACTTAATAATTGTTTTTTCTTATGTTTGTTTTAACAGAAATATTTTCTTTATTTGTGAAATAATTTTTATCTAACTGTGAAAAGTTTGCATAACTTAATAAAATGTATTTAAAAAGGTATAATTAAGTGAACTCATGTAATATGAAACATTTATATCTAAACTGAGACATCTCTCTGAAAATATAATTCTTACTCGAGTAGTTTCTTGGCTTTGGCTGGATGTATTGACATATGATACACTAATGAAAAGTTTGATCATTTTCTGGAGTTTATTTCTTTCTGACATCTGTTGCTTTATGAACTGGTATGAACTTCTCATACTCATATTGTAGTTTGATTATTATGCTTATATCTCTATTACATTCAGTTCTTCAATGCAAGTGATATTTCATTAGTCAGTTTTGTATTTCCTATTTAAGTATATGTCAGGCACAAAGGTTGTCCAGTTATTTTTCTCTTTGAGTTTAAATATGGCCTTTCTTTTCAGTGAATCAAAACTCATCTAATGCAGAACAACAATGCACAAAGGGAACAAATAAAACAGGTAAATGTGGAAGTCTCTGAGTCATAATATTATTTGTAGGAAAGAGGAGAGAATTCACTTAGTGTCTGTGATATTGCTTGATATATTCAACTGTATACAAGAAGCAGAGTGAAATCTACTTATAGCACCAGTACTTCTCAGGCAGTCATATGTACTGACAAAAAATTAACAAATATAAATATCGAATTGGTTTTATTATATGATTCATGAGATAGGTGATGTCCTGTCTAGTAAGGATGAGCAAGGGCTTACCCAAAGTGGAGGGTTTTTAAAGACAGATAGATGGTGGGATAAGGTTATTGACAACAAGCAAGGTTATTTCAGGCAAAGACACTTTCTGTAGGGGAAATTAGAGAGGATTCATCATGTAGATGGCCTCCCTAGTGCTGAGCTGGGCCCTCCAGTTTAGTGGGTTTAGAATTGCATTTTGGGATGAGGAAAAACCTGTTGTTAGGTTAAGCATTAATATTTGGTGGGATCCTGCATGAAGGACTCCATTAAGGGCCCTGGGTGTTTTAAAAACTTTTAACAAGTATATAGCTTTATACTGGGTTATGTTTACTGAGACATTTTTAATTTTGTGGTTAAAAATATTTGGTCTCTCCAAGGCATTCTTATGAATCTTGAAGAGCAAAATGTTTTCAGTGTGATGAATTATGGTTCTAAAATAAATCAAACACTAAACTTAAGTGCATATAACTGAAATGTAAAACAAAGATATTTTGTTGGTAGAGGGTAGATTTGCATTGTGAATTTACTAACTATAACTTGCACTGATGGGACACATTCAATTACAGTTTCTCTTTGTAACAGTTTTGAAATATCCTACTTGTTCAACCAATTGGTATCAGCATGGTGAAAACTGCTACTTTTTCTCAAAAATCCTGTACCCTAGGAAACAATGTCCCAGCATCTGCTCTCGTTTAAATTCAAGCTTTGTTAAAGTGGAAACTGAAGAAGATATGGTATGGATAAGTTTTTGTTTCTTAAACTTTGGTGTGTTTTTTTGTGTCAGAAAATTAAAAAATGCCAAAAACCACATAAGACTTATGTTCCTCTAAACATTTTCTATATGACAGTCACAGGCATCCTTACATTTTGACTGTAATGTTGATTGTTAACTTAATAATACCACCTGGAGGGTTTTTTTCAGCTCTAGCATAAAGTTCAAATCATGTGTTTCAGTTATTATAGAATCTGATTCGTAGCCACTAAGAAATGTGGCCTGGCCTTCTCTGCCACTAAGGACCCCCCAGCACCTGTTTTAGTGCTGCCTGCCCTGGGCTTATGGTCATGAACTTTTTTACATGCATAAAGGACTCTGTGCTCCTTCATGTCTTTGTTTTTCAAGTCGTTGTTTCATGTGACAGTGACATATTATGTCTCCTCCACCTCTCACCCCAAACATTTTTCTCTTGGTTAATGTACCCTCTTTTTTAAGATTTTAACTTATGGCACTCTGGGCTCACCACACCTGTTAAAACCTCTACTATTTCTTCTCCTTTGTTTCTGTATTTATAATGTGAAATATGTCCCTACTTATTACATAGGTTAATGGATGTTGATCTATTTTTTCAGTGTCTGACTACACCTATGAGGTTTACTGCTCATTTTTCCAACCCAGAGCCAAAGAATATGACTAAAATATAATATGGGAAAAAACAATTGTTCATGAATAAAGTAGTCCTCAGCAGTCAACAATCAATTATTTCTATGTAAACTAAGCCTAATCTCTATTTGTTTGCATATAATTAAAGAGAGTGTAAAGGAAAATTGATCAATGAAAGAAAGATATTTAAACAATTATACTCCTATTTCTCAGGCAAAGTTCTCCTTTCTGATTTATTTTTCTCTCTCTGCAGAATTTTTTATTGCTCTTGTCAAAGATGCAGTGTGGAATGAGTCAAAAGATGTTTTTCATCAGCTTGTCCTACAACAGAGAGCAACTGAAATGGGTTTGGCTGGATGGCACACCTTTTACCCTGGACAAGTAAGTCTCCAGCTGTTCCAGACCAGAATGCTCTTATTTTCTTCCAAATCTCAACACTTACTGTGCTTATGGAGCAGAGTTAGATTACAAAAGACAGGTAGCCATAATAAATCCACTAGGAAAAGACAGGATAAATGGAAAGATGTGAATAATTACTGTACTAGGCTGAATATTTAAGTTTCATAACTCACTTAGATTGTTCATTAGTTTTATCAATGAAATATTACCATTTTACAATGTAGTATAATGTAATTGAATAAATAAGTGCAAATTTCAAGTGGTGTCACTTCCATGTTAATGTTTTTTTGACTCCAAGACGTGCTCACTAGCAAAATTTTGAGGCAATTTTCTCCCTCCATTGCTCTCATCCAGTATTTTCCACAAACCATATTTGCATTTATATTTGTTATAAGCCGCAAAATGGGTGGCTTAAAGGAACAGAAATTTATTCTCTCATAGTTCAGAAAGCAGAATATGAAGTCGAAGTATTGATTGATTTGGTTCCTTTGAAAGTTCCATTCTCTTGAAAGAGTTAGCTGAAAATTTCTAGGGACAAACTTTGTTGTGATTGACAAAGATCATTAATTTGCTGTAACATAAATCAATCCTATTGAATATTCATCTAACCAATATCTTGGTGTCAGGTGCCCATGTATGTCTTAGTTTATTGCAGACATTTCCTGATTTATAATGAGAAAGATTTGTATTGTAAACACATTACAAAACTCAGTGATTATTGTGCAACAAATATCGTTTATTTTGAAAAAAAGCAATTTTAATATGCTACTCTATGGAGTGATTCTATCAAAATTATGTATCTCTAATCTACAATCCTAATTTTATTATTAATTTTAACCCTTGTTAAAACGCACTCATTACAAAAAATGTTAGTAGCAATCAGTATGAAATAAAAGAAATTTTCCATTCTATCCTTTACAAACTAAGAATTTGATTCATTATATTTATTATTGAAAGTTCATCTCCATCTTTCAGTTTTATATTTCGTGCTTTGTAGTTGATATGTTTTAGTTCAAATTCCTATCCTTCAATTTTTCATTTCACTTACTGTAATCTCATCTCTATATGATTCCCTTTTTGATTTCCCCTGTGATTCCCAATGTGATCAGGTTGATCACTACATTTGTCAAAGTCAGTTTAGTAAAACTCTGGGCAAAGCTGAAATGTCAATACCTTGGTTTCCCCTTCTTCACTGCCACAGTTTAATGTGGTGATATCATCTTACATTTGTTCCTTCTTGCTATTCTTCCCTCAAATAAGAATAAATCTTCAAATGTAGAAATCTAATATAAATGTATAATTTCTCTTCTCAAGTTTCATGAAAATGATATGCTGATTTCCTTCCATTATTCTCACACTTAAAAGATGATTTTCCAATAAGGGCTGTGTGTTATAATTAAAAGTTCACATTTAGGGCCTCCCCGGTGGTGCAGCAGCTGAGCACTGGGCTGTGAAGCTGCCCGCAGCCTCTCCAGCGCTGGTTGGATCCACGGCGCCGGCCAGGGTCCCACATGGTGCGCAGACCTCTCCTGCCACCCGCTGCTCCCCTCAGCAGTGTACTTTGTCAGTCTCCTTGTTCTGTTCTTCGCTCTGGCTCTGGTTAATTCTCTCACCCTCCATCGCTTCATCTTCATTTCCAATGCTACACTTGCATATTGTAATCACATGCCCCTTTGAGGAATGATACTATATTTTCATGAGACTTTCCCTGAGACTTTTCATGAGACTACTTTGATTCCCAATGATATATTTAAATATTTGATCATTTGAAATAATTTCCTCTACTTACTCACGTGAGGATTCTGATCTTTACTCTTGAAAAAACAAGCTAAAGTTTTTCGGAAGAAGATCAATTACTATTGACGATTAACAGCAGCTTTTTCGTCCTGTTTACATAGTACCATCTGGTTTGTGTTTTCAAGATGCTACTGTGTAAAGGCAATTTGTAAACTCCAGGTAATATGTAAGATAATTAAAATGCCTGAGGTCATGGAGATTGTAGTCAGAAATAAAGACATTGCTACCATACCAATTCCAGATGTAAATTAAATTTTGGATGACAGAATACATTTATTATTTGCATTGTTGAATAACTGAGAAAGTGTCATTTGTTTCTTAATAAATTTATCAAAATATTACTTATCATAAAATTACAAATGATATATAAAATGAATTCAAGTTTAATGGAAATTATTTTCTCTTGTAGGTTAAGAATTCCCAGACATAAGAATTTTTCAAATAAATGCATGTATATAAAATATGGTGAGTTGGATGCTGAAGATTGCCAGCTAAGTGGCTACTGTATCTGTTGGAAGACAACATATTTAGAACTGATTAATATATGAGAAAGAATAGAAAGAAGATCTATGGTGATGATGACCTCAGCTATGTGAACTCTTATTGATTTTGGTAAAAATTAATATCATTATGCATTGAAGTCCATGTATTATTCTTTAATTCAAATTCATCATATCTAACAGAAAGATTACAACAAACACCTATCAGTAACTTAGGAAATAATACAAATATTCTAAGGAATGTGAAGGAACCTTATTTGTACAGAAATATTAAATAAAACTCTACAGGCTGGGCGTGGCATTCAATATTTTTAAGATTCTCATGTCTTCCAGTACTTTTTTAAAAAAAATATTTATTTATTTATTTATACAAGCACTGGGTACAGTCAGAAGCATGGGAGAGTAAGAGAATTCACCAGAGCCAGAGCGGGGAACAGAACAGGCAGACTGACGAAATACATTGCTCAGGAGAGCAGTGGGCACAGCAGGAGAGGTCTGCACGCCATGTGGGACCCTCGCTAGATGACTGGGGACCACGGACCATTGCATAGAAGCACAGAACCTTCACAATAAAAGCAGAAATAAAATTTTTATTTTTTAAATAAAACTAATTAATAGCATTCATTGAAAAACCTAAGTGTGAAACGATGAAGTTTTTTCAATTTTCAAATTCACAGGCCTCATAGTAGTGTGGTGGTAAGAAGTGATGACTGCGATGCACACACGTGCACACATACACACATACACACACATGTCTCCTTCAGGGCATACAGATCAGATTTGATGATATATTAAATGTAGCATGCAAGAGAAAAAGGCTTCATGTGTGACTTTAGATATTATTTTAGTTATTGATATAATTTCAGATTTAAATATCTCCTGAAAGTAGCAGAAAATATTGATGCATATCCTTTACCCAGATTACATAATGTCAAAATTGTCAAAACATTATCCATCCTTCCTTCCTTCCTTCCTTCCTTCCTTCCTTCCTTCCTTCCTTCCTTCCTTCCTTCCTCTCTCTCTTTTTTTCTTTCATCTACCTTCTTACCTTTTGACAATTTGGAAAGGAATAAATTGGTTGACCCCTGCTGAATGAGAATCTAATACAAAAGTTAGTAGGTAAGTTCTCTAGGTTACAGATTTGTACTGATCTGAGCACTACCCTATTAGAGAACTGATACATCTTACAATTCTTGAGATTGTTTACTCCTCGGTCTTGTCTTTAGGCCTAAATTTTATGAACAGCTACTGACCATAGAGCTTTACAATGTTTTTTGTTTTTTTTTTTAATTAATAAATTTTATTTTTATATTCCCCATACAATGTTTTTGCCTAAGGTCAAGAAAGAGGCTCAGGGTCATTTCAGTGATACTTAGTAAACTTGAACTTTACATGTCAAGAAGTGACCAACTTGTCACCTTTTGTGTGTTCGATAAAAGTGAGAACCCAAATCCACCCAACAGCTCACCACAGAAAGACTGTTTCCAGCTATGAGGGTGGACAAGCCACAGTGCAAACAAGTTCCTTTCAGCTCCTACATGAGGTGTTTGCTTCAGTCCATGTGACAGATGATTAGTGAGGAGAGATGTGCATTAAGGGCTGATATTAGGAAATTTAGTAACAAGTTATATGTTTTCTTGTTGATTTTATTAACCTTGCCCTACTGCGCACAATTGGAGAATGCCAATTTATCTTAAATATATGTTACTCATTAGGTCACCATTATTTGGATGCCTCTTTGTCCATGTAGATATATCACTTTATAAAAAGTAGACATAAGACTATGTCACAGGCCAAGAAAGTACTAAATGTATCCAAAAATGTCACATTATTTTGTATTTTTCATTGACGTTTAAAAATAAGATGTTCTGGAATTTGAAGCAGAATTGATTGTCATTTTGCTTTTACTATTTATTTCTTTATTTCTATTGAAGGAAAGCAGTAGCTTTAGTGCTTTAACATCATGTAAAAGGAAACTTTCCTTGTCATGTCTATGGTATTATCCCTGATTAAACTTGTGATTGTCAGTTAAAATTGCAACTGTCGATGATAGCATATTTGTTAAAACAACAGTATGGTATCCTACAATTGCAAAGATAGTAGGTAACATATCCAAGATGAAATATGTTGAATAAGACCTGAAAACCAATTTGTCAACTTCTGACACATATGTCCTCATTTGATAGGTTCTACAAAGGTTCATCTCTATTCCTTAGAGAAGGGCCAGGTATGATCTATAAAGACCATTCTGGGTGAACTCTTAGAAAAATTCTTTTATTTATTTATTTATTCATTCATTCATTCATTTATTTATTTATATAAGCACTGGCCATAGTCAGCAGCCGGGGATCGGGATCGAACCGGCGCTGCAGAGGCTGCGGGCAGCTTTGCAACCCAGCGCTCAACCACTGCACCACCAGGGAGGCCCTTAGAAAAATTCTTTAGGGGAGCTGAATGACCTTTAGAAGCTGGCTACTCAACTTAAAAGAGTGTCAGAAGCTTTGTCTCTGGGACAAGAATATTCAGAATTAAGTGATTTCCTAGAGCTCCCACTCTTGTGTGATATTCTAATTTAAGAAAGAATTGCTCATAACAATTTCTGGTGAATCATAAATCTCTGCAATACTAAAATATTAGAAGCCAAAATTCTTCTCTGGAATTAAGAGATACACACATGCATCTCTGTACAGGCTGTCACATGTGCTCAGTAAATGCTGAAATTCTCTCAAAATGAACCAACTCATTAAAATGAAAACTGATACGCCCAGTAAATGATTGAAGCATTAATCCTTCCTTTCCTTTAACAACCACACTTCAGAGTAACCAAATATAATTGCTGATAATATTTTTTCTAGACTACAAAAGCAAGGATTATATGATAATGGCTACATGAGTTTACATGTGATAAAATTTGTTAAACCCTGGTCCACCCTGGTGTCCTAGTGGTTAATTCTCAGCACTATCACCTCTGTGGCCTGAGCATCATCCCAGGCCAGGGAGTTAAACCACATATGGCACAGCAGACTTCTATCTAACCTGCTGCTCTCTTGTCACTGTATTTCAGTGATTCTGGCTGTTCTGCTCCCCACTTTGTCTCTGGTGAATCCTTTCATCCTTGGCACCTCTGGCTGTACCCTAGTTCTTCTATGCAACAAAAAAATAAATAAATGAATAAATAAGCAAACAAACAAACAAATAAATAAATAAATAGGAACAGTTTAAAAAACATGTTGACCTTTATACATTCACACACATTTGTATACTCAAGCACATGAATGCATGTAAAACTGATGAAATCTGTACTAATGTCAATGTCTTGTTTTTAGCATTTTTCTCTAGTTACGAAGATTTTACTACTGGAAAAAATTGAGTACATGGTGCAAGGAAGCTCCCAGTGTTGTATTATTGTTGTTACATTCTGTCAATCTATGTTCATTGCATAGATTGAAATGAAGAAAGAAAGTGAAAGAAAGAAAGTGAAAGAAAGAAGAGGCAGTTAACAGAAGACAATGTATTTATACCTCTTAGTACTAACTGTCCTCATTTTCCTTTACTTCTTATGTCTCAGTTACATTGCTGGTTCTCTCACTAAAGTCACAATCTGTTATAATCTTTAACAAAATTTTTTTCCCATCAGTGATAATAAATTCAGAAATCCCTGATGTAATAAATGTTTTCAAACAAAACTCATGGAAGACATTTCTCATCTTGATAACTATATTTCTTGCTGATACTGGACTCAAAGATTTGCCAACTACACACTCAAATATGTCTCCTAATTGATTACACACAAGAAGGAATTCACTCTCATCTTCACTGTGCTTCAAACTGAAGCCAAATAAGTAGATCTGTGATAAATTTATTCATAACAACCTATCTGAAGTGAAACAATAAAAAATTATTATTTTTTTCTCGAAACAATACAAAATTATTAAAGAAGTCCACAATTTTCTACTTTTCTTCCTCCCAGACCTTTAGCCTCTCAAAATTCTCTTGATATAATCTTGACCATCCATTTGACTTTCAGTGCAGTGGATGTCACTCCAGTGTCCACATTAGGCTCCAACTGATTTCAGTCAGTCTGTGTGTGTAACCCACTGGCAATATCAAATGAAATCAACTATTAAGACATTTGATAAAGGAATAAACTGTCAGTAGTACAGAGATAAAGATCTAATAATCTGAAAATTTAGTTCCTTGGCAGAAATTGAAAATAAAAATTGTATCACTATTTTGGCTACACAATAGTGGTAAATTGGAAATATTGAACGGTAATTGAGAGGTGATTAACTAGCAATGTATATTATGCAATTATGAAACCAGAGGAAAAATACTTGAACACAATAATAACAACTGAAGTTGTTGGAAAAGTAATTAGAGTTCTAAAATAAATAATAAGTGTCATGTCTTTACATGGATTTTATTGAAACCTTTTTTTTTTAAATATGAACTTTTTTCCTTTTTTTTTTTTAAAGATTTCTTTATTTATGCATATAAGAGCTAAGGTACAGAACAGAGGTACAGGAGTGAGAGGATTCACCAGGGACAGAGTGCAGAACAGAATAGGCAGACTGACTGAATTAGGCTGCCGAGGGGAGCAGCGGGGGAGACAGGAGAGGTCTGCTGTGTCATGTGGGTAGCTCCTTGGCTGGCCAGGGGCTGTCGAACTTGTGTTGCAGAGGCTGCTACTAGCTTCACAGTGCTGTGCTTAACCCCTTGTGCCACTGGGGAGGTCTGGATTTTATTTAAACTTTAAGAACATGTTGCTTCTATCTGTTTAAAATATTTTAGAATCTCTGAAAAGAGGCAATATCCCAAATTTAATTGGTGCAGCTCACAAGTCTTTACCAACCCTTGATAATTAGTCTCCAAATTACAAGTTGATATGCTTTTGAATGAACATGCAAAAGGGAATTCATAAGATCCTCTCATAACTTACTAAAATTATTGATAAAATTTGGTAAACATCTCATACACAAATTAGGAAAGGAAATATTAAATTAAGAATAGAAGAAATATTATAACTGAATTCTTTGCCCCAAACTATAATCAAACCTGCACACCAGACAGAAACTTGCAACATTTCCATTAAAAGTCCTGAAAATTGATATGGCTAGCTCTCATCTATGCCAATCCATATGATTGGACTTATTATTTAATTTGATGAGATAAGAAAATATATTCCATATGAAGGAATAAGAATTGATCATTACACAAAGAATTGGGTATACTGAGTAATCTAAGATAAGACTGAAGAAAGGTCCAATCTAGAGATGATGCAGAGCTAAATTGAGTGGCAATAAGAGTTTCCTGTGTGGTTGCATCCAGAGCTCTCTTATTCTTCAACTCTGTGCTCACCTATCAGAGTCTCTCTGAGAGACAAAAGCATTATAAGCCTGTGCATTTTTTTCTTTTTTAATCTTCTTTACTGGGCTTTGAATCTATACTGTGGACTCTCAACATTTTAAAATTCCACTTCTTTAATAAGCGTTAACTTCTGCTTTTTTCCAGGATATAGATACACGCTCTTCGAAAGATCAGACAATTTCTTCCAAAACCAGGTATTTAAATTTCCCAGATATTCATTCTGTTTCTTAACATGTATTTACTTTACAATTTTGAGGGAAATGAGATTGAAGGAAACTAAAGGTATATATATATTTGAAGACAGAATGTTAATTCAATATGCAAGTATATATATACACATATATATTTTCCAGCAATTTATACATATGTATATTTGATTGATATCTCTCTCTGTGTCATTTGGAAAAAAGATAAAAAACATGGCTTATAAATAGGGAAAGAAAATAGAAAGAAGGAAACGAGAAAAGATTGATTAAATGGGGAGGTGCTAGGAGGAAAGTCAAGTGTGAGTGACTTAAAGGAGCTATTTTAGATATTATTTATGGCTAGGAATTTTATTATTATTGTACTTTTATTGTTTGATGAAACATATTATAACACTTTGGAATTATTAGTTTAAATGAAGAATGGGTTTAAAAAGAAAAAAAAGAATACAAAATTCAACAAGATTAAAATCGTAATCTTCCCATGTACTTTGATTATAGGTATTTGATTTCCTGCAGATTTTGTAAAATATTATAATGAATAAAAATGTTTTCCAAATTTCATCTGAGCTAGACTTCATTTAGCGCATACAATATTATTTTGATGATAAATACAACTTTTTTATAGTGATTTAAGAAATCAGACTTGTAATTATGGCATAACAAAGAATAATAAGAATAATAAGGGGGCGGAGCAACATGGCGGCGAGGAGACGCTGCCAGTAAGATCTCCCATTAAAAAAAGTTAATAGGGAGGAAAAGCGGCAGGTCCCAGTGAGAACTGGGACACGGAAGATAAACGGACGACTCCAGCAAACTGCCCAAAGAAGAAAGTTGCCATAAAAGAGGACCAGAAGGGAGGGAAGCGCAGAACCCTGCTCCCCTCCCCCGCCCACAAAGTCGGCACTCTCCGACCGGCAGAGAGGAGGGAAACAACAAACCAAAATGGCCAACAAGAAAAACGGACGCAGCAAGTGGGACTGTGAGTGGAAAGGAACTATTGCAGCCACCACACCCTGTGAACGGGAGCTGAGGCGAACCCTGCAGGATTCGCCGCGGCGGTGAGCGAACGGCTCCGGGCGCCATTAGAGAAGAACAAAGACCCTGGGAGACGCACACACAGCCCAGCCTGCCGGTAAGCTTGCACGGAAAGTGGCGCGCTCGGCGCGCTTGAAAAGCAAGTGCAGACCAGGATCGCAGCTGCCCAGGTCCCCGCGCCTGCGACCTAGGCTTGGGAGACGAACTAGGCTTGCGGGGAGACGCTCGGAGGTCCTCACTGAGGTGAAGGTCCCTCCCTGAGTAAGCAGGAACCAGGCGCCCAGGCACGGGAGCAGTGCAAAAGGCGCCATTCCCGCGCCACTGAACTGGGCTACAGCCCTCATCCTGGAACTGAGGGCTTTGGAACTGAGACCCGGGGCACGAAATTAGGGGCGTGGGTTCCCCACGACGGTGGGGCACAAGGCAGACACAGCACCCCAAAGCCGTTGAGGTGTACCCTACCATCCCCGCTCTGCTCCCTGTCCCACGGAGTGGAAAATCAGCTCCCCAAGGGCTCTAGGAGAGATCTCTGGCGCCACCTAGCGACTTGAAGCCAGCACAGGCTCCTGAAGGAGCTAGTGGCCAGCTGGGGAGTTAGCCCACACCCGGCCCCTTCCGAACAAGTAGTCTGAGCCCACAGGGAGAGCGAGCACCCACAGCCGGGGCAGACCAGGCGCGCAGAAGAGTGTGCCTGAGACCAGACGCGCAGGGAGTGTGTCCCACATCACCATTTTAGAACAGGGACATTTCTTCAGTAAAGACTACCTGCAGAAGGCTTCCTCAGGAGCCAGAGGTGAGCGGGGGCAGTTCGCCCACGCCAGACCCCCTCTGGCCTGCAGTCCAAGCCCAGAGGGGGAGCAGGAACCCACCGCCGGGGCAGACCAGGCGCACAGGGGAGTGTGTCCCCACATCGACATTTTAGGACAGGGACCTTTCTCCAATAAAGACTGCTTGAAACTGACTGATGACTCCTGGAGGAACCAGAGGGGAGCAGAGAAGCTCACCCAAGATGCCGGCCAGTCCCAACTACACAGTGTCCCAACGCATACGGCAAATTAGAAAACAGACAGTAGGGAGGAGAAGAACCACACGCAACCTAGCAACTCTCCAGAGAAAAAGCACACCACAAAAAGAAAACCAGCCCTCAGATTGCAATGACAGTAACTTGGAAGAACTTCTGAGCCTTCCAGAAAGAGAATTTAAAATTGCCGTGATTAAAAAACTGACAGAAGTCATAAAGGAAAACAATGATAAGGGAAAAATAATCAACGATCAGAAGAATGAAATTGAGTCCCTAAAGAGGGAAGTAAAAGATATGCAGGAGATCAAAGAATTAGTGGAAGAACTAAAGAATTCTGGGAAAAGCAATGAAAGCAGAATTGATGAAATGGAAGAACGAATAAGTGCTCTTGAAGACACAGAAATAAAAAGAACCAAAACAGAAAAGGAAAGAGAAGTACGAAGGAAAAAGAATGAAGAAAGACTTCGGGAACTATCTGACTCCATGAGGAAAGGAAATATAAGAGTTATCGGAATACCAGAAGGAGAGGAGAGAGAAGTAGGAACAGAGAAAATATTCAAAGAGATAATTGAAGAGAACTTCCCAAATGTGAAGAAGGAGCTGAAAATTGATAGACAAGAAGCAAGAAAGACACCAAACTTCCACGACGAAAGAAAAAATACAGCAAGACACATAATAGTAAAGCTCCCAAGAATCCAGGACAAGGAAAAAATAATGAAGCTGGCAAGAGGGAAGAAACAGATAACATTCAAAGGAAAGCCAATCAGGCTGACATCAGACTTCTCCGAAGAAACACTACGGGCAAGGAGAGAGTGGAGGGACATAGTCAACAGACTCCAAGAAAACAGATGCCAACCAAGAATACTCTATCCCGCAAAGCTCTCCTTCCTCTTTGAAGAAAGAATATGGACCTTCCCAGACAAACAGAAACTCCGGAATTTCATTGCAACTAAACCCCCACTCCAAAAAATACTACAAGGAGTCCTAAAGCCAGAACCTCAGAGGGACGAATAACAATGAAAGAAGGCCAAAAAAAAAAAAAGTTATTAAAAGAATAAATAAATAAAATCAAAGGAAAGACAAACACAATGGCAAATACAGATGTTAACATATCAATATTAACTCTAAATGTAAATGGACTAAACTCTTCAATAAAAAGACACAGAGTTGCAGCCTGGATTAAGAAACAAAACCCAACCTTTTGCTGTCTCCAGGAAACACATTTAGCTACAAAAGATAAAATAGGCTCAAAGTTAAAGGATGGAAAACAATCCTACAAGCAAATGGACCAAAAAAGAAAGCAGGAACAGCTATACTTATATCAGATAAAACAGATTTCAAACTCAAAAAGATAAAAAGAGACCCCAATGGTCACTACATTATGATCAAGGGGACAATACTTCAAGAAGAAATAACACTCATTAACATATACGCACCAAATGAAGGAGCACCAAAATATATCAGACAACTGTTGTCCTCTCTGAAAACAGACATCAGAGAAAACACATACGTAATGGGAGACTTCAACACACCACTATCAACAATGGATAGATCAACAAGACAAAAAATAAGTAAAGAAACCAAAGCTCTAAATAAGGACCTAGAGCAATTGGGCTTAACAGACATCTATAGAACACTAAACCCCAAAAAAACGGAGTACACATTTTTCTCAAGCGCACACGGATCATTCTCCAGGATCGATCACATACTGGGGCACAAGACAAACATCAACAGATACACCAAGATTGAAATCATATCAACCATCTTTTCTGACCATGAAGGCATCAAACTAGAAATAAACCATAAAAAGAAGGCAAGGAACTTTCCTACCTCATGGAGATTAAAAACCACACTACTGGAAGACCACTGGACTAATGAGGAGATCAAAGAGAAAATTAAAAAATTTTTTGAATTGAACGACAAGGAGGACACCAATATCCTAAATGTATGGGATGCAGCAAAAGCAGTAATAAGAGGAAAATATATAGCAATAGAAGCTCACATCAAGAAACAAGAAAGAACTCAAAGAAACAACCTAATCTCGAAGCTCAAAGATCTAGAAAAAGAACAACAAAAAAACCCCAAAACCAGTAGAAGAAAAGAAATAATAAAAACCAAAGCAGAAATAAATGAAATTGAAACTAAAAAAACAATCCAAAAGATCAATGAAACCAAGAGCTGGTTCTTTGAAAAAATCAATAAAATAGACAAACCCCTAGCCAGGCTCACAAAGGAAAAAAGGGAGAAAGCACAAATACACAGGATCATAAATGAAAGAGGAGAAATCACAACGGACACAGCAGAAATCAAAAGAATAATCAGTAACTACTATGAACAGTTATATGGAAACAAGTTTAACAATCTAGAGGAGATGGACAAATTCCTACAACTCTACAATCACCCAAAGCTAGATAAAGAAGAAATAGAACACCTAAACAGACCAATTACAAGCAGCGAAATTGAAATGGTAATCAAAAACCTCCCCAAAAACAAAAGCCCAGGACCTGATGGATTTACAAATGAATTCTACCAAACATTCAGAGACGAATTAGTGCCTATCCTTCACAAACTCTTCCAAAAAATTGAGAAGGAAGGGACAATACTAAACACGTTCTATGAAGCCAACATTACACTAATACCAAAACCGAACAAGGACAACACAAAAAAGGAAAACTACAGGCCAATCTCCCTAATGAACACTGATGCAAAAATCCTCAATAAAATTTTAGCCATCAGAATCCAACAATGTATCCATAAGATAATTCACCACGACCAATTTGGATTCACTCCAGGGGCACAAGGATGGTTTAACATCCGAAAATCAATCAACGTTATCCAACACATCAACAAAAAGAAATATAAAAACCATATGATAATATCAATAGATGCTGAGAAAGCTTTCGACAAAGTGCAACACCCATTCATGATAAAAGCCCTTGAAATTCTTGGGATACAAGGAACATACGTCAACATCATAAAGGCCATCTATGACAAGCCAACAGCCAGTATCATTCTCAATGGTGAAAAGCTGAAAGCAATTCCATTAAGATCTGGAACAAGACAAGGATGTCCACTCTCACCACTGCTTTTCAATATAATACTGGAAGTCCTAGCCAGGGCAATAAGACAAGAGAAAGACATCCAAGGAATCCAAATAGGAAAAGAAGAAGTCAAACTATCACTATTTGCAGACGATATGATATTATACATAGAGAACCCCAAAAACTCCACAGAAAAGCTAATTCAACTCATCAATCAGTTCAGTAAAGTGGCAGGATACAAAATCAACACGCAAAAGTCAGTAGCCTTCCTATACACAAACAATAAATCTGAAGAAGAAGAAATCAAAAAAACCATCCCTTTTGTTATTGAAACAAAAAAAATCAAATATTTGGGAATAAATCTAACAAAAGAGGTAAAGGACCTATACAAAGAAAACTATAAAACACTGTTAAAAGAAATAGAAGAAGACACAAAGAAATGGAGAGACATCCCCTGCTCGTGGATTGGAAGAATAAACATTATTAAAATGGCCATCCTTCCAAAAGCAATATACAGATTCAATGCTATTCCAATCAAAATTTCAATGTCATTCTTCAAAGAAATAGAACAATTATTGATGAAATTCATATGGAATCACAAAAAACCCCGAATAGCCAAAGCTCTCCTGAAAAAAAAAGAAGGGAATGGAGGCATCAGACTCCCAGACTTCAAACTATACTACAAAGCCATAATCATCAAAACTGCATGGTATTGGAACAAGAACAGACATACAGACCAATGGAATCGAATAGAAAATCCAGAAATAAACCCACAGATTTATGGTCAACTAATCTTTGACAAAGGAGCAAAGACTATGCATTGGAGCAAAGAAAGTTTGTTCAATAAATGGTGCTGGGAAAACTGGGTCGCTACATGCAAAAGAATGAAGCTTGACCACTACCTCACACCATACACAAAAATCAACTCAAAATGGATTAAAGAACTAGACATAAGACCTGAAACCATAAAATATATAGAAGGAAATATAGGCGAAACACTACGTGATTTGCACATCAAAGACATCTTTACAAACACATCACCCAAAGCAGTGATAGTGAAGGCAAAGATAAACAGCTGGGACTACATCAAATTAAAGAGCTTCTGCACAGCAAAAGAGACAATAAGAAAAACAAAGAGAAACCCCACCGACTGGGAGAACATTTTTGCACCCAACACTAATGATAAAGGACTGATCACAAAAATCTGCAAAGAGCTGATGAGACTCAACAACAACAAAGAAAATAATCCAGTCAAAAAATGGGCAGAAGAGCTAAAAAGAAACTTCTCTGAAGAGGAAATGCAAATGGCCAACAGGCATATGAAAAAATGTTCAACATCACTTGCCATCAGGGAAATGCAAATCAAAACTACCATGAGATACCATCTTACACCAGTGAGAATGGCACATATTAAAAAAACTAGCAACAACAAATGCTGGCGAGGGTGTGGAGAAAAAGGAACTCTTCTACACTGTTGGTGGGAGTGCAAACTGGTCCAACCACTGTGGAAAGCTGTGTGGAGATTTCTGGACCTACTAAACATAGAGCTTCCATATGATCCAGCAATTCCACTCCTAGGTATTTACCCAAAGGACACAGAAACATCAATTCCAAAGAACACCTGCACCCCTATGTTTATAGCAGCACTGTTTACAATAGCTAAGCTTTGGAAACAACCCAAATGCCCAAAAATAGATCACTGGATCAAGAAGATGTGGTCCATATATACCATGGAATATTACTCAGCATTCAAAAAGATAAACACATGCAATTTGCAGCAACATGGATGGCGCTGGAAGGGATCATGCTCAGCGAAATAAGCCAAAAAGAAAAAGAAAAATACTGGATGGTCTCACTCATAGCAGGAATCTAGAAAACTTAAATAAGGGACCAGGAAAACGAATAACTATAAGAAAGTGAAAATCAAAATCAACAAAAAACTATGAACCAGAGACACTTTTAGGGGGGTGGGGGCGGGAGGGGAGGGATTGGGGTCAGAATGGGGGGGCTGCAATTGTATGGGGAATATAACAATAAAATTTATTATTAAAAAAAAGAATAATAAGACATATCAAGGCTTCATAAATAATTGGGTAGACTTTAATGACAACAAGATAATGCACAGGAACAGATCTCCTGTTGCATTTTTACTTATCAATGAGTGACATGTTTATCATTTGCAAAATAGAAGATTTACAATTTTCTTTAAGATTTATAATTGTGAACAGACAATATTAAAGATTTAAGAAATGATATGTCATACCCAATAATGAAATAACTTGAAAGAAGCTAATATTACTTCATTTAAAAAATATATTCATATATGGGATTATATCCAAATTACTGGTTCTTTGAATTCATTCTCAACACTATTTTCTTCAGTACCAATTTTCACTATTTACACCCATTGAAAATATATTTTTTCTGTTCATTTTATCACCTTTCTACTTTCAGTAATGAGTGAACTATCTTCTTTTAATGTGCAACGTCAATGTCCATCTCAGCCACAGAGAAGGCAAGAACTCAAAACACTTAAAAGAAAAGGTACATCATGTATGCATCAAGGTATGTGTGTTTCTACATTTTTTTAAAAAATTCTTTTAAAAGAACAATTTCTTTAAAATATCATTGGAAATATGCAGGGTCATGCATATCATATTTAGATATATAGACAGGCATACATGTACACTAACAAATGTCTTGTATGAAGCAGGAAAAATAAACACCATTGAGAACAGATTAAGACTTTTTTCCTTATGAAGTGTAATAATTTTCACAACATTGGAAGCATTGAATCAATGAGTTTTGAATTAGTAAAAAGAAATATCTCAGAAATAGGTAAATAATATAATTCAATTGAATTATATTAACATTGAATTATAAAATAGGTAAATAATATAATTCAATTGAATTATATTATTTACCTATTTCTGAGATTTTAAATTTTCAATATGTATGATAGTTTATATGGGAAGGAGACAACTAGAAAAATGTGAGGATATGTTCCTTTTTTTATTCTTACCTGGACTTGGGGATTATTTTTTTCTTGTTTTTTTGATTTATGTACTTGGCGGCATCATGTTTTCAAAGCATATCTTTTTAGTGTCATGTTTCTATATTTACACACATGACATGCTTTCAGTGGAATATGAACATAAATTTGACTATTTCCCCATCATTGGAAATTTGCTTTATATTTTAACTGTTTCTAGTTTGTAGTCAGCAACTATTTCAAGTCTTTATATGGAATGATTAGATATACTACTTTCATTTTGTTTATATAAAATGGATATTCATAAGTTTGCTTATGCTTTTCTACTGGTTCCTTAGTTGATTACATTTAAATTTTTATATTGTTGATTACAGTTTTTTATGTGATTATCTTATATTAATGAGGAAATATCTTCTAATTTTATCTACTGTATTCTTAACAAATTTAAAAAAAAAATTTAAAAAAGTTAGAAAATAAATAACAATTAAAAAAATCAAAACATAAATAAAAAATCTTTTTACAGTAGAACCTGCCTGTATTGTGTTCAGAAATTGTTTTATTATTTATATTCTTTTTTTTAAAGATTTATTTATTTATTTATACAAGCACTGGGTACAGTCAGAAGCTTGGGAGGGTGAGAGAATTCACCAGAACCAGAGCGGGAAACAGAACAGACAGACTGATGAAATACACTGCTGAGGGGATCAGTGGGAGGCAAGAAAGATCTGCACTTCAAGTGGGACCCACGCCCGGGGGCGGTGGGGGGGGCAGCTTCGCAGCCCAGTGCTCAACCGCTGCGCCACTGGGAAGGCCCTTATATTCTTAATGAACTATATCTTACCAGTGTATGTTGTTTTTGTTAGACTTATATAGAAAAACTTCACTAATAATAAGACAAAGTAGCAGAAGAATTTTCAAAAGAACTCTTATTTTGTTTGCTATAGTGAGGGGTGGAATATGTATTACTCCTTCCCCAGAGGCATTTTATGATTATCAGTATCCTGATCAGAACTTTTAGTTTACTCTTCAAAGGCAGGCATTTGTCACCTTTAGTATAGCCATCAGTGCAGGGACAGTCCTCCTATTTACCCGCCTCAACCACAAGTGTTGGCAGAATGTGTAGGAGAACTGCGACACAGAAGTTGTCTACGAAGTCCTCTGAAATTCCTCCAACTTTATGAATACTCAGTGGAAATCAACAGATTCTGTTGGCAAGAAAGTCACCACCTTTTGGTCTCCAGCTACAAGGTATTCTAATTTCATGATAACATGCTCTTGAAGACCTTGTGAACATTGTCAGTGCTTCATGGTTAGTTTCTTCCCTCCTCTGATTTGACAAAGTCAAGTAATGAAGTAGTGTGTGTGTGTTGTGTCTCTCCAAGGACACAGGGACATGTCTTCATTAGGACTCAGTTCACCTTAATACTTTTGACTTGAGCCAACACATGCAAAATAAGTAATAACATCACAGACTGCCTTGCTTTTCCCTATTTTAGGATGTGAGCTGGTTTGTGTAGTTTACTACACCTAAAAGCGAAGCTGAACTTTGACAATTAGAAGCTGATGTCACAAGCTTATTTATCTCTTTTGTAGATCTTCCTGCTCCATCTTCTTCCTGGAAAATCATTGCCGTGATTCTGGGGATCTTTGTCCTGATGCTTTTTTTGTTTGCTAGACTCTTAACTATAAAGTGTAAGTCAGTGTTTAAAATAGAAATACACTTTTTTTTCTGCTCACATAGTGAAGTCTGTTGAAGATAATGCATTTTGATCCATTGTATATCTTCACAAGAATATCATACTCTGCAGACACGGAACATGATTTCTCAGATACATTAAATTGTTCCCTTTAAAGTATATGATGAAAAATACTTAATGGCAATTTGTTCTCAATTTGCTTTACTGGAAATATTTCCTTTTTTCCTTGTGAAATATTTGTCTGGCTGTGGGAAGTTAGCATAACTGTAAGAGAACAACTTTTCCTTCTTATGTCAATTGCATATGAACTTGTTGTACTCATTGTAGTTAGACTCTTATGTTTATGTCTTTATTACATTGAGTTCTTCAATGCAAGTGATTTTTCATTGAATAGTTTTGTAAGCATATTGTCTGGTACAAAGGCTGTCTGTTATTTTTCTCTTTGAGTTTAAATATGGCCTTTCTTTTCAGTGAATCAAAACTCATTTAATGCAGAACAACAATGCATGAAGGGAACAAATAAAACAGGTAAATTTGGAAGTCTCTGAGTCATAATATTATTTGTAGGAAAGAAGAGAGAATTCACTTAGTGTCTGTGATGTTGCTTGATACATTCAACTGTATACAAGAAGCGGATATGAGTGAAATCTTATACCACCAGTATTTCTCAGGCAGTCAATGTACTGATAAAAAATTAACAAATATAAATATCAAATTGGTTTTATTATATGATTCATGAGATAGGCAATGTCTTGTCTAGTAAGGATGAGCAAGGGCTCATCCAAAGTGGAGGGTTTTTAAAGACAGATAGATGGTGGGATAAGGTTATTGACAACAAGCAAGATTATTTCATGTAAAGACACTTTCTGTAGGGGAAATTAGAGAGCACTCATCATGCAGATGGCCTCACTAGTGCTGAGCTGGGCCTCCAGTTTAGTGGGTTTAGAATTGCACTTTGGGATGAGGAAAACCTGTAATTAGGTTAAGTATTAATACTTGATGGAATCCTGCATGAAGGACTCCATTAAGGGCCCCGGGTGTTTTAAACACTTTTAACAAGTATATAGATTTATATTGGGTTATGTGTACTGAGACTTTTTTAATATTGTGGTTAAAAATATTTGGTCTCCCCGTGTGTTAATTATAACACACAGCCTTTATTGGAAAATCATCTTTTAAGTGTGAGAATAATGGAAGGAAATCAGCATATTATATTCATGAACCTTCAGTAGAGAAATTAAATATTTAAATTAGATTTTTTGAAAAGCAAAATATTTTCAGTGTGATGAATTTAGAACCATTTCTAAAATAAGTCAAACACTAAATTTAAGTGCATATAAATAAAATGTAAAACAAAGATATTTTGTTGGTGAAGGGTAGATTTGTTTTGTGAATTTACTGACTATAACTTGCACTGATGAGACACATTCAACTACAGTTTCTCTTTTGTAACAGTTTGAAATATCCTACTTGTTCAACCAATTGGTATCAGCATGGTGAAAACTGCTACTTTTTCTCAAAAATCCTGTACCCTAGGAAACAATGTCCCAGTGTCTGCTCTCGTTTAAATTCAAGCTTTGTTAAAGTGGAAACTGAAGAAGACATGGTATGGATAAGCTTTTGTTTCTTAAACTTTAGTGTGTTTTGTGTCAGAAAATTAAAAAATGCCAAAAACCACATAAGACTTATGTTCCTCTAAACATTTTCTATATGACAATCACAGGCATCCTTAAATTTTGACTGCAATGTTGAATGTTAACTTTATAATACTACCTGGATGGTTTTTTTCAGCTCCCAGCATAAAGTTCAAATCATGTGTTTCAGTTAATGTGGGATCTGATTCTTTGCTGTTATCCTGGCCTCCTCTGCCACTAAGGACCTCCCAGCACCTGTTCTAGTGCTGCCTGCCTTGGGCTCATGGTCATGAACTTCTTCACATGCATAAAGGACCCTGTGCTACTTCATGTCTTTGTTTCTCAAGTTGTTTTTCCATGTGCCTGTGGCATATTTTGTCTCCTCCACCTCCACCCCAAACACTCTTCAATTCGTTAATGCACCCTCTTTTTTAAGATTTTAACTTATGGCACTCTGGGCTCACCACACCTGTTAAAACCTCTACTATTTCTTCTCCTTTGATTCTGAATTTATAATGTTGTGAAATATGTCACTATTTAATACATAGGTTAATGGATGTTGATCTATTTTTTCAGTGTCTGACTACACCTATGAGGTTTACTGCTCATTTTTCCAACCCAGAGCCAAAGAATGTGACTAAAATATAATATGGGAAAAAACAATTGTTCATGAATAAAGGAGTCCTCAGCGGTCAACAATCAATTATATCTATGTAAACTAAGCCTAATCTCTATTTGTTTGCATGTAATTAAAGAGAGTTTATAGGGAAATTGATCAATGAAAGAAAGCTATTTAAACAATTATATTCCTATTTCTCAGGCAAAGTTCTCTTTTCTGATTTATTTTTCTCTTTCTGCAGAATTTTTTATTGCTCTTGTCAAAGATGCAGTGTGGAATGAGTCAAAAGATGTTTTTCAACAGCTTGTCCTACAACAGCTAGCAACTGAAATGGGTTTGGCTGGATGGCACACCTTTTACCCTGGACAAGTAAGACTACAGCTGTTCCAGACGAGAATGCTCTTATTTTCTACCAAATCTCAACACTTACTGTGGGTATGGAGCAGAGTTAGATTACAAAAGACATGTAGCCATAATAAATCCACTAGGAAAAGACACGATAAATGGGAAGGTGTGAATAATTGCTGTACTAGGCTGAATAAGTTTCATAACTCACTTAGATTTTTCATTAGTTTTATCATTGAAGTATTACAATTTTGCAATGTAGTATAATGTAATTGAATAAATATGTGCAAATTTCAAGCGGTGTCACTTCCATGTTAATGTTGTTTTGACTCTAAGACATGCTCATTAGCAAATTTTTAAGGCAATTTTCTCCCTCCATTGCTCTCATCCAGTATTTTCCATAATCCATATTTGCATTTATATTTGTTATAAGCCACAAAGTGGGTGGCTTAAAGGAACAGAAATTTATTCTCTCCTAGTTCAGAAAGCAGAAATATGAAGTCAAAGTATTGATTGATTTGGTTCCTTTAAAAGTTCCTTTCTCTTGAAGGAGTCAGCTGAAAATTTCTAGGGACAAACTTAGTTGTGATTGACAACAATTATCAATTTGTTGTAACATAAATCAATCCTACTGAATATTCATCTAACCAATATCTTGGTGTCAGATGCCCATGTATCCACCCCATGTCTTAGTTTATTGCAGACATTTCCTGATTTATAATGAGAAAGATTTGTATTGTAAACACATTACAAATATTAGTGATTATTGTGCAACAAAAATCGTTTATTTTGAAAAAAGGAATTTTAATATGCTACTCTATGGAGTGAGTTTATCAAAATTATGTATCTCTAATCTACAATACTATTTTATTATTAATTTTAACCCTTGTTAAAATGCACACATTACAAAAAATGTTAGTAGCAATCAGTATGAAATAAAAGAAATTTTCCATTCTATCCTTTACAAACTAAGAATTTGATTCATTATATTTATTATTTAAAGTTCATCTCCATCTTTCAGTTTTATGCTTTGTGCTTTGTAGTTGATATGTTTTAGTCCAAATTTCTATCCTTCAATTTTTCATTTCACTTACTGTAATCTCATCTCTATATGATTCCCTTTTTGTTTTCCCCTGTGATTCCCAATGTGATCTGGTTGATCACTCTATTTGTCAAAGTCAGTTTAGTAAGACTCTGGGCAAAGCTGAAATGTCAATACCTTGGTTTCCCCTTCTTCACTGCCACAGTTTAAAGTGGTGATATCATCTTACATTTGTTCCTTCTTGCTATTCTTCCCTCAAATAAGAATAAATCTTCAAATGTAGAAATCTAAGTTAAATGTATAATTTCTCCTCTGAAGTTTCATGAATATGATATGCTGATTTCCTTCCATTATTCTCACACTTAAAAGATGATTTTCCATTAAGGGCTGTGTGTTATAATTAAAACTTCACATTTAGGGCCTCCCCGGTGGTGCAGCAGCTGAGCACTGGGCTGGGGAGCTGCCCGCAGCCTCTGCAGCGCCTGTTCAATCCCTGGCCGCTGGACGAGGGTCTCACATGGCACGCAGACCTCTCCTGCTGCCTGCTGCTCCCCTCAGCAATGTGCTTCATTAGTCTGCCTTTTCTGCTCCCCGCTCCGGCTCTGGTGAATTCTCTCACCCTCCATCGCTTTTGACTGTACCCAGTACTTGTATAAATAAATAAATAAATCTTAAAAAAAAAAAAAAACTCAATTTATCTATACTTTTGTCATCATCTTCATTTCCAGTGCTGCACTTGCATATTGTAATCACATGCTCCCTTGAGGAATGATACCATATTTTCATGAGACTTTCCCCGAGACTTTTCATGAGACTACTTTGATTCCCAATGATATATTTAAATATTTGATCATTTGAAATAATTGCCTCTACTTACTCATGTGAGGATTCTGATCTTTTCTCTTGAAAAACAAGCTAATGTTTTTCACTAGAGAATCAATTATTATTGACGATTAACAGCAGCTTTTTTGTCCTGTTTAAACAGTACCATCTGTTTTGTGTTTTCAAAATGCTACTGTGTAAAGGCAATTTGTAAACTCCAGGGAATATGGAAGATAATTAAAATGCCTGAGGTCATGGAGATTGTAGTCAGAAATAAAGACATTGCTACCATACCAATTCCAGATGTAAATTAAATTTTGGATTTCAGAATACATTTATTATTTGCGTTGTTGAATAACTGAGAAAGTGTCATTTGTTTCTTAATAAATTTATCAAAATATTACTTATCATAAAATTACAAATGATATATAAAATGAATTCAAGTTTAATGGAAATTATTTTCTCTTGTAGGTTAAGAATTCCCAGACATAAGAATTTTTCAAATAAATGCATGTATATAAAATATGGTGAGTTGGACGCTGAAGATTGCCAGCTAAGTGGCTACTGTATCTGTTGGAAGACAACATATTTAGAACCGATTAATATATGACAAAGAATAGAAAGAAGATTTATGATGATGATGACTTCAGCTATGTGAACTCTTATTGATTTTGGTAAAAATCAATATCATTATGCATTGAAGTCCATGTATTATTCTTTAATTCAAATTCATCATATCTAACAGAAAGATTACAACAAACACCTGTCAGTAACTTTCTAAGTAATGTGAAGGAACCTTATTTGTACAGAAATATTGAATAAAACTCTACAGTCTGGACGTGGCATTCAATATTTTTAAGATTCTCATGTCTTCCAGTACTTATGAAGTGAATCTTATCACTGTAATCACATGCTCATGATGGGAGCCTATATACCATCTGGTCATTCTTTGTCTTATGATGGTCATCTATGGAGGGGTGGATAGTCAGGGTAAGAAGTTAAATTGTTTGATACAATCAACCAAGAACATTTTTTTGAGAAGATAACATAATGGTTAAATATGATTTTATAAAGATAGTTTGCATATGACTTTTACTATCCATGCAAGGGACAAACAGTTTGAAAATGCATAGTCCAGAGGAGTGAAAAATTGAACAGAATTTACTTCTTTCACAAACACGGAATTATCCTACAGTTGGTCACACTGAGCTTTTGGCGCTGGAGACACACACTTTAGTAAATCTAAGGACTGTGTCTGCTTTCATGGGACTTCTACATCACAGGGGTATGCACAAAAGTAACAACACTAATAATACATAATGCCAATAAAATAAGTTCTTACAAACGGGGTCTAGAGTAATCAGAGTATAACAAAGACCTGGTCTAGATGGAACAGTTAGTTGAGACATTTCTGATATATTATACTGATGGAGAGATCTGAGAAATGAATAGTTTTGCTAAACTAGATGCCTGGAAGCCAGAAGTAAGAGTCTGTCTGAGTGCACAACAAGCAGCAAGTGCAAAGGTGTTGTCTGGAGTGAAGATCTGGGCTGTAGTCCAGATTTGGGGGTGTGGGGGCAAATAGTCTGATACAATCCTGGAAGAGACAGAAAATACTGAGCTTGAAGACTGTGAGTAAGACTCTGACATCTACAAATTACCTTCAATCCTTGAGGTCCCCAAATTGATCCAGCCCAGAAAGAAAGCTCTGGCTCCTCTTCCTTCACAGTCACAAACGGGGCTCCCAGACACCAGATGACTGGGGACCACAGACCATTGCTGTAGACACCAAAGAAGCACAGAACCTTCACAATAAAAGCAGAAATAAAATTTTTATTTTTTAAATAAAACTAATTAATAGCATGCATTGAAAAACTTAAGTGTGAAACAATGAAGTTTTTTCAATTCTCAAAGTTACAGGCCTCATAGTAGTGGGTAGTAAGAAGTGATGACTGAGATGTACACACGTGCACACACACACATACACACACACGTCTATCCTTCAGTGCATACAGATCAGATTTGATGATATATTGAATGTAGCATGCAAGAGAAAAAGGCTTCTTGTGTGACTTTAGATATTATTTTAGTTATTGACATAATTTCAGGTTTAAATATCTCCTGAAAAGTAGCAGAAAAGATGGATGCATATCCTTTACCCAGATTACACAATGTCAAAACTGTTAAAACATTTTTTCTTTTTCCTTCTTTCTTTCTTTCTTTCTTTCTTTCTTTCTTTCTTTCTTTCTTTCTTTCTTTCTTTCTTTCTTTCTTTCTTTCTTTCTTTCTTTCTTTCTTTCTTTCTTTCTTTCTTTCTTTCTTTCTTTCTTTTCTTTCTTCCTTTCTTTCCTTTCTTTTCTTTCTTTCATCTACCTACTTACCTTTTGACAATTTGGAAAGGTATAAATTGGTTGACCCCCGCTGAATGAGAATATAATACAAAAGCTAGTAGGTGAGTTTTCTAGTTTACAGATTTTTACTGATCTGAATAACTATCCTGTTAGAAAACCGATATATCTTATAATTCTTGAGATTGTTTACTCCTTGGTCTTGTCTTTATGCCTCAATTTTATGAACAGCTACTGACCATAGAGCTTTTTTTTTTGACTAAGGACAATAAAGAGGCTCAGGGCCATTTCAGTGATATTTAGTAAACCTGAACTTTCCATGTGAAGAAGTGACCAACTTGTCACCTTTTGTGTGTGAGAACCCGAATCTACCCAACAGCTCACCACAGAGAGACTGTTTCCAGCTATGAGGGTGGACAAGCCACAGTGCAAACAAGTTCCTTTCAGCTCCTACATGAGGTTCTTGCTTCAGTCCATGTGACAGATGATTAGTGAGGAGAGATGTGCATTAAGGGTTGATATTAAGAAATTTAGTAACAAGTTATATACTTTCTTGTTGATTTTATGAACCTTGCCCTACTGCGCACAATTGGAGAATGCCAATTTATCCAAAATATATGTTACTCATTAGGTCACCATTGTTTGGATGCCTCTTTATCCATGTAGATATATCACTTTATAAAAAAAGTAGACATAGTAGTGTTACATTGTACAAAGATGAAAAATGATGTAAGAATTATATAAAATAAAATGTTATGTCTATAAGGCTATGTCACAGGCCAAGAAAAGTACTAAATGTCTCCAAAAATTTCACATTGTTTTGTATTTTTCATTGACCTTTGAACAAGATGTTCTGTAATTTAATTTGAAGCAGAATTGATCGTCACTTTGCTTTTACTATTTATCTCTTTATTTCTATTGAGGGAAAGCAGTTGCTTTAGTGCTTTAAAATCATGTAAAAGGAAACTTTCCTTGTCATGTCTATGGTATTATCCCTGAATAACTTGTGACTGTCAGTTAAAATTGCAGCTGTCGATGATAGCATATTTCTTAAAACAACAATATGGTATCCTATAATTGCAAAGATAGTAGGTAACATATCCAAGATGAAATATGTTGAATAAGACCTGAAAACCAGTTTGTTAACTACTGGCACATATGTCCTCATTTGATAGGTTCTACAAAGGTTCATCTCTATTTCTTAGAGAAGGGCCAGGTAAGATCTATAAAGATCAATCTGGGTGAACTCTTAGAAAAATTCATTAGGGGAGCTGAATGACCTTTAGAAGCTGGCTACTCAACTTAAAAGAGTGTCAGAAGCTTTGTCTCTGGGACAAGGATATTCAGAATTAAGTGATTTCCTAGAGCTCCCACCCTTGTGTGATATTCTAATTTAAGAAAGAATTGCTCATAACAATTTCTGGTGAATCACAAATCTCTGCAATACTAAAATAGTAGAAGCCAAAATTCTTCTCTGGAATTAAGAGATACACACATGCATCTCTGTATAGGCTGCCACATGTGCTCAGTGAATGCTGAAATTCTCTCAAAATGAACCAACTCATTAAAATGAAAACTGATACGCCCAGTAAATG
Source organism: Talpa europaea (assembly GCF_964194135.1). NCBI lineage: Eukaryota > Metazoa > Chordata > Mammalia > Eulipotyphla > Talpidae > Talpa > Talpa europaea. Next base: position 67,037,210 of record NC_140083.1, on the reverse strand, counting down.
ATCGAAACATTAATCCTTCCTTTTCTTTAACAACCACACTTCAAAGTAACCAAATACAATTGCTGATAATATTTTTTCTAGACTACAAAAGCAAGGATTATATGATAATGGCCACATGAGTTTACACATGATAAAATTTGTTAAACCATGGGCCTCCCTGATGTCCTAGTGGTTAATTCTCAGCGCTATCACCTCTGTGGCCTGAGCACCATTCCAGGCCCGGGAGCTAACCCACATATGGCACAGCAGACCTCTCCTATCTAACCAGCTGCTCCCCTTGTCAGTGTGTTATAGGACAGGGAGAGGGGCAGCCCAAACCCCCCAAACCTGCCTATTCTAAATGGGTTCTGCCATCCGCCGCATCAACACAAAACATGAGACTTTAATGGGAAGAAACTTTAATAAAACTAGGAAACAATACAGGAAAGGCAAAGAGTCTAGTTTCTAAATAAAGCACCCACCCAGAGTTACCCGTCCCCTCGTGGGTAAAACTCCATCCATATGGGATCGGCCCAGAACAAGGCCCCAAAGCCTGCTACAAGTCTAAAGCATCTTCCAGTGGGGACCCACAGAAAAGGGTCACAAACAACCGGACAAGTCCGGAAGGAAAAGAGCAAAATCAACATCAAGATAAAAGCTGCCATTGTCACCTCCCCACGGGTCTCACCCACATCTGTGTCACCCAGTCCACGACCAAAAGACAAGCGCAGTTTCTTCATGTGTCTCTAGGCTCCATGCGCCTCCTCCAGGTCTCCTGGCTCCATCCTGCTTCCTACCTCAGTCTCTTCTTCAGCTTCTCCTCTTCCTGCTCAGCTCCACCCTCCCTTGGGTGGGGCAGGGAACCTCCCCCTTTCCTGGGGACCACCCTGTTACAAGTGTATTTCAGTGAGTCTGGCTGTTCTGCTGCCCGCTCTGTCTCTGGTGAATCCTTTCATCCCTAGCACCTCTGTCTAAGTCCCTACTTCTATGCAATAAATAAATAAATAAATAAATAATCCCATAACAATTTCAAAAACATGTTGGCCTCTATACATTCACACTCATTTATATACTCAAGCATATGAATACATGTAAAACTGATGAAATCTGTACTAATGTTAATGTCTTTTTTTAGCATTGTCCTCTAGTTAAGTAAGATTTTATTTTTGGAAAAAATTGAGTATTGGTGCAAGGAAGCTCCCAGTGTTGTATTGTTGCTGTTACTTTCTGTCAATCTATGTTCATTGCATAGAACAAGTGAAAGAAAAAAGAGGCAGTTAACAAAAGACTGTATTTATCCCTTTGCTAGTACTAACTGTCCTCATTTTCCTTTACTTTTTATGTCTCAGTGGCATTGTTGGTTTTCTCACTAAAGTCACATTCTGTTATAATCTTTAACAAAATGTTCTTTCCCATAAGTGATAGTAAATTCAGAAAAATCACTGAAGTAATAAATGTTTTCAAACAAAACTCATGGAAGACATTTCTCATCTTGATAACTATATTTCTTGCTGATACTGGACTCAAAGATTTGTCAACTACACACCCAAATATGTCTCCTAATTGATTACACACAAGAAGGAATTCACTCTCATCTTCACTATGCTTTAAACTGAAGCCAAATAAGTTGATCTGTGATAAATTTATTCATAACAATCTATCTGAAGTGAAACAATACAAAATTATTAAAGAGGTCCACAATTTTCTTCTTTTCTTCCTCCCAGACCTTAGTATCTCAAAATTCCCTTGATATAATCTTGATCATCCATTTGGCTTTCAGTGTAGTGGATGTCACTCCAGTGTCCACATTAGGGTCCAACTGTTTTCAGTCAACCTGTGTGTCTAATCCATTGGAAATATCAAATGAAATCAACTATTAAGACATTTGATAAAGGAATAAGCTGTCAGTAGTACAGAGATAAAGATCTAACAATCTGACAATTTAGTTCCTTGGCAGAAATTGAAAATAAAAATTGTATCACTGTTTTGGCTACACAATTGGAAAATTGGAAATATTAAAAGGTAATTGAAAGGTGATTAGCAATATATTTTATGTGATTATGAAACTAGGGGAAAATACTTGAACACAGTAATAACAATTGAAGTTGTTAGAAAAATAGAGTTTTAACAATAAAAAATAAGTATCATGTTCTTTACATGATTTTTTATTTAAACTTTTTTTTTAAACTTTTATCATTTTATTTAAACTTTTTTTTTTTTTTTTTGTGGGACCCTCGCTGGCGGCCAGGGAACGAACTGGCACTGCAGAGGCTGCTAGCAGCCTCTGCCACCCAGCGCTCAACTGCTGCGCCACCAGGGGAGGTCCTAAACTTTTTTTTTAAATATGAACTTTTCTTTTTCATTTTTTAAAAAGATTTATTTATTTATGCATACAAGAGCTGGGGTAGAGGCCAGAGGTGCGGGGGTGAGAAGAGTCACCGGAGACAGAGTGGAGAAAAGAACAGGCAGACTGACTGAAATATACTGCTGAGGGTAGCAGCAGGTGTGACAGCAGAGGTCTGCTGCACCATGTGGGTAGCTTGCTAGCTGGCTGAGGTGATTGAACTCTTGTTGCAGAGGCTGATGCTAGCTTCACAATGCTGTGCTTAACCCCTTGTGCCACCAGGGAGGCCTGGATTTTATTTAAAGTTTAAGAACATGTTGCTGCTATCTGTTTAAAATATTTTAGAATCTCTGAAAAGACACAATACCTCAAATTTATTTTGTGTAGCTCACAAGTCTTTACCAACACTTGATAATTAGTCTCCAAATTACAAGTTGATTTATTTGTAAATGAACATGCAAAATGGAACTCATAAGATCCTCTCCTAACTTACTAAAATTATTTGATAAAATCTGGCAAACATCTCATACATAAATTAGGAAAGGGTATATTAAATTAGGAATAGAAGAAATATTATAACTTTGAATTCTTTGCCCCAAACGATAGTCAAACCTGCACAGCAGACAGAAACTTGCAACATTTCCATTGAAAGTCCTGAAAATTGATATGGCTAGCTCTCATCTATGCCAGTCCATATGATTGTGTTTATTTAATTTGATGAGATAAGAAAATATATTCCATATGAAGGAATAAGAATTGATCATGATGCAAAGAATTGGGTATATTGAGTAATCTAAGATAAGACTGAAGAAAGGTCCAATCTAGAGATGATGCAGAGCTAAATTGAGCGGCAATAAGAGTTTCCTGTGTGGTTGCATCCAGAGCTCTCTTATTCTTCAACTCTGTGCTCACCTATCAGAGTCTCTCTGAGAGACAAAAGCATTATAAGACTGTGCATTTCTTTCTTTTTTAATCTTCTTTATTGGGCTTTGAATCTATACTGTAGACTCAACATTTTAAAATTCCACTTCTTTAATAAGAGGTAACTTCTGCTTCTTTCCAGGATACAGATACACGCTCTTTGAAAGATCAATTTCTTCTAAATCCAGGTATTTATAATTTCCCAAATATTTGTTCTGTTTCTCAACATGTATTTACTTTAGAATTTTGAGGGAAATGAGATTGAAGGAAACTAAAGGTATATATATATTTGAAGATAGAATGTTAATGCAGTATGCAAGTATATATATACGTATATATTTTCCAACAATTTATACATATGTATATTTGATTGATACCTCTCTCTGTGTCATTTGGAAAAAAGAGAATAAAAACATGGCTTATAGATAGGGAAAGAAAATAGAAAGAAGGACATGAGAAAAGATTGATTAAGTGGGGAGATGCTAGGAGGAAAGTCAAGTGTGAGTGACTTAAAGGAGCTATTGTAGATATTATTTATGGTTAGGAATTTTATTATTATTGTACTTTTATTGTTAGATGAGACATTTTATAACACTTTGGAATTATTAGTTTAAATGAATTATGGGTTTAAAAAGAAAAAAAAAGGAATACAAAATTCAGCAAGATTAAAATCATAATCTCCCCATGTACTTTTGATTATAGGTACTTGGGTCTATTTTGTTCCAGTGAGAGAATAATAACTACCTCACAATGATTTCCTTCAAATTTTGTAAAATATTATAATGAAGAAAAATATTTTCCAAATTTCATCTGAGCTAAACCTTATTTAATGCATATAATATTATTTTGATGATAATTATAACTTTTTATAGTTCATTAAGAAATCAGACTTGCAATTATGGCATAACAAAGAATAATAAGACATATCAAGGACTTTATAATTAATTGGGTAGACTTTAATGACAAGATAATGCACAGGAGCAGATGAACTGTTGTATTTTTACTTATCAATGAGTGACATGTTTATTATTTGTAAAATAGAAGATTTATAATTTTCTTTAAGATTTATAATTGTGAAAGACAACATTAAAGATTTAAGAAACTATATGTCTTAGTCAATAATGAAATAACTTGAAAGAAGTTAATATTATTTCATTTAAAAATATATTCATGTATGGGATTATATCTAAATTACTGGTTCCTTGAATTCATTCTCTACACCATTTTCTTCAGTAACAATTTTCACTATTTACATTCATTGAAAATATATTTTTTTTCTGTTCATTTTATCACCTTTCTATTTTTAGTAATGAGTGAACTATCTTCTTCTAATGTGCAACGTCAATGTCCATCTCAGCCACAGAGAAGGCAAGAACTCAAAACACTTAAAAGAAAAGGTACATCATATATGCATCAAGGTATGTGTGTTTCTACATTTTTTTAAAAATTTCTTTTAAAAAAACAATGTCTTTAAAATATCATTGGAAATATACAGGGTCATGCATATCATATTTAGATATATACACAGGCATACACGTACACTAACAATTAAATGTCCTGTACAAAGCAAGGAAAAATAAACACCATTGAGAACAGATTAAGACTTTTTCCTTATGAAGTGTAATAATTTTCACAACATTGGAAGCATTGAATCAATGATTATTTGAATTAGTGAAAAGTAATTTGATTGAATTATGATTATAATCATTGAATTATATTATTTACCTATTTCTGAGATTTTAAAATTTCAATATGTATGATAATTTATATGGGAAGGAGACAATGGAAAAATGTGAAGATGTGTTCATGTTTTTATTCTTACCTGGACTTGGGGATTATTTTTTTCTTGTTTTCTTGATTTATATACTTGGCGGCATCATGTTTTCAAAGTGTATCTTTTTAGTGTCATTGTTATATATTTACACATATGACATGCTTTTAGTGGAATATGAACATATATTCAACTATTTCCCCATCATTGGAAATTTGCTTTACTTTATATTTTAACTGTTTCTATTTGTATTCATCAAATATTTCAAGTCATTATGTGGAATGATTAGATGAACTGCTTTCATTTTGTTTATGTAAAATGGATATTCGTGAGTTTTCTTATGTTTTTCTACTGGTTCCTCAGTTGATTACATTTAAAATTTTTATATTGTTGATTACAGTTTTTATGTGATTATCTTATATTAATGAGGAAATATCTTCTAATTTTACCTGCTGTATTTTTTTTAACGATTTATTTATTTATTTATATAAGCACCGGGTACAGTCAGAAGCACGGGAGAGTGAGAGAATTCCCCAGAGCCAGAGCAGGGAGCAGAATAGAAAGACTGACGAAACACACTGCTGAGGGGAGCAGTGGGCGGCAGGACAGGTCTGCAGGCCACGTGGTACCCTCACCCGGTGGCCGTGGATTGAACCCGCGCTGCAGAGGCTGCGGGCAGCTTCGCAACCCAGCGCTCAACCGCTGTGCCACGAGGAGGCCCCTATTGTATTTTTAACAAATTTTTAAAAAAATTTAAAAATGTTAGAAAATAAATAAAAATTTAAAAAATCAAAACAAATAAAAAATCTTTTCACAGTAGAACCTGCCTCTATTGTATTCAGAAATTGTTTTATTATTTATATTCTTAATGAACTATATATCTTACCAGTGTATGTTGTTTTTGTTAGACTTATATAGAAAAACTTCACTAATAACAAGACAAAGTAGCAGAAGAATTTTCAAAAGAACTCTTATTTTGTCTGCTATAGTGAGGGGTGGAATATGTATTACTCCTTCCCCAGAGGCATTTTATGATTATCAGTAAACTGATCAGAACTTTTAGTTTACTCTTCAAAGGCAGGCATTTGTCACCTTTAGTATAGCCATCAGTGCAGGGACAGTCCTCCTATTTACCCGCCTCAACCACAAGTGTTGGCAGAATGTGTAGGAGAACTGTGACACAGAGGTTGTCTATGAAGTCCTCTGAAATTCCTCCAACTTTATGAATACTCAGTGGAAATCAACAGATTCCATTGGCAAGAAAGTCACCAACTTTTTGTCTCCAGCTATAAGGTATTCTAATTTCATGATAACATACTCTTGAAGACCTTGTGAACATTTGTCAGTGCTTCATGGTTGCTTTCTTTCCTCCTCTGATTTGACAAAGTCAAGTAGTGAAGTAGAGTGTGTGTTGTGTCTCTCCAAGGACACAGGGACATGTCTTCTTTAGGACTCAGTTCACCTTAATGCTTTTGACTTGAGCTAACACATGCAAAATAAGTAATAATATCACTGACTGCCTTGCTTTCCCCTATTTTAGAATGTGAGCTGGTTTGTGTAGTTTACTACACCTAAAAGCAAAGCTGAACTTTGACAAACAATTAGAGGTTGGTGTCACAAGCTTATTTATCTCTTTTGTAGATCTCCATGCTCCATATTCTTCCTGGAAAATCATTGCCGTGATTCTGGGGATCTTTGTCCTGATGCTTTTTTTGGCTGCTAGACTCTTAACTATAAAATGTAAGTCAGTGTTTAAAATAGAAATACGCTTTTTTTTTCTAGTGACATAATGAAGTCTGTTGAAGATAATGCATTTTGATCCATTGTGTTTCTTCACAAATATAGTATACTCTGCAGATACTGAATATGATTTCTCAGATATATGAAATTGTGCATTTGATTAATCTATGTATGTTTAAGATTTATTTATTTATGCACACAAGAACTGGGTATAGTTAGAAGTGTGGGAGGGGGAGAGAATTTACCAGGGCCAGAGCGGGGAACAGAATGGCAGAATGACAGAAATACACTGCTGAGGGGAGCAGCGGGCACAGCAGGAGAGGTCTCACCGGCGGCCGGGGATCAAACCCCGCTGCAGAGGCTGCGGGCAGATTCGCAGCCCAGTGCTCAACCGCTGAGCCACCGGGGAGGCCCGAAATTGTTTATTTTAAAGTATATGATGAACCTTACTTTATGGCAATTTGTTCTCAATTTGCTTTACTGGAAATATTTCCTTCTTTTCCTTGTAAAATACCTATCTGGCTGTGAGAAGTTTGCATACACTGTTAAGAGAACAGCATTTCCTTCTAACGTCAGTTGCATATGAACTTGTACTCATTGTAGTTTGACGCTTATGTTTATGTCTCTGTTACATTGATTTCTTCAATCAAATGATGTTTAGTTATCAGTTTTGTATTTCCTATTTAAGAATATTGCCTGGTACAAATTTGTCTGATTATTTTTCTCCTTGAGTTTAAATGTGATCTTTCTGAAATCTCAGGGAATCAAAATGCATTTGTTGAAGGACAACAACCAAGAAATATCTCATCCAAGAAAGGAGCAAATAAAACAGGTAAATTTGGAAGTATTTAAGTCATAGTATTATTTGCAGGTGAGAGAGAGAATTCAGTGTCAGTTATGTTTCTTGATATATACAACTGTATTCTTTAGTAAGAGGATATGAGTGAAATCTACTTATAGCACCAGTACTTCTCAGGCAGTCATATGCACTGATAAAAAATTTACAAATACAAATACCTAATTGGTTTTATTATATGATTCATGAGATGGGTAGTATCCTGTGCAGTAAGTATCTGCAAGGGCTACCCAAAGTGGAGGGTTTTTAAAGACAGATAGATAGTGGGTTATTGACAAAAAGCAAGATTATTTAAGGCAAAGACACTTTCTGTAGGGGAAATTAGAGAGGACTCATCATGCAGAGGGCCTCACTAGCACTGAGCAGGGCCCTTCAATTTAGTGGGTTTAGAATTGCACTTTGGGATGAGGAAAAACTGTAATTAGGTGGGATCCTGCATGAAGGACTCCATTTGGGGCCCAGGTGTTTTAAACACTTTTAACAATTATATAGATCAATATTGGGTTATATGTACTGAGACATTTTTAATTGTGGCTAAAAATATTTTGTCTCCCTGAGGCATTCTTATGAATCTTGAAGAGCAACATGTTTTCAGTGTGATGAATTATGGTTCTAAAATAAGTCAAACACTAAATTTAAGTGCATATAAATAAAATGTAAAACAAAGATATTTTGTTGGTGGAGGGTAGATTTGCTTTGTGAATTTTCTGGCTATAACTTGCACTGATGAGACACTTTCAACCAGTTTCTCTTTTGTAACAGTTCTGAAATATCCTACTTGTTCAACCAACTGGTATCAAAGGGGAGAAAACTGCTACTTTTTCTCAAAAATCCTGTACCCTTGGAAACAATGTCCTGGCTACTGCTCTGGTTCAAATTCAAGCTTTGTTAAAGTGGAAACTGAAGAAGATATAGTAAGGATAAGCTTTTGTTTCTTAAATAATAGTGTGCTTTGTGTCAGAAAATTAAAAAAATGCCAACAATCACACAAGACACGTGTTCCTCTAAAGCATTTTCTATATGACAGTAACAGGAATCTTTACATTTTGACTGTAATGTTGAATGTTAACTTTATAATAATACTTGGGTTTGTTTCTCAGCTCTCAGCATGAAGTTCAAATCATGTGTTTCAGTTAATATGGAATCTGATTCTTATCTGTTATCCTGGCCTCCTCTGCCCCTAAGGACCCCTCAGCACCTAAGGCAGGGCTGCCTGCCTTAGGCTCAGGGTCATGAACTTCTTTACATGCATAAAGGACCCTGTGCTACTTCATGTCTTTGTTTCTCAAATTGTTGTTTCATGTGCCTGTGACATATTTTGTCTCCTCCACCTCTCACCCCAAACACTTTTCTCTTGGTAAATGTACCCTCTTTTTTAAGATTTTAACTTACGGCACTCTGGGCTCACCACACCTGTTAAAACCCCTACTATTTCTTCTCCTTTGATTCTGTATTTATAATGTTGTGAAATATGTCACTACTTATTACATAGGTTAATGAATGTTGATCTATTTTTTCAGTGTCTAGGTGACTGCACGTATGAGGTTTATTGCTCATTTTTCGAACCCAGAGCCAAAGAATATGACTAAAATATAATATGGGAAAAACAATTGTTCATGAATAAAGGAGTCCTCAGCAGTCAACAATCAATTATATCTATGTAAACTAAGCCTAATCTCTATTTGTTTGCATGTAATTAAAGAGAGTTTATAGGGAAATTGATCAATGAAAGAAAGATATTTTAACAATTATACTCCAATTTCTCAGGCAAAGTTCTACTTTCTGATTTATTTTTCTCTCTCTGCAGAATTTTTTATTGCTCTTGTCAAAGATGCAGTGTGGAATGAGTCAAAAGATGTTTTTCATCAGCTTGTACTACAACAACAAGCAATTGAAATGGGTTTGGCTGGATGGCACACCTTTTACCCTGGACAAGTAAGTCTTCTGCTGTTTTAAAATTCCAGAACAGAATGCTCTTATTTTCTTCCAAATCTCAATAATTACTGTGCATGTGGAGCAGAGTTAGTTTACAAAAGACATGCAGCCATAATAAATCCACTAGGAAAAGACAGGATAAATGGAAAGATGTGAAAGATTACTGTACGAGGCTGAATATTTAAGTTTCGTAAATCATTTAGATTGTTCATTAATTTTATGAATGAAGTGTTACCATTTTGCAATGTATTATAATGTAATTGAATAGATATGTGCAAATTTTAAGACGTGTCACTTCAATGTTAATTTTTTTTTGACTCCAAGACATGTGCTCACAAGGAAATTTTTGAGGCAATTTTCTCCCTCCATAGATCTCACCCAATGTTTTCCACAAACCATATTTGCATTTGTATTTATTATAAGCCACAAAGTGGGTGGCTTAAAGGAGTAGAAGTTTATTCTCTCATAGTTCAGAAAGCAGAAATATGAAGCAAGGCATTGATTGTTTTGGTTCCTTTGGCAGTTCCTTTCTCTTGAAGGAGTTAGCTGAAAATTTCTAGGGACAAACTTAGTTGTGATTGACAACAATCATCAATTTGTTGTAACATAAATCAATCCTACTGAATATTCATCTAACCAATATCTCGGTGTCAGGTGCCCATGTATCCACCCCATGTCTTAGTTTATTGCAGACATTTCCTGATTTATAATGAAAAAGATCTGTATTGTAAACACATTTACAAAAATTAGTGATTATTGTGCCACAAAATTAATTTATTTTGAAAAAAGGAATTTTAATATGCTACTCTATGGAGTGACGATGTTTTTCAAAATGATGTATCTCTAATCTACAATCCTAATTTTAATGTTAATTATAACCCCTGTTAAAATGCACACATTACAATAAATATTTGTAGCAATCAACATGAAGTAAAAGAAATTTTCCCTTCTATGCTTTACAAACTATGAATTTGATTCATTATATTTATTATTTAAAGTTCATCTCCATTTTTCAGTTTTCTATTTTGTGCTTTGTAGTTGACACTTTCTGGTCCAAATTCCTATCCTTTGATTTTTCATTTCATTTACTGTAATCTCCCTTTTTGATTTCCTATGTGATCTCTAAAGTGATCAGGTTGATCACTGCATTTGTAAAAGTGAGTTTTGTAAGTCTGTGGTCAAAGCTGAAATGTCAATATCCTTCTTTACTGTCAATATCCTTCTTTACTGTCATCTTACTCTTGTTCCTACTTACTATTCTTCCCTCACATAGGAGTAAATATATGTCAAATAAATCTTCAAATGTAGAAATCTAATTTAAATATTTAATTTCTCTTATGAAGGTTCATGAATATAATATGCTGATTTCCTTCCATTAGCCTCACACTTAAAAGATGATTTTCCAATAAAGGGCTCTGTGTTATAATTAAAACTTCACATTTACGTGTACTTCTGTCATGCAGCTTCATTTCCAATGCTGCACCTGCATAGTGCAATCATATGCCCCCTTGAGGAATGATACTATATTTTCATGAGAATTTCCCTGACTACTTTGATTCCCAGTAGTATATTTAAAAATTTGATAATTTGATCATTTGAAATAATTGCTTCTACTTACTCATATGAGGATTCTGATTTTTACTCTTGAAAAAGCAAGCTAAACTTTTTCAGTAGAGAATCAATTATTATTGACTATTAACAGCAGCTTTTTTGTACTATTTAAACAGTAGAATGTGTTTTGTGTTTATCAAAATGCTACTGTGCAAAGGCAATTTGTAAACCCGAGGGAAAATGGAAGATAATTTAAAATGCCTGAGGTCATGGAGATTATAGTCAGAAATAAAGATATTGCTACCATACCAATTCTAGATTTCAATTAAATTTTGCATGACATAATACATTTATTATTTGCATTGTTGAAAAACTAGGAAAGTGTCATTTCTATTTCTTAATAATTTTATCAAAATATAGCTGTTCATAAAATTACAAATGTTACAGTAAGTGAATTCAGAATTTAATGGAGATTATTTTCTCTTCTAGGGTAAACATTCCCAGATATAAGAATTTTTTAAATAAATGCATGCATATAAAATATGGCAATTTGGATGCTGAAGATTGCCACCTAAGTGGCTACTGTACCTGTTGGAAGACAACACATTTAGAACTGATAAATATATGAGAAAGAAAAGCAAGAAGATCTAAGATTTCCTATGATGATGACTTCAGCTATGTGAACTATTGATTTTGGTAAAAATCAATGTCATTATGCATTGAAGTCTATGTATTACTCTTTAATTTAAATTCATCATATGACTAAAATTCATATTCAATGCTCTTACCATGTGATATATCATTAAAGTTACCTAATACGTTCATATTTTGTCTTTAGGTGACGAGATATAAACAGAAGCATCATAATTCTAACATTTTATTTTAATATGTAGTAAAATGTCATTTTATTCATTGCTTTATTTAATAACTACTTGGAACTGCTTGAATCTGATAATTTTAAGTGACTTCTATCACTTGATTTAAAATCGTGCAGTTCTTTTTCACACCTCTGAAATATCAAGTGGAAGCATCTTAGAGCTGTGACTATAAAAATTCATCCAGTCCTTTTAGGAACAAAGATTCCACTGTATTCATTCATGCTCCCCTGACTCTCCCAGCTACAGGACAAGCCAGAACTTTCCCATAAAGTTCCACTGTTTTCAGGTGTCAGGAGATGGGAGCTCTACTAACTTAGGAAGGAAACACTGTGCATCACATTTTTGCTCTGAAATCTCCTTAGGTGATTTACACTCCATAAGTAAATTTACACTCCATAAGTAAATCCCACCACCCCCTCCACCAACACACACACAAAATCAAGAAATAGACTGGAAAGATAAATCTTAGGATTATTTTCTTATTGAAAGAAAATTTGTAGCTTAAGTTTCAATGGCTACATTTGATGGCAGGTATTTAGTTTACTTAAAATACCAGTTGCCCCAAGTTGCCTAAGTAGCAGTAAGTATGCGAATCTTTGTGTCTCTGGGTCGTAGGGTTCAGATTCGTTTTATAATGATTAACTCTATTTCCAAACAGGGCTTTAGAACTTGCAACTAACATTTGAATGGTTAAGACTCACTCAGCACCAAATTGTGGCGCTACTTTGTTTATTTCTATAATTTAAGTGTCTTAAGATTTTTTTGTGGGTTTTTTTTTTCTTTTTGTTTTTCTTTGAGCTGACCCTTAAATATGACATCAGCTGTTCACTTTTCATAAACTTGCACTGAAGGTCAAGCTCGGGATGTGAAATGTGAGAGAAGAAAAGAAATAAAACAACAATAATAATTTATTCCAGTCAGCTCAAAGGATGAAAGTTTTTCTGTGTCTATGCAGATTTCTGTCTTGCATGTATTTGTATAACAGTATGTGTGCACACACACACTCATTCTTTATCCATTATTATCATCAGCCTGTACAGTGTGGGGAAGGAGGGAAGTTATAAAATGAAAGTCATTATATTTTTAAGAAATATGTAGCTTACTTAACTGTTTAGTTTGGAAAATTCAAGTCTATTTTGAAACACGAACCTCTTACATTTTAACTACCATGCTTATTTCTCTACTTCTACCAGACAGTGAAGTTTATCAATGCATATTTTTTAACTCATTGTAATAAATATTATATAAACTTTAAACCAAATATATTGTTGTTGATAAATTTATGTCTCTGCTTGCTCCACTTAGTTTAAGACTTAAAACTACTTTTTTTTTAAAAAAAAGATTTATTTATTTATGCATGCAAGAACTGGGGTGTAGACCAGAGGTGCGGGAGGGTTGAAAGGATTCAGGGTAGACAGAGTGGGGAGCAGAACAGGCAGATCTACTGAAATACACTGCTGAGGGGAGCAGTGGGTGAGACAGGAGAGGTCTGCTGCACTATGTGGCCAGGGATCATACTCATGCCTCAGTGGCTGACTATAACCTGATAGCATTGGGACTTAACCCTTGAGCCATCAAGGAGGCCCCCTACCAGTTCATTTTCAATAATTAATTTAAAAATTAAATGGAAGGTAAATATTTGAGGTGAAAATTTCTTCCTTAAAATTTATTTTTCTCACATTTATTTATAGAGTTGTCTCACTTCCTAGTATTTTTCTAACTTTATTATGCAATTTTATAAGGGTTATTGACATTTGAATACAATGATTATTTTGTGAATATATTTTCCATTTACTTAGTAGCTTGAAGTATATATATTTTCCTAAAAGTGTTAAAGAAGTGACCCATATTAATTAGTTAAAAATCTTTGAAAATGTTAAAGGAGAGGATAAAGTAAATAAAATTTTAAACTAAGCTAAGCTTAAAGAAGTATAGAATTATGCCAAAAATTTTAACATCATTATTATTTTTAATAAAGGTCTATAACTTTTCCTTATTTGAATTTATATATGAAATAAATCTTTATTAATGAGAATATTCTTTTCTCTTTTCTTAATTTGTATATATACTCCTAGCAAGGGTGGGGCTATTTGCACTCTGATCCAGTGATTCGGAGGATTCTCACTAAAATTGCCTTTGTAAGTCAAGAACCTAAAATTAGGACCTTGGGCCTTCCTGGTGGCCTAAGGGTTAAGTTTCAGCTCTACCACGACAAAGGCTCACCACAGTGGCCTGAGCTGGATCCCAGGCCAGGGAGCTAACCCACATATGGCACAGCAGACCTCTCCTGTCTCATCCACTGCTCCCCTCAGCAGTGCATTTCAGTAGATCTGCCTGTTTTTCTCCCCTCTCTGTCTCTGGTGAATTCTCTCATCTCCTGCACCTCTGGCCTACACCCCAGTTCTATGCAAAAATAAATAAATTCTTAAAAAAAAAAAACACGTAGAACGTAGTCCAAAAGAGAACATAAAGGGTTTAATTAAACTTTGTTCAGCAAAGTCTTTGTCAAATTGGGAAAAAAAAAATGATGAGACAAATAGCAAAATAACAGATGTGACCCAAGCTATATCAATCAATATAAATACACTGATGATGTAAATAGTCCAATTAAAAGGCTAAGATATAAAGTCTAAAAAAAAATAAGAAACAGCCAATTTTTACTTTTAGTATAAATACATGTTAGTAGAAGTGAATGAATGAAGACAGACTACTAATCAGAAAAGAGAAAATCAAGAATATTACATAATAAAAAGAATTTTTCAAGAAGTTATAACAATCCCACTTTCATGAATCCAATAGCAGATTTTCAAAATCCATGAAACAACATGACAAAGGTCAAAAAAGAAAATAAGACATAGACATATGTATAGTTCTTACTGGGGACTTGGAAAACCCCATCTTAGTAATTAATAATATTACCAAAGAAATATAATATTGAAAATTTATAGAAACTACCCAAGAATACAACACTTCACCCAACAAAAGAAAATGTTATTTTTTTATTTCAAACATGCACAAACTTTTCAGAGCTAGATCATGATCTATTCCATAAAACAAATCTTAATAAATTTCAAAAATTCAAATCATACCACATTTTATTCATAAAGTATATAACTACAAATAATAACCAGTGGGCCTCCCTGGTGGTGCAGGGGTTAAAAACAGTGTTATCAAGCTATATCCAGCCACTACAGCAGGAGTTCAATCCCCAGCCGGCCAGTGAGCAACAAGGCACAGCAGACCTCCCCTGCCTTGCCCACTGCTCCCCTCAGCAGTGTATTTCAATAGATCTGCCTGTTCTGCTCCCTGCTCTCTCTCTGGTGAATCATCTCACACCCCGCCAACCCCTGACCTCTGGATTGCACCTCAGTTCTTATATGCATAAATAAATAAATCTTAAAGAAAATAATAAACAGTGTTCATTATGTTATGTTCATTATGTATGTGTAATGTACATTTATATGTTTATGTTGGCAAAGATCTTTGAAAATATGTAAGAAAAATATCTCCCTGTCTTTGCGGCTGCAAGGAGTTTTGAATGTAGGCAATTACCTTTTCATTATATCTTGTCAATGGTGTTTAAATCTACAAATAAAAATCTTCATAAATATTTTTATATTTTTACTAAGTGATCAAATTTTTCATGATTTCATATTGTCATTTCATACTGACTTACTATTTCAAAATCTTTTTCCATTATACTACATTCAGTTAATTATAACTTCTCCATTGAGTTATAAAAGCTCTTTCAGCAAGCAACTTTGAATAAAGTGTTTTTTTTTCTTAGCTCTCATTGCATTTGAATTGATTTCCAACATTAAAGTTCTGTAAGAGGTAATAAATTTTAAGATAAAATTTTCAAATATTGGTCTAATAGATTCAATACCTCAACAGCCCATGCTGTTTCTATTTAAACAATATTTGTAAATATGACTAATTAAATAGTTGCATCTTATAAATAGTTGCATCTTATTATAGTTAGGGTTTTCTTTCTTTTTTTAAATTGAGGTAACATTGGTTACAACACTGCATGTGGTTCAGAGGACTTTTTTCTCTTTTTTCCATTTTAAAAGGTTAATGACTTTGATTTTTAGCAGTTAGCATCTGTAAATTTTGTATTTTATGTCTTCTGGTGTAAAATAGCATCAGAATTTCAAGAAATATTTTATAATTTATATTTATCAATTACATATATATTTATTACAGTTTATTTTCAATGTGAAATTAAAAATTAAATAGGACGTTAAATATTTGAGGTAAAAAATGCTTTTTCCTTTGAAATTTATTCTATCACATTTGTTCGTTAAATTCTCATACTTCCTTCTATTTAATGATACTTTGTTAGAGTTATTCTTTTTCCTAAATTTATTATGCAGTTCAAAATGGTTATTGACCTTTTGTCCATATTATTTATTTATGTGAATATCTTTTCTATTACCTTAGTAGCATGAAATATGATTATTTTCCTGCAGCTGATGAAGAAATGACCCAAATTTGTTAGCTGAAATCTTCAAAGATGTTAAAAGAAAAGGTAAAATGAATACAATTTTAAACTAACATAAACTAAAGAATGGTAGAATGGTAAAAACTCTTGAAACGTTTTCTATCACACAAATGATAAAACAATTTTGAAATATTATATTTGATATGAATGTGAGAAATGCATTGAGTAAGTATTTTTCTGTTAGTTGGTTGTGCATGGTTGCTAGGACTGTTTCTTGGGGAGTGATGTCCATTAATAGAAATGCTGAGGGACTGAGACAGGCAGTGCATGCACCACCTAGTGATGACATCCAGCACCTGCCTAGGCTGAAAGGGTAACCAAGAGACATCACTAAAGTTCCGGAAGGACTATATGTAGACTATTAATTGAATTTAGAATGCAATAAGGTACATTGAAATTAATAAACATATCTGAAGCTACTAATCACTGATATTCAGTTATTTCCTTGACAGTGCAAGGATTGAGTGAAGGGGATTGATGATTATGCAAATATGTTAGGTATTCTGTATACCTCAGACTGAAGAAAGGCCCAATCTAGAGAGGATACTGAACTAAATTGAGCAGCAGTAAGTTTCCTGTGTGGTTGCATCCAGAGCTCTCTTACTCTTGACCTCTGTTCTTACCTATCAGAGTGTCTCATGGGAGAGTCAAAGGCATTATTAGCCTGTGCATTTTATTTCTCTTCTTATCTTCTATTCTGGTCTCTATACTATGAACTCTCAAATATTTTAAATTCCAACTTCTGTAATAAGAGTTTGCATCTGCTTCTTCCCAGGATATAGAGACGCACTCTTCAAAAGATCAGAGGTTTTCTTCTAAACATCAGGTAATTATAATTTCTCAGATATTCATTCTATTTCTCAACATGTGTTTGTTCAGAATTTTGAGGAAAATGAGACTGAAAGAAATTGAAGGTCTATAGTCAAAGACAGTTTGCTTATTCATGTTCCTATATATCTCTCTATATATTTTATCGCAGTAATACTTTGGTCCATTGAATTTTTAAGCACATATATATATATATATTTTTAATGTGTGTGTATGTGTCATTAGCAAGAAAAAGAAAGAAACATATGGTTCAGAGAATAGGAAAGGTCATGAGAAAAGATTGTTAAAAATAGAGGTGCTAGGAAGGAAATTGGGTGTGTTTAGGAGACTTTGAAGAATCTATTTTAAACATTATTTATTTAATCACTTTATTATTGCTTATTTTCTGCTGTAACATTTTATGACATTTAGAAATTGTTAAGTTATATGGAATATGGGTTTAAAGAAACAAACAAGGAAATTCAAAATTCAATAAGATAAATCATAATTAATCACAATTCAATAGGCTGTGTCTTTTGATTATAGGAAGTTGGGTTTATTATCTTCTGGTAGAGAATAAAAAAAATCCCACATCAATTGCTTTCAAATTTTCTAAAATGTTATAATGAGGAAAAATGTTTTCCAGATTTCATCATAGCTGGACTTTATTTAGTATATATTATCTTTTAAGATAAATTGTAACTTGTTTCATGCCACATGAAGAAATTGTCAATTATGACATAACAAAGATTAGCAAAATAGATCATGGACTTTATAACATAATGGGGAGAACTTACTAACAAAAAGAGAGAAGATATTTAATAGAATGATGACATTTAAAGGATAAAGAGAAAAATTGAAACAGATTTGTGCTAAAAGATCTGCAAGTTTTATTATAAGTGGTGGAATTTTATTTATAAATCAAATACACTAAAATTATAATGAACAAAAATAGGAGGAAAACACACTTGATAAAGAAGAATTAGAATAAAATATATAGGTTGGAAAAATACTTATGTTATATTGACAAAGAAGAAGTGTATCACTGGAATTATGGGAAAATGGAGGAAGGTAAAAGTAAAGGGGAGACTGAAAAGGAGGCAGGAGCAGGGGAAGGTGAGGAGGGACCTGGATGCAGACTGTGCAGATAAACTGCTTCTGTGGATGTCAGCACAGAAACAGATCACCTGTTGCATTTTCACTAATCAGTGAGTGACATGTTTATCATTTATAAAATAAAGATTTATAATTTTCTATGTTATACTTGTGAATAGATAACATTAAAGAGCCTAGCAATGATATATCATAGCAAGTTACGAATTGGAAAAAAATATAATTTTTCCTTCCATAAATATTTTCATGTCTAAGATTATATCTAAATTCCTAGGTCTTTGAATTCATTCCTAATACTCTTTTATTCAACACCAATTTTATTTACTAATTTCACAACTGACACTGATTGAGAATATATTTTTTCTGTTCATTTTATCATCTTTCTACATTTCAGTAATGAGTGAAGTAACTTATTCAGATTTGCGACTCCAACATCCATCTCAGCATCAGAACAAGCAAGAACTTGAAACATCTAAAAAAAATGCTTCATCAGACTGTATAAATGAAGGTATTTGTGTTTTCTACATGTTCTTTCTGAAAATTATATTAAAAATGCACAAGATTGTACATTAGCATGCTCCTACACATGCACACACACACAAAATTTAAATACTTCTTTTAAAAAGCAGAAAACATGACTAATAAGGCAAGAACAATATCTTCTAATTTTACTTACTATAGGCTTAACAATGTTTTAAAACTTCTGCATTAGAAACTACCTATAATGATTCAGAAATGACTGCATTTTTTTCATTCCACACTTGATCTTAGCCAAAAGGCCGACATTCCAAATGAACAGTTCATCTGTCAGCATATGTTATTACCCATCAGACTTACATAAGAAAACTTTATTAATGAAATTATTGTGTGTGGGTATGTGCATGAATACACATATTTTCACCATTATTTATTTTTACATAATATTACCTTTAAGTTGCTCTCAGTTCATAAGTACTTTCTCATATGTAAATAATACTAAAAGAACACTACAAGCTAATTTATTTATTTATTTATTTGGTAAGATTTTTTAAAATTTATTTTTGCATAACTGGGATTTAGGCCTGAGGTGTGGGGGTGAGAGGATCCACCAGAAACAGAGTGGGGAACAGAACAGGCACATCTACTGAAATAACTCTTGAGGGTAGCAGTGGGTGAGACAGACGAGGTCTGCTGTGCCATATGGATCAATCCCTGGCCTGGAGTTGAACTCAGGCCACTTTGCATGGGACTGCCGGCTAGGTGGTAGCACTGAGACAATGAGGCCCCAAGCTAAATTATTTTTATACTTAATGTACAAAGACAGAGACCTGATGGTTAAATTAGCATCTTTGAAACTTAGAGTCTATAATTGTTAAATAAGTCTGTAATGGTTGAAGTCTGTAATTGGGAAGCCTAAAGCCTTTTCTCCTCTAGAGATCAGTGGCTCTCAACTAATGTACCAAGGAGTTCTGTGTTTTTCTGCCTTTTCTAATTATAACTATAAATGCATTCCTTGATGTGTAGCTTAGTAGACACATTTGCTGTCTGCATCAGCAAATCCTGCCAGCTTTCATTTCAAAATATCAGAATTTCTCCATCGACACTTGTTCCAAGCTGCCAATCTCTTTTGTATTACTCCAGTAGCTGCTTACCTTGTGTCCTTCATCCTGTCCTTATACCCCTTTCTACATCCACATCTCTTCAGTACCCTATGTCTGTCGCAGCAAAAGTGATCAGGGGTCATTTATTGAAATAAAGCCAGATTGTCATTCTCGGTTCAATCAGAGAAGCCAAACTCGGGCCTCCCTGGTGGTGCAAGGGGTTAAGCACAGCACTGTGAAGTTAAACCCAGCCTCTGCAGCATGAGCTCAATTCCTGGGCAACCAGGGAGGTGACCCACATGGCACCGCAGACCTCTCCTGTCTCGCCCCCTGCTCCCCTCAGCAGTGTAGTTCAGTCAATCTGACTGTTCTGTTCCCCACTCTGTCTCTGGTGAATCCTCTCACCCTCCCTCCCCCATACCTCTTTTTGTATGCATAAATAAATAAATCTTTTTTTTTTTTAAAGAAAAATCCAAACTCTACTCCCACATCCAAGTCTCAAGCTCCTGCTGCTATAGGGCATTTACATTTTATGCTTTATTGTTCATTTACTATAAACTAGGACTCTTGTAAGCTTTTAAAATAATGTGTTTAACTCTCCGAACAATTTCATAGTTTAGGCACTATTATCACTATTTTACAGATGCAACTACGACAAGGAGAATTTAAGTAAATTGTCCAATCCATGCAGCTAGTAAGTGGCCTCAACTCCAGTCCTTTGCTTTCTACCTCAGTGCTGCACTGATCGCTAATTCATGCCTGCTTGCCACGCACAGTCTTTCTCAAAGCCCTTTTTAAAAACATCTACTCTCTTCTCTCATATTCTCTTTGTGTATACGTTTTAATTTAAAACTGATTTTTTAATTTAAGGCTGATTTTTAATGGGGTTTCAAGATAGAAGAATGTTTACCCACATGACTATCATTCCTTAATAAAGGAGCATTGTGGAAGCTAGAATGAATTTAATATCATAGTTCCCATTTCATGAGGAAGATCTTAAATTTATTGCAATTAAGTGAACTCATGTCATATCAAACATCTGCCCAATGTTGCCCAAACATGTCTAAAATAGCAAAATGAAGCAAGCTAAAGAATTTGCTAAGGACTCAATTTTATGTTTGGTATAGTGGAGGGTTTATATATCAATCATAGTAATCTTTTTCACAATTGTCTTCATTTTCCATTGTCCAATTCTTTTACAAGATAAACGCTTTCTCAAAACCTTCATTCTGGATCTTTTATTAATTTAAATAATATATACCTTATTCTTTACTGCACAGTAGTTCAACTAACCTCTTTATTTTGTAGATTAACATTTTTTTTCTGCTTTCTTTTGAGTTTTTAAAAATATTCACTGACTACTTAAAATAAAAATGATAGAAAAATCACAAATCAAACATGGGAAGGGCAAAGCTGTCTTTAGCTATAGGATAAGAGTGAAAAGTAATCTGAGTGAAGATGATGTCCTCTTGGTATTGGGGTTGAAGAGGCAAAGGGAGGGAATAGTCACAAATATAAGTATGCTTGCCATGGTGATTACACATCTTTTACAAATTTGATGTTTGAAATGCAAGAAATGACATTTAGTAAGATAAATTCAGGTTGGAACAAACCAACTGCCTTTGCTGATCCTACTCTGCAATTGATTTTAGTGATATTGTTGGAATCACTGGAAAATGAAAATTCAAGAAATCCAATTTTGACAAACATTTAGGCTGATGTCACAAGATGTATTCATCCTTTTCTCTAGACCATCCTGCTCCAACTTCTTCATGGAAAACCATTGCAGTGATTCTGGGGATCATTTGCCTGGCATTGCTTTCATTTATTGGAGTCTTAGTTATAAAGTGTAAGTACTGGGCCTCCCCTAGTGTTGCAGCGGTTGAGCACTGGGTTTCGAGGCTGCTCACAGCCTCTGCAGCGGCAGTTTGATCCCTGGCCACCATCGGGGGTCCCACAAAAAAAAAAAAAATTGTAAGTACTAAGTAAAAAAGAAATATGCTTTCTCTACTCACATTGTGAAATCTGTTGATTATACATTTTTAATCCACTTTATTCCTTGACCAAACATAAAATTCTGTGACAAAAAACTGAAGATGATTTCAAATTATTGTTCGCTTTAAAGTATATCATGACTCTTACTGCCTATTCTCACGTTTACTTTGTCAAAAGTGTTGTCTTTTGTTCCATTTAAAATATTTTTTATGAATGTGAAAAGTGTGCTTAACAATGTTGTAACAGAATTTGCTTCTTCTGTGATCAATTGCTGTATGAACTTGTCATAATTATATTGTAGTTTGCTATTTAAGTTTATTTATCTATTATATTGAATTCTTTAATGCAAGTGATATCTCAATAATTACTTTTGTATTATCTATATAGTATAGTGTCTGGCTATCCAATTTTTTTTTATTTGAGTTAAAAAAAAATCATTTTTCTGAATTCTCTGCAGTGAAGCACAACTCAGTTAATGCTGAAGGACAGACAGGAAATTTCTCCTGTAACTTGGGAAGAAATATAACAGGTAGTTTTGGAAGTGTCTCAATTCTTAATTTTATTTGCAGGAGAGAGAAAAGAATTCACTTTGACTAGCTATCTTGCTTGATACATACAAATGTATATATGTAAGCAGATGTGAGTGAATCCTACTTGCAGAGTCAATTATTTCTCAGTCATATATATTATTTAAAAATTAACAAATGTTGATATCTGATTGGTTTTCTTACATGATTCAAGAATTGGGCAATATCATGTCTAGCAAGCAGGAAGGGTGTGCAGATCTGCAGGGGCTTACCCAAAATTATGGTTTTTAATGATGGAAAGAGGGTAGGAAAAAGATTATTGACAAAAGTAAAGAAAGATGATCAGGCAGTCTCCTTTTATTAGGAGACTTTATATTGTAGTCTCATCAGGATAACCTCAATGTAAATGATATTTCATTAATCATTTTCTAAATTTCAAAATATATTGCAGTATTTGGCACACAGAATTTGTCCTTTTACTTTTCTCTTTGAGTTTAAATAGATCTTTCTGAATTCTCTTCAGTGAATCAGAACTCATTTAATGCAGAAGGACACCAACGAAATATCTCTTGCAACAAGGAAACAAATAAAACAGGTAATTTTGGAAGGCTTTAGTAATTATATTGGGAGGAGAGAGAGGAAAGAATTCACTTGTTACCAGCTATTTTGTTTGATATTCTAGCTGTATACATGTAAGCATATTTGAGTGAAATTTACCTGTAACACTAGTGCTTGTCAGTAGTCATATGAATTGTTAAAATACAAAATTAACATATGTAAATATCTAATTGGTTTATTATATGATTCATGTACTGGGCAATGTCCTGTCTAGCAAGCAAAAAGAATATGCAAGGGCTGACGCAAAATTGAAAATTTTAAAGACAAATAAAGGGTGGGCCAATGTTATTGGTGAAAGGAAAGAAAGATTATTTTCAGCAAAACCACCTTCCATTTGAGGAAATTCCATTATTATAAAATGATGAGATGACCTCAGTAGAGGTCCCTGAGATGGACTGGCTCAGAATTCTACTTTTGGGAGAGGATAAAACTGTAATTGGTTAGTTATGATGTCTTGGTGGGATCTTGCATGAATAGCACCATGGAAGCCAATGTTGCTTTTTCTTCTAAACTTTTTTTTAACAACTGTAGGTTTATATTTGGGTTTTTTTTTTCCTGATACATTTCTAATTTTGTAATTTAAAAAATTGTCTCCCTTACGCATTGTTATCAATCTGAAAGACCAAAATATTTTCAATGAGATGAATTATTAATGCGAGAAAAATCTAACACTTTAAGTGCTTACACTTTAAGTGCTTACAAATGTAGAATAAAACGAATGCATTCTGTCTGTAGAGCATAGAATTGGCGTAACTTACTGATGTGACTTGCATGAAGGGAGGGATTCATGAATATTCTATCTTTTATAATAGCTTGGAAATATTCTATTTGTTCAACTAGCTGGTATCAGCATGGAGGAAACTGCTACTTTTTCTCAAGAAAGATGCTTCTTTGGGATAAATGTTCTGGTTATTGCGTTGGCTTACATTCAAGCTTTGTTAAAGTGGATACTGAAGAAGCAATGGTAAGAATAAGATTTTGTTTCTTAAATTTTAGTGACTTTTTTATTGATTGCAGTCACACAAGTTTCATATTCCTCTAAAACAGCTTTTATATGACAGTCACAGGAATCTTTGCAAAATGGCAGTTAGTTTTAATAAATGCTTATGGCTTTTGTCAGCACTTAGGAGAAAGTACAAGTAATGTATTAAAGTTAATTTTAAATCTGGCTCTTATCTGTTTCCCGGCCACCTCTGCCACAAAGGACCCCCCCCCCCCCAGCACCTGTACTAGAGCAGCCTGCCCTGGGCTCATGGTCATGGACTTCTTTACATGCATAAAGGACCCTGTGCTCCTTCATGTCTTTTTCAAATTGTTGTTTCATCCTAAATAAGGTACCAGGAAAAAGACTAATAAAGTAAAAATCAAAATCAACAAGCAACTGTAAACTAGAGACACACTATGGGGGTGGGGGTGGTGTGGGGATTAGGGTCAAAATAATGGGGGGATAGAATTATGGGGACTATAACCAAGATGAAAATGCATACATTGTGCAAAAATGAAAAATGATGTAAAAAATATATAAAATAAAAAATTATTAAAAAACAGTGAAGAATAATCCTTTAAATGTCTAGTAATAAGGAAATGGTAAACTACAGTGCATTTATAAAGCAACATTCTGAAGCTATCACAATTGTGTATTTTAACTTTTTTAATGACATAAAAATATATGTGATTGCCCAGTTAGGTTGCTATATAAAAAACCACCCAAAACCTACTCCCTTAAACAAGTTTTTATGTCTCACAGTTCTATGGGCTAAATTTGGCTGGAGTCCTGGGACAATTCGGAAGGGTCAAAGTATTCTCCCTCATGTTCCTGGGCTTTGGTTCTCTTCCACATGGGTTTCTTAATACAGTTTTTTAAATTTCTTCAAAGAATGGAGACTGGAATCCAAGAAGAAATGTTCTAAGTAACAAATATAGTAGCTATAGATATCTTAAGACTTGGCCCCAGAAGTTAAATTCACTTCATCTGCATTTTACTGGTCAAAACAAATTCCAGGGCTAATCTCCAATTCAAGGGAAAGGAAACAGATTGCATCTCTCAGTGAGAGAAGTAACAAAGAATCTATGACCATTTTAATCCACAAGAGTAATATGTCATCAAGTGAGTAAAAAAAAAAAGATATATGTTCATATATATATATATATATATATCTCTACCAATATAGGCTCAATTATGATATGTAAGAGCCATATATTTATGTTTTATAAATAAAAGAGCATTCGATACATAGATTTATATTTTATATATTAATAAAAAGACTAGAGGGAAGACTATCAACAAGGATTATATCCAAATAATGGCAGGAGCATGATTGAAAATTTCTTCTTTAAAGTGTTCTTTTCCATTGTTACAGGAGTGTATTCCTTTTCAACTGGAATATACAAGTTATTTTGAAATATTTTATTCTTATTTAGAAACACTTAGTGTAATTGCTTCAAAAGGTTAGAACACACTAATGTAAATTGAATTGGAAAACAACATCAAATTCAAAAGCAAGAAAAAAAAAAAAGAAAACCTAAATGATTCTTTTCTTGACCTTACACCTTACAAAATATTGAGATATTTGGATCAGCAAACATTTCTTAGCAGGTTCCTGATCACACTGAATAAATGTGTAAGTGATTTTCATCTTTTATTATACTTATATTACATATTAAATATTTTTTCACCTCTAAAACAAAGAAAGTAAGCTTTCCTGTTTTCTGTTTATGGATCTAAGCCAACATAAAACAGATGGAATAGAAGTCTCGAAGCAAAAACTAATAAAACTTGAAAATTTTAGCATATGTATTATGTCTATATATGTATTAACATATGTATTAACAAAACCAACAAATAAAATACACATTCAAAAAATGAAAAAAAAATTGTTTCATTCGCCTGTGTGACACATTTTATCTACTTCATTTCCTACCCCAAAATCTCTTCTCTTGGTTAATGCACCCTCTTTTTTAAGATTTTAGTTTAGTAGACAATCCCTTGCAAAACATCCAACTCTTTTGTAAGGAAACTAAAGTTTATCCATCCACATTTTTTGCATATAATACAACAGATTTTAAAGGGAAATTGAAAATGAAATAAAGGTATTTAAGCAATTATACTCCTCTTCCTCAGGGAAAGTTCTATTTTCATATTTATTTTCCTCTCTCTGCAGGATTTTGTAATGCAGTTGTCAAAGTTGCAGTGTCAAATGCATGAAGAAAAGTTTTTCCTCAGTTTATCCTATAACAGCCAACGGAAAAAATGGGTTTGGTTCGATGGTACAGGTTATACTCTGAGAGAGTAAGTCTTTTGCTGTTTTAAAATTTCATACCAGAATCCTCATATTTTCTTCAAATCCTAAGTATTTACTGGGCATCTGTAAACAGAAGTTAGATTATATATAGTTGTAGCCATAACAAATCAACCAAGAAAAGAAAGAATAAATGTTAAAACATAAGTGAAAGATAATAGTACTTGGCTAAACTTTTAGCTCATAACTTATTTGAGTTACTCATCAGTTTCATGATTGACGTTTACTATTTTCTATGTATTATTAGGTAATTGAATAGATAATCTTGCACAAGATTTCAAGATTATACATCAGAGTTGTCACTTTAACATTAATGTAGTTTTTTACTCCAAGACATGGACTTCCCAGGAAATTTTCTTGAAACATCTTTCTTCCTCTTGTGATCTCACCCAGTGTTCTTTATATTTGTTGCCCAAAACTATTACTTGTTTTTGTCTTAAGCCACAAACTGCCTGGCTAAAAGCAATGAAGTTTGTTTAGTTGAGAAGGCGGAAGTCAGTACATTTGTTCCTTTAAAAGTTCATTTGTCTTGACGGAGTTAGCTGAAATTTTCTAGAGAAATATTTGTAATTGATGTTGAATAACAATTTGCTGTACTGTATGTGCTATAGAAATTATTAATCAAAATCAACATAAAGGAAATAAAGTAAACTTCAGTGAAAATGGAAGATATTATATGACCTGAGCCACAGAGATGCTGCCTGGTCACCCTCGGTGTCACCCAAACTTACACCTTCCACTTCATGATGCTTTTAATCTGCTTCTTGCTCTGCCCATTTCTCTCCTATAAGGATGATATATAAGGAATTAAGCTCAATCCAACAAAATTTCATCTCAGTCCTTACCTCAATTACATCTACAAAGAATCTATTTCTAGGTCACATCGTATTCTAAGTCTCTGGCGGGGGGGCATGCATTTCAGGGGACATTATTCAACCCACTACCTACTTTTTCAAGAATATTACTGACCTCATCTCTTTTGATTTCATTAGGCTACCTAGAGTGAGAGGCATAGAATTGCATTCTGAAAAATATTTCTATAGGGCCTCCCTGGTGGCGCAAAGTGTTAAGCATAGGACTATGGAGCTATCTGCAGCCTCGGCAGCAGGAGCTCCATCTCCAGCCGACCAGGGAGCTACCCACATGGTGCAGCAGACCTCTCCCTGTCTCGCCCGCTGCTCCCCTCAGCAGTGTATTTCAGTCAATATTCCTGTTCTGTTCCCCACTCTGTCTCTGGTGAATCCTCTCACCCCCTGCACCTCTGGCCTATACCCCAGTTCTTATATGCATAAATAAATAAATCTTTAAAAAATATTTCTATAAATTATAAAATATGCTAAAGTTTTGAATCCACTGCATAATGATGATATAGCTCAAATCCATATGCTAATATTCTCACCATATATACTTCCATGGACTTCCTCATACATTTGAAGTCAGACCATTAATAATTGCATGTGGTGGTGGTACAAAATAAATTTCTGACTGTTAGTGATAAAATTAGCCAAATAAATGATTTGAATATTAAAAATAATAATATCTTACTGTGATGTTGGAAAAAACCAAAAAATCCCTACCAAGCTTTTTGGAATGTGTCAACATTTGTCTACAGTTAATTATGTATGAAGTTGACTATCTTATTATGAGACCATGCATGTAAATGTGGCTGAAGATTTTAATGATGCAATCACAGAATTATCCCCTAGTCAATATCTGAATATCAGATGCCCATATACATACATACTCCATGTTATGATCTATTTCAGAGGGTTCATGACTTACAATGATTTTTATTAAGATTTTCCTTAAGAATTTTATTATGGTGCAAAAATCATAAGCATTTGGTAGAAACTGTGCTTTGAATTTTAATCATTTCCTGGCTGATGAGATGTGATATAATATTCATTATGCAGGCAGCAGCCTGCCAGGTCAGCTCAAGCATCAACATTCATACCCCTCAGACTCAATCATTTTCAGCACAGTAGTCAGCAAATTGCATGAGAAAGTCAACACTTTATAAAATAGGCTGTGTTAGATGATTTGCAAAACTGTAGGCCAATGTAAATGCTCTGGCTTATTTAATGGAGGTGAGGCTACGATACCATGTTTAGGAGGTTAGGGATATTAAATAGGTTTTCAACTGATGATATTTCCTATCTATGAATGCTTTGCTTTGGTGTTAAAAGCTAAGAATGATTTGTATTGTTAATGCATTTATGAAACTTAGTGATAATTATGCAGCAAAATAGAATTGATTATGAAGAAATAGATGCTGCTTTGATGAGTTATGTTTTCAAGATTATGTCTCCAATAGACAATAAGTCCAATTTATACCTTCATTTTAAACCCTTGTTGCAATGTATACATAAATACATGCCAAATATGTTACAAAAACATGTTTGTAGCAGTCAATATAAAATGAAACTTTCCATTCTATCATTTATATCTGAAATTCTGATTTACTGTAGTTATCATTTAAAGTTCATCTTTGTGTATGTTTATGTTTTATGCATGATGCCTTCTCCTTCTAAATCCAATTTCTTTGTATGAAATTTCATATCATTTACTGCAAAGTATATCACAATATTTCTAAAGTTCAGTTAATGAGACTCTGGGAAACTGCTGATATATTAATACTCTCGCTTCCTCTCTTCACTTCCATAATTTAATGTGGTGAGTAATTGATAGTGAGGGAGTTCAAATGATGGAGTTTTGTGAGTGGGCTTCTTGGGTTCCTCTGAGATAGTATTCAACAGACATTCCAATTCTTTAACACATGACAAGTTTATGGAGGAAAGAAGAACAAGGAAAGAGAGAGGCCTACATAGACACTAGTGGGCAGTCTTAAAAGGCGATAGCTGCATTTTGCCAGGGCAAGGGATGTTCTTCTATAATGTTCTTTGATGGCATGATTGTGGAAAGTATTCCTTTATGGTCAGACTGGATTGGTCTTCTAAGATGATAACCTTCTCTGTGCCCACCTCTGGCTGATAGTGGTTTCTGACCCTACCTTAGATTCCAGGAAACTCCCATAGCCAGGTTTAGTACAAGATTCATTAATTATCCCTGCCCCCCATCTCTAGTGTTTGTCCTTGTGAGACCTTCCATCCTAAACTTTTCTGCTCTATGATTGTATCAATAGCATAGGGTGAGAAGCTAAACTCTCTGGATCTATTTCTTGAGTCTGCCACTTTTATGATATTAGTCTTGCCTTAAAAAAAAATTTATTTATTATCTATGCATAGAAAACTGGGGTGTAGGCCAGAGGTTGGGGGGTGAGAGGATTCACCAGAGACAGAGTGGGGAGCAGAACAGGCCAATCTACTGAAATACACTGCTAAGGGCAGTAACTGGTGAGACAGGAGTTGTCTGCTGCAACAATATGTGTATTAGCTTCCTGATCGGGCATCAAACTCAGACCAAAGCAGTGATAGCACTGAGACTTATCTCCTATGCCACCAGAGAGGCCCCGATGTTAGTCTTGTTATTCAAACAATTTGTATTTTAGTCTCTCTGTCACCTATAAAATAAGGTGAATAAAAGAACCTACTTCAAAAAGTACTTGCAAAAAACACCTTAATGATAAATTTCAGCAAGTAGAAGGTGTCTGCTACATAGACAAACTCCATGAAGATACTATCTCACATTTATCCCTTCTTCCGCTTCCCTTACCAAATCTTAACAATGCATTAATGTCAAATCTTCTAGTATAGAAATCTAATCAAAATATTATTTATCCTCTGAGATCTTATGAATATAATCTGCACAGTACCTTCCAATAATCCCAAGTAAAAGGAGTTATTTTCCAACATAAGGTCACAATTAATACTGCAGATTTACATACAACTCTAGGTGACTGCCTCTTCATTTCTAATGCTGCCCTCTCGTAGTCATCACATGCCCTCCTTAGGAATTACAGTGCATTTTTCAGAAGAGAGTTAATTATTATTGATGTTTAACCATAATTTTACTGTACTATATTAATAGTAGAATGAGTTTCATATTTATCAAAGGGTTAATGGATAAAAGCCATCTGTAAATCCCAGTGAAAATAGAAGACACTGAAATTGTTGAGGTCGTGGAGATTATCTTAGAATTAAAGACATTGGCATCATACAAATTACAGAGTTAATATTAAATTTTAAAATACATTAATTATTTGTTTAATTGTGAAGAACTGGGAAAGTTACATTTTTCCTCTTTATAAGACATTAAAATAATACCAATCTTAAAAATAAAAATGCTATTTAAAGCAAATTCAGTACTTAATGGAAATTATTTTCTTTTTTAGGCGTCTTCCTACACTTCAAAATGCTGATAATAAATGCATACATGTGACAAATGGCCGGATAAATGCCGTAGATCGCCAAACTGATGGCTATTGTATCTGTAAGAAGAAAATCTTTTAAGATCTGAAAAATCCATAAGAATGAAAAGAAACTGAACATTTAAGATTTCCTATGGTGATGACTTCAACTATGTGAACTACTGATTTAGCTAAAAATCTATGTTATTATACATATATTGATGTCCATGTAGTATTCTTTAATTTTACTTCATAATAATTTAACTGTATAGATACAACACCAGATTAGTAACATAAGAACTAATAAAAATAATAAAATGTGAAAGAACATCATTGGGACTAAATATTATATGAAACCCTCTATGTTGGGACAGAGGTATTTA
The DNA here is from genome assembly GCF_964194135.1 of Talpa europaea. NCBI lineage: Eukaryota > Metazoa > Chordata > Mammalia > Eulipotyphla > Talpidae > Talpa > Talpa europaea. The sequence continues at coordinate 67,006,103 of NC_140083.1, read as the reverse complement.
GTAATTTTAAGATGGTCTAACACTTTCAAAGTAAACCTTGTCAGTGTTGTTACATACATTTTTGAGAAGAACAGGTAATGGTTAAATATGTCTAGAGGGCCATTAGTCATACGGTTACAAAGAGATTGAAAATGAATAGTTTACAGTGCGGTGGAAGAAATGAACAAAATTCACTTCATTCATCAGAAGGATTTTTCCTGCCATTGGTCACAGACTGAGCTTTAAGTCTTGTGACCCACATTTGTACAAATCAAAGAGCTGTGTCTGCTTCTACAGGGCTTGCACAGTAGAGGGAGGATTGACAGTAATCACAATAATAAGTACACAATGCAAATAAGAATAATTCTTAAAAAGAGGAAGAATTATCAGATTCGAACAAAAGAATTAGTGAAAATTTCCTGGTATGGTTATATTTATGAAGAGATCTGAGAAATGAATAGCAAAAGACACCAGGGATTCAGAACAGTATTTTGAAACAAGCAGCAAGAGGAAAGGCCTTATGTTGAAGTGAAGATTGGATCCTGGAGTTGGGTAGTAGGGGTGAAAATAGTCTGATATAATCCTGGGGGAAGGAAAGACTATAAATATGGAGATTAAACACTGTAAGACAGACTCTGACATCTTCAAGTTACTCTCAACACTTAAAGTTCCCAAACTGACCCAGGCCAGAAAGAAGCCTAGTGCTCTACCCCATTCACAGTCACACATGGGGCTGCCAGACACCTGGTGATTTGTGCCAGACACAGACCACTGCTATAGACACTGAAGATGCAAATAACCTCTATAATAAATAAGGCAAAATAGAATTTGATTTTAGATGGGAACTTAATAGCACACATTTACAACTTTAAGCATTTAAGAAAATCAAGCTTTTACAGTTTTTCAAAATTGCAGGCCTGACAGTAATGGCAGCAATAAGAAATGACTAAGATACACACATGCACATTTACATATTTATGTAAATTCTAAAATATATACAAATCATATTTAATGATGTATTAGATGTAGTATGTCAGAAAAAAGGTTTCAAGTGTGACTATAGCTTTTGTTTGCTTGTTAAGTTTTTGGTATACTTTCAAATTTGAACATGCCTGAAAAAAGTAGCAGAAAAGATCGATGTATACATTTTACCCAGATTACTAAATGTCAAAATTGTTAAAATACTATCATATTGTAATATCTTCCTCTGTCTGTCCATTTGTCTATCTATCTATCTGTCTGTCTATCTACCTACCTACCTATCTATCTGAATATCTATTTATCAACCTTCTTACCTGTTTGGTGACAGTATGGGAATGTGTAAATTCATTGCCCCTCAATGAATGAGACTTTAGTACAAAAGTTAGGTGAGGGCCTCCCTGGTGGTGCAAGAGGTTAAGCACCGCACTATGAAGCAATCCGCAGCCTCTGCAGCACTAGTTTGAGCCCTGGTCGGCCAGGGAGCTACCCACATGGCAAAGTAGACCTCTCCTTTCTTGCCCGCTGCTCCCCTCAGAAGTGTATTTCAGTCAACCAACCTGTTATGTTCCCCACTCTGTCTCTGGTGAATCCTCTCACCCCCCACACCTCTGGCTTATATCCCATAAATAAAGCACAAGTTATGTGATGATAGTTACATGATTTTACATGTTATAAAATTTCTTAAACTATAAGCATGCATGAATACACTCAAGCAAATTAATGTATGTAAAACTGGTGATATCTGAATATACTAATGTCAAAGAGCATTGTGCTCCAGTTATGTAAGATATTTCTATTGGAGAAATCAAATACATGATGCAAGGGAGCTCCCTGTACGGTATTATTGTTGTTACTTTCTACTATCTATTTTAACATCAAAATAAAAAGGGAATGGAAAAATTGGAAGATGACAGAGACAGTGTATTTACTCTGTGATAATGGTTCAACTTTATGCTTCAATTATTTTTCAATATGGGTCATATATTTTATTTAAAAGGGTTAGAAGAAAGGGCATGATTGTTGAATTTTTTTTATTTAGACTTTTGTATACATATGTCTGTTACATGTTTCTCACTTTCTTATTCCAAGTGCTATTTATCTTGCAAGATCACACTCAAATTTCAGTTTTATAATGAGGTTTTTTTTCATTTCTTCCAAACATGTCCTTATTTTCTCTGTGACACTGTTCTGGTCCTGAGTGAATTGGGAGGACAGTCATCTTTTACCTCTTTACTAGAAGCAAAAATATCCATGCAGAGATAGAGTATCTGTGATTTAAATTTTCAGGGTATTTCAGCCTTTGAATAGAGATAAATCAGCATACTCTCAGAAGAGGTATTGATTGTTTCCTTTGGGAGACATTGAAAAATACTTCAAAATGATTGTAAACATTATTTTTTTTTCCACTTTTAACCTTAAATTTTATTGAGATAATATTAGTTTACAACACTGTGTATGCTGGGTGAGTACAGTTTAACACCTCTGCAAATACATTTTACACACCAAAACCACCAAAGAATTCTAATAAATGGACTGGGCCATTCAGTTGACCCCTCCACCTAAACCTCCTACCCCTAAACTCCTGTCCCTCTGGAAAACACAGTGGTGTTGTCAGGGTCTAATGTTTTATTTTTATATTATTTATTTATGTATTTATTTATATATATGTATTTTTTAACATGGCTGATTTTTATTTACAAACAGAGAAAATGGCTGCTTAACTCACCCTTAGTTCCTCACCACTTCACTTTGGGGATCCTGGTATTTGTAGATCCCGGTGTCTTGATGGAGTGGGGGTGGCATCCACAAAGCCTGTATGGAATTAGCTTCCCTTTTTGGCATCATTTCCATGGTGTTGAAGATCAAATGTATGGATGCTGGGGAACAGTCTCAGATGAAAATTTTTCTCAGGGTTCCCATTAGAAAGCTTGCAAAATTGTATAGTACAGAAATAGTTTCTGGAGAAAATAGGGAGTAAAGGCCTCAACAGATTCCTATTGATGGAACTGTTGAGAGTAAAAATTTCCTACAAAGAATGAATAGACCTGGAAATACTCCTGATTTTTACTAAGTTTTCTTTGACATAATACTGGTAATTTTTTTTTTGGCATTTTGTTCTGAATCCACAAAGTTTTCTTGTTTTGAGTGACCAGGATCTGCAGCAATGTTTTTTTGTTTTGTTTTGTTTTTCCAGCAAAGCTAACTTGTGTTCACATTTTCTCTCCCCTTGACACCAACACAGCATGAAAATAGTGGTAGTAATTTTTTTACTACTTATTTCAGAGTCTATTTTTGCATAACTTTCATAGGGATTTTGTTTGCTTAAACTAAAACAATTGGACATGAGTGTCATTGTGTGGTTTTGAGTGGAATCTTCCAAGAAGTTGAAACAGAGCTGGATCAAGAAGAGGAAAACCTGTTGCTTTGTCCATTGGTTCCAGAGACCCCTAAGGGAGGTGAGGAAGCTGCCTCTATGGGCAGGACTGGACAACCTGGAAAAGAAAAAGCACTGGTATCCCCGAGAAGAGGAAGCCCAGGTGGAGTCTGATGAGACCAACTTTGTTCTTGAAGCCTACATGCACTGGATGTCAAGAGTTTACTCTGATCCTTTATTGAGTATTTCAACAAAGCAGCTAAAATTGCTGTTTAGTTATTCTGCCCTGTGATTTTATGCAAAAAATGGGTAATATGGTTTAAAAGTAGATTTGGATTGCAAACTTTTGCTATGCTGTTGAAACAATTTGGGATCAAGGTTGAGAGAAACTGTTTTTGCATAAGTTGAATCAGTTTTAATATTTTTCCTGTGATTGGATATCTTTCCTGTTTTGTTTTGGCTAATGTCTCCAGATGTTTTTTTGTTTGTTTGTTTGTTTTTTGTTTTTGCCTTGGACTGATAAACTATTTCCCAGGAATGGAGGACTTCTGCTTTCCACAGTGGACTATACCTGGAGAGACTGGTTTGCTTTCCAATGAATGTAAACATTAAATATGACTGTTAGATATTGAAGTTTTGAACACATGTAAATCTTTCCAGTGCTCTAGACTCATACTAGAACAAGTTTTATATAATATGAAAATATAGAAAATTTATGAAATTCAAGTTTTTAGGAAATATATATAGCATTTAGGAAAATTTATAATAAAATAGATCAATAATAATTATATTGGTGTAGATAACCATGTTCCTGCAAAAATGTATCAAATTGTGAATATATGTCTAATATATATGTATTCAGTGCTCTTACCCTGTAATATTGCACTTAAGAAGCTTAATAAGTTCTTATTTTATTCCTTAGATGACTAGAGAGAAATAAAAACGTAATCTAATATTGATTTGAACATAGAGTAAAATGTCATCCACTGTTTTATTTAACAGCTACTTGGAGCTTTATCAAGCTAGTAATTTTAAACATCTTTATTATTTGTTTTAAAATGATGCAGGGTTTTTTTTTTCCCTGAACTAGTAAATGGAACTGTCTTAGAGGTCTAAATATCCAAAATAGTCCCATCCTTTTAAGAAAGAAGATCCTGTTATGGCTTCATTTGACCTGCCCTGACACTTTTGCTACAGGACAAGCCAGAGCTTTCCCACAGTGTTACACTGGATTCAGGTGTCACGAGGTGGGATCTTTAATAACTTAGGAAGGAAACACTGCTCATCACATCTCTGTTCTCAACTTTCCTTAGACGAAGGCAGGTGAGTGTGATTTACATTCTATAAATGAATGTCCAAAAGAAAATGTTGAAAAAATATAAAAAGATGAATCACAGGATAATTTTCTTATTAAAAGAGAACAATCACTCTAGAGTGCAAGACTCAATGGCTACATTTGATGGCAGGTATTTAGTTTACAAAATCTAAGGTGCCCTGAGTTGCAGGAGTAAAAGTGAATATATGAATCTTTGTGTCTCTGAGCTGCAGGGTTCGGATTCATTTGTTTAATTGATTCTGTTTATACCAGGGCTTTATAAACTTCCTCTCAGTTTTTGACAGGGTCACATTTACTCAACACCTGGTGATGGAGGTGCTATTTTCCTTTCTATAATGTGTTAAGTGTCTGAGCGTTTTTGTGGGTGTTTTTCCTTTGCATTTAACTTTAGATATGATGTCATTCACATTTCATAGTGAAGCCAAGCTCCGGATGTGAAATGTGAGAGAAGGAAAGAAAGAAAACAGATTAATAATTATTCTTCTCCATCCAGTTTACCCCAGTTGGCCCAAGGGATGAAAGTGTCTGTGTGTCCACACAGATGTGATCCACACACACGCGCACACATGCGCACATACACACACACATACACACACTCTCTCTCCTTTTTTCACATTATCATCATCAGTCTCACAATGTAGGGAAAGGGGAAGGATGTAAAATGAAAGCCATTATATTTATAACAGTTTTCTTAGGGAGAGTTCAGGGCTATTTTGAGAAAAAAGGAACCACTTACATTTAAACACCTCAGCATCATTTCCCACCTCTCTAACACAATGAATTGTATCAATGTGTATTTTATCTTATTGTAATAGGTATTATATAAATTTTAAACCAAAATATTGTATTTTATATAATTTAAGTCTCTGCTTGAAGCATAAATATAAAAAAACTATAAAACACCTGATTTGAATGTATTTTATAAAACAATTTGAGCCTCTCACTTTGAAGTCATGGATCACAGTGATTGCTTCCAAATTTTGCCAAAAGAAAACTTACCTAAGATGTGGGGACTGCACCTGAGAGGAGAGAGCATACATGTACAAAAAGGAAGAATGATGTAATATATATATATATATAATAAAATTATAAAAAAGAAGTAATTCCATCTACATTAATAGAAATAAAGCAAAAAGTATCATTAAAAATAAAATGATGTGGGGACTAGACTCAGGACTTTTTTTTTACTTTGATGTTCTTGCTCCTACTACAGGAGCTTTTGCTCTTTTTTCACTGATCAACCCAGAGAGAACACCTTTCCTAAATGTCATGTGTCATATGCTATAAAACTTTTATGATAAAGTCACTAACATTTCTTAGTAAACTTGGGCTGGTGATTTTATTTTGATCCTAATTGTATGTTACAAGCACTAAGAATACAGATAGGCTGCACATGATTTGGTTTCACATTTTCACCAAACAATGTGCTCTTGTGGAGTAAAGAAAACTTCGTTTCTTTCTTAAGGTATAAGGACAATATGTGTCAAACTAAAACAATTTTATTTTTCAGTAAGGTGAAAATTAGGAGTAGCAACATTATTCATATGATGATAGATGCAGATTACAAAATACCATCTTTCAAAATATGTATGTTACATGAATTATTCTTTTGGGGGATTTATGCTTTTTTGGTCAAAAGTCTATTTTGTTTCCAAAGCTAAACTTGAATATTCATTAAAAATTCACATTATAAAAGAGGTTGGCAGTAAAATCAATGATTCTTCTTCTGTTTGTTCCTTGCTACTTTACTAAGGAGCTACTGATACTATTTCAGATTTCTATATGTTTATTGTTTTCTGCTGTAAAGGTATAAAGAGGTGTTATTATTTTCCAGCCCAGCATGAATCTTGGAAGTCATTTATCTCAGGAATTCAAGGTTCCGAAATCTTTTTCACCTCATCATTTGGGTTCCATTAGATTATTTAATTAGCTTAATAATATTATTATTCATCTGTCTTCCTGTATGGACTATAGCCACTTTCAAAGCCCTGAAGGGAAGGGAACACTGGGGAGGCAAGTGTTGAAAGAAGGTTTGAAGGTCAATGTGAATGAGACACTGAGTGTCGGCTCAGGCCAGCTGAGGCTGTGCTAGAGCACATGCGTGTGTGTGTGTGTGTGTGTGTGTGTGTGCATGAAGCAATAGCGGGAGATCACAGTACTTCTAAATTTTTTTATCCCTGACTTCCCTAGCTGAGTTACAGAGGCAGGGATCACAGCACAGAATAAGACATGGAAATGCCAAACACTCTGTGCTAAGAAAATGAATATTCACAAAATATACAAATGTGGCAAAAAGGCTTGATTTAAAATTAATTGCATGTGTTTATGGAGATACACTACCAACTTTCAAATGTAAGTCTTCTTGACAATTTTTCATAGTTTTTCATGCCTTTGGTTTTTCACCAATAATGAGTTTATTTATATATCTTCATTATTAAGTCAGCTTCAGAAATAAATCTAAACTATGTTTAAGTGCTTTAACCATGTAAGAAATGACTGTTTCTTATTAAGGAAATTTTTATGATGTGGAACTTTATTACATTAATTACATATTTAGATTTCCCCATGTTTCTCCTGTTTCCCAAATATTTTTTAAGACTTATTTATTTATGCATACAAGAACTGGGGTACAGGCCAGAGGTGTAGGGGGTGAACGGATTCACCACAGACAGAGAGGGGAGCAGAACAGGCAGATAGACTGAAACACACTGCTGAGGGGAGCAGCGGGTGAGACAGGAGAGGTTTCCTGTGCCCTGTGGGTAGCTCCTTGGCTGGCCAAGGCTCGCACTTGTGCTGCAGAGGCTGGAGATAGCTTCTCTGTGCAGTACTTAACTACTTGCGTCACCAGGGTGGCCCCAAAATATTTTTTAAAAATTATTTTGATCTTTAGTCATTAAAACAAAGAAACTGATGCTGACCTTTTACCATAAACAAAGGAAGGCGTTGGCAGTTACAGTGACAACTTCCTGTATTGTGGTGCCAGAACATTCAGATGCTCGTGATTTTGCTGCTTCTGGTTCAGACTGTCCATCATTCTCACCAGTACATAGGTGATTTAAGAACATTGTTTGAATGCACAGTTTCCCTTTTTCTTTTACATTTTTCCTTCACAAACTCAAGATTGCTCAGCCTCGAGCTCAGTCCATGGCATGACCTCGATCTTCTGGAACAAGCACATGTGAGTCTTCCCTGCATGGAGTGGGGCATCTCTCCTCATGGCAGGTATGCTTAATCCAAAACAAAAAATAATAATTGGTAAATCATATTAATGGCATGCATTTGGCAAAAAGAAAGTGTATATACTCTCACAGAAGAATAGATTTTTGTTTTCAGTTTCCTATGCATTGTCTTCATATTTTTAGTGTTTCATTGGGAAGATGATGGGGTTTCCAAACCAAACCCTTTTTTTTTCAATTCTCTTGTGCTAGTTTCTGTCTTTGAGATCCTTGGCTCCTATTTCTTTCCTTGAAGTCATTACCCTACCTCTCTTTCTTTATAGGTTTTTGTACCACTCCATGGAGGTGGATTTCTGGGATCTTAGCAGTATTGTGTCTTTTGTTGATGGCTATTCTGGGAATTGTGTTGAAAAACTGTAAGTTTTCCTGGTCAAGTTTATATAAAGTTCAGAGCACTGATGAATTCATTTAATAAAGCTTTCATTTACTAATGTGAAGTATTTTATTGTTTCACAAACTTGTATCTAATAGTTAATTTCTTATCATTTCTGATAGTATTTCCTAAAGCAGTTATTGAACCAACACGTTCTCCAGGAACCACCCCCATATCCCAGGAAGGTAAATTACATACTTTGTAAATTGGGGTTGATAGAGGATGAAATATGTAGTTTCCTGTTTTTCTCACACAGAATCATGATGGAAAATTGCGATCTTGTTATGCAAGTTGATATATTAATTGCAGGATTGTCTCATTTCCTTGTCTTCCATTGTAAGAATTATTAAATTACTTGAATATGTATCATTTGTGTATTTAAATAAGGAAAATATTAAGGTGAAATAACCTAGTTTTTCCTACATGAGCAATCATACTCAAGTAATAAATAAATAATAAGTTCTATTATATATCCCAGTTAATTCTAATTGCTTAATTGTGTTTGCTCATAACCCATGAATTTATATCTATACCTTTGCTTCTGCTTCTCCCATGACTCAGAATGTAGTACACAGATTTCAGCATTTCAATGCACAATTTTTAATGTATTTTACCTAGTGAGCTTTCAAAGTTGTCTCAATATCTTCTGTGATTATTTCTCACTTTATTTTATTCTTTTTTCCTTCAATTTGTTTCTACTTGGGGATATAATTGAAACAGAACATTGTGTACATTTAAGACTCAACAGAAAAAACTTTTTAACTGCCACTTGACCATCCAAGTTTATGTTCAGATAGATGTTCAAAGAATTTCCTCTTCTTTTTTTTTTTTTTTTAGCAACAATTTATTTAGGTACTTCTTGGGGCTGAAGTGGGCAATAGGTGTCCCCCTTAAGAATGGTATTACAATTATGTACTTCTAGAATTTGTAAAATGTTTCTAATTGTGTCGGATCACAAGAATTTCATATATTTGAAATGTTTAAAATTGATGAATTTGTGCACTTACACTTGACATTATGAAGCATCAAGATAAATATTATAATGGATGTTCAACACTGAATTTAGTTTTTTAGAAAATTTTAGGGAAAAAACAATATTTTTATAGAAGTAAAGAGTATTAAAAAATCAGAATCTCCAATATCAAGAGTTATGCTATATATTTTTTTCTTAGACTCCTACTGGTGTTCTTGCCAGGAAGGATGGATCCTGTACAGCTGCAACTGTTACTTCATTTCCAGTGAAAAAAAAACTTGGCAAGAAAGCAGGGATTTCTGTGTTTCTAAGAACTCCATACTTCTTCAGATGTACAGCAGAAATGAATTGGCATGTATTTAATTCTGGTTTCCTACATATTTTTTGACCTAGGAATGTGTGCTATTTAAGTAAGCTGAATTGGATTCAATCTTTAATCAGATAATGAATTTTTTTTGAACTAATGACTTCTTAACAGTCTTTAACTTAATCATTATAAAACCTATACAATTTTATCAAGGGATTTGATAAATCAGAGTTTTACTGTGAAAAAACTGGAAGAGAAATGTCAGATAAAGTACAAGAGATATTTTAGAGAGAATTCAAAGAGAATTTAATATATGAGTATTTTTCTAAAAAGCTAAATAGCTGAATCTCAGTGCTTTCATTAATTGTATAATTTATTTCGTCATTCTGTGTATTTTGTCATCATTATGGGATATGCAATGAAAATGAAATGTATGCTCATAAAAATTACCCGGTTCTAAAGAAAAAGTGAAATGTTTCTCTAGCTGTATGCAGAATTTGTACTGAATATAGGTTCAGAAGATTTTACCCACAAAATCTATTCCCTAAGCTTCTGATGTAGAGTCAAATTTGCATGACGGACTCCTGTGAAGCAAAATTCTAACTCCCTTTATAATATGCTATATAATACATAGTAATATATATGATAGTCTTCATTCTGTGAAGACCTGAGGTTTTTTATGTTATTTTCCCCCATAAGTAGATAGGGTTGATATTTGAGGCAAAATAGGCTTGTGATCACCCCCTAAACTAAGCATTAAAAACGTTTTTATGTGTGTATGATTGAAGGGCTGAAATCGATGTTGGACACTAAGTTTAAAAAACTAAGTTAAAAAACTAAGTTTAAAACACTAAGTTAAAAAAAAAATTCTTCCAGAGTAGATTTAAATTATGCTAATTGTTATTTTTTTTCTGTCTCTAAGCACCACTTTATGAAATTCAGTAGAAAATTCTTCTGGATTGGAGCCACCTACAGTGAAAAACAACAAACCTGGGTGTGGCTGAATGGCTCTGCTCTCTCTCAAGATCTGTAAGTTTCACTGGGTGGGGGGTAAGGGGAGAGGAATGACTAGGGTCAAAATAAGGGGGGGGGTGCAATTTTATGGGGAAATAACCAAAATGATAATGCATACATTGTGCAAAAATGAAAAACGATTTAAGAATTGTATAAAATAGGGCCTCTCCGGTGGCGCAGTGGTTGAGTGCTGGGTTGCGAGGCTGCCCGCAGCCTTTGCAGCGCCGGTTCGATCCCCGGCTGCTCCGGGGCCCCGGAGGAGGGTCCCACATGGCGCGCAGACCTCTCCTGCCACCCGCTGCTCCCCTCAGCAGTGTACTTCGGTCCTTCTGCCTGCTCTGCTCCCTGCTCTGGCTCTGGTGAATTCTCTCACCCTCCCACGCCTCTGACTGTACCCAGTGCTTGTACAAACAAACAAACACATAAATCTTTTTTTAAAAAAAAATTGTATAAAATAAAATATTAATTAAAAAAAATCTGTAAGTTTCTACAGTCCAGAGTTTTTCTGTTCTTTATGAACTTATTTCATCTCTCCAGAGACAGTAGCTAAGATAGTTTTCCTAAAGTATGAGGATACAGAAAAAATTGATTCAACAGAAATAATTTTGGTGCAATTGGAAAACCCAGTCAATTAACATGAAATTTGTGTACTTGTGGCCATGAAAGAACTTGTGAGATAGGCTTTTTTGCTTTGATGGGTGTGGGTGGAGGCACAAATGTTATATTCACTGGAACGATCCAGTGAAAACAATGTCCATGATAACATTTTTTTGCTGGTGGTCAATAGGCTTAGCCTACATCCCCCTTTGAAAAGTTCTATTATTTAATAAAAACCCATCAATGAACATTCTCATTTCCTTTTCCCATATGTTAATATTTTATTTGTCATTACAGATTGTCATCCCATAAAATTTCAAGTTCAAAGAACTGCATAGTATACAACCCAAATCTTGGTATTCAGGATCAATCTTGCATATGGACAAACTTCTATATCTGTAAGCAAGAACTTATGTAGGTGTTTCTTGGGACAGAAGTGGACTATGAAGTTTCATCTTAAGAATGGTATTCCAATTATGTACTTCTAAAATCTGTAAAATGTTTCTAATTGGGTCTGATTGTATGTATGAGTTTGACATATGTGAAATGTTTTAAAATTGATAAATTTGTGCTCCTATACTTAAAATTATAAAGCATCAAGATTAATATTGTAATGGATATTTCGATAAATGCATGTTCAACATTGAATTGAGTATGCTTTATTATATAATTTTATACAATCTCTCCGTAGAAATTTAAATAAAAAAGATTCACATTAAATGATATATATCAGCATCACTTCAGTTTTTTGTATGCATACTAAATTTGGAAGAGACATTTTGTTTCCTGTTTCTTGAAATTAGGTCTTTCTGGATATCTGTATATTTATGTTTGATAATTGACAATTTTCTATTATGTGCCTTGGTGTATGACCTTTGCATTTAGATTGCTAGGTATTCTATTATTTTCATGAAATTGTATAGTTAGTTCTTGCTTAGTTGTTGTGATTGCAATGCTAAATGAACTTCACCCACTGACATCTTTACAGACTACACACCCATCTCCAAGCTACTGAGCTCAGACACTTAGGACTACAACTCCCAGCATTCCTTGAATCTGGCTTCCTTTACAGGGCCACTTGGAAACCTAAGCAAACATGGGCCTCCTTGGTGGCGCAGGTTGAGCGCTGGGCTGCGAAGCTGCCTGCAGCCTCTGCAACGCCAGTTTGATCCCTGGCCACCGGCGAGGGTCCCACATGGCGCGCAGACCTCAGGAGTGTACCTCTGTCCTGCCTGTTCTACTCCCTGCTCTGGCTCCGATGAATTCTCTCACCCTCCCGCTCTTCTGACTGTACGCAGTGCTTCTATAAATAATAAATTAATTAATTAAAAAAAAACACTAAACAAATGCGAGCTGTCACTCTTTTGCTTGTCCAGATTTGACTTACACCCTGGCGTCTCACCTCAGTTGATACTTTTGGTAGGAAATATCCAGTTGATCTCTCTCTCTCTCTCCCTCTCTCTCTCTCTCACTCTCTCTCCCTTTTTCTAGCCCCTTGTAAATAAAACATTTTAAAATTTATCTGTGGTTTCTGCTTTTCAGTCTCGTCCCATGTCCTAAAACATAAAGGTGAAGACATACGCAGGTCACCCACATAGCCCTGGGGTTGTCCACCTCTAACAACGTGGTGCCCAATAGTAGGGACATCATACATCACACATAGGGCCCCTCCTTGTGTTGTTCACTGCAAGTTCATTAGGATTGTGTGACTTGCAGTGGAATTTTTCTGTCTCTGATTTGAAGAACTTGTTTTTACTTCAGTAAATATTTCTCTGTGTTGATCTAGATGTGGGTTCAATCATTAGTTCAAGCAATTCTTCAAACTTTTCTTTAAATATTGATGTATGTAATCTAGTAAGGTCTGGTACGTGGAAGAATATTTTGGTGTTGTGGAAAGTCCTGTGGGCATATATTGGGACTGAGTTTCAAACCAGTGAGGATTCAATACTTCATATTCAGAGTCCTTGGATATTGAATTTAAATAAGGACTTTTGATTCTTGATAAAATAACCAAGGATTTAATTCACAGATTGCAGGACAAGTAATCCTTTTCTATTCTCCCTAATATTTAACTCTTAGTTTCTTTTTTAATGTGATATAACTTTTATAATAAAGATCGTTATTTTGCAGATGGACTGAGAGTTCACGCTTATATCCAAAGATGCTTCAATGTCAGTTTTTGGCTGTTGGCAAAAATAAGGACAGCGAACTAACTAACTAAGAAGATGTGGTAACTTGATTACAGTTCAAAATTCCAAGTGGTACCTTGGGACAATTTAATATTTGAATGTCAACTTGCAATTTAGACAGTTATTTCTGTGTCTGTTTCTGTTTGATGGGACTCTGGATGAAACTTCTCATTGAGGGCCTCCCCCGTGGCGCGCTGGTCTGCGAAGCTGCCCGCAACCTCTGCAGTACCGGTTGGATCCCCCGCCACCGGGCGAAGTTCCCACAGGGCGCGCAGACCTCTCCTGCCATGCCCACTGCTTCCCTCAGTGTACTTCCTCAGTATGCCTGTTCTGCTCCCTGCTCTGGCTCTGGTGAATTCTCTCACCCTCCTGCACTTCTGACTGTGCCCAGTGCTTGTATAAATAAATAAATCTTTAAAAAGAAAAAAAATAAATAAAGTTTTAAAAAAAATTAGAAACTTTTCATTGAACTCTCCGGAAACCACTTTCAGGACACAAATATCAGCAACTTCACCAGAGTTGAAAATAAACAAATAAATTAATACATACATAATACATACATACATACATACATACATATATATATATATTTCACCAGAGTTGACATATACATATATATGTCTCCATGTAAATATGAATGTCGGGGAGCTTCTTCCTGGAGGTTTCATGGTTCCCACTGCTAAAATGAATTCTCTTTCTCCTACTGGCTCATATTATTTGCCTTTATTTAAACACAGGTTACTTGAAATAATCTTTGGAAACTTACAGTTTCATTCCATTTCATAAATTGGAAATCATTTTAATATTTAAATACACTTTCTAATTTCATAATTTTTTACACCTTTTGAACTTTGAAAATATAAATTCTAGTACTTGGAAATCTCTCTTTAAAGAAAGTAGATAGAAATTTTTTTTCAACTTTTGGGTCAATCTGTTGAACTCTTCACTCTGGCACTATTATTAAAAAGTAGACTTAGATAATAGATGAATAGTTTGTTTTACAAATAACTTATTTACAAAAACAGATGTGACACAAATTTGGGAACTTTCTGGTTTCTTCTGCTATGGATTTCTACTTTCATGCCATGGGATAAAAAAAGAAAAAAAGTTACTTGTTTGATATCAGTATCTTTAATGTGTTAAGAATAGTTTTGGGACTCCCTCGTGGCGCAGGCTGTTGAGCACCGCACCGTGAAGCTGTTTACAGCCTCTGCAGTGCGGGGCTTATCCCGGCTGGCTGGCAAGAATGCCACACGGTGCGGTAGACCTCTCCTGTTTTGCCCGCTGCTCCCCTCAGCAGTGTATTTTGTCAGTCTGCCTGTTCTGTTCCCCGCTCTCTCTCTGGTGAATCCTTTCACCCTTCCACACATCTGGCCTGTACCCTGGTTCTTGTATAAAAATAAATAAATCTTCAAAAAAAAAAAAAGAGTAGTTTTATTACATATCTTACCTTCAATCTAAAAATTAAAAAAATCAAATAAAACCACACAAATCCTGCTCTCTCAGTATCTCTAAAGATACAGCTGCCTCAACCTTCAAATCATATGCAGGACATAATACATGAAAAACCTTATTTGCAATGGTGAAAAACTGATGAAGTATTTGGAAATATACTTAACAAAGGCTGTTCATAATGTTTATGAAAAATATGTGAAAGGTTTCAGAAAGACAAAACAGTTGAATTTAGAAAGGTAAAGACATCTGTTTTTGGATGAGACCATAGCTTAAGTTAATTTATATCTGTGAAGTGATCCCAATAAACATCCAATGACTGATGGGACTGAACTAATTGACATTGAAGTTCATGTGAAAGAAGTCAATGGACTATGTAGTCTACACAAGCTGAGCTCTGAGGAATGACTCTGTCTACTAATATTAAATCAAATTTTAAATTTCCCATTTATAACACTTTTCTGGCTAGTAACAAGAAATAGACAGACTAATGGAATAGAATGAAAAGGCCAAAAGTAGTTTCAACTACATAAAGAAATTCTATATGAAAAGACACTACCATCAAACAGGGGCTTCTTAATAGATATTCAGTCACACATCTGTATAGTCACTTGTAAAGGTTAAAATTGGATATATTCCTCATATGTAGGAAATAACTTCAAGTGGCCCATGGATCTTATAATATTAAAGGAATATGCATATATATGTGAAGAAAATTGCAATCATTACTTTCTGGAGAAAGAATTCTTAAATTATCCTAAAAAAATAAATATAATGACTGTAAAGATAGGAAGATCTGGCATAGCATAAAACACCTAAAGCAAGGTCAAAATACACATGAAAACTTGGAAAAATATCTTCAACATACATTACAGATAAGATGAAAGAATGATTAAAACCTGAGGGGAAAAAAATCAAAATTCTTCTAAAAAATGGTCAAATCCCTGTGGAAAGTTAATTTGAAAAGTAAAATGGCAATGAAATTCCAATTCTCATCTCTCACTTAGGCAAACATTTATAAAGCTGATGAAGTTTGAGGAGAAAACACATTTTTATATGTTGCAGGAGGGAATGCTAAATGGTACACCATCATGGAGGGAATTTTCTTCCATCTCCTTCCTTTCCCTGCCCTCCCATGCCCACTGCTCCCTGACTCTTATTCTCTCTTCTCTTCTACTAGATTCCTTTCACCTGGCCTCCCTGGTGGAGCAAGGGTTAAGGACACAGTGCTATCATGTTTTTTTGCTTTATGCCAATGAGGTAACTCTTGAAAAAGGACAGCTCTTGATGTAATTGCAACTTAAATCTGCATTTATGAGAAATATTTTATGAATAACAGTGCTGACATTTGTGTCCATTTAGATATCATTTTCTGTGCAATAGCTATTAAGTCTTTAATGATTTTTAAAAAAATAAATATAGTGACAATACATATGTATACACAAATATATACAAATACATATACACACACAAACATAAACAAACACATATTGACTTAATCCATATATATAACCAAAAGCTGAAATTTTGAACTGTCAAATAAAAAGAATTACTAAGGCATTTGATGAAGGAAGTAAAATTTAGTACTACAGGGCACAGGTTTAATAAGTTAAAAATTAATTCTGTGTCACAAATTGATAGTCTGAAATGTATCACTATTTTGGCTATCTGCAGTGGTGAATTGGAAAAATTGAATGGTAATAGGTCATTAGCTAGCAACATATAGCATATGATTGCTGAAAACACAGGAAGAAAACATGAACACAATAATAAGCATTGAAATTGTTAGAAAAAGAATTAGAGTTCTAATGATAAAATAAAAGGTCCATGCAATATTTCATATGGACTTTATTTAAATTATAAGAAAAATTTGCTGCTATCCAATTCAAATATTGTAGAACCTCTAAAAAGAGGTGATGTCTCAAATTTATTTTGTGCAAATCACAAATATTTACCAACAATTGATAATTAGAGGGCCTCCAATTGCAAGTTGATCCATTTGTGAATGAAAATGCAAAAGAGACTATCAGAAAATCCTCTCAAAAGTTCTTTGATAAAATTTGGCAAACATATATAAAATAGTAAGAGTTAACGCCTGCCTCTTTCCAGGATATTATATACACTCTCCCAAAAGATAAGATATTTTCTTCTAAATTTCAGGTAATTATAATTTCCCAGATATTTATTCTATGTCTCAATATCTTTTTTTTTTTATAATTTTGAGGGAAATGAGATTGAAGGAAACTAAAGGCATATACATTTGAAGACAGAAGATTTAAATGTGTGGGATATATATATATATATATATATATAGCTACAAATTATACATTTGCATATAGAACTTTCAAGATCTATACCTATAATTTATGTCTCTCCTTGAAAAGAGAGTAAAATATGACTTACAGATAGGGAAAGAGGACATAGAGAAAACAACAAGAGAAAAATATTTAAAAGGAGATGATAGGAGGCAAATTAAGTGTGCGTGAGCTTAAGAAGCTATTTTGGATATTTTTAAAATTAATTTTATTATTATTTTACTGTATTTTCAATTTTTTAAGTTTTTTAAACTAGAATTGCCTGTAATGTATTAAAATTTGAGAAAATTAATACTAATGAACAGTTCAATTCACCAATGTATGTAGTTACCATTAGATTTTTGTGGAAAAATTTTATACTAATAACTAAGCAAACAGAAGAATCTCAAAGGAACACAACAGAAGAATCTCAAAGGAACACAATTTTACATTTGCTGTAGTGGGGAGTGAACATTCCTTCTCCAGAGGCATCTTGTCTCCATCACAGTCCTCAAATCAGGAATTTCTGGCTTCTATGGATTTGATGTTTATTCCTCAAACATCACTATTTGTCACTTTTACCTTAACTATCAGGTCACGTGTGGTCCCCAGCTATCCACGCTACACCCACAAATGATGGCAGTCCCTTAGAATAACTGTGCCACAGAAGGGGGTCTCCTAGTTCTTCTGAAATTTTCTCCTCTTTCCATGAGTAACCAGTAGAAATCAACATATTCTGTTGGAAAGAGAATGGACTCACCTTGCTCTACAGAAAAAGGGATTCTAATCTTAAAATAACTTGCTCACCCCTCAGAGACTTTGTTAAAATTCTCCAGTGCTTCATGGCTGCCTCCTTTTCTCCTCTGATTTGGACACAGGTGATGTCTCTTTAGAATTCAGTTCAACGTAGTGCTTTTGAATTGTGCTTTCTCACTCAAAATGAATAATGACTTTGCAAACTACCTTGCTTTTCCTTCTTTTAGGTGTGAGCTGTGTTGCACACCTAAAAAAGAAGCTGAACTCAGGGAATTTTAGACTTGATGTCACAGGCTTATTTACCTCTTTTCTAGATCTTTCTATTTCATCTTCTTCATGGAAAGTCCTTGCAGTGATTCTGAGATCATTTGCCTGGCGCTGCTTGTGTCTGCTGGATTCTTAGCTATGAAGTGTAAGTCACTGTGTAAAATAGAAATACACTTCTTTTCTACTCATATTGAAAAATCTCTTGACAATAATGCATTTTTGATCCACTCTATTCCTTGACCATATAAAATAATCTCTATAGAGACTGAATATGATATCTTACAAATAGATAGAATTGTTGTTCAATTTAAAATATATCATGAACTTTACTTAATGCCTAATAGTTGTCATATTTGCTTTACAAGAAAAATTCCTTCTTTTTCTTTGGAAAATTATTTTATCTCACTGTGAGAAGCTTGCCCAGACTGTTACATGAATAGAATTTCTGTCTTCTGCACAATTGCTGTATGGACTTGTCATAATATAGTTTGATTCTTATGTTTATGTCAGTATTACACTGGTTTCTTCAATGCAAAACATTAATCACTTTTGTTTTTTCTACATAAATATAATGTTTGGCAAAAAGGATTGTTTGGTTAATTTTCTCTTTGAGGTTAAAAAGGATCTTTCTCATTTCCCTTAGAGATTCACAATTCACATAATGCAAAAAGATATGCAGGCAATATCACCTGCAACAAGGATGGAAATAAAAAAGGTAATATTAGAAATGTCTGAGTCATAATTTTATTTGTAGGAGAGATTTGAGAATTCACTTGTTATCAGCTATTTTCTTGATATGTACACATGTAGCAATGTAAGCAGATAGAGTGAAATCTACTTGTGGAACCAAATATTTCTCATACAGTCAAATGTATTATTAAAAAATATAATGAATAAATACAAATTTCTATTTGGATTCTTATATGATTCTTCAAATGTACTTCATCCTGACTAGCACACAGAAAGGATATGCAGGGCTTACACATCACGGAGGGAATTTAAAGACAGAAATAGGACGGCACAAGATGATTGGCAAAAGTATAAAAAGGTTGTTTCAGGCAAAGTCATTTTCCATTAGGGAAGTTAGAGGGGCCTCATCATGCACATGCCCTCAATACAAGTGATGTATTGAAATTTCACTCCATTTATTGCAAACACATCCTTTTGTGATTCTCAATGATATCAAGTAGATCACAATGTCTGTAGAGGTCAGTTTAATGAGACTCTGGGAAATGCTGAAATAGTAACACTCTGGCTTCCTGTTTTCATTTCCACAGTTTAATGTGGTGAGTAATTGGCAACACAGGGTGTGAAGATGAACTGTCTGTATTGATGGTTTGTCTCTGCCACTTGGATGATGTCAGTCTTGTTATTCAAACAATTTATGTTACAGTTTCTATCCATCTTCTATAAAAATACGTGAGTAAGAGAACCCACCTCACAGGGTAGTTGCAAAAAAGACCTTGATGATAAGTTTCAGCATGTAGAAGGTATGTGCTACATAGACAAACTCCATGAAGATAATTATCTCACATTTTTCCTTTTTCCTTTTTCTCTATTGATGTTAACAACAAATTAATGACAAATAAATCTTCAAGTATATAAATATAATTAAAACATATGATTTATCCTATGAGATCTAATGAGTATGAAGTGTATATTATTGTCTGATAATCCCCAGTAAAGGGAAGTGATTTTCCAACACAAGGTCTGTGCTCAATTAATACTTCATATTTAGCTATAATTCTAAGTGTCTGCACTTCATTTTTTTTAAAGATTTATTTATTTATTTATACAAGACCGCGGTACAGGCCAGATTTGCGGGAGGGTGAGAGGATTTTCCAGAGACAGAGTGGGAAGCAGAACAGACACACTGATGAAACACACTGCGGAGAGGAGCAGCGGGTGAGACGTCTGCCCGCCATGTGGGACCCTCTCTGGCTGGCTGGGATTGAACCCGTGCTGCAGAGGCTGCAGACAACATCACAGCACGGCACTCAACTGCCTGCGCCACCAGGGGAGGCCCGACTGCACTTCATTTCTAATGCACTTTCATATAGTGGTCACATGCCCTCCTTCAGGAATTACAGTGTATTTTTCAGAAGAGAGTCAATTATTGGTTGTTTCCTTTGGGAGCCTTTGAAAAATACTTCAAAATGAATGTAAACATTTAATTAGACATATGTGCAAGTTTTAAACACATATGTAAATCTTTCTAGGGCTCTAGGCTCATTATAGATCAAGTTTTATATAATATGAAAATACAGAAATTTTATAAAATTCAAGTTTTTAGCAAGTATTGACAGCATTTAGGAAAATTTATAATAAAATAGATCAAGAAGAATTATATCAGTATAAAGAGCCATGTTTCTGCAAAAAATGAATCAAATTGTTGAATACATGACTAATATGCATGTATTCAGTGTGCTTACCCTGTGATATTTCACTTAAGAAGCTTAATAAGTTCATATTTTGTTCCTTAGGCCACTAGAGAGAAATAAAAACATCATAATCTAATATTGATTTGAACATAGAGTAAAATGTCATCCATTGTTTTATTTAACAGCTACTTGGAGCTCCACCAAGCTAGTAATTTTAAGTCATTTTATCGATGGCTACATCTGATGGCAGGAATTTAGTTTATTCTAAACAAAAGGTGCCTTGAGTTGCAGCAGCAAAAATGAATGTGTGAATCTTTGTGTCTCTGGGCTGCAGGGTTGGGATTCATTTCATTTAATTAACTCTCCTTCAACCAGGGCTTTATAAACTTCCTCCCAGCTTTTGACTGGGTCAGATCCACTCAGCACCTGCTGATGGAGGTGCTATTTTCCTTTCTATATTGTGTTAAGTGTCTGAGCATTTTTGTGGGTGTTTTCTTTGAGTTTAACCTTAAATATGAGGTCAGTCATTCACATTTCATAGTGAAGTCAAGCTCCAGATGTGAAATGTGAGAGAAGGAAAGAAAGAAAACAGAATAATAACTATTCTTCTCCATCCAGTTTACCCCAGTTGGCCCAAGGGATAAAGTGTCTGTATGTCCATACAGATTTCAGACCTGTATGTATTTGTAGACAGGTATCTGACACACACACACACACACACACAATCTCTTTGTTTCAATTATCATCATCAGTCTGTACAGTGTAGGGAAAGCGGAAAGGTGTAAAATGAAAGCCATTATATTTATAAGGAACATCCTTTTTCAGTTTTCTTAGGGAAAATTCAAGCCTATTCTGACAAAAAAGGGACTCCATACATTTTAACACCACAGGATCATTTTCCCACCTCCAAAGACAGTGAATTGTAGCAATGTGTATTTTATTTTATTGTACTGTATTATATAAATTTTATTTTTTTTATAAGCTTTCTATTTTCTTTTTTTTTTTTAGAGGCATGTTTTATTTATTTGTTTGTTTGTTTGTTTTTCATTTATACATGCACTGGGTATAGTCAGAAGCGCAGGCCGGTGAGAGAATTCACCAGAGCCAGAGCGGGGAACAGAGCAGGCAGAAGGACCGAAGTACACTGCTGTGGGGAGCAGCGGGCGGCAGGAGAGGTCTGCGCGCCACGTGGGACCCTCCTCTGGTGGCCGGGGAGCAGCCGGGGATGAAACCGGCGCCGCAGAGGCCGCGGGCAGCTTCGCAACCCAGCGCTCACCAACTATATTATTTTGATATAATTCAAGTCTCTGCTTGAGATATAAATATAAAAAAATTATAAAACACCCGATTTTAATGTATTTTATAAAACAATTTGAGCCTCTCACTTTGAAGTCATGGATCACAGTGATTGCTTCCAGATTTTGCCAGAAGAAAACTTATTTAAGATGTGGGGACTGCACCTGAGAGGAGAGAGCATGGACTGTACAAAAAGGAAGAATGATGTAATATAATAATAATAATTAATAATAATAATAATAATAATAAAGAAGTAATTCCATCTACACTAATAGAAATAAAGCAAAAATATCATTCAAAATTAAAATTAAATAGTGTGGGGACTAGACTCAGCACTTTTTTTTTCCTTTAGATATTCTTGCTCCACACTACAGGAAGCTTTTGCTCTTTTTTCACTGATCAACTGAGAGAGAACACTTTTCCTAAATGTCATGTGTCATATATTTTAAAACTCTTGTGATAATGTCACTGACATATGTAAGTAAACTTGGGTTGGTAATATTATTTTGATCCCAATTGCATGTTACAAGCACTAAGAATACAGGTAAGCTGCACATGATTTGGTTTCACATTTTCACCAAACAATGTCCTCATGTGAACTACAGAAAACTTCATCTCTATCTTAAGGTATAAGAACAATATGTATCAAACTAAAACAATTTTATTTTTCAGTAAGATGAGAATTAGGAGTAGTAACATTCTTTATATGATGATTGATGCAGATTACAAAATACCATCTTTCAAAATATTTGTGTATGTTTTATGAATTATTCTTGTGGGGGAATTTATGCTTTTTGGTCAGAAGTTCATTTTGTTTCCAAAGCTAAACTTGAATATTCATTAAAAAATCACATTATTAAAGAGGTTGGCAGTAAAATCCATGATTCTTCTTGCTTGTTCTTTGCTACTTCTCTAAGGAGCTGCTGATACCATTTCTGCTTTCTATACATTTATTGTTTTTTGTTGTAAAGGTATAAAGAGGTGTTATTATTTTCCAGCCCAGGATGAATCTTGGAAGTCCTTTATCTCAGCAATTCAAGGTTCAGAAATCTTTTCCACCTCATTATTAATGTTCCATCAAATTATTTAATTAGCTTAGTAATGGTATTACTGATCTGTCTTCCTGTATGAGCTATAGTCACTTTTAAAGCCCTAAAGGGAACACTGGAGAGACAACTGTTGAAGGAAGATTTGAAGGTTAACGTGAATGAGACACTGAGTGTGGGTTCAGGCCAGCTGAGGCTTTGCTAGAGCACGTGTTTGTGTGTGTGTGTGTGTGTGTGCATGGAACAATAGTGGGAGGTGCTTCTAAATTATTTTTATCCCTGACTTCCCTAGATGAGTTATGGAGGCAGGGATCACAGTGCAGAATAAGACATGGAAATGGTAATCACTCTATGCTAAGAAAATGAAAATTCACAAAATACATAAATGTGGAGTAAAGGATTAATTTAAAATTAACTGCATGAGTTCATGGAGATATACTACCAACTTTCAAATGTAAGTCTTCTTGACAATTTTCTTAGTTTTTTATGCCTTTGGTTTTTCACCAATAATGAGTTTATTTATATATCTTTATTATTAAGTCAGTTTCAGAAATAAAGCTAAACTATGCTAAGTGCTTTAATCAGTGTGTAGTACCATGTAAGTAATGACTGTTTCTTATTAAAAAAGGAAATTTTTATGATGTGGAACTTCATTACACTAATTACATATTTAAATTTCCCCATGTTCCTCCTGTTTTCCAAACACTTTTTTTTAAGACTTATTTATTTATGCATACAAGAACTGGGGTACAGGCCAGAGGTGCAGGGTATGAGAGGATTCACCGAGACAGAGTGGGGAACAAAACAGGCAGATTGAAATACACTGCTGAGGGGAGCAGCGGGCAAGTAAGGAGAGGTCTGCTGCGCCATATGGGTAGTTCCCTGGCTGGCCAGGGATCAATCTTGTGTTGCAGAGGCAGTGGAAAACTTCACAGTGCTGTGTTTAACCCCTTGTGCCACCCGGGAGGCCCCCAAATATTTTTTAAAAATTATTTTAGTCATTGAAAAAAAAAAAAACTGATGCTGACCTTTTACCATGAACAAAGGGAAGCTTTGGCAGCTACAGCAACTTCCTGTATTGTGGTCCCAGACATTCAGAAGCTCGTGATTTTGCTGCTTCTGGTTCAGACTGTCCATCCATTCTCACAAGTACATAGGTGATATAAGAACATTGTTTGAATGCACAATTTCTCTTTTTCTTTTACATTTTTCCTACGCAAACTCAAGATTGCTCAGCCTCCAGCTCAGTCCATGACATGACCCGGATTTTCTGAAACAAGCACACTGTGAGTCTTCTCTGCATGGACTGGGACATCTCTCCTCATGGCAGGTATGTGTAATCCAAACTGAAGAGTTAAAAAAATTAAAACAACCTGAAGGTGTATGTCATGGATTTGCTAACTTCAGGACAGGACAAGAAAAAGTGAATTTTTTTTTTGTTTATCATATATCAATATTTTCCATTTAATTTTATTTTCATAATTCTTCATTCTGCCATATAAATTAGTTTGTGAAAGTTTTTCCTACAGTTTAAAGGTTGGCTTCTGACAGGTATAGCACTAAATACTTATGGGAGTGATTTACCAGGTCGAAGTATGAGCAACACAGTTTGAGCATAAAAAAAAATTTAGAGGAGAACAAATATCAGTGATGATGCTTACAAGTTTATATAAGTAGACCATTTATGTTTGACATCCAAAGTCATCCTTATTAATAGTCTGACACAGTAGACTGTTATTGACACTGTTCTTAGAGATTGTGCTGAATCTTCTAATGGTCAATTGCTTGAGAGGAAATCCTGCAGGAAAGTAACTCTGGGAATGAGAAAATGTCTTGTTCAAAATGGTTGCTTTTATATCATCTTTCAAAATATGTGAAATAAATGCCGGTTGCCCGGATGTGTCACATAATTGTTTTGGGAGCATCTGATCATCCCTGGACTAGAGAGTCCTGTCTTTTCTTCCCCACAGGACCTCCCAGAGTTATGAGCAGCCTGACAGCACTTTATCAGGGAATATATTGAGATTAGGAGATCCTTAGAAGTGTGATTTACACAGTGATAAATAAATTACATGAAAGACTCAGGGAGACAAATTTATTTTATTTCTGAGTTGTTACTAGTGTCGATGCCTAGAAAAAATAACATTATTAATGAATTCTAGTTTTCTCAACTACCTAATAAGAATCATATCACTTGTGATTTTAATGAAAAAATGAAAGTAAATGTTGGCTATGAAGACCAAAACAGAATTTTTGGTCTGATCGTTTCTACTGTATAATGTTTTAATTTCTATGCCAACAAATAAATAATTTGTAAATCATATTAATGACATGTATTTGACAAAAAGAAAAATTGTGGATAATCTCACAGAAGAATATATTTTTGTTTTCAGTTTTCTATGCATTGTCTTCATATTTCTAGTGCTTCACGGGGAAGATGAAGAGGTTTCCAAACCAAAATCTTTTTTTTCGATTATCTTGTGCTAGTTTCTGTTTTTGAGATCTTCGGACCTATGTCTTTCTTTGAAGTCATTAATCTACCTCTTTTTCTTTATAGGTTTTTGCACCACTCCATGGAGGTGGATTTCTGGAATCTTAGCAGTATTGTGTCTTTTGTTGATGGCTATTTTGGGAATTGTTTTGAAAAGCTGTGAGTTTTCCTGGTCAAGTTTACATAAAGTTCAGAGCACTGAGAGAATAATTTAATAAAGCTTTCATTTACTAATGTGGAATATTTTATTGTTTCACAAACTTGTATCTAATAGTTAATTTCTTATCATTTCTGATAGCATTTCATAAATTAGATATTGAACCAACACTCTCTCCAGGAACCACCCTCAAATCCCAGGAAGGTAAGTTCTATGCTTTGTAAATCCTGGGGTTGGTAGAGGATGAAATGTGCAGTTTCCTGTTTTTCTCACAGAGAATCATGATGGAATATTGTGATCTAGTTTTGCAATTTGATATACTAATTTTTGGATAGTCTCATTTCATTGTCTTCCATTGTGAGAGTTATTAAATTACTTTGAATATGCATCATTTGTGTATTTAAATAAGGAAAATGTTAACCTGAAATAGGCTAGTTTTTCCTTTACGAACATTCATATTTAAGTAATAAATAAAACATAAGTTCTATTATATATCCCAGCTAATCCTAATTGCCTAATTGTGTTTGCTCATAACCCATGAATTTATATCTTTACCTATGTTTTTGCATCTCCCATGACTCAGAATGTAGTACACAGATTTCAGCAGTTCAATGCACAATTTTAAATATATTTTACCTAGTGCACTTTACATGTCATCTCAATATCTTCTGTGATTATGTCTCACTTTATTTTATTCTTTTTTCCTTCAATTTGTTTCTAGCTTTGGGATATAATTGACACAGGACATTGTGTACATTTAAGACTGAACAGAAAAACTTTTTTTTTTTTAACGGATTTATTTATTTATTTTTACAAGAACCAGGGTATAGGCCAGATGCGTGGGAGGGCAAGAGGACTCACCAGAGACAGAGCGGGTAACAGAACAGGCAGACTAACGAAATACACTGCTGAGGGGAGCAGCAGGCACGACAGGAGAGGTCAGCTGCGCCATGTAGGATCCTCACTGGCTTGCCAGGATCAAACCGGAGCTGAAGAGGCTGCAGACAGCTTCACAGCGCTGCATTCAACCGCCTGCACCACCAGAGGAGGCCCCCAGAAAAAACTTTTCTAACTGCCTCTAGACTATCCAGTTATATTCAGATAGATGTTCCAAGAATTTCTTCCTTTTTTTTTTTGCAACAATTTGTTTAGGTATTTCTTGGGGCAGAAGTGGACAATGAAGGTCCCCCTTAAGAATGGTATTGCAATTAGGTTCTTCTAGAATCTGTAAAATGTTTCTAATTGTGTTGAATCATATGATTTTCATGTATTTGAAATGCTTAGAATTGATGAATTTGTGCACCTACATTTGACATTATAAAGCATCAAGATAAATATTATAATGGGTGTTCAACACTGAATTTAGTTTTTTAGAAAGTTGTAGGAAAAAAACCAATATTTTTATAGGAGTAAAGAGTATTAAAAATCAGAATCTCCAATATCAAGAGTTGTGTTTTATTTTTTTCTTAGATTCTGACTGTTGTTCTTGCCCGGAAGGCTGGATCCTGTACAGATGCAACTGTTACTTCATTTCCAGTGAATCAAAAACTTGGAATGAAAGTCAAAATATCTGTGTTTCTCAGAACTCCTTACTTTTTCAGATGCACAACAGAGATGAATTGGTATGTATTTAATTCTGGTTTCCTACATATTTTTTTTGACCTAGGAATATGTACTATTTAAGTAGGATGAATTAGATTCTGTCTTTAATCAGATAATTAGGAGTATTTTTTGAAATAATGACTTACTAACAGCCTTTAACTTAATCATTATAAAATTTATAAAATTTTATCAGGAATTTGATAAATTCAGAGTTTTAGTGTGAAAAAGCTCAAGAGAAATGTCAAATAAAGTACAAGAGATATTTTAGAGAGAATTCAAAGAGAGTCTAATATATGAACATTTTTCTAAAAAAATAAATAACTGAATCTCAGTGCTTTCATTAATTTTATAATTTATTTTGTAATTCTGTATATTGTGTCATCATTATGGGATATGCAATGAAAATGAAATGTGTGATCATAAAAATTACCCAGTTCTTAAGAAAAGAAATATTTCTCTAACTGTATGCAGAATTTGTACTGAATATAGGTTGAGAAGATTTTACCCACAAAATTTATTCCCTAAGACTCTGCTGTAGAGTCAAATTTGGATGTTGGATTCCTGTGAAGTAAAATTATAACTCCCTTTATAATATAATATTTAATACATAGTAATATATATGGTAAAGTCTTCATTCTGTGAAGACCTGAGATTTTTATGTTATTTTTCCCATAAGTAGATAGGCTTGATATTTGAGGAAAAAAGAGAATTGTGATCGCCTCCTAAGTCAAGAATTAAAACTGCTTTTAAGTGTTAATGATTCAAAGGCTGAAACTGATGTTGGGCACTAACTTTTTTTTTTATTACTGTGAAAGTATTTCCTTTTTTAAAATTTTTAATTTTATATATTTTTACATCAATTTTAATTTTTGCAAATGTATGCATTTTCATCTTGTTTATAGTCCACACAGCAGGAATTTGGACTAACTTTTTAAAACAATATTAGTCCAGAGTAGATTTAAATTACAATTGTTTGTTTCTGTCTCTGAGCAGCACTTTATGAAGTTAAGTAGAAAATTTTACTGGATTGGAGTCATCTACAGTAAAGAACTACAAACCTGGGTGTGGCTGAATGGCACTGCTCTCCCTCAAGATCTGTAAGTTTGTTCTGTTCAGAGTTTTTCTGCTCTGTGTGAACTTATTCCTATCTCTCCACAACTCTAGCTAAGATCCTTTTCCTAAAGCACGATAATATAGACAAACTCAATTCAGCAGAATAATAATATTGTTACATCTGGAAAACACAAGTCAATTACCATCAAATTTGTATACATGTGACCATGAAAGAACTTGTGAGACAAGTGAGATAAAGCTTTTTCACCCTGGTGGGTATGGGTGGATGCACAGATGTTACATTCACAGGAACTATCCACAGAAAGCAGTGTCCATGATAGCTTTTATTTTGCTGGAAGCCAATAGCCTCAGCTTACACTTCCTTCTTTTCAAAATGTCTAGACTAATTTTCTGTGTGTTTGTAGTTTTTGAATCTCCTTTTTGTTGATAAACACAGAGTTTTTAGTATCATACAATTGTATCACCTACCTTGTTTACCTAGACCAGTTTAGTCAAAACATATTTAAGCAAAATGAAGCAGAGTATATACTATATCAAATCCATTAAAACAAATGCAAAAAAATGACTGAAGTCTGTGCTGTTGTTTACTGAGGCATAGCCTAGTTTTGTAATATTGTTCTCTGTAAGTGTCAAAGCTGTGGCTATTGCATAAAAAACATACTGGCTCAATGAGTCGGTAATGAGTCAATCAAATGCTTTGAAAAGAGCTATTATTTGGTAAAGACCCACCAATGAATAGTCTCATTTCCTTTTCCCAAGTGTTAATATTTTATTTTTAATTACAGATTCTCATCCTATAAAACTACAAATTCAAAGAACTGCATAGTATACAACCCAAATCTTGGTGTTCAGGATCAACCCTGCATGCGGACACACTTATTTATCTGTAAGCAAGAACTTACAGGTGTTTCTTGAGGCAGAAGTGGAGAATGACGTTCCATCTAAAGAATGGTATTCCAATTATGTATTTCTATAATCTGTAAAATGTTTCTAATTCTATGTATGTGTCTGATTGTATGTATGTAAAATGTGTCTGATTGTATGTATGATTTTGACGTATTTGAAATGCTTTAAAATTGGTAAATTTGTGCTACTATGCTTGAAATTATAAAGCATCAAGATATATATATATATAAATATTGTAAAGGATATTTTGATAAATGCATGTTCAACATTGTATTGCGTAGGCTTTATGCATATAATTTTATACAACCTCTGTAGAAATTTAGATAAAGCAAAGATTCATATCAAATGATATATGTCAACATTACTCAAGTCTTTTGTATGCATACTAAATTTGGAAGAGGCATTTTGTTTTCTTGTTTCTTGAAATTAGTTCTTCCTGGATTTCTGTATATTTATGTTGGATAATTGACAATTTTCTATTATGTGTCTTTGTATTTGACCTTTGCATTTAGATTGTTAGGTATTCTATTGTTTTCATGAAATTGTGTAGTTAGTTCTTTCTTAGTTATAGGAATGGTAGGAGTCATGTGAGCCTGTGATTGCAATGCTAAATGAACCTCACCCGCTGTTCTGTTTATAGACTACACACTAGTCTCCAAGCCACTGAGATCACAGATACTTACAACTCCCAGTGTTCCTTGAATCTGGCTTCCTTTACAGGGTCTACTAGGAACTTGGGGAGAGTTATGCAGCCATATTTGCCTTAAATCCTAAACAAATGCATGCTGTCACTCTCTTGCTTTTCCAGACTTGACTTGCACCCTGGCGTCTCACCTCAGTTGATACTTTTGGTAGGAAATATCCAGTTGATCTCTCTCTCTCTCTCTCTCTCTCTCTCTCTTCCTTTTTCTAGCCCCTTGTAAATAAAACATTTTAAAATTTATCTGTGGTTTCTGCTTTTCAGTCTCGTCCCATGTCCTAAAACATAAAGGTGAAGACATACGCAGGTCACCCACATAGCCCTGGGGTTGTCCACCTCTAACAACTTGGTGCCCAATAGTAGGGACATCATACAACACACATAGGGCCCTTCCTTGTGTTGTTCACTGCAAATTCATTAGGATTGTGTGACTTGCAGTGGAATTTTTCTTTCTCTGATTTGAAGAACTTGTTTTTACTTCAGTAAATATTTTTCTGTGTTGATCTAGATGTGGGTTCAATCATTAGTTTAAGCAATTCTTCATACTTTTCTTTAAATATTGATGTATTTAATCTTGTAAGGTTTGGTGCATGAAAGAATGTTTTGGTGTTGTGGAAAGTCCTGTGGGCATATGTTGGGACTGAGTTTCAAACTTCAGTTAGGATTCCATACTTCATTTTCAGAGTCCTTGGATATTGAATTTAAATAAGGACTTTTGATTCTTGATAAAATAACCAAGGATTTAATTCACAGATTGCAGGACATGTAATCCTTTTCTATTCATCCTAATATTTAGCTCTTAGTTTCGCTTTTAATGTGATATAACTTTTATAATAAAGATAGTTATTTTGCAGATGGATTGAGAGTTCATGATTATATCCAAAGATGCTTCAATGTCAGTTTTTGGCTGTTGGCAAAAATAAGGACAGTGTACTAACTAAGAAGTTGTGGTCAGTTGATTACAGTTCAAAATTCCAAGTGGTACCTAAGGACAATTTAATATTTGAATGTCAGCTTGCAATTTAAACAGTTATTTCTGTGCCTGTTTCTGTTTGATGGGACTCTGGATGAAACTTCTCATGGAGGGCCTCCACCATGGCGCGCTGCAGTGTCGGTTCAGTCCCCGGCCACTTTGCGAAGGTCCCACAGGGCACGAAGACCTCTCCTGCCATGCCCGTTGCTTCCCTCAGTGTACTTCATTGGTCTGCCTGTTCTGCTCCCTGCTCTGGCTCTCATGAATTCTCTCACCCTCCCACTTCTGACTGTACCCAGTGCTTATAGAAATAAATAAATCTTTAAAAAGAAAAAAATAAATAAAGTTTAAAAAAAATGAGGAACTTTTCATTGAGCTCTCCTGAAACCACTTTCAGGACACACATATCAGCAGCTTCACCAGAGTTGAAAATACATACATACATACATACATACGTAAATATATAATATATATATTTTACCAGAGTAGACATATACATATATATGTGTCCATGTAAATATGAATGTCGAGGAGCTTGTTTCTGGAGGTTTCATGGCTCCCACTACTAAAATGAATTCTCTTTCTCCTGCTGGCTCATATTATTTGCCTTTATTTAAACACAGGTTACTTGAAATAATCTTTGAAAATTTACAGTTTCATTCCATTTCATAAATTTAGAAATCATTTTAATATTTAAATACCCTTTCTAATTTCATAAATTTTTATCTCTTTTGAACGTTGAAAATATAAATTCTAGTGAGTATTTGGAAATCTCTCTTTAAAAAAAGTAGATAGAATTTTTTTTCTACCTTTGGGTCATCTGTTTAAACTCTTTAGCTCTGGCATTGTAATTAAAAAAAAAATCTTGGATATAGATAAATGGTTTGTTTTACAAATAACTTATTTACAAAAACAGATGTGACACAAATTTGGGAACTTTCTGGTTTCTTCCGCTGTGGATTTTTACTTTCATGCCGTTGGATAAAAAAGAAAAAAGTAACTTGTTTGATTATCAGTATCTTTAATGTGTTAAGAATAGTTTTGGGACTCCCTGGTGGCGCAGGCCATTGAGCACAGCACTTTGAAGCTGTTTACATCCTCGGCAGTGCGGGGTCTATGCCGGGCCACTGGCTAGAATCCCACATGGCACGGTAGAACGCTCCTGTTTGGCCCACTGCTCCCCTCAGCAGTGTATTTCGTCAGTCTGCATGTTCTGCTCCCCGCTCTGTCTCTGGTGTATCCTCTCACCCTCCCGCGCATCTGGCCTGTACCCCGGTTCTTGTATAAAATAAATAAATCTAGACGCTCTATTTTTGCCACATCTACTGCGAGAATGAAGACCATTCTCAGCAATCAGACTGTCGACCTTCCAGAAAATGTTGACATATCCCTGAAGGGTCGCACTGTTATTGTGAAGGGCCCCAGAGGCACCCTGCGGAGGGACTTCAATCACATCAATGTCGAACTCAGTTTGCTTGGGAAGAAAAAGAAGAGGCTCCGGGTTGACAAATGGTGGGGAAATAGAAAGGAACTGGCTACTGTTGGCACTATCTGTAGACATGTACAGAACATGATCAAAGGTGTTACATTGGGCTTCTGTTATAAGATGAGGTCTGTGTATGCTCACTTCCCTATCAACGTTGTTATTCAGGAGAATGGGTCTCTTGTTGAAATCCGAAATTTCTTGGGCAAAAATACATTCACGGGGTTCGGATGAGACAAGGTGTTGCTTGTTCAGTATCTCAAGCCCAGAAAGATGAGTTGATTCTTGAAGGAAACGACATTGAACTTGTATCAAATTCAGCTGCTTTGATTCAGCAAGCCACGACAGTTAAAAACAAGGATATTAGGAATTTTTTGGATGGTATCTATGTTTCTGAAAAAGGAACAGTTCAGCAAGCTGATGAATAAGATTTAAGTTGTCCAGCTACAGAGCAGCAAGATAATGGATGATTTCTTAGATCTATTTGTGATACATCTTTAAGATGCAATAATAAAAGTCGTCATTGAAAAAAAAATAAATAAATCTTAAAAAAAAGGAGTGGTTTTATTACATATCTTACCTTCAATCTAAAAATTAAAAATTCCAAATAAAACCACACAAATCCTATTCTCTCAGTATCTCTAGAGATACAGCTGCCACAACATACAAATCATGTGCAAGACATAATACATGAAAAACCTTATTTGCAATGGTGAAAAACTGAAGTGTTTGGAAATATACTTAAAAAAGTTATTCATAATGTATATGAAAAATATGTGAAAGATTTCAGAAAGACAAAACAGTTGAATTTAGAAAAGTAAACACATTTGGTTTTGGATAAGACCTTGCTTAAGTGAATTTATATCTTTGAAGTGATCCCAACAAACATCCAATGACTGATGGGACTGAACAAATTGACACTGAAGTTCATGTGAAAGACAGTCAATGGACTATGCAGACTACACAAGCTGAGCTCTGAGGAATGACTCTGTCTACTAATGTTAAAACAAATTTCAAATTTCCCCATTTATAACACTTTGCTGGCTAGTAACAAAGAATACACAGACTAATGGAATAGAATGAAAAGGCCAAAAGTAGTCTCAATTACATAAAGAAATTCATATATGAAAAGACACTACTGTCAAACAAGGGCTTCTCTAGATATTCTGTCACACATCTTGATAGTCATTTGTAAAGGTTAAAATTGGATATATTCCTCATATGTAGGAAATAACTTCAAATGGACCATGGATCTTATAATATTAAAGGAATATTCATATAGATGGAAAGAAAATTGCATCATTACTTTCTGGAGAAAGAATTCTTAAATTATCCTAAAAAATAAATATAATGACTGTAAAGATAGGAAGCTGGCATAGCATAAAACACCTAATGCAAGGTCAAAATACACATGAAAACTTGGAAAAATATTTTCAACATACTTTATAGATAAGATGAAAGAATGATTAAAACCTGAGGAAAGAAAACCATAATTCTTTTTTAAAATGGTCAAATCCCTGTGGAAAGTTAATTTGAAAAGTAAAATGGCAATGAAATTCCAATTCTCATCTCTCAGTTAGGCAAACATTTATAAAGCTGATGAAGTTTGAGGAGAAAACACATTTTTATATGTTGCAGGAGGGAATGCTAATGGTACACCGCATGGAGGGAATTTTCTTCCATCTCCTTCCTTTCCCTGCCTTCCCATGCCCACTGCTCCCTGACTCTTATTCTCTCTTCTCTTCTACTAGATTCCTTTCGCCTGGCCTCCCTGGTGGTGCAAGGGTTAAGGACACAGTGCTATCATTTTTTTTTGCTTTATGTTAATGAGGTAACTCTTGAAAAAGGACAGCTTTTGATATAATTGCAACTTAAATCTGCATTTATGAGAAATATTTTATGAATAACAGTGCTGACATTTGTGTCCATTTAGATATCATTTTCTGTGCAATAGCTATTAAGTCTTTAATGATTTTTAAAAAAATAAATATAGTGACAATACATATGTATACACAAATATATACAAATACATATACACACACAAACATAAACACGCACACATATTGACTTAATTCATATATATATAACCAAAAGCTGAAATTTGGAACTGTCAAATAAAAAGAATTACTAAGGCATTTGATGAGGGAAGTAAAATTTAGTACTACAGGGCACAGGTTTAATAAGTTAAAAATTAATTCTGTGTCACAAATTGATAGTCTAAAATGTATCACTATTTTGGCTATCTGCAGTGGTGAATTGGAAAAATTGAATGGTAATAGGTCATTAGCTAGCAACATATAGCATGTGATTGCTGAAAACACAGTAAGAAAACATGAACACAATAATTGTTAGAAAAAGAATTAGAGTTAGAAAAAGAATTAGAGTTCTACTGATAAAATAAAAGGTCCATGTAATATTTCATATGGACTTTATTTAAATTATAAGAAAAATTTGCTGCTATCCAATTCAAATATTGTAGAACCTCTAAAAAGAGGTGATGTCTCAAATTTATTTTGTGCAAATCACAAATATTTACCAACAATTGATAATTAGAGGGCCTCCAATTGCAAGTTGATCCATTTGTTAATGAAAATGCAAAAGAGACTATCAGAAAATCCTCTCAAAAGTTCTTTGATAAAATTTGGCAAGCAATATAAAATAGTAAGAGTTAACGCCCGCCTCTTTCCAGGATATTATATACACTCTCCCAAAAGATCAGATATTTTCTTCAAAATTTCAGGTAATTATAATTTCCCAGATATTATAAAGTTTGATTCTTATGTTTATGTTGGTGTTACATTGATTTTTTTCAATGCAAAACGTTAATCACTTTTTTTTCTATGTAAATATAGTGTTTGGCAAGTAGGATTGTTTGATTCATTTTCTCTTTGAGGTTAAAAATAATCTTTCTCATTTCTCTTCGTGATTCAGAACGCATATAATGCAAAAAGATATGCAGGCAATATCTCCTGCAACAAGGAAGGAAATAAAAAAGGTAATCTTAGAAGTGTCTGAGTCATAATTTTATTTGTGGGAGAGAGTTGAGAATTCACTTGTTATCAGCTACTTTCTTGATATGTACACATGTATCAATGTAAGCAGATAGAGTGAAATCTACATGTGGGACCAAATATTTCTCATTCAGTCAAATGTATTATTAAAAAATATAAAGAATAAATATACATTTCTAATTGTATTGTTATATGATTCTTCAAAGTACTTCATCCTGACTAGCACATAGAAAGGATATGCAGGGCTTAAACACCATGGAGGGATTTTAAAGACAGAAATAGGATGGCACAAGATGATTGGCAAAAGTATAAAAAGGTTGTTTCAGGCAAAGTCATTTTCCATTAGGGAAGTTAGAGGGGCCTCATCATGCACATGCCCTCAATACAAGTGATGTATTGAAATTTCACTCCAGTTATTGCAAACACATCCTTTTGTGATTACCAATGATATCAAGTAGATCACAATGTCTGTAGAGGTCAGTTAAATGAGACTCTGGGAAATGCTGAAGTATTAACACTGGCTTCCTGTCTTCATTTCCACAGTTTGATGCAGTGAGTAATTGACAACACAGGGTGTGAAGATGAACTGTCTGGATTGATGGCTTGTCTCTGCCACCTGGATGAT
Organism: Talpa europaea; assembly: GCF_964194135.1. Lineage (NCBI taxonomy): Eukaryota > Metazoa > Chordata > Mammalia > Eulipotyphla > Talpidae > Talpa > Talpa europaea. The sequence continues at coordinate 66,970,230 of NC_140083.1, read as the reverse complement.
GTCAGTCTTGTTAGTCAAACAATTTATGTTACAGTTTCTATCCATCTTCTATAAAAATAAGTGAATAAGAGAATCTACCTCATAGGGTAGTTGCAAAAAAGACCTTGATGATAAGTTTCACCATGTAGAAAGTTTGTGCTACAAGACAAACTCCATGAAGATAATTATCTCACATTTTTCCTTTTTCTCTACTGATCTTAAGAACAAATTAATGACAAATAAATCTTCAAGTATATAAATATAACTAAAACACATGATTTATCCTATGAGATCTAATGAGTATAAAATGTACATTATCATCTGATAATCCCCAGTAAAAGGAAGTGATTTTGCAACACAAGGTCTGTGCTCAATTAATTCTTCATATTTAGCTACTATTCTAAGTGACTGCACTTCATTTTTTTTAAAGATTTATTTATTTATTTATATAAGACCGGGGTACAGGCCAGATATGCGGGACGGTGAGAGGATTCACCAGAGACAGAGTGGGGAGCAGAACAGACAGACTGATGAAGTATACTGCTGAGGGGAGCAGCGGGGGAGACGTCTGCTTGCCATGTGGGACTCTCTCTGGCTGGCTGAGATCGAACCTGTGCTGCAGAGGCTATAGACAGCTTCATAGCGCAGCACTCAACCACCTCTGCCACCAGGGGAGGCCCGACTGCGGTTTGTTTCTAATGCACTTTCATATAGTGGTGACATGCCCTCCTTCAGGAATTACAGTGTATTTTTCAGAAGAGAGTCAATTATTGGTTGTTTCCTTTGGGAGCTATTGAAAAATACTTAAAAATGAATGTAAACATTTAATTTGACTGCTAGACATTGAACACGTATGTAAATCTTTCTCAGGCTCTAGGCTTATTATAGATCAAGTTTTAGATAATATGAAAATACAGAAATTTTATAAAATTCAAGTTTTTAGGAAGTATTGATAGCATTTAGGAAAATTTATAATAAAATAGATCAATAAGAATTAGATCAGTATACAGAGCCATGTTTCTGCAAAAATGAGTCAAATTGTTGAATACATGACTAATATATATGTATTCAGTGCACTTACCCTATCCTAAAGAGAAATAAAAACATAATCTAATATTGATTTGAACACAGAGTAAAATGTCATCCATTGTTTTATTTAACAGCTACTTGGAGCTCCATCAAGCTAGTAATTTTAAGTCATTTTATCATTTGTATTAAAATGATGCAGGTTTTTTTTCTGAAATATCAAATGGAACTGTCTTAGAGGTCTAAATATCCAAAATAGTCCCATCCTTTTAAGAAAGAAGGTCCTGTTGCGGCTTCATGGGACCTGCCCTGACTTTCCAGGCACAGGACAAGCCAGCCCTTACCCACAGTGTTTCACTGGATTCAGAAGTCAGGAGGTGGGATCTTTAATAAATTAGGAAGGAAACACTGCTCATCACATCTCTGTTCTGACTCTCCTAGATGAAGGCAGGTGAGGGTGATTTACATTCTATAAATGACTGGCCAAAAAAGATTGAAAAAAGAGAAATATAAAAAGATGAATCCAAGATAATTTTCTTAATAAAAGAGAAAAAACACTTTGGAGTGCAAGACTCAATGGCTACATCTGATGGCAGGAATTTAGTTTACTCAAAACATAAGGTGCCTTGAGTTGCAGGAGCAAAAATGAATGTGTGAATCTTCGTGTCTCTGGGCTGCAGGGTTGGGATTCATTTTATTTAATTGACTCTCTTTCAACCAGGGCTTTATAAACCTCTGACCATCTTTGACTCTATCAGATCCAATCAGCACCGGTGATGGAGGTGCTATTTTCCTTTCTATATTGTGTTAAGTGTCTGAGAGTTTTTGTGGGTATTTTTTCTTTGAGTTGAACCTTAGATATGACGTCAGTCATCCACATTCCATAGTGAAGTCAAGCTCCAGATGTGAAACGTGAGAGAAGGAAAGAAAGAAAACAAAATAATAATTATTCTTCTCCATCCAGTTTACCCCAGTTGGCCCAAGGGATGAAAGTGCCTGTGTGTCCATGCAGATTTTAGACCTTATGTATTTGTAGACAGGTATGTGATGCACACACACACGCGCACACACACACACATGCATATATTCTCTTTGTTTCAATTATCATCATCAGTCTGTACAGTGCAGGGAAAGTGGAAAGGTGTAAAATGAAAGCCATTATGTTTATAAGAAACATCCTTTTTCACAGTTTTCTTGGAGAATTCAAGCCAAAACTGACAAAAAAGGGACTCCATACATTTTAACACCTCAGGATCATTTTCCCACATCCAAAGACAGTGAATTGTATCAATGTGTATTTTATTGTAATATATTATATAAATTTTAAACCAAATATATTATTTTGATATAATTCAAGTCTCTGCTTGAAGTGTAAATATAAAAAAATATAAAACACCTGATTTTAATGTATTTTATAAACCAATTTGAGACTCTCACTTTGAAGTCATGGATCACAGTGATTGCTTCCAGATTTTGCCAGAAGAAAACTTACCTATGAGGTGGGGACTGCACCTGAGAGGAGAGAACATGGACTGTACAGAAAGGAAAAATGATGTAATATAATAATAATAATAATAATAAAAATTATAAAAAAGTAGTAATTCCATCTACATTAATAGAAATAAAGCAAAAGTATCATTCAAAATAAAATGATGTGGGGACTAGACTCAGAACTTTTTTTCCTCTTAGATGTTCTTGCTCCACACTACAGGAAGCTTTTGCTCTTTTTTCATTGATCAACTGAGAGAGAACACTTTTCCTAAATGTCTTGTGTCATATATTTTAAAACTCTTGTGATAATGTCATTGACATATCCTAGTAAACTTGGGTTGTTAATATTATTTTGATCCTAACTGTATGTTACAAGCCCTAAGAATACAGATAAGTTGCACATGATTTGGTTTCACATTTTCACCAAACAGTGTGCTCATGTGAACTACAGAAAACTTCATTTCTTTCTTAAGGTATAAGGACAATATGTATCAAACTAAAACAATTTTATTTTTCAATAAGATGAGAATTAGGAGTAGTAACATTCTTTATATGATGATTGGTGCAGATTACAAAATACCATCTTTCAAAATATTTATGTGTGCTTTATGAATTATTCTTTTGGGGGAATTTATGTTTTTTGGTCAGAAGTTCATTTTGTTTCCAAAGCTAAACTTGAATATTCATTAAAAATTCACATTATAAAAGAGGTTGGCAGTGAAATCAATGATTCTTCTTCTGTTTGTTCTTTGCTACTTCTTTAAGGAGCTGCTGATACTATTTCTGCTTTCTATTCATTTATTGCTTTTTTGTTGTAAAGGTATAAAGAGGTGTTATTATTTTCCAGCCCAGGATGAATCTTGGAAGTCCTTTATCTCAGCAATTCAAGGTTCAGAAATCTTTTCCACCTCATTATTAATGTTCCATCAAATTATTTAATTAGCTTAGTGATGGTATTACTGATCTGTCTTCCTGTATGAGCTATAGTCACTTTTAAAGGGAACACTGGAGAGACAACTGTTGAAGGAAGATTTGAAGGTTAACGTGAATGAGACACTGAGTGTGGGTTCAGGCCAGCTGAGGCTTTGCTAGAGCACGTGTTTGTGTGTGTGTGTGTGTGTGTGTGTGCATGGAACAATAGTGGGAGGTGCTTCTAAATTATTTTTATCCCTGACTTCCCTAGATGAGTTATGGAGGCAGGGATCACAGTGCAGAATAAGACATGGAAATGGTAATCACTCTATGCTAAGAAAATGAAAATTCACAAAATACATAAATGTGGAGTAAAGGATTAATTTAAAATTAACTGCATGAGTTCATGGAGATATACTACCAACTTTCAAATGTAAGTCTTCTTGACAATTTTCTTAGTTTTTTATGCCTTTGGTTTTTCACCAATAATGAGTTTATTTATATATCTTTATTATTAAGTCAGTTTCAGAAAGAAATCTAAACTATGCTAAGTGCTTTAATTAGTGTGAGGCACCATGTAAGTAATGACTTTCTTATTAAAAAAGGAAATTTTCATTATGTGCAACTTTATTATACTAATTGCATATTTAAATTTCCCCCATGTTCCTCCTGTTTTCCAAACTCTTTTTTTTAAGACTTCTTTATTTACGCATACAAGAACTGGGGTACAGGCCAGAGGTGCAAGGTATGAGAGGATTCACGGAGACAGAGTGGGGAACAAAACAGGCAGATTGAAATACACTGCTGAGGGGAGCAGCGGGCAAGACAGGAGAGGTTTGCTGCGCCATGTGGGTAGTTCCCTGGCTGGCCAGGGATCAATCTTGTGTTGCAGAGGCTGTGGAGAACTTCACAGTGCTGTGCTTAACCCCTTGTGCCACCAGGGAGGCCCCCAAATATTTTTTAAAAATTATTTTGATCTTTAGTCATTACAAAAAAAAAAACCAAAACTCACGCTGACCTTTTACCATTAACAAAGGGAAGCTTTGGCAGGTACAGCAACTTCCTGTATTGTGGTCCCAGACATTCAGAAGCTCGTGATTTTGCTGCTTCTGGTTCAGACTGTCCATCCATTCTCACCAGTACATAGGTGACATAAGAACACTGTTTGCACAATTTCTCTTTTTCTTTTACATTTTTCCTACGCAAACTCAAGATTGCTCAGCCTCCAGCTCAGTCCATGACATGACCCGGATTTTCTGAAACAAGCACACTGTGACTCTTCTCTGCATGGACTGGGACATCTCTCCTCATGGCAGGTATGTGTAATCCAAACTGAACAGTTAAAAAAATTAAAACAACCTGAAGGTGTATGTCATGGATTTGGTAACTTCAGGACAAGACAGGAAAAAGTGAGATTTTTTTGTTTATCATATATCAATATTTTCCATTTAATTTTATTTTCATAATTCTTCATTCTGCCATATAAATTAGTTTGTGGAAGTTTTTCCAACAGTTTAGAAGTTTGGCTTCTGACAGGGATAGCACTAAATGCTTATGGGACTGATTTACCAGGTAAAAGTATGAACAGTACAGTTTGAGCATTAAAAAAATATAGGACAATATGGGGAATATAAAAATAAAATTTATTATTAAAAAAAATATAGGGGAGACCAAATATCCTTTATGATGCTTACAAGTTTATATAAGTTGACCATTTATGTTTGACATCCAAGGTCATCCTGATTAATAGTCTGACACAATAGACTGTTATTGACACTGTTCTTAGAGATTGTGCTGAATCTTCTAATGGTCAATTGCTTGAGAGGAAATTCCTGCAGGAAAATAACTCTGGGAATGAGAAAATGTCTTGTTCAAAATGGTTGCTTTTATATCATCTTTCAAAATATGTGAAATAAATGCCGGTTGCCCGGGTGTGTCACATAATTGTTTTGGGAGCATCTGATCATCCCCGGACCAGAGAGTCCTGTCTTTTCTTCCCCACAGGACCTCCCAGAGTTATTTGCAGCCTGACAGCACTTTATCAGGGAATACATTGAGATTAGGAGAAGTGCACAGTCCTTAGAAGTGTGATTTACACAGTGATAAATAAATTACATGAAAGACTCAGGGAGACAAATTTATTTTATTTCTGAATTATTACTAGTGTTGATGCCTTAAAAAAATAACATTATTAATGAATTCTAGTTTTCTCAACTATCTAATAAGAATCATATCACTTGTGATTTTGATGAAAAAATCAAAGTAAATGTTGGCATGAAGAACAAAACATAATTTTTTGTCTGATCACTTCTACTCTATAATGTCTCAATTTCTATGCCTACAAATAAATAATTTGTAAATCACATTAATGACATGCATTTGGCAAAAAGAAAAGGTGTGGATAATCTCACAGAAGAATAGATTTTTGTTTTCAGTTTTCTATGCATTGTCTTCATATTTCTAGTGATTCACTGGGAAGATGAAGAGGTTTTCAAACCAAAAACTTATTTTCGATTCTCTTGTGCTAGTTTCTGTTTTTGAGGTCTTTGGATCTATGTCTTTCTTTGAAGTCATTACCCTACCTCTCTTTCTTTATAGGTTTTTGCACCACTCCATGGAGGTGGATTTCTGGGATCTTAGCAATATTGTGCCTTTTGTTGATGGCTATTTTGGGATTTGTGTTGAAAAACTGTGAGTTTTCCTGGTCAAGTTTATATATAGTTCAGAGCACTGATGAAATCATTCTTTTGATTGATTTCTAATAAAGCTTTCATTTACTAATGTGAATTATTTTATCGTTTCACAAACTTGTATCTAATAGTTAATTTCTTATCATTTCTGATAGTGTTTCCTCAAGCAGATATTGAACCAACACTTTCTCCAGGAACCACCCTCATATCCCAGGAAGGTAAATTCCACACTTTGTAAATTGAGGTTGATAGAGGATGAAATATGCAATTTCCTGTTTTTCTCACACAGAATCATGATGGAGTACTGTGATCTAGTTTTGCAAGTTGATATATTAATTGCAGGATTGTCTCATTTCCTTGTCTTCCATTGTGAGAATTATTAAATTACTTTGAATATGCATCATTTGTGTATTTAAATAAGGAAAATGTTAACCTGAAATAACCTAGTTTTTCCTATATGAACATTCACATTTAAGTAATAAATAAAATGTAAGTTCTATTATATATCCCAGCTAATCCTAATTACGTAATTGTGTTTGTTCATAACCCATGAATTTATATTTTTACCTGTGTTTTTGCATCTCCCATGACTCAGAATGTAGTAAACAGATTTCAGCAGTTCAATGCACAATTTTTAATGTATTTTACCTAGTGAGCTTTCAAAGTTGTCTCAATATCTCAATATCTTCTGTGATTATTTCTCACTTTATTTTATTCTTTTTTCCTTCAATTTGTTTCTAGCTTTGGGATATAACTGACACGGGACATTGTGTACATTTAAGACTGAACAGAAAAACTTTTTTTTTTTTTTTTAACAGATTTATTTATTTATTTATACAAGAACCAGGGTATAGGCCAGATGCAGGGGAGGGCGAGAGGACTCACCAGAAACAGAGCAAGGACAGAACAGGCAGAGTGACGAAATGCACTGCTGGGGGGACCAGCAGACGCAACAGGAGATGTCTGCTGCGCCATGTGGAACACTCTCTGGCCTGCCAGGATCGAAGCGGCGCTAAAGAGGCTGCAAACAGTGTCACAGCACTGTGCTCAAGTGCCTGCGCCACCAGTTAAAACTTTTTTAACTGTCTCTAGACTATCCAGTTATATTCAGATAGATGTTCAAAGAATTTCTTCCTTTTTTGGCAACAATTTTTTAGGTATTTCTTGGGGCAGAAGTGGACAATGAGGGTCCTCCTTAAGAATGGTATTGCTATTAGGTTCTTCTAGAATCTGTAAAATGTTTCTAATTGTGTTGAATCATATGATTTTCATGTATTTGAAATGTTTAGAATTGATGAATTTGACATTATAAAGCATCAAGATAAATATTATAATGGGTGTTCAACACTGAATTTAGTTTTTTAGAAAGTTGTAGGAAAAACACCAATGTTTTTATAGGAGAAGAGTATTAAAAATCAGAATCTCCAATATCAAAAGTCACGTTTTGTTTTTTTGTTTTTTTTTTCCTTAGATTCTGTCTGTTGTTCTTGCCAGGAAAGATGGATCCTGTACAGATGCAACTGTTACTTCATTTCCAGTGAACCAAAAACTTGGAATGAAAGTCAAAATATCTGTGTTTCTCAGAACTCCACACTTTTTCAGATGCACAACAGAGATGAATTGGCATGTATTTAATTCTGGTTTCCTACGTATTTTTTTTTTACCTAGGAATGTGTACTATTTAAGTAGGATGAATTAGATTCCATCTTTAATCAGATAATTAAGAATATTTTTTAAATAATGACTTACTAATAGCCTTTAACTTAATCATTATAAAACTTATTAAATTTTATCAGGAATTTGATAAATTCAGAGTTTTACTGTGAAAAGCTCAAGAGAAATGTCAGATAACGTACAAGAGATATTTTAGAGAGAATTCAAAGAGAAACTAATAGATGAGTATTTTTCTAAAAAAAAACCTAAATAACTGAATCTCAGTGCTTCATTAATTTTGTAATTTATTTTGTAATTCTGTATATTGTGTCATCATTATGGGATATGCAATGAAAATGAAATGTGTGATCATAAAAATTACCCAGTTCTTAAGAAAAAGTGAAATATTTCTCTAGCTGTGTGCAGAATCTGTACTGAATATAGGTTGAGAAGATGTTACCCACAAAATTTATTTCATAAGACTTTGCTGTAGAGTCAAATTTGGATGTCAGTCTCCTGTGAAGTAACATTCTAACTCCCTTTATAATATAATATTTAATATATAGTAATATATATGATAAAGTCTTCATTCTGGGAAGACCTGAGATTTTTATGTTATTTTCCCCCATAAGTGGATAGGCTTGATATTTGAGGAAAAAATAGACTTGTGACCACCTCCTAAGTCAAGAATTAAAACTGCTTTTAAGTGTTTATGATTGAAAGGCTGAATCTGATGTTGGATACTTTTTTTTTATTTTTGTGAAAGTGTTTCTTGTTTTAATTTTTAATTTAATATATTTAGTACATCAATTTTCATTTTTGCATCTGTATGCATTTTCATCTTGTTTATAGTCCACATAGCAGGAATTTGAACTAACTTTTTAAAACAATATTATTCCAGAGTAGATTTAAATTATAATTGTTTGTTTCTGTCTCTGAGCAGCACTTTATGAAATTAAGTAGCAAATTTTACTGGATTGGAGTCATCTACAGTGAAAAACAACAAACCTGGGTGTGGCTGAATGGCACTGCTCTCCCTCCAGATCTGTAAGTTTGTTCTGTTCAGAGTTTTTCTGTTCTGTATGATCTTATTCCTATCTCTCCACAACTCTAGCTAAGATCCTTTTCCTACAGCATGATAATGTAGACAAACTCAATTCAACAGAATAATAATTTTGTTGCATCTGGAAAACACAAGTCAATTACCATCAAATTTGTGTACATGTGACCAAAAAGAACTTGTGGGATAAATGAGATGAGGCTTTTTCACCCTGATGGGTGTGGATGGATGCACAGATGGTACATTCACAGGAACTATCCACAGAAAGCAGTGTCCATGATAGCTTTTATTTTGCTGGAAGCCAATAGCCTCAGCTTACACTTCCTTCTTTTCAAAATATCTAGACTAATTTTCTGTGTGTTTGTAGTTTTTGAATATCCTTTTTGTTGATAAACACAGAGTTTTTAGTATCATACTTTTGTATCACCTACCTTGTTTACCTAGACCAGTTTAGTCAAAACATATTTAAGCAAAATTGACGCAGAGTATATACTATATCAAATCCATTAAAACAAATGCAAAAAAAATGACTGAACTCTGTGCTGTTGTTTACTGAGGCATAGCCTAGTTTTGTAGTATTGTTCTCTGTAAGTGTCAAAATTGTGGCTATTGTATAAAAAACATACTGGCTCAATGAGTCGGTAATGAGTCAATCGAATGCTTTGAAAAGAGCTATTATTTGGTAAACACCCACCAATGAATAGTCTCATTTCCTTTTCCCAAGTGTTAGTATTTTATTTTTAATTACAGATTCTCATCCTATAAAACTACAAATCCGAAGAACTGCATAGTATACAACCCAAACCTTGGTGTTCAGGATCAAGCCTGCATGTGGACACAATTATTTATCTGTAAGCAAGAACTTACAGGTGTTTCTTGGGGCAGAAGTGGAGAATGACGGTCCATCTAAAGAATGGTATTCCAATTATGTATTTCTAGAATCTGTAAAATGTTTCTAATTATATGTATGTGTCTGATTGTATGTATGTAAAATGTGTCTGATTGTATGTATGATTTTGACGTATTTGAAATGCTTTAAAATTGATAAATTTGTGCTACTATGCTTGAAATTATAAAGCATCAAGATATATATATATAAATATTGTAATGGATATTTTGATAAATGCATGTTCAACATTGTATTGCGTAGGCTTTATGCATATAATTTTATACAACCTCTGTAGAAATTTAGATAAAGCAAAGATTCATATCAAATGATATATGTCAACATCACTAAAGTCTTTTGTATGCATACTAAATTTGGAAGAGACATTTTGTTTTCTTGTTTCTTGAAATTAGTTCTTCCTGGATATCTGTATATTAATGTTTGATAATTGACAATTTTCTATTATGTGTCTTTGTATTTGACCTTTGCATTTAGATTGCTAGGTATTCTATCGTTTTCATGAAATTGTGTAGTTAGTTCTTTCTTAGTTATAGGAATGGTAGGAGTCATGTGAGCCTGTGATTGCAATGCTAAATGAACCTCACCCGCTGATCTGTATATAGACTACACACTAGTCTCCAAGCCACTGAGATCACAGATACTTACAACTCCCAGTGTTCCTTGAATCTGGCTTCCTTTACAGGGTCTACTAGGAACTTGGGGAGAGTTATGCAGCCATATTTGCCTTAAATCCTAAACAAATGCATGCTGTCACTCTCTTGCTTTTCCAGATTTGACTTGCACCCTGGCGTCTCACCTCAGTTGATACTTTTGGTAGGAAATATCCAGTTGATCTCTCTCTCTCTCTCTCTCTCTCTCCCTTTTTCTATCCCCTTGTAAATAAAACATTTTAAAATTTATCTGTTGTTTCTGCTTTTCAGTCTCATCCCATGTCCTAAAATATAAAGGTGAAGACATACGCAGGTCACCCACATAGCCCTGTGGTTGTCCACCTCTAACAACTTGGTCCCCAATAGTAGAAACATCATACATCACACAGTAGAGCCCTTCCTTGTGTTGTTCGCTGCAAGTTCATTAGGATTGTGTGACTTGCAGTGGAATTTTTCTGTCTCTGATTTGAAGAACTTGTTTTCACTTCAGTAAATTTCTCTATGTGTTGATCTAGATGTGGGATCAATCATTGGTTTAAGCAATTCTTCATACTTTTCTTTAAATATTGATGTATGTAATCTTGTAAGGTTTGGTACATGGAAGAACATTTTGGTGTTGTGGAAAGTCCGGTGGGCATATGTTGGGACTGAGTTTCAAACTTCAGTTAGGATTCAATACTTCATTTTCAGAGTCCTTGGATATTGAATTTAAATAAGGACTTTTGATTCTTGATAAAATAACCAAGGATTTAATTCACAGATTGCAGGACATGTAATCCTTTTCTATTCATCCTAATATTTAGCTCTTAGTTTCGCTTTTAATGTGATATAACTTTTATAATAAAGATAGTTATTTTGCAGATGCATTGAGAGTTCATGCTTATATCCAAAGATGCTTCAATGTCAGTTTTTGGCTGTTGGCAAAAATAAGGACAGTGAACTAACTAACTAAGAAGTTGTGGTCAGTTGATTACAGTTCAAAATTCCAAGTGGTACGTAGGGACAATTTAATATTTGAATGTCCGCTTGCAATTTAGACAGTTATTTCTGAGCCTGTTTCTGTTTGATGGGACTCTGGATGAAACTTCTCATGGAGGGCCTCCCCCGTGTGCGCTGCAGTGTCGGTTAGATCCCCGGCCGCCTTGCAAAGGTCCCACAGGGCACTAAGATCTTTCCTGCCACGCCCTTTGCTTCCCTCAGTATACTTCGTCGGTCTGCCTGTTCTGCTCCCTGCTCTGGCTCTGATGAATTCTCTCACCCTCCCACACTTCTGACTGTACCCAGTGCTTATATAAATAAATAAATCTTTAAAAAGAAAAAAATAAAGTTTAAAAAAAATAAGGAACTTTTCACTGAGCTCTCCTGAAACCACTTTCAGGACACACATATCAGCAGCTTCACCAGAGTTGAAAATAAATACATACATACATACATACATACAGATATAATATTTATATTTCACCAGAGTTGACATACCATATATATGTCTCCATGTCAATATGAATGTCGGGGAGGTTTTTCCTGGAGGTTTCATGGCTCCCACTGCTAAAATTAATTCTCTTTCTCCTGCTGGCTCATATTATTTGCCTTTATTTAAACACAGGTTACTTGAAATAATCTTTGAAAATTTACAGTTTCATTCCATTTCATAAATTTGGAAATCATTTTAATATTTAAATACCCTTTCTAATTTCATAAATTTTTATACCTTTTGAACTTTGAAAATATAAATTCTAGTGAGTATTTGGAAATCTCTCTTTAAAGAAAGTAGATAGATTTTTTTTTCTACCTTTGGGTCATCTGTTTAAACTCTAGCTCTGGCATTGTAATTAAAGAAATCTTGGATATAGGTAAATGGTTTGTTTTACAGATAACTTATTTACAAAAACAGATGTGACACAAATTTGGGAACCTTCTGGTTTCTTCTGCTGTGTATTGTTACTTTCATGCCATTGGATAAAAAAGAAAAAAAGTAACTTGTTTGATTATCAGTATCTTTAATGTGTTAAGAATAGTTTTGGGACTCCCTGGTGGTGCAGGCCATTGAGCAGAGGACTTTGAAGCTGTTTACATCCTCTGCAGTGAGGGGTCTATGCCAGGCCACTTGCTAGAATCCCACATTGCACGGTAGACCGCTCCTGTTTTGCCCGCTGCTCCCCTCAACAGTGTATTTCGTCAGTCTGCCTGTTCTGCTCCCCGCTCTCTTTCTGGTGTATCCTCTCACCCTCCCGTGCATCTGGCCTGTACCCGGTTCTTGTATAAAATAAATAAATCTAGGGCCTCCCCTGGTGGCGCAGCGGTTGAGCACTGGGCTGCGAAGCTGCCCACAGCCTCTGCAGAGCTGGTTCGATCCCCGGCCACCGGTGAGGGTCCCACATGGCGCGACAGACCTCTCCTGCCGCGCCCACTGCTCCCTTCAGAAGTGTATTTCATCGGTTTGCCTGTTCTGTTCCCTGCTCTGGCTCTGGTGAATTCTCTCACCCTCCCATGCTTCTGACTGTACCCAGTGCTTGTATGAATAAATCAATCTTAAAAAAAAAAATAAACATTTCTTTAAAATAAATAAATAAATAAATAAATAAACAAACAAATAAATAAATAAATAAATCTAGAAGTTCTCTCTTTGCCTCATCTACTGCGAGAATGAAGGCCATTCTCAGCAATCAGACTGTGGACCTCACTATTTACAATAGCTAAGCTTTGGAAACAGCCCAAATGCCCAAAAATAGAATACTGGATCAAGAAGATATGGTACATATATACCATTGAATATTACTCAGCATTCAAAAAAAGATAAACACATGCAATTTGCAGCAACACGGATGGCGCTGGAAGGGATCATGCTCAGCGAAATAAGCCAGAAAGAAAAAGAAAAATACCGGATGGTCTCACTCATAGCAGGAATCTAGAAAACTTAAAAAAGGGACCAGGAAAATGAATAACTATAAGAAAGTGAAAATCAAAATCAACAAAAAACTTTGAACCAGAGACACTTTTTGGGGGTGGGGGCGGGAGGGGAGGGATTGGGTTCTGAATAGGGGGGTTACAATTATATGGGGAATATAAAAATATAATTTATTATTTAAAAAAAAAAGAAAAAGAAGAGGCTCCGGGTTGACAAATGGTGGGGAAATAGAAAGGAACTGGCTACTGTTCGCACTATCTGTAGACATGTACAGAACATGATCAAAGGTGTTACATTGGGCTTCTGTTATAAGATGAGGTCTGTGTATGCTCACTTCCCTATCAACGTTGTTATTCAGGAGAATGGGTCTCTTGTTGAAATCCGAAATTTCTTGGGCAAAAATACATTCACGGGGTTCGGATGAGACAAGGTGTTGCTTGTTCAGTATCTCAAGCCCAGAAAGATGAGTTGATTCTTGAAGGAAACGACATTGAACTTGTATCAAATTCAGCTGCTTTGATTCAGCAAGCCACGACAGTTAAAAACAAGGATATTAGGAATTTTTTGGATGGTATCTATGTTTCTGAAAAAGGAACAGTTCAGCAAGCTGATGAATAAGATTTAAGTTGTCCAGCTACAGAGCAGCAAGATAATGGATGATTTCTTAGATCTATTTGTGATACATCTTTAAGATGCAATAATAAAAGTCGTCATTGAAAAAAAAATAAATAAATCTTAAAAAAAAGGAGTGGTTTTATTACATATCTTACCTTCAATCTAAAAATTAAAAATTCCAAATAAAACCACACAAATCCTATTCTCTCAGTATCTCTAGAGATACAGCTGCCACAACATACAAATCATGTGCAAGACATAATACATGAAAAACCTTATTTGCAATGGTGAAAAACTGAAGTGTTTGGAAATATACTTAAAAAAGTTATTCATAATGTATATGAAAAATATGTGAAAGATTTCAGAAAGACAAAACAGTTGAATTTAGAAAAGTAAACACATTTGGTTTTGGATAAGACCTTGCTTAAGTGAATTTATATCTTTGAAGTGATCCCAACAAACATCCAATGACTGATGGGACTGAACAAATTGACACTGAAGTTCATGTGAAAGACAGTCAATGGACTATGCAGACTACACAAGCTGAGCTCTGAGGAATGACTCTGTCTACTAATGTTAAAACAAATTTCAAATTTCCCCATTTATAACACTTTGCTGGCTAGTAACAAAGAATACACAGACTAATGGAATAGAATGAAAAGGCCAAAAGTAGTCTCAATTACATAAAGAAATTCATATATGAAAAGACACTACTGTCAAACATGGGCTTCTTAATAGATATTCTGTCACACATCTGGATAGTCATTTGTAAAGGTTAAAATTGGATATATTCCTCATATGTAGGAAAAAACTTCAAATGGTCCATGGATCGTATAATATTAAAGGAATATGCACATACACGGGAAGAAAATTGCAATCATTACTTTCTGGAGAAAGAATTCTTAAATTATCCTAAAAAATAAATATAATGACTGTAAAGATAGGAAGATTTGGCATAGCATAAAACACCTAATGCAAGGTCAAAATACACATGAAAACTTGGAAAAATATTTTCAACATACTTTATAGATAAGATGAAAGAATGATTAAAACCTGAGGAAAGAAAATCAAAATTCTTTTTTAAAATGGTCAAATCCCTGTGGAAAGTTAATTTGAAAAGTAAAATGGCAATGAAATTCCAATTCTCATCTCTCAGTTAGGCAAACATTTATAAAGCTGATGAAGTTTGAGGAGAAAACACATTTTTATATGTTGCAGGAGGGAATGCTAAATGGTACACCGTCATGAAGGGAATTTTCTTCCATCTCCTTCCTTTCCCTGCCCTCCCATGCCCACTGCTCCCTGACTCTTATTCTCTCTTCTCTTCTACTAGATTCCTTTTGCCTGGCCTCCCTGGTGGTGCAAGGGTTAAGGGCACAGTGCTATCATTTTTTTTTTTTTGCTTTATGCCAATGAGGTAACTCTTGAAAAAGGACAGCTCTTGATATAATTGCAACTTAAATCTGTATTTATGAGAAATATTTTATGAATAACAGTGCTGACATTTGTGTCCATTTAGATATCATTTTCTGTGCAATAGCTATTAAGTCTTTAATGATTTTTAAAAAAATAAATATAGTGACAATACATATGTATACACAAATATATACAAATACATATACACACACAAACATAAACGCACACACATATTGACTTAATCCATATGTATAACCAAAAGCTGAAATTTGAAACTGTCAAATAAAAAGAATTCCTAAGGCATTTGATGAAGGAAGTAAAATTTAGTACTACAGGGCACAGGTTTAATAAGTTAAAAATTTAGTTCTGTGTCACAAATTGATAGTCTAAAATGTATCACTATTTTGGCTATCTGCAGTGGTGAATTGGAAAAATTGAATGGTAATAGGTCATTAGCTTGCAACATATAGCATATGATTGCTGAAAACACAGGAAGAAAACATGAACACAATAATAAGCACTGAAATTGTTAGAAAAAGAATTAGAGTTCTAATGATAAAATAAAAGGTCCAGGTAATATTTCATATGGACTTTATTTAAATTATAAGAAAAATTTGCTGCTATCCAATTCAAATATTGTAGAACCTCTAAAAAGAGGTGATGTCTCCAATTTATTTTGTGCAAATCACAAATATTTACCAACAATTGATAATTAGAGGGCCTCCAATTGCAAGTTGATCCATTTGTGAATGAAAATGCAAAAGAGACTATCAGAAAATCCTCTCAAAAGTTCTTTGATAAATTTTGGCAAGCATATATAAAATAGTAAGAGTTAATGCCCGCCTCTTTCCAGGATATTATATACACTCTCCCAAAAGATCAGATATTTTCTTCTAAATTTCAGGTAATTATAATTTCCCAGATATTTATTCTATGTCTCAATATCTTTTTTTTTTATAATTTTGAGGGAAATGAGATTGAAGGAAACTAAAGGCATATACATTTGAAGACAGAAGATTTAAATGTGTGGGATATATATATAGCTACAAATTATACATTTGCATATAGAATTTTCAAGATCTATACCTATAATTTATGTCTCTCCTTGAAAAGAGAGTAAAATATGACTTACAGATAGGGAAAGAGGACATAGAGAAAACGACAAGAGAAAAGTATTTAAAAGGAGATGATAGGAGGCAAATTAAGTGTGCGTGAGCTTAAGAAGCTATTTTGGATGTTTTTAAAATTAATTTTATTATTATTTTACTGTATTTTCAATTTTTTAAGTTTTTTAAGCTAGAATTGCCTATAATGTATTTAAATTTAAGAAAATTAATACTAATGAACAGTTCAATTTTCCAATGTATATATTTACCATTAGATTTTTGTAGAAAAACTTTATACTAATAACTAAGCAAATAGAAGAATCTCAAAGGAACAAAATTTTACATTTGCTGTAGTGGGGAGTGAACATTCCTTTTCCAGAGGCATCTTGTCTCCATCACAGTCCTCAAATTAGGAATTTCTGGTTCTATGGATTTGATGTTTATTCCTCAAACATCACTATTCATCACTTTTACCTTAACTATCAGGTCAGGTGTGGTCCCCAGATATACATGCTACACCCACAAATGATGGCAGTCCCTTAGAAGAACAGTGCCACAGAAGGGGGTCTCCTAGTTCTTCTGAAATTTTCTCCTCTTTCCATGAGTACCCAGTAGAAATCAACATATTCTGTTGGAAAGAGAATTGGCTCACCTTGCTCTACAGATAAAGGGATTCTAATCTTAAAATAACTTGCTCACCCCTCAGAGACTTTGTTAAAATTCTCCAGTGCTTCATGGCTGCCTCCTTTTCTCCTCTGATTTGAAAAAGTGAAGTAGAGTCTGTGTTCTGTCTCTCCACGGACACAGGGTGATGTCTCTTTAGAATTCAGTTCAACGAGGTGCTTTTGAATTGTGCTTTCTCACTCAAAATGAATAATGACTTTGCAAACTACCTTGCTTTTCCTTCTTTTAGGTGTGAGCTGTGTTGCACACCTAAAAAAGAAGCTGAACTCAGGGAATTTTAGACTTGATATAACAGGCTTATTTACCTCTTTTCTAGATCTTTCTACTTCATCTTCTTCATGGAAAGTCCTTGCAGTGATTCTGAGATCATTTGCCTGGCGCTGCTTGTGTCTGCTGGATTCTTAGCTATGAAGTATAAGTCACTGTGTAAAATAGAAATACACTTCTTTTCTACTCATACTTAAAAATCTGTTGACAATAATGCATTTTTGATCCACTCTATTCCTTGACCATATAAAATAATCTCTACAGAGACTGAATATTGTATCTTAAAAATAGATAGAATTGTTGTTCAATTTAAAGTGTATCATGAACTTTACTTAATGCCTATCAGTTGTCATATTTGCTTTACAAGAAAAATTCCTTCTTTTTGTTTAGAAAATTATTTTATCTCACTGCGAGAAGCTTGCCCAGACTGTTACATGAATAGAATTTCTGTCTTCTGCACAATTGCTGTATGGACTTGTCATAATAAAGTTTGATTTTTATTTTTATGTCGGTATTACATTGATTTTTTTTAATGCAAAACATTTAATCACTTTTTTTCTATGTAAATGTAGTGTTTGGCAAATAGGATTGTTTGATTCATTTTCTCTTTGAGGTTAAAAATGATCTTTCTCATTTATTTTCATGATTCAGAACGCATATAATGCAAAAAGACATCCAGGCAACAAGGAAGGAAATAAAAAAGGTAATCTTAGAAGTGTCTGAGTCATAATTATATTTGTAGGAAAGAGTTGAGAATTCACTTGTTATCAGCTACTTTCTTGATATGTACACATGTATCAATGTAAGCAGATAGAGTGAAATCCACATGTGGGACCAAATATTTCTCATACAGTCAAATGTATTATTAAAAAATATAATGAATAAATATACATTTCTAATTGGATTGTTATATGATTCTTCAAAAGCACTTCATCCTGACTAGCACATAGAAAGTATATGCAGGGCTTACACACCATGGAGGGATTATAAAGACAGAAAGAGGATGGGACAAGATGATTGGCAAAAGTATAAAAAGGTTGTTTCAGGCAAAGTCATTTTCCATTAGGGAACTTAGAGGGGCCTCATCACGCACATGCCCTCAATACAAGTGATGTATTGAAATTTCACTCCATTTATTGCAAACACATCCTTTTGTGATTCCCAATGATATCAAGTAGATCACAATGTCTGTGGAGGTCAGTTTAATGAGACTCTGGAAAATGTAGAGGTCAGTTTAATGAGACTCTGGGAAATGCTGAACTATTAACACTGGCTTCCTGTCTTCATTTCCACAGTTTAATGTGGTGAGTAATTGACAACACAGGGTGTGAAGATGAACTATCTGTATTGATGGCTTGTGTCTGCCACTTGGATGATGTCAGTCTTGTTAGTCAAACAATTTGTGTACAGTTTCTATCCATCTTCATAAAAAATAAGTGAATAAGAGAACCGACCTCATAGGGTAGTTGCAAAAAAGACCTTGCTGATAAGTTTCAGCATGTAGAAGGTTTGTGCTACATAGACATACTCCATGAAGATAATTATCTCACATTTTTCTTTCTTCCTTTTTCTCTACTGATCTTAACAAAGAATTAATGACAAATAAATCTTCAAGTATATAAGTATAACTAAAACATATGATTTATCCTATGAGATCTAATGAGCATAAAATGTACATTGTCTTCTGATAATCCCCAGTAAAAGTAAGTGATTTTCCAACACAAGGTCTGTGCTCAATTAGTACTTCATATTTAGCTACAATTCTAAATGACTGCACTTCATTTTTTTAAAAGATTTATTTATTTATTTATATAAGACCGGGGTACAGGCCAGATTTGTGGGAGGGTGAGAGGATTCACCAGAGACAGAGTGGGGAGCAGAACAGACAGACTGATGAAGTATACTGCTGAGGGGAGCAGGGGGGAGACGTCTGCTTGCCATGTGGGACTCTCTCTGGCTGGCTGAGATCGAACCTGTGCTGCAGAGGCTATAGACAGCTTCATAGCTCAGCACTCAACTGCCTCCGCCACCAGGGGAGGCCCGACTGCACTTCATTTCTAATGCACTTTCATATAGTGGTGACATGCCCTCCTTCAGGAATTACAGTGTATTTTTCAGAAGAGAGTCAATTATTGGTTGTTTCCTTTGGGAGCTATTGAAAAATACTTAAAAATGAATGTAAACATTTAATTTGACTGCTAGACATTGAACACATACGTAAATCTTTCTCGGGCTCTAGGCTTATTATTGATCGTTTTATATAATATGAAAATATAGAAATTCTATAGAATTCAAGTTTTTAGGAAGTATTGATAGCATTTCGGAAAATTTATAATAAAATAGATCAATAAGAATTAGATCAGTAAACAGCCATGTTTCTGCAAAAATGAGTCAAATTGTTGAATACATGACTAATATATACGTATTCAGTGCACTTACCCTAGGAAATTTCACTTAAGAAGCTTAATAAGTTCATATTTTGTTCCTTAGGCCACTAGAGAGAAATAAAAACAAAATCTAATATTGATTTGAACATAGAGTAAAATGTCATCCATTGTTTTATTTAGCAGCTACTTGGAGCTCCATCAAGCTAGTAATTTTAAGTCATTTTATCATTTGTATTAAAATGATGCAGGTTTTTTTCTGAAATATCAAATGGAACTGTGTTGGAGGTCTAAATATCCAAAATAGTCCCATCCTTTTAAGAAAGAAGGACCTGCTGCGGCTTCATGGGACCTGCCCTGACTCTCCAGGTACAGGACAAGCCAGCCCTTACCCACAGTGTTTCACTGGATTCAGGTGTCAGGAGGTGGGATCTTTAATAAATTTGCAAAGAAACACTACTCATCACATCTCTGTTCTGACGCTCCTAGATGAAGGCAGGTGAGGGTGATTTACATTCTGTATGTGAATGGCCAAAAAAAATGAAAAAAGAGAAATATAAAAAGATGAATCCAAGATAATTTTCTTAGTAAAAGAGAACAAACACTTTGGAGTGCAAGACTCAGTGGCTACATCTGATGGCAGGAATTTAGTTTACTCAAAACATAAGGTGCCTTGAGTTGCAGGAGCAAAAATGAATGTGTGAATCTTCGTGTCTCTGGGCTGCAGGGTTGGGATTCATTTTATTTAATTGACTCTCTTTCAGCCAGGGCTTTATAAACCTCCGACCATCTTTGACTCGATCAGATCCACTCAGCACCTGCTGATGGAGGTGCTATTTTCCTTTCTATATTGTGTTAAGTGTCTGAGCGTTTTTGTGGGTGCTTTTTCTTTGAGTTTAACATTAGATATGATGTCAGTCATTCACATTCCATAGTGAAGTCAAGCTCCAGATGTGAAATGTGAGACAAGGAAAGAAAGAAAACAGAATAATAATTATTCTTCTCCATCCAGTTTACCACAGTTGGCCCAAGGGATGAAAGTGTCTGTGTGTCCATACAGATTCAGACCTTATGTATTTGTAGACAGGTATGTGATGCACGCACGCACGCTCGCATATATTCTCTTTGTTTCAATTATCATCATCAGTCTGTACAGTGCAGGGAAAGTGGAAAGGTGCAAAATGAAAGCCATTATATTTATAAGAAACAAACTTTTTCACAGTTTTCTTAGGAGGAATTCAAGCCAATTCTGACAAAAAAGGGACTCTACATTTTAACACCACAGGATCATTTTCCCACCTCCAAAGACAGTGAATTGTATCAATGTGTATTTTATTTTATTCTAATATATTACATACATTTTAAACCAAATATATTATTTTGATATAATTCAAGTCTCTGCTTGAAGCGTAAATATAAAAAAATATAAAACACCTGATTTTAATGTATTTGATAAAACAATTTGAGCCTCTCACTTTGAAGTCATGGATCACAGTGATTGCTTCCAGATTTTGCCAGAAGAAAACTTACTTAAGATGTGGGGACTGCACCTGAGAGGAGAGAACATGGACTGTACAGAAAAGAAAAATGATGTAATATAATAATAATAATAATAATTATAAAAAAGAAGTAATTCCATCTACATTAATAGAAATAAAGCAAATATATCGTTCAAAATAAAATGATGTGGGGACTAGACTCAGAACTTTTTTTTCCTCTTAGATGTTCTTGCTCCACACTACAGGAAGCTTTTGCTCTTTTTTCACTGATCAACTGAGAGAGAACACTTTTCCTTAATGTCATGTATCATATATTTTAAAACTCTTGTGATAATGTCACTGACATATCCTAGTAAACTTGGGTTGTTAATATTATTTTGATCCTAACTGTATGTTACAAGCCCTAAGAATACAGATAAGCTGCACATGATTTGGTTTCACATTTTCACCAAACAATGTGATCATGTGAACTACAGAAAACTTCATTTCTTTCTTAAGGTATAAGGACAATATGTATCAAACTAAAACAATTTTATTTTTCAATAAGATGAGAATTAGGAGTAGTAACAGTCTTTATATGATGATTGATGCAGATTATAAAATCCCATCTTTCAAAATATTTATGTGTGCTTTATGAATTATTCTTTTGGGGGAATTTATGCTTTTTGGTCAGAAGTTCATTTTGTTTCCAAAGCTAAACTTGAATATTCATTAAAAATTCACATTATAAAAGAGGTTGGCAGTAAAATCAATGATTCTTCTTCTGTTTGTTCTTTGCTACTGCTCTAAGGAGCTGCTGATACTATTTCTGCTTTCTATTCATTTATTGTTTTTTTGTTGTAAAGGTATAAAGAGGTGTTATTATTTTCCAGCCCAGGATGAATCTTGGAAGTCCTTTATCTCAGCAATTCAAAGTTCAGAAATCTTTTCCACCTCATTATCAGGTGGAAATTTATGTAATTAATTATTAATTATTTGTTAATATTATTAATTAATTATTCAATTAGCTTCATAATTGTTTAATTAGCTTAGTAATGGTATTACCAATGTCTTCCTGTATGAGCTATAGTCACTTTCAAAGCCCTGAGGGGAACGGAACACTTGGGCGACAAGTGTTGAAGGAAGGTTTGAAGGTTAACGTGAATGAGACACTGAGTGCCGGCTCAGGCCAGATGAGACTGTGCTAGAGCACGTGTGTGTGTGTGTTTGTGTGTGTGTGTGTGTGCATGCGTGTGCATGCGTGTATGCATGGAACAATAGTGTGAGGTCACTGTGCTTCTAAATTATTTTTATCCTTGACTTCCCTAGCTGAGTTATAGAGTCAGGGATCACAGTGCAGAATAAGACATGGAAATGTCAACTACTCTGTGCTAAGAAAATGAAATTCACAAAATACACAAAAGTGGAGAAAAGGCTTAATTTAAAATTAACTGCATGAATTCATGGAGATATACTACCACGTTTCAAATGTAAGTCTTCTTGAAAATTTTCTTAGTTTTTTCATGCCTTTGGTTTTTCAACAATAATGAGTTTATTTATATATCTTCATTATTAAGTCAGTTTCAGAAAGAAATCTAAACTATGCTAAGTGCTTTAATTAGTGTGAGGCACCATGTAAGTAATGACTTTCTTATTAAAAAAGGAAATTTTTATTATGTGCAACTTTATTATACTAATTGCATATTTAAATTTCCCCAGGTTCCTCCTGTTTTCCAAACACTTTTTTTAAGACTTATTTATTTATGCATACAAGAACTGGGGTACAGGCCAGAAGTGCAGGGTATGAGAGGATTCACCGAGACAGAGTGGGGAACAAAACAGGCAGATTGAAATACACTGCTGAGGGGAGCAGCGGGCAAGTAAGGAGAGGTCTGCTGCGTCATGTGGGTAGTTCCCTGGCTAGCCAGGGATAAATCTTGTGTTGCAGAGGCTGTGGAGAACTTCACAGTGCTGTGCTTAACCACTTGTGCCACCAGGGAGGCCCCCAAATATTTTTAAAAAATTATTTTGATCTTTAGTCATTAAAAAAAAAAAAACTCATGCTGACCTTTTACCATTAACAAAGGGAAGCTTTGGCAGGTACAGCAACTTCCTGTATTGTGGTCCCAGACATTCAGAAGCTCGTGATTTTGCTGCTTCTGGTTCAGACTGTCCATCCATTTTCACCGGTACATAGGTGATATAACAACACTGTTTGCACAATTTCTCTTTTTCTTTTACATTTTTCCTACGCAAACTCAAGATTGCTCAGCCTCCAGCTCAGTCCATGACATGACCTGGATTTTCTGAAACAAGCACACAGTGAGTCTTCTCTGCATGGACTGGGACATCTCTCCTCATGGCAGGTATGTGTAATCCAAACTGAACAGTTAAAAAAATTAAAACAACCTGAAGGTGTATGTCATGGATTTGCTAACTTCAGGACAGGACAGGAAAAAGTGATTTTTTTTTTGTTTATCATATATCAATATTTTCCATTTAGTTTTATTTTCAAAATTCTTCATTCTGCCATATAAATTAGTTTGTGGAAGTTTTTCCAACAGTTTAAAAGTTTGGCTTCTGACAGGGATAGCACTAAATTCTTATGGGACTGATTTACCAGGTAAAAGTATGAGCAATACAGTTTGAACATTAAAAAAATATAGGGGAGACCAAATATCCTTTATGATGCTTACAAGTTTATATAAGTTGACTATTTATGTTTGACATCCAAGGTCATCCTGATTAATAGCCTGACACAGTAGACTGTTATTGACACTGTTCTTAGAGATTGTGCTGAATCTTATAATGGTCAATTGCTTGAGGGGAAATTCCTGTAGAAAAGTAACTCTGGGAAAGAGAAAATGTCTTATTCAAAATGGTTGCTTTTATATCATCTTTCAAAATATGTGAAATAAATGCCGGTCGCCCGGGTGTGTCACATAATTGTTTTGGGAGCATCTGATTATCCCCGGACTAGAGAATCCTGTCTTTTCTTCCCCACAGGACCTCCCAGAGTTATGAGCAGCCTGACAGCACTTTATCAGGGAATACATTGAGATTAGGAGAAGTGCACAGTCCTCAGAAGTGTGATTTACACAGTGATAAATAAATTACATGAAAGACTCAGGGAGACAAATTTATTTTATTTCTGAGTTGTTACTAGTGTCGATGCCTTAAAAAATAACATTATTAATGAATTCTAGTTTTCTCAACTATCTAATAAGAATCTTATCACTTGTGATTTTGATGAAAAAATATTAGCAAATGTTGGCATGAAGACCAAAACATAATCTTTTGTCTGATCACTTCTACTCTATAATGTCTCAATTTCTATGCCAACAAATAAATAATTTGTAAATCATATTAATGACATGCATTTGGCAAAAAGAAAAAGTGTGGATAATCTCACAGAAGAATAGATTTTTGTTTTCAGTTTTCTATGCATTGTCTTCATATTTCTAGTGATTCACTGGGAAGATGAAGAGGTTTTCAAACCAAAAACTTTTTTTTCGATTCTCTTGTGCTAGTTTCTGTTTTTGAGATCTTCGGACCTATGTCTTTCTTTGAAGTCATTACCCTACCTCTCTTTCTTTATAGGTTTTTGCACCGCTCCATGGAGGTGGATATCTGGGATCTTAGCAATATTGTGCCTTTTGTTGATGGCTATTTTGGGAATTGTGTTGAAAAACTGTGAGTTTTCTTGGTCAAGTTTATAATTAGTTCATAGCACTGATGAAATCATTCTTTTGATTGATTTCTAATAAAGCTTTCATTTACTAATGTGAATTATTTTATCGTTTCATAAACTTGTATCTAATAGTTAATTTCTTATCATTTCTGATAGTGTTTCCTCAAGCAGATATTGAACCAACACTTTCTCCAGGAACCACCCTCATATCCCAGGAAGGTAAATTCCACACTTCGTAAATTGGGGTTGATAGAGGATGAAATATGCAGTTTCCTGTTTTTCTCACACAGAATCATGATGGAGTACTGTGATCTAGTTTTGCAAGTTGATATATTAATTGCAGGATTGTCTCATTTCCTTGTCTTCCATTGTGAGAATTATTAAATTACTTTGAATATGCATCATTTGTATAATTAAATAAGGAAAATGTTAACCTGAAATAACCTAGTTTTTCCTATATGAACATTCATATTTAAATAATAAATAAAACATAAGTTCTATTATATATCCCAGCTAATACTAATTACTTAATTGTGTTTGCTCATAACCCATGAATTTATATCTTTACCTGTGTTTTTGCATCTCCCATCACTCAGAATGTAGTAAACAGATTTCAGCAGTTCAATGCACAATTTTTAATGTATTTTACCTAGTGAGCTTTCAAAGTTGTCTCAATATATTTTGTGATTATTTCTCACTTTATTTTATTCTTTTTTCCTTCAATTTGTTTCTAGCTTTGGGATATAATTGACACGGGACATTGTGTACATTTAAGACTGAACAGAAAAACTTTTTTTTTTTTAACAGATTTATTTATTTGTTTATTTATACAAGAACCAGGGTATAGGCCAGATGCAGGGGAGGGTGAGAGGACTCACCAGAGACAGAGCAGGGAACAGAATAGGCAGAGTGACAAAATGCACTGCTGAGAGGACCAGCAGGCGTGACAGGAGAGGTCAGCTGTGCCATGTGGGACCCTTGCTGGTCTGCCGGGATCGAACCGGCGCTGAAGAGGCTGCAGACAGCATCACAACACTGTGCTCAAGAGCCTGCGCCACCAGGAGAGGCCCCCAGAAAAAACTTTTTTAACTGCTTCTAGACTATCCAGTTATATTCAGATAGATATTCAAGGAATTTCTTCCTTTTTTGGCAACAATTTGTTTAGGTATTTCTTGGGGCAGAAGTGGACAATGAGGGTGCCCCTGAAGAATGGTATTGCTATTAGGGTCTTCTAGAATCTGTAAAATGTTTCTAATTGTGTTGAATCATATGATTTTCATGTATTTGAAATGTTTAGAATTAATGAATTTGTGCACCTACATTTGACATTATAAAGCATCAAGATAAATATTATAATGGGTGTTCAACACTGAATTTAGTTTTTTAGAAAGTTGTAGGAAAAACACCAATATTTTTATAGGAGAAGAGTATTAAAAATCAGAATCTCCAATATCAAAAGTTGTGTTTTATTTTTTTTCTTAGATTCTGACTGTTGTTCTTGCCAGGAAAGCTGGATCCTGTACAGATGCAACTGTTACTTCATTTCCACCAAACCAAAAACTTGGAATGAAAGTCACAATTTCTGTCTTTCTCAGAACTCCATACTTTTTCAGATGCACAACAGAGATGAATTGGCATGTATTTAATTCTGGTTTCCTACATATTTTTTTTTTACCTAGGAATGTGTGCTATTTAAGTAGGATATATTAGATTCTGTCTTTAATCAGATAATTAAGAATATTTTTTGAAATAATGACTTACTAATAGCCTTTTACTTAATCATTATAAAACTTATAAAATTTTATCAGGAAATTGATAAATTCAGAGTTTTAGTGTGAAAAAGCTCAGGAGAAATGTCAGATAAAGTACAAGAGATATTTTAGAGAGAATTCAAAGAGAATCTAATATATGAGTATTTTTCTAAAAAAAACTAAATAACTGAATTGCAGTGCTTTCATTAATTTTATAATTTATTTTGTAATTCTGTATATTGTGTCATCATTATGGGATATGCAGTGAAAATGAAATGTGTGATCATAAAAATTACCCAGTTCTTAAGAAAAAATGAAATATTTCTCTAACTGTGTGCAGAATCTCTACTGAATATAAGTTGAGAAGATGTTACCCACAAAATTTATTCCCTAAGACTCTGCTGCAGAGTCAAATTTGGATGTTAGACTCCTGTGAAGTAAAATTCTAACTCCTGTTATAATATAATATTTAATATATAGTAATATATGATAAAGTCTTCATTCTGGGAAGACCTGAGATTTTTATGTTATTTTCCCCCATAAGTAGATAGGCTTGATATTTGAGGAAAAAATGGACTTGTGACCACCTCCTACGTCAAGAATTAAAACTGCTTTTAAGTGCTTTGATTGAAAGGCTGAATCTGATGTTGGATACTAACTTTTTTTTATTTCTGTGAATGTATTTCTTTTTTTTAATTTTTAATTGAATATATTTTGTACATCAATTTTCATTTTTGCATCTGTATGCATTTTCATCTTGCTTATAGTCCACATAGCAGGAATTTGAACTAACTTTTTAAAACAATATTATTCCAGAGTAGATTTAAATTATAATTGTTTGTTTCTGTCTCTGAGCAGCACTTTATGAAATTAAGTAGAAAATTTTACTGGATTGGAGTCACCTACAGTGAAAAACTACAAACCTGGGTGTGGCTGAATGGCTCTTCTCTCACTCCAGATCTGTAAGTTTGTTCTGTTCAGAGTTTTTCTGTTCTGTATGAACTTATTCCTATCTCTCCACAACTCTTGCTAAGATCCTTTTCCTAAAGCATGATAATGTAGACAAACTCAATTCAAAAGAATAATAATTTTGTTGCATCTGGAAAACACAAGTCAATTACCATCAAATTTGTGTACATGTGACCAAAAAGAACTTGTGGGATACCTGAGATGAGGCTTTTTCACCCTGATGGGTGTGGGTGGATGCACAGATGTTACATTCACAGGAACTATCCAGGGAAAACAGTGTCCATGATAGCTTTTATTTTGCTGGAAGCCAATAGCCTCAGCTTACACTTCCTTCTTTTCAAAATTTCTGGACTAATTTTCTGTGTGTTTGTTGTTTTTGAATCTCCTTTTTGTTGATAAACACAGTTTTTAGTATCATACAATTGTATCACCTACCTTGTTTACCTAGACCAGTTTAGTCAAAACATATTTAAGCAAAATTGACGCAGAGGATATACTATACCAAATCCATTAAAACAAATGCAAAAAAATGACTGAACTCTGTGCTGTTGTTTACTGAGGCATAGCCTAGTTTTGTAATATTGTTCTCTGTAAGTGTCAAAACTGTGGCTACTGCATAAAAAACATACTGGCTCAATGAGTCGGTAATGAGTCAATCAAATGCTTTGAAAAGAGCCATTATTTGGTAAACACCCACCAATGAATAGTCTCATTTCCTTTTCCCAAGTGTTAATATTTTATTTTTAATTACAGATTCTCATCCTATGAAACTACAAATCCAAAGAACTGCATAGTATACAACCCAAACTTTGGTGTTCAGGATCAACCTTGCATGTGGACACTCTTATTTATCTGTAAGCAAGAACTTACAGGTATTTCTTGAGGCAGAAGTGGACAATGACGGTCCATCTAAAGAATGGTATTCCAATTACGTATTTCTAGAATCTATGAAATGTTTCTAATTGTATGTATGTGTCTGACTGTATGTATGATTTTGACATATTTGAAATGCTTTAAAATTGATAAATTTGTGCTACTATGCTTGAAATTATAAAGCATCAAGATATATATATATATATAAATATTCTAATGGATATTTTGATAAATGCA
The DNA here is from genome assembly GCF_964194135.1 of Talpa europaea. Lineage (NCBI taxonomy): Eukaryota > Metazoa > Chordata > Mammalia > Eulipotyphla > Talpidae > Talpa > Talpa europaea. The sequence continues at coordinate 66,941,486 of NC_140083.1, read as the reverse complement.
TGTTCAACATTGTATTGTGTAGGCTTTATGCATATAATTTTATACAACCTCTGTAGAAATTTAGATAAAGCAAAGATTCATATCAAATGATATATGTCAACATCACTCAAGTCTTTTGTATGCATACTAAATTTGGAAGAGACATTTTGTTTTCTTGTTTCTTGAAATTAGTTCTTCCTGGATTTCTGTATATTTATGTTGGATAATTGACAATTTTCTATTATGTGTCTTTGTATTTGACCTTTGCATTTAGATTGCTAGGTATTCTATTGTTTTCACGAAATTGTGTAGTTAGTTCTTTCTTAGTTATAGGAATGGTAGGAGTCATGTGAGCCTGTGATTGCAATGCTAAATGAACCTCACCCGCTGATCTGTTTATAGACTACACACTAGTCTCCAAGCCACTGAGATCACAGATACTTACAACTCCCAGTGTTCCTTGAATCTGGCTTCCTTTACAGGGTCTACTAGGAACTTGGGGAGAGTTATGCAGCCATATTTGCTTTAAATCCTAAACAAATGCATGCTGTCACTCTCTTGCTTTTCCAGATTTGACTTGCACCCTGGCGTTTCATCTCAGTTGATACTTTTGGTAGGAAATATCCAGTTGATCTCTCTCTCTCTCTCTCGATCTCTCTCTCTCCCTTTTTCTAGCCCTTTGTAAATAAAGCATTTTAAAATTTATCTGTGGTTTCTGCTTTTCAGTCTCGTCCCTTGTCCTAAAACATAAAGGTGAAGACATACTCAGGTCACCCCCATAGCCCTGGGGTTGTCTACCTCTAACAACTTGGTGCCCAATAGTAGGGACATCATACATCACACATAGGGCCCTTCCTTGTGTTGTTCACTGCAAGTTCATTAGGATTGTGTGACTTGCATTGGAATTTTTCTGTCTCTGATTTGAAGAACTTGTTTTTACTTCAGTAAATTTCTCTCTGTGTTGATCTAAATATGGGTTCAATCATTACTTTAAGCAATTCTTCATACTTTTCTTTAAATATTGATGTATGTAATCTTGTAAGGTTTGGTGCATGGAAGAATATTTTGGTGTTGTGGAAAGTCCTGTGGGCATATGTTGGGAGTGAGTTTCAAACTTCAGTTAGGATTCAATACTTCATATTTAGAATATCTGGATACTGAATTTAAATAAGGACTTTTGATTCTTGATAAAATAACCAAGGATTTAATTCACAGATTGCAGGACATGTAATCCTTTTCTATTCATCCTAATATTTAATTCTTAGTCTCTCCATTAATGTGATATAAATTTGAATATAAAAACAGTTATTTTGCAGATGGACTGAGAGTTCTTTGCTTATATCCAGAGATGCTTCATTGTCAATTTTTGGCTGTTGGCAAAAATAAGGACAGTGAGCTAACTAACTAATAAGTTGTGGTAAATTGATTACAGTTCAAAATTCCTTGTGGTACCTAGGGACTATTTCATATTTGAAAGTCAACTTGCAATTTAAACAGTCTTTCTGTGCCTGCTTCTATTTGCTGGGACTCTGCATGAAACTTCTCATTGAGCTCTCCTGAAGACCCTTTTCAAGACACAAATATCGGCAGCTTCATCAAGTTGAAAATATATCTATGTGTGTGTGTGTGTGTGTGTATGTATATATATATATATATATATATATATGTCTCCATGTAAATATGAATGTTGAGGAGCTTGTTCTTGGAGATTTCATGGTTCCCACTGCTAAAATTAATTCTTTTTCTCCTGCTGTCTCATATTATTTCTCTTTATTTAAATACACATTACTTGAAATAATCTTTGAAAACTTACAGTTTCTTTCCATTTTATAAACTTGGAAATCATTACTATTTAAACACTTTCTAATTTCATAATTTTCTATACCTTTTGAACTTTTAAAATATAAATTCTAGTGAGTATTTGGAAATCTATCTTTAAAGAACTAGCTAGCATTTTTTTTTTCTACCTTTGGTCAATCTGTTTAAAATCTTTAGCTCTGGCATTGTAATTAAAAAAAAAAATCTTGGATATAGATAAATGGTTTGTTTTACAAATAACTTACCTACAAAAACAGATGTGAGACAAATTTGTGAACTTTCTGGTTTCTTACTTTCATGCCATTGGATAAAAAAGAAAAAAGTTACTTGTTTTATATCAGTATCTTCAATGTGTTAGGAGTAGTTTTATTACATATCTTACCTTCAAATGAAAAATTTAAAAAAATCAAATAAAACTACACAAAATCCATGCTCTCTCAGTATCTCCAGAGATACATATGTCACAACTTTCAAATCATGTGCAAGGCATGATACGTGAAAAACCTTATTTGCAATGGTGAAAAACTGATGCAGTATTTGGCAATATACTTAACAATGGCTGTTCATAATATATATGAAAAATATGGAAAATATTTAGAAAGACAAAACTGTTGAATTTAGAAAGGTAAAGCCATCTGTTTTTGGATAAGACCCTTGCTTAAGTGTATTTATATCTTTGAAATAATCCCAATAAACATCCAATGACTGATGGGTCCGAATAAATTGATCCTGAAGTTCATGTGAAAGGCAGTCAATGGACTATGCAGACTACATAAGCCGAGTTCTGAGAATGACTTTGTCTACTAATATTAAAATAAATTTCAAAATTCCCCATTTATAACAGTTTTCTGGCTAGTAACAGAGAAATAGACTAGTGGAATAGAATGCAAAGGCCAAAAGTTCTCTCAACTACATACAGAAATTCCTATGTGAAAAGACATTATTGTCAAACATGGGCCTCTTAATAGATGTTCTGTCAGACATCTGGATAGTTGTTTGTAAAGGTTAAAATTGGATATATTCCTCATATGTAGGAATAAACTTCAAATGGACCATGGATCTTACAATATTAAAGGAATAATCATATATATGGGAGAAAAATTGCCATCATTACATTGTGGGGAAAGACTTCTTAAGTTATCCTAAAAAATAAACATAATGACTTTAAAGATAGAAAGATCTGGCATAGCATAAAACACCTAAAGCAAGGTTAAAATACACATGAAAACTTGGAAAAATATTTTCAACAGATATTACAGATAAGGCAAAAGAATGATTAAAACCTGAGAAAAATATCAAAATTCTTTTTAAAAATGGTCAAATCCCTGTGGAAAGTTAATTTGAAAAGTAAAATTGCAATGAAATTCCATTTCTCATCTCTCACTTAGGCAAACATGTATAAAGCTGAGGAAGTTTGAGGAGAAAACACATTTTCATACCTTGCAGGAGGCAATGCTAAATTGTACACAGACTTGGAGGAAATTTTCTTCCATTTCCTTCTTTTCCCTGCCCTCCCATGCCCACTGCTGACTCTTTTCCTCTCTTCTCTTCTACTAGATTCCTTTTGCCTGGCCTTTCTAGTGGTAAAAGGGTTAAGGACACAGTGCTATCATTTTCTTTTTTTATTCCAATGAGGCAACTCTGAAAAAGGACTGCTCCTGATATAATTGCAACTTAAATCTGCATTTATGAGAAAAATATTTATGAATAAGAGTGCTGATATTTTTGTCCATTTAGATATCATTTTTTGTGGAATAGCTGTTAAGTCATTAATGATTTTTTTAAAAATATAGTAACAATATGTAAGTATACACAACTATATAGAAATATATATTATACACACACATACACACATATATTTATTATATGTATTTATTATATATATTATATACATATATGACCAAAAGCTGAATCTTGGAAATGTCAAATAAAAAGAATTAATAAGGCATTTGATGAAGGAACTAAAATTTAGAACTACAGGGTACAAGGTTTAATAAGTCAAAAATTTAGTTGGTGTCACCAATTGAAAGTCCAAAATGTATCACTAATTTGTCTATCTGCGGTGGTAAATTGGAAAACTTGAATGGTAATAGGTCATTAGCTAGCAACATATAGTATATGATTGCTGAAAACACAGAAAGAAAACATGAAGACAATAATAAGCACTGAAATTGTTAGAAAAAGAATTAGAGTTCTAATGATAAAATAAAAGGTCCATGTAATATTTCATATGGACTTTATTTAAACTTTAAGAAAAATTTGCTTCTGATTAAAATATTGTAAAGCCTCTAAAAATATGTGATGTCTCAAATTTATTTTGTGCAAATCATAAATATTTACCAACAATTGATAATTAGAGGGTCTCCAATTGCAAGTTGATCCATTTGTGAATGAAAATGCAAAAGAGACTATCAGAAAATCCTCTCAAAACTTCTTTGATAAAATTTGGCAAACATATATAAAGTAGGAAAAGAAATAATGAAATAGTAAACCAGGAATAAAAGGAAGTTTTTAATTTTGCATTCTACTGCTTCAAATAACAAGCAAACCTGCAAAATAGAGAGGCACTTGAAACATTTCCATTAAGACTTGAAAATTCATATGGTTAGCTGCACCTATGACAGTCAAAATGACTTTGAAATTATTATCTATTTTGAAGAGATAATTAAAATAGCTCCATAGTAAGGAATATGAATTGAAGGAAAATATGTTTAAATAAAATGATATCTTTAGGAGTTCAGAAAGTTTCTTTAAATGAGTATTTAGAATAAACAAGTATTTAATTTGCAATAACAAAACACTAGAATCAACCTAGTGCACTTTTTTTAAAGATTTATTTATTTATTTGTAAAAGAACCAGGGTACAGGCCAGATGTGTGGGAGGGTGAGAGGACTCACCAGAGACAGACCAGGGAACAGAACAGGCAGACTGATGAAATACACTGCTGAAGGGAGCAGCGGGAGAGACAAGAGAGGTCTGCTGCGCCATGTGGGACCCTTGCCGACGGGCCAGGATCAAACCGGCATTGAAGAGGCTGCGGACAGCTTCACAGAGCTGTGCTCAACCACCTGCGCCACCAGGGGAGGCCCAACCTACTGCACTTTGACACAAAAATATATAAAAAAATATGTGGTAGGTACCTAAGCAGAAATCAAGACTATAGCATAACAACAAGAATTTGTTATGTAGCTATAATAATCCCGATGCCATGAATGCAATAAGTAGCAATGTTCAAAATTCATGAAGCAATATTTGACACAGTTGAAAAAGGGAATGAGACAGACATATGTATAATTCCTGATGGAGATATTAAAAACGCCCTTTTCTAGAAATTATTAATTGAAGTATTAAAATAATATTGAAAATATCTTGTACCATCTCTAACAACTTGTTTGAATTGACATTTATATATTTTACCCAACATTAAAGGTTTGCAAACTAACTTTGACGAACTAGATCATAGTCTGTTCCATGAAACAAACCTGAAGAACATAAAAAGTCAAATCTTACCAAATTTTTCTTCAATCATGTTAATAAACAATGAGTTTGTGTATTTATCTATGTGTGTGTGTGTTCTTTTGTTGCAAAGAACATCGAAAAATATGTAAGAAAAATGATTACCTGTCCATGAGAATGAGGTTTGAATGTGGGCAACTAATTTCTATTATAATGTTTGTCACCACTGTTTTAACTGAATTGTCAAAGTCTTCAATAAATACTTGCATACTTTTGACTCATTGATGAATTTTTTCATGATTTCATCATTTCATAGTAAGTTAATGAACCATTTAAATATTTTTTTCCATTCTATGACATGCAATATTTCTGATTTCCTTGTTGAGTTACAAAATCTCTTTTAGTGAACAACTTTGAATAAAGATTTACTTTACCAAGGTCAAATTTTATTTTAATTGATTTCCAATAATTGAATTGTGTACACGAGAATAACACTAGATATAATTTTCAAATATAGGTCTAATAGCATTCAACACTTCAACAACACAGGTTATTTCTATGCAAACAATTTGTGCAAATATGATTAGCTATATAATTGCATCATAGAGCTTACTTTCTCTGTTGTTTTTAATGGAGGTAACATTGGTTACAACACTGCAGCAGGTTCAGAGGAGTATTTTTCTGTTTCTTCTTTCCTAAAGAAATAGTGACTTTGTTATGAATAGTTAAAAGTCTGCAAATTTGGGGTTTCTGTCTTCTAGTATAAAACAGCATTTATAATTATTTATATTTACTCCCAGTTTGTTTTCATTAATAATCTTGAAAATTGAGTAGCAGGTTAAATACTTGATGTTAAAATGCTTCTTCATTTGAAATTTATTTTACCACATTTATTTATAAAGTTCTCCCAATTTCTTAAAAGTGATATGTTATGTTATGTACTTACCTTTCTACTTAAACTTATTATGCAATTTTATAAAGGTTATGACTACTTTAATTCACATTACTATTGTGAATATGATTTCTATTTACGTAGTAGCTTCAAATATGTATATTTCCCAACAGATGATGAAGAAATGACCCATATTAATTAGTTAAAATCTTTGAAAATGTTAAATGAAAGGATAAAACAAATGCAAATATAACATAACCTAAGCTAAAAGCTAAATCAGTGTAGAATTTTAAAACGTTTAAATGTTTTCTATCATTCCCAGCATAATATTGTATAAAATTGCATATGTATGGATGTGAATAACTCATTGATTAGTATTACTGGCTTGCTACTGTGACATGACCAGCAGGAATGATTCTTGGGAATTGGTGGACAGTCCACTAACCAGAAAGATGGAGGGGTCAGACACAGGTCAGGCATGCACCATCTAGCGATGAAATACAGCACATCCTCTAGAACTGAAATGATCAGCAAGAGACATCACAAAGTGCCTGAAGGATTTACCAGATTCTAATTCAATTTGGAATATTATAATATATATGTATTGGAAAATTCTATATACAAATATATAATTTGTAGCTATATATATATATATACATTTGTATATAGAATTTTCAAGTTCTATACCTATAATTTATGTCTCTCCTTATGTCATTTGGAAGAGAAGAGAATAAAATTGTGGTTTACAGGTAGGGGAAGAGGATATAGAGAAAAGGACAAGAGAAAAATATTTAAAAAGGGAGATGATAGGAGGGAAATTAAGTGTGCATGAGCTTAAAGAAGCTATTTTAGATGATTTTAAAACTAATTTTATTATTATTTTACTGTATTTTCAATTTTTAAAAGCTTTTACACTAGAATTTGCCTGTAATGTATTAAAATTAAAAAAATATATTACTAATGAACAGTTCAATTTACCAATGTATGTAGTTACCATTAGACTTTCATAGAAAAACTTTTTACTAATAACAAAACAATCCGAAGAATCTTAAAGGAACATTAATTTTATGTTTGCTGTAGTGGGGAATGAACATTTCTTCTCCAGAGGCATCTTGTCTTCATCACAATCCTCAAATTAGGAATTTCTGGCTTCTATGGATTTGATGTTTATTCCTCAAAGGCCACTATTCATCACTTTTAACAACCATCAGGGCACACATGGTCCCCACACATGCTACACCCACAAATGATGGCAGTTCCTTAGAAGAACTGTGCCACAGAAGGGGATCTCAGTTCCTCTGAAATTCCCCCCTTTTTCCATGAGTACCCAGTAGAAATTAATATATTCTGTTGGAAAGAGAATGAACTCAACTTGATCTACAGATACAAGGGATTCTAATCTTAAAATAACTTGCTCACCCCTCAGAGACTTTGTTAAATTCTTCAGTGCTTCATGGCTGCCTCCTTTTCTCCTCTGATTTGAAAAAGTGAAGCAGAGTCTGTGTTCTGTCTCTCCACGGACACAGGGTGATGTCCTCTTTAGAACTCAGTTCAGCTTAATGCTTTTGAATTGTGCTTTCTCACTTAAAATGAATAATGACTTTGCAAACTACCTTGCTTTTCCTTCTCTTAGGTGTGAGCTGTGTCGCACTCTTTCCTACACCTAAAAAAGACAGTGAACTCAGGGAAATATAGACTTGATGTCACAGGCTTATTTACCTCTCTTCTAGATCTTTCTTCTTCATCTTCTAAATGGAAAGTCCTTGAGTCCTTGCAGTGATCTGGGGATTATTTACTTGGTGCTGCTTGTGTCTGCTGGGTTTTTAGCCACAAAGTGTTAAGTTATGGTATAAAATAAAATAAACTGCTTTTCTACTCATACTGAAAAATCTGTTGACAACAATGCATTTTTGATCCACTCTATTCCTTGACCAAATAAAATTATCTCAACAGAGACTGAATATGGTGTCTTACAAACAGAATTGTTCATTTTAAAGTATATCATGAACTTTACTTAATGCCTATCAGTTGTCATATTTGCTTTACAAGAAAAATTCCTTCTTTTTTCTTTTGAAAATTTTTTATCTCACTGTAAGAAGCTTGCTCACACTGTTACAAGAGTAGAATTTCTGTCTTCTGTACAATTGCTGTATTGACTTGTCATAATATAGTTTGATTCCTATGCTTATGTCTGCATTACATTGTTTTCTTCAATGCAAAACATTACTCACTTTTGTTTTTTTATGTAAATATAGTGTTTAGGAAACAGGATTGTCCAATTAATTTTCTCTTTGAGTTTAAAAATGATCTTTCTCAGTTCCCTTAGTGATTCAGAACTCATAATGCAAAACAATATCTGGGCAATATCTCCTGCAACAAGGAAGGAAATAAAAAAGGCAATCTTAAGAAATGTCGGAGTCATAATTTTATTAGTAGGAGAGAGGTGAGAATTCATTTGTTATCAGCTATTTTTTTGAAATGTACACCTGTATCCATGTAAGCAGATGGAAAGAAATCTACATGTGGGACCAAGTATTTCTCATACAAGTCAAATGTATTATTAAAAATATAATTACTAAATATAAATGTCTTATTGGATTGTTATATGATTCTTCAAATGGACTTCATCCTGACTAGCACATAGAAAGAATCTGCAGGGCTTACACACCATGAAGGGTTTTTAAAGACAGAAATAGGATGAGACAAGACGATTGGCACAAGGATAAAAAGATTGTTTCAGGCAAAGCCGTTTTCCAAGATGGAAGTCAGAGGGGCCTTATCATGTACAAGTGATGTACTGGCATTTTACTTCATTTATTGCAAATACATCCTTTCGTGATTCCCAGGGATAGCAAGTAGATCACAAGTTTGTAGAGGTCAGTTTAATGAGACTCTGAGAAATGCTGAAATATTCACACTCTGGCTTCCTGTCTTCATTTCCATAGTTTAATGTGGTGAGTGACAACACAGGGTATGAAGATAAACTGTCTGGATTGATGACTTGTCTCTGCCACTTGGATTATGTTAGTCTTGTTATTTAAACAATTTGTGTTAGAGTTTCTATCCTATCTTCTATAAAAATAAGTGAATAATAGAACCTACTTCACAGGGTAGTTACAAAAAAGACCTTGATGGTAAGTTTCCGCATGTAGAAGGTACCTGCTACATAGACAATCTCCATGAAGATAATTATCTCACATTTGTTCCTTCTTCCTTTTTCTCTTCCATAACTTAACAGTAAATTAATGTCAAAGAATACTTCAAGGCTATAAATATAATTAAAATACATGATCTCTCCTCTGAGATCTTATAAGTATAATATGCACATTACCTTCCGATAATCCCCAGTAAAAGGAAGTGCTTTTCTGACACAAGGTTGTGTTCAATTAATACCTCATATTTATCTACAATAAGTGACTGCACTTCATTTCTAATGCACTTTCATATGATGGTGACATGCCCTCCTTCAGTATTACAGTGTATTTTTCAGGAGAGAGTAATTATTGGTTGTTTCCTTTGGGAGCCATTGAAAAATACTTCAAAATGAATGCAAACATTTAATTTGACTGTTAGATATTGAAGTTTTGAACACATATATAAATCTTATAGTGCTCAAGACTCATAGAAAAAGTTTTATATAATATGACAATATAGAAATTTTATAAAATTCAAGTATTTAAGAAGTCTATATTATTTTTAGGAAAATTTATAATAAAATAGATCAATAGTAATTATACCAGTATAGAGACCCTAGTTTCTTCAAAAATGAATCAAATTTTGAATACATTACTATTATATGTATATTCAGTGCTCTTGCCCTGTGATATTTCACTTAAGAATATTAATAAGTTCATATTTTGCTCCTTAGGTGACTAGAGAAAAAAAGGAGTATCATAATCTAATATTGATTTCAACATATATATAAAATGTCATCCATTGTTTTATTTAACAATTACTTGGAGCTCCATGTATCTATTGATTTAAATCATTTTTATCATTTGTTTTAAAATGACGTAGGTTTTTTTTTTTCTGAACTATCAAATGGAACTGTCTTCGAGATCTAAATATCAAAAATAGTACCATCCTTTTAAGAAAGAAGGTCCTGTTGTGGTTTCTTTGGACCTGCCCTAAATCTCTAGCTACAGGACAAGCCAGCACTTTCCCATGGTGTTTCACTGAAATCAGGTGTCAGGAGGTGGGATTTTAACAACTTAGGAAGGAAACGCTGTTCACCACACCTCTGTTCTGACTCTCCTAGATGAAGGCAGGTGAGGGTGATTTACATTCTTTAAATGAATGGCCAAAAAATGTTGAAAAAAGAAAAACATATAAAAATGAATCGCAGGATAATTTTCTTATTAAAAGAGAAAAATTACTTTGGAGTGCAAGATTCAGTGGCTATATCTGATGGCAGGAATTTAGTTTACTTAAAACATAAGATGCCCTGAGTTGTAGGAGCAAAAATGAATATGTGAATCTTTGTGTCTCTGGGCTGCAGGGTTGGGATTCATTTCATATAATTGACTCTCTTTCAACCAGGGCTTTGTAAACTTCCTACCAACTTTTGACTGGGTCACATTCACTCAGCACCTGGTGATGGAGGTGCTATTTTCCTTTCTATATTGTGTTAAGTGTCTCAGCATTTTTGTGGGTGCTTTTTCTTTGAGTTTAACCTTAGATATGATGTCAGTCATCCACATTCCATAGTGCAGTCAAGCTCCGGATGTGAAATGTGAGAGAAGGAAAGAAAGAAAACAAAATAATAATTAGTTCTTCCCCATCCAGTTTACCCCAGTTGGCCCAAGGGATGAAAGTGTCTGTGTGTCCATACAGATTTCAGACCTTATGTATTTGTAGATAGGCGTGTGATGCTCATGCACATACACACACACACACATTCTCTTTTTTCACATTATCATCATCAACCCCTACAATGTAGGGAAAGGGCATGGTATAAAATGAAAGCCATTACATTTATAAGAAACATCCCACTTCACAGTTTTCTTAGGGAGAATTCAAGCCTATTCTGACAAAAAAGGAACCACTTACATTTTAACACCTCGGGATCATTTTCCCTCCTCCCTAACACAGTGAATTGTATCAATGTGTATTTTATCTTATTGTAATAGGTATTATATAAATTTTATGCCAAATATATTATTTTTATATAATTTAAGTCTCTGCTTGAAGCATAAATATAAAAGAAATTATAAAACACCTGATTTGAATGTATTTTATAAAAAAAATTGAGCCTCTCACTTTGAAGTCATGGATCACAGTGATTGCTTCCAGATTTTGCCAAAAGAAAACTTAATTAAGATGTGGGAGAGAGGAGAGAGCATGCACTGTACAAAAAGGAAAAACGGGGCCTCCCCAGTGGCTCAGCAGTTGAGTGCTGGTTTGCAAAGTTGCCCTCAGCCTCTGGAGCACCAGTTCAATCCCCAGCTGCCAGGTGAGGGTCCCACATTGTGAGCAGACCTCTCCTGCACTCCTACTGCTCCCCTCAGTGGTGTATTTGGGTCCTTCTGCCTGCTCTGCTCCCTGCTCTGGTTCTGGTGAATTCTCTCACCCTCCCCGCTTCTGACTATACCCAGTGCTTGTATAAATAAATGAATAAATCTAAAAAAAAAAGGAAGAACGATGTAATATATACATAATAAATTATAAAAAAGAAGTAATTCCATCTACATTAACAGAAATAAAGCAAAATATCATTCAAAATAAAATGATGTGGGGACTAGACTCAGCACTTTTTTTTTTCCTTACGTGTTCTTGCTCCACACTACAGAAGCTTTTGCTCTTTTTTCACTGATCAACTGAGAGAGAACACTTTTCCTAAATGTCATGTGTCATATATTATAAAACTCTTGTTGATAATGTCACTGATATAGCTTAGTAAGCTTGGGTTGGTAATATAATTTTGATCCTAATAGTATATTACAAGCACTAAGAATACAGATGAGCTGCACATGATTTTGTTTCACATTTTCACCAAACAATGTGCTCATGTGTATTAAAGAAAACTTCATTTCCTTCACAAGGTTTAAGGACAATATGTATCAAACTAAAACAATTTTATTTTTCAATAAGGTGAGAATTAGGAGTAACAACATTATTTATATGATGACAGATGCAGATCAAAAAAATACCATCTTTCAAATTATTTAAATGTGTTATATGAATTTTTTTGGGGGGAGGAGTTTATGCTTTTTGGTCAAAAGTCCATTTAGTTTCCAAAGCTAAACTTGAATATTCATTAAAAATTCACATTATAAAAGAGGTTGGCAGTAAAATCAATGATTCTTCTTCTGTTTGTTCTTTGCTACTTCTTTAAGGAGCTGCTGATACCATTTCTGCTTTCTATACATTTATTGTTTTTTGCTGTAAAGGTATAAAGAGGTGTTATTATTTTCCAGCCCAGGATGAATCTTGGAAGTCCTTTGTCTCAGGAATTCAAGGTTAGGAATCTTTTCCACCTCATCATAAGTGTTCCATCAAATTATTTAATTAGGTTACTAATGTTATTACAGATCTGTCTTCCTGTATGAGCTAAAGCCCTGAAGCGAAGGGAAATCTGGGGAGGCAAGTGTTGAAGGAAGGTTTGAAGGTTAATGTTAATGAGACACTGAGTGTGGGCTCAGGCCAGCTTTGGCTGTGCTAGAGCGTGTGTGTGAGTGTGTGTGTGTGTGTGTGTGCATGGAAAAATAGTGGGAGGTCACAGTACTTCTAAATTTTTTTATCCCTGACTTCCCTAGCTGAGTTATGGAGTCAGGGATCACAACACAGAATAAGATATGGAAATGCCAAACACTCTGTGCTAAGAAAATGAAAATTCACAAAATATACAAATGTGGAGAAAAGGCTTGATTTAAAATTAACTGCATGAGTTCATGGACATATACTACCAAGTTTCAAATGTAAGTCTTCTTGACAATTTTCTTAGTTTTCTCATGCCTTTGGTTTTTCACCAATAATGAGTTTATTTATATATCTTCATTATTAAGTCAGTTTCAGAAATAAATCTAAACTTGCTAAGTGCTTTAATTAGCGTATAGCACCATGTCGGTAATGACTGTTTCTTATTAAAAAAGGAAACTTTTATTATGTGGAACTTTTTTTTTTTTAAAGACATTTATTTATTTATACAAGCACTGGGTATGGTCAGAAGCACGGGGGAGGGTGAGAGAATTTACCAGAGCCAGAGCAGGAAAGAGAACAGGCAGACCGAGGAAATACACTGCTGAGGGGAGCAGTGGGCAAAACAGGAGAGGTCTGCCTCCTCATGTTCGCCTGTGGCCGGGGATCAAGCTGGTGCTGCAGAGGCTGCGGGCAGCCTTGCAGCCCAGCGCTCAACCTCTGCGCTACCAGGGGAGCCCCTATTATGTGGAACTTTATTGCACTAATTACATATTTAGATTTCCCCATATTCTTCCTGTTTCCCAAATAATTAAAAAAAAAGATTTATTTATGTATACAAGAACTGGGGTACAGGCCACAGGTGCAGGGATGAGAAGGTTCACCAGAGACAGAGTGGGGAGCAGAACAGGCACACTGGCTGAAATACACTGCTGAGGGGAGCAGCGTGTGAGACAGGAGAGGTCTTCTGTGCCATGTGGATAGCTCCCTGGCTGGCCAGGGATTGAACTTGTGTTGCAGAGGCTGCAGATAACTTCACAGTGCTATGCTTAACCCCTTGCGCTACCAGGGAGACCCCAAATATTTTTTTAAATTTATTTTGATCTTTAGTCATTAAAAAAAAACAACAACAAAACTCATGCTGACCTTTTACCAAAACAAAGGGAGGCGTTGGCAGCTACAGTGACAATTTCCTGTATTGTGGTCCCAGAACTTTCAGAAGCTCGTGATTTTGCTGCTTCTGATTCAGACTGTCCATCCATTCTCACCAGTACATAGGTGATACGAGAACATTGTTTGAATGCACAATTTCTCTTTTTCTTTTACATTTTTCCTTCACAAACTCAAGATTGCTCAGCCTCGAGCTCAGTTCATGACGTGACCCGGATCTTCTGGAACAAGCTCACTGCGAGTCTTCCCTGCATCGACTGGGACATCTCCCCTCATGGCAGGTATGTGTAATACAAACCGAACAGTTAAAAAAAATAAGAAACAACCAGAAGGTGTATGTCATGGATTTGCTAACTTCAGGACAGGACTGGAAAAAGTGAGATTTTTTGGTTTATCATATATCAGTATTTTCCATTTAATTTTATTTTCATGATTTTTCATTCTTCAACATAAATTATTTTGTGTAAGTTTTTCCAACAGTTTAAAAGGTTGTCTTCTGACAGGGATAGCACTAAATGCTTATGGGATTGATTTACCAGGTCAAATTATGAGCAACACAATTTGAGCATTAAAAAAAATTAGGGATGCCAAATATCAATGACGATGATTGTAAGTTTATATAAGTTGACCATTTATGTTTTTGACATCCAAGGTCTTCCTGATTAATAGTCTGACACGGTAGACTGTTACTGACGCTGTTCTTAGAGATTGTGCTGAATCTTCTAATGGTCAATTGCTTGAGGGGAAATTCCTGTAGGAAAGTAACTCTGGGAATGAGAAAATGTCTTATTCAAAATGGTTGCTTTTAAATCATCTTTCAAAATATGTGAAATAAATGCTAGTCGCCTGGGTGTGTCACGTAATTGTTTTGGAAAAATCTGATCATCCCCCGACCAGAGAGTCCTGTCCTTTCTTCCCCATAGCACTCCCCAGAGTTATGAGCAGCCTGACATCACTTCATCAGGGAATACATTGAGATTAGGAGAAGTGCACAGTCCCCAGAAGTGTGATTTACACAATGATAGATATATTAGATGAAAGACTCCAGGAGACAAATTTATATCATTTCTGCATTGTTACTAGTGTTGATAACTTAAATAAATAACATTATTAATGAATTCTAGTTTTCTCAACTGCCTAATAAGAATCTTATCACTTGTGAATTTTGTTGAGAAAATAAAAGTAAATGTTGGCTGTGAAGACCAAAGCATAACTCTGTGTGTGATCACTTCTACTCTATAGTCTCTCAGTTTCTATACCAATAAATAAATAATTGGTAAATCACATTAATGACATGCATTTGGCAAAAAGAAAGAGTGTAGATAATCTCACAGAAGAATAGATTTTTGTTTTCAGTTTTCTATGCAATGTCTTCATATTTCTAGTGTTTCATTGGGAAGATGATGAGGTTTCCAACCCAAAACCTTTTTTTTTCAATTCTCTTGTGCTTGTTTCTGTTTTTGAGATCTTTGGCTCCTATGTCTTTCTTTGAAGTCATTACCCTACCTCTCTTTCTTTATAGGTTTTTGCACCACTCCATGGAGGTGGATTTCTGGGATCTTAGCAGTAATGTGTCTTTTGTTGATGGCTATTTTGGGAATTGTGTCGAAAAACTGTAAGTTGTTATGGTCATGTTTGTATAACATTAGAGCATCGAAGAAATCATTTAATAAAGGTTTCATTTACTAATGTGGAGTATTTTATCATTTCACAAACTTGTATCTAGTAGTTAATTTCTTATCATTTCTGATAGCTTTTCATAAACCAGATATTCAACCAACACTCTCTCCAGGAACCACCCTCAAATCCCAGGAAGGTAAGTTGCATACTTTGTAAATCTTGAGGTTGGTAGAGGATAAAATATGCAGTTTCCTGTTTTTCTCACACAGAATCATGATGGAATATTGTGATCTAGTTCTGCAAGTTGATACACTAATTTCAGGATAGTCTCATTTCATTGTCTTCCATTGTAAGAATTATTGAATTACTTTGAATATGTGTCATTTGTGTATTTAAATAAGGAAAATATTAACCTGAAATAATCTAGTTGTTCCTACATAAGTATTCATATTGAAGTAATAAATAAAAAAATAAGTTCTTTTTTATTTCCCAGCTAATTCTAATTACCTAATTGTGTTTGCTCATAACCCATGAATTTATATCTTTAGCTTTGCTTTTGCATCTCCCATGACTCAGAACATAGTACAAAGATTTCAGCAGTTCAATGCACAAATTTTAATATATTTTGCCTGCACTTTATATGTTATCTCAATATCTTCTGTGATTATTTCTCACTTTATTTTATTCTTTTTTCCTTCAGTTTGTTTCTAGCTTTGAGGTATAATTGACAAAGAACATTGTGTACATTTAAGACTTAAAAGAAACCTTTTTAATTACCTCTAGATCATCCTGTTTATGTTCAGATAGATGTTCAAAGAATTTTTTGTTTTTTTAACCACAATTTATTTAGGTATTTCTTGGGACAGAAGTGGGCAAGGAGGTTCCACCTTAAGAATGGTATTGCAGGGCCTCCCTGGTGGCGATGCAGCAAGTTGAGAGAGGCACTGTGAAGTTGTCCTCAGCCTCTGCAGTGCGGGTGCGGGTTACATCTGGGCCAGCTGGCCAGGATCCCAAATGATGTGGCAGACCTCTCCTGTCTCGCCAGCTGCTCCCCTCCTGTCTCGCCAGCTACTCGCCAGCTGTCTCAACAGTGTATTTCAGTCGGTGGCCTGCCTGTTCTGCTCCCTGCTCTGTCTCTGGTGGATCCTCTCACCCTCCCGCGCCTCTGGCCTGTACCCTAGCTTTTGTATAAAAATAAATAAATCTTTTAAAAAAAAAAAAAAGAATGGTATTGCAATCATGAACTTCTAGAATCTGTAATATGTTTTTACTTGTGTCAAATCATTTGAATTTCATGTATTTGAAGTGTTTAGAATTGATGAATTTGTGCACTTACAATTGACATTATAAAACGTCAAAATAAATATTATAATGGATGTTCAACATTGAATTTAATATTTTAGAAAATTGTAGGAAAAAAACAATAATTTTTATAGGAGTAAAGAATATTAAAAAATCAGAATCTTCAATGTCAAGAGTTATGCTTTTTTTTTTTTCCTTAGACTCTGACTGCTGTTCTTGCCATGAAAGGTGGTTCCTGTACAGATGCAACTGTTACCTCATTTCCAGTGAACCAAAAACTTGGCAAGAAAGTAGCGCTTTCTGTATTTCTCAGAACTCTACACTTTTTCAGATGCACAACAGAGATGAATTGGCATGTATTTATTTCTGGTTTCCTACGTATTTTTTTGACCTAGGAATGTGTACTCGTTAAGTAAGCCGAATTAGATTCAGTCTTTAATCAGATAATGAAGAATATTTTTTGAAATAATGACTTACTAATAGCCTTTAACTTAATAATTATAAAACATAAAATTTTATCAGGAATTTGATAAATTCAGATTTTGTTGGGAAAAAACTCAAGAGAAATGTCAGAGAAAGTATAAGAGATATTTTAGAGAGAATTCAAAGAGAATCTAATATATGAGTATTTTTCTAAAAAAACTAAATAACTGAATCTCAGTGCTTTCATTAATTTTATAATTTATTTTGTCATTCGGTATATTTTGTCATCATTATGGGATATACAATGAAAATGAAATATATGATCATAAAAATTACCCAGTTCTTAATAAAAAGTGAAATATTTCTCTAGCTGTATGAAGAATCTGTACTGAATATAGGTTGAGAAGATTTTATCCACAAAATTTATTCCCTAAGACTCTGCTGTAGAGTAAATTTGGATGTCGGACTCCTGTGAAGTAAAATTCTAACTCCCGTTATAATATAATATTTAATACATAGTAATATATATGATAAAGTCTTCATTCTGTGAAGACCTGAGATTTTTATGTTATTTTCCCCCATAAGTAGAAAGGCTTGATATTTGAGGAAAAAATAGACTTGTGACCACCTCCTAAGTCAAGAATTAAAACTGCTTTTAAGTGCTTGTGATTGAAAGGCTGAATCTGATGTTGGACACTAACTTTTTTTTTCATTTCTTTTAAAGTATTTCATTTTTTTAAATTTTTAATTTAATATATTTTGTACATCAATTTTAATTTTTGCAAATATATGCATTTTCATCTTGTTTATACCCCACATAGCAGGGATTTGGACTAACTTTTTAAAACAATATTATTCCAGAGTATATTTAAATTATAATTGTTTGTTTCTGTCTCTGAGCAGCACTTTATGAAGTTAAGTAGCAAATTTTACTGGATTGGAGTCATCTACAGTGAAGAACTACAAACCTGGGTGTGGCTGAATGGCACTGCTCTCCCTCTAGATCTGTACGTTTGTTCTGTTCAGAGTTTTTCTGATCTGTATGAACTTATTCCTATCTCTCCACAACTCTAGCTAAGATCCTTGTCCTAAAGCATGGTAATGTAGACAAGCTCAATTCAACAGAATAATAATTTTGTTGCATCTGGAAAATACAAGTGAATTACCATCAAATTTGTGTACATGTGACCATGAAAGAACTTGTGAGATAAGTGAGATGAGGCTTTTTCACCCTGGTGGGTGTGGGCACAGATGTTACATTCACAGGAACTATCCACAGGAAACAGTGTCCATGATAGCTTTTATTTTGCTGGCACCAATAGCCTCAGCTTACACTTCCTTCTTTTCTAAATTTCTAGACTAATTTTCTGTGTGTTTGTAGTTTTTGAATCTCTTTTTCATTGATAAACACGGTATTTTTCAGTATCATACAAATTGTCTCACCTATATTGTTTACCTAGACTAGTTTAGTCAAAAAATATTTAAGCAGAATTAAAGTAGAGTATATAATATACCAAATCCATTTAAACAAATGCAAAAAAAAAATGACTGAACTCTGTGCTGTTGTTTACTAAGGTAATAGCCTAGTTTTGTAATATTGTTCTCTGTAAATGTCAAAACTGTGGCTATTGTATAAAAAACATACTGGCTCAATATGAGCCACTAATGAGTCAATGAAATGCATTGAAAAGTTCTATTATTTAATAAAAACACATCAATGAACATTGCAATTTCATTTTCCCATATGTTAATATTTTATTTTCATTACAGATTTCGATCCCATAAAACTGCACGTTCAAAGAACTGCATAGTATACAACCCAAACTTTGGTGTTCAGGATCAACCTTGCATGAGGACACTCTTATTTATCTGTAAGCAAGAACCTATAGGTGTTTCTAGGGGCAAAAGTGGACAATGAAGTTCCATCTAAAGAATAGTATTCCAATTATGTATTTCTAGAATCTGTAAAATGTTTCTAATTGGGTCTGATTGTATGTATGATTTTCACATATTTGAAATGTTTTAAAATTGATAAATTTGTGCTACTATGACATTAAAAAGCATCAAGATAAATATTGTAATGGATAGTTTGATAAATGCATGTTCAACATTATATTGCCTATGCTTTGTGTGTATAATTTTATACAGTCTTTCTGTAGAAATTTAAATTAAACAAAGATTCACATCAAATGATATCACTTTGTCTTTTGTATGCAACATCACTTCAGTCTTTTGTATGCATACTAAATTTGAAAGAGATATTTTGTTTCATGTGTCTTGAAATTCTGGATATCTGTATATTTATGTTTGATAATTGATAATTTTCTATTATGTGTCTTTGTATATGACCTTTGCATTTAGATTGTTAGGTATTCTATTGCTTACATGAAATTGTGTAGTTAATTCTTTCTTAAGAACTGGGAGAGGTAAGCAGCCATATTTGCCTTAAAACCTCAACAAATGCATGCTGTCACTCTTGCTTTTCCAGATTTTACTTGTACCCTGGCATCTCACCTCAGTTGATATTGTTGGTAGGAAATATCAACCAATTGATATCTTTCTCTCCCTTTTTCTACTCCCCTTGTAAATAAAACATTTTTAAAATTCTCTGTGATTTCTGCTTTTCAGTCTCGTCCCATGTCCTAAAACATAAGGGTGAAGACACACGCAGGTCACCCTCATAGCCCTGGGGTTGTCCACCTCTAACAACTTGGTGCCCAATAGTAGGGACATCATACAACACACATAGGGCCCTTCCTTGTGTTGTTCACTGCAAGTTCATTAGGATTGCGTGACTTGCAGTAGAATTTTTCTGTCTCTGATTTGAAGAACTTGTTTTTACTTCAGTAAATTTCTCTCTGTGTTGATCTAGATGTGGGTTCAATCATTAGTTTAAGCAATTCTTCATACTTTTCTTTAAATTTTGATGAATGTAATCTTGTAAGGTTTGGTGCATGGAAGAATATTTTGGTGTTGTGGAAAGTCCTGTGTGCATATGTTGGGACTCAGTTTCAAACTTCAGTTATGATTCAATACTTCATATTCAGAGTCTCTGGATACTGAATTTAAATAAGGACTTTTGATTATTGATAAAATAACCAAGGATTTAACTCACAGACTGTAGAACAAGTAATCCTTTTCTATTCATCCTAATATTTAATTCTTAGTCTCTCCATTAATGTGATATAAATATGATAATAAAGACAGTTATTTTGCAGATGGACTGAGAGTTCTTTGCTTATATCCAAGATGCTTCATTGTCAATTTTTGGCTGTTGGCAAAAATAAGGACAGTGAGCTAACTAACTAATAAGTTGTGGTAAATTGATTACAGTTCAAAATTCCTTGTGGTACCTAGGGACTACTTCATATTTGAATGTCAACTTGCAATTTAAACAGTCTTTCTGTGCCTATTTCTATTTGCTGGGACTCTGCATAAAACTTCTCACTGAGCTCTCCTGAAGCCACTTTTCAAGGCAAATATCAGCAGCTTCATCGAGTTGGAAAAAAATATATATATATGTCTCCATGTAAATATGAATGTCAGGGAGCTTGTTCTTGGAGGTTTCATGGTTCCCACAGCTAAAATTAATTCTCTTTCTCCTGCTGTCTCATATTATTTGCCTTTATTTAAACACAGTTACTTGAAATAATCTTTGAAATCTTACAGTTTCTTTCTATTTTATAAACTTGGAAATCATTTACTATTTAAACACTTTTTAATTTCATAATTTTCTATACCTTTTGAACTTTTAAAATATAAATTCTAGTGAGTATTTGGAAATCTATCTTTATTTTTTTTTCTTTTTTTTTTTTTAATAGAGGCATGTTTTTTTATTTATTTATTTGTTTGTTTGTTTTGTTTATACATGCACTGGGTACAGTCAGAAGCGCAGGAGGGTGAGAGAATTCACCAGAGCAGGGAGCAGAGCAGGCAGAAGGACCGAAGTACACTGCTGAGGGGAGCAGTGGGCGGCAGGAGAGGTCTGCGCACCATGTGGGACCCTCCTCCAGTGGCCGGGGAGCAGCCGGGGATCGAACCGGCGCCGCAGAGGCCGCGGGCAGCTTCGCAACCCAGCGCTCAACCGCTGCGCCACTGGGGAGGCCCTGGAAATCTATCTTTAAAGAACTAGCTAGCAATTTTTTTTCTACCTTTGGGTCAATCTGTGTAAACTCTGCAGCCTGGCATTGTAATTAAAAAGAAATCTTGGATATAGATAAATGGTTTGTTTTACAAATAACTTATTTACAAAAACGTGAGACAAATTTGGGAACTTTTTGGTTTCTTTTGCTATGGAATTCTACTTTCATGCCATTGGATAAAAAAGAAAAAAAATACTTGTTTGATATCAGTGTCTTCAATGTGTTAGGAGTAGTTTTATTACATATCTTACCTTCAATCGAAAAATTTAAAAAATCAAATAAAACCACACAAAATCCACATTTATTTATAAAGTTCTCCCAATTTCTTAGAAGTGATATGTTATATACTTACCTTTGTACTTAAACTTATTATGCAATTTTATAAGGGTTATGACTACTTTAATTCACATTACGATTGTGAATATGGGTTCTATTTACTTAATAGTATCAAATATGCGTATTTCCAACAGATGATGAAGAAATGACCCATATTAATTAGTTAAAACCTTTGAAAAAGTTAAATGAAAGGATAAAACAAATACAAATATAATGTAACCTAAGCTAAAACAGTGTAGAATTTTAAAACGTTTAAATGTTTTCTATCATTCCAAGCATAATATTGTATAAAATTGCATATGATATGGATGTGAATAACTCATTGATTAGTATTACTGGCTTGCTTCTGTGACATGACTAACAGGAATGATTCTTGGGAATTGGTGGACAGTCCACTAACCAGAAAGTTGGAGGGGTCAGACACAGGTCAGGCATGCACCATCTAGCGATGAAATACAGCACCTCCTCTAGAACTGAAAGTGTCAACAAGAGACATCACAAAGTGCCTGAAGGATTTACCCAGATTCTAATTGAATTTGGAATTTTATAGTACACATAGAAATTCACAAAAATATCTGAAGCTACGTTTTTTTTCTTTTTTTTTCTTTGCTTTCTTTTTTCTTTATACATACAAGCACTGGGTACAGTCAGAAGCACGGGAGGGTGAGAGAATTCACCAGAGCCAGAGCAGGGAGCAGAGCAGGAAGAAGGACCGAAGTACACTGCTGAGGGGAACAGCGGGCAGCAGGAGAGGTCTGCACGCCATGTGGGACCCTCCTCCAGTGGCCTGGGAAAAGCCGGGGATCGAACCGGCGCTGCAGAGGCTGCGGGCAGCTTAGCAACCCAGTGCTCAACACTGCGCCACCGGGGAGGCCTGAAGCTACTTTCTTAATAGTGAATGCCATTCATGCAGATCTGTGATCATACAAAGATCATGTGAAAGGGAATGCCTAATTAGCCAAATATGCTGGGTATCTTATGCAATGTAAAGAAAGATGAAGAAAAATCCTATCTAGAGATGATACAGAGCTAAGCTGAGCAGCAGTAGAAACGTTTCCTGCATGGTTGCATCCACAACTCTCTTATTCTTGAACTCTGTGCTCAAAGGCATTATTATTAGCCTGTGCATTTCTTTTTTTTTTTAAACATTATTTATACAAGAACTGGGGTACAGGCCAGATGTGCGGGAAGGTAAGAGGATTCACCATAGACAGAGTGGGAAACAGAACAGGCAGACTGACTGAAATACACTGCTGAGGGCAGCATCCGGCAGACAGAAGAGGTCTGCTGTGCCATGTGGGTATCACGCTGGCTGGCCTGGATCGAACCTGTGCTGCAGAGGTTGTGGACAACTTCATAGCACTGCGCTCAACCACCTGTGCCACCAGTGAGGCCCAGCCTATGCATTTCTTTTTTTTCTTATCTTTTGTTCTGGGATCTAGACGTGTATCACGGACTCTCAAAAATTTTAAATTCCAACTTATTAAATTGGAGATAATGCCCGCCTATTTCCTGGTTATTATATATGTGCTCTTCAAAAGATCTGATATTTTTCTTCTAAATTTCAGGTAATTATAATTTCCCAGATATTTATTCTATGTCTCAACATCTTTTTTTTTTTTTTTTGGAATTTTGAGGAAATGATATTGAAGGAAACTAAAGGCATTTGAAGACTAAAGATTTATTAAATGTGGTATATATATTTGTATATGTATTTGAAAATTCTATATACAAATGTATAATTTGTAGCTATATATATATACACATTTGTATATATTATTTTCAAGATCTATACCTATAATTTATGTCTCTCCTTGTGTCATTTGGAAGAAAAGAGAATAAAATTATGGTTTACAGATAGGGAAAGAGGATATAGAGAAAAGGACAAGAGAAAATATTTAAAAAGGGAGATGATAGGAGGGAATTAAGTGTGCATGAGCTTAAAGAAGCTATTTTAGATATTTTTA
Organism: Talpa europaea; assembly: GCF_964194135.1. Lineage (NCBI taxonomy): Eukaryota > Metazoa > Chordata > Mammalia > Eulipotyphla > Talpidae > Talpa > Talpa europaea. Next base: position 66,917,744 of record NC_140083.1, on the reverse strand, counting down.
AAACTACTTTTATTATTATTTTACTGTATTTTCAATTTTTTAAGTTTTTTACACAGAATCTGCCTGTAATGTATTAAAATTTAAAAAAATATTACTAATAAACAGTTCAATTTACCAATGTATGTAGTTACCATTAGTTTTTTAAAGAAAAACTTTTTACTAATAACAAAACAAACCGAAGAATCTTAAAGGAACACTAATTTTATGTTTGCTGTGGTGGAGAATGAACATTCCTTCTCCAGAGGCATCTTGTCTTTATCACAATCCTCAAATTAGGAATTTCTGGCTTCTATGGATTTGATGTTTATTCCTCAAAGGCAGCTGTTCGTCACTTTTAACTTAACCAGTAGGTCACGCATGGTCCCCAGATATTCACGCTACACCCACAAATGATGGCAGTTCCTTAGAAGAACTGTGCCACAGAAAGGGATCTCAGTTCCTCTGAAATTCCCCCCTTTCCATGAGTACCCAGTAGAAATCAACGTATTCTATTGGAAAGAGAATGAACTCAACTTGATCTACAGATACAAGGGATTCTAATCTTAAAATAACTTGCTCACCCCTCAGAGACTTTGTTAAATTCTCCAGTGCTTCATGGCTGCCTCCTTTTCTCCTCTGATTTGAAAAAGTGAAGCAGAGTCTGTGTTCTGTCTCTCCACGGACACAGGGTGATGTCCTCTTTAGAACACAGTTCAGCGTAATGCTTTTGAATTGTGCTTTCTCACTCAAAATGAATAATGACTTTGCAAACTATCTTGCTTTTCCTTCTCTTAAGTGTGAGCTGTGTTGCACAGTTTTCTACACCTAAAAAAGAAGCTTAACTCAGGGAAATATAGACTTGATGTCCCAGGCTTATTTACCTCTTTTCTAGTTCTTTCTACTTCATCTTTCATGGAGAGTCCTTGCACTGATTCTGGGGATCGTTTGCCTGGCGCTGCTTGTGTCTGCTGGATTCTTAGCCATGAAGTGTAAGTCACTATGTAAAATAGAAATACGCCTCTTTTCTACTCATACTGAATAATCTGTTGACAACAATGCATTTTTGATCCACTCTATTCCTTGACCAAAAAAATAATCTCTACAGACACTGAATATGATGTCTTACAAATACATAGAAACGTTGTTCATTTTAAAGTATATCATGAACTTTACTTAATGCCTATCAGTTGTCATATTTGCTTTACAAGAAAAATTCCTTCTTTTTCTTTTGAAAATTAATTTTACTCACTGTGAGAAGTTTGCTCACAATGCTACAAGAATAGAAATTCTGTCTTCTGCCCAATTGCTGTATGGAATTGTAATATTATAGTTTGATTCTTATGTTTATCTCTGTATTACATTGATTTTTTTCAATGCAAACCATTAATCACTTTTGTTTTTTCTATGTAAATATAGTGTTTGGCCAACAGGATCGTCCGATTAATTTTCTCTTTGAGGTTAAATATAATCTTTCTCATTTCCCTTAGTGATTCAGAACTCATATAATGCAAAAAGGTATCTGGGCAATATCTCCTGCAACAAAGAAGGAAATAAAATAATCTTAGAAGTGTCTAAGACATAATTATATTTGTAGAAGAGAGTTGAGAATTCACTTGTTATCAGCTATTTTGCTTGATATGTACACCTGTATCCATGTAAGCAGACAGAGTGAAATCTACCTGTAGGACCAAGTATTTTCATACAGTCAAATGTATTATTAAAAATATAATAAATAGGGCCTCCCTGGTGGCGCAGCAGTTGAGCGCTGGGTTGCGAAGTTGCCGGCAGCCTCTGCGGCGCCGGTTCGATCCCCGGCTGCTCCCCGGCCACTGGAGGAGGGTCCCACATGACGTGCAGACCTCTCCTGCTGCCCGCTGCTCCCCTCAGCAGAGTACTTCAGTCTACCTGCTCTGCTCCCTGCTCTGGCTCTGGTGAATTCTCTCACCCTCCCGCGCTTCTGACTGTACCCAGTGCTTGCGTCAATAAATAAAAATAAATAAATCTTTAAAAAAATATAATGAATAAATATAAATTTCTAATTGGATTATTATATGATTCTGCAAATGGACTTCATCCTGACTAGCACGTAGAAAGTATCTGCAGGACTCACATACCATGAAAGAAAGAAATAGGGTGGGACAAGGCTATTGGCAAAAGTATAACAAGATTGTTTCAGGCAAAGCCATTTTCAATTAGGGAAGTTAAAGGAGCCTCATCATGCACATGCCCTCAATACAAGTGATGTATTGAAATTTCACTCCATTTATTGCAAATACATCCTTTTGTGATTCTCAGTGATATCAAATAGATCACAAGTTTGTAGAGGTCAGTTTAATGAGACTCTGGGAAATGCTGAAATATTCACACTCTGGCTTCCTATCTTCATTTCCACAGTTTAATGTGGTAATTGACAACACAGGGTGTGAAGATGAACTATCTGGATTGATGGCTTGTCTCTACCACTCGGATGATGTCAGTCTTGTTATTCAAACAATTTGTGTACAGTTTCTATCCATCTTCTATAAAAATAAGTGAATAATAGAACCTACCTCATAGGGTAGTTGCAAAAAAGAACTTAATGATAAATTTCAACATGTAGAAGGTGTGTGCTACATAGACAAACCCCATGGAGATAATTATCTCACACTTGTTCCTTCTTCCTTTTTCTCTACCGAATCTTAACAACAAATTAATGTCAAATAAATCTTCAAGTATATAAATAAAATTATGATTTATCCTATGAGATCTAATGAGTATAATATGCACATTAATTACCCTCTGATAATTACCAGTAAAAAGAGATTTTCCTACACAAGGTGTGTGTTCCATTAATTCTTTATATTTATCTACAATTCTAAGTGACTGCACTTCATTTCTAAAGTACTTTCATATAATGGTAACATCCCCTCCTTCAGGAATTACAGTGTATTTTTCAGAAGAGAGTCAATTATTGGTTGTTTCCTTTAGGAAACATTGAAATGTACTTTAAAATGAATGTAAACATTTAATTTGACTGCTATACATTGAAGTTTTGAACACACATGTAAATCTTTCTAGTACTCTAAACTCATTATATAACAACTTTTATGTAATATGAAAATATAGAACTTTTATAAAATTCAAGTTTTTAGGAAGTGTCTATAAGATATAGGAAAATTTATAATAAACTAGATCAGTATAGAGACCCATGTTTCTGCAAAAATGAATCAAATTTTGAATATATGGCTAATATATATATATATATATATTCAGTGCTCTTGCCCTGTGATATTTCACTTAAGAAGCTTAATAACTTCATATTTTGCTCCTTAGGCAAAGAGAGAAATAAAAACATCATAATCTAATATTGATTTCAACATATAGTGAAATGCCATCCATTGTTTTATTTAACAACTACTTGGAGCCCCATCAGTCTAGTAATTTTAAGTCATTTTTATCATTTGTTTTAAAATGATGCAGGCTTTTTTCCCCTAAAATATCAAATGAAACTGTCTTAGAGGTTTAAATATCAAAAATAGTCCCATCCTTTTAAGAAAGAAGATCCTGGGCCTCCCCTGGGGGCACAGCGGTTGAGCGCTGGGCTGAGAAGCTGCCTGCAGCCTCTGCAGTGCCAGTTCGACCCCCGGCCACCAGTGAGGATCCCACATGGCACGCAGACCTCTCCTGCCACGCCTACTGCTTCCCTCAGCAGTGTATTTCATCAGCCTTCCTGTTCTGTTCCCTGTACTGTCTCTGTTGAATTCTCTCACCCTCCCATGCTTCTAACTGTACCCAGTGCTTGTATAAACAAACAAAAAAACAAACAAATCAATCAATCAATCAATCAATCAATCAATAAATAAATAAAAAAAAAAGAAAGAAAGAAGATCCTGCTGTGGCTTCATTGGACCTGCCCTGACTCTCTAGCTACAGGACAAGCCAGCACTTTCCCACAAAGTTTCATTGGATTCAGGTGTCAGGAGGTGGGATCTTTAATAATTTAGGAAGGAAACACTTCTGATCACATCTCTGTTCTCAATTCTCAGACGAAGGCAGGTGAGGGGATTTACATTCTATAAAGGAATGGCCAAAAAAGAGTTGAAACAAGAAAAATATAAAAAGATGAATCACAGGATTATTTTCTTATTAAAAGAGAAAAATCACATTGGAGTACAAGACTCAATGGGTACATTTGATGGCAGTATTTGGTTTACAAAATCTAAGTTGCCCTGAGTTGTAGGAACAAAATTGGAGCTACCATACGGCCTGGCAATTCCACTACTAGGGATCTCTCCAAAGGACACAAAAACACTGATTCAAAAGAACACCTGTACACCTATGTTTATTGCAGCACTATTTATAATTGGTAAAACCTAGAAACAACCCAAATGCCCAAAATATATGACTGGATCAAGAAGATGTGGCACATATACACAAAGGAATATTATTCCGCAAACAAAAAAGATAAACTCACGCCATTCGTAGCAACATGGATGGAGCTAGAAGGAATTATACTCAGTGAAATAAGCCAGAAGAAAAAAGAAAAATATCGGATGGTTTCACTTATAGCAGGAATGTAGGGGAACCAAATAAGACATCAGTGTAAAAAAATAATAACAGTACAAAACACAACAAATCAAAAATGAACAATTATAAATCAGAGACATCCTGCAGGGGAGGAGGAGGGAGAGGGATCAGAGGGAGGGAAGCAGGAACACTGGGGACTGTGGTGATGGTGCACGGGTGCACTGGTGAAGAAAACTCAATGGGGACTACACCTGAGAGGGTAGAGGGAAGCAAATATTATTTAAAAATGAACAATGATGCAAAAAAATTATATATAAAAAAGAAAAAAATTAACATCCATAAAAAAAAAGAAATGAATATATGAATCTTTGTGTCTAGGGCTGCAGGGTTGAAATTCATTTTATTTTATTGACTCTCTTTCAACCAGGGCTTTGTAAACTTCCTCCCAGCTTTTGACTGGGTCAGATCCACTCAGCACCTGCTGATGGAGGTGCTATTTTCCTTTCTATAATGTGTTAAGTGTCTGAGAGTTTTTGTGGGTGCTTTTTCTTTGAGTTGAACCTTAGATATGACGTCAGTCATCCACATTTCATAGTGAAGTCAAGCTCCACATGTGAAATGTGAGAGAAGGAAAGAAAGAAAACAGAATAAAAATTATTCTTCTCCATCCAGTTTACCCCAGTTGGCCCAAGGGATGAAAGTGTCTGTGTGTCCATACAGATTTCAGACCTTATGTATTTGTAGACAGGTATGTGATGCACATGCACACACACACACATACACACACTCTCTCTCCCCTTTTTTCACATTATCATCATCAGTCTCACAATGTAAGGAAAGGGGATGGTATAAAATGAAAGCCATTACATTTATAAGAAACATCCCACTTCACAGTTTTCTTAGGGAGAATTCAAGCCTATTCTGACAAAAAAGGAACCACTTACATTTTAACACCTCAGGATTATTTTCCCACTTCCCTAACACAGTGAATTGTACCAATGTGTATTTTATCTTATTGTAATAGGCATTATATAAATTTTAAGCCAAATATATTATTTTTTATATAATTTAAGTCTCTGCTTGAAGCACAAATATCAAAAAAAGTTTTATAAAACACCTGATTTTGGGCCTCCCCGGTGGTGCAGTGGATTGAGCACAGTGCTGTGAAGCTGTCTGCAGCCTCTGCAGTGAGGGTTTGAGTCCCAGCCCTTCAGGGAGATTCCCACATGGGGCAGCAGACCTCTCCTGTCTCCCCGCTGCTCCCCTCAGCAGTGTATTTGTGTCTGTCCCTGTTGGGCTCCCCACTCTGTCTCTGGTGAATCCTCTCACCCATCCGCACCTCTGGCCTGTACCCCACCTCTTGTATAAAAAATAAATAAATCTTTAAAACAAAAAAAAACACCTGATTTTAATGTATTTTATAAAACAATTTGACCCTCTCACTTTGAAGTATTGGATCACAGTGATTGCTTCCAGGTTTTGCCAGAAGAAAACTTACTGAAGATGTGAGAGGAGAAATAAATCAAGCACTGTACATAAAGGAAGAATGATGTAATATATAATAATATTAATACTACCAATAATAAAATTATAAATAGAAGTAATTTCATCTACATTCATAGAAATAAAGCAAAAGTATCATTAAAAAAAAATGATGTGGGGACTAGACTCAGTACTATTTTTTTCTTAGAAGTTGTTGCTCCTCACTGCAGGAAGCTTTTGCTCTTTTTACACTCAATAACCTCTTGCGCCACGAGTGAGGCCCCCTTCAGGGCTTTGAAAATGACTATAGCTGATACAGGAAGACAGATCAATAATAACATTAATAAGCTAATTAAATAATTTGATGGAACCCTAATGAGGAGGTGAAAAAGATTTCTGAAACTTAAATTTCTGAAACAAAGGACTTCCAAGATTTATCCTGGGCTGGAAAATAATAACACCTCTTTTTACGGCTTCACAGATCAGTGCTTAACCCTTTGCGCCACCAGGGTGGCCTCAAATATTTTTTACAAATTACTTTAATCTTTAGCCATTAAAAAAAAAAAAAAACTGATGCTGACCTTTTACCATAAACAAAGGGAGGTGTTGGCAGTTACAGTGACAACTTCCTGTATTGTGGTCCCAGAACTTTCAGAAGCTCGTGATTTTGCTGCTTCTGGTTCAGACTGTCCATCCATCTCACCAGTACATAGGTACTATAAGAAACATTGTTTGAATGCACAATTTTTTTTTTCTTTTGCATTTTTTCTACGCAAACTCAAGATTGCTCAGCCTCTAGCTCAGTCCATAACGTGACCCGGATCTTCTGGAACAAGCACATGTGAATCTTCCCTGCATGGACTGGGATATCTCTCCTCATGGCAGGTATGTGTAATCCAAACGAAACAGTTAAACAGGACTGGAAAAAGTGAGATATTTTTTGTTTTTCATATATCAATATTTTCCATTTAATTTTATTTTCATGATTCTTCATTCTGCCATATAAATTGTTTTGTGAAAGGTTTTCCAACAGTTTAAAAGGTTGTCTTCTGACAGGGATAGCACTGAATGCTTATGGGACTGATTTACCAGGTCAAAGTATGAGCAACACAGTTTGCCCATAAAAAAAATATAAGGGGGTCAAATATTAATGACAATGCTTACAAGTTTATATAAGTTGACCATTTATGTTTTGACATCCAAGGTCTTCCTGATTAATGGTCTGACACAGTAGACTGTTATTGAGACCATTCTTAGAGATTGTGCTGAATCTTCTAATGGTCAATTACTTGAGGGGAAATTCTATAGGAAAGTAACTCTGGGAATGAGAAAATGCCTTGTTCAAAACGGTTGCTTTTATATCATCTTTCAAAATATGTAAAGTAAATGCTTTTTGCTCGGGTGTGTCACATAATAGTTTTGGGAACATTTGATCATCCCCAGTCCAGAGAGTCCTGTCTTCTTCCCCACAGGACCTCCCAGAGTTATGAGCAGCCTGACAGCACTTCATCAGGTAAACACTGAGATTAGGAGAAGTGCACAGTCCCCAGAAATATGATTTACACAATGATAAAGATATTACATGACAGACTCCAGGAGACAAATTTATTTCATTTCTGAGTTGTTACTAGTATTGATGCCTTGAATAAATAACATTATGAATGAATTCTAGCTTTCTCAACTGCCTAATAAGATATCACTTGTGACTTTTGTTGAGAAAATAAAAGTAAATATTGGCTATGAGACCAAAACATAACTCTGTGTCTGGTCATTTCTACTCTATAATCTCTAAGTTTCTATGCGGACAAATAAATAATTGGTAAATCACATTAATGGCATGCGTTTGGCAAAAAGAAAGAGTGTGGATAATCTCACAAAAGAACAGATTTTTGTTTTCAGTATTCTATGGATTGTCTTCATATTTTTAGTGTTTCATTGGGAAGATGATGGGGTTTCCAAACCAAAACCTTTTTTTCAATTCGCTTGTGCTAGTGTCTGTGTTTGAAATCTTTGGCTCCTATGTCTTCCTTGAAGTCATTAGCCTACTTCTCTTTCTTTACAGGTTTTTGCACCACTCCATGGAGGTGGATTTCTGGGATCTTAGCAGTATTGTGTCTTTTGTTGATGGCTATTTTGGGAATTGTGTTGAAAAACTGTAAGTTTTCCTGGTCAAATTTATAAAAAGTTCAGGGCACTGATGAAATCATTTAATAAAGCTTTCATTTACTAATGTGGAATATTTTATTGTTTCACAAACTTGTATCTAATAGTTAATTTCTTATCATTTCTGATAGATTTTCATAAACCAGATATTCAACCAACACTGTCTCCAGGAACTACCCTCAAATCCCAGGCCGGTAAGTTCCATACTTTGTTGGGTATTGATAGAGGATAAAATATGCAGTTTCCTGTTTTTCTCACACAGAATCATGATGGAATATTGTGATCTGGTTATGCAAGTTGATATACTAATTGAAGGATAGTCTCATTTCATTGTCTTCCATTGTAAGAATTATTAAATTACTTTGAATATGCATCATTTGTATATTTAAATAAGGAAATACTAATGTGAAATAACCTAGTTTTTTCTACATGAGTACTCATATTCAAGTAATAAATAATAAGTTCTATTATATATCCCAGCTAATTCTAATTACCTAACTATGTTTGCTCATAACCCATGAATTTATATCTTTACCTGTGTTTTTGCATCTCCCATGACTCAGAATGTAGTACACAGATTTCAGCAGTTCAATGCACAATTTTTAATGTATTTTACCTAGTGAGTTTTCAAAGTTGCCTCAATATCTTCTGTGATTATTTCTCGCTATTTTATTCTTTTTTTCCTTCAATTTGTTTCTAGCTTTGGGATATAATTGACACAGAATATTGTGTACATTGGAGACTCATTAGAAAAAACTTTTTAATTACCTCTTGACCATCCAAGTTTATGTTCAGATAGATGTTCAAGGAATTTCTTCGTTTTTTTAGCAACAATTTATTTAGGTATTTCTAGGAGCAGAAGGGGGCAATGAGGGTCCCCCTTAAATAAGGTATTGCAATTATGTATTTGTAGAATCTGTAAAATATTTCTAATTGTGTCAGATCATGTGATTTTCATATATTTGTAGTGTTTAAAATTCATGAATTTGTGCACCTACACTTGACAGTTTAAAGCATCAAGATAAATATTATAGTGGATGTTCAACAATGAATTTAGTTTTTTTAGAAAATTTTAGGAAAAAAACCCAATAATTTTTATAGAAGTAAAGGGTATTAAAAAATCAGAATCTTCAATATCAATAGTTATGCTTTATTTTTTTTCTTAGACTCTGACTGCTGTCCTTGTCAGGAATGGTGGATCGGGTACAGCTGCAACTGTTACTTCATTTCCAGTAAAAAAAAAACTTGGAAAGAAAGTAGGGATTTCTGTGTTTCTCAGAACTCCACACTTCTTCAGAGGCACAAGAGAGATGAATTGGCATGTATTTAATTCTGGTTTCCTATGTATTTTTTGACCTAGTAATATGTATTATTTAAGTAAGCTGAATTAGATTCAGGTTTTTAATCAGATAATGAAGATTATTTTTTGAACTAATGACTTACTAATAGCCTTTAACTTAATCATTACAAAACCTGTAAAATTTCATCAAGGAATTTGATAAATTCAGATTTTGTTGGGAAAAAAAGCTCATGAGAAATGTCATATAAAGTAGAAGAGACATTTTAGAGAGAATTCAAAGAGGATCTAATATATGAGTATTTTTCTAAAAAAACTAATAACTGAATCTTAGTGCTTTCATTAATTTTATAATTTATTTTGTAATTCTATATATTTTATCATCATTATAGGATATGCAATGAAAATGAAATGTGTGATCATAAAAATTACCCAGTTCTTAAGAAAAAGTGAAATATTTCTCTAGCCATATGCAGAATCTGTACTGAATATAGATTGAGAAGATTTTACCCACAAAATTTATGCCCTGAGACTCTGCTGTAGAGTCAAATTTGTATGTCAGACTCCTGAGAAGTAAAATTCTAACTCCCTTTATAATATACTATATAATATATAGTAATATATATATGATAAAGTCTTCATTCTGTGAAGACCTGAGATTTTTGTTATTTTTCCCCATAAGTAGATATGGTTGATATTTGAGGAAAAAATAGACTTGTGACCACCTCCTAAACCAAGCATTGAAAATGCTTTTAGGTGTGTATGATTGAAAGGCTGAATCTGAAGTTGGAGACTTTTTTTTTTAAGATTTATTTATTTTATGCATACAAAAACTAGGGCACAGGCCAGAGATACAGGGTCAGGTATGCTGGGTGAGAGGATTCACCAGAGGCAGAGTGGGGAACAGAACAGGTAGAGTGATTGAAATACACTGCTGAGGGGAGCAGAGGGCTGAACGGGAGAGAGCCCATGAGACATTGGGCAGAAATTGGCTGGGGATCGAACTTATGCTACAGAAGCTGCAGACAGCTTCATGGTGCTGTGCTTAACACTTGTGCCACCAGGGAGAACCACTAACTTTTTAAAAGAATATTATTTCAGAGTAAATTTAAATTATGTTGATTTTTTCTGTCTCTAAGCAGGACTTTATGAAATTCAGTAAAAAATTTTACTGGCTTGGAGTCACCTACAGTGAAGAACAAAACTGGGTGTTGTCGAATGGCGCTGCTCTCTCTCAAGATCTGTAAGTTTCTACCAGTCCAGAGTTTTTCAGTTTTTTATGAACTTATTTCTATCTCTCCATAGACTGTAGCTAAAATAGTTTTCCTAAAGTATGATACAAAAAAATTGCTTCACCATAATATTTTTTAAAGATTTATTTATTTATTTATCGCTCATTTATTTATTTATTTATACAAGCACTGGGTGCAATCAGAAGCGCGGGGAGGGTGAGAGAATTCACCAGAGCCAGAGTGGAGAGCAGAACAGGCAGAAGGATCAAAGTACACCGCTGAGGATAGCAGCAGGCAGCAGGAGAGGTCTGCGTGCCATGTGGTACCCTCCCTGGTGGCCGGGGATCGAACCGGCGCTGCAGAGGCTGCGGGCAGCTTCGCAACCCAGCGCTCAATCGCTGTGCCACCGGGGAGGCCCAACATAATATTTTTGGTGCATCTGGAACACCCAGTTAAATTAATATGAAATTTGTGTACTTGTGACCATGAAAGAACTTGTGAGATAAGTGAGCTAAGGCTTTCTCACACTGACGAGTGTGTTATGGATGCACAGATGTTACCTTCATAGGAACTATCCAGAGAAAACAGTGTCCATAATAGTTTTTATTTTGTCGGAGGCCAATAGTTTCAGCTTACACCCCCTTCTTTTAAAAATTTCTAGAGTAATTTTCTCTGTGTTCATAGTTTTTGAATCTCATTTTCATCAATAAACACAGGATTTTTCAGTATCATACAAATTGTAGCACTTACCTTGTTGACCTAGACCAGTTTAGTCAATACATATTGAAGCAAAATTGAAGCAGAATATATCATATATCAAATCCATTCAAACAAATGCAAAAAAAAAATCACTGAACTCTGTGCTGTTGTTAACTGAGGCAATAGCCTAGTTCTGTAATATTATTCTCTGTAAATGTCAAAACTGTGGCTATTAAATAAAAACATACTGGGTCAATGTGAGTCAGTAATCAGTCAATCAGTGCTTTGAAAAGATGTATTATTTAATAATAGCTTATCAATGAGCATTCTCATTTTCTTTTCCCATATGTTAATATTTAATATTTTATTTTTCATTACAGATTGTCATCCCATAAAACTGCAAGTTCAAAGAACTGCATAGCATACAGCCCAAAACTTGGTGTTCAGTATCAACCTTGCATGTCAGCAAACTTATATATTTGTAACCAAGACATTATGTAGGTGTTTCTTGGGGCAGAAGTGGACAATGAAGGTCCATCTTAGAATGGTATCCCAATTATGTACTTCTAGAATCCATAAAATGTTTCTAATTGTGTCTGATTGTATGTATGATTTTGACATAATTGAAGTGTTTTAAAATTGATGAATTTGTGCTCCTGCATTTGAAATTATAAAGCATCAAGATAAATATTGTAATGGATATTTCGATAAATGCATGTTCAACATTGAATTAAGTATACTTTATACATATAATTTTATACAATCTTTCTGTAGAAATTTAAATAAAACAAAGATTCACATCAAATGTGACGCCACTTCAGTCTTTCGTTGCATACTAAATTTGGAAGAGACATTTTGTTTCATATATCTTGAAATTAGTTCTTTCTGGATATCTGTATATTAATGCTTGATAATTGACAATTTTCTATTATGTATCTTGGTGTATGACTTTCTGCATTTAAATTGTTAGGTATTCTATTGCTTTAATGAAATTGTGTGTTAGTTCTTTCTCAGTTGTTATATGAACGGTAGGAGGCAACTGGCAGAGCATAAAACACATAAAACAAGGGCAAAATACACATGAAAACTTGGAAAAATATTTTCAACATACGTTATAGATAAGATGAAAGAATGATTAAAACCTGAGGAAAAAAAATCAGAATCCTTTTTGAAAATGGTCAAATCCCTGTGGAAAGTTAATTTAAAAAATAAAATTGCAAAGAAATTCCATTTCCCTTCTCTCAGTTAAGCAAACATGTATAAAGCTGATGAAGTTTGAGAGAAACACATTTTAATCCGTTGCAGGAGACAGGCACACAGTCATGGAAGGAATTTTCTTCCATTTCCTTCCTTTCCCTGCCCTCCGATGCCTACTGCTCCCCTGACTCTTATCATTTCTTCTCTTCTACTAGATTCCTTTTGCCTGGCCTCCCTGATGGTGCAAGGGTTAAGGACACAGTGCTATCAAGCTATGGCCAGCCACTGCAGCTCGTGTTCATTTGATCCAGGCCAGGTTGCTGGCCCACATGGTGCAGCAGACCTCTCCTGTCTTGCCTGCTGCTCCCCTCAGCAGTGTATTTCAGTAGATCTCCCTCTTCTGCTCCCCATTCTGTCTCTGGTGACTTCTCTCACTCTGCACCCCCCAAACCTCTGGCCTTTACCCCAGTTCTTGTATGCATACAGCAATAAAGCTTTAAAAAAAAGATTCATCGTCTTGATTTATGCCAAGAGGCGACTCTTGAAAAAGGCAGAAAGTCTTGAAAAAGGACAGCTCCTGATATAATTGCAATTTACATCTGTATTTAAGGGAAATCCTTATGAATAATGGTGCTTACATTTTTGTCCATTTAAGGGAAATCCTTTATGAATAATAATGCTGACATTTTTGTCCATTTAGATATCATTTCCTGTGCAATAGCTGTTAACTCTTTATGATTTTTTAAATATAGTGACAATACATATGTATACACACATATGCTCTCTCTCTATATATATATATATATACACACATACATAGATGGACTGCATCCATATATATAATCAAAAGCTGGATCTTTGAACTGTCAAATAAAAAGAACTACTAAGGCATTCGATGAAGGCACTAAAATTTAGCCTATAGGGCTAAAGTTTTCATAAGTCAAAAATGTATCACTATTTTGGGTATATGTGGTGGTAAATAGGAAAAATTGAATGGTAAGAAGTCATTAACTAGCAACATATCATCTATTTTAAAGAGATCATTAAAAAGGGTCCAGAGTAAGGAGTATGAATTGAAGCAAAAATATATTTAAATAAAATCAAATCATATCATTAGGAATTTAGAAAGTATCTTTAAATGAATATTTAGAATAAGCAAGCATTTAATTTACAATAACCAAATGCTAGAAGCAACCTAGTGCACTGACACACAACTAGATACAAAATATGTGATAGATACATAAAAACTGAAAGCAAGACAATTGTATGACAAAAAGAATTTGTTATGTAGCTATAATAATCCCGATGCTATGAATGCAATAGCAATGTTCAAAATTCATGAAATAATATTTGATACAGTGAAAAAGGAACTAGACAGACACATGTGTAATTGGTGATGGAGATATTAAAAACACACTTTTCTTAGAAAAATTTTAAGTATTGAAATAAAATTGAAAATCTATTGTACCCTTTCCAACTACTTGTTGGAATTGACATTTATACATTTTACCAAACAACAAAAGTCTGTACACTAACTTTGATGAAATAGGCCACAGTCAGTTCCATAAAACAAACCTTAGTAACATAAAAAGTCAAATCTTAACATATTTTTCTTCAATCATGTTGAAATTAACTAGAAATAAGAAGCAAGGAGTGTGTGTATGTATTTATGTGCATGTGTGTGCTTTTGTTGCAAAGAACATTGAAAATATGTAAGAAAAGCGATTATCTATCCATGAGAGCATATATGAGTTTTGAATGTGGGCAACTAATTTCTCATTATAATTTTTGTCACCACTGTTTTCACTAAATTAACAAGCAAAACTCTTCATAAATACTTTCATACTTTTGACTCATTGATCAGGTTTTTCATGACTTCATCATTTCATAATGAGATAATGATTCATTTAAAATTTTTTTCGCATTCTATGACGTGATATTTCTGATTTCTTTATTGAGTTACAAAATCTCCTTTAGTGAAAAACTTTGAATAAAGATTTACTTTTGCAGGCTTACATTTTATTGTAATTGATTTCCAATAATAGAATTCTGTGAAAGAGAATAACACTAGGTATAATTTTCAAATATAGATCTAATACACTTGATCTTAGCCAAAAGGCCGAGAAGCGATCAAATATAGATCTAATAGCATTCAACAATTCAACAGCACAGGTTATTCCCATCCAAACAATTTCTGCAAATATGATTAACAATATAATTACATCTTAGAGCTTACTTTCTTGGTTTTTTAATCAAGGTAACATTGATTACAGCACTATGGTTTACAGGAGTATTTTTCTGTTTCTTCTTTCTCAAAGAGATAGTGACTTTGCTATGAATTGTTTAAGTCTGCAAATTTTGGCTTTCTGTCTTCTGATATATAACAGTGTTTATAATTGTTTATATTTATTAATTATATATATTTACTAGCAGTTTGTTTTTATTAATAATCTTGAAAATTTAGTAGCAGGTTAAATACTTGATGCTAAAATGCTTCTTCATTTGAAATTTATTTTACCATATTTATTTATAAAGTTTCCCCAATTTTTTAGATGTGATATGTTAGCATACTTACCTTTCTACCTAAACCTATTATGCAATTTTATAAGGGTTATGGCTACTTTAATTCACAGTACTATTGTGAATGCAGTTTCTATTTACTTAGTAGCTTCAAATATGTATATTTTCTAACAGATGATGAAGAAATGGCCCATATTAGCTAGTTAAAAATCTTTGAAAATGTTAAATGAAAGGATACAACAAATACAAATTTAAAGTAACCTAAGCTAAAGCAGTGTAGAATTTCAAAACCTTTAAATATTTTCTATCATTCAAAGCATAACATTGTACAAATTGCATTTGATATGGATGTGAATAACTCAGTGATTAGTATTACTGGCTTACTCTGTGACATGACTAACAGAAATAATTCTTGGGAATTGGTGGGCAGTCCACTAACCAGAAATGTGGAGGGTTCAGACACCGGTCAGGTATGCACCATCTAGAGATAAAATACAGCACCTCCTCTAGAACTGAAATGATCAGCAAGAGACATCACAAAGTGCCTGAAGGATTTACAAGGATTCTGACTGAATTTAGAATATTATACTATACATAAAAATTAATAGGAATATATGAAATTGCTTTCTTAATGGTGAATGATATTCATGCAGATCTGTAATAATACAAAGACCATGTGAAAGGGTGTGCTTAATTATGCAAATATGTTGGGTGTCTTCTGCAATGTAAGGGAAAATGAAGAAAGATCATATCTAGAGATGATACAGAGTTAAGCTGAGCATCAGTAGAAGAGTTTCCTGTGTGGTTGCATCCAGAGCTCTCACATTCTTGAACTCTGCTCACCTATCAGATTCTCTCATAGGAGAGACAAAGGCATCATTAGCCTATGCTTTTCTTTCTTTTCTTATCTTTTTGTTTTGGGCTCTAGACGTGTATAATGGACTCTCAAAAATTGTAAATTCCAACTTCTATAATAAGAGTTAACATCCAGGGCCTCCCTTGGTGGCGCAGCGGTTGAGCACTGGGCTATGAAGCTGCCCTCAGCCTTTGCAGTGCCTGTTCAATCCCAGGCCACTGGCGAGGGTCCCACATGGCGCGCAGACCTCTCCTGCCATGCCCACTGCTCCCCTCAGCAGTGTACTTCAGTCCTTCTGCCTGTTCTGCTCCCCGCTCTGGCTCTGGTAAATTCTCTCACCCTCCCGCACTACTGACTGTACCCAGTGCTTGCATAAATAAATAAATAAATAAATCTTTAATAAAAAAAAAAGGAAATAATTCAAAAAAAAAAAGCATTAACATCCGCCTCTTTCCAGGATATTATATACACACTCTTCAAAAGATCAGACATTTTCTTCTGAATTTCAGGAAATTATAATTTCCCAGATATTTATTCTATTTCTCAACATTTTTTTTTTTTTTAGAATTTTGAAGGAAATTCAATGAAAGGAAACTAAGACACATACATTTGAAGACAGAAGATTTATTAAATGTGTGGTACATGTATTCATATATGTATAGATACAAATAATACATTTGTATACTGAATTTTCAAGATCTATACCTATAATTTATGTCTTTCCTGGTGTCACTTGGAAGAAAATAGAATTAAAATATTCCTTACAGATAGTGAAAGAAGATATAGAGAAAATTACAAAGGAAAAGAATTTAAAACTGGAGATGATAGGAGGGAAATTAAGTGTGAATGAGCTTAATGAAGCTATTTTAGATATTTCTCAAAATTAATTTTATCACTATTTTACTGTTATTACTTGCTGTGATATTTTATGTCACTTTAGAATTGTTAGTTTATATGAAATACGGTCTAAGCAAAGCAAACAAGCCACAGAACGTGACTTTTGATGGTAAGTACTTGGGTCTATAATCTTCCAGTGAAACAAAATTTTCTTCCAGTGAAAGAAAATTTCATGTAAACTAGGCTTTGTTTAGTATAGCTTCGAAGGTAAGGTTTAACTATTTTCCTAGTGCATGAAGAACTCAAACAAGCAATTATGGCAAAACAAAGAATAGTGAAATATAGTAATGATTTCATAATTAAATGGGGTGACTTTAGTGACATCAAGATAATAAATGATAATCCACAAAATGATTACAAATAAAGTATAATAAGAAAAATTGGAAGAAATGTTTTATTGAAGTATTTTTTTAATTTAAGATCTGTGAGTTTTGTTAATGGTGGAATTTGATTCATACATAGCATATAAAGTAAAATAAATTAGTAAATAATAATGAGCAAAAATAAGAGGACAGCAAAATTGAGACAGATGAATTTGAAAAATGTATTCAGGATGGGGAAATATTGGTTATATTGGAATATTGGAGGAAGGTAGAATAAAGGGGAGACTGAAGAGAAGAAAGGAGCAGGTTAAGGCAAGGAGGCACTTGAACTCAAATGCCCAAAAATAGATGACTGGATCAGGAAGATATGGTGCATATACACATGGAATATTATTCAGCAATCAAAAAAGATAAACTCATGCTGTTCACAGCAATGTGGATGGAACTAGAAGGGATTATGCTCAGTGAAATAAGCCAGAAGGAAAAAGTAAAATATCGGATGGTTTCAGTTATAGTAGGAATATCTGGGAACCAAATAAGACATCAGTGTAAAACAATAATAACAGTACAAAACACAACAAAGCAAAAACAGAATTATAAATCAGAGATATCCTGCAGAGGAGGAGAAGGTAGAGGGATCAGAGGGAGTGAGGGAGGGAGGAGCACAGGGGACTGAGGTGATGGTGCCCGGGTGCATTGGTGAAGGACACTCTATGGGGGCTACACCTGAGGGGGTGCGGGGAAGCAAATATTGTTTAAGAGTGAACAGTGATGTAAAAAAATTATATATAAAAAAAGAAAAAAAATAACATCCAAAAAAAAAGGAAATGAATATATGAATCTTTGTGTCTCTGGGCTGCAGGGTTGGGATTTGTTTTATTTTATTGACTCTCTTTCAACCAGGGCTTTGTAAACTTCCTACCAACTTTTGACTGGGTCAGATCCACTCAGCACCTGGTGATGGAGGTGCTATTTTCCTTTCTATAATGTGTTAAGTGTCTGAGAGTTTTTGTGGGTGGTTTTTCTTTGAGTTTAACCTTAGCTATGACGTCAGTCATTCACATTTCATGGTGAAGTCAAGCCTCAGATGTGAAATGTGAGAGAAGGAAAGAAAGAAAACAGAATAATAATTATTCTTCTCCATCTAGTTTACCCAAGTTGGCCCAAGGGATGAAAGTGTCTGTGTGTCCACACAGATTTCAGACTTGTATATATTTGTAAACAGATACGTGATGCATGCATGTACGTACACACACACACACACACACACACATCCTTTTTTTTTTTTTACATTATCATCATCAGTCTCTACTGTGTAGGCAAAGGAGAAAGGTGTAAAGTGAAAGCCATTATATTTATAAGAAACATCCCACTTCACAATTTTCTTAGGGAGAATTTAAGTCTCTTCTGACAAAAAAGGATCCACTTACATTTTAACAACTCAGGATCATTTTCTCACCTCCCTAACACAGTGAATTTTATCGATTTGTATTTTGTCTTTTTGTAATAGGTATATAAATTTTAAACCAAATATATTATTTTTTATATAATTCAAGTTTCTGCTTGAAGCATAAATGTAAAAAAATATAAAACACCTGATTTTAATGTATTTTATAAAATACTTTGAGCCTCTCACTTTGAAGTCATGGATCACAGTGATTGCTTCCAGATTTTGCCAGAAGAATACTTAAGATGTGGGGACTGCACCTGAGGGGAGAAAGCAAGTACCATACAAAAAGGAAGAATGATGTAATATATACTACTATTACTACTAAAATTATAAAAAAGAAGTAATTTCATTTATATTAATAGAAATAAAGCAAAAGTATCATGGGCCTCCCCAGTGGCGCAGCTGGTTGAGCACCGCGCTGTGAAGCTGTAAAGCTGTCTGCAGCCTCTGCAGTGTGGGCTGGATCCCGGCCGGTGAGAATCCCACATGGTGCAGGAGACCTCTCCTGTTGCAGTTGCTCCCCTCAGCAGTGTATTTTAGTCAATCTGCCTGTTCTGTTTCCCATTCTGTCTCTGGTGAATCCTCAATCTCCGGTGCCTCTGGCCTGTATCCCAGCTCTTGTATAAAAATAAAAATAAATCTTTTAAAAAAACTATATATATATATTTTAAAAAAGTATCATTAAAAATAAAATGATGTGGGGACTAGACTCAGCACGTTTTTTGCTTAGATGTTCTTGCTCCTCACTACAGAAAGCTTGTGTTCTTTCTTCACTGAACAACCCAGAGAGAACACTTTTCCTAAACGTCATGTGTCATATATTATAAAGCTCTTATGATAATGTCACTAATATTTGTTAGTAAACTTGGGTGGGTAATATTATTGTGATACTAATTGTATGTTACTAGCACCAAGAATACAGATAAGCTGCAAATTAAAAGTTTCACATTTTCACCAAACAAAGTGCTCATGTGGAGTAAAGAAAACTTCATTTCAAACTAAAACAATTTATTTTTTAATAAGGTGAGAATTAGGAGTAATGATATTATGTATATGATGATAGATGCTGTAGTGCCATGAAGGGCACTGAGCAGGATATCTATGATCTGAGCAGACAGGTAAAGGAGAGTCCTGGAACCCTCGATGGGTTTCTCAGGCTTTTATTGAGCTTTTAAATGTTGTGAAGCAATCAGGAACACAGCAGACAGGGGTGCCAAGGGGGCCAGGAGGCCGGCAGGCCTGCAGGCCTCTAGGCCCTGGCAAGTCTTCACTCGGGCCTCCTCTGGCTTCTTTCTTCCCTTCTCTCTCCTGCCTCTTCTCCCACTTCTTCTGCTTCTGCTTCTCTTGGTGACTATCTCAATACTCCTCCCATGGCCCACAGAAGTAAACAACACAACAATGTAACAACTGCAGGTGACCCATCAGTCAGGGCAATCCTAATGGTGGAAGGGCAGAAAAGCCTGAAAACCATTTACCCTACAGATGCATTTACAAATACCATCATTCAAATTATTTAAGTGTGTAATATGAATTATTCTTTTGGGGGAATTTATGCTTTTTTGGTCAAAAGTCATTTTATTTCCAAAGCTAAACTTGCATACTCATTAAAAATTCACAGTATTAAAGAGGTTGGCAGTAAAATCAATAGTTCTTCTGTTTGTTCTTTGCTACTTCTCTAAGGAGCTGCTGATACTATTTCTGCTTTCTATATATTTACTTTTTTTTCTGTAAATAGAGGTGTTATTATTTCTCCAGCCCAGGATGACTCTTGGAAGTCCTTTGTCTCAAGAATTCAAGGTTCAGAAATCTTTTCTACCTCATTATTAGGGTTCCATCAAATTATTTAATTAGCTTATAAATGTTATTATTGATCTGTTTGCCTGTATCGGCTATTGTCACTTTTAAAGCCCTGAAGGGAAGGGAACACTGGGGAGGCAAGTGTTGAAGGAAGGTTTGAGGGTTAACATGAGTGTGACACTGAGTGTGGGCTCAAGCCACCTGAGACTGTGCTACAGCACGTGTGTGTGTGTGTGAGAGTGTGTGTGTGCATGGAACAATAGCCGGAGGTCACTGTGCTTCTAAATCTTTTTATCCCTGATTTCCCTAGCTGAGTTACCGAGGCACGGATCACAGTGCAGAATAAGACATGGAAATGCCAACCACTCTGTACTAAGAAAATTAAAATTCACAAAATACACAAATGTGGAGAAAAGGATTGATTTAAAATTAACTGCATGAGTTCATGGAAATACACTACCAAGTTTCAAATGTAAGTCTTGACAATTTTCTTAGTTTTTTCATGCCTTTGTTTTTTCACCAAATAAGAGTTTATTTATATATCTTTATTATTAAGTCACTTTCAGTAATAAATCTAAGCTATGCTAAGCGCTTTAATCAATGTGTAGCAACATGTAAATAATGAATGTTGGGGCCTCCCTGGTGGCGCAGCGGTTGAGCGCTGGATTGCGAAGCTGCCCGCAGCCTCTGCAGCGCTGGTTCAATTCCCGGCTGCTCCCCAGCCACCAGAGGAGGGTCCCACATGGTGCGTAGACCTCTTCTGCCGCCCGCTGCTCCCCTCAGCGGTGTACTTCGGTCATTCTGCCTGTTCTGCTCCCCGCTCTGGCTCTGGTGAATTCTCTCACCCTCCCGCACTTCTGACTGTACCCAGTGCTTGTATAAATAAATAAATAAATCTAAAAAGAAAAAAACTTAAAAAAAAATGAATGTTTCTTACTAAAAAAGGAAAATTTTATTATGTGGAAATTTATTGCACTAATTACATATTTAGATTTCCCCATGTCCTCCTATTTCCCAAATACATTTTTTAAGATTTATTTATGCATACAAGAACAGGGGGTGAGAGGTGCAGGGGGTGAGAGGATTCACCAGAGACAGAGTGGGGAGCAGAAAGGAAAACTGACTGCAATATGCTGAAGAGGTGAGCAACAGCTGAGACAGGAGAGGTCTGCTGTGCCATGTTGGTAGCTCCTTGGCTGGCAGGGGAAGTAACTTGTGCAGCAGAGATACTGATAGCTTCACAGTGCATTTCGTAACCCCTTGTGCCACAAGGGAGACCACCAAATATTTTTTTAAAAATTATTTTGATCTTTAGTCATTAAAAAAAAACTGATGCTGACCTTTAACCATAAACAAAGGGAGGCGTTGCATTGGCAGTTACAGTGACAACTTCCTGTATTGTGGTCCCAGAACATTCAGAAGCTCATGATTTTGCTGCTTCTGGTTCAGACTGTCCATCCATTCTCACCAGTACATAGTGATATAAGAGCTTTGTTTGAATGCACAATTTCTCTTTTTCTTTTACATTTTTCCTACCCGAACTCAAGATTGCTCAGCCTCTAGCTCAGTCCATGACGTGACTGGATCTTCTGAAACAAGCACATGCGAGTCTTCCCTGCATGGACTGGGACATCTCTCCTCATGGCAGGTATGTACAATCCAAACCAAACAGTTAAAAAAATAAAAGCAACCAGACGGTGCATGTCATGGATTTGCTGACTTCAGGACAGGACTGGAAAAGTGAGATTTTTTGGTTTTTCATATATCAGTATTTTCCATTTAATTTTTTTTTCATGATTCTTCATTCTGCCATATAAATTATTTTGTGAAAGTTTTTTCAAGAGTTAAAAGTTTGGCTTCTGGCAGGGATAGCACTAAATGCTTATGGGACTGATTTACCAGGTCAAAGTATGAGCAACACAGTTTGAGCATAAAAAAATATATAGGGGAGGCCAAATATTAATGACAATGCTTACAAATTTATATAAGTTGACCATTTATGTTTTGACATCCAAGGTCATTCTGATTAATAGTCTGACACAGTAGACTGTTAATGACAACATTCTTAGAGATTGTGCTGAATCTTCTAATGGTCAATTGCTTGAGGGGAAATTTCTATAGGAAACTAACTCTTGGAATGAGAAAACATCTTGTTCAAATCATCTTTCAAAATATGTAAAATAAATGCTAGCCACTGGAGTGTGTCACATAATTGTGACACATTGTCTTTTCTTCCCCACAGGACCTCCCAGAGTTATGAGCAACCTGACAGCACTTCATCAGGGAATACTTTGAGATTAGGAGAAGTGCACAGTCCCCAGAAGTGTGATTTACACAGTGATAAATAAATTACATCAAAGACTCCGGGAGACAAATTAATTTCATTTCTGAGTTGTTACTAGTGTTGATAACTTGAATAAATAACATTATTAATGAATTCTAGTTTTCTCAACAGCCTAATAAGAATCACATCACATGTGACTTTTGTTGAGAAAATAAAAGTAAATGTTGGCTGTGAAGACCAAAGCATAACTCTGTATCTGGTCACTTCTACTCTATAGTCTCTCATATACCATATAGTCTTTCTATTCCAACAAATAAATAATTTGTAAATACATTAATGACAAACATTTGGTAAAAAGAAAAAGTGCGGATAATCTCACAGAAGAATAGAATTTTGTTTTCAGTTTTCATATTTCTAGTGTTTCATTAGGAAGATGATGGGGTTTCCAAACCAAAACCTTTTTTTTCGATTCTCTTGTGCTAGTTTCTGTCTTGAGATCTTTGGCTTCTATGTCTTTCTTTGAAGTCATTACCCTACCTCTCTTTCTTTATAGGTTTTTGCACCACTCCATGGAGGTGGATTTCTGGGATCTTAGCAGTATTGTGTCTTTTGTTGATGGCTATTTTGGGAATTGTGTTGAAAAACTGTAAGTTATTCTGGTCAAGTTTATATAAAGTTCAGAGCACTGATGCATTTAATAAAGGTTTCATTTACTAATGTGGAGTATTTTATTCTTTCAAAAACTTGTATCTAATTGTTAATTTCTTATCATTTCTGATAGCATTTCCTAAACCAGATATTCAACCAACGCTGTCTCCAGGAAACTACCTCAAATCCCAGGAAGGTAGGTTCCATATCTTGTAAACCTTGGGTGTTGATATAGGATAAAATATGCAGTTTCCTATTTTTGTCACACAGAATCATGATGGAATATTGTGATCTAGTTATTAAAGTTGATATACTAATTGCAGGGTAGTCTCATATCATTGTCTTCCATTGTAAGAATTATTAAATTACTTTGAATATGCATCATTTGTATATATAAATAAGGAAAATATTAACCTGAAATAACCTAGTTTTTTTCTACATGGGCGTTCATATTTAATTAATAAAAAATAAATTCTATTATGTATCCCAGCTAATTCTAATTACCTAACTGTGTTTGCTCATAACCCATGAATTTATATCTTTGCCTTTGCTTCTGCATCTCCTGTGACTCAGAATGTAGTACATAGATTTCAGCAGTTGAATGCACAATTTTTGATGTATTTTACCTAGTGAGCTTTCAAAGTTGTCTCAATATCTTCTGTGATTATTTCTCACTTTATTTTATTCTTTTGTCCTTCAGTTTGTTTCTAGCTTTGGGATATAATTGACACAGAACATTGTGTACATTTAAGACTCAACAGAAAAATCTTTTTGACTGCCTCTTGACCATCCAAGTTTATATTTAGATAGATG
This sequence comes from Talpa europaea, assembly GCF_964194135.1. Taxonomy (NCBI): domain Eukaryota; kingdom Metazoa; phylum Chordata; class Mammalia; order Eulipotyphla; family Talpidae; genus Talpa; species Talpa europaea. The sequence continues at coordinate 66,893,601 of NC_140083.1, read as the reverse complement.
TTCAAAGAATTTGTTTTTTTAGCAACAGGGTATTTAATGGGGCAGAAGTTGGCAATGAAGGCCCACTTTAAGAATGGTATTGCAATTATGTACTTCTAGAATCTGTAATAAGTTTTTAATTGTGTCAGATCATATGATTTTCATGTATTTGAAATGTTTAGCATTGATGAATTTGTGCACCTACACTTGACAGTATAAAGCATCAAGATAATATGATAATGGATGTTCAACATTGAATTTAGTTTTTTAGAAGATTTTAGGAAAAAAACAAATAATTTTTATAGAAGTAAATAGTATTAAAAAATCAGAATATCCAATATCAAGAGATATGCTTTATTTATTTTTTCTTAGACTCTGACAGCTCTTTTTGCCAGAAAAGGTGGATCCTGTACAGCTGCAACTGTTACTTCATTTCCAGTGAAAAAAAAACTTGGAACGAAAGTCACAATTTCTGTGTTTCTCAGAACTCCACACTTCTTCAGAGGCACATCAGAGATGAATTGGTATGTATTTAATTCTGGTTTTTATGTATTTTTTTTTAATAGAGGCATGTTTTACTTATTTGTTTGTTTGTTTGTTTATGCTTGCACTGGGTACAGTCAGAAGCACGGGAGGGTGAGAGAATTCACCAGAGCCAGAGCAGGGAGCAGAGCAGGCAGAAGGACCGAAGTACACTGCTGAGGGGAGCAGCAGGCGGCAGGAGAGGTCTGGCAACATGTGGGACCCTCCTCCGGTGGCCGGGGAGCAGCCAGGGATCGAACCGGTGCCGCGGAGGCCGCGGGCAGCTTCACAACCCAGTGCTCAACCGCTGCACCACCAGGGAGGCCCATCTATGTATTTTTTAACCTAGGAATATGTACTATTTAAGTAAGCCGAATTGGATTCAGGTCTTTAATCAGATAATGAAGAGTATTTTTCAACTAATGACTACTTTAAGTTAATCATTATAAAAACCTATAAAATTTTATCAAGGAATTTGATAAATTCAGATTTTTATTGGGAAAAAAATGTTCAAGAGATATGTCAGATAAAGTACAGGAGATATTTTAGAGAAAATTCAAAGAGTATTTTTCCAAAAAAACTAAATAACTGAATCTTAGTGCTTTTATTAATTTTATAATTTCTTTTGTAATTCTGTATATTTTGTCATCATTATTTGATATGCAATGAAAATGAAATGTGTGATCATAAAAATTACCCAGTTCTTAAGAAAAAGTGAAATGTTTCTCTAACTGTATGCAGAATCTGTACTGAATATAGGTTGAGAAGATTTTACCCACAAAATTTATTCCCTGACTCTTATGTAGAGTCAAATTTGGATGTTGGACTCCTGTGAAGTAAAATTCTAACTCTCTTTATACTATAATATATAATACATAGTAATATATATGATAAAGTCTTCATTCTGTGAAGACCTACAATTTTTATATTATTTGCCACCAAAGTAGATATGCTTGAAATTGAGAAAAAATAGCTTGTGACCATCTCCTAAATCAAGCATTAAAAATACTTTTATGTGTGTATGATTAAAAGGCTGAATGTGATGTTGGACACTAACTTTTTTAAAAGAATATTATTCCAGAGTGGATTTAAATTATGTTAATTGTTTGTTTCTGTCTCTAAGCAGTACTTTATGAAATTTAGTAAAGAATTTTACTGGATTGGAGTCATCTACAGTGAAGCGCAACAAACCTGGGTGTGGCTGAATGGCTCTGCTCTCTCTCAAGATCTGTACGTTTCTACCAGTTCAGAGTGTTTCTGTTCTTTATGAACTTATTTCTATCTCTTTAAAGACTATAGCTAAGATAGTTTTCCTAAAGCATGAGAATACAGATAAAATTGATTCAACAGAACAATAACTTTGGTGCATCTGGAAAACCCAAGTCAATTAACATGAAATTTGTGTACTTGTGTCCATGAAAGAAGTTGTGAGTTAAGGCTTTTTCACTTTGATGGGTGTGGGTGGAGGCACAGATGTTACATTCACAGGAACTATCCAGAGAAAAGAGTGTCCATGATAGTTTTTATTTTGCTGGAGGCTAATAGCCTCAGCTTACTCCCCCTCTTGTCAACATTTCTAGACTATTTTTCTGAGTGTTGTAGTTTTGAATCTCATTTTCATCAATAAACACAGGATTTTTCAGTATCAAACACATTGTATCACTTACGTTGTTTACCTAGGTTAGTTTAGTTAATACATATTTAAGCAAAATTGAAGCAGAGTATATCATATATCAAATCCATTAAAACAAATGCAAAAAAAAATGACTGAACTCTGCTATTGTTTACTGAGTCAATAGCCTAGATTTGTAATATCGTTCTCTGTAATTGTCAATACTGTGGCTAGTGCATAAAAAACATACTGGTTCAATATCGGTCAATAATGGGTCAATCAAATGCTTTGAAAAGTTTTATTATTTAATAAAAACCCATCAATGAACATTGTCATTTTCTTTTCCCATTTGTTAATATTTAATATTTTATTTTTCATTACAGATTGTCATCCTATAAAACTGCAAGAACAAAGGACTGCATAGTATACAGCCCAATACTTGGTGTTCAGGATCAACCTTGCATGTGGACAAACTTATATATCTGTAAGCAAGAACTTGTAGGTGTTTCTGGGGCAGAAGTGGACAATGAAGTTCCATCTAAAGAATAGTATTTCAATTATGTACTTCTAAAATCTGTAAAATTTTTCTAATTGTGTCTGATTGTATATATGATTTTGACATATTTGAAATGTTTTAAAATTGATAAATTTGTGCTCCTATACTTGAAATTATAAAGCATCAAGATTAATATTGTAATGGATATTTTGATAAATGCATGTTCAACATTGTATTGCATATGCTTTATGCATATAATTTTATACAATCTCTCTGTGGAAATTTAAATAAAACAAAGATTCACATCAATTGACACCTGTCGACATCACTTCAGTTTTTTTAAATGGGATACTAAATTTGGAAGAGACATTTTGTTTCATTTTTCTTGAAATTAGTTCTTTCTGGATATCTGTATATTTATGTTTGATAATTGACAATTTTCTATTATGTGTGTTGGTGTATGACCTTTGCATTTAGATTGCTAAGTATTCTATTGTTTTCATGAAATTGTGTAGTTAGTTCTTTCTTACTTGTTATGGGAATGGTAGGAGTAAACTGAGCCTGTGATTGCAATGCTAAATGTCAGAAACGCCGGAGGGTGAGAGAATTCACCAGAGCCAGAGCAGGGAGCAGAACAGGCAAAAGATGGAAGACAATGCTGAGGGGAGCAGGGGGCGCATAAGAAGAGGTCTGTGTGCCATGTGGGACCCTTGCTTGTGGCCAGGGATCAAACCAGCACTGCAGAGGCTCGGGCAGCTTCGCAGCCTGGCATTCAACCGCTGCGCCAGCAGGGAGGCCCAGGATAATTTTCTTATTAAAAGAAAACAAACACTTTGGAGTGCAAGACTCAATGGTTACTTCTGATGGCAGGAATTTAATTTACTCAAAACATAAGGTGCCCTGAGTTGTAGGAACAAAAATGAATATATGAATCTTTGTGTCTCTGGGCTGCAGGGTTGGGGTTCATTTTATTTAATTGACTCTCTTTCAGCCAGGGCTTTACACACCTCCTACCATCTTTGACTCTATCAGATTCACTCAGCACCTGGTGATGGAGGTGCTATTTTCCTTTCTACAATGTGTTAAGTGTCTGAGAGTTTTTGTGAGCATTTTTTCTTTGAGTTTAACCTTAGATATGACATCAGTCATTCCACACATTTCATAGTGAAGGTAAGCTCCGGATGTGAAATGTGAGAGAAGGAAAGAAAGAAAACAGAAAAATAATTATTCTTCTCCATCCAGTTTACCCCACTTGGCCCAAGGGATGAAAGTGTCTGTATGTCCATACAGATTTCAGACCTGTATGTATTTGTAGACAGGTATGTGATGCATGCACGCACACACACACACATACACTCATTCTCCTTTTTTCACATTATCATCATCAGTCTCACAATGTAGGGAAAGGGGATCGTGTAAAATGAAAGCCATTATATTTATAAGAAACTTTCCACTTCACAATTTTCTAGGGAGAATTCAAGACTACTCTGACAAAGAAGAAGCACTTACATTTTAACACCTCAGGATCTCTTTCCCACCTCCCTAACATAGTGAATTGTATCAATGTATATTTTGTCTTATTGTAATAAGTATTATATGAATTTTAAACCAAATATATTATTTTTGATATAATTCAAATCTCTGATTGAAGGATTAATTTAAAAAAATTAAAACACCTGATCTTTTTTTAATGTATTCTATAAAACAATTTGAGCCTCTCAATTTGAAGTCATGGATCACAGTGACTGCTTCCAGATTTTGCCAAAAGAAAACTTACTGAAGAAGTGGGGACTGAAAAACCCCCAGCCAAATCCTCCTGAAAAAAAAAAGAAGGGAATGGAGGCATCACTCTCCCAGATTTCAGACTATACCACAAACCCGTAATAATCAAAACTGCATGGTATTAGAACCAGAACAGACACATGGACCAATGGAACCAAATAGAAAACCCATAAATAAACCCACAGATTTATGGTCAACTAATCTTTGACAAAGGAGCAAAGAATATGCACTAGAGCACAGAAAGATTTTTCAATAAATGGTGCTGGGAAAACTGGGTTGCTACATGCAAAAGAATGAAACTTGACTACTACCTCGCACCATGCACAAAACCAACTCAAAATGGATTAAAAAACTAGACGTAAGACCTGAAACCATAAAATATATAGAAGGAAAAATAGGCGAAACACTACATGACATGCACCTCAAAGACATCTTTACAGACACATCACCCAAAGCAGTGATAAAGGACTGATCACAAAAATCTACAAAGAGCTGATGAGACTCAACATAAACAAAGAAAATAATTCAGTCAAAAAATGGGCAGAAGAGCTAAAAAGAAACTTCTCCAAAGAGGAAAGAGGAAATACAAATGCGCAACAGGCATATGAAAAAATGTTCAACGTCACTTGCAATCAGGGAAATGCAAATCAAAACTACCATGAGATACCATTTCACCAGTGAGAATGGCACATATTAAAAAAACTAGCAACAACAAATGTTGGCCAGGTTGTGGAGAAAAAGGAACTCTCCTGCACTGCTGGTGGGAGTGAAAATGGTCCAACCACTTTGGAAAGCTGTGTGGAGATTCCTCAACCTACTAAAGACAGAGCTTCCATATGATCCAGCAATTCCACTCCTAGGTATTTACCCAAAGGACACAGAAACATTAATTCCAAAAGCACCTGCATCCCTATGTTTATAGGAGCACTGTTTACAATAGCTAAGCTTTGGAAACAACCCAAATGCCCAAAAATATACAACTAGATCAAGAAGATGTGGTACATATACACAATGGAATATTATTCAGCAATCAAAAAAGATAAACACATGCAATTTGCAGCAACATGGATGGAGCTGGAAATGATCATGCTCAGCGAAATAAGCCAGAAAGAAAAAGAAAAATAACGGATGATCTCACTCATAGCAGGAATTTAGAAAACCTAAATAAGAGATCAGGAAAAAGAATAACTATATGAAAGAAAAAATCAAAATCAACAAACAACTATGAACCAGAGACACACTAAGCCGGGGGTGGGGGTTGAGGGGGGAAGGTGGGATTGGGGTCAAAATAAGGGGGTTGCAATTGTATGGTGAATATAAAAATAATTAATTAAAAAAAAGTGGGGACTACACCTGAGAGGAGAAAGCAAGCACCCTACAAAAAGGAAGAATGATGTAATATACACTACTACTACTACTACCACTAATAATAATAATAATAATAATAATAATAATAAAATTATAAAAAAGAAGTAATTCCATCTACATTGATAGAAATAAAGCAAAAGTATCATTAAAAATAAAATGATGTGGGGACTAGACTTGGCACTATTTTTTTTCCTTTTTGATGTTCTTGCTCCTACTACAGAAAGCTTTTGCTCATTTTACCCTCATCAACTGAGAGAGAACACTTTTCCTAAATGCCATGTGTCATATATTATAAAGCTCTTATGATAATGTCACTAATATTTCTTTGTAAACTTGGGTTGGTAATGTTATTTTGATCCTAATTGTATGTTATAGGAATGAAGATAAGCTGCAAATTAAAGTTTCACATTTTCACCAAACAATGTGCTCTCGTGTGGAGTAAAGAAAACTTCATTTCTTTCTTAAGGTATGAGGACAATATGCATCAAACTTAAATAATTTATTTTTCAATAAGATGAGAATTAGGAACAATAATATTATGTATATGATGATAGATGCATTTACAAAATACCATCATTCAAAATATTTAAGTGTGTTATATGAATTATTCTTTTTGGGGATTTATGCTTTTTTGTTCAAAAGTGTATTTTGTTTCCAAAGCTAAAATTGTATATTCATTAACAATTCACAGTATAAAAGAGGTTGGCAGTAAAATCAATAATTCCTCTTCTGTTTATTCTTTGCTACTTCTCTAAGGAGCTGCTGATACTATTTCTACTTTTATATGTTTATTGCTTTTTATGTAAAAAGAGGTGTTATTATTTTCCAGCCCAGGACGACTCTTGGAAGTCCTTTGTCTCAGGAATTCAATGTTCAGAAATCTTTTCCACCTCATCATAAGTTTTCTATCAAATAATTTAATTAGCTTATTAATGTTATTATTGTTCTGTCTTCCTATATCAGCTGTTGCCACTTTCAAAGCCCTGAAGGGAAGGGAACACTGGGGAGGCAAGTTTTAAAGAAGGTTTGAAGGTTAACATGAGTGAGACACTGAATATGGCTCAAGACAGCTGAGGCTGTGCTAGAGCACATGAGTGTGTGTGTGTGTGTGTGTGTGTGCGTGGAACAATAGCAGGAGGTCATTGTGCTTCTAAATTTTTTATCCTTGACTTCCCTAGCTGAGTTACGGAGGCAGGGATCACAGTGTAGAATAAGACATGGAAATGCCAGACACTCTGTGCTAAGAAAATGAAAATTCACAAAATATACAAATGTGGAGAAAAGACTTGATTTAAAATTAACTGCATGAGTTCATGGAGATACACTACCAAGTTTCAAATGTAAGTCTTCTTGACAATTTTCTTAGTTTTTTCATGCCTTTGGTTTTTCACCAAATAAGAGTTTATTTAAATATCTTTATTATTAAGTCAGTTTCTGAAATAAATCTAAACTATGCTAAGTGCTTTAATCAGTGTGTAGTACCATGTAAGTAATGACTGTTTCTTATTACAAAGGAAATTTTTATGATGTGGAACTTCATTACACTAATTACATATTTATGTTTCCCCATGTTCCTTTTGTTTCCCAAATACATTTTAAAGATTTATTTATTTAATTTATATTTATTTATTTATTTATTTTTATTTATGCATACAAGAACTGGGGAAAGGCCAGAGGTATGGAGGGTGAGATGATTCACCAGAGACAGAGTGGGGAGCAGAAAGGCAGACTGACTGCAATATGCTGAAGAGGAGAGCAGCGGGCAAGACAGGAAAGGTCTACTGTGCCATGTTGGTAGCTCCCTGGCTGGCAGTGGATGTAACTTGTTCAGCAGAGGATGCAGATAGTTTCACAGTGCTGTTCCTAACCACTTGTGCCACCAGGGAGGCCCCCAAATATTTTTTTAAAAATTATTTTGATCTTTAGTCATTAAAAAAAAACAAAACTGATGCTGACCTTTTACCATAAACAAAGGGAGACGTTGGCAGTTACAGTGACAATTTCCTGTATTGTGGTGCCAGAACATTCAGAAGCTCATGATTTTGCTGCTTCTGTTTCAGACTGTCCATCCATTCTCACCAGTACATAGTGATATAAGAACATTGTTTGAATGCACAATTTCTCTTTTTCTTTTACATTTTTCCTTCACAAACTCAAGGTGCTCAGCCTCCAGCTCAGTCCATGACGTGACCGGATCTTCTGAAACAAGCACATTCGAGTCTTCCCTGCATGGACTGGGGCATCTCTCCTCATGGCAGGTATGTACAATCCAAACGGAACAGTTAAAAAAATAAAAACAACCAGAAGGTGTATGTCATGGATTTGCTAACCTCAGGGCTGGAAAAATAGGGTTTTTTTAGGTTTTTCATATATCAGTATTTTCCATTTAATTTTATTTTCATGATTCCTCATTCTGCCATATAAATTGTTTTGTGAAAGTTTTTCCAACAGTTTAAAAAATTGTCTTCTGGCAGGGATAGCACTAAATGCTTATGGCACTGATTTACCAGGTCAAAATATGAGCAACACAGTTTGAGCATTAAAAAAATATAGGGGAGACAAAATAACTGTGATGATGCTTACAAGTTTATGTAAGTTTACCATTTATGTTTGACATCCAAGGTTATCCTGATTAATAGTTTGACACAGTAGACTGAATTGACACTGTTCTTAGATATTGTGCTGAATCTTCTAATGATCAATTGCTTGAGGGGAAATTCCTGTAGGAAAGTAACTCTGGGAATGAGAAAATGTCTTGTTCAAAATGGTTGCTCTTAAATCATCTTTCAAAATATGTGAAATAAACGCCGGTCAACTGGGTGTGTCACATAATTGTTTTGGGAACATCTTATCATTCCCGGTCCAGAGAGTCCTGACTTTTTTTCCCCACAGGACCTCCCAGAGCTATGAGCAGCCTGACATCACTTATCAGGGAATACATTGAGATTAGGAGAAGTGCACAGTCCCCAGATGTATGATTTACACAATGATAGGTATATTACATGAAAAACTCAGGGAGACAAATTTATTTCATTTCTGAGTTGTTACTAGTGTTGATATCTTGAATAACATTATTAATGAATTCTAGTTTTCTCAACTGCCTAATAAGAATCATATCACTTGTGAGTTTTGTTGAGAAAACAAAAGTAAATGTTGGCTGTGAAGATCAAAACATAACTCTGTGTCTGATCACTTCTACTCTATAGTCTCTCATTTTCTATGCCAACAAATAAATAATTGGTAAATCACATGAATGACATACATTTGGTAAAATGAAAAAGTGTGTATAATCTCACAGAAGAACAGATTTTTGTTTTCAGGTTTCATATTTCTAGTGCTTCACTGGGAAGATGATGGGGTTTCCAAACCAAAAACCCTTTTTTTCGATTCTCTTGTGCTAGTTCTGCCTTTGAGATCTTTGGCTCCTATGTCTTCCTTGAAGTCATTACCCTACCTCTCTTTCTTTATAGGTTTTTGCACCACTCCATGGAGGTGGATTTCTGGGATCTTAGGAGTAATGTGCCTTTTGTTGATGGCTATTTTGGGAATTGTGTTGAAAAACTGTAAGTTTTTCTGATCTGGTTTATATAAAGTTTAGAGCACTGGTGATAACATTTAATAAAATTTCCATTTACTAATGTGGAGTATTTTATTGTTTCACAAACGTGTATCTGATTGTTAATTTCTTATCATTTCTGATAACATTTCATAAACCAGATATTCAACCAACACTGTCTCCAGGAAACTACCTCAAATCCCAGGAAGGTAGGTTCCATATTTTGTAAACATTGGGTGTTGATAGTGGATGAAATACGCAGTTTCCTTTTTTTCTCACACAGAAATATGATGGAATATTGCGATTTGTTATGCAAGTTGATATACTAATTGCAGGATAGTCTCATTTCATGGTCTTCCATTGTAAGAATTATTAAATTACTTTGAATATACATCATATGTATATTTAAATAAGGAAAATATTAACTTGAAATAACCTAGTTTTTTCTACATGAGCATTCATGTTTAATTAATGAAAATAAGTTCCATTGTATATCCCAGCTAATTCTAATTACCTAACTGTGTTTGCTCATAACCCATGAATTTATATCTATACCTTTGCTTCTGCTTCTCCAATGACTCAGAATGTAGTACACAGATTTCAGCAGTTCAATGCACACTTTTTGATGTATTTTACCTAGTGAGCTTTCAAAGTTGTCTCAGTATCTTCTGTGATTATTTCTCACTTTATTTTATTCTTTTGTCCTTCAATTTGTTTCTAGCTTTGGGATATAATTGACACAGAACATTGTGTACATTTAAGACTCAACAGAAAAATCTTTTTGACTGCCTCTTGACCATCCAAGTTTATGTTCAGATAGATGTTCAAAGAATTTCTTTGATTTTAGCAACAATTTATTTAGGTATTTCTAGGGGCAGAAGTGGGCAATGAGGGTCCGCCTTAAGTATGGTATTGCAATTATGTACTTCTAGAATCTGTAAAATATTTCTAATTGTGTCAGATCATATGATTTTCATATATTTGTAGTGTTTAAAGTTGATGAATTTGTGTACCTACACTTGACATTATGAAGCATCAAGGTAAATATTGTAATGGATGTTCTACATTGAATTTAGTTTTTAGAAAATTTTAGGAAAAAAAACAATAATTTTTATAGAAGTAAAGGGTATTAAAAAATCAGAATCTTCAATATCAATAGTTATACTTTATTTTTTTTCTTAGACTCTGACTGCTATTCTTGCCAGGAAAGGTGGATCGGGTACAGCTGTAACTGTTACTTCATTTCCAGTGAAAAAAAAACTTGGCAAGAAAGTAGGGATTTCTGTGTTTCTAAGAACTCCACACTTCTTCAGAGACACAACAGAGATGAATTGGCATGTATTTAATTCTGTTTTCCTATGTATTTTTTGACCTAGGAATATGTACTATTTAAGTAAGCTGAATTAGATTCAGTTCTTTAATCAGATAATGAAGAATATTTTTTGAACTAACGACTTACTAATAGCCTTTATCTTAATCATTAAAAAAACCTATGAAATTTTATCAAGGAATTTCATAAATTTAGATTTTTATTGGGAAAAAAATCTCAAGAGAAATGTCATTTAAAGTACAGGAGACATTTTAGAGAGAATTCAAAGAGGATCTAACATATGAGTATTTTTCTAAAAAAAACTAAACAACTGAATCTTAATACTTTCATTAATTTTATAATTTATTTTGTTATTCTTTATATTTTGTTATCATTTTGGGAAATACAATGAAAATGAAATGTATGATCATAAAAATTACCTAGTTCTTAAGAAAAAAGTGAAATATTTCTCTAGCTGTATGCAGAATCTGTACTGAATATAGGTTGAGAAGATATTACTCACAAAATTTATTCCCTAAGACTCTTATGTAGAGTCAAACTTGGATGTCAGACTCCTGTGAACTAAAATTCTAACTCCCTTTATAATATAATATATAATACATAGTAATATATACGATAAAGTCTTCATTCTGTGGAGACCTGTGTTTTTTACGTTATTTTCCCCCATAAGTAGATAGGCTTGATATTTGAGGAAAAATAGACTTGTGATCACCTCCTAACCCAAGCATTAAAAATGTTTTTAAGTATGTATTATTGGAAGGCTGAATCTGGTGTTGGACACTAACTTTTTAAAAGAATATTATTCCAGTGTAGATTTAAATTATGTTGTGTGTTTCTGTCTCTAAGCAGCATTTTATGACATTCGGTAAAAAATTTTACTGGATTGGAGTCACCTACAGTGAAGAACAACAAGCCTGGGTGTGGCTGAATGGCTCTGCTCTCTCTCAAGATCTGTACGTTTCTACCAGTCCAGACTTTTTCTGTTCTTTATGAACTTATTCCTCTCTCTCTACAGACTGTAGCTAAGATAGTTTTCCTAACGCATGAGAATACGGACAAAATTGATTCAACAGAATAATAATTTTGGTGCATCTGGAAAACCCTAGTCAATTAATATGAAATTTGTGTACTTGTGACCATGAAAGAACTTGTGAGTTAAGGCTTTTTCGCCCTGATGGGTGTGGGTGGAGGCACAGATGTTACATTCACAGGACCTATCCAGAGAAAAGAGTGTCCATGATAGTTTTTTTTGCTGGAGGCCAGTAGCCTCAGCTTACACCCCCTTCTTTTCAAATTTTTTTTAAGATTATTTAAATATGCATACAAGAGTTGGGGCACAGGCCAGAGTGGCAGGGTGGTGAGAGGATTCGCCACTGACAGGGTTCACAGACCAGAACAGGCAAACTGACTGAAATACACTGCTAAGGGGAGCAGCAGGCATGTCAGGAGAGGTCTGCTGCATCATGTGTGTTGCTTGCTCGCTGGCCAAGAATCAAACTCATACTGCAGTGGCTGTGGATAGATTCATACGTTTCGTCTTAACCCTTGAGCAACCAGAGAGGCCCTTTTCAAAATTTCTAGACTAATTTTCTGTGTGTTTGTGGTTTTTGAATCTTATTTTCATTGATAAACACAAGATTTTTCTGTATCATATAAATTGTATTAGCTACTTTATTTACCTAGACTAGTTTAGTCAAAACATATTTAAGCAAAATTGAAGCAGAGTATATCATATATCAAATCCATCAAAACAAATGAAAAAAAAAAAAAAAACTGAACTCCGTGCTGTTGTTTACTGAGGCAATAGCCTAATTTAATGTTGTTCTCTGTAAATGTCAAAACTGTGGCTATTGCATAAAAAACATACGGGCTCATTATGAGTCAATGAAATGCTTTGAAAAGTTGTATTATTTAATAAAAACCCATCAATGAACATTCTTATTTCCTTCTCCTATATGTTAATATTTAATATTTTATTTTTCATTACAGATTGTCATCCTATAAAACTGCAAGTTCCACAAACTGCATAGTATACAACCCAAACCTTGGTGTTCAGGATCGACCTTGCATGTGGAAAAATTTATATATCTGTAAGCAAGAACTTATGTAGGTGTTTCTTGGGGCAGATGTGGACAATGAAGGACCCTCTTAAGAATGGTATACCAATTGTGTACTTCTAGAATCTATAAAATTTTTCTAATTGTGTCTGATTGTATGTAGGATTTTGACATATTTGAAATGTTTTAAAATTAATAAATTTATGCTCCACTTGAAATTATAAAGCATCAAGATAAATATTGTAACAAATATTTTGATAAATGCATGTTCGGACCTCCCCGGTGGTGCAGAGGGTTGAGCACAGCGCTGTGAAGCTGTCCACAGCCTCTACAGTGTGGGTTCCATTCCCGGCCAGCCAGGGAGATACCCACATGGCGTGGCGGACCTCTCCTGCCTTGCCTGCTATTCCCATCGGCAGTGCTTTCGGTCTGTCTGCCTGTTCTGCTCCCAGCTTTGTCTCTGATGAATTCTCTCACCCTCCCGCACCTCTGCCCTGTACCCCAGCTCTTGTATAAATAAATAAATCTTTAAAAAAATGCATGTTCAACACTGAATTGCATATATTTTATGCATATAATTTTACACACACTGTAGAAATTTAAATAAAACTGATTCACATCAAAAGATATTGTGGACATCACTTCAGTCTTTTGTATGGCATACTAAAGTTGGAAGAGATATTTTGTTTCATGTTTCTGTTGTTCTTTCTGGATATCTGTATATTTATGTTTGAAATTGACAATTTTCTATTATTATGTTTTAAATTGACAATTTTCTATTGGTGTACGGCTTTCTGCATTTAGATTGCTAGGTATTCTATTGTTTTCATGAAATTGTGTAGTTAGTTCTTTCTTAGTTCTTGGGGAATGGTAGGAGTAAACTGAGCCTGTGATTGCAATACTAAATGCACTTC